>NC_091072.1:105145000-106395000 GCF_032405125.1 Capricornis sumatraensis | reverse complement strand
ACCCTGTCACAGAGCCAAACCACTGTTTGGTTTTCTGTCATCATTAGATTAGTTTATCTCTTCTAGAACTTTATAAAAATGGAATCATGCAGGGTATACGTCTGTAATTGGCTTTCTTTGACTCATAGTGTTTTTTTATTGTGTGTTTAGTACTTAATTATTTTTTAAAGTGTGAGTAGTATCTCATTTTTTACATGAATAGGCCATCCTTTTGTTTATTCATTCTCCTGTTGATAGACAGTAGATGTTCCCATACACCAGCCCTATCCCCAGCCAGGTGTCTGTTCTGAGACCTTAAACAATCATTCAGGAATCCCAAACCCATTCTCTGACACTGTCTGATAATATCAGCTGCTCACTTCCTGGATTCTGTTTCCTCGTTTACTTTTCAAATTTCTTACCACTACTTGGGATAAAAACACTAATGCTACTGGTCATCCAGTTCTTTTAATTTCTTGCTTGGTCCTTGAGTATCTCAAAATCTAAGACTTCTTATGATGGTGCAATTGTTTTCCAAATTTTTCAGTGGTTGGTGCTTTCATACATGATAATCAGTCATGATTTTAAAAACATTTACCATGTGTAATTCAATCAAATACTTATTTAATGAAGTATTTAATTTGGATGCTATTATTTAATTCTCCTCACAATCGTAAGGTTACTTCCACTTTACAGGTAGGGACACTCAGGCTTAGTTAGATTAGCTCAGCAAGATGACACATTTGGTAAAATGGGGAGTTGGGATTTGAACTCAGGCCACCTCTATGTCTTGCATTCTTAAAAGTTGTTTTGCATTGCTGGACAGTAAACTCTACTTTTAGCCTTGTGAAGGCACCTCCATACATTTTGTCAGGATAGTTACCCAGGATATCCTTCCTTTTCAGCCCAAGACACTAGTTACTGACAGATCATTCTTTCTGTTTCATGATTCATGGGCTGCTGAATCTTTTCCAGGGAATGTGGCTCCCTCTCTTGGGAGAGCCTGACTTTTTCCTTCCCTTTCTTCTTAGGGTAACCAACTTTGCAGTAGACATGAAGGAAGCCAGAAGGGAGGAATTAAATCTCTGTTTCTGTAGGAAGGCCCAAGTGCTATTCTCTTGGCTTCTAGATGACCTTTTGGTTATTTAGCGATTATTTTCACAACAGTTGGGCATTCAGTTAGAGTGTCTTGGATTAACTAAGCAGTGGTAGTTAGCCAAGTCTTTGGCCTCAGTGGAGCAGTTGTAGCTGGTTATTTCCAAGTTACCATGATAATGACTTTAAATCTCTCCAGGAATCTCATACAATTTCTTCCTTGTACTCTGGGGGTAGCACAGCTAATTTCTTGGAGAATTTTGGTGCCATTTTTATATGAGTAAAGGTAATAAATATGAATGAAGTAGGTAAGCCAATTAGATACCTGTAATTCAAGCTTTCCTAGTTTTTCCATAAACTCATGGACATATGAGAAAAAAGTGTAAGAGAAAAAAAAATCCAGAATATAGTGAATGGAGAAATATGTTGAGATTTGGTCTGTAGAGCAAGGGTGACATAGAAGGAAAATGCAGTTGTTGAAATAATTCAGGTCAAATCTAATATCAGAAAGAGACCAAACCAAAAAGGGCAAAGTGGTGAAGGGAGAATGGAGAAAGATAAAGGAGAAAGCATATGAAAAGCTGGTTTGACTTTCAAAAGATGAAAGGTGATGATGAAATGCACTAAGATCACATGGAAAGGGTGTGGATCGGGAAGATTTATCCTAGTTTGGAGAGTCAGGACTCTGGGTGACTACTGAAGAATTTAGATGATCTTAGAGTTTGATTTATGCCTGCAGAGAACAACTCAGAGTTTAAAGAGCTAGAAAGAATGAAAAGTCTCAGGGGCTAGAATTTGGGTCTTTTCTCCTGTCCAAACTCTTGTTCCATGAGGCAGATAAATGGAATCGTGTACAATTTCATCTTATAATACCTATTGGGAATCTGTCACCTTTCTGGAAGCTTGAAGAAAACCCTGTCTGTATTGAGGCTCAATCATCATGAAGTATGTGGTGGATACAGGCACATGTCCAGAAGTGGCCTACCCATTAGTGCTATGGTCTATCAGATGACAGAGTCTTATGAAATGGAAAAGCTATTTCTCCTCAGCAGTAGTCACCAAAAGGAGAGAGAAACACAGGGTCCCCCTGGGTTGGGAGAGGAGCCAAAGTCCCCTTGGTCACTAGGTTTGAGGAAGTGACAGGGCAAGAAGGCAGGGTTCTCTTGATACCAATTTTCTTTCAAGCCTTAGAGGATGGGTTAGCCTCAAAACCTGGTCAGAGAAAAGTTACATGATTGGGCTTCACAACTCACACCCTGAAGGTTTAGGTGATCCCTTCATTGAGGGGATTAGAATCCTGAGTGTTCAAGTCCACCTTTTAAAGCCATATACACTGTCCCATGAGGAAGGGAAAGCTGCTGGGGAAGTGTATTTATCAGGGAACTTCAAAGAAGCAGAAGCGATTGGAGAAACAGAAACAATAGAAATATATATATATAAACTGACTCATGCAGTCATGGGAGTTGGAAAGTCTAAAATCTTCAGGACAGGCCAGCAGGCTGGAAATCCAGCCAGAGTTGATACTGCAGTCTTGGATCTGAAGGCAGTGTGTAGGCAGAATTCCTTCGTCTTCAGGGGACCTCAGTCTGTTCCTCTGAAGGCCTTCAATTGTTTGGATGAGGACCACCTACATTATGGAGGGCAATCTGCTTTCCTCAAGCTCTACTGATTCAAGTGGTAATCTAAATAATACCCTTACAGCAACATCTAGACTGGTGTGTGAGCCAATAGCTGGGCACCATGGGCCAGTAAAGTTGATGCATAAAATTAACCATTAAAGGAGGGAGGAAAGATGCTCTCTCAAATTCCTTTTCTTCTTCCTCTCTTCTCTAGTAGCTAAGCAGGATGTGAAACTTTATTGGTGATGGTGGTGGTGGGTCAGGGTTATCCCAGGGGATGTTAGTGTTCAAGGCTGGGCATTGGTGGCTGCAACAAAGGAGTGAAATCAGAAACTGTAATAGTGCAACCGGAAGTCATATGGAACCCATGATGAAGGAGAGAATGTCTCCTGCACACCCACTACAGAGGAGGGGTAAAGCCAGAGCATGGGTGGGGAACAGGTAAAGACTGGGCAGAATCAGAGCTTCAGAAATAAGCTAAATCCTCTGAGGTGGTGATATGGGCTTTGATTTTCTCCACTGTGGGCCTGCCCCCAGAGACACAGGTCTTGTGGCAGGCCAGAGGATTTTCACAGGTCTTTTTTAAAGTGTTACAATGAAAAGATTTTGGAAATATCCATGGGCAATGCATTAATTCGACTCCAGGACCTTAGCCTCCTTACTCAGCTGCAATATACTGAAACAGAATTCTGAGCCACAACAATGGGATCAACTGATTTTGCTGTTAAGTAGCTTCTAAGAGCATTTTGAAGTCTCAAAAATGCCACCGAGGAAAAGCTTTTCTAATCCCTTTCTCCCCTTTCCAACTTCCCCTCTCTATTGGCTGCAGAAATACATTAACATTTGTTATACCTCCATTGTAAGCAGTCGAGCAAGCAATCGGTATTTTATCTTTGGTATTTGATTGAAGGTAGAAGGCATTTTTCATTTATATTTTTGCCTGAAGGGAAAGGAGAAGCAGATAAAAAGAAGAAAAGGCATTGCTGTGATGTACTTCTCCTGTATATAAAAGTTGTAATCTAATGTCGTTCTCTAGCCCTTTTCAATTCGATGAATATTCCTCCGTTATCTGACAGAACATTCAGTGCAGGGAAATGGTTGCCTGATACGTAGGGGAACATTGCAGTGGTAATAAAGTTGTGTCAAAAGTCCTCTAAAATATTTATAAATTTGTCTTCGTGCTGTATTTTTTACCTTTAAAGAATAATTTAGATTTATGCATTTGCTATTCTAAAATCCGCTTTGAAAAATAACTTGGATTATAAGTAAACAATTAGGAAAGACTGCTATTCATTTATTCCAGGTTAAAAATGTAGATGCAAATCTTTATTATTTCAGTACTAAAGGCAATCAATAACAAATGCATTATTCTGAAGGATGATATTAAAATAAATAGAAGTTGGTGCACAAGTAACAACTTCTAGAAAACTCATGTATATTAAGTACAAATGAATATTAGATATAATATAATGTAGTAATAACAACTTGTATTTATTTAGAGCCTTAGTTTTTTTTTTGCCTTTTTATGGTTTATTAATATATACAGGCAAGTGATTGACAACCTTGTTAGCCCTTGATATTATAGTACATCATGTACTATAGTACATCAGGATAATTGTTTTAATATCATTTTCACCAAGATTTGCTTGTTATTTATTGCAGAGGACCAGTGGCTTATTGTACAAACACATATTGATACCACAATAAACTACTTTACCTACTCACTAGAATTGCTGTGGAACAATGGACACTCAAATACTGCTGATGGAAAACTGTCAGTTTCTTCATTAAAAAATTAAAGTATAGTTGATTTATAAGATATATATTAGTTTTAGGTGTATAACATGCTAATTTGATATTTTTATATATTACACTCTAGAAAAAGATCTATGCACCCCTATGTTCATAGCAGCAATCCTTACAATGGCCAAGAAATGGGAGCAACCTAAGTACACATCAATAAGTTAGTGGAGAAAGAAGATGTGGTATATGGACATGGGGGAACATTACTCAACCATAAACATAATGGAAAATCTGCCATCTGTGACAACCTGGATGGACCTGAAGGATATTATGCCTAGTGAAATAAATCAGACAGAGAAAGACAAATATTATATATTTATATTTATATGTGTAATCTAAATAACAAATGAATGAATAAAACATAAACAGACTCACAGATATGGAGAAGAAACTACTGGTTGTCAGTGGAGAAAAGGTGTGGGGGAGGGACATAATAGGTGACAGGAATTAAGAGATTAAAAACTAGGTATAAAATACATAAGTTACAGGGATGTAGTGTACAGCACAGGTAATATAGCTGATATTTTACAATAACTTTGTATAAAGTCTTAGATTTTATAAGTACCCTCACCCACAATGCTCCTTTAGGGTCTTTTTTTCCAGTATAGCAATCTTCTCACTCTTGGGTTTTCATAGATGGAGAAAACCTTCTTATGTACTCTGAAGATTAAATTTCAGATCATGGAAATGAGATGAAAAAATGAAAATCAAAGAATTGTCTGCCAAATTTTTAACAATATTCTTCTTCAGACAGTTTATTGGAGGAAGTCAGGGGAAAGTATTTTCCTTGAATGGTTTCTGTATTTCCATTTTTTGACATTAACTAGCCATGGGAGGAATTGAGAGGACATTAATTAGATCTGCCTGAGGCACATTGATCTGGAGGCTGCTATGGTGTTTGACTGGGAAGGGAAACTTACAAGAAAATCTAGATTCCAAGGAGCTTTGCCAGTCAATGCCAAGTAGCATTTCTAAGGTAAAATTAAGGAGACACTTCTAATGTAAAAGGAAGATTACTACAGTTGTGGGGAGTGGCCAGAAAAGTGATAACCAAATGATTACGTATTCTACCTCCCCCATCTTAGAGTCAAAATAAGAAGACTTTGCAGGAATTCAAGAAAGACACACGTGTATATTAAACATGAAAACATTTTTATTTTTGTAAAAACAATCAATGTTTATTATGGAAAATCAAGAAACACAAATTAATCAAAAGAAAATTTAAAAATTCCTAAACCTGTTACTCAGAAATAATTTTGCCTTTTTCTTTTTATCTGTGTATTATATATATAATAAGTGAGAGCAAATAGTTATTTTGAAGCTAGTGGTAGAATTTCTTTTATTGAGAGAATAATTTTTGCTTGAGGAAAGTATATAATGGTTTTGCCAGGTAAGAAAGAGGATGCCCAAGGATTGGGCTTTGCTATGCTCACCAGTATCCTATTTTTGCCTTATGGATACCTTAGCAGTTAGGAAGACCATGAGACTAATTTTGACCAATGGACCGTAAGTAAAGTGAACTATGCATGAGTAAAGTGTGTGTGTGTGTGTGTGTGTGTGTGTGTGTGAGAGAGAGAGAGAGAGAGAGAGAGAGAGAGAGAGAGAGAGAGACATGTGTCATTTCTAAAATGGTAAATAGAGTGAGATCTCCAGCTACTTTTTTTTCAGTGATGTGTTGAAGCTGATATGTGTTGTTGCTCCATTGCTAAGTCTGACTCTTTGTGACCCCATGGACTGCAGCTTGTCAGGCTCCTCCGTCCTACAGATCTGGAGTTTGCTCAAATTCATGTCCATTGAGTCTGTGGTGCTATCTAACCATCTCATCCTCTGACTTCCCCTTTTGTCTTCAGTCTTTCCCAGCATCAGGGTCTTTTCCAATGAGTTCTCTCTTTGCATCAGGTGGCTAAAGTATTAGAGCTTCAGCTTCAGCATCAGTCCTTCCAATAAATATTCAGGGTTGATTTCCTTTAGGATTGACTGGTTTGATCTCTTTCCAGTCCAAGGGACTCTCAAGAGTCTCTTCCAACACCACAGTTCTAAAGCATCAATTCTTTGGCACTCAGCCTTCTTTATAAGGTCCTACTCTCACAGAGGTGCATGACTGCTAGAAAAGCCGTAGCTTTGACTAGACAGGCTGTTGTTGGCAAAGTGATGTTTTGCTTTTTAATATACTGTCTGAAAGTGAAAGTGAAGTCTCAGTTGTGTCCGACTCTTTGCAACCCTATTGACTGTAGTCTACCAGGTTCCTCCATCCATGGGATTTTCCAGACAAGAAAACTGGAGTGGGTTGCCATTTCCTTCTCCAGGAGATCTTCCCGACCCAGGGATTGAACCCGGGTCTCTCGCGCTGTAGGCAGACACTTTACCGTCTGAGCCACCAGGGAAGTCCACATACTGTCTAGGTTTGTCATGACTTTCCTTCCAAGAAGGAAGTGTCTTCTAATTTCATGGCTGCAGTCACCATCTGCAGTGATTTTGGAGCCCAAGAAAATAAAGTCTGTCACTGCTTCCACTTTTCCTCCTTCTATTTGCCATGAAGTGATGGGACCAGATGCCATGATCTTACTTTTTGGAATGTTGAGTTTTAAGTCAGCTTTTCCACTCTCCTCTTTCACCATCATCAAGAGGCTCTTTAGTTCCTCTTCATATCTGAAGTTATTGATATTTTTCCCGGAAATCTTGATTCCAGCTTGAGCTTCATCCAGCCCAGTATTTCACATGATATACTCTGCAAAGAAATAAGCAGGGTGACAATATACAGCCTTGACATACTCCTTTCCCAGTTTTGAACCAATCTGTTGTTCCATGTCCAGTTCTAACTGTTGCTTCTTGACCAGCATACAGGTTTCTCAGGAGGCAGATAAGGTGGTTTGGTATTCCCATCTCTTTAAGTGTGGAGGTAGAGAAATAGTATATAATGTGTTTGTGTCTATAAGCTAAAACTATAGTACTTCAAGAATAGGTGCTGAATGATATCACCCGATTTTAAAGCAAATTATCTTTTGTTTCTCTTAACTTTAGTAATGACACCATCTTGGGGGCTAGGGTAAAACTCAACTCCTTGAAATGGGAAAGAACATAGAAGAAGCAACCGTTTTTATTCCAGGGCTGTATGTAACGAGTTAGCCTGGTACCTAAAGCTCTCCAAAGGTTCCCCCCTTGCTCGTGGTTCAGTCTTGTCTTTGCCCCAACCTACCGCACACTCTATAGTCCACCCATACTGAGTTGTTTGAAGTTCCCCAAAACATGGTTTTTCTCTTGAGTCTTGACCTTTGCAGTATGCTCTTCCCTTTGCCTAGAATCTCCTTCCTCTCTGTTTTCACTACCTGTGCTTATTTCAACTTAGATGTAAACTTCTCTCAAAGCTCTGCGTCCTCTGAGTAAGGTAGATGCTTCCCTCCTATGCATGTATCATGTTTGGTGTTTGTCACACAATATTGGGCTTCCCGGGTGTCAGTAGTGGTAGATGTGGTTTTGATCCCTGGGACAGGAAGATCTCCTGGAGTAGGAAATAGCAACCTACGCCAGTATTCTTGCCTGGAAAAATTCCGTGGACAGAGGAGCCTGGTGGGCTGCAGTCCTCTGGGTTGCAAAACATCAGATGTGACTGAGTGCGCACACACACACACTATTAGGATTTCTTGTCTCCTTATTTGTTTCTCACACTGGACTGGGAGCTGCTGCAGGGTGAAGACCGAGCTTGGTTTTTTCTCTAATCACTTTTGAGTGACGTTTGGTGGGCTCTCGGCAAGTCTGAGTGCACATGCAATTTAAAAATAACAAATAAACATAAGTCTTGTGAGTCTTTGGGTTAACCATACAAGTTCATGTCAATTAGAACATACTTTCGGAGGGCCTGCTCTGTGCCTAGAACTTTACTAAGTGTCCTGAAAGATATAAAAATGAATACATTTTAGGTCTTAAGAGGTGTACCTTCCACTGAGAAGTTTACAAGCAATGATTCTGGTGCTAATCCAGTCTCCTAAACAGTTGAACAATTGCAGGAGAGGAAGTGGCAAATATTTGGAAAGTGTTTTTTTTTTCTTCTTCTTCTTTAGATTCCAGGAGCTAAATAAAGGCCACAGAAATAGCAAAAGTTCTAAATCTAAAGTTGTAGGTAAAGAGGGATCTGACCATTTAAAACATAATTATTCAAGTCCAAGTGACTGACACATAGATAATTGTGTGGTTTGTCCTTGTGAAGATATCTAGGCTTTTAAGTGGTCATAAAATTACAATTTAACTTTTCCAACAAAATCTGTTATCAGTTCCTGTTTCATGTTAGTTTTCTGTGTTTGCAAAATTCAATAGAATCTGTCTTAAATGTTTTCTTCCTTATTAAACAGTTTCTAAAATCCATAATTCAGTGAGGCAGTAAGTAGTTTCATTTATTTCTATACAATTAAGCTCTGCAAAGCTGACTGTGAATTCAGCAGGGCATTCTTGTGCTAGCCAGTTTTGTTATCAGCTACACAACATGAAAGGAGATTGTTTTTCTCAGCTAATGGAAGAAACTGAAAGAGAATAAAGACCCTAAGTATTTTAAAACACTGGTTTGAATTGCAGCCTTGAGGTCTAGAGGTGAAGAACAGTGCAAGTTCTGTGATAGATGCATCAGTTACTTATTTGTAGCAAAAGGATCTTGTTTTCCTTTTGCAGTGAATGAAATTACTCAATTCTATTTATGTACTGCTCAAAACATTTAGGTCTTAAAGAAAGTTCCTTTCCTTATCAAACTGTATTCTTCTGTTTCTTCACCTCTCACATTTTTAAGTACAATAAGGACCACATTTTGAACTTTAATTTCAGACTCTGCAGAATATGTCATTAGGAAGTTCTTTTGTTTCAAGAGATCTGAGGATAAAAAGAGACTTTCTATTTCAGAGGGGTCCTCCAATGGCAGGATCTTCAGTTCAGCTCCTCCAAAGACAATGAGTTCGAAATGTATGATTTGATCTGAAGCAGAGATGAAACAAGTCACAGGTGCAATATGATTTTCTATGCTATTTTTATGTGTTTTGACATTCTTTAACGTTAGTCTGTAAATGAATTTTGCTAACATAGGGCACTGAAAAGCGTTGTACAGGTGATTTTATTTTATGTCCTAAAAAATTGTTTTCTAGAGTCCTATGACTTTTTGATCCAGAGTGCCTTTCATGTGGCAATAAGCATAAACTATAACAGCTGGAAAAGCCCAAACAAACATAGCAAAACTATTCCAGCAAAATCTACCTTTTTTCCACTTTCATGCTTTGGAAGAAGTTGATGGAGGTCAAATCCCATTAAAGTGAATGGAGATTTGAATTGTGATGATATTTGTCAAAACAGAATTTGACATATCTCTAACCAATCTGATATCAATGGAATTATTCTCTTTTGACTCAACTGATAGGAAATTAGTTCCAAATGCTTTTCAGAATATTGGATGTTTTTCCCTGGGCTAACTGCATTCTTCAGAAGTTTTTCTTTAATTGCCTTCAAGAATCTCATTTTCAAATTACATGCAAATTCACCTACATAAGGACCATGAGAAATATTCCAAGAAGCAGTATCAGTTAAGCTCATTTCTACTGTATAAGCTGAAACAGTGATGGTGTGGAAGAAATGACCAGTATAACTTGACTTTTAATGACAAGCCCATCATTATTCATATTTATTTTAGAGGAAATTATATATTATGTTTCAGTGCTTTAAAGTCTCAAATTGTTGAGAAGTGGCTTGATGTATTGGAGTTAGCTAGAGCTGGGATCAAATTTTAGCCCTAAATGTTGGGTGTGTTACCTTGGGCAACTTAATTAAACTCTCTGAGCCTTTTTTTCCCATTAGGAGAATGGGTATAATAATAACTGCATCACCTAATTGCCATGAAATTAACTTTGATTGCATATGGAAAATACCCAACCCTGTAGCTGGCACATATAAGTGATCAATAAATACTAATTCTCCCTCTTTATCCCCTACCTCACTCTTCCCTCTTCTGGCCCTTCTTGGTTAAACTGGAACCCTGTCTGTTTTCCAAAGTATAGAATGAGAATGCTGAGAGTTAAAGGACTGTTAAAGTCTTCCCTGGCCCCAGTACCTGCCTGACATAGTCTGCGAATTTTCTGATTTTAGAAATGAATTTTTGAGGGGAGAGTTAAAGCCTTAGTCCTCTGCTCACATACACAGGAAGGTTAAAATGTTAGCTGGCACACATAATTGGAAACATTCACCATATGCCCACAGTTCTAGTTTTGTCCTTATCCGATTATTAATAACATCCCTTTTCACCCTCAAAAGTGTCCTCATTTGGCTGATACATTATGCAGTCACCCAAGTTCCATGACAAGAAGTCCATTTCTTGTTCACCGCTATATCTGCAGTGTTTAGCATAAAGCCAGGTATGTGGTTGACACTCACTATATTTGTTGTATAAATGATGCTACATTTGTTTTCTTAATACTTATTGCAAAAGTATTGATTATAAAGTAGGATATATTACTTCTGGGAAATTTGGAAACTTCTGAAAAGAAGAAAATAAAAAAAATACAAAATGATTATTAATATCACAAGATCAATTGCTTTATCACATAATTTTTTCTTAGAAAACAGAGTATTTCAAGGATATTTATGGCAAGGAGGGGCTGGCATGGAAAACATGCTCATCACAGTGTCTTCCAGGCTCAGAGCCCTCTCTAAATGGACAGGCCTCGGTTGCTGTGTTTTATACTATGGGACTCTGCCCTAATGGCTGGGGCTGGCTGTGTAAGGAATGGGTTTTGTTCCAAGAATAGTCAGACCAGAGACTGGCCAGTCCACCATTCTATTCCCTCTTTTGAAGATGTACTAGAAAATGAAATTACTGGTGATGCAGAAGGAATCTATAAAGAGAAGCTGTGAGGTAAGATAGGGCCATGAAGGGTCCCAGCAGGCTGGAGCGGGCTTTATAAAGCAAAAGCTACTAGGGAGAAGAATCTCTGAAGCAGAGGAAAGTTATGCAGAGTGGAGGGAAAGAGACCAGTTGGTATAGAGAAGAAAACGGAGCAGGACACAGACTGTGAGAGACTCAGAGAGACAGAGAGCTTCTGACCCCTAGTCTGTCTTGGTTCTCAGAAGTTTCTGTGGTTCTGGACATGTTCATGGGTATCTTTATGGCAATTCACTGTTTCTTAGGGTGGCCTGAGTGTGTTCTTTGCAATCCAATGAATCTGTTTAGAGCAAAGCTCCCATTACAACAGTGGGGTGTAGGCTGAATGTGGGGCACCATGCAGGATCAAGGCTTTTGGTTGGATTATGAGGATGCAGGAAATCTCAGAGAACCAGACTGAAGACATTACCTCTAGACTTCTTAGGAGCTGGAAAGTTACTTGACAGCATAGTCACTTTCCCCGTTTCTCTTTCCCTCTAGGATCACATGCTCTTTCACCTTTGCTATTGTCTGCATATCTTTGTTCTTTTCCACACCAGCTTCCTTCAAAGGCTCCCCTGAAACTGGCTTGCACATGACTCTAGGTTGTTGTGGCATTGATTCTGGCCCCAGTTCTCTATGATGTTAGAGGTTTAGTGCTCAGCACTATCTAACCAGCTGTAATCAGTGTATCTTTTATTTTAAATTCTCAAGAGAGAGAATCAGATGGTTGCTACTCAGCTGCTTGATTGGCTGTGTTTGAGTCTGATGTTCGTCTGAGATCCAGTTGTCTGTGGCAAAGGTGTGCGAGACTGCATAGCTTACTGCCTCATCAATTGGGTCTGTTGGTTTTGACTTTCTGATTACTGGGGAAGGGGCTGGGCAAACTGAGCAACATATGTGCTGCATCTTGGTTCTGCCCTACCATTTAACTTGGATCTTTATTCCTAATGCAAACCCACTGTTAGACTGCTCAGTGAGTTTCAGACCCCACATATCATGACTTCTAGTTTCTAGGGGCACTTCCTCATTTCTGCCATTGCTTTGACTCACCTCCTTCAGATGCTTGTTCCGTCTACTCCTGGAACTGTCCACACTCTCAGTTCTGACAGTCTGTCTTCTTACCAGTTTTACCCCAGGAGTCAGCCCTTGAACCCACACGTCTGGTGGCCAATCTTTGCTTTGCTTAGAACTTGCAGTGCTATAAATACCTACTATGTCAGTGTGGAGAGAAGGCTGTACTCCACAGAGGGTAGAATGAAGAAATAGCTAAAAAAAATTACAGTCTTGAATACTGACAGATTCAGCACTACTTGCCTGAGGGCACCAATCGTGTAAATTCTTCCCATAGCAGTGTGACAATCTCTTAGCAACTCTGAGATCCTCTGGTTTCAGTTAAACAGCAACAGGGCAGCTGACCACAGGGGAACTCATTTCATCCCACACAGTGTGTTCACCAAAGCCATCTCGGCTTAGCTGTCTGTCTGAATCAGCATATCCTGATGAAGGGCGATTTGGCCCTCTTTTCAAAAGGTCTCAGTGGGAGAGACAAGAGAGATGTGTGGATGAGCAGCCTTTGGGAACTACCCACATGTCCGGTTGAGGCTCTGGGCTGCACTCTGTCCACAGAGGCCGATGTCATTTGTTGTAACTCTCCTTCCCGGTCTGGCGTCTTGGTCATTCCTCCTCAGGAAGAGAGAACTTCACGTCCATCACCTCTGTGATGTCTGTGCGTTTGCATTCATGCTGTTTTTTTTTTTTTTTTAATCTGACATCACAGATTCTGTGGCTGTCATCCTCTCATGACTGTGTGGCCAAAACAGATTATATCTGATAAGTTGAAAGCTCCAGGGAGCCATCTCCATGAAAGAGAAAAAAATTCAGATAAAAAAACCAAAGGCTTCCTATTTATTGTTGTTGTTTGGTCACTAATTGTGTCCGACTCTTTGTGACCCCACAGACTGCATCACGCCAGGCTTCCCTGTCCTTTAATATCTCCTAAAGTTTGCTCAGATTCTGGTCCATTGGGTGGGTGATGCTATCTAACCATTTCACCCTCTGCTGCCTTCCTTTCCTTGTTTACATCCATCTATTTCACGTATGGTAACGTGTATGTTTCAGTGCTCCTCTCTCAGTTAGTCCCACCCTCTCTTTCCCCTGCTGTGTCCAAAGTCTGTTCTCTATGTTTCCATCTCTCTTCCTGCCCTGCAAATCAGTACCATTTTTTTTATTTCATATATATGCATTAATATACGATCATTGTATTTTGTTTTCTGACTTATTTCACTCTGTATAACAGGCTCTAGGTTCATCTACCTCAGTTCATCTGACTCAAATGTACTCCTTTTTATGGCTGAGGTCTCTGTGAGGAATGGGATGGGGTAGGGGAGTGGGAGGGAGGTTCAAAAGGGAGGGGACAAATGTATACTTCACGGTTGATTCACGTTGTCTGGCAGAAGCCAACACAATATTGTAAAGCAATTATCCTCCAATTAAAAATATATTAAAAAAAATCAAAGGCTTATCTTTCTCATAGTGGATGCAGCTTCTATTTTATTTAGAGAACAAAAGGTAAGCACTGGAGTGGGACTAGAGGGAAAGGGGGCGGGTATGTATAGTATGTGTTTTTTTCATGGCTCTGTCCCATATGACTACATACTCAGTCTTTAGAACAAATTGTTGGCATTTATATTTTCCCATTCCTCAAGTAGTATTAGAAAATAATCAGGAGCAACAGGAATTCTATAATTTTTTTTTGGCTTCCAGATCTTCTTAGTAGATGGGCCACTGCATGAGAGCAAGGCAGGCACTTTCTGAAGCTGCGTAACTTTTTCAGGCAACTGAGGGGCCATTTAATAAATTAGTCCTTGGAATGATGCCCATAGAAGTAGTTGGCTAGGGTGAAATGTACCAAAATCACCCCCTGGTGACCTGAAAGGGCTATTGAGTGCTTAAAGGATTCTTAAAGAACTTAAGTGAAAAACAGATATAGCTCCCCGAACATCAATTCTACAGTATGTATTGTGTAGGAGCAAGAGGCAGGCAGGGTTCTCAATTACACAAGGGGGCTTCTGATCCTGGAGCACTGCAGCAAAATGATGATTCCAATGATGGGGTTCTGACAAGTGTTTCCTCCTACAGAATTCAGCGAAGAATGATTGGAATCACCTATGTAGTCAATCAAACAGAGACCAAATGGTCTGCAAAAGTGAGCTGGAGTCTTGGTGATTAGTGTAGATACCAATGTAAAGATTGTCTTTTAAAAATGATACTTGCTGTAAACCACCATTTGGAGAGCTAAAGGGAAGGATTTTAAATTCTAGTTTGGTGTGAAAGGAACTGTAAAGTCATTAGCAACCTATGACAGTCATTTTTTAAGATTCCTCTATTTATTGGAGAAATCAAGTATTTTTCTAGACAACAGACTACTAAATACCTACTATCTCTCCCTTTTGGTGGCTATAAAACCTTGATTTTATAAACACAGCATCATGCTTCACTGAAATATGCTAGATTTCTCATCCTACCTGGAAGATGGGAGGGGTTTATGACTGAATTCTAGCTAGTGAGATATAAGAGGAAGTCATTGGATGAGTCTTCTGGTAAAACTGCTTAAAAAGGGACAATGCCTCATCTGATATGCTCCCTTTGTTCCTAGTCTTTTCCCTTCTTCCTACGTGGAATGAGAAAATTCTGGGTGGAATTCTAGTAGCCACTTTATGAATATGCTGCTAAGTCACTTCAGTCGTGTCTGATGCTGTGCGACCTCATAGATGGCAGCCCGCCAGGCTCCCCAGTCCTTGGGATTCTCCAGGCAAGAACATTGGAGTTGGGTTGCCATTTCCTTCTCCAATGAATGAAAGTGAAAAATGAAAGTGAAGTCGCTCAGTCATGTCCGACCCTCAGCGACCCCATGGACTGCAGCCTTCCAGGCTCCTCCGTCCATGGGATTTTCCAGGCAAGAGTACTGGAGTGGGGTGCCATTGAGGCAGCCTTATATTGTAACAGGAAGGAAGTCACAGATCAGAGAAGACAAAAGGCAAAGAAGAGAGAGAAAAGGTCTATAATTAGGTAATAGAGCCATTGTATCAGTCCTAATTTGTTTAAACTCAGATTTTCTGCTCAGTTCTCTGTTGCTCACAGTTGAACATATTTCCTAACTTATACAATATGCAAGACTGGAATCCCACGTTTTTTCCTCTTAAATAGAAGTTATTCTGTTCACACAACAGGAACATCAATAGGGAATAAGAGTCTAAAACCCAGCCAACCCATCCATATGGATGGTCACCATATGGCCTTTCCTTTCTGCCAAAGCAAGTCTAGCTAACAGACACAGAGAAGAAATGGCAAGTGCAAAGTCATCCTAATGACATTCTAGAATGAATGAAATGGAGACAATCTGGGCAACCCTGAGACAACATAGAAGTATTGTTTCTGAAGTATTCAAAAGAAAAATATATCAACCAGTATGAAGAGAGCAACTTCAAAGTATCACACTGGTCAACTGCTTTCATTTTTATCTGCATTATTCATCAAATCCATTGTGTGGTAGATGACTTTGGTTAATTTATGTCCATTTTTATCCTCAGTGTATGCAAGTTGTACATGTACATACTCAGAGATTGCAGGTGGATTCTTTACCAGCTGAGCTACAAGGAAAGCCCTAATAATGATAGAATTGGGATTCAAACCCAGTCTGTGTAACCAAAATACATTATTTAAACTACTCTATTCTTTCCACAAACGTTTGTAGAGCACTATGTGCTAGGAATACTCCAAGCCTTAAGGATAAAAAGTAAAGAGGAATTGCAATAATTCTCTGCCCTTCTGAAGATTCTTTTCTTAAAAAAAAAAAGTTCTAGTGGGGAATTAAAACAATAAACATGACAAGTAAATTATGTGCTATAAGTGGGGCTTAGCTAATAGGTCAGTTGGTAAAGAATCTGCCTGCAATGCAGGATTCCATGGTTCGATTCCTGGGTTGGGAAGATTCCCTGGAGAAGGGAAAGGCTACCCACTCCAGTATTCTGGCCTGGAGAATCCCCATGGACAGAGGAGCCTGGTGGGCTACAGTCCACGGGGTTGCAAAGAATCAGACACGACTGAGCAACTAAGCACATGGCAGAAACCAACACAACATTGTAAAGCAATTATCCTCCAATTCAAAAAGAAAAGAAAAAAAAGAGGGTGGTGAGGCAGAGTAAGAGAGGGCAGCCACATAGTTGGGACAAACAGGGACAAGGTGTCAGTATTTAATACGAAGGTCACAGGCTTCCCTGACAAGGCGGTGCTTGAGCAAAACTTTGAAGAAGGCGATGGTATGAGCCATGTGACTGTCTGCTAAGAGGAGAACATTCTTGGCTGAAGGAACAGCTGCTGCAAAGACCCTGGTGTGGGAGCACGCTTAGAGTGTTTGAAAGACAGCAGGGAGGTAAGAGTAGGGACCAGGGGTGGGGAGAGCAATTGGAAATAAGGTCTGAGAGGAAATGCAAAGCCAGACATGCAGTATTGAAGACTGGTTTTTGGTTTGAGGGAAATAGGGGCCATTTTAACTTAATAGGGGCCAACTTTAACTGAGCAGTGTGTGATCTGACTTAATGTTTCAAAGGATCACCCTGGCTGCTGTGTTGAGAATAGACTAAGGTGAAAATGCAGGAACTTCAGTTAAGAGGCTTCTATACTATGTTCTCTTGCTTGGTAAGTTTTCCAGAATATTGTCTGCAGAAAGATTTCCACTCTTCTTGTCTTTACATGTGTGTGTGTGTGTGTTTTAGTCACTCAGTCCTGTCTGACTCTTTGTGACCCATGGACTGTAACCAGCCAGGCTCCTCTGTCCATGGAATTCTCCAGGAAAAACAGTGCAGTGAGTTGCGATTTCTTGCTCCAGGCGATCTTCCTGGCTCAGAGATAAAATCTGGGTCTCTTGCATTGCAGGCAGATTCTTTACCACCTGAGCCACAAGGGAAGCCCTCTTGTCTTTTTTTTTTTTTTTTTCTGTAAGTTGTTGGCTTTTTTTTTTTTCTTTTTCTTTTTTTTATGAACCCCCCCTCCCACCTCCCTCCCCGTAACATCTCTCTGGGTCATCCCCATGCACCAGCCCCAAGCATGCTGTATCCTGCGTCAGACATAGACTGGCGATTCGATTCTTACATGATAGTATACATGTTACAATGCCATTCTCCCAAATCATCCCACCCTCTCCCTCTCCCTCTGAGTCCAAAAGTCCGTTACACACATCTGTGTCGTTTTTGCTGTCTTCCATACAGGGTCGTCATTGCCATCTTTCTAAATTCCATATATATGTGTTAGCATACTGTACTGGTGTTTTTCTTTCTGGCTTACTTCACTCTGTATAATCGGCTCCAGTTTCATCCATCTCATCAGAACTGATTCAAATGTATTCTTTTTAATGACTGAGTAATACTCCATTGTGTATATGTACCACGGCTTTCTTATCCATTCATCTGCTGATGGACATCTAGGTTGTTTCCATGTCCTGGCTATTATAAACAGTGCTGCGATGAACATTGGGGTACATGTGTCTCTTTCAATTCTGGTTTCCTCGGTGTGCATGCCCAGCAGTGGGATTGCTGGGTCATAAGGTAGTTCTATTTGCAATTTTTTAAGGAATCTCCACACTGTTCTCCAAAGTGGCTGTACTAGTTTGCATTCCCACCAACAGTGTAAGAGGGTTCCCTTTTCTCCACACCCTCTCCAGCATTTATTGCTTGCAGATTTTTGGATCGCAGCCATTCTGACTGGTGTGAAGTGGTACCTCATTGTGGTTTTGATTTGCATTTCTCTAATAATGAGTGATGTTGAGCATCTTTTCATGTGTTTGTTAGCCATCCATATGTCTTCTTTGGAGAAATGTCTATTTAGTTCTTTGGCCCATTTTTGATTGGGTCGTTTATTTTTCTGGAATTGAGCTGCATAAGTTGCTTGTATATTTTTGAGATTAGTTGTTTGTCAGTTGCTTCATTTGCTATTATTTTCTCCCATTCAGAAGGCTGTCTTTTCACCTTGCTTATATTTTCCTTTGTTGTGCAGAAGCTTTTAATTTTAATTAGATCCCATTTGTTTATTTTTGCTTTTATTTCCAGTATTCTGGGAGGTGGATCATAGAGGATCCTGCTGTGATTTATGTCTGAGAGTGTTTTGCCTATGTTCTCCTCTAGGAGTTTTATAGTTTCTGGTCTTACATTTAGATCTTTAATCCATTTTGAGTTTATTTTTGTGTGTGGTGTTAGAAAGTGATCTAGTTTCATTCTTTTACAAGTGGTTGACCATTTTTCCCAGCACCACTTGTTAAAGAGATTGTCTTTACTCCATTGTATATTCTTGCCTCCTTTGTCAAAGATAAGGTGTCCATATGTGTGTGGATTTATCTCTGAGGTTTCTATTTTGTTCCATTGATCTATATTTCTGTCTTTGTGCCAGTACCATACTGTCTTGATGACTGTGGCTTTGTAGTAGAGCCTGAAGTCAGGCAAGTTGATTCCTCCAGTTCCATTCTTCTTTCTCAAGATTGCTTTGGCTTTTCGAGGTTTTTTGTATTTCCATACAAATCTTGAAATGATTTGTTCTAGTTCTGTGAAAAATATGGCTGGTAGCTTGATAGGGATTGCATTGAATTTGTAAATTGCTTTGGGTAGTATACTCATTTTCACTATATTGATTCTTCCGATCCATGAACATGGTATATTTCTCCATCTATTAGTGTCCTCTTTGATTTCTTTTATCAGTGTTTTATAGTTTTCTATATATGGGTCTTTAGTTTCTTTAGGTAGATATATTCCTAAGTATTTTATTCTTTTCGTTGCAATGGTGAATGGAATTGTTTCCTTAATTTTCTCATTATTAGTGTATAGGAATGCAAGGGATTTCTGTGTGTTGATTTTATATCCTGCAACTTTACTATATTCATTGATTAGCTCTAGTAATTTTCTAGTGGAGTCTTTAGGGTTTTCTATGTAGAGGATCATGTCATCTGCAAACAGTGAAAGTTTTACTTCTTCTTTTCCAATTTGGATTCCTTTTATTTCTTTTTCTGCTCTGATTGCTGTGGCCAAAACTTCCAGAACTACGTTGAATAGTAGCGGTGAAAGTGGGCACCCTTGTCTTGTTCCTGACTTTAGGGGAAATGCTTTCAATTTTTCACCATTGAGGATAATGTTTGCTGTGGGTTTGTCATATATAGCTTTTATTATGTTGAGGTATGTTCCTTCTATTCCTGCTTTCTGGAGAGTTTTTATCATAAATGGATGCTGAATTTTGTCAAAGGCCTTCTCTGCATCTATGGAGATAATCATATGGTTTTTATTTTTCAATTTGTTAATGTGGTGAATTACATTGATTGATTTGCGGATATTGAAGAATCCCTGCATCCCTGGGATAAAGCCCACTTGGTCATGGTGTATGATCTTTTTAATGTGTTGTTGGATTCTGATTGCTAGAATTTTGTTGAGGATTTTTGCATCTATGTTCATCAGTGATATTGGCCTGTAGTTTTCTTTTTTTGTAGTATGTTTGTCAGGTTTTGGTATTAGGGTGATGGTGGCCTCATAGAATGAATTTGGAAGTTTACCTTCCTCTGCAATTTTCTGGAAGAGTTTGAGTAGGATAGGTGTTAGCTCTTCTTGAAATTTTTGGTAGAATTCAGCTGTGAAGCCGTCTGGACCTGGGCTTTTGTTTGCTGGAAGATTTCTGATTACAGTTTCAATTTCCGTGCTTGTGATGGGTCTGTTAAGATTTTCTATTTCTTCCTGGTTCAGTTTTGGAAAATTGTATTTTTCTAAGAATTTGTCCATTTCTTCCACGTTGTCCATTTTATTGGCATATAACTGCTGATAGTAGTCTCTTATGATCCTTTGTATTTCTGTGTTGTCTGTTGTAATCTCTCCATTTTCATTTCTAATTTTATTGATTTGATTTTTCTCTCTGCTTCTTGATGAGTCTGGCTAATGGTTTGTCAATTTTATTTATCCTTTCAAAGAACCAGCTTTTGGCTTTGTTGATTTTTGCTATGGTCTCTTTTGTTTCTTTTGCATTTATTTCTGCCCTAATTTTTAAGATTTCTTTCCTTCTACTAACTCTGGGGTTCTCCACTTCTTCCTTTTCTAGTTGCTTTAGGTGTAGAGTTAGGTTATTTATTTGACTTTTTTCTTGTTTCTTGAGGTATGCCTGTATTGCTATGAACTTTCCTCTTAGCACTGCTTTTATAGTGTCCCACAGGTTTTGGGTTGTTGTGTTTTCATTTTCATTAGTTTCTATGCATATTTTGATTTCTTTTTTGATTTCTTCTGTGATTTGTTGGTTATTCAGAAGTGTGTTGTTCAACCTCCATATGTTGGCATTTTTATTTTTATTTATTTATTTTTTAATTTTAAAATCTTTAATTCTTACATGTGTTCCCAAACATGAACCCCCCTCCCACCTCCCTCCCCATAACATCTCTGTGGGTCATCCCCATGCACCAGCCCCAAGCATGCTGTATCCTGCGTCAGACATAGACTGGCGATTCGATTCTTACATGATAGTATACATGATAGAATGCCATTCTCCCAAATCATCCCACCCGCTCCCTCTCCCTCTGAGTCCAAAAGTCCGTTATACACAGCTGTGTCTTTTTTCCTGTCTTGCATACAGGGTCGTCATTGCCATCTTTCTAAATTCCATATATATGTGTTAGTATACTGTATTGGTGTTTTTCTTTCTGGCTTACTTCACTCTGTATAATCAGCTCCAGTTTCATCCATCTCATCAGAACTGATTCAAATGAATTCTTTTTAACGGCTGAGTAATACTCCATTGTGTATATGTACCACAGCTTTCTTATCCATTCATCTGCTGATGGACATCTAGGTTGTTTCCATGTCCTGGCTATTATAAACAGTGCTGCAATGAACATTGGGGTACATGTGTCTTTTTCAATTCATGTTGGCATTTTTAATAGTTTTTCTCCTGTAATTGAGATCTAATCTTAATGCATTATGGTCAGAAAAGATGCTTGGAATGATTTCAATTTTTTTTAATTTATCAAGTTTAGATTTATGGCCCAGGATGTGATCTATCCTGGAGAATGTTCCATGAGCACTTCAGAAAAAGGTGAAATTCATTGTTTTAGGGTGAAATGTCCTATAGATATCAATTAGGTCTAACTGGTCTAATGTATCATTTAAAGTTTGCGTTTCTTTCCTCTTGTCTTTATAGTCCCTTTCAACTAAAGAGGGTAAGTAACAGGATGGTGAGAGTAGTCGCAGACAAAGGCCTCAGCACTGGCAGGTGGGCTATCAGTGGGTGGGATTCTAGCTGCCTCCCCATCTTCTTTTCCCTCCTGAGGGAATGTGCAGACAGAGACAGGCACTGTTGGAATGAATGTCTTTGGAAGTCCTATAAGAGAAACATCCTAGGACCTAAATTCTCAGAACTTCTTTTTCTCTAATTAACTTCATTAAGTCAAAATACTTGTGCAGTCATTGTATAGCTTAAATTAGTGGGGAAAACAGACAATAATTCTTAAGCTTCATAAATGTGCAAATTACGTGTGTTGGATTATGACAAAAATTATAGAAAAAAAATGTAGGACAAGGTTAGTGGGAGTTCCAGGGACAGGATGGGATTGATGGAGGTGGCGGGCAGCTTTCAGTATTAATGGAGTGGTCAGAGTAGGCTTCATTGAGAAAGTATTTGGGTTTGGTGGCCAACAGGCCTTGATAATTTCATAATATCATTAACTGGAGATAACTGGTGTACCATCACGTTTCCTTTTATGCTGTACCTTCCATTGCTAAAGAAGATAAGTCAGCTGACATCAGTTCCCTCTCTCAACCTGAACAAAGAGGGCTACTGGTGCTTTGTGCTTATGTTCTTCACTGTCAGCACCTCAATCCTGTTTACTTCTTTGATCCTTGAAGGAAAATCAAGACAAGCTCCTTCTCAGAAATGTGAGCAACTCCTGTTCCAGCCAGATTGATTTTCTGGGAAAACTACTGCTTCCTGTCATTTATTTATGTTGTTTCCATGTCATTGAAGGGACTCCTGAGACTGGGTTTACATTGGCTGGTTCTATGTGATAGGATGGTAAAATATGATATATAGAGAATGAAAACATTCACTGATTAATTTGTTCTTCTCCCTTTCCTTTTTATTCATATATTCCTGATAATGAAGCAATTGATCACATTGTCAAAAGTTCTTTAAATCTGGTCTTAAGATGACGGAAAAAAGGAAATCTGCAGTGTTGTGGTTGATTCAGCTGTGTAATGGCCATTACTGTCTAATTAGTCATTTTTTGACTAAATGGAGTGATTTAATAAGTTTGAACACATGTTGTGACTAAAGCATTAATTCTACATAATATTTTCAATAATAGCCTAGTGTAGACATCATCTGAGTCTAATTCAGAACTTAAAAATTATATTTATTTATTTTTAATTGATTGATGATTGCTTTACAATATTAGTTTGATTTCTGCCATACAGCAACATGAATTAGCCATAGATGTACAGATGTCCCCTCCCTCTGGAACCTCCCTCCTACCTCCCACCCTTTCCAACCCCTCTAGGTTGTTACAAAGCCCTGATGTGAGTTCTCTTGAGTCATACAGCAAATTTCCATTGGTTGTCTATTTTACACACAGTAGTATATATGCTTCCGTGCTTCTCTCTCCATTCATCTCATCCTCTCATTCCTCTTAATTCAGAACATATTGAAGTATATCCTGTGGAACAGTTGGCCCTACTGTTAATGTCTTCAAAAAGATAAAAAGGGATTCAGTGGTCAAATAATTTTGGGAAATGCTCTATGCTACCCTTCTTTCTTGGAGATTCTTGGTGTGTATTGGTCTTTTAATAGCTGTGAGAACTTTTCAATAAACAAACATTTTATTTTTGTTTAACTCAGTGTTTCCCAAACTTATTTGATTATAGAATGTCACATAACTGTCAATTAAATTCTACAGAACTACCAATTTATAGGATATGCTCTGGGAAAAGCTGATGTGGCTGATGTTAAATTTCTTAGAAGAATGAACTTGTTAATGTTTCTTAGAAGAATTGCTTGTTAATGTTTCTTGAGTGGGCTTGAGGGTGCCACATTTGAACTTATTTTAATTACTGATCTTTACTGTGATTATAGTAAAAAGTTTTTATATATTCTTCATAAATCCAAATATTAGGAAGCTCCTCTGGGTTCATGTTGATATAATTTTGGGTTTGGCATGTGGTGGTAAAAGAGATGGGATCTCAGTTCAGTTCAGTTCAGTCACTCAGTCATGTCAAACTCTTTGCGACCCCATGAATCCCAGCACGCCAGGCCTCCCTGTCCATCACCAACTCCCGGAGTTCACTCAGACTCACGTTCATCGAGTCAGTGATGCCATCCAGCCATCTCATCCTCTGTCGGCCCCTTCTCCTCCTGCCCCCAATCCCTCCCAGCATCAGAGTGTTTTCCAACGAGTCACCTCTTCTCATGAGGTGGCCAAAGTACTGGAGCTTCAGCTTTAGCATCATTCCTTCCAAAGAAATCCCTGGGCCAATCTCCTTTAGAATGGACTGGTTGGATCTCCTTGCAGTCCAAGGGACTCTCAAGAGTCTTCTCCAACACCACAGTTCAAAAGCATCAATTCTTCAGCGCTCAGCTTTCTTCACAGTCCAACTCTCACATCCATACATGACCACTGGAAAAACCATAGCCTTGACTAGACGGACCTTTGTTGACAAAGTAATCTCTCTGCTTTTAAATATGCTATCTAGGTTGGTCATAACTTTTCTTCCAAGGAGTAAGCGTCTTTTAATTTCATGGCTGCAATCACCATCTCAGTGGTCAGCAAACATATAGAGCTACTTGTGTGTGCTGTGTGCTTAGTTGCTCATTCATATCTGACTCTTTTCGAACCCATGGACTATAGCCTGCCAGGGTCATCTGTCCATGGGGATTCTCCAGGCAAGTATACTTGAGTCAGTTGCCATGCCCTCCTCCAGGGGATCTTCCCAACCCAGGGATCGAACCCAGGTCTGCCATATTGCAGGCAGATTCTTTACCATCTGAGCAACCAGGGAAGCCCGGCAAAGTATTATTGACATTTAAATAAACCAGGAATATGGCTTCATGTGACTTCCAACTTGTGACCTTGTTCTAATAATCACATCAAGTAACTACAGTGATAAAATTTACTTCCTTGAATAAAAGCAAAAAAGGTCAGTCTCAAATACTGACAATTTGTTCTACAGGCTGAAGATTTCTTAAATACTGTCCATAACACCAAAACATTTTTAAGACTTAAAATGAATACACTCAGCTGTCTGAAACCTCTTAAGATTTTTGAAGTACAAATCATAAGGGTGCCTGAGGTGGCTTTCGGAGAAGGCAATGGCACCCCACTCCAGTGCTCTTGTCTGGAAAATCCCATGGATGGAGGAGCCTGTTAGGCTGCAGTCCATGGGGTCACTAAGAGTCGGACACGACTGAGTGATTTCACTTTCATGCATTGGAAAAGGAAATGGCAACCCACTCCAGTGTTCTTGCCTGGAGAATCCCAGGGATGGGGGAGCCTGGTGGGCTGCCATCTATGGGGTCACACAGAGTCGGACACGACTGAAGCAACTTAGCAGCAGCAGAGGTGGCTTTTGATTTTGTCAGTGTTAAATTGTCAAAATTAGTTTAAACTTCAAATTTTAGCTTCTACCTCTTAAGCATATTTTTCATCCCTTATATGTAATGAATTTGAAATGTAAGCTTCTTCTGGTGAAATGCCCATAGAAGACTTCTTTGAAAAATTTCTTTCCATAAATGATCACATTCTTTAAGGCTTCCTGTTACAATGGACATTCTATGTGCCCTTACTCCTGTTGAAAGTCAGAGGACAATTTAATTCTGTAATTTTGTACCAAAATTTTTTTCAGGTTCAAGTCAATATGTTTAATTTATCTGGAATTTTCTTAAGTAAGAGTCACTTTTTCTCTTCAGTGAAAAAACAGGACCAACTTTGCCTTGGAAAGCAAATAGTATATTGAAGTGATTCCTCAGTTTTATAGAAAATATTGGCATGGTCACTGTGATGTATTGCATGACTGCTTACCATATATTTTGATGCCCCTCCTGTGGTGTCATTCTTTGGGAGGATTACACAGTTTGTTTTCTTGTTAAGGGAGGCTTGGTCATGTGACTTGCTCTGGCCAATAAAATAAGAGTGGAAGTGATGTGAGGCACTTCTAATAGAAACTTATGTAACCATCTCACAGTTTGCCTTATCTTTTTATTTTTCTCTCCACTATGAAGATCTATGTTGCCTCAGGGAGTTTTCAGGTCCTGCAGTGAAGCTGACATGGAGCAGATCCATCGCCAACCAGCAATGGATATATAGTACAAAGAAGAAATAAACCCTTGTTTTTATTGGGATTCTGGGTGTTCATTATTGCTAATAACCATTATATTTTGACTTATATAAATACCTTCTTGATTGTATTCTTTATTTTAAAAAACTTGATGTAAAGGCAGAGAATTCAGCTGACCTGTCGTCTATTGTTTAATAAACAAATAGAAGAAATTGCCAATGAGTTGATACAAAGCTAAACTTCAACATCAACAATGTAAAGGGTAGAATCTTTAACCACTGTAATATACATAATAACTGCTATTTAGTTTTAAGTAATGGAGCAAATAAAAATATAGACCCCATTACAATGCTTCTGTTTAATGGACCAATTACAATAATTCTTGAATGTGAACATATTTAATCTAAATAATTTTCCATTCAGACCTTAATAACTATCTTTGTGAGTTGCAATTTAGTCTCTCAAAAGCACTAAATAAAAAAGCGAAGTTAAGTTTTTAGCACTTGTGTTCAAGTAAAAATGATTCTTTGAGGCGACAGTGGCTAGTTAGTGCAATAAATCCTTAAAATATCATTTTATAGATGGACTTTTTTCCCCTCAAATGAATGTAGACTCTGCAGTTGGCTTCCAGGTTAATTCCTTTGTTATAAGGCAGCATGGAGCCTGATAATTATTTATTCATAAATTATGGTTAACATCAATTGTCTATGGATTTTTCTCCCAGGAAGAATGAAGGGATACTTGAGAAGGTTTCTAGGAGAATATATAAGATACTATTTCTGAGGAGTTTTTAGGACTTTCAGTTCTTGTGGAAAATATTTTTATTTTTAATTTGTAAAGTATGTGAAATTATGGAGATAATTTATCTACTTTGATGGAGATTTTAGAGCTCATAGAAACTCAAAGAAACAAATATTAATCTTGGGAACTGAATGTCAAAATTAATTCTACATGAACTGGGTCACAAACAGGTAACTTTTCTCAGTTCTGGATCAAAGTCATTGTCTGAATTTCTAGAAAAATGGTAGTTACTTGTAATGAAAGGAAAGAGTATTTGAAAAACACCTTTAAAGTGATTTATATTAATCTCATTTGAGAAGGATGAAACCTTATTGTTTGAAACTTTATGAAAAGAAAATCTTAATTATCTTTTTCCCACTCATAAAAACACAACTATGGCATAATCCTTTCTCTCTTATGCTATTTGGTTAATTCTCCCCCTTCATTTTCCTGAAAAAAAAAAAAAAAAAAAGCAAGAACCTTAGAATGTTTTAGTTTTCCTCTGAACCCATCCTATCTTCCATTGTTATTGTTAGTCTCATATTTTAGCTCCACTGTGGTTTTAGATCATCCCTCAAATTAGTTACTTTATTATTATTTTATAGTCTATATTTATTTAGGTATGAAAGTGAAAACCAAGTTCTTTTTTTAAACCATTGTTTCATATACTCTGTTGTAATTCTATCTTTGCTTTTTGGTCAGGTTTGGTTTTTAGTGGTTCTTTCAGTGGTGGGCAGAGTAGTCTGTAAGTAGCGAACTCCTTTATTCTTTGTATGTCTGAAAATGCCTTCATTTTACTCTCGCTCTTTTGGATGTTAGTTTCACTGGGCAGCTGATTCAAGGTTGATAGTTAGTTTACTCAGAACACTGAGTGTGTTTCTCTTTTGATTTCTGGAACCTGTTTTCGTGGGTGACAAGCCTGTTGTCAGTCTGATTGTTGTTTATTTGCAAGTAAACAGTCATGTCTTCCAGCTAGCTTTATTATCTCTATATTAGATTCTCTAAAGTTTCACTATGATTTGTGATTTTAAAGAAATTCTGCAAAGGGAATTTCCTGGTGGTACAGTGGTTAGGACTCTGCACTCTCACTGCCAAGGGCCCTGGTTCAGTCTCTGGTTGGGGAGCTAAAACCCCACAAGCTGCACAGCAAGGCCAAAAAAATTAAAAATAAAAATTCTGCCAAGAACTCACTATGTTCTTTAAAATCTAATGACTCATGCCTTTTTTCTTTCCTGGAAACATCTTCACTATTATCCCCTTCAGTATTGCTTCTTTCCTATAACCTTTTACTTCTTTCTGAAACTGCTATAAGATGTGTACTAAAACTTCTTCTTCTCTCTTTTGTGTATCTTAAATTTTTTTCATGTTCTGGTTGCCTTAGTTCTTTGCCTTCCAGCTCACTAATTTCTTTTTCAGTTATGTCTAGTCTTTTGTTTAAGCCATCAATTGACTATTTCAATGACTATGGTTTTCATTTCTAGAAAAATTTTTTCTTTTCTTAATCTGCCTGTTATTTTTAAAAACATTTTGGTTTTGTCTTGTTGATACTTTTTTCCTTCCTTTACCTTGTAGAACATTATTAATATACTTAATTTTTAAAGACTTAATTTTATTACTGTGTTTTTTGGTCAATGCTCAACCAGACCATGGTGGGAATATTAAATAATGTGCCATTAAAAAAAAAAAAAGACTTTATTTTAGATTGTTCTATTGCCTGAATTCTTCCAGCTATAAATTCCCCCATTTATTGTGTTTGCTTTCTCTCTAAGGGCTGTGAGTGTCCATGTGTTTCACAATTTTGGGTTATGAACTTATCTTCAGTTGGAGTTGTCTCTTGGGGAAGTCTTATTTGAGCTTTGAGTTGAGGAGGCACCTATATGGGGTATTTTACCCCATCTTTGCTAGGGCCCTATGTTTTTCAGTGATTCTAGACTAGTTTATCGGAGAAGGCAATGGCACCCCACTCCAGTACTCTTGCCTGGAAAATCCCATGGACGGAGGAGTCTGGTAGGCTGCAGTCCATGGGGTTGTGAAGAGTCAGACACAACTGAGTGACTTCACTTTCACTTTTCACTTTCATGCATTGGAGAAGGAAATGGCAACCCACTCCAGTGTTCTTGCCTGGAGAATCCCAGGGATGGGGGAGCCTGGTGGGCTGCCATCTATGGGGTCACACAGAGTCAGACACGACTTAAGAGACTTAGCAGCAGCAGCAGCAGACTAGATTATAGGTCAATTTCTTGACTACAAATTTTTACACCACTTAAATAATTTTTAAGTTCAGGTCTCACACTCAATACTATAGATAGGAAAAATTAAGGAATTAAGCCATAGAGTTGCTTTGACAGTCTTTGACACCAATGGGAACATGAAATTTTCTATCTGGAAGGTGACAGAACTTGTTTAGGAATCTATCAATATATTATAGTTGCATTTGCAATATGCACAACAAAAACAATACTTCTTTCTTTCTTTTTTTTTTAACTAGATATCCATGTTTATTTGGAGTAGCTTGAGTACAAGTTGATAAAAATTTGACATGGTGTTTATGTTGAATTAAATTTCCTGAAGGAATCAACCCTGAGTATTCACTGGAAGGACAGATGCTGACGGTGAAGCTCCAATACTTTGGCAACCTGATAGGAAGAGCCAACACATTGGAAAAGACCCTGATGCTGGGAAAGACTGAGGGCAAGAAGAGAAGGGGGTGACAGAGAATGAGATGGTTGGATGGCATCACTGACTCAATGGACACGCATTAAGAGTAAACTCAGGAGATAGTGAAGGACAGGGAAGCCTAGCATGCTGAGTCCATGGTGTCGCAGAGTCAGACATGAATTAGCGATTGAACAACAACAAAATAGTGAGAATAGTGTTTTTACTTATAACATGTGTTTACTTGGAAAAGATTGAGAACTACTGACAGATAATGTGGAAAGAAAATGATCTTAAGCTTCTGCTTGTAGTTAAAGCTAGATATCCAGTCTGGATTTATATAAAGGCCCCTACCAGCCATAATGCCTTTTTGGAGAGGTGGTGGGAGGGAACTCTTCATAACTTAATAATTAGAACATATGCATTTGGATTAAATTTAAAAAGAGCTAAATAATGTTTGAGTTTATTGCAAATTGTAACACAGTTGGCCTAATCAAGTGTGAGGCATTAGATTGCTTAACATTGCAGAAAATAAGTAAATCAATTAAAATATTTAAGTCTCCAAATTTAGTTAGATATGACCCTGAGTTTTAGCCTCAGATAAAGCCAACATGAGGAGATTTAAATTGAAAACTAAAGAAGATTTTATTAACTTGGACTGAATGAGTTCTTATTATAGTCTTTCCCTGACCAGTGGTATGTCTAACTGCAAACCTTAGGGACTCCAGAGCTGAGGCAAATTAAGAGAAGAATACTGCTGTTCCTGGGATGGTATCTGGAGAATGTAAAATGATACTAGATCCAGGAGGATCTTGATGGATGGCCTGAAAGTCAGGGAGATTAAAAATAAAGAAATAAAAGTAAAAAAATAAAGAAACCATTGTAGATGGTTCAGTAATTAGCTTTAGAAGAAACCAAGTGGCCTGGCTTGAGCTTAGGAGAGAGGAGGCACAGCATTTGGTACCACATATGCCTGACTTTTTGATAGTAAGGAATTCATCCTAAGGATGTGTGAAGGTATCCCTCATTGATAACCTGACCAAAATGCATGGGCGGGAGATGGAGCACTAGTAATGTGCAATAGCCAACCCCTTTAGAGTTTCTGTTTCCATCAGAAATATGGATAGAACAGTCTCTATTCTTTTAAAAATAAAAAGGATATATTATTAAAACAGATAAATGGGGACAGTATCTCACTGTGGCTATATGTATGAACAAGGTCTTTGGAGGTAGACTGCTTAGTCACTTCCTCCTGCTCTGCTACTTCCTGGAGGTGGAAGATGACAAGTTGCCTAATGTCTCTCTGTGCATCATTTTTCTCATGTATAAAATGGGGAGACTTGAGTTGGTAAAGGAAACAGGCTTCATTAGTGTGCTGTCCTGCCCCATAGAAGTCTATGGCATTCCTATGGGAAATTATTGCTGAAAAACGGGGACTTAAAATCATAAGAGGTTCTTTTGAATGCCTCCCTCACATAAAATTAAAATCCCTTCCACGCTTATGTGAATTTTTCTGGGGAGCAGACATGAGCCATAGCTCCCTTTGAATTTTCAAAATTCAAAATTCCTCAAAGGTAAATCACCACTGCCCTAAAATTTCCACAAGGGGACAGGACAGTCCTGATTTGTGTGCTGTATCATGGAGTACAAAGCATGATGGAGTTGAAGATATAGTTTTCAGTTTAGCAAGGTGAGTGTTGGAGCACATTGAAATATTGGAGCAAGCATCAGAACAAATTGAGGCAGAGGTATGTTCCCTGGCATCCAGAGTCTTCCCTAAAAGAATCAAAAACACATGCCCATAAGGACTTTTATTGGGACCACATGTGAATTAACCTTTAGAAACTTCCTCTTTTGTAGGAAGTATTTGATTGAAGCCATGGTCTCCCTAATTCTGTGGGTATTTAGTGGTTAATCCAAAGAGGGAACTACTGGCATTTAGTTTCTACTTTAATTTTGCTGTAACTCTATGTCTATGGTTAAGAATTTAATTATCTACTCCTACATGTTCTCAACTGGAGCATCTGATTTTCAACGACTTCTTAACTTTGTTGTATTACAAAGACTGGTAGTTTAATTCACAAGTGAGATGGTTATTTAGGTTAATCATTATCTCTTAGAATTTGCTATTTGTTTTTTCTTTGTTCTTTGAGAAACTCAAAGTTAGTGAGGGGTAGCTGGGCTTCCCTGGTGGCTTAGCGGTAAAGAATCTATCTGCAATGCAGGAGCCTCAGGAGAAAGGCATTCAGTCTCTGGATGGGGAAGATCCCCTGGAGGAGGGCATGGCAATCCACTCCAGTATTCTCACCTGGAGAATCCCCATGGACAGAGGAGCCTGGCGGGTTACAGTCCATAGGATTGCAAAGAGTCAGACATGACTGAGGTGACTTAATGCACATACACCCTCTAGGTAATATCAACATTTTCTACTCAAACTTGAAATGTCAGCTGAGATTTAGAGATTACTCAGAAAACGAGGGTAAAGAACACTGGGCTCTTTGGCTGTATCATAGGAATTCTGATGCAGTGCAACACACATAATGCAGTCACACATGTGTTTAAGGTGGCACAATCCGTGATCCTAGTCAAGGTAGTTTCATACAAGTCTCCTTAGCCAGGTATGTTGTTTTCTACCTTCTGACATAGACTCTGTACAGTTGTCAGATTAGTCCTTTATATTCCTCTGCCAGATGCATGCCTATCTCTACTTCTGATTTTACTTATACTGTATTATTTCTTGGGATGGCTCTTCAGGTTCATCCTCAAGTTTACTCATTTTTAAAGTTTCTCCTTAGAAATTAAAGTCTCTAGTATTCTGACTATTACAGTCTCTAATATTTCTCCCTTTTTACAGATGGATAAACTTCATTTGTCTCATCTTGTCTTCCTCTTTGAATTATAGCCAACTTAAGGATGGGGTGGTGGCAGTGATTGGCTGTTTAACAAATCCATTTCCCTCCTTTTGGTTGTATTGCCAGATTGTATTCTCAGCTTGCTTTGTAGTTATGTGCTGACTGAGATCAAGCCAAAGGGATCTATGAAGTGATGAGAACTACTTCCAGGTCTGACTTATTAAAACATTGTACATTGGTCTTCTATGCTCTTTCCATGTATGTTATCTGAATGCAGAGGATTGTAGGATTCTAGGAGAAGGTAATATGGAAGAAGTGTAGGTCCCCAAAGCATTATATGGAAACATTTGAGCAACCAGAAATAGCCACACTATACTGTCAGATGGTAAGCAACTAACTTACCAGTTTATCATATATTAAGCTACTGGTATCTTGGGATTTATCTTTTGCAGCTGTAGTATTACACTAACAAATATAGGGGTAAATCTTGTTCTGTTTCTTTGTTCCCTTCACATTACCAAGAATAACGTAGAGAGGGGATCCATCAACGCTGACTGCCTCACAAAAACATGGTAATTTACTGCCCAGTGCCTTCCATAGCCAAGAGAAGAAGGATGCTGTCTCTTTAGGTCTAGAGGGTGCGAAGTAGAAGGGAGACGTTAGCAGTGAGTGGCCCAGTCTTAATGTACGTAGGGTGTGTAAAGCACATGGATTTGGTCTTCTTCTTTGATCAATGTCATCAAACAAACAAATAGTATTGTTATTGATTATTACATTAAGTAAATATCAGGAAAGGTATTGGTATTGATTATTATATTAGATAAATGTACAGAGTGGTGATGTTATTGATTTTTATATTCAACAAATATATGTATGAACAAAACTCATACTCTAACCAACCTATCTCAAAATGACTTAAGGTTTTTGAGCATGATTCTTGGACAGAGAGTTATTTTATGATGAATGTTTTAGAAAATCTGAGAACTTTCCTCATCACATTTCCATTAGAAAAGAAAAGCAAGTAGGGACATATATGTGTTTGACTATAAACCAGACATAGAGATGGCAACATTGTTGTCGGCAACAAAGGCCCATAGGAACATCAAATACCAAATGTTGGACCCAGCATCTTTAAGATATAGTGCTAATTAAAGACATTAAACTGAAAGACAGAACACCGTTGCAAAGAGCAGGAAAATTTTAATGATGTGCAAAATGTAAGTTATCTATAATTGAAGGCCTACAGTTTTGCACTTCTGAGGTTGGATGGACTTAGCTTTATTGTTTGAACATTTGGACTAGCCTGTACTTGAAGTCAAACTCCTGGACTTGTCAGTTAGGCAAATCAAAGAGGTTCCTCCTTTGTTTAAGCCATTTTGATATTTAGAAAAATATAATCTAATTAACTTATGTTTGGTTGTCCTCGTCTTCATTGCTGTGTAGGCTTTTCTGCTGCTTCCAGAGACCAGGGCTGCTCTAGTCTGTGGGCTTCTCGTTTTGGTGGCTTCACTTGTGGAGCACAGACTCTAGAGCACATGGGCTCCGTAGCTGCGGCCCTTGGGCTCTAAAGCAGAAGCTCAATAGCTGTGGCCCATGGGCTTAGTTGCTCCTCAGCATGTGGGATCTTCCGGGATCAGGAATCAAACCTGTGTCTCCTACAATGGCAGGAAACTTCTTTACCACTGAGCCACCAGGGACGTCCCTGTTTTGAGATTTCTGAGTTGACTTTCAGCTCAGATGGTAAAGAATCTGCCTGAAATATAGGAGACCCAGGTTTGATTCCTGGTCAGGAAGATCCTCTGAAGTAGGAAATGGCAACCCACTCCAGTATTCTTGCCTGGAGAATTCCATGGACAGAGGAGCCTGGTGGGCTACAGTCCGTGGGATCACGGAGTCGGACATGACTGAGCGACTAACACATGCAAGTTTCTATTCTTAGCAACAGAAAGCATGAGCTTCCTTGATGGCTCAGATGGTGAAGAATCTGCCTGTAATGTAGGAGACCAGGTTTGATCCCTAAGTCAGGAAGATACTCTGGAGAAGGCTACCCACTTTTCTTGCCTGGTGAATCCCATGGAGGGCTACTGTCTATGAGGTTGCAAAGAGTTGGACCCAACTGAGTGTCTAACACTTTTGCTTTCACACCTAAGGTAGTCCTGGAGTATTATACTCAGTATTTGTTGACTGATATACTGAGTGCATGAAAATATGAATAACTTTCACCTGCCAAGGTGTATGTTAATGGTTAATCCAGTATGAAAATCCGACATTGGCTGGCACCTAATTTATGGCTGGTTTCATGACCTACCTGATGTGTACTCTTGTGTCCCATATCCCGTGTGGATACTGCCAACATAGCACTTGCTGTGTTATGTACAAATTTTTTGTCTGTCTTTTCCATTAGACTGAGCCTTTTGAGAACAGAAATGGAAATTTTTACCTCTATATTCTCAGGCTCTACTGAACAGAGGCTCAGTGAATGAAGGATGGATTGTCTTCCTGTTCCAACTGGAGTGAACCAGCCTGGGTTGCATTTCCAGCTCAGGCCTTGGCACTTGCTGTTGCCCCCACATGGATGACTCTTATCCAGACTCTATGTGATTGACTCTTGTCATTTAGATCTCAGCTTTGGTCTCTACTGATACCCACATCTGCTGTTGCTCCATTAGCTACTGGCTTCACATTGTCATATTGAATTTTCTTCAAAGCCTTCACTGCTTTTGAAGTTTTCTAATGTTAATATATTCATGTGTTTGCTGTTCATTTTCCACAACAATAGAGAACTCATCTGACTGGCTCATTACTATACACCAGCACCCAGAATAGTGCCTAGCACAGAGGAGGCACTCAATAGATTTTGTAGAATAGACAAGCCAGGTACACATTCCTCTTAGAAAAGATGCTTCTGAATCAGAATAAGGTGAAAGAGAAGCTTATAAATGCATCTAAAAACTTTCTGTGACTAAGGAGAGGGCCTTCAGAAAATATTAATTATTATCTTGCTTCTGCCTTGTAAACAGTAACTGAGGTCTTCAGACTCTGAAATTCTTGATTGCTTTATTGCTCATTTCATACATTTCCCTTATTGATATTTGTAAGAGTAATATTTATGAGGAAAACACATTTTTTTTGGTCACTTGTATAAAGCCCTTTACCATCCCAGGAAATCCTCTGCTTGGGCTAAGGATAAAGTGACCCAAATGAGTGGCAGGTGGTGAATTAATAGTGTGATTTGCATTTTTGAGGTTGTGTGTATGTGTGTGTATCTGTGTGAAGAGTTTTGTTTATACTGGTTTAGAGTTCTTTGTGCTAAAATTTGCTTATATTTAAAGAAATATAAAGCCAAGATTTCAGCCTGCTTTTGTCATGGTTGTAGGATAATCCACCATAAAAATCACAATATAATTTCATTTTCCCCTTGGTTTAATGCCACTAAAGGAGTCAGCTCTAAGTCTGAGGAAACAAATCTGCTTCTTAGCATACCTGCATGCAAATAGGCTATAGAAGTGGCTTATACTTTTACATAATAAATTAGAGAGTTCTCTTTTTCAGTGGAATAGATGTATAGATTAATATACCAAGATGAGGCATATGGATACGTGGAATCAGTGTAAGCTTGGTTAGAGATGACAAAGAGCTTCATGCTCAAGTGCTTTGCAGCCTAATTCAATAAAACAAAATGAAAGGCAAATGCTTGAGGAGCCAAAGAGAGGATCTTTATGAAAATATTAAAACCTTCATACAGTCACACATTCTCCTTTGAGTTCGCTCCTAGCATTGCAATGTAATGAATGGGCCTCATTTGAGGGGAAAGGAGCTTTGTGATTTCTAACAAAGCAACCAAAAGGAACCATTTTGAGTGTAGAAACCTGCTCTTTGGTCTTTAACTGAAAAGTTAAACATACTGAAATAAAACTATTTTTTTTCCCATCAATTTGCAAAACTGAAGTATAATTTAAACTGAAATGGCAACAGCGTGAAAAGCTATTCACGGGTCTGCAGCCATCTCTGATTCCATCAATTTGTTTTCCAGTCTTTGTTGTTATTCTGTGTCTCTCATGGATCTCCAGAGACCATTTTCAGTTTGAGGAGAGAATATCAATAGCCCGCATGTCCTCCAGGAGGCTTCCCTGTGACAATCACAATGTTTCCACAGATCAGATCTTCTGTTTCTTTTAATGGCTGTGGTAGAACAACAAAAAATTATTCATTTTGGGAAACGTGAAAATCAACAAAGCAATAATGTCTGAGTATGGGTATAATTTTGCTCCCATCTTGTGCAGTAAGCTCAAAGGCAAAAAGTAAAAATCAATTGGTATCTTTCGGGTGTTCCATAAATCCATAATTGTATCACATGCATTATAAAAATGAGGCAAAGAGCTAAATAAATTGAACAGAAAACTTGTGAAGTAGAGATGGTGCACCGCAGTGAAATAAGTACTGGACTTTCTTACTGGATCTGGATCGCTTAGTTTCTGATCTAAGTCTTATCTGGAAAAGGTGGGTCATCTCTGATAAAGTCCCCCTGCATTTCTAAGGAGGATTGTTTTCTATCTCACTTGCTGTACTGTGAACATCTTGAGAGTGGACTCTATGTTTAATCACTTTTTAATTCCCAAGGCTTACCACAATGTTTTTACATAGTAAGCACTCAAATTTTGTTGTATTAGTAATTGCAGGTGCTATCAGATACATATGTAAGTACAAATGTTCCTATTCCAATGAAGGGTCAGGGACGAAAATAGATGTATCTGTTGCCATAGTAAACTGGGGCTTCCCAGGTGGCGGTAGTGGTAAACAACCTGACTGCCAATGCGAGAGACATAAGAGATGTGGGTCGGGAAGATCCCCTAGAGAAGGAAATGGCAACCCACTCCAGTATGCTTGCCTGGAGAATCCCATGGACAGAGGAGCCTGCCAGGTTATAGTCCATAGGGTCGTAGAGTCAGACACAACTGAAGTGACTTAGCATGCACACCCACATAATAAACTGAGTTTATTTTCTGTACAATCTGTGGTAGGCAGAATGTTTCCTCTAAATTCCATGTTCCAATCCTAGGATCCTGTGAATATGTCACATAACCTGGCAAAAGGGATTTTGCAGATGTATATAAGGTACAGTTCAGTTCAGTTCAGTTCAGTTCAGTCACTCAGTCGTGTCCGACTCTTTGCGACCCCATGTATCACAGCATGCCAGGCCTCCCTGTCCATCACCAACACTCGGACTTCACTCAGACTCATGTCCATCGAGTCAGTGATGCCATCCAGCCATCTCATCCTCTGTCGATCCTTTCTCCTCCCGCCCCCAATCCCTCCTAGCATCAGAGAGAGTCTTTTCCAATGAGTCAAATCTTTGCATGAGGTGGCCAAAGTACTGGAGTTTCAGCTTTAGCATCATTCCTTCCAAAGAAATCCCAGGGCTGATCTCCTTCAGAATGGACTGGTTGGATCTCCTTGCAATCCAAGGGACTCTCAAGAGTCTTCTCCAATACCACAGTTCAAAACCATCAATTCTTCAGCACTCAGCTTTCATCACAGTCCAACTCTCACATCCATACATGACCACTGGAAAAACCATAGCCTTGACTAGATGGACCTTAGTCGGCAAAGTAATCTCTCTGCTTTTGAATATGTATCTAGGTTGGTCATAACTTTTCTTCCAAGGAGTAAGCGTCTTTTAATTTCATGGCTGCAGGCACCATCTGCAGTGATTTTGGAGCCCCCAAAATAAAGTCTGACACTGTTTCCACTGTTTCCCCATCTATTTCCCATGAAGTGATGGGACTGGATGCCATGATCTTCATTTTCTGAATGTTGAGCTTTAAGCCAGCTTTTTCACTCTCCTCTTTCACTTTCATCAAGAGGCTTTTTAGTTCCTCTTCACTTTCTGCCATAAGGGTGGTGTCATCTGCATATCTGAGGTTATTGATATTTCTCCCAACAATCTTGATTCCAGCTTGTGCTTCTTCCAGTCCAGCGTTTCTCATGATGTACTCTGCATAGAAGTTCAATAAGCAGGGTGACAATATACAGCCTTGACGGACTCCTTTTCCTATTTGGAACCAGTCTGTTGTTCCATGTCCAGTTCTAACTGTTGCTTCCTGACCTGCATATAGGTTTCTCAAGAGGCAGGTCAGGTGGTCTGGTATTCCCATCTCTTTCAGAATTTTCCATAGTTTATTGTGATCCACACAGTCAAAGGCTTTGGCATAGTCAATAAAGCAGAAATAGATGTTTTTCTGGAACTCTCTTGCTTTTTCGATGATCCAGCGGATGTTGGCAATTTGATCTCTGGTTCCTCTGCCTTTTCTAAAACCAGCTTGAACATCTGTGAGTTCATGGTTCACATATTGCTGAAGCCTGGCTTGGAGAATTTTGAGCATTACTTTACTGGCGTGTGAGATGAGTGCAATTGTGCGGTAGTTTGAGCATTCTTTTGCATTGCCTTTCTTTGGGATTGTAATGAAAACTGACATTTTCCAGTCCTGTGGCCACTGCTGAGTTTTCAAAATTTGCTGTTATATATTGAGTGCAGCACTTTGACAGCATTGTCTTTCAGGATTTGAAACAGCTCAACTGGAATTCCATCACCTCCGCTTGCTTTGTTTGTAGTGATGCTTTCTAAGGCCCCCTTGACTTCACATTCCAGGATGTCTGGCTCTAGGTGAGTGATCACACCATCGTGATTATCTTGGTCATGAAGATCTTTTTTGCATAGTTCTGTGTATTCTTGCCACCTCTTTTTTTTTCTAACTTTATTTTACTTTACAATACTGTATTGGTTTTGCCGAACATTGACATGAATCCACCACGGGTGTACATGAGTTCCCAAACATGAACCCCCCTCCCACCTCCCACCTCATATCATCTCTCTGGATCATCCCCGTGCACCATCCCCAAGCATCCTGTATCCTGCATCGAACATAGCCTGGTGATTTGATTCTTACATGACAGTATACATGTTTCAATGCCATTCTCCCAAATCATCCCACCCTCTCTCTCTCCCTCAGAGTCCAAAAGTCCGCTCTACACATCTGTGTCTCTTTTGCTGTCTCGCATACAGGGTCATCATTACCATCTTTCTAAATTCCACATATATGTGTTAGTATACTGTATTGGTGTTTTTCTTTCTGGCTTACTTCACTGTGTATAATCTGCTCTAGTTTCATCCATCTCATTAGAACTGATTCAAATGTATTCTTTTTAATGGCTGAGTAATACTCCATTGTGTATATGTACCACAGCTTTCTTATCCATTCATCTGCTGATGGACATCTAGGTTGTTTCCATGTCCTGGCTGTTATAAACAGTGCTGTGACGAACACTGGGGTACATGTGTCTCTTTCAGTTCTGGTTTCCTCGGTGTGTATGCCCAGCAGTGGGATTGCTGGGTCATAAGGCAGTTCTATTTGCAATTTTTTTAAGGAATCTCCACACTGTTCTCCATAGGCCACCTCTTCTTAATATCTTCTGCTTCTGTTAGGTCCATACCATTTCTGTCCCTTATTGAGCCCATCTTTGCATGAAATGTTCCCTTGGTATCTCTAATTTTCTTGAAGAGATCTCTACTCTTTCCCATTCTGTTGTTTTCCTCTATTTCTTTGCATTGATCACTGAGGAAGGCTTTCTTTTTTTTTTTTTTTCTTTTTTTCTTTTTTTTTTTTATTTTTTTTTATTTTTTTTTATTTTTTTTATTAAATTTTAAAGTCTTTAATTCTTACATGTGTTCCCAAACATGAAACCCCCTCCCACCTCCCTCCCCATAACATCTCTGTGGGTGATCCCCATGCACCAGCCCCAATCATGCTGTATCCTGCGTCAGACATAGACTGGCGATTCAATTCTGACATGATAGTATACATGATAGAATGCCATTCTCCCAAATCATCCCGCCCTCTCCCTCTCTCTCTGAGTCCAAAAGTCCGTTATACACAGCTGTGTCTTTTTTCCTGTCTTGCATACAGGGTCGTCATTGCCATCTTTCTAAATTCCATATATATGTGTTAGTATACTGTATTGGTGTTTTTCTTTCTGGCTTACTTCACTCTGTATAATCGGCTCCAGTTTCATCCATCTCATCAGAACTGATTCAAATGAATTCTTTTTAACGGCTGAGTAATACTCCATCGTGTATATGTACCAAAGCTTCCTTATCCATTCATCTGCTGATGGACATCTAGGTTGTTTCCATGTCCTGGCTATTATAAACAGTGCTGCGATGAACATTGGGGTACATGTGTCTCTTTCAATTCTGGTTTCCTCGGTGTGTATACCCAGCAGTGGGATTGCTGGGTCATAAGGTAGTTCTATTTGCAATTTTTTAAGGAATCTCCACACTGTTCTCCATAGTGGCTGTACTAGTTTGCATTCCCACCAACAGTGTAGGAGGGTTCCCTTTTCTCCACACCCTCTCCAGCATTTGTTGCTTGCAGATTTTTGGATCGCAGCCATTCTGACTGGTGTGAAGTGGTACCTCATTGTGGTTTTGATTTGCATTTCTCTGATAATGAGTGATGTTGAGCATCTTTTCATGTGTTTGTTAGCCATCCGTATGTCTTCTTTGGAGAAATGTCTATTTAGTTCTTTGGCCCATTTTTTGATTGGGTCGTTTATTTTTCTGGAATTGAGCTGCATAAGTTGCTTGTATATTTTTGAGATTAGTTGTTTGTCAGTTGCTTCATTTGCTATTATTTTCTCCCATTCAGAAGGCTGTCTTTTCACCTTGCTTATAGTTTCCTTTGTTGTGCAGAAGCTTTTAATTTTAATTAGATCCCATTTGTTTATTTTTGCTTTTATTTCCAGAATTCTGGGAGGTGGATCATAGAGGATCCTGCTGTGATTTATGTCTGAGAGTGTTTTGCCTATATTCTCCTCTAGGAGTTTTATAGTTTCTGGTCTTACATTTAGATCTTTAATCCATTTTGAGTTTATTTTTGTGTGCGGTGTTAGAAAGTGATCTAGTTTCATTCTTTTACAAGTGGTTGACCAGTTTTCCCAGCACCACTTGTTAAAGAGATTGTCTTTACTCCATTGTATATTCTTGCCTCCTTTGTCAAAGATAAGGTGTCCATATGTGTGTGGATTTATCTCTGGGCTTTCTATTTTGTTCCATTGATCTATATGTCTGTCTTTGTGCCAGTACCATACTGTTTTGATGACTGTGGCTTTGTAGTAGAGCCTGAAGTCAGGCAAGTTGATTCCTCCAGTTCCATTCTTCTTTCTCAAGATTGCTTTGGCTATTCGAGGTTTTTTGTATTTCCATACAAATCTTGAAATTATTTGTTCTAGTTCTGTGAAAAATATGGCTGGTAGCTTGATAGGGATTGCGTTGAATTTGTAAATTGCTTTGGGTAGTATACTCATTTTCACTATATTGATTCTTCCAATCCATGAACATGGTTTATTTCTCCATCTATTAGTGTCCTCTTTGATTTCTTTCATCAGTGTTTTATAGTTTTCTATATATAGGTCTTTAGTTTCTTTGGGTAGATATATTCCTAAGTATTTTATTCTTTTTGTTGCAATGGTGAATGGAATTGTTTCCTTAATTTCTTTTTCTACTTTCTCATTATTAGTGTATAGGAATGCAAGGGATTTCTGTGTGTTGATTTTATATCCTGCAACTTTACTATATTCATTGATGAGCTCTAGTAATTTTCTGGTGGAGTCTTTAGGGTTTTCCATGTAGAGGATCATGTCATCTGCAAACAGTGAGAGTTTTACTTCTTCTTTTCCAATTTGGATTCCTTTTATTTCTTTTTCTGCTCTGATTGCTGTGGCCAAAACTTCCAGAACTATGTTGAATAGTAGCGGTGAAAGTGGACACCCTTGTCTTGTTCCTGACTTTAGGGGAAATGCTTTCAATTTTTCACCATTAAGGATAATGTTTGCTGTGGGTTTGTCATATATAGCTTTTATTATGTTGAGGTATGTTCCTTCTATTCCTGCTTTCTGGAGAGTTTTTATCATAAATGGATGTTGAATTTTGTCAAAGGCCTTCTCTGCATCTATTGAGATAATCATATGGTTTTTATTTTTCAATTTGTTAATGTGGTGAATTACATTGATTGATTTGCGGATATTGAAGAATCCTTGCATCCCTGGGATAAAGCCCACTTGGTCATGGTGTATGATCTTTTTAATATGTTGTTGGATTCTGATTGCTAGAATTTTGTTGAGGATTTTTGCATCTATGTTCATCAGTGATATTGGCCTGTAGTTTTCTTTTTTTGTGACATCTTTGTCAGGTTTTGGTATTAGGGTGATGGTGGCCTCATAGAATGAGTTTGGAAGTTTACCTTCCTCTGCAATTTTCTGGAAGAGTTTGAGTAGGATAGGTGTTAGCTCTTCTCGAAATTTTTGGTAGAATTCAGCTGTGAAGCCGTCTGGACCTGGGCTTTTGTTTGCTGGAAGATTTCTGATTACAGTTTCAATTTCCGTGCTGGTGATGGGTCTGTTAAGATTTTCTATTTCTTCCTGGTTCAGTTTTGGAAAATTGTACTTTTCTAAGAATTTGTCCATTTCTTCCACATTGTCCATTTTATTGGCATACAACTGCTGATAGTAGTCTCTTATGATCTTTTGTATTTCTGTGTCGTCTGTTGTGATCTCTCCATTTTCATTTCTAATTTTATTGATTTGATTTTTCTCTCTTTGCTTCTTGATGAGTCTGGCTAGTGGTTTGTCAATTTTATTTATCCTTTCAAAGAACCAGCTTTTGGCCTTGTTGATTTTTGCTATGGTCTCTTTTGTTTCTTTAGCATTTATTTCTGCCCTAATTTTTAAGATTTCTTTCCTTCTACTAACTCTGGGGTTCTCCAATTCTTCCTTTTCTAGTTGCTTTAGTTGTAGAGTTAGGTTATTTATTTGACTTTTTTCTTGTTTCTTGAGGTATGCCTGTATTGCTATGAACTTTCCTCTTAGCACTGCTTTTATAGTGTCCCACAGGTTTTGGGTTGTTGTGTTTTCATTTTCATTAGTTTCTATGCATATTTTGATTTCTTTTTTGATTTCTTCTGTGATTTGTTGGTTATTCAGAAGTGTGTTGTTCAACCTCCATATGTTGGAATTTTTAGTAGTTTTTCTCCTGTAATTGAGATCTAATCTTAATGCATTATGGTCAGAAAAGATGCTTGGAATGATTTCGATTTTTTTGAATTTATCAAGTTTAGATTTATGGCCCAGGATGTGATCTATCCTGGAGAAGGTTCCATGAGCACTTGAAAAAAAGGTGAAATTCATTGTTTTGGGGTGAAATGTCCTATAGATATCAATTAGGTCTAATTGATCTAATGTATCATTTAAAGTTTGCGTTTCTTTGTTAATTTTCTGTTTAGTTGAACTGTCCATAGGTGTGAGTGGGGTACTAAAGTCTCCCACTATTATTGTGTTATTGTTGATTTCCCCTTTCATACTTGTTAGCATTTGTCTTACATATTGCGGTGCTCCTATATTGGGTGCATATATATTTATAATTGTTATATCTTCTTCTTGGATTGATCCTTTGATCATTATGTAGTGGCCTTCTTTGTCTCTTTTCACAGCCTTTGTTTTAAAGTCTATTTTATCAGATATGAGTATTGCCACTCCTGCTTTCTTTTGGTCTCTATTTGCATGGTATATCTTATTCCAGCCCTTCACTTTCAGTCTATATGTGTCCCTTGTTTTGAGGTGGGTCTCTTGTAAGCAACATATAGAGGGGTCTTGTTTTTGTATCCATTCGGCCAGTCTTTGCCTTTTGGTTGGGGCGTTCAACCCATTTACGTTTAAGGTAATTATTGATAAGTATGATCCCGTTACCATTTACTTTATTGTTTTGGGTTCGGGTTTATACACCCTTTTCAGTTTCCTGTCTAGAGAATATCCTTTAGAATTTGTTGGAGAGCTGGTTTGGTGGTGCTGAATTCTCTCAGCTTTTGCTTGTCTGTAAAGCTTTTGATTTCTGAGGAAGGCTTTCTTATCTCTTCTTGCTATTCTTTGGAACTCTGCATTCAGATGCTCATATCTTTCCTTTTCTCCTTTGCTTTTTGCCTCTCTTCTTTTCACAGCTATTTGTAAGGCCTCCCTAGACAGCCATTTTGCTTTTTTGCATTTCTATTCCACGGGGATGGTCTTGATCCCTGTCTCCTGTGCAATGTCACGAACCTCATTCCATAGTTCATCAGGTACTCTATCTATCAGATCTAGGCCCTTAAATCTATTTCTCACTTCCACTGTATAATCATAAGGGGTTTGATTTAGGTCATACCCTAATGGTCTAGTGGTTTTCCCTACTTTCTTTAAGTCTGAATTTGGTAATAAGGAGTTCATGATCTGAGCTACAGTCAGCTCCTGGTCTTGTTTTTGTTGACTATATAGAGCTTCTCCATCTTTGGCTGCAAAGAATATAATCAATCTGATTTTGGTTTTGACGATCTGGTGATGACCATGTGTAGAGTCTTCTCTTGTGTTGTTGGAAGAGGGTGTTTGCTATGACCAGTGCATTTTCTTGGCAAACTCTATTAGTCTTTGCCCTGCTTCATTCCACATTCCAAGGCCAAATTTGCCTGTTACTCCAGGTGTTTCTTGACTTTCTACTTTTGCATTCCAGTCCCCCATAATGAAAAGGACATCTTTTTGGGGTGTTAGTTCTAAAAAGTCTTGTAGGTCTTCATAGAACCATTCAACTTCAGCTTCTTCAGTGTTACTGGTTGGGGCATAGACTTGGAATACTGTGATACTGAATGGTTTGCCTTGGAAAAGAACAGAGATCATTCTCTTGTTTTTGAGATTGCATCCAAGTACTGCATTTCGGACTCTTTTGTTGACCATGATGGCTATTCCATTTCTTCAGAGGGATTCCTGACCGCAGTAGTAGATATAATGGTCATCTGAGTTAAATTCACCCATTCCAGTCCATTTTAGTTCACTGATTCCTAGAATTTTGACGTTCACTCTTGCCATCTCCTGTTTGACCACTTCCAATTTGATTCATGGACCTGACATTCCAGGTTCCTATGCCATATTGCTCTTTACAGCATTGGACCTTGCTTCTATCACCAGCCACATCCACAGCTGGGTGTTGTTTTTGCTTTGGCTCCATCCCTTCATTCTTTCTGGAGTTATTTCTCCACTGATCTCCAGTAGCTTATTGGGCACCTACTGACCTGGGGAGTTCTTCTTTCAGTATTCTATCATTTTGCCTTTTCATACTGTTCATGGGGTTCTCAAGGCAAGAATACTGAAGTGGTTTGCCATTCCCTTCTCCAGGGTCTGACCACATTGTGTCAGACCTCTACCATGCCTGCCTGTGTTGGGTGGCCCCACAGGGCATGGCTTAGTTTCATTGAGTTAGACAAGGCTGTGGTCCTAGTGTGATTAGTGTGTATTTAAGATTCAGTTCAGTTCAGTCGCTCAGTCGTGTCCGACTCTTTGTGACCCCATGAATCACAGCACGCCAGGCCTCCCTGTCCATCACCAACTCCCAGAGTTCACTCAGACTCACATCCATCGAGTCCGTGATGCCATCCAGCCATCTCATCCTTGGTCGTCCCCTTCTCCTCCTGCCCCCAATCCCTCCCAGCATCAGAGTCTTTTCCAATGAGTCAAATCTTTGCACGAGGTGGCCAAAGTACTGGAGTTTCAGCTTCAGCATCATTCCTTCCAAAGAAATCCCAGGGCTGATCTCCTTCAGAATGGACTGGTTGGATCTCCTTGCAGTCCAAGGGACTCTCAAGAGTCTTCTCCAACACCACAGTTCAAAAGCATCAATTCTTCGGCGCTCAGCTTTCTTCACAGTCCAACTCTCACATCCATACATGACCACTGGAAAAACCATAGCCTTGACTAAACGGACCTTAGTCGGCAAAGTAATCTCTCTGCTTTTGAATATACTATCTAGGTTGGTCATAACTTTTCTTCCAAGGAGTAAGCGTCTTTTAATTTCATGGCTGCAGGCACCATCTGCAGTGATTTTGGAGCCCCCCAAAATAAAGGTTGACAGTTTCCACTGTTTCCCCATCTATTTCCCATGAAGTGATGGGACCAGATGCCTTGATCTTCGTTTTCTGAATGTTGAGTTTTAAGCCAACTTTTTCACTTTCCTCTTTCACTTTCATCAAGAGGCTTTTTAGTTCCTCTCCACTTTCTGCCATGAGGGTGGTGTCATCTGCATATCTGAGGTTATTGATATTTCTTCTGGCTATCTTGATTCCAGCTTGTGTTTCTTCCAGCCCAGCATTTCTCATGATGTACTCTGCATAGAAGTTCAATAAGCAGGGTGACGATATACAGCCTTGATGTACTCCTTTTCCTATTTGGAACCAGTCTGTTGTTCTATGTCCAGTTCTAACTGTTGCTTCCTGACCTGCATACAGATTTCTCAAGAGGCAGGTCAGGTGGTCTGGTATTCCCATCTCTCTCAGAATTTTCCACAGTTTATTGTGATCCACACAGTCAAAGGTTTTGGCATAGGCAATAAATCAGAAATAGATATTTTTCTGGAACTCTCTTGCTTTTTCCAGGATCCATCTTATAGACCTTAAAATAGTTGTTCATCTTGGACTATCTGGATGGGCCCAATCTAATCACAAGAGCTCTTAAAAGCAGAGAACTTTCTTGGGCTGGAGATGCAAAAGGAGATGCCAATGAGATTCTGAGTATAAGAAGGACTTGATGTGCCATTTCAGGCCTTGAGATGTAGAAGGCTGTATGCACAGAATCAAGGGAGACCTCTAGGAAGTGAGAGAGGTTTCTGGCTGACAGTCTATATGAAAACCCTTGACACTACCTCCACAAGGAACTGAATTCTACCAACAATGGGAATGTGTCTGGGAGCAGCTTCTCCCTCAGAGCCACCAGAGAAGAGCTCAGGTTAGACTACCTTGATTACAGCCTCTGAGGCTAGTAGCAGAGAAATCAGTCTAGTCTACCAGCCTTCCAACCTACAGAACTGTGAGATAATAAACTTGTGTTATTATGTACTGTTAAATTAGTGGTAATTGTTACAGAAGCCAAAGAAAACAAATATAGAATTAATTTACTAGCTTCAACAGATCAGATTTTGGAAACCTACCATAAAGGTGGAATAGTCTGGGTCTGCAACAAATGATAAAAATTTCCATAGAGAGAGCCACGGGAAAGTTGTCCAGGTTGGAGTCCCTGGAATGGTGACAGCAGCTATGATGGGATTATAGTGTTATCCATGGCTGCCACCTCGGTCAAGTACAGTGCAGGCCAGTCCACAGGCCCCTGGGAACTTGCTAAATTTCTTCTGGATTTGAAGCTGGTTGCAAGTTAGATTAGGTAGGGCAAGGTAGAGCAGGATAGATGGGCGAGTTAGTCAAAGCTGGTTTAGAATCTTTTTACCTAAGAATTATGAAGATATTTCTCCCTAGTCTACTAACTTCTAGGGTTCCTCTTGAGAAATCTAATGTTGTTTTGATTTCTAATTCTTTGGACATGTTTTTTTGTCCTCTTCAAAGTTTTTTGAAACCTCTTTATTTCTGATTTTCTGAAATTAATAGTGTATTGTAGAGCTGTTTTTGTTGTTCATTGTGTTGGACACACAATATGCCTTTCACTTTTTTCATTTCTGAGAAACTTTCTTGAATCATTTCTTTGGTAATTTTCTCCCCTCCTTTTTCTCTGTTTTTTTTTTTTTTTTTTTTGTAAAACTCCTATTAATAAGATATTGAATCATAGATTGATTATATATATAGTTTTCTTATGTATTTTCTAATTTCAACTTCTGATTTTTCTATTTAGGATTTTAAATTAAAAAAAATTCTGTAAAAAATAACATTCTGTACTTGTTCCTTGGATCAGTACTTTTTCCTATTTCTCTGAAGACATTTTAGTTTCTTTTTTATTTTTCTGAATTCCATTTTCCAGTTTTCTTTGGTTCCTCTTTTCCACATTAGAGAATTTCCTCAAATATATAGTGTCCTTGGCTGCCTGTTCTTATGCAATTGTAACATTCTAAGGAGTTGAATAAAAGCTTTGGGTGCTTGGTGGATCAGGCTGATGGGTGACTTGGATCTGGCAGGACCTGTAGGTCTTTTCTCTGTGGTTCTTTAAATTCTTTAAAACCTGTTTCATCATCTGTAAAATAAGGGCTCTAGTAATACCTATTTTATAGAATACAGGTTTCCCCTGCTATCCAAAAGTAGAGTGTTCTTATGAAACCTTCCGTAAGCTGAAACAGTGTAAAGAGAAGCAATTATCAATACCTTAGGAAAACATCTTGCTAATGAGCACACAAAATAAATGGAGATAAAGCACAAGACTCATAGACAAAGTTCAAAGCTCTGTGCTTGTGCTGTGGTACCTGGGGAAGGAGCTTGGTGGTGCCAAACTCACTGCCCAGAGTGCCAGATGCCTCTGTAGTGGTTCAGCCCAAGTGGTTTGAGGCAGATAAACACTATTTCTGCACTTTGTCTTTTTTTATAAAAGTGAAAATTCTCTTTGAGTTCTTTCAGTTAGTGAAAATGATACTAATTTAGGTCTTTAATAAAATTAAAGTGGTGTAAATTGAACTTTTGAAAAGTGGGGGAGACCTGTAGTTTTTAGGGTTAGATGAATCAAGGCCTATAAAGTGGCTACAGTGTTTTAAACATCATGCGTGTGTGCATGTGTGCTTAGTAGTGTCTGACTCTTCGGACACGATGGACTGTAGCCCTACAAACTTCTCTGTCTATGAGATTTCTTAGGCAAGAATATTGAAGTGGGTTGCCATTTCCTCCTCCAGGGGATCTTGCTGACCCAGGGATCAAACCCATGTCTCCTCCATATCCTGCATTGGCAGGTGGATTCTTTACAACTGAGCCATCTGGGAAGCCCTTTAAACATCATGAATGTGAAATAGCAACCCACTCCAGTATTCTTGCCTGGAGAGTTCCATGGGCAGAGAAGCCTGGTGGGCTACAATCCATGGGGTTGCAAAGCGTTGGACATGACTTAGTGCGTGTGTGCGCGCACATACACACACACTTATTTTAACTATCGTCATCATCATCATTATTAATTCAGCATAATTCCCCCATTGTGTCTCATCCTTCCCTCCCTCTGTTGCCCTAGCATGGAGCTTCTCTGGTTCAGTGTCTAGAGTGAAAACCTTCCCACTTTTTGCCCAAAATGGATGAATAATCTCCTGGCTAAGTAGATTTGGGAAGGTGACCTAAGATTTACTGGCTCCTTATCCTGACTTTCAACCAGTTCTCTGGATCTTTATTTTCATCCTTCAACCATTCAGAGGAACCTGGTGTCACCAATTCCCACGCCTCTCTGCAGTTTAGAGGCAAAAGTAGGTTTTCTCGGCATTAGATTGTCTGTCTGGAGCCACTCAGTTTCCAGATTTCTCTGACTGCTTAGTGTGACCACCACTCATCCACTCCCCTGTGGTCTCCTGCCTGCTATGTATGTCTTCTCCTGTTCTCTTTTGACCAGTGGGTTTATACCTTTCATATAGTCAAATTGGGATTGCGGAGGAAATGAAAATCAACTTATTCATGCAACTGGCCATGCTAACTACAAGGCCATTGGCCTCATTTCTTTATCTATGAAGTGAGAGGTTACAGTGATAACATTTTTTAGGTGTTTCCCCCCACTAAAAATCTTTGTTTCTATGTATGGTTTAGATTTAATGTAATTCCCAGCTGATCACAGCTAGATTTCCTATCACTTATCTCACTCTCAGATGAGTAGTGATTATTTTTGCTTTTGTTGTTTTGAATCTCTTTGAGCAAGAGACCTGCAGTGTAGCAAATTATATTTTGTGTACAAATGAGAGTAAACTGAAAAACACAGGTGACTTTTATTCCCTTCTGCATCACAAAGACCTTTTCAATACACCTGATTGATTGTAAAGGGAACTCCACAAGCAGATGTGAGCGACTGGGTTGCTGCTGATGGTAATTTTGGGTGAAGATTTATCATGCTGTGCTATTTGGCAACCAAGAAGGAAGCCTTTAAACTTTCTACTCTTTCAAAAAAATCCTAAATGATGATACGAAGTTTAAATTGGAAAGAAGTTTCCTTTCTGTGGAGATTCACAGAGAATGTTCGGATGAGTCAACGAAACTCCTGTTTTGCTTAAGATAGTTTAAAAGGTAAGATTTTTGTCACTTGCAGCTAGAAGAGTCTTCGATTTATCGAGAGCAATGGAGATGAAAATGGTTTGTTGTCTTTCTCTGGGGATCTATACTGCATGTCCTGACACTTCGTACTTATAGCTTTGGTGTCTATCATGGTTTGCTGTGGTCACTAGTGTTAATGACCAGCTCTTCTGTGTTCTAGCTTGGTATCCAGGAGAGAAATTTCCACAAGGTAATGGGATATTTCTAAGAGGGTGGCTTATATAGCATTCCAAATAAATACCAACTTCCTAGAGTTTGGTGTGATCAATTGCGTATGGTTTTTGTTTGTGTCATGGCATCAGAATATCCTGAAAAGTTCCAATTAAGACAGGAATCCTAAATAATTGGAAGGAAGACATAGCCAGTTTTTATCTTTAGTATTCCCAATAACTTTGGATTCAAAATACAATCAAAGGTCTGTAGGAAAAAGAGATTAACACACCAACATTGACAATTTTGGGTTAATCTGTGACCCAGTCTTAAAAACATTCCTTTTGATTGGAATTTGTTCCCCATTTGCAATAATTCTCATTGCATTCAGAATGGCATTTTTTAAATGATAGGAAGTATGGTATATACTGTTGGTTGACTACCCAGCAGACACTCCTTCCTTTATCCTTTCTAATAGAACTCATTTCGTTCAGGCAAGGAGTGGTCCTGTTCTTCAAGGATTTTGGGTTCTTTTGGGATTCTGGTGTCCCAGCTCTAAGAACTGAATCCTGGTTAGTCTTACACGGTTGTGGTTATTCCATTTCCCTTGCATTGGTTTAGGACTGAGCAGGTAATGTGGTTTTGGCTAGTGAAATGTGAGCTAAAGTCTACAGAGTGGCTTCTGGGAAGGTTATCTTTGTTCCTGATGAAGGACTCAGAGAAGGGCTTTGTTGTGTGGAACATGATGTCTGATGTGGCTACAGCCATTTTGCAGTTATAAGATGTCTTAAGGACCTCACTGAGGATGGCAGAGTCGAAATCTGAAAAGAACCTGAATATCAATTGTTGCCAAGCTACAAAATCGATTAGCCCTAGGACAACCTCATCTTTGAACTTCGTATTCTGTGAAATAATAAATATCTTTGTCACTTAAGTTATTTTGAGTTGGTTCTTCAGTTATTCATAGCTGAAGTAATTCTGATACAGTAATAAGTATATACATTTAATGCTTTAACTCTTTTGACTAAAACATTTCTTCTACATGTCCTCCAAATGTGAGAGAAGTATGGTAAAAAAAATAAAAATAGGTTGTTTCTGCTTTCACTCAGTCGTGTCTGACTCTGAGACATTTTAGACTGGAGAGAAGCCCACTAGACTTCTCTCTCCATGAAATTCTTCAGGCAAGAATGCTGGAGTGGGTTGCCATTTTCCTCCCCGAGGGGGGTCTTCCCAACCCGAGATCGAACATGAGTCTCTTATGTCTCCTGCTTTGCAGGTGGATTCTTTACCCGCTGAGCCATTGACGGAGCTCCAAAAATAGATGAAAGAATTGCAAATATTAAATAATTACAGAATGTCAGTACTGAACAGGATATTAGTAAGTTATTCAAAATATTTGTTGAGATAGCTAGATACTAGATACAGCAGAGAGTAAGAGAGACACTATCCTTGCTCTTTTGGAACTTATAGTCTAGTGGGTCTTAGTGAGTATTGGTCTAATCTTATTACACAGAAAGCGACAAATTTTATATCTCTCAGCATTGGCATAATTCTTTTTGTCACTGAATAAAGGAGGCTCAATCCTATTAGGGAAAAGACTATAAATATGTCGTTCTTTTTGCTTTTAACATACAATCAGCTCTTTTTCTCCTCTGAGTAGCTGAAATTTTGAGCTAAAGTTTGGTTCTAGAGTTGAATTTGGATATAAGGGTTGGAGACAACTGTATTTCTGTGCATAACAAGGTGAAAGGAATTTGGAATTCCTTGGACAATTTTTGCATGCATGCACGTGTGTGTCTGTGTCTATGGGTGTGTGTGCGCACACACAGCAGCAACAAGATGGTCAATGACAAGGTGCTAATTGGAGTAGGGAGACCATTGTGAAATCCCCTGTGTCATGGATGTGGACCATTTCTTAAAATGTCTATTGAATTTGCTGCAATATTTCTTCTGTTTTATGTTTTGGCTGCTTTTTGGGCCACGAGGCTTAGTTCCGTGATCTTAGTGGGATCTTAGTTCCATGACCAGGGACCAAACCCCTGCCCCTTGCATTGGAAGGCAAAGTCTTAACTACTGTACCACCAGCAAAGTCTCCAAAGGGACTTTTAAGATGAGGTGACTAATGTGTTGTTTTAAGTTATTTGCTGTGTCACGCAGGAATGTAACTCTTTGGCAGTGACCTAGAAAACTTCAGCGAAAGTTTGCTACACATCGCAGGCTTTGTTCCCTTGTTGCTTGAGAAGGGAATCAGAGAGAAAAAGGATTGACCTCCAGGCACAGAACAGAGAACAAGAATTCAGCAGAGGCAGGAAAAGAGGGAGATTTCAGCTGAGACAGGAAAATATATCTCACCCTCCCCATCTTCTTCTCTTTGGGAATTTTGTGACTTCTCCAAGAGGGCTCCAGACATAATCATTGGATATGGGATGCTCTAATTTACACCCAGGGACATCATACCCTGCTGGTGGCTGTAGGGCCCATCCTACTCAATTATTGAGAATTGCTGCCCTCTGTAGACTAAGCTGCTTGAGAGTAGGGACTATATCTGCTTTATCAGTAAGGTTAATACTGAGTAGTGTATAGCCCATAAAAGAAGTATTCAACTAATATTTGTTAAACAATTCCCTCCAAATAGGGCAAGGATATCATTTAAATGTTCACAGCATTTCCCCTCCTTGGTTTGCTGAGGAGAAGCAGCCTGCAGCCCCTCCTGCCGCCATACCCTCGTGTCTTGCCAGGTGGGCTCTTGGGCCAATCACTGACTGATTGTGGGAGAGGTCAGCCAGGTTTCCACTGGAATTATCGGAGTACTGCTGACCAGGGAAAAGTGTTACCTATGGACACAGGGAAGGCAAACAGAGAAGAAATCTTGTGGGAGTCTGACTTTGAAGAGATTTTGGAGAAGAGAGCTTCCAGGTGCAATGCACAGAAATGCACATACCAAATAATATATTATGTAAATAAAGTGACAAAAGATGGTTTCAGTCAGTTTTGCTGTGTGTTATGAGTGGGATCTCTTTGGAGGAATTTTAATAGATTTCAATACAGATATAAATTGCTTCTTGGTTATTTTTTAGCTCATTTTTTGGATAGATTCCAGGATAAGGTTGACTTCTAGGTGAGAAAAGGCCAGCTTGACTTTCTGTGGGTTGCAACTCTGTGTAGTTAATTGAGTTTCATACTTTGGTCTCCTCCACTGTGACTCCAAGCACTCAGTAGGGACACAAAATATTTGTTGCACAGTATGGAAACAGTGATAACCTAAGGATTATATGCCACTAAATCTGGTAGCTTCTAAATATGTGCAGAATTAGGACTAAGGGCTAAAATGAGGGCCATTCTTACGTTTTGTTGCTTTTTTAGGAGATTGAAAGAATGATGTTATAAAAATGCATTGTAATATATATACTATTAATAAATATTAATATTATTTATACTATGTATGAAATAGATAACTAATGAGAATCTACTGTGTAGCACAGGGAATGCTACTCAGTGCTCCACGGTGACCTAACTGGGAAGGAAATCCAAAAAAGAGGGGATATGTGTATATGTAGAGCTGATCCACTTTATTGTACAGTAGAAACTAACACAATGTTATAAAGCAACTATACTCCACTAGAAATTAAAACAACAACAACAACAGTAACTCCTCTCAAAACAATGAAATGCATTGTGAGAAAAGGACATTTCGAGACTATTCTAGAAATAGGCACGGGGGTCAATCTGTGGCAAGGAAGTCACCACCCCCTGTTACCAACTAGATCCTCCTAAGGATCTCAAAACATCCAAATTGAATTTTTGACAAATCCCTGAGACTCACAGAAAAGTTACATTCTAGGCCCCACTCTAAGTGAAACGTCTCTGTTGGAACTCAGTTAAAGCAATGACTTTCCTTCTTCTTCAAAACACATCCCTATGGTCTCTGTTGCAGCTGAATTAACTGGGTTTAATCTAAATGGAATCTTAGATAAAGTTTCATTCCTGAGAGGTTGTTTCATTCTGTGGCCAGGAGAGAAGACTCCTATCTCAATCTGATGATAGGCGGGGACTTCCTGAGAGAGGCAGGGGTCCTAGAGTTGGCAGAGGTTGTAAAGTTCAGTGAGGAGTTCATGGGCAGGGGCCTGCTGTGTTCTTACAGAGCCCCTCAGAGGCTCTCAGAGGACAGACGCTCCATGAAGAACGCAGGGTGGGCACCCCTGTGAGAGGTCCAGCCCTCTTCCTCAGCCGCCCGTTTCTACCTCTCTTACACTCACACTGCTAGGAGTCCAACATAAAACAATGTCTGTGGCCATGTTAAAGCAGAAGGAGGTTGCAACTCTTCCTTTCTGTTCTTGGAGGGATTTTAAAAGTTCTAGGCCTAAGGCTACCCGTCAGGAAGCACACGCTCTGACATGTCTCGCAAATGCAGCTGGGAGGAGGTGTTATGCCCATTGGTGACCTGACAGGAGGTGTGAGCCCTTCGGAAGCTTCCAGACTCTGCCTTCCTTACAGGGCTGAGGTGTTGAGTGTCAAGCAGATGAGCTTGACAGGGCATTCATGACTCCGTCAGGTTATTCAGAGGAACAAAACCACGACAAACTGGCTGGGACCCTGTATGTCTGAGAAAAGTTCACTGCATTTGTGTCAGCCAGAGGCCGCCTGCCCATGTTTTGTCTGCCTGAAAGGAAAGACATGTACAACTCATAATTCCAAGGGAATGACTTAATGCTGGAGGCTGCTTGGGAGTATGAGACCCCCACACAAAAAACAAGGAACTAAAAAGTGCCTGGGTATGTATTTGGAGAAGTGTTTATACCGCCTCAATGTGGAGAGGATCTGCTGAAAGGTTAATGATGTGGTTTGGGGTTGTGTCTTCAGCGTTAAGCTAGACAAAGTTCAATGGACCCATTCATCACATACAGTCTCCAACCCTTGCAGCCGTGGGAGTATGGGTGCCTCTGGGGTTATGAGCTTCTGGTCAGCAGCCAGGGTTTGCAGAGTGGGGAGTGGATTATTCCTGTAGTGAGGTGAAAGTCACTCAGTCGTGTCTGACTCTTTGTAACCCCATGGACTATACAGTCCATGGAATTCTCCAGGCCAGAATACTGGAGTGGGTAGCCATTCCCTTCTCCAGGGGATCTGCCCAACCCAGGGATCAAACCCAGGTCTCCCACACTGCAGGGGGATTCTTTACTAGTTGAGCCACAAGGGAAGCCTTACTCCTGCCTATCATCAGAGTCAGAAGTCCTATGAATAGTCTGAAGTTGTTTTTTTTTTCTGTTGTTGTTGTTTGGTTGGTTTTGTTTTTTACAGGTGAAATCATAACTTGATATTAAAAGACCTGAATAACAACATATGTTGTTACTGCTTTAACTTTTAAATTTTGTATTGGGGTATAGCCAACAATGTTGTGATAGTTTCAGGTGGACAATGAAGGGACCAGAAGCCTTTTTGAAACTCAAAAATATTGCATACACATTCACACACACATGCACACACACACTTCCCCCAGGGGCAGTGTGATTTAGTTATTTGCTTTCCTTCTCTCAAGAAGGGGAGAGAATATCATGTAGGTGGGAGAAATTAAATGGGATTATTTTAAAATGCACCCCCTTTCCCATTATACAGGGGACTGAGGAGGATTATGTGCAGCTTTCGTGAAATGTCTCATGCTCCTCTCTGGGAAGGGAACTGTAAATGTCAAGTCTTCGGTCTCTGTGATAACAGTTCACACAGGTATGGCAGACGCAGGAAGTGGGGAGTGTGGCCGGCACATGCACCAGCAGCACCTGCAGGTATGGAGACCAAGGCCCTAGCATCCAGTGTAGAGAACTCCAGTGGAGAACTCTCCAGTGGAGAGGTGAAGGCAGATAGAGATGGAGAAGGGGTGGGGGACCTGGAGGCAGCCCAGAGGTATGACCCCCACACAGAGGATGTGGCGCAGCAGAAGCAGCAGGCTTAGCAGGTGCAGCCCCTTGATTCTCCCAGCCAAACCCCAGGTGCTTTTGAATGCACTTTCTGTTAACAGAGCGTCTCAAGCCATGATGTGCAGGAGAGCCACCTGGAAATCTTGTTAAAATGAATTTTCCGACTGGGCAGGTCAGGGGTTGGGGCTTGACATGCTATGTGCAAGTGAAAGTAGCTCAGTCGTGTCCAACTCTTTGTGAGCCCACGGACTATACAGTCAATGGAATTCTCCAGACCAGAATACTGGAGTGGGTAGCCTTTCCCTTCTCTAGGGGATCTTCCCAACACAGGGATCAAACCCATGTCTCATGCAGTGCAGGGAGATTCTTTACCACTGAGCCACCGGGGCTATGTATCAGGTGATGCTGATACCTCTGGCAGGGGCACCATGCTCTGACTAGCGAAGTGTTAACAGAATCTCAGGTCACAGATGTGGTGTCAGATAGCAGAGCTTTGATAGAAAGGAGAATTATGTATGAAGATATACAAATGCATTCAACTCATATTTATCCTCATTAGTGTTAGGAGGAAATTATCCCTGCATCTTTCGGATCTGGAATGCCTTGTATGATTAAAAAAACAACCCCAAAACTCCCACTTTTATAGCTGGTAACTTATGTGGAGCTGTTCAGATCTGTATTATGATGGCTTAGCAATTTCTGAGCATGTATCCGTGGAGGGAAGAACCATGCTGAGTGGGAGGGGGAGGCGAGCATGGCATGCATATTGGCCAAAGACCATTTGTAAAGTGCATAGTCCACAGCGCATAGTTGAGAGCTGGGTTTTGTAATGGATAGTCCTCTGGTCGAGCTAGAGAAAGGAAGTTAGCACAGAGCTCTTAAGGGTCCCTGCACTGCCTGCTCCTCCACACCCCAACCTTCTGTGCTATGCTGCTGTGCTTAGCTGCCCAGTCGTGTCCTACTCTATGCGACCCTGTGGACTATAGCCCACCAGGGTCCTCTGTGCCTGGGATTTTCCAGGCCAGAATACCTTCTTCTAGAGTTCCCCGAAAGGAGGGAAATCGAGTAAGTAGGAAGAAATAGAAAATGACAACAGGAGAATGAAAGTCAAGAGACTGTTTGGGTTTCTATTTTTATTTTTGGAAGGATAGAAAATAAACTACCTAAGATGAATCAAGGAGAAAAACATTAAAAAATAAAAGAGATGAGTGATGAAGAGAGGAAGGAAATCTCTTTGGTAGATAAAACAGATTTGCCAAATATATTACATTCATTAAGATTTTTCTCTGCTTATAATGTGTGCTTTTCAGAGGCTTTTCTTAGCATTAACGGACGCTCTGGGAGAGAAGAAAGTTGGCAGAGAGAAGCCTAGCAAATATATAAATAAGCTTTGGAGCTTTCAGAAGTTTCATTTCCCATAATAGAACGTTCTCCAGCCTGGGCAAACTTTTTCTTACTTAAACAAATGCTTTGAAAGACAAAGATTTCATATTGTCAGTGGAACATTCAGACTAATAATTGCCTCTGTTCTTTCTGCCTTGAAGTCTCAACAGCCAGCAGATTTATGATTCGCTTTTGGCAATAAGCTCCTTCAAATAAATATCACTTTCCCAGGCTGCAAATTGGGTTTCTGAAACACACAGAGATCAACTCCACTAAGATTAGCAACTAAGTTTTCTTGGCGTGTGTGTATATGTGCATATATGACTAAGAAACACCGTGTCTGCTACCCCCTGACCACTTCCTTGGGAAAATTGATCACAAAACTTTATTTTACAAAATAGCCATTTTTAACAGTTGATTTACTACCTGGTGAGATTATGTAGACACGTTTGTTGGGGGAGCAGGGAGTCGAGATAGGAAGGAGAGAGAAGACAGTTTGGCTTTTCTCTTAGGTTTGTGGACCTCAGAAATTTTATGCAATCTAAAGTTGAGGACTTAAAACCAGTTTACTTTGTAGTTGGCCCAAGATAATTCCAAAATTTTTAAAGCAAATAATAATAATAATACAAGTGAGTATAGACATGAAGAAATACATTGAGGGCCATAACCCCAAGTTTTGGAATTGAGACCTGTCAGCGCTGCTAACTCAGTGAATTTACTGGATTCCTTTACTATGCCAGGCTCTAGGGGCACCAAGGGAGATGAGACATGGTGTTGATACCTGCATAAATACTTCTAAACTGAAGACAACACTGAGGAAACTTAATGAGCTGTGGGAGCACAAAGGATGCCCAACCTTAGGCGTGGGGGAGGCTGTCATGTCCCCAAAGTCTTGACTCTTCGGGATGTGACAGTCACCTAGGTCTGTGTACACAGGCATTCAGCAGGGTGGAAGGTAACCAAGCCTCTTTCAGTAGCCTGCGACACCATTTCCCTGACCCGGTCCCATGACACTGCTCCAGTCAATCTGGATTCCACTTTGTCCCTGCCCCTGTTTGAACTCTGTGTGGGGATTCCTGACTTAATGGTAATGATCCTTTGCTGCTGCTAAGTCGCTTCAGTTGTGTCCGAGACTCTGTGCGACCCCATAGACGGCAGCCCACCAGGCTCCATAGTCCCTGGGATTCTCCAGGCAAGAACACTGGAGTGGGTTGCCATTTCCTTTATGGAGAACTTAATAGGGGCCAGGCATCATGATGCTACATTTTTATTTGTTATTTTCCCAACACTGGTATTATTGCCTCATTATAGATGAGGAAACTGAGGTTTACAAAATTTAACTAATTTGCCCAAGGTCACAAAAACTAATAGGAGCTAGAACACTGATTTCAATTCAATTCTGACTACAAAGCCTATAATTTCAGCCATTAGTAACAACAATAATAACAATAGCAGCTGTTAACATTTGTTAAGCACTTAACTATGTGCTAGGCAAACAGTTCTAATTATTATTTCATTTAAGCATCACATCACTCTTAGGAAGGCATCAGGGTATTTGCTTGGCAAATGAGAAAATGAGCTCATCAGTGGCCACACAGCTGGTGAGGGATGGAGCCTCCAGCCAAGTTCAGGTAGGCTCCTGGCACCAGAGCCTGCAGCCCTAACCACTATGCTCAGTCACCTGCTTGCCAAGAGCCTATGTTGATCTGTGCCCATCTCTAGGTTCTGGACACAAGACTGTGGCTCTCCCACTTGGACATTTCAATCTGACTGCTTGCTTTGATGCCAGACCCGTCATCATGTCCACTCTCTTTGTCCAAGTGTCCTTTTTGTTTATTCTCTCTTCCCTAAAGATTTACTGAGCACCTATGGGTCCTGGGCACTGTCCTGAGCAATTGGGAGGGCCAGATTAGTACTCAGAAGTGCTTATTTAGAGGAATAATGCACCCTGTCCTGAAGCTAGTTAAAATCCAGTGAGGAGGCAGACCAATCAACAGATTATTCCAGTGCCAGGTAACAAGTGGTGTGCTGGAGGAGAGCTCAGGTGACTTGAAGAGGAAACCAGCTCTGTGTGAGGCAAGGACACAGAAGAGGCAGTATTTACAAACTATCTTTAAAAAGCAGGAATGCACAAGACTAAGAAGGGAGGGGAAACAGATCTCACTTTAAGTGCAAGTTTTTTTTTTTTTTTTAACCTTCTCACACATAGAGTTGGGAAAGTTGATGGGTTGTTTGTACTTCAGGAATCAACCATGCATAAAAGATTGCATCATAAAAGTAGTATTTGTGAAGAATCTTCAATAGGTCAAGCCAACCTCTGAATCCTTATGTGCATAGTATAGTCTAATCCTCACACTCACACTGTGACATAATGTTATTTTTACGCCCAGTTTCCATGTAAGATTCATGAGGGCCTAGGCAAGGAGGAAGTTTCTTTCTTTTTTTTTAAATATTTACTTATTTGTCTGTGCTGGGTCTTAGTGGAAGCATGCAGGATCTTTAGTTGGAGCATATGGAATCTAGTTTCCTCTGTGTGTGTATGTGTGTGGGTTTGTGTGTGTGTTTGTGTGTGTGTATGTGTGAAATCTCAGTCTTGTCCGAGACTCTTTGTGACCCCATGGACTGTAGCCTGCCAGGCTCCTCTGTCCATGGAATTTTCCAGGCAAGAATACTGGAGTGGGCTGCCATTTCCTACTGCATGGGATCAGATTCCTGATCCAGGAATCGAACCTGCATCTCCTGCATTGAGAGGGGAATTCTTTACCGCTTGCCCCACCTGGGAAGCTCCCTGGTTCCCTGACTAGGGATCAAACCCAGGCCCCTTGCATTGGTGATTTTCTTCAGCTCACACCTGGTGTTGGTGGTTGTAATAAGAGATTGGCATGTTCTAACACAAAGGGTACTTTTTCCCCACGTCCCTCTCCTATGGGAGGCAGAACATACAGTAAAGACTATAGATGAGAAGAAAGTGTATTTCTCAGTGGTGGAGACCAGTAGTGTTCCTTTCAAACATAGTCAGTTTCTTTTGTCCTACAGGTCCTAGAGGTTAAGGATTTTGAGATCATATAATATGCAGCAAAGATTGGCTAAGTGAGTGTATGCAGTTCAATGATATCAAGAACCCTCACACTGTTACCACAATTATTAAAAAAATAAGTTACAAAATGGGCTAAATCAATCAAATCTCCATTTTCTCTTAGTTCATGTGGCTAAGCCCTTGACAATGCCAAACTTTTACAATTATAAACCTTCAATGCAAGTGAAGAGTTGGGATGTGATATAAAGGCACAAAGGATTAACAAAAGATTATAAAATTCTCTGCATCTCTCCCTTTTCCAAAGCACCATGTGGAAACAGGTGCATGAGATGAGTTCTTTGATGACTATTTAAGTGCAATTTTCACCACTATATTCAGGTTTCCAATAACCATTCATGTAAGAACAGGATCTTAATTCCTAACAGATTTTGCATGTATTCAAAGACTGACTTTGAATCTAATTTATACAGGGGAAGAAATTTGGAGGAACATAGTATGTGATGCCAAATGTAAGAATATGCTTTATTTGTTAATGTTCATCCATCTGTTTAGTACTGACTATAAAATCACAATGAGATAAACAATAATAGATGAACAAAATAGGGGCTTGTATTCAATCGTTCTGTCTAGCATGAGATCAAATAAGCATAATTTACTTTGCAGGATGGTTGTCAGGTTAAAATGCTGTGCCTACTGTGGAAGAGCTTTGAAAAGTGTAGGTGGGTAGTTTTCGTCTGGGATAGAGAGAGACTAAAGAATGGAAGAGAAACCATTTTGCAATAATAAGGAATTGATTTTACAACCACTTATTTAATGGGTATCTGTTGCATATCAGTAGACTGTACTATACTTGAAATAATGTGTTGAGCAAATGGGCATAGCTTCAATCGTACTGTAATTCAGTCCTCAAGAGAGAGGAAATTAATCCAAGGATTATAATAAAGTTTGATAATGGCTATGTTAGAAAAAATATCATTGCTGTGTAACAAACTGCCCTAAATTTAGTGACTTAAAGAGAGAAATCATTTGTCATTTCTCAGGTACCTTTAGGTTGGCTCACCCAGGCTAGACGAGTAGCAGATCTTTTTTGGACTCATGCATTTATCCGTGTGTTACCTGGGGAACAGCTGATCTAGTCTGGGCTTGGTTGATGAACTTTTTCTGGGTGACTCTGTTCTATACGTCTCTCATCTTCCTCTTGGGATCAGCAGGCTACTCCAAATATGTTCTTCTCATGCTATAGCAGAATCGAAGAAGGCAAGTAGAAATATATGAGACTTCTTAGAGCATTATGACCATAACTGGCACATTGTTACTTCTGCCTCAATCTATCAGTCAAAGAAAGTCATATGGCTGAACCCAGGGTTGAGGAGTGGGAAAATAATCTATCAGTGGGAGAAACTGAAAGGTGGCTCAGTCAGTAAAGAATCCACCTGCAATGCAGGAGACCTGGGTTCAATCCCTGGGTCAGGAAGATCCCCTGGAGAAGGAAATGGCAACCCATTTTACCCTTCTTGCATGGGAAATCCCATGGATAGAGGAGTCTGGTGGGTACAGTCCATGGAGTTGCAAGAGCTGGACACAATTTAGAGACTAAATTGTCACCACCATCCATTAGTGGGAGAAATTGTAAAGTCACAGGACAAATGGTGTGAATACACGAAGTTCAGATTAGTTTAGTTCAGTCGCTCAGTCATGTCCAGCTCTTTGTGACCCCATGGACTGCAGCACGCCAGTCCTCCCTGTCCATCACCACCTCCCAGAGTTTACTTAAATTCATGTCTATTGAGTTGGTGATTCCATCCAACCATCTCATCCTCTGTCGTCCCCTTCTCCTCCCACCTTCAATCTTTGCCAGCATCAGGGTCTTTTCCAATGAATCCATTCTTTGCATCAGGTGGCCAAAGTATTGGAGTTTCAGCTTTAGCATCAGTCCTTCCAGTGAATATTCAGGACTGATTTCTTTTAGGATTGACTGGTTGGATCTCCTTGAAGTCCAAGGAACTCTCAAGAGTCTTGTCCAACACCATAGTTCAAAAGCATCAATTCTTCAGTGCTCAGCTTCCTTTATAGTCCAGCCCTCACATCCATACATGACTAATGCAAAAACTGTAGCTTTGACTAGATGGACCTTTGTTGGCAAAGTAATGTCTCTGCTTTTTAACATGCTGTCTAGGTTGGTCATAACTTTTCTTCCAAGGAGTAAGTGTCTTTTAATTTCAAGGCTGCAGTCACCATCTGCAGTGATTTTGGAGCCCCCCAAAATAAAGTCTGACACTGTTTCTACTGTTTCCCCATCTATTTCCCATGAAGTGATGGGACCAGATGCCATGATTGTTGTTTTCTGAATGTTGAGTTTTAAGCCAACTTTTTCATTTTCCTCTTTCACTTTCATCAAGAAGCTCTTTAGTTCTTCTTCACTTTCTGCCATAAGGGTGGTGTCATCTGCATATCTGGGGTTATTGATATTTCTCCTGGCAATCTTGACTCCAGCTTGTGCCTCATGCAGCCCAGCATTTCTCATGATGCTTTTGAACTGTGGTGTTGGAGAAGACTCTTGAGAGTTCTTTGGACTGCAAGGAGATCAGCCCTGGGATTTCTTTGGAAGGAATGATGCTAAAGCTGAAGCTCCAGTACTTTGGCCACCTCATGCAAAGAGCTGACTCATTGGAAAAGACTCTGATGCTGGGAGGGATTGGGGGCAGGAGGAGAAGGGGACGACAGAGGATGAGATGGCTGGATGGCATCACTGACTCGATGGACGTGAGTCTGAGTGAACTCCGGGAGATGGTGATGGACAGGGGAGGCCTGGCATGCTGAGATTCATGGGGTCGCAGTGTCGGACATGACTGAGCGACTGAACTGAACTGAACTGAACTGAAGTCTGCATAGAAGTTAAATAAGCAGGGTGACAATATACAGCCTTGACGTACTCCTTTTCCTATTTGGAACCAGTCTGTTGTTCCATGTCCAGTTCTAACTGTTGCTTCCTGACCTGCATACAGATTTCTCAGGAGACAGGTCAGTGGTTTGGTATTCTTATTTCTTTAAGAATTGTCCACAGTTTATTGTGATCCACACAGTCAGAGGCTTTGGCATAGTCAATAAAGCAGAAGTAGATGTTTTTCTGGAGCCCTCTTGCTTTTTCGATGATCCAATGGATGTTGCAATTTGATCTCAGGTTCCTCTGCATTTTCTGCATCCAGCTTGAACATTTGGAAGTTCATAGTTCACATACTGTTGAAGCTTGGAGAATTTTGAGAATTACTTTGCTAGTGTGTGAGATGAATGCAGTTGTGTGGCAGTTTGAGCATTCTTTGGCATTACCTTTCTTTGGGATTGAAATGAAAACTGACCTTTTCCAGTCCTGTGGCCACTGCTGAATTTTCCAGATTTGCTGGCTTATTGAATGCAGCACTTTCATAGAATCATCTTCAGGATTTGAAATAGCTCAACTGGAATTCCATCACCTCCACTAGCTTTGCTCGTAGTGATGCTTCCTAAGGCCCGCTTGACTTCACATTCCAGGATCTCTGGCTCTAGGTGAGTGATCACACTATCGTGATTTTCTTGGTCATGAAGATCTTTTTTGTATAGTTCTTTGTATTTTTGCCACCTCTTCTTAATATCTTCTGCTTATATTAGGTCCATACCATTTCTGTCCATTATTGTACCCATCTTTGCATGAAATGTTCCTTTGGTATCTCTAATTTTCTTGAAGAGATCTCTAGTCTTTCCTATTCTATTGTCTTCCTCTATTTTTTTGTATTGATCAACGAGGAAGGCTTTCTTCTCTCTCCTTGCTATTCTCTGGAACTCTGCATTCAAATGGGTATATCTTTCTTTTTCTCCTTTGCCTTTTGCTTCTCTTCTTTTCTCAGCTATTTCTAAGGCCTTCTCAGACAACCATTTTGCCTTTTTGCATTTCTTTTTCTTGGGGATGGTCTTGATCTCTGCCTCCTGTACAGTGTCATGAACCTCCATCCATAGTTCTTCAGGCACTCTGTCTATCTGATTGAATCCCTTGAATCTATTTTTCACTTCCACTGTATAATCGTAAGGGATTTGATTTAGGTCACACCGGAATGGTCTTGTGGTTTTCCCTGCTTTCTTTAATTTAAGTCTGAATTTGGCAATAAGGAGTTCATGATCTGAGCCAGAGTCAGCTCCTGGTCTTGTTTTTGCTGACTGTATAGAGCTTTTCCATCTTTGGCTGAAAAGAATATAATCAGTCTGATTTCAGTATTGACCATCTGGTGATGTCCATGTGTAGAGTCTTCTAATACCATACACTAAATACACTAAAGCGTGAAGAATTGGGGAGAGTGAGGCAACCTTTCTACACAGAGCATGACACCCAGTGAGACCTAGAGGATGAGCAAGGTTTATTGAGATGAAAGGAAGTGGGTGGGATAGTCAGAGGAGGAAGTGTTCCAGGCAGGAGATACAGGTTGACAGTTCTAGAGGCGTAGTGACTCTGAGAAAGTGAAAGAAGGCCAGTGTGGATGGATAGAAGAAAACAATGGTCGAAATAGATGAGCTGGATGGGATCAGATTAGGAAGAACCTTATCTCCATGTTAGTAATTGACCTTGCAGTTTCTCTTATGGACATTCTGAGCCATTTAGCATTTTAATATTATGGTCACTATTGGCAAGTCATCATAAAACTTGTGGTCTAGATTTAAGGGAGATTGTCATTGCTCCAGTTTGTAATCTCATAAGCAAAAAAGTGCACTTTCCTCAATATTTTGATCAGAGTTTCACATTATTTGTCCAATGTATTCCCATTCCCTCAGGCCTTCTGATTAATGTCTTTGCAGAATCCCATTTTGACCTTTAGTAATTAGTGCAAATATTTTAAGTTCAGCATATTAATTCCTCTTGCAGGAAAAGCATTTTCTTTGAGAATCACCATAAATCATTAAAAAATTAATTGGCCTGTGAAAGAAGAAGGCGTTTTCCAGCAAATACTGGCAGTCTCTCTCATTATGGGCTAAGGCTCTAGATGTTGGAAGCAGTTTCTGACCTTCTCAGACCTTTGACCCTTTCAAAGCAAAGAAATAACTTTCTTCTACTGTCATTCCTCTGGGTCTGTAATTCTTTAAAGTATTTTAAGGCAGTATCATGGCAGAGCTAGAAGGACTGGATTTTATTCCCAGTCTACCATTGATTGCTTGAGTGACCTCAGATGATGCATTTATTTCCACTGGGCTTCACTGTTTTTGTCCATAAAGACTGGTATAAATGCTCCTTCAGAACCTTTCAGCTCCCAAATTCTCTGCTTTTTGGATTATGCTCTGAACATCATGGTAATTTCACAAATGGTGATTTGTAGTTTTCACTTGCAGAAAATGCTTGAAGTACTTTTGCTATTGTACAAAGTTAAGAGTTGAGAAGATTCTTAAAGATTAGGCAGAGGAAAGTCAGGAAAGGGAATTTTTTTAGTCTTTTTAAAAAATGTCTTGGCCTAATTTATTTATTTAGTTTTATTTTTTGTTTAGTTTTTACTTTTTGGCCTCATGGCATGTGGGATCTTAGTTCCCCGACCAGGAATTGAACTCATACCCCTAGCAGTGGAAGCATGGAGAGTTAACCTCAGACAGCCAGGGAAGTCCCAGGAAAAGCGTATTTGTATGTATGCTTCCCAGGTGGCGCTAGTGGTAAAGAACCTGCCTGCTGATGCAGGAGACTTAAGAGATGCAGATTCAATCCCTGGGTTGGGAAGATCCTCTAGAGGAGGGCATGACTACTTACTCCATTATTCTTGCCTGGAGAATCCCATAGAGCAAGGAGCCTGGTGGACTACAGTCCATAGGGTCACAAAGAGTCAGACACAACTTGAAGTAACAGTGTCAAACCAATAAATGAATTAGTTATGAGTTAAGACATTTGCCAAGAGGCATTGGTGGGAACGGCAGTGGCTGTTGGATCACCCATGTGCCAGAGGAAGGGCAATATTAAACAGTGAGCTCTGTGCCAGAATTATGTGAAGGATCTTGTGGTTTTTATTTATTTTTGTTTTACTTTTCTGTATGTATCTTTTACATTAACTCTTGAGATTCATAACTATGTAATTATACTTGAATACTTCCTATATCCAGTGATTTTTTTGAATAGCAAGGGAAGTACAGCAAACCTCCCCTGCCCCCCCCCCCGCCCTGCCCCCGCAACCCCTGCTGACCCCACCACCCCTAGCCAAGAGCCATCAGTGTAGAGGCCTATTGTGAGTCAAATTCAATTTCAGAATTTAAATTTGTATTGAGGCTGAACTCATTTGGTCTCCTGGACAGAGGCTGAATCAGGTAGGCTCTTAGCTCAGTATTTGATGTGTTTGTAATTGCTATTTACTTACCATCTCTTAGGCATAAGAATTTTCTCAGAACAGAGTGTGAAAGGGAAGCAGAGCTCACTTCTCTGTTGTCTTTCCAACATTCCCCAGCACACTGATTGGGGCATCTACAACTCAAATAGTTAGAATTTCCCAGAGCAACACAAGCACTCAATCCCAAAGATAAATCTCAAGCATTCTAAAGGTATCCTAGCACTTCAGAAGCCAAGTTCGTTATTTCCCAGGGAAGGGCTTGGCTGGTGGTGATTATAGAAATAAATCTGCACTTCATTTTTAGCCCAGTGGCCCATTACAGCTCGCTTCAGAGTCTAAGCTCCAAGAATAACGAGCGTCATTTTATGGGAATGAGAGATTATAAATCACTGACTTTGTCAGTTCAGCATTTCCCTCCAGTGTTCTCTTCTCTGCCGAGTTGTACAGACAGCTGCCCCTGAGACCACCCCTGTGAGGAGCTTCACCTGTTCTTTGTTTGCTTTTGACTGAGGCCTCAAGTTGGCTCTGGCTGCATCCCAGGACCACCTGTTAGACTTAAATGGAGAAGTGATTGGGAAAATATTCATTTTTAATGCATACATAGCTTCAGAAGGTTTGACTCTTGTTTTCTAAGTTTTACTCCAAACTTATTGAAACAGAATTGCATCAGAATACAAATCTCAGGGAAACAAGGGATTACATAAAAACTGTGCTGTGTTCACAGAACTCTGACCAAAAGAGTATGTCCAAGTGTTTATTCACAAGACATCTTCCAAAGAGACATGTTGGACCACTCGGGATCTGCGAAATGCTCATGAAAGGGATTGGCTTATCTGGGTCTGTTGTCTCCAACATGTGAAAAGGAATAAAAGAAGGAGAATTATCTGTTCACATTTTATCTCCTTTTGGCGGTTGGTGATTCAGTTGCTAAGTCGTGTCCGACTCTTGCAGCCCCATAGACTACAGTCCCCATAGACCACAGCTTGCCGGGCTCCTCTGCCATGGGATTCTCCAGGCAAGAATACTGGAATGGGTTGCTATTTCCTTCTCCAGAGGATCTTCCTGACCTAGGAATCAAACCCGAGTCTCCTGCATTGCAGGCAGGTTCTTTACCGACTGAGCTATGTTCAGTTTAAAATGCTACAGTATAGGGACTTCTGTGTTGTTCCAGTGCTTATGACTCTGCACTCCCAGTGCAGGGGCCCTGGATTCAATCCCTGGTTGGGGAACTAAGATCCCGCATGCTGCATGGCTCTGCCCCCACCAAAAAAGACACCAATTAAAAAAAATAGCTACAGTATATAAAGTCCTGTATATATAGAACTTATTTATATATATGATGTGTGCTTTAAATTTTTAAATACCCGTAGGGTGGGTGATCCCCAGATTTGGAAGCAACTAATTAGTGCTGTGTCATCTTTTTAGTGAGAACTAGTTAACAAGATTCACTCTTAATGCATGTCCTCATTTTAGCCATCTGTTTTATTTCTGTAATCCTAAATATCATTTTACCAGCCAAACAAACCAAAAAGCTTGGAGGGATAGAAAGTAGGTGTGAGGGAGGGAGGCTGAGAGCATGGGAACAGGAGGCAGAGAGAGGTAAAGAGGTGAAGAGGTCAGGGTAGAGTCCAGGACACCTAAGTTCCCTCTCAGCCTCAAGATTTAGTGACCTCAGGTTGCATCTCTTTTCGTCAGCCATCAGTAAGTGCAGGTGTGGAAGGGCTAAAATAACTGGAAGATATTTCATACTCCTTCAAAAGGTATAGGCAGAGTTAAGTGACAAACTACCATTAGCCTCTGAAAAATGGAAAGTTGGCAGTATAAAGTAAGGCGAGGATGGCAATTATTAATGAATAATCACTTAATACAGGCAGATGCGAAAGTGATAAACACATCAATTAGAGACCGGTTTAAAGACAGTTCACAGGCCTATTCATCAACCTGAACAATTATCCCCACTTTACCCTCCCTCCCCACTTGGGTGGGCCATGAGTTGGGGGTGGGTCAGCTGCCGAGGGCAATCTCTCCCTCGATTTGCTGAAATATAAACAAAGTCAACATTTTCCATCTCAATTTATCATAGCATATCAGAGAGACATAATGAGTTGAAGTTATTATTATTACTTTTTTGGCTTCTCGCTTCTGCTGTTGATTTACATACCAAACAAATTATACTGTGTGTTGAGAGGTGAAATTAGCATTCTTCTGTGGTTACCAATAGAAGGCAGATGTTGGATCACTCATTTTTAAGATTTGACTGGTGCTGAAATGAACATGTATTAATATGGCAAGAATAGGGGATAAGTGTATTATACCATTGGGACGGCATGACAATTCATTTATCACCATTTATGAACTATGGGTGCATACACTGTCACAAATGAAGATGGATGTTTTATCTCTTGAGGTCTCCTGACACACAGAAGTAATGTGTGTGGGCATATGTGATTTTAATATATATTAACTTGCAAATAACTCTGTGATGCATGCAAGCCATTGCAAGTGACAGGAAAGAGTGCTTATTAGTCAATACACAACTTAGATGGAAGAGACCTAGCAGGAATCAGATGCTGACTGATCAAGGCTTTTTATCAACCTGTTACCTTCATCCTTCTTTTAAAAATTTTTTTAGGGCTTTCTATTTGGATAAGAAAAAAAAATAAGAAATACTATGTTTAATGTAAAACAATGCCTTGTGAGTGAAGAAACTTGTTTTGTGATCCTGGCCCTAGAAATGACCCACTCTTATTGGTTTTAGTTGTTGTTTAGTCTTATTGGTTATTGGTTTTTGTTGTTTAGTCACTAAGTTGTGTCCTTTTCTTTCCTAACCCCATGCACTATAGCCTGCCAGGCTTCCCTGTCCATGGGATTTCCGAGGCAAGAATACTGAAATGAGTTGCCATTTCCTTCTCCAGGGGATCTTCCCAACTCAGGGATCAAACCTGAGTCTCCTGGATTACAGATGGATTCTTTACCACTGAGCCACCAGGGAAGCCCATTAGTTTTTGTAACTATGTTCAAAGAACAAGATGATTTTGACTATGAGGAATAGCAGAGAGAGGCTGTTCCCTTTATTCCAATGATGCTGTCTTTGATCATTTGGACCAGTACTTACTTATAATTTGGAATTCCCACATAGAACAAAGCCTTATTCAGACAGCATTCTACAAGGAGGCTACTTCCATGCTTTTACCCGTTCTGGGTCCCTGAGTGATGACTGAAACGTATAGATAAGGTCCCCTTACTTTAAATTCTCTATTGATTCCTGAAAGGGTCTTGAACTAGGAACTTTCAGGAGAAGACCAAAGGACTAACTGAGGATGACTAAGTTACATTAAGTAAGGGGAATGATTACACAGCCTAATGTGTGTGATGTGTTATATAATAGAATTATTAATTAAAATATACCTCTTTATAATAAAAGAACTTCCCTGTAGCTCAATCGATAAAGAAACTGCCTACAATGCAGGAGACCAGGGTTTGAATCCTGGGTTGGGAAGATCCTCTGGAGAAGGGAATGGCAATCCGTTCCAGTATTCTTGCCTGCAGTATTCTGTGGACAGAGAAGCCTTGTGGGCTACAGTTGGTGGGGTTGCAAAGAGTCAGATATGACTGAGCGACTAACACACTAACACACACACACACATACGCACAAAATAATAATAGAATTATTAATTAAAATATACCTCTTTATAATAAAAATATTGAGCATTCAATGTGTTCTAAGTCCTCTGGTAAGCACTTGGTTCTTTCATCTCATGTAAACCACAGTTGTCCTGTGAGGAAGCTAAAATTATTATTTTCACTTTATAGATGAAGCTTTATAGATAGATTCACTTGGCAAGGTATTATAGCAGAGGCAAGGTTCTGACTCAGAGTGTCTCTGCCTCCAGATCATTCTGATGGTTACGTCTTTCCTGCTCACTAAAGGACTAGCAATAATCCTGAACTTATGTGGCTTAGCAAACCATCCTAGGGCTGGTCTGATGGGGACTATCTTCTATTATTCCATGTGTCCATGCTGCTCAGGGGATCTCTTGCTACAGAAAATTTGTTGATCCATGTTGGTCTCATCTTTGTTTATGTGCTTTCCTGACATGTAGTCTTGGGGGGAGGGCACCAGGCTTGTTAGCCGAGGATGATTGACAGTGCTTTGTGCTAAAGGACCCACAGCCAGCTCCTGAGAGCACCTTCTTTATCTGAGTGATGTCTATGTGGGAGATTTCTGGCATCTTTGCCCCGCTGTGGCTGTCCCTACTTAGAATCTGAACTGAAAACGGACTTTACCATTATTGTAAATGCCCTTCTCCCACAGAATAATCAGACTGTACTTAAGGTCATTCTTATGTAATCACTCACACACAATATCATGTAGATTCCCTTATATCATGACTGACTGTATGTTTCCATATTTGTTAGGTAGATGTTTATATTTTTATGTTTATAAAACATAGAACGTTGTGGCTATGGAGGCTATTTTCCAAACCAAAAAGCCAGGATGTCACTTGGTCTTGTTTAAAAGTGAGACAGACTATCTGAAATTAAGACTACCCAGAAAATTCAGATTTTATGATCATACAAGAAAAGGAGCACTGGATTTGAGGATCTATTTTCCAATCCTCGTGGCATTACTAGCTTACTCTATGTTCTTGGTTGAGTCACTTAATGTCCCTCCACTGTATATTTTCTTATGTAAAGTGAGGATAATACATGCTTAAACTATTCCCTCCAGGTTGTGGTGGCTCAGCTGGGAAGGTGCAGTAAGTCACAAATAGGTCAGTGACTAAATGAGTATCTTTTCTGTGCTGAATGCTGTGGTAGATTCTGGAGATATAAAGGTAAGTAAGGTATGTTCCCATTTCCTCATCTCATGGATGTCTTCAGTTCATCTTCACAAGAAGCTTGCAGTCTTGGGCACGTGAGATTATGTACCTTAGAAAAGCACATTGTGAACTCTAAAACTCTTGATCAAGGTGATCTGGGAAGAAAGAGTTCTGTGGTCCAATAAGCTTATCCTTGGAAAATTTTTGGAAATTCACAGTGCAAATCTTTGGAAATTTATCCTTGGGAATTCATGATGAACATTAGATATTAAAAACTCTGATAAGTTACACAGCAAAGAAACCTCCTGAACTCAGTTTAACATAGTCCTAGGACTTAGGAAACACTGTTTCTATCACCTGCTGACACCTGGAGTAACACCTTACTTGAGAAACTCCTTTAGTGAATAAAGAGTAACTCTTTAGTTGTCCCTATGAAGGGCATATACTACCTTGAACACGACTCTGTTATTACACTCATCCACTGGGTTGTATTGCTCACATATTGTCTATGTCCTTGACTAATCCATTAGCTTCTCAAATAGTGTCCCTGCCTGTACGTATTTGTATCTCCAGAACTTTGGTGGAAGGAGTGTCCCTTGACCATTAGTATGAAATTGTACATTGACACTATGCAAATGTGAGTGATTTGCCTGAAATTGTAAGATCCCAGAATGCAAAGATTAAATTTCTCTAATCTGCTCTGTACAATTTTCAATTTAACTGATTTCTATGACCTTAATCACTTTTTAAAATTATAAAGATAGAGGTTTAAAATTATAGCTTAATTTGGAAATAGGATCGCCTTCAGTGACAAAACAATTATTTTCTACATTTAAAAATTGTTTATCAAGCTCTGATATTTAAAACAAACTTATCCATTCGTCTGCTGATGATCTGATATGAGTATTGCTACTCCTGCTTTCTTTTGGTTTCTATTTGTGTGGAATATCTTTTTCCAGCCCTTCACTTTCAGTCTGTATGTGTCCCTTGTTTTGAGGTGGGTCTCTTGTAGACAACATATATAGGGGTCTTGTTTTTGTATCCATTCAGCCAGTCTTTGTCTTTTGGTTGGAGCATTCAACCCATTTACGTTTAAGGTAATTATTGATAAGTATGATCCCGTTGCCGTTTATTGTTTTGGGTTCGGGTTTATACACACTTTTTGTGTTTCCTGTCTAGAGAATATCCTTTAGCATTTGTTGGAGAGCTGGTTTGGTGGTGCTGAATTCTCTCAGCTTTTGCTTGTCTGTAAAGCTTTTGATTTTTCCTTCATATTTCAATGAGATCCTTGCTGGGTACATTAATCTGGGCTGTAGGTAATTTTCTTTCATCACTCATCAGCAGATGAATGGATAAGAAAGCTGTGGTACATATACACAATGGAGTATTACTCAGCCATTAAAAAGAATACATTTGAATCAGTTCTAATGAGGTGGATGAAACTGGAGCCGATTATACAGAGTGAAGTAAGCCAGAAAGAAAAACACCAATACAGTATACTAACACATATATATGGAATTTAGAAAGATGGTGATGATAACCCTGTATGCGAGACAGCAAAAGAGACACAGATGTATAGAACAGACTTTTGGACTCTGTGGGAGAGGGAGAGGGTGGGATGATTTGGGTGAATGGCATTGAAACATGTTTAATATCATGTAAGAAATGAATCACCAGTCTAGGTTCAATACAGGATAGAGGATGCTTGGGGCTGGTGCACTGGGATGACCCAGAGAGATGATATGGGGTGGGTGGTGGGAGAGGGGTTCAGGATTGGGAACTCATGTAGACTCCTGGTGGATTCATGTCAATGTATGGCAAAACCAATACAGTATTGTAAGTAAAAAAATAAATAAATAAATTAAAAAAAAATAAAGAGCACACACACACACAAATAAAATAAAACAAACTTACCCAAGGAGAAAAAAAGGCACCCTGCCTTTGAGAACCCCAAATGGATACAGCTAAGAAGTAATATAGATTTGCCCTGGAAATAGCATAGGGTTATGAAAAGATTGTAACCAGTAGATTAAGCATTTATTGGAATGGAAGTCAGGCTAGATGAATGAGTCTTTTGGTGGCAGAGTATTTCTGATAGGGGACCATTGACATAGAAGAGAAGGGCACAGGGGCTCTATGTTGCTTGAATTCTAGTTTTAGCCAGTGAGAAAAGATAGAGGTGTTGGTACTGCTGAAACAGTTGTGAGGTAAAATGAAACAGTAAGTATAACAGTTTGAGTGATAAAGGCTTTCCACGCTTAGAGGCCAGCTACCAGTATGTCTCTTCCCTAGGGCTCTTGGTGGAGCCAGCAGGTAGAAATGGCAGGGCTGTGGCTTCCCTCTTATGTTCCATCAATGAGGAAATAGGGTGCAATAAACCCAGATTGAGTGAAAGAACAGTTGAGCACAGCAGGAGAAGTAGAAGTTAGTCCTTAGAAAGTTTTCTTTTCACTCGTAAAAGATAGTGCTTATCCTTATATATTCAGTGTACAAATTTTAGAGAATATTGACTAATGAAAATAATGATTTTTATTAATTACACTCCCATTAATCAGAGCATTTATTGCCACTTTGAGTATATTTTACTTGTAATTATTTTGCATGTATTTACATATGCACACATAACACATACTACTTTAATAGCCCTGTTTTTATACTTTGTATTGTTGTTTAGTTGCTAAATTGTCCAACTCTTTGTGATCCCATGGACTACAACCTGCCAGGCTCCTCTGTCCATGGGATTTTCCAGGCAAGAATAGTGAAGTGGGTTGCCATTTCCTCCTGCAGGGGATCTTCTCAACCCAGGGATCGAACCCAGGAACCACGTCTCCTGCATGGCAGGTAGATTGTTTACTGCTGAATCAGTAAAAAGAAGCCCCATTTTTATACTTAAGTATGATATAAGCAGATTTCTAAATCTTTTCACATTTATCTGGATAGCTTATGACAAAAGAGATAATGATAACATGGTGTTCTATTTTATGTATGTATCATAATTTATTTCTACTGAATATCTAGGTTATTTTCAATTTTTACTGTTATAAATATTTACTATGCTATTCAATATAACAGTAATCCAAGTTTGTGCCCCAACCACTGATGCTGAAGAAGCTGAAGTTGAACAGTTCTATGAGGACTTACAAGACCTCCTAGAACTAACACCAAAAAAGGATGTCTTTTTCATTATAGGGGACTGGAATGCAAAAGTAGGAAGTCAAGAGATATCTGGAGTAACAGGCAAATTTGGCCTTGGAGTACAAAATGAAGCAGGACAAAGGCTAACAGAATTTTGACAAGAGAATGCATTGGTCATAGCAAACACCCTCTTCCAACAACACAAGATATGACTCTACACGTGGACATCACCAGATGGTCAATACCGAAATCAGACTGATTATATTCTCTGCAGCCGAAGATGAAGAAGCTCTATACAGTCAGCAAAAACAAGACCGGGAGCCAACTGTGGCTCAGATCGTGAACTCCTTATTGCAAAATTCAGACTTAAACTGAAGAAAATAGGGACAGGGAAGCCTGGCATGCTGCCCCTCCATGGGGTCACAAGGAGTCGGACATGACTGAGGGACTGATCTGAACTATTATAAACATCATTGGAATGAACTTTCTTCTGCCTAAATCTTTGTCAGTATTCATAATTATATCCTTTGGACTAATTCCAGAAAGTAGAATTATTGAAGCAAAGACAATGATGTTTATGCATATTGCCAAATTGACCTTCAGAAGTGTTGAACCAATTGTTACTACTGTTTCTAGAAAAAGTCACTGTTGTTGTTCAATTGCTAAGCTGTGGCCAAGTCTTTGTGACCCTATAGACTGCAGCATGCCTGGCTTCCCTATCTTTCACCCTCTCCCAGAGTTTGCTCAAACTCATGTCCATTGAGTTAGTGATGCCATCCAACCATCTCATCCTATTTATCACTGAAAACATTTGCCAATATGATAGATAAAAGTGGTATTTCCTTGTCTTAATTTGCATTCATTGATTATTACTGAGGTTGATTTTCAAGTGTGTAAAATGATTTTTATAATGTATGTTGGTCATTTATATTATTCTCAATTGATTTTGTGTCCTTTGCCCATTTTTCTATTGGAGTGTTCATCTTTTTATTGATCTGTAAGAACTATTTATATATTATCATTGTCACATTATAAGCAATTCCTTAATTCTTTGAAATCTCTTTTGTTCTTAGTTAATTTTAGTTTATTTTAATAGGAAGAGTGACTATGTACTCTAGGCTTTCCTCCTTCAGTTTTTCATGTGGTTCACAGAAACTTGAGTGTCTGGCTTGCTAAGAAAGCAGCTTCAGTTGCTTGGTAGCAGCCCAAATGAGCAGAAAGCTTAGACTCTTCAGAGGTTCCCCCTGGTGATTATATGGTATGCTCTTCTGAGCCACCAAATTATTTATCTTTATCTAGGGACAGTGTTTTCAGTGTACCAAATTCTTCCTTTGTTTATATTTTCAGACGAGGGCATGTTTCAGAGTTCAGATTATCCTTAGGAACTGACATGTTTCTTTTGGAATAAAGGCCAGGATAAATATAAAATTTTAAATATGGTGGTTTGGCTGACTCCATTCAGTATAGACTCTTGCCCAAAGTAAGGATAATTTACATAAGCCCCAGACAGGTGCTACTGGCTCTCTCCATATTGAAACTGTAAGAAATATTAGTCAATCTGTTCCAGCACTGTAATTCAAGAACCCAGTTTTCCACAGGTGCTTTGTTTTCAGAATTTTGACAGTCGTAAATATTTTGCCAGTGTGTTTTACTAACTTCCCTACATTTCCCCTGGCATTTTAAAGCCATTTAAATTTTTTACTGGACTATAGTTGATTTACAGTGTTGTGTTACTTTCTATGACATAGCAAAGTGAATCAACTATAGACAGACACTTATCCACTCTTTTCTTAGATTCTTTTCCCATATAGGTCATTACAAGGTAGAATAGAGTTCCCGAAAGCATTTTTTTCTAAAGTACTTTTTGATGTGGACCGTTTTCAAAGGCTTTATTGAATTTGTTACAACATTCCTTCTGTTTTATGTTTGAGTGTTTTGACCTAGATGCATGTGGGTGGGATCTTAGCTCCCTGACCAGGGATTGAACCCACACCCCTTGCATTGGAAGGCAAAGTCTTAACCACTGGACTGCCAGGGAAGTCCCTCCTTAAAGCATTTTAAAGCAAACCTCTGACCCCATTCTATTTCACCTGTAAATACTTTAGTATGTATCTCTAGGCCTTCCCTCGTGGCACGGTGGTAAAGAATCTGGCTACAAAACAAAAGGCAGAGGAGACTGAGGTTTGATCCCTGGGTCAGGAAGATCCCCTGGAGGAGGAAATGGCAACCCACTCCAACATTCTTGCCTGGAGAATCCCATGGACAGAGGAGCCTGGTGGGCCACAATTCATGGGGTCATGGAGTCAGACTCAACTGTGTGGGGAGGCCACATGCATCTCTAACTGCTTAGAATCTTTCAAAACACCAGCTAATATTATCAAACTGAACACAAATAATAATTTTGTATCATCTATTTCTCAGTTACATTAAATTTCTTCTGATTTTGTCAAAGATGTTGCTTTACATTGGTTTGTTTGACTCAGAATCCAGAAAAGGTCTACTCATTGGATGTGACTGTTACGTCTCTTAAGACTCTTTTATTATAAAGCAGCTCCCCTCCCTGCTTTCTTTCACACTATTGATTTGTGGGAGAAACTGGGTCATTTGTCTTTAAAAGGTCCCAATTTTTGGATTTTGCTTTTTTCAAAACTATGTCCTCTCTTCCTTGTAGTTAGAACTAGAGGATTGATTAGATTGAAGTTCAATCAATATTCCTAGGCAAGACTGTTTCATAGGTGATGGGTGTACTTCCCACTGCATTATATTATGAGGTGCCTCAGGTCTGATTGTCCCATCTTTAATGATGTTTTGATTGATTAGTGAGTTCAGATGTTGTCAACATAGTCTCTCCATTATTAAGTTCCCCACCAACATTTCACCTAATAGTTTTGGCATTCATTGATGTATGTTGTCTAGATCCATCATTTCATTAAGAGCTGAAAAGTGCTGATTTTTAATCTTACTATTTCTTCTGCAGTTACTATCTGGAATTATTTTTAAAAGCATTTTTTATCAGCAATTTTGTTGTATAGAAATGCAATTCATATAGGAAAGGCAAGACGTATGCTTCGTCCTTTCCTATTGTTTATTAAATTTTAGTAGTGAGTTTGTGGCCTTAGCAACTCCTAATAGAGTTCAATTTGTTTTTTTCTTTTTTTTCTGATATCATTATGAGCTCTTGGACTTTTCTATTTTTGATGTATTTCAATCCATTGTCATAATTATTCTTTTTGATGTTCAAATTGTCCCATTTTAGGCCAGACAGAGCCCCTCAGTTTGACTCTTGTATCCTTTAGACATGATTCTGTTCAGTTCAGTTCAGTTCAGTCACTCAGTCGTGTCTGACTCTTTGCGACCTCATGAATCACAGCATGTCAGGCCTCCCTGTCCATCACCAACTCCCGGAGTTCACTCAGACTCACGTTCATCGAGTCAATGATGCCATCCAGCCATCTCATCCTCTGTCATCCCCTTCTCTTCCTACCCTCAATCCCTCCCAGGATCAGAGTCCTTTCCAATGAGTCAACTCTTCACATGAGGTGGCCAAAGTACTGGAGTTTCAGCTTTAGCATCATTCCCGCCAAAGAAATCCCAGGGCTGATCTCCTTCAGAATGGACTGGTTGGATCTCCTTGCAGTCCAAGGGACTCTCAAGAGTCTTCTCCAACACCACAGTTCAAAAGCATTAATTCTTCAGCACTCAGCCTTCTTCACAGTCCAACTCTCACATCCATACATGACCACAGGAAAAACCATAGCCTTGACTAGATGGACCTTAGTCGGCAAAGTAATGTCTCTGCTTTTGAATATGCTATCTAGGTTGGTCATAACTTTTCTTCCAAGGAGTAAGCGTCTTTTAATTTCATGGCTGCAGTCACCATCTGCAGTGATTTTGGAGCCCCCAAAATAAAGTCTGACACTGTTTCCACTGTTTCCCCATCTATTTCCCATGAAGTGATGGGACCCGATACCATGATCTTCGTTTTCTGAATGTTGAGCTTTAAGCCAACTTTTTCACTCTCCTCTTTCACTTTCATCAAGAGGCTTTCAGTTCCTCTTCACTTTCTTCCATAAGGGTGGTGCCATCTGCATATCTGAGGTTATTGATATTTCTCCCCGCAATCTTGATTCCAGCTTGTGTTTCTTCCAGTCCAGCATTTCTCATGATGTACTCTGCATGGAAGTTAAATAAGCAGGGTGACGATATACAGCCTTGATGTACTCCTTTTCCTATTTGGAACCAGTCTGTTGTTCCATGCCCAGTTCTAACTGTTGCTTCCTGACCTGCATACAGATTTCTCAGGAGGCAGGTCAGGTGGTCTGGTATTCCCATCTCTCTCAGAATTTTCCACAGTTTATTGTGATCCACACAGTCAAAGGCTTTGGCATAGTCAATAAAGCAGAAATAGATGTTTTTCAGGAACTCTCCTGCTTTTTTCCATAATCCAGCGGATGTTGGCAATTTGATCTCTGGTTCCTCTGCCTTTTCTAAAACCAGCTTGAACATCAGGAAGTTCATGGTTCATGTATTGTTGATGATTCTGTTAGTCTTTGCTATTGTGTATACACACACACACACACACACACACACACATATATATGTGAAAGTGAAAGTGTTAGATACTCAGTTGTGTCCAACTCTTTGTGGCCCCAGGGACTGTAGCCTGCCAGGCTTCTCTGTCCATGAAATCCTTCAGGCATTTCCAGCATTGCAGCTGGATTCTTTACCATCTGAGCCAACAAGGAAACCCTATATATATAATATATATAGTATATATATATATATAATATACATATATTTTAATTTTATTGAAGTATAGTTGATTTACAATTGCCAAGTTCTTCTATACAGCAAAGTGACTCAGTTATGCATACATACATATATGTATGTTCTTTTACATATTATTTTCCATTATGGTTCATCACAGGATATTGAGTATAATTTCCCAGGCTATACAGTAGGCCCTTGCTGTTTATCCATTCTGTATATAGTAGTTTGCATCTGCTAAATCCCAAACTCCCAATCTTTCCTTCCTTACGCCCCCTCGCCCTTTGGAATCACAAATCTGTTCTCTATGTCTGTGAGTTTCATATATGTGTTCATTTGTGTTATATTTTAGACTTTTAGTGATATCATTTATCACTTTTTCTGACTTTCTTCAGAAAGTATGATAATCTAGATAATCTAGCTAGTGTGATAATCTCTAGGTCCATCCATGTTGCTACAAATGGCATTAGTTCATCCTTCTTCTTATCTGTAATTTATTTATTTTTAATTAGCTTCCCTGGTGGCTCAGACAGTAAAGAATCTGCCTTCAATACTGTAGAGCCAGGTTTGATCTCTGGGTCAGGAAGATCCCCTGGAGAAGGGAATGGCAACCCACTCCAGTATTATAGCCTGGAGAATTCCATTGGCAGAGGAGTCTGGTGGGCTACAGTCCATGGGGTTTCAAAGAGTTGGACAAGATTGAGCAACCAATACTTTTACTTTCACTTTCAGAGAAGAATTGCTTTACAATATTGTGTTGATTTCTGCTGTACCACAACATGAATCAGCCATAAGTATACATATATCTCCTCCCTCTTGCATCTCCATCCCACCCATCTAGGTTGTCACGATTGAATAATATTCCATGGGATATATGTACCATATCTTTATCCATTCATCTGTTGATGGACATTTAGATTGTTTCTATGTCTTGGTTACTGTGAATAGTTCTGTTATGAACATAGGGGTGCACGCATCTTTTTGAATTATAGTTTTGTTTGGGTATATGCCCAGGAGTTGGACTGCTGGATAGCTTGTATATTTTTAGCACAGTAGCCTCACTTCACCTAGCTAACACTCCCTAAAGCAAGAATTGAAGTTTCTCTACCTCACTGAGTCTGGACTCTTTAGAAGGCACGTGAAGCTTCACTATCTTTAGAATTTAATTCTTCTCAGACTCAAATGTTACACTGAAAAACAAATTCAGGTACCAAACAGGCACTCAATCAATGTGTATCATTATATTAAATTCTGTTTTGTAGAGCCACATATTTCACATGCTAATGTAAACAATGTGTGGACCCAGGATAATTTAGCTCATTTCCATGAACATCTCTAAGCCCACACATATTGTTGTATCTTTATAAAAGAGCTTAAACACACATCTATCAAGCTTAAAAATATCTTTGTACAGTTGTTTCTGTCATTTGGTTTATTAGCATTCTCCTCACAGTGCTTTGCTTATCTAAATTTAACAAGATGAAAGGTTGATGCTGAGAGAAGCCTTTGGACAGATTCGTTACCTTAGCAACCTTGCCCCAGACTTCCTCGGCCTTGACCCAGCTACAAAGTCCTTCACTGGCTAACAAGATGCTCTTAATGACAGCTGGCTAGAACTTAGGTCCAGTGATAAAAATGACTTCTAATCTGGATAGTAACCTTTGGAGGGATATTATCTTTATCAGATTTCCCAAAGAATCCAAATACTAAATGTAGTTCCACTAATAACTATATTCATAAGGCCATCATGCTTAAGTACTTCTGGGAAGGCATTAGTAACAGGAAATTATTTCAGAATAATTGCTAACCTTGCTGCAGAAAGCAGAAGCTGGCTGCCCAGTGATTTTGTGTTGGTCACCATCATTAGATGCCACTGTCCTGCAATATTATAAAATTTTTGTATAAAGGAAATATTGTCATTGCCCCATTAGTTCCAACATTCAGTCATGTTGGGGACATCTCAATGCCTTTTGGAGGTTCAAATTACATATACAGATTTGTTAGTTAGGTGGTTTCAGTACTGAAAAAAAAATCAATTTTTACCTCAGCAAAGACCTTAGATTATCATAAGAATGTTTATATAGCTGCTAATTCTAGAAATCTCTGTATGAATAAAATTACAATTAAGTAATTACTAACTTAATTATTCACCACCTATTGAGTACTTTGAGTTTTAAATCCATCATAACTCACAGATATTTCCCTGGCACGCACCCCAGATGATTACAGCACTTGTTTACAGCTGATACCTTTTATGATTAGTCAGTGTCCATGCTGTGTCATTGACAAAAATTTGAAAATGGAGTCTACACAATGAAACATTGGATTCAAGAATGAGCTTTATTTCTAAGACACTTATTTAGATGCTTTTGCCCAGATTCAACAAATCTTATTTTGTAACTGAACCAAAGATCCATCATTAAAAAAAAATCTAGAAGTGTAGGCAGACTTTCATAGTTCTAGTGCAAAAAAAGGAAATGTTTTTACATATCTGAAAGAGAAATTATAGATATTATAAGCTTCTTTTCAATATATGTTAAGGAAACTATGTGCTTAGGAGAGTTTGGGTGGTTTAGATTCTTATCAGTGGTGCAAATTAGACCCTGTTATGTACTGTTCAAGTTAGATCCTGCTATGAACTGAATGTTTGTGTCCCCCCAACATTCATGGGTAGAAATGCTAACCCCAGTGTGATGGTATTAGGAGGTGGGGCCTTTGGAAGGTTGTTGGGTTTAGATGAGGTCATGAGGATGGAACCCCTGTGATAGGATTAGTGCCCTTATAGAAAAGGACAAGACACCAGAGCTTTGTCTCTCCATCAAGTGAATTTACAGTGAGAAGGGAGCCAGGAAGAGTGCCATCTCCAAGAACTGGATTTGTGGGCACCTTGAATGTGTACTTCCCAGCCTCTGGTACTGTGAGAAATAAATGTCTGTTGTTTAAGTCACCAATCTATGGTATTTTGTTATAGCAACCAAAGCTGACTGAGATCCCGAAAATTTATGTGTCTTTAGTTTAGGTCAGTACCTCTCTCCATCAGAAGTCATTCCACTGCATTACTTACTTCTGGTTAAGCACACATTTGTGAAGCCCTCACATGTGCCACTGTGCTAAGAACTTGGTTTCTGTAATGAGTCACAGGCCTTATCCTGGCAGAAAACCTAATCCAACAGAAAAGATGAATACATAAGCATAGCAAAGATGAGTAATAACATAAAAGGTTTTATTAAGAGTTAAAACAAGAAAAAATGGAAACTACATTCTTATTTTTTACAAAACTGTCAGAGGACTATTGTATCTTATGTTGAACAGTATCCATGGAATAAAGGCAAAAAAAAATTATTTCATTAAATTTTTGTTGGTATCTAGAAGAATTGGCACATGTAACTTTCCCTAAAAGATGTGAATCATGTAATTAACTCATATTTCTCATTTTTTTGAGTGTTAGGAAGCCCAGAGATAAAAACTCAAAGCTCAGTCTTAGGGTAGTGAAGAACTCCAGCCTAAGTTTTTATCTTCACTAATTGCAAGATTCACATGTCACCTTTGGAATTGCCCTTTGTCTTCATCATTTGGGGGTACTGTAACAGAATACTGTAGACTGGGAGGTTTAAACAACAGACATTTGTTTCTTGTAGTTCTGCAGGCTATGTGAAAGTCAGAGATCAGGTGCCAACAGGGTCCAGTTCTGGGTGAAGATCCTTTTCCTGGTTGATAGGTGGCTGCCTTTTTGATGTATCGTCACATGGTGGGGAAAGAGAGAGAGAGAGAGAAACTGTAGACTTTTCCTCTTCTTTGTTGTCATTTAGTTGCTAAGTTGTGTCTGACATTTTTGTGACCCCATAGACTGTAGTCCACCAGGCTCCTTTGTCCATGGGATTTCCCAAGCAAGAACACTGGAGTGGGTTACCATTTCCTACTCCAGGGTATCTTCCTGACCCAGGGGTAGAACCCGTGTCTCCTGCAAGACTCCTGCATTGTAGGCAGATTCTTTAGCACCGAGCCACCATCTCATTATCAGGCTTTTACCCTCATGACCTCATCTAATCCTAATCACCTCGTAAAGTGTCTAACTTCTAATACTATCTAATATTATATTGTTGATGGTTACACTTTCCATATGTGAATTGGGTTGGGGGACATAAACATCCAGTCCATAAGACACTTCCTTATCCAAAAAGAGGTTCAGAAACCCATCTTTAAAACTCAGTGATTCTGCCCCTCTGGGAACTTTCCTGAGAAATTTCCCTAATTTCTTACCAGGATGCCTTCATCTTCTCTTCTTTCTTTCTACTAACCTGTCTGTATCTGCCCAGGAGATTCAAAGCATTCTCCCGTATGTAGTCCAGTATTTAGGTGGGCAAGAAATAAGACTCTTATTTTTGTTAGTCTCAACTTATTGTGCCCAGTTCCTGTTCTGCCAGGGTGGTACAAACTCAATATCCATCAATATAATATCACTGCCTAGCTTCCAAGGGACTTCATACAACTCCAGGGTATTTAGAGAGTATTTGGTCTCTAGTTTGATCTGTGCATAGCAGAATCCATGGAGAGGTCTGTTGTTCTGTGGGGACATGGGTCTACACCTTTGCTGCTGAATGTACCTGGTTCTTGTCCATTTAGCTCGTTCAGGCTGGTCACTTTGTTACCTAGGAACTTGTTTTGGCCAAAATAGTTAATTGTACTTTTCCCAAGCTGTGTTAGATATGTGAATCTCTGGAGGATGTCCACAGCTCATGTGCCTATATTTACTCTGAACCCCTTTTCTCCTTTTAGAAAGATGGGCAAGGAAGAAGGCTGCTAAAAACATCACCTGATGTCTAGTAACTTCCTTAAGCAAGCGTTTCTTCCTTCAGGAAGCTTTTCTTGTCTCTTCAACTCAAGCTTGTTGACTTGTTTTTCATTTTCCAACAAAACTCTGCAGCATATACCATTTATTTTCTGATCAATGTTCAGTGGTTTCCCCCTAACCTCATGGCAGGAAAATTTATTTTCCTTTAAAAAGTTTGCTAATGTGGCTATATAGCCCATTAAATGAATTAATAAATTACATGAATCATGATTTGAATGGTTATGCCCATTTTCAAACAAGGTCCTAATTCCAAAACTCTTTACAAGATTTGGAAATATTAATATGACTTTTGCAAGAATTAAAAAAAATAAAAATTGTTTATGTCTATTCTTCTGGAGTTTTATTATAAATTTGTTTACTGGCACTGCTTAATCTTATTTGCTTTATTAGATCATTTGTTACTGCTCTATGAGATTTCAATAAACTCTTTAATAAACAGCAAAACTTGAGAGAGTTCATCATTCCCCGTTATCTCTCCACAAACACTTGTTAACCCCATCCTGCTATCACTTTTGTGCCAAACAGATCACCTAGACATTAATTTATGATTTGCTTTTTTTCTTTATGTAGGAAATAGACATTATGTGAAGAAACCAGTTTTAATGCAATTCAACACAGTGCCACTAATCAAATTATTCCTTCCAAAGACGGCAGCTGGGAATATTTACTATAGAAATATCTGTCTTTAGGATGATTTCTAAAATCAAATTGCTGTAAACATAACCAAGAATTATAAAGACTGTCTCTGTCAAGATACCTCTTGAGGTAGGAAAAGATAATTTTCCAGAAAAGAGAATTCTAGCCCTTTCTTAAGGCTAAATTATTCTTTAATTGTGTGGATGTGATATATTCTGGTCATAAACTATACCTGCCGAATGTGTCACTGGTCAGGTTAGGTACAATTTTGTCAGCCTTAAGCATTCATAAATTCAGTTAGGGAATCTGTCCTAAGGCACCCCTGTTTATTGAGCTTCATAGCTCAATTGGTAAAGAATCTGCCTGCAATGCAGGAGACCCTGGTTCAATCCCTGGGTCAGGAAGATCCCCTGGAGAACGGATAGGCTACCCACTCCAGTATTCTTGGGCTTCCCGTATGGCTCAGCTGGTAAATAATCCACGTGCAATGTGGGAGACCTGGGTTCGATCCCTGGGTTGGGAAGATCCCCAGGAGAAGGGAAAGGCTACCCATTTCAGTATTCTGGCCTGGAGAATTCCACAGACTATATCTTTGCGGTTGCAAAGAGCTGGACGCGACCTTCACTTTCCTTTGATTTAGAAAAAGACGGTGGCACTTGGGAACAAATACAAAGGAAAAATGGACATCTTTGATTCCTTTTTTTCCTTCTACATTTTGTATCCAAATGATCACCAAGTCCTACTGATTTTACCTCCTAAAATATAGGTCCTGTTGCATCTTCTGTTGCCTTATTTAAGCTGACTTTCATCTTTTACTGGGATAACAGCAATGTAGCTTCCCAACTAGTCACCCTACTTGGAGTTTGTCCCTCTCAAAGCCTGTATATATCCTGTTCTAGGATGATGAATCTAGAACTCAACTCCGCCCATCTCATTCTCTTGCTTAGAACCTTTAAAGGCACTCCAGGCCTGAGTTCTATAGTCTATACTACAAAGCTTTCAAAATTATGTCCCAGCCGATCCTTCTTAGGACATGTCCCTGCTGCAGACTTTGCGCCCTCGCAACGGTTCACCATCCACTCCAAGCTGTTTCTCACTTCCAGCTTTGTCTTGATGCATAAAAGCTATCAAGGTATGATGGATGGTTGGAACCTAAAACAGAGGAATGCTATTGGTCCATGACTCTAGGCTCAAGTAGCAGCATGGTATGGACAGAGCATTGGGTTTTTGCTGTTCACTTATACCTGGCATATGCATTTCTTATAGCCATATGGTCTTTTCACTTTGGGCAAGTATTCTGTCTTTTCATTGATTAAAATGAACATGCAGTTTAGCTTGTGTCTGGCACAAAGTAAAAATGTGGGAAATGTTAATTTCCTTTCTTTTCCTAAAATGCCATCAAATTCTTGAGTTTAAGAGAGCAGTCAAATTTGCTTACAAGTGCTGAAGATCAGTTACAGCTGGTTTCTTTTCTGGGGCTGCCTCACCTGTCTGCAATTATGACAGAACATAGAAATAAGCATCTTGAAACTCACTCCATAGAAGATGAACAATGAAGTTTTTGTTGTCTATGCATAATATTTTGATGGATTTTCCTACTGGATTTCTCCTAGAAGTGAGGTAATGCAGACCTGGATGTGTACCTTTTGAAGGAGGGGAGTGAAAGGGATAAAACCAGAATTGTGTTGGTACCTCTTGCTGCTGCTGCTGCTGCTAAGTCGCTTCAGTCATTTCTGACTCTGTACGACTCCATAGATGGCAGCCCACCAGGCTCCCCTGTCCCTGGGATTCTCCAGGCAAGAACACTGGAGTGGGTTGCCATTTCCTTCTCCAGTGAATGAAAGTGAAAAGTGAAAGGGAAGTCGCTCAGTTGTGTCTGACTCTTTTCGACCCCATGGACTGCAGCCCACCAGGCTCCTCCATCCATGAGATTTTCCAGGCAAGAGTACTGGAGTGTGGTGCCATTGCCTTCTCCGGGTACCTCTTGCAGGAGGGTGACAAACATGAAGAAGAAAATATGAAAGGTATACGTGGCAGCATTCACATTTCTGACCTACTTTACCAATTTTCCCAGTGACTGGCTTTTTCAGGTCGAGAGTCTGAAAGGCTAATGAACATGTGTCAGTGGTTAAAAAACAGAAAATAAAGGGTGTCTGGCCAATGTCCTTAACTTCGAGCCAGGCATCCTGATGAGAAAGTAAGAAGGAAGAGAAGCAGATGGAAGAATCAAGAGCAGATGCAAGTTATTTAAAAGTAATACAATAATTCAGCAGGAATGGAGTGGAAATTCAGCAACTTATTGGGTATGACATTTGGATAAATTAAACTGAACAGAACTAGGAAACACCAGATAGGAAAAGTAAAATGAGAGTGAAAGCCAGCATATAAGGAAAGGAAAAGGAGTAAATGAAAACAAGAGTTTAAGGCGAAGGCAAAGTCATTCACATTTTCCATATATGTTTAACATCCAGATTTTCATTTTTTTAAACAAAAAAATTAATCATACATGTTTATAAGTAACCAGTTATTTAATGCCAAATAAATAAAAAATGGTCTGACTGATTTCCTCCTTGTTGCCTGTTTATGGCAAACTCACAGATATACATACACACACTTGCATACTCACACAAGACATATTTAGGAATACACATGTATTTGCATTCAGTAATAGCCACACATGCAGACACATGCATCACATGCATCACTTGCAATGTTTTTGTGAGGTGAAATTTTCAGATTTAGTTTAGTTCATTGCAAAGGCAATAAAAACTTTATGAAATACACATACTCCCTTTTAGCAGAGATCTGCCTCTTATTTTAATTGCTCATTTTTGATCTGTAGATGCTCCAGGGATCATAGGGCAATAGGGGTAGAATTATAGATGGACTAAAGCGTTAGGCGATACTGGTGGGAAGCCGGGCAGGTGAAAGATAAGTCAAGCCAGAATGAGCTCCAAGAAAAGACGACACATAAACAGCTAAATCCGAAACACAAAAATGTCTATTAAGTAGAGATAGAAAGAACTATTTTTTAAAATTTCTAATATTGATTGTTGATCTTTCTGCACTAGAATCATACTGTGTCCATTGTTACTGATTTATTAAATTGATATCTTGCTTTTAGATGTTAAGGAGCATGGCTTGCTTCATCTAAATCAACATTAAGAAACTTCAAACAGAATTCTGAATTTCACTTACTAGTGAGTTGGTTTCAAGACAGAGACTGAGTTCATTTGCCAACCTTGGCTTTGCAGGGTAATATTCTTGCTTGTGCCTTCAAAGTAAATTTGACTCAGCCTATTGGACATGGAAACACGTTTCTAAATAAAGGAAACTTTTCTCTGCAATTCTATGTTTGGCAAGTCACATTTTTATTTAGATACTTGTGTAAATGTCATTATTTTTCACCTTCAAAGATATTATACCCTGAAGCCTGAAAAAATAATCAGGTCTTTATCCAGTCTTTCTCTTTCCTTTTTGTTTCACCCCGTCCTTTGCACCTGTCTGCCATTACCATTGCAGCATAGCTATGATATTTTCCCTATTAATTTCCTCACTGTTGGGTCAGGCCTCAGTGTAGAGGCCTAGACAAAAACACAGAGATGACAATAAAAGCTCCCATGGAAATAAAACAAAAGGGGGAAAACATGAAAAGAACTTGAAAATAAAAGGATACAAAAGCATGGTGCATAAAGGACGCAGGAGTTGAGAAGATGATGGAATTAAGAAAAACGTGATAATGTCAATTTTTAAAAAGTGAAATGTTTTCAATAAAAGTCATAGGGAATTGGATTAAAAAGGAAAAACAAAAAGTGGAAAGGAGAATTCTTTTTGGAAAGTCTCATCACCTAAGAGAAGGATTTTCAGGCAAACCTATTACATTTTGCCACAATTGTGTAACAAAATTTATTACTAAAGACAGTGCACCGTAAAAATAAACAATAAGGGAGAGAAAATATAGTTTCTCTTTCGCTTCATAAAGTGTGAGTTTGGAACTGGCCACAAACTCAGCTTTAGAGGATGCTGTATTTGTAAAGAATGCCAACCACTTAGAGACCTGAACCTGCTGTCTATTCCATAGAACAGAGCTCTTTCCAGAGCAGTATAAAAAATCAACATGAATCTGTATCTATAACAGCTGTGTGGGCTATGGAAAGTGAACCCCATTCTGCATTGTTTGAACTTGGGCAGGTTTTGAATCTATAAATTAGAGATGATGATATTTTCTCTACATACCTGGAATGAGCCACACTGTACATGTGATAGAATGTGATTAACTATAAAGAACCAGACATATGCAAAGTAGTGCTATGTTACAATGCACGTATGTCCACTGGTAATTCCAATTTTAGGACATTGGATAGTAGAAATGATGGTTATGAAAATCTGATGGTATTTGGTTCTGAGATGATAGTATCAGAACTGGAATGCTAAGCTTTTTTGGTCATTGGATTCCATTCTTTCCCCAAATGTATATAGTTCAAAATCTAATGTATACAAAAGGATAATTAGTGAAATATTTATCCCACCCACATACAAACAATATGTCCAATATGCTACTGGAGATCAGTGGAGAAATAACTCCAGAAAGAATGAAGGGATGGAGCCAAAGCAAAAACAAAACCCAGCTGTGGATGTGACTGGTGATAGGGGCAAGATCCGATGATGTAAAGAGCAATATTGCATAGGAACCTGGAATGTCCATGAATCAAGGCAAATTGGAAGTGGTCAAACAAGAGATGGCAAGGGTGAATGCTGACATTCTAGGAATCAGCGAACTAAAATGGACTGGAATGGGTGAATTTAACTCAGATGACCCTTATATCTACTATTGCAGGCAGGAATCCCTCAGAAGAAATGGAGTAGCCATCATGGTCAACAAAAGAGTCTGAAATGCAGTACTTGGATGCAATCTCAAAAACGGCAGAATGATCTCTGTTCATTTCCAAGGCAAACCATTCAATATCACAGTAATCCAAGCCTATGCCCCAACCAGTAGCAATGAAGAAACTGAAGTTGAACGGTTTTATGAAGACCTACAAGATCTTTTAGAACTAACACCCCAAAAAGATGTCCTTTTCATTATAGGGGACTGGAATGCAAAAGGAGGAAGTCAAGAAACACCTGGAGTAACAGGCAAATTTGGCCTTGGAATATGGAATGAAGCAGGGCAAAGACTAATAGAGTTTTGCCAAGAAAATGCACTGGTCATAGCAAACACCCTCTTCCAACAACACAAGAGAAGACTCTACACATGGACATCACCAGATGGTCAACATCGAAATCAGATTGATTATATTCTTTGCAGTCAAAGATGGAGAAGCTCTATACAGTCAGGAAAAACAAGAGTGGGAGCTGACTCTGGCTCAGATCATGAACTCCTTATTGCCAAATTCAGACTTAAATTGAAGAAAGCAGGGAAAACCGCTTTCAGGTATGACCTAAATCAAATCTCTTATGATTATACAGTGGAAGTGAGAAATAGATTTAAGGGTCTAGATCTGATAGATAGAGTGCCTGATGAACTATGGAATGAGGTCTGTGACATTGTACAGGCGACGGGGATCAAGACCATCCCCATGGAAAAAAAATGCAAAAAAGCAAAATGGCTGTCTGGGGAGGCCTTACAAATAGCTATGAAAAGAAGAGAGGTGAAAAGCAAAGGAGAAAAGGAAAAATATAAGCATCTGAATGCAGAGTTCCAAAGAACAGCAAGAAGAGATAAGAAAGCCTTCTTCAGTGATCAATGCAAAGAAATAGAGGAAAAGAACAGAATGGGAAAGACTAGAGATCTCTTCAAAATTAGAGATACCAAGGGAACATTTCATGCAAAGATGGGCTCGATAAAGGACAGAAATGGTATGGACCTAACAGAAGCAGAAGATATTAAGAAGAGGTGGCAAGAATACTTGGAAGAACTGTACAAAGAAGATCTTCACAACCCAGATAATCATGATGATGTGATCACTAACCTAGAGCCAGACATTTTGAAATGTGAAGTCAAGTGGGCCTTAGAAAGCATCACTAAGAACAAAGCTAGTGGAGGTGATGAAATTCCAGTGGAGCTGTTTCAAATCCTGAAAGATGATGCTGTGAAAATGCTGCACTCAATATGCCAGCAAATTTGGAAAACTCAGCAGTGGCCACAGGACTGGAAAAGGTCAGTTTTCATTCCAATCCCAAAGAAAGGAAATGCAAAAGAATGCTCAAACTACCGCACAATTGTACTCATCTCACATGCTAGTAAAGTAATGCTCAAAATTCTCCAAGCCAGGCTTCAGCAATACGTGAACCATGAACTTCCTGATGTTCAAGCTGGTTTTAGAAAAGCCCAGAGGAACCAGAGATCAAATTGCCAACATCCGCTGGATCATGGAAAAAGCAAGAGAGTTCCAGAAAAACATCTATTTCTTCTTTATTGACTATGCCAAAGCCTTTGACTGTGTGGATCACAATAAACTGTGGAAAATTCTGAAAGAGATGGGAAGACCAGACCACCTAACCTGCCTCTTGAGAAATCTGTATGCAGGCCAGGAAGCAACAGTTAGAACTGGACATGGAACAACAGATTGGTTCCAAATAGGAAAAGGATTACGTCAAGGCTGTATATTGTCACCCTGCTTATTTAACTTCTCTGCAGAGTACATCATGAGAAACGCTGGACTGGAAGAAATACAAGCTGGAATCAAGATTGCCGGGAGAAATCTCAATAACTTCAGATATGCAGATGACACCACCCTTATGGCCGAATGTGAAGAGGAGCTAAAAAGCTTCTTGATGAAAGTGAAAGAGGAGAATGGAAAAGTTGGCTTAAAGCTCAACATTCAGAAAATGAAGATCATGGCATCTTGGTCCCATCACTTCATGGCAAATAGATGGGAAACAGTAGAAACAGTGTCAGACTTTATTTTTGGGGCTCCAAAATCACTGCAGATGGTGATTACAGCCATGAAATTAAAAGACGCTTACTCCTTGGAAGGAAAGTTATGACCAACCTAGATAGTATATTCAAAAGCAGAAACATTACTTTGCCGACTAAGGTCCATCTAGTCAAGGCTATGGTTTTTCCTGTGGTCATGTATGGATGTGAGAGTTGGACTGTGAAGAAGGCTGAGCGCTGAAGAATTGATGCTTTTGAAGTGTGGTGTTGGAGAAGACTCTTGAGAGTCCCTTGGACTGCGAGGAGATCCAACCATTCCATTCTGAAGGAGAACAGCCCTGGGATTTCTTTGGAAGGAATGATGCTAAAGCTGAAGCTCCAGTACTTTGGCCACCTCATGTGAAGAGTTGATTCATTGGAAAAGAGTCTGATGCTGGGAGGGACTGGGGGCAGGAGGCGAAGGGATGACCGAGGATGAGATGGCTGGATGGCATCACGGACTCGATGGACGTGAGTCTGAGTGAGCTCCAGGAGTTGGTGATGGACAGGGAGGCCTGGCGTGCTGGGATTCATGGGGTCGCAAAGAGTCAGACACGACTGAGCGACTGAACTGAACTGAAATGAACTGAAATATTATACATATAAAATATTCAGCAAGTGTCACATTAATAAGTGTTTATAATTTCTTAAATTTTTTCTACTATATGTAATGTTGCATAGAGCTCTTCTCATAACATTTGTGGAGCTCAGGGAATTAATTCAAGTGGAACCTCCACACAATGTGTCTAAATATTTGAAAGTTATAAATCACAAGCTATTAACTAAAATATATTCTATCCCTATTACTTTGATGAATAACATGAAATAGAAAAACATGAATATAGTTATATTTCTTATATAACTGAAACTTGGAAAAATATAAAAACTGGAATTATTATTGCACATGTCACAGTGTTCTGATGATACACTAATATTTGATTGATAATAAAAATAAAGAATATGATTCAATCTCTATGTACTCTATATAATTTATTTTCTTCTTTCATTTTAGCAAAATTACTTAAGATATTTTAATCAAGATTAGCAATAATAATATTGGTATTGAACATGTAATTCAAAGAGTAAATAATTTAGATAAGTTTGCACAAAAATATAGATCAATAATACAAAATATAAATCAATTAATACAAGTATAAAATATTTATTAAAATTAATTTTTATGTCTTTGAAGTTTTCTTTTAAAATAACCACTGAATGCAAAGGCAAAAGGATAATTTGATGACCAAATGTGAAAAATAAAAACTTGAGTATAGATAAATTTATTGTATATTTATTTTTTGAAATTAATTAATCTTATTTATTATTTTAATTATAAATGTAATTAATCAAGTGATAATTTTGTGTTAGTAAAATCTTTTAAATTTAATTTAATATAAAAGTAAACCTTTTTGGTTCTGGTGTTCAAAGTCCATCCAGTGGCCAAGTGGTAAGGAATCTGTATCATGCCATGATTAGAAGAATTATTAGTTGTTTATACTGGGTAACGTTCCTCAACCAATTACTATTAGCAACTTCTGTGGATACCATCACAATTCAAACATTTAAATAAACAAAACAAAGCTCAGGAAGCAAGAAAATATATGATCAACTTCATTGTAAAAAATAATGCAGGAATCTACCTAAATCAAATCCCTTATGATTATACAGTGGAAGTGACAAATAGAGTCAAAGGATTAGATCTGATAGAGTGCCTGAAGAACTATGGAGGGAGGTTCGTAATATTGTACATGAGGCAGTGATCAAAATCATCCCCAAGAAAAAGATGCAAAAAGGCAAAATGGTTGTCTGAGGAGGCCTTACAAATAGCTGAGAAGAGAAGCAAAAGGCAAAGGTGAAAGGAAAGATATATCCATCTGAATGCAGTGTACCAGAGAATAGCAAGGAGAGATAAGAAAGACTAGAGATCTCTTCAAGAAAATGAGATCTCAAGGGTACATTTCATGCAAAGATGGGCACAAAAATGGACAGAAATGGTATGGACCTAACAGACACAGAAGATATTCAGAAGAGGTAGCAAGAATACACAAAAGAATTATACAAAAAGATCTTAATGACCCAGATAACCACGATGGTGTGATCACTCACCTACAGCCAGACATCCTCGAATCCAAATTCAAGTGGTCCTTAGGTAACGTCACTACTAACAAAGCTAGTGGAGGTGATGGAATACCAGCTGAGCTATTTCAAATCCTAAAAGATGATGCTGTGAAAATGCTGCACTCAATATGCCAGCAAATTTGGAAAACTTGGCAGTGGTGACAGGACTGGAAAATGTCAGTATTCATTCCAATCCCATAAGAAAAGCAATACCAAGAAAATTTAAACTACCACACAGTTGCACTCATTGCACATGCTAGCAAGGTCCTGCTCAAAATCCTCCAAGCTAGGCTTTAAGAGTATGTGAACTGAGAACTTCCAGATGTTCAAGCTGGATTTAGCAAAGGCAGAGGAACCAGAGATCAAACTGTTGGATCACAGAAAAAGCAAAAGTATTCTAGAAAAGCTTCTGCTTCTTGACTACCCTAAAGCCTTTGACTGTGTGGATCACAACAAACTGGAAAATTCTGAGAGAGATGGGAATACCAGATCACCTGACCTGCCTTCTGAGAAACTTGTATGCAGGTCAAGATGCAACAGTTAGAACCGGACGTGGAACAGTCAACTGGTTCCAAATTGGGAAAGGAGTACATCAAGGATGTATATTGTCACCCTGCTTATTTAACTTCTATGCATAGTACATCACGTGAAATGCTGGACTAGATGAAGTATATGCTGGAATCAAGATTGCTGGGAGAAATATCAGTAACCTCAGATATGCAGACAACACCACCCTTATGGCAGAAAGAGGAACTAAAGAGCCTCTTGATGAAGGTGAAAGAGGAGAGTGAAAAAGCTGGCTAAAAACTCAACATTCAGAAAACAAAGATCATGGCATCTGATCCCATCACTTCATGTCAAATAGATGGGAAAACAATGATAACTGACCGATTTTATTTTCTTGGGCTCCAAAATCATTGCAGATGGTGACTGCAGCCATGGAATTAAAAGATGCTTGCTCCTTGGAAGAAAAGTTATGACAAATCTAGAGAATGAATTAAGAAGCAGAAACATTACTTTGCTGACCAAGGTCCATATAGTCAAGGCTATGGTTTTTCCAGTAGTCATGTATGGATGTGAGAGTTGGACCATAAAGAAGGCTGAATGCCGAACAATTGATGCTTTTGAACTGTGGTGTTAGAGAAGACTCTTGAGAGTCCCTTGGACTGCAGGAAGATCAAACCAATCAATCCTAAAGGAAATCAACCCTGAATATTCATTGGAAGGACAGATGCTGAAGCTTCAATACTTTGGCCACCTGATGCAAAGAGCTGACTCATTGGAAAAAACCTGATGCTGGGAAAGACTGAAGGCAGGAGGAGAAGGGTACGACAGAGGATGAAATGGTTGGATGGCATCACTGGCTCGATGGACATGAGTTTGAGCAAGCTCTGGGAGATTGTGAAGGACAGGGAAGCCTGGCGTCCTGCAGTCAATGGGGTCTCGAAGAGTTTGACACAGCAACAACTGCATTCTTGCCATCTGAGAGGAACATTTAAGTTATTAGTCTTTGCCCTTAGGAAATGCTTCTGTAGCCTATACCTTTCCTATCCCCCAAGGCAGTGGTCATTTCTGATGCTGGCAATGGCACAGCCCACAGATTTCTAGCATATTTGGATAGAGTCACCTTTCATTTGAAGACATAGGGCAAAAAATGTGGAGATTTTCCTTGGGAACTGAATGGCATTAAGCATGTGAACAGATGTTTAGAGGGACAATTTGCATTATCCTGGGCTGAGTGCCAGATGCTGTGTGACAAACCTGTTCCCGTACTCTTTAATAAATCCATTGTGTGGGTGTGATAAATAGAACCTTCAAACCATCAAAAGCGGCCTTTTTTGCCCATGTCAAATATTTCATACTGAAGGGACTATCTCTGAATATATTTTATTTATAGAGTCTGCAGGACGAATTCCTTGGAAATCAATTTCATCAAAGGGTATAGTAGGCATTTTAATTGTTGACAACAGTAGGCATTTTAATTGTTGGCAGATATTGCGAAATTGCTCTTCTCAGTGATTGTGCAATTTGCAGTCTCATCAGAAATGTAAAAAATGGCCATTTCCCACATCCTCATTATCAGAGTATTTTAGCAAACTTTAGTGATCTTTGCCAATGTTAGGTGAAAAATAATACCTAGTTGTAGTTTGAATTTGCATTTCTCTTATTATGGGTCAGGTGAACAGCTCTTCATATATTTACATTGCTATTCATATTTTCTATCTAGTAAAAACTCTTCATACCCATTGCCCATACTTCTACTGGGTTATTCATCTTTGCTTTTTGATTTGTAGATGCTTTTCATATATTAGAAAAATTATCCTTTTGTTTTGTTGTGAATTGCAACGTTTCCCCCAGGATTTTTCTTTTCTTCTTCTTCTTCTTTTTTTTTTTGCTTTGTTTTTTCTGCTATTACATATAGAGATTTAAGACATTCTTATGTAGTCAAATTTACTAATAATTTATTTATGACTGCTGGGATTTTAAAAAATAATACTTTAAAGGCCTTTCCCACTTGAAAATAAAAAATATAAGTACTCCTCACATCTTCTTTAATTTTTTTAAGGTTTTATTTTTACCTTTAAATCTTTTATCTATTTGGGATTTATTTTTGTGGATATTGTGAGGCAAGTCAATACTTTTCTCTGATGGATAGTCTGGTGTTCCAATAATATAACAATATTTTATCTTTAAAGTCAGATTTGAACTATCCAATTTGAAATATTATCTTCAGTGTATTTAAATTTAAATATATATTTGAGTATTTTTAAGGGGCTTCTAGACTTTTATTTTATTTATTTGCATATTCATATTATGGCTTGTATCGTATTATTTAATTATTGTAACTTTATTCTGCATTTTATTATTTTGTAGGGCTAATCTCACACTGGGCTTCCCTGGTGACTCAGTGGTAAAGAATATGCCTGCCAACGCAGGAGACGTGGGTTCAATCCTTTGGTTGGGAAGATCCCCTGGAAAAGGAAATGGCAGCCCACTCTGGATTCTTGCTTGGGAAATTCCATGGGCAGATGAGCCTGGTCGGCTATAGTCCATGGGATTGCAAAGAGCTGGGCACGATTGAGTGACTAAACAACAATGACAATCTCACATTACAAATTTTTTCCACCAAACCCTTGTACTATTCTTGTTTTTTCCTTTTTCCTTTTATAGACTAGAATAAGTTATTTTAGTTCCAAAAGTAATCCTCTTGGTAGACTTTGGATTTGTGCAAATTGTTAAACTAATGAAAACTTACAGCTTTAAGATGATAAAACTTTCTGCAAAAATGTGGAATGTCTTTACATTAGCTTAAATAATTTTTTGTGGGACTTTATTCAGTCACTCAGTTGTGTCCAACTCTTTGCGACCCCATGGAATGCAGCATGCCAGGTCTCCCTGTCTATCACCAACTCCCAGAGTTTAATCAAGCTCATGCCCATTGAGTTGGTGATGCCTTCTAACCATCTCATCCTCTGTCATCTCCTTCTCCTTGCTCCTCAATCTTTCCCAGCATCAGGGTCTTTTCAAATGAATCAGCTCTTTGCATCAGGTGGCCAAAGTATTGGAGTTTCAGCTTCAGCATCAGTCCTTCCAATGAGTATTCAGGACTGATTTCCCTTAGGATTGACTGGTTGGATCTCCTTGCAGTCCAAGGAACTCTCAAAAGTCTTCTCCAACAACACAGTTCAAAAGCATCAATTCTTTGGCACTCAGCTTTCTTTATAGTCCAACTCTCACATCCATACATGACTGCTGGAAAAATCATAGCCTTGACTAGATAGACCTTTGTTGGGAAAGTAATGCCTCTGCTTTTTAATATGCTGTCAAGGTTGGTCATAACTTTTCTTCCAAGGAGTAAGTGTCTTTAATTTCATGGCTGCAGTCACCATCTGCAGTGATTTTGGAGCCCAAAATAAAGTCTGTCATTGTTTCTCCATCTATTTGTCATGAAGTGATGGGACCAGATGCCATGATTTTAGTTTTCTGAATGTTGAGTTTTAAGCCACCTTTTTCACTCTCCTCTTTCACTTTCATCAAGAGGCTCTTTAGTTTTTCTTCACTTTCTGCCATAAGAGTGGTGTCATCTGCATATCTGAGGTTATTGATATTTCTCCTGGCAATCTTGATTCCAACTTGTGCTTCATCTAGCCCAGTGTTTCTCATGATGTACTCTGCATATAAGTTAAATAAGCACAAAGACAATATACAGTCTTGACGTACTCCTTTTCCTATTTGGAACCAGTCTGTTGTTCCATGTCCAGTTCTAACTGTTGCTTCCTGACCTGCATACAGATTTCTCAGGAGGCAGGTCAGGTGGTCTGGTATTCCCATCTCTTTCAGAATTTTCCACAGTTTATTGTGATCCACACAGTCAAAGGCTTTGGCATAGTCAGTAAAGCAGAAATAGGTGTTTTTCTGGAACTCTCTTGCTTTTTCGATGATCCAGCGGATGTTGGCAATTTGATCTCTGGTTCCTCTGCCTTTTCTAAAACCAGCTTGAACATTTGGAAGTTCACGGTTCATGTACTGTTGAAGCCTGGCTTGGAGAATTTTGAGCATTACTTTACTAGCATGTAATATTAGTGCAATTATGTGGTAGTTTGAGTATTCTTTGGTGTTGCCTTTCTTTGGGATTGGAATGAAAACTGACCTTTTCCAGCCCTGTGGCCACTGCTGAGTTTTCTAAATTTGCTGACATATTGAGCGCAGCACTTTAACTGTATCACCTTTTAGGATTTGAAATAGCTCAACTGGAATTCTATCACATCCACTAGCTTTGTTTGTAGTGATGCTTCCTAAGGCCCACTTGACTTCACATTCCAAAATGTCTGGCTCTAGGTGAGTGATCACACCATCGTGGTTATCTGGGTCATGAAGATATTTTGTTTTATAGTTCTTCTGTGTATTCTTGCCACCTCTTTTTAGTATCTTCTGCTTCTGTTAGATCCATACCATTCCTGTCCTTTATTGAGCCTATCTTTGCATGAAATGTTCCCTTGGTATCTCTAATTTTCTTGAAGAGATCTCTAGCCTTTCCCATTCTATTGTTTTCCTCTATTTCTTTGCACTGATATTAAAGCACTTTAAAATTGTTTTGTATAGCTGCTGCACTTTTCTTGTTAAATTTATTCATATATATTTTACATTTTTTGGTACTCATGTAAATTAGTGTCTTTTATTTCTTCTAATTGTTACATGTATACATGAAGATTGTTTCTTTCCACATATTACTTTTTTTGAGCTAATACATTATTTAATTCTTTTTGTTACCAATACTAAGAAATTAGTTTCTCAGTTGATTTTGTTGAGTTTCTAGGCCCTCATCCCTTTTAAAAATTATGAGTCATAACACTTTTACTTTCTCCTTATATGATTTTTCTCTCTTTTTTCAGGTACCAAATTTTATTAACTACCTAGATGCTCCACGGTAATATGAAATATTAGTGACACAAGTGAATTTGTTCCAGACTTTAATGGGAATCTTCTAGTATTTCCCCATTAATTGTGATAACTTTTAGGTTGCTGCATATATTTATTTATTTGCCATGTTAATGAAGTATCTATTCATACTTTATCATTTTTTCTTTAAAACTTAGATATTAAATTTCATTAGATGACTTTAGTGCCTCTGGAAATGGCAACGTATTTCTCTTTTTGTCCTTTAAGTAATTTTACTATTTATCCTTAAATTTTACTTTTTATCCTTACTTTAAGTAATTTTATAAATAAATTTCCTGGTATTTAATCCTATAATTCTTTGCAATTGCAGGGTAAACTCTGAATTGTGTTATTTTATTCCTTTATTATGCTTTTGTATTGTTTCCCAATATGTTATGGCATTTTTTGCTTTAATATTCATAGGAAAATTTTTGTTTGCATTTAAAAAATTATGGTATAAATATTATGCTGACTTTTCAAAGCTCTCCTTTTTCTATGATCTGGAAGAACTGTCCTCCTTTGCCACGTGTTTATCCTTTGTCTTCGGCACCACTGGAGTTTTGATTACATAGGATGGTATTTTGGAGGTTATGTGTGTTAAAGTGCTGATTTGTCTAGAGTGACTCTGTAAGTCAAGTGTTTCCATATACAAAATTCTTAGCCCTCTAAAAATCCAGTGTCATATCTCAGCACAGCCCTGTTCACCCCATCTCTGTCAGCCAAAGTGGATGACATGGTGACTCATCCCTACTTGTCCTCCAGGGTCCTGTTCAAATGATACCTTCTTCACAAAGACTTCCCGATCCCTCCAACTTCAAAATGAGCTCTTTCTTTGAGGATTATTTTAGTTTTTTTCACTTATTTATTTATTTTTAATTAAAAAATTTTATTGGCATATAGTGGATTTATAATATTCTGTTAGTTTTGGATGTACACCATAGTAATTTAGCTTCTTTTCTTTAAACATTAAAAAGAAAAACCTTCTGACACACAGCAGCTTTCTGATGCATGTTATTTTACAGATTCATTAGATGTTTGTAGGCATTAGACAAAATGTTTTCACCATATTGTATTATTTAATCCTCACCACAACGCTGTGATTTGAACAGTTATAGATAAATGAATGTTAACCTAGAGAAAGAGTCAATAATTCTGTTTTAAGTCACAGAGCTAGTAGGCTACAAACTAGGAATTCAACGTAAGTCTATCTGATTCAAAACTATTTTTTCCACCAGATCATGTTGATGAAACAGCAGATCATTTTTACTATTATTTTGTAAGTCTTCCTCTCCCATACAAGATCCCAAGACACCCCAGGATCTGGTTGTGTGTTATTTCTCTTCGAATCCTCTGTACCTCCTTGTACATGGGAGAAAGGAAACAAAAGCTAATCAGATTGGTAGAGATAAACAGAATGAGTATTTCAAATTTGATCCCAATAAAATTTCAAAATGAATTATTGAGTTTTACTCATGCTTTTAATCTCTATTTATATTTCATTAATCCACACATTTATAAGTTCTTGGCAGAAGAGTTTTTAGAAGGATTTCTGGAGCCATGGGATATGGGGTTTGCTTTCATGGTTATCTGATTATGGAGGCTGCTGGTGGATGTTTTCTGGGGCCAGGTCATTGGCAGAATCTCCAGTGTTAATTGGCTGCAGTTTATCTTGATACTGGAAACCTGTGGGGGTGCTGCCTACTCCTCACCTCCTGGTGTCTGATTGCTTTTCGGGCAAGCCAGATCTTCATCAGAGCTTTATCTGGAAGCGATAGCTTCCTCTTTTCAAACCCTGTAGAACTCTATCTGCACCCCTCTTTTGTCATCTCTCACTTCCCACCTGGCATTACAATGATTTATGCACATAGGTAAAATCCCTTATTACTCGGTGAGCATCTTACAATCAGAGGCTTTATTGCATTAATTCCCCACTGTGCTCACATGGTGCTTGGCACATAGTAGGAGCTCAATAGATTAAAAAAGTGATTAAAGTAGGTTCTAAATTCAGCAAATATTGCTCCCTCTATATGACTAGTGCTATTTCAGCATTTTTGCTTCTGCCCACTATTCATGTGGGTGGTATGAGCTGAAATTGCTGAAAAGGGATGTAATTTCCCTTGTTAATATAATTACTACCATATATTATCACAGCACTAAAGTCATAACATTCTCCTTTTCAGTGGCCTATACACATCACCAAAATTTCCTTTGGACGAGAAATTTATCATGTTTGTTTTCAGTCTCAGAGTGAAATGTTGCCAAATCTGGTGAATATGTGCTCAGTCCCCTTTGAGTGACAAGTGTGTGAGTAATGGGTAGGGGGAATATTTCGCCTCTTATGAAAAAAACGTGAGGCTCTTAACCAGATAATTTATTAACTGCTTAGATTCCTAATTCAGAGCAGGGTGGGTAGTGAGCATACTTTTCTCTCTGGTTTTTAATAATTTGGGAGAATAATGGATGAGGAACTGAAAATCTGAAGAGGCAGTAGGGGAGGGGATATTTTAATCCTGCATTATAAAGACTGCAGGCCCACCTGGGGCAGGTGAGTGGCCTTATCAGCTGCACTCAGGGTGGACAAGTACAGAAATTTGAATTGTGTGTGATCAGCCTGCAACAGTCATCAACAAAGTCTAATATATGTTTATTTTTGCTTTTGGGGAAAGAGATCCTGGTTCTAGGAGTCTTGTCTCAGCCTAGGACTTAAAAGGACTTTACTTGAAGCAAGATAGATATGATCTTTGTCATGCTTGTGGGGTGGACAGAAGTGGGACAGCTGTCCTGCCTGCTAGGGCTGATGCTGGAAGCTCACTGTGCTGGGGAGGTCATGGCATCTGAGGACTGCTTCGACCTCTAACCAAGGCTTGCTGAAGATAGCAGCAAGGTCAGGGTCATGTTTCAGTAGTCATCAGGGCCTCATGTCAGGGAGTCCAGGAGGGTGGTCATTGGGGGCAGAGTCAAGCTCAGGGCCCAGGGCCCAAGTATGGCTAGGATTTTTACAGATAAGCCAAGAGACAGCTCCTATAGAGAGGGGGAGTCTACAATGGAGGAGCTGAAGAACAGATTCTGAACTGGGACGCTTGCCACTTGGACACTAGAACTTTCAATTTCTAGTTAACTTTTAAACTTCTTGCTCAGTACCATCCATTTCCTTGTTGCTTCAACTCCAAAATGTCATTAGCCCTTTCTAGCAGTTTTCGTTGCAGTGGCTTTTTAAATTTAGTTTTGGCTGCGCGGATCTTCGTTGCTGTACTCAGGCTCTCTCTAGCTGCGGAGAGCGGGGGCTATTCTTTGTTGCGGTGTGGGCTTCTCATTGCGGTAGCTTCTCTAGGCACATGGGCTTTAGTAGTTGCGGCATGTGGGCTTAGTTACCCCATGGTGTGTGGGTCTTCCCAGGTGATGCTAGTGGCAAAGAGCCTGCTTGCCAGTGTAGGAGACATAAGAGACGTGGGTTCTATCCCTGGGTTGGGAAGATCTAGAGGAGGGAATGGCAACCAACTCCAGTATTCTTGCCTGGAGAATTCCATGGACTGAGGAGCCTGGTGGGTTACATCCTATAGGGTTGCAGAATCAGACACAATTGAAGTAAGTGACTTGGCAGGGTACTCACGTGTGGGATCTTAGTTCCCTGACCAGGGATTGAACCCGCTTGCCCTGCATTGGCAGGTGTATTCTTAACCAGCTGACAACCAAGGAAGTCCTTGCTGTGGCTTTTAACCTTGCTGTATATTAGTCACTTGGATGACTCTAAAACACATGTCCAGGCCCTGCCTTGGACTGTATTTATATATACACACATATGTAAGGATACATGTGTATGCAGATGTGCACACATATGTATATCTAAATTAACACACATATGTATGCATGTGTGTATTTATAACCTGGAGATTTGAATGCAGTCAGGCTGATAACACTGACAACTCCATGGCAAGAGAGGCAGGGAGTAGAGGCTTGAGCAACCCCTAGAGGCCAGCAGGAACATTACCTGAACACAGAAGCACAGGCAGTAAGTTTGTGCCTTATAGCTGCTATTTATGAAATATTCTGGCCAAACGCTTTCTTTGTGAACTCATCGGGTCCTCACTTGATCTCACATGAGATTTTCTTAACTCTCTTTTACAGATAAGGACACTAAGGTTCATGATTCTTCAGAGGAACTGGACCTTGAATCTAGGTTAGAATGCAACCATTGCTTCGTAGGTCTGTCTAATAGAGCTGTTGTAGTAATTTCAGCCTAAATTATGAGGCATTGTAGTAATGAGATTAAGAATTAGGGGTTTGGAGTTGGACTGAAATTAAAATCGTGAATTTTCTATATAAAGCTAGGTGATTTTAACAAGTTACTTAACTTCTCTGACCCTTCGTTTTCTTACCTGTAGAATAGGAGTAGCATGGTTGTGAGGCTTAAATGAGATAATTCTTGTAAAGCTCTTAGGATACTAGCTGGCACAGATTAAGCATCCAGGGAGCATGGCCTGTTATTACTGGAACTGGCTCTGAATAGAAAATGCAGGGTGATGAGCCCAGAAACCCAGTGATAAGGAATGGGAAAAGGCATTTCAGTGGAGAGGTGCAGTCTTGTATGAATTTTCTGTGCCAGCCTCAAGTGGTTAAGGAATGGGAAAAATGAGGACATTGCAAATAAAATAAATCAATGATGCTCTCAGGTGCTTCCTTTCTCTGTGTCTTTATACCGAAACCCTCCCCGCATTGCTCCACTGTCTTCTACCCAGTGTGCTCTCTGCTAGCTGTGATCCAACGCTCAGGCCCAGTCACAGGTGACAGTGGCTTAAGAAGGTACCCATCCCAAGGTACTCACTTAACCTTTATTAAGAAACTCAATTAACCTTCAAGATCTGAGGGAATTAATCTTCAATGGTGAACTATAAGGCCCTGTGAGGGGTAATGAGGCGGGGGCTGTTCCTTTGTCACCCAAGGTGGATTGCTGCCACACCTGCTTGAGGCACCATCACCCACTAGATGGCTACCCCAACAGCCAAAGGGGCCCACCTCCACTTTGCTTCTGTGTGCCCTGTGGTCTTGTGTATGGCCCCTGGGGACACAGTAAATTCTCAAAACCTTTTTGGTGAGCAGAATTTGAAGAACATATTTAGTTGTCATCTTAATGTTCCTTCTGTCTAGGTATGTATGAGTGCTTAATAAACTTTGTTGGAAGATTTTGAAAAATGTTACTACAGTAACTGATATCATACACAATACAATTTATAATTTATATTAAAATTTAAACATTTAAAAATTTAAATCTAATTTATAAAATTGAAATACATTTAATTTTTTCCCATAAGTTCATTTGTTCATTCAGCAAACATATATTGAGTGTCTACTCTGTGGCCTGTTGCTAGAGAACCTTTTCGGGTTGAGGAAATTCTTTCAAGAACCCCTGAGCTACTCTTCTTTACAGTCTATGTGATTATGACCCATCTCTTCTTCAGGCAAATGCCTGATCATTTGAATCGTGAGCCCACATTCTTGAGCTTTTGACTCTTTCTCACTCATATTTAAGTGCTTTTTGAATGGGTGTTTAAATTCTATGTATTCCCAGGACTTCCCTGATGGTCCAGTGTTTAAGAATTTCCCTTGCAATGCCGGGGATGTGGGTTTGATCCCTGGTCAGGGAAATAAGATCTCACATGCTGCAGGGTAACTAACCCTACTTGCTGCAGCTACTGAGCCTTAGTGCTCAGGAGCATGTGTGCCACATTTAGAGAGCCTGCATGCCATAATTAGATAGTCCCTGTGCGCTGCATTGTGAGACCCCACATGATGCATCAAAGATCCTGCATGCCACAACGAAGACCTGATGCGGCCAAATAAAGAAGTATGTAAATGTGTATTCTAAAAAGGCAGTCAATTAAAAAAACAGAAGAATCCTTCACCTCTCAGTTAGAGGTCAAGACTGACAGAGATTTCACCAAAAGACTTTGGCGTTCATCTCTCACTTTTATTACTTGGAACTTAGTCTTGCTCCAACTCTGTTGATGACTTTGAAGCTCCCATGTTGAGATTAACATCAGTTACTTCTTGGCTTCCAAGAGAGATTGTTTGCAGAAAGTCCCTGCCTATTTTAGTGTGTGTTGAGGCCAGTACCAAATTTAGAATTAAGGCAGAAACATTTAGTCATAGAATCCTCACTGATAGCAGACTTGGGAACAGTGATTCTGCATTTCTGACTGTTGTCACATGTGGAGTTTTCACTATTGAGTTGCATCCTCATTTTGGTTTATTATTTCAATTTTGTATCTCAGATGAGTTTGACAGTTTTTGAGAAGGCAGAGACTCTGGGGACTGACTGTGTAAATGTTGAAATATGAAACGGGGAAGGAACAATTTCATGATAACGAGAGCAGAATGAGAGTAGTGGAGCCAACTCAGGAGGGTGTGGAGGATGGGTCAGGAAGGCAGAAGAGAGAACACAAGGGAAAATGTCCAGCATAAATATAGAGGCCTCTTCTCCTGGGGTCCAGGGAGCCATGTATGAACCTCCATGATGGCCTTTCTCTAGCAACACTATTCATTCAACATTTATCTATGGTGGTTGGGCTCTAATTGTTCTGTCCACATTACCCTGAGAACTAGATCCCATGGAAAGTAGCAACCCCTCTCTTAGCTATTTTCCTAATTCTTCCTTTGGACTGCTTTGTGAAGTGAGGCAGCAGGGGTAGCCTTTTTGTGCTAAGAATTAGTAGAGAGGATGGCAGAGGCACATACTATGGAGCTACCCAGACTTGGGTTTGAATCCCTCACTAGCTGTGCCACTAACTAGCTGTGTGGTTAGGTTAAGTTGCTTCCCCTCTCTTATTCTTCAGTTCATAATCTGTAAAATGAAACAGTAATAATAATACATGTCTTGTAGGGTTGTTGGTGAGGATTAGCATAGACTTATATGAAACACTTGCTCTGATGATTAATTCTGTGTGGCACAGTGATAAAGAAGCCACCTGCCAATGCCAGATATAGGTTCAATCCCTGGGTTAGGAAGATCCTCTGGAGGTGGAGGTGACAACCCACTCCAGTGTTCTTGCCTGAGAAATCCCATGAACAGAGGAACCTGGCAGGCTACAGTCCATGGGGTCACAAAGAGTTGGACATGATTGAGTGACTGAGTATGTACGCACAACTTGACTAAATCATGGATGCACAGGTATTTGATACAAATATTACTGGGTGTGCCTGTGAGTGTGTTTCTGGATCAGATTGACATTTGCACTGGGAAAGTAAGTAAGGGAGATGCCTTCCCCAGGTGGTTCTCTTCCAATCTGTTGAGAGCCTGAATAGAACAAGAAAGTGGAGGAAGGGGGAATTCACTCCCTCTTTCTGACAGCTTGAGCTGGACACTGGTCTTTTCCAGCCTTTGGACTGTTACTTACACCATGGACGCTCCTGATTCTCAGACCTCCAGGCTTGGACTGGAATTTATACCATTAGTTCTCCAGTTATCATGCCTTTGGACTCAGACTGGAACTATACCACTTGCATTCCTGGGTCTCCAGCTTACAGATAACAGATCGTGGGGCTTCTCAGCCTCCATCACTGCATGAGTCAATTCGTTAAAATAAATCTCTTTAATTTGAGCAAATTCCAGGAGACAATGAAGGACAGAGGAGTCTGGTGTGCTGCAGTCCATGTGGTCACAAAGAACTGGATACAACTTAGTGACAGAACAACAACAACAACTTTCTTGGTTCTATTTCTCTGGAGCACCCACACTGGCTAATCTATATGGATGATAACTGATTGATAAACAGTAGCCAGTTTTTGGATGGTAGACATACAGAATAGAAGCAAGTTTAGTTTTCACTGATCTTGCTCTAATTATATTTGTATATGACTTGACAAAATTTATGGTCACTTATTTTTACATATCCTGTGCAGGCTCATTTTGAGGATAAATTCCATTCAACAAGAATTTCTTTAGTGCTTGTGGTATTATGAGCACAATGTATATAAAGATGGATTAAAACCCCAGGCTCACTGACTCTAAGCATCACAAAGATGCAAAGGAAACAGATCTGCATGTAATTGACCAATCAACCAGTCCAGCAACTAGCCAACATCATGACAAGTCTCAATTGGTGGGTAAAGTCAAAAGCTGATGACAGTTTGAAAATGGAGGAGAACAGCTTTGTGTGATTAGAAAAAGATAAAAAGTAAAGTAAGGTTTTACTGGATCGAACCTAGACTGGTGATTTTTTTCTTATATGATATTATACATGTTTCAATAAATAAATAAAAATAAATAAATAAAAAGTAAAAAAAAAAGTTTTACTGGGATTAAAAAGGGTAGGTTATCTAGCCAGAGAGGACAATTTAAGAAAAGACTTGGAGGAGTGACTGGATATGGTCTTGTAGGAGGAGTGGTCAAGTAGACCAATGTGGTGGGATTGCTGAGCACATGGGAAAGACAAGAGTAAGGTGGGATTAGAGAGACAAGTTGGGGCTGGAGTGTGAAGGTAAAGACGGGTTGCAAGGGTGATGGATGCAACACTGGATGATATCTCCAAAAGCAGAGGTCCCCAACCTCCAGGATCCGATGCCTGATGATTTGATGTGTAACTGATGTAATAATAATAATAATAGAAATAAAGTGTTCAATAAGTATAAAGTGCTTGAATCATCCCCAAACCATCTCCCTCCCTGCCCCCGATCTGTGGAAAGGAAAAATTGTCTTCCATGAAACTGGTCCCTGGTACCAAAAAGCTTGGGGATCACTGTCCAAAAGGATAGGACTGATGGAGAGAATAGGGGGAGATTTAATTGTTTACATTCATGACACTAGTTGTTCATCTTGGCAGAAAACAGAAGTCCAATATGAGAACGTATCAACATATAATGAAAACTCTTCAAATTATATTCTGACTATGTGCCTGGGTATCCCTGTGTTTTCTGGAGGAGATTTGGTGGAGGATGCCCTGAGGCAAATCCCGAAAACATGGGGTCCACAAGTGCCAGCTTGGACTACTGTAACTGCAGCCTGTCTCATGGGGACTTTAGTGTCCTGGACCAGGATGGGAGGGGAAGCCGCTGGTATTCAGTCTGACTGGGGCTCAGACATGCCTATATTAGTAGCCAGTCTAGGTTACATGAACTGGGCCATCACAGAAGTGTTAGGGGAAAGATGCAGCCCTGGAGTAAGCCCACAGTTTATTCCAGGTGTGTCAGCCCTGGGACCCAGGCAGCCTGTCAAATCCTAGATGTCTTTATGGGCGGAGAGATGGCATTTCTAATGTGGTCCTTTTCTTGGCCTGGAATGATTCAGAGGAGGTTAGGATAAGTCTTTCTTTTTGGCAGACAGTCAGCAGTCATCTCCTTCCCCCTCTTTAAAATGCCTGTAGAATAGGAACACTGTTATGGAAATTAGTTAGCAGCTGCTGTACACGAATGTTTAGAAAATTAATATTACTCACATTATGCAGTACGGAAGCAGAATTTTAATGAAGCACAGAAACTACAGGCACATTGACCCCTTCCCCTTATCACAGAAATCTCTGAATGCATAACTTTCTTTGAGGAAACTTCTCATTTCCACAAGGCTTCTATAGGCCTATTAGTGACAAAAATAGCGCATTCACAACCCAAAGGCGCAAATATTTCAGGACATAGTGTATTAAAATATGACAGTGTCAGCTAAACCATTATCTATACTTACTTCTCATTATTAATTCTTAACAATTAGCTGTTCTTTGTTGCATGGTAATGGGATTTGCCATACTATAAAAATGCTTTGAAGTCATTAAACATCAGATTTTGTCCATGCTGATTCTGCCAGCAGTGATTATTATTTGCACTGCAGACTACCGGGGATGTGGCCTGCATGGGGCAAGAGTATGGCAGGGGGTGGGATTTGGGGTGAGAGGTGGGTGAGGTGGGGAAGGAGGAAATGACTAAGGGGTTCAGTTTGGAGAAGCCTGTCTATAAAGTGTCTGGAACTGACCTACCAATGTTAGTGGAAATAGCCTCAATCAGGTTTGGGTCAGGGAGCTTTAGGTGACGGGATCAGGTGCTTTGTCTCAAGTGTGTGAGGCTCCTGGGGAGAGAATGCAGAGGGGAATTTGGGTGAAGAAGGTAGAGGACAGTTGGGGGAGGAGCACCGAGCAGGGAGATAAAAAGAATTGGGCTTCAGGTGGCATGATGGTGTGATGAAAGGAAACAGGCAGAATCTTGTCCAGGGCAACTCTGGGAAATCCTTTGAAGGTGAGTAAATGTTTCGGCCAAGAAAGGAAGCTTGAGGAGGAGGAGGAAAAGCAAGCTTCTTAGGGCAGAGTGTCTGTGTTTTAAGTGGTTTATTACCTCAGTTCAGTTCAGTTCAGTTCAGTCGCTCAGTCGTGTCCAAATCTTTGCGACCCCATGGTCTGCAGCATGCCAGGCTTCCTTGTCCTTTACCAACTCCTGGAGCTTGCTCAAACTCCTGTCCATTGAGTTGGTGATGCCATCCAACCATTTCATCCTCTGTTGTCCCCTTGTCCTCCTGCCTTCAATCTTTCCCAGCATCAGGGTCTTTTCCAACAAGTCAGATTCAGCTTCAGCATCAGTCCTTCCAATGAATAATCAGGACTGATTTCCTTTAGGATGGACTGTTGGATCTCTTTGCAGTCCAAGGGACTCTCAAGAGTCTTCTCCAACACCACAGTTCAACAGCATCAATTCTTCAGCACTCAGCTTTCTTTATAGTCCAACTCTCACATCCATACATAACTACCGGAAAAACCATAGCTTTGACTAGATGGAACTTTGTAGGTAAAGTAATCTCTCTGCTTTTAATATCCTGTCTAGATTGGTCATAGCTTTTTTTCCCAAAGAGCAAGCGTCTTTTAATTTATAACCTCAACCCACATGAAATATGGTGTTCTCTGGTTTCAGCACATCATGAGTGCTCTTGCCAAAGAAAATCATAGTCAGCAGTACAGGGAGGAGCAGAAGTGGTGAAAAAACAAAGAAAGACAAGAGGGACAGAGAGCAACAGCAGTGGATCAAGGGCTAGAAATTATATGGAGAAAGGAGTTTAGTTACTTTCTGTAGTGAAGTTTGCTTTACACAAGTGTGTTATATATAGTGTCCTGTATTCATTATTCAAATGTTCTGTCATCCACCCTGGGAAGAAAATGTGTGTGCGTATGTGTGAGCAGATGTGTGATGCTGGGTGTGGATGTGGGTGGAAAGGTGCAGATATCTGTTCTCGCCACCACTACTTGTATTTACTGAGCTCTGGTACAGGCAATGGGCTCTGATCCTGAATTTGATGCTGGTCCTAAGGGCCAGTGGTACTTGCCATCCACAGTGTAAGCTTGAGCAATTGCAGTGCTCTGCTGGAGCCGGCTTGCACCAGCTCACAAGAGCTTACAAAATGACCCCAGTTAGGTGGCTTCAGATCAGCCAGGGTAGGAGTACTTATATCTCAGGAACTAGTAAAATATTGCAAACTGGGGCTTCTCCCTTCTCTCCATTCTCATCCAAACAGCTGACTGGTGAACAGTTACCAGCACATCACTGATCTCTGTCTTTCAGATGCAGAGGAAATAGGGAAGGGAAACAGCTCCCTTCAGAGAAGAGCAGGGCTGCTTACCAACTCCTTATCCATTCTTCAATATGAATTTCTGGGCCAAGAGCAGCAAGTGTGTCAATAGTGGAAAGAATGTGAGTGCTGGCACTGAGCAAACTCAGACGAGAATCACTGAACCAGTGCCTGTGTTGCTGCCTTAGCCGAGATAGTCAGCCTCTCTGAGTCTCAGGTTTCTTATCTGTAAAATAGGAAGATAGCATCCACCTTTCAAGGCTGTTGTCAGGTTTAGAAACAATATCTGTATTATGATTATATTTGTTACATATAATTTACTTTGGGATGAATTAGAAAGATGGCTTGATAGATGAGTCAAAGGATAGATGTGTGGAAAAGCAGGTAGAGCAAATATGGTAGAATTCAGGTGGTGAGTACATGGGTGTTCACTGTGACACATTTCAACCTTTCTGTAATTTTCATACTAAAATGTGGAAACAACAACACATACCTGTTAAGCAGTAGTGAGTGAGTGAAGTCACTCAGTCGTGTCTGACTCTTTGCGACCCTGTGGACTGTAGCCTACCAGGCTCTTCTGTCCATGGGATTTTCCAGGCAATAGTCCTGGAGTAGATTGCCATTTCCTTCTCCAGGGGATCTTCCCAACCCAGGGATAGAAGCCGAGTCTCCCGCATTGTAGACAGATGCTTTACCGTCTGAGCCACCAGGGAAATCTAAGCAGTAGTACTAACAACAAATAATTACAATAGCAGAAATGACTCATCTCCTATCACTTTCTCCCTTCCTACCCCTGTTCCAGCCCCAGTGGCCCTGATATTTCTGCAGCATCCCAGGCCTGGCCCCTGCTATGCCTGTTTCCTCCTGCCTAGGCAAGCATTCTTCTTCCCTGGCTTGTTCTCCACCCACTTCAGGTCTTTGCTCACTTCACTCTCTTGTCTGGCCTTCACTGCCCACAGTTTTGCAATCACACACCTCAGTAGCTGGCACTCCCTATTCCACTCTTTGGCTTTGTTTTCCTCATGGCACTTATCATAATCTATCTTACACAATATTTTTATTTCATTTATTATTTCTCCCACAAGAAAGTAAGCTCCATGAAAACTGAGATTTTTGTTTATTAGGTCACTGCTGAATCTCCAGTGACAAAAACAATGCCTGGAACATGGTTCTTGTTCAGTTACTCAGTCGTGTCTGACTCTCTGTGACCCCCAAGGACTGTAGCACGCCAGGCTTCCCTGTTTTTCATTGGAACATGGTAGATATTCAGCATATATTTTCTGAAGAAGGAAGAATGTATTATTATTATTCCCAAGACTTACATCTAAGCCCCAAATGATGGCAGCTGTCTTACACTGAGTTGCTCCAGAAGCAGATCTTGTCATAAGGATTCAAATGAAAGTAAATTACTAGAAAGTTGGTCCCAGGTAACAGTGGTTAGGGAATGGAGAAATGAGATAGGAAAAAGAAGGTGCCAATAAAGAACATATTGTCAGGCAGGTGACCCCTGGAACTTCACTGGGACACACTAGGAGCTAGCGCAGCACAGGCACCCCAGAGTCATCCTGTGAGGGTGGGGTCTTTGTATACTAAACCCCAGTAATTGAGAGCTGTTCCCTGGGGTATACATTTCTTGATACTCTGGCCTGTGTGCTTGGGTAGAAGAGGCATAGGAGGCCAAAGAATCTTCTGAAGCAAAAGATATGAATGCTGCCATGAGAAATCAGACTGTGTGGAGGAAGTGACATAGCTCAGAAGGTATGAGTGGGGCACCCACAGAATCTGCTCTGTTGCTCATGGAGTGAGCTCTCCAAATTAATATTGAGAGTTGTGGGATTAGCGTTAACATCACTGATTCTAGAAAAGTTCTAAAAAAGAATCAATGAGGGTGTTTCCTCTTTAAAACTTTTCAATTTAAGTTTACCACTTAGATTCTAGATACTTTATCCAATTTTTTTAAAACTCAGAATTCATTTAGTTTATGGGAGAGAAATTATTTACTGACATATTATACTAAATTTAAGAGAGTCTACTTTCTAGCAATATTTTAAGTAAAATTAATCTCACTCATAAAACAGGAGCATCTAGAACAAAATCATATTTGCAGATCCAAAAGCAAATTTGCTGACATTAAAATTTTTCCAAAATACCAAAGAATGCCACATTGGAATTAACTATCTCATAAAAAACCCTCGTGTTCCACTGATTGCTGTTTATGACTACAGCTAATAGTTGGGCAAGAGGGAGAGATACAGTTCCTCAGAGTGAAAATAAACCAAAGCACCACTCCCAGAAGCAAAGTGTGATTTGCAACTTAATATTGATAAAATCACAAGCTTGAAGGAAATTTAAAGACTTATGGCCTCATCCATTAGCTTACCCAGGACCACACTTCGTTTTTAGGTATACAAAGTTGTTCAGTTCAGTTCAGTTGCTCAGTCATGTCCGACTCTTTGCAACCCCATGGACTGCAGCACGCTAGGCTTCCCTGTCCATCACCAATTCCTGGAGTTTATTCAAACTCATGTCCATTGAGTTGGTGATGCCATCCAACCATCTCATCCTCTGTTGTCCCCTTCTCCTCCCAACTTCTATGTTTCCCAGCATCGGGTCTTTTCAAATGAGTCAGTTCTTTGCATCAGGTGGCCAAAGTATTGGAGTTTCAGCTTCAACATCAGTCCTTCCAATACATATTCAGAATTGATTTCCTTTAGGATAGACTGGTTGGATATCCTTGCAGTCCAAGGGACTCTCAGGAGTCTTCTCCAACACCTCAGTTCAAAAGCATCAATTCTTTGGTGCTCAGCTTTCTTTATGGTCCAACTCTCACATCCATACATGACTACTGGAAAAACCATAGACTTGACCAGACGGACCTTTGCTGGCAAAGTAACATCTCTGCTTTTTAATATGCTGTCTAGGTTGGTCATAACCTTTCTTTCAAGGAGTAAGCATCAACAAAGTTGAAGCATGGTTAATTTAGTAACATTTGTCTAAAATAATAGGTATTAGTAGCAGTAGTAGTAGTAATGCTCAGTCTTTCAGTTGTTTTTCTGACTCTTTGTGACCCCATGGACTGTAGCCCACCAGGCTCCTCTGTCCATGAATTTTTTCAGGGAAGTGGGTTGCCATTTCCTCCTCTAGGGGACCTTCCTGACCTGGGGATTAAATCCACATCTCCTGCATTGGCAGGCAGATTCTTTACCACTGAGCCATCTGGGAAGCCTAATAGGTATTATGGAACCTAAAGAGGATGGAGCAAGAGACTGTGTGGATATGTAGCTTTTTAGGGCTTCCCAGGTGGTGCTAGTGGTACAGAACCCACTTGCCAGTGCAAGAGACATAGAGATGTGGGTTTGAACCCTGGGTCAGGAAGATCCCCTGGAGGAGGGCATGGCAACCCACTCCAGTGTTCTTGCCTGGAGAATCCCATGGACAGAGGTGCCTGGCAGGCCCCAGTCCATTGGGTTGCAAAGAGCTGGAAACTATTGAAGTGACTTAGCATGAATGCCCATAGATTTTTAACTGGTTGGGCTCCATTTGGAGCAGCAATTGGGCAAAGTGGTTAAAATCTCCCATTTAGCAGGTGGACAGACTTGCATTCAAATCTCCTTCCCCTCCTCTCATTCATCCAGCTGCTTATTAGAATGTAACTTTTGTGGACTGTTAATCTTCTGGTTTTCCATTTTCTTCACCTGCAGAACAGGAATTATAATACCTTACCCTCTCTTCTGCCCTTTCTGCTTTCCCTGGTATTTATGTAAGGATTATATGACATAATATATGCTAAATGCTTAGTTTAGTGCTTATAAGAGGATCAGTGCTCAATAAAGCATTTTGTTATGAATATAATTTTATTATGTCCATGCATTCATTGGTTCAGGAAATATTTATTGAGCGTCTACTATGTGCCAGGTACTGTTCAATGCTCTTGCAATATATTGGTGAGCAAAACAGACAAAGATTCTTGCTTTTTGGTGTTTATATTCTAGTGGAGAGAGGGATAGGTAGACGGTAAGCTATGATATAGCAGGTAAGTAAATTATGTGATAAATTAGGAGATAAGTGCTATAGAGGAAAGGAAAATGGGATTAGTAGTGGCAGGGGGTGATACTTTGTTATTTTATATGTGTTGGTCAAGATCCCTGGTGGCTCAGACAGTAAAGAATCTGCCTGCAGTGCAGGAGATCTGGATTCAATCCCTGGGTCAGGGAAGATTCCCTGGAGAAGGGAATGGCTACCAACTCCAGTATTCTTGCCTGGAGAATTCCATGGATGGAGGAGCCTGGTATGCTACAGTCCATGGGGTCACAAAGAGTCAGACCTGACTGAGTGACTAATATTTTCAAAGTGCACTTTTTTGAGAAAGTGCTTTTTGAACAAAGATTTGAAGAAGGTAAGGGAATGAGAATGTGGGTATCTAGGGAAGCGTTTTTCTGACAGAGAGAGCAACCAGTGCAAAGGCCCCGAAGACTCTGCATGATTGAGGAATAGAAAGAAATAGAGGCTAAAGCAGAATATGGGGCAGGGGGATTGGGTGGCAGATAGAGGAATGGAAGACATGGAAATAATTGTTGAGGTGGAGGGAATGAGTTGATCAGGAAGAGCCTCATTGCCATTGTGTGGACTTTGGATTTTATGGGGAGTTAAATGGGAAGTCACTCTAAGGTTTTGCTGTTAAGAAGAGACTTGATCTGAATGACATTTGGCAAAATGACTTTGGCTGCCATGTTCATAATAGACTTTTTGGAGAGAAGATAGACGTGAGAGACCTGATAGGAGGTGACTGCTGTCATTTAAATGAGATAGTGGAGGCTTGAATCAGGACGGGCGCACAGGAGGTTGTGAGAAGTGGCTGGATTCTGGTCATAGTCTGAAATGAGTTCAGGACTATTTCTTGATAGGTTAGATGTGGTGTTAATGGTACAGCACAAAGAACTTATGAGGTCAGTGTATATGGTAGCTCATTCCTTTCTAGTGACTGCATCACACACCATTATGCAGGTGCACCAATTTATTTCAGCATTCCTCTTTTAAAGGTAATTTGAAAGTGAAAGTCTCTCAGTCATGTCCGACTCTTTGTGACCCCATGGGCTATGCAGTCCATGGAATTCTCCAGGCCAGAATACTGGAGTGGGTAGCATATCCCTTCTCCAGGGGACCTTCCCAACTCAGGGATTGAACCCAGGTGTCCTGCACTGCAGGCGGATTCTTTACCAGCTGAGTCACAAGAGATTTAGGTTTACAGTTTTGGATATGGTTGATATTACAGACAATGCTATAATGAACAGTCTTTTGTGCCCATGTATAAATAGTTCAGTAGACTAGAATTCTAGAAGTAGAACTGTTGAGTAGAAAGGGGTGTATATTTGAAATCTTGATGGAGTCCCACAGTGCTGGCACCAACATCCTTACCCACCAGGAGGATGTGGCTGTGAGCAGGTCTCCCCTTGAACACAATGCATATCATGGTTCTATAGCTTTTTGACTATCCAATGTCTCTCACATGGTAAATTATAATAGGATTATTTTGAAGATTGCTTTTGACAAATTTGCCTGGTATGGGTCCTTTATACTTCTCTAGATTTGTTACCAGATATTAAACATTAGCAAACTTTGGAGACATTTCTAAAATGAAGCATTTAGGTATCATTTCTTTCAGAGAGAAGGCTGATGACATGCTAATGACAAAGCTGTGAAGTGTTACAGCATTACTTAAAGGTCACCAGATGTGGGATTAAATTGTCACTGATCTATTTTTTGTGCCAATGTGAAATTGATAATTCAAGGGAAGTGGGTGTCTTGATCAGTTAATGTCACAGTGTTCAATGATTATTGTATTTATTCTTTCCCCATCCAAAATTAAAATCCTGATTGGCGAGGAAGCACTTTATGAGTCCAGGGAGCTCTTCTGACATTTCATATAATCTTCCAATAAGTCAGATGGGTAGTTGTTTTGATGAAAGCTGTGGACAAAGTGCTATTAAACCAAATGCAAGGAAGACATTATTTTGTAAATAACTATGATGATTAAAGGTTTGTTTCATATCATTAAAAATGTGTTACTCGGTCCAACATTGCCTCTCCCTAGCACTGTTCAGCAGGAAATGCCTCAGTTTGAAGAAGCAAAGAGAAAGAAAAGATTTATTTTTGGAGGAGTCTAAATAGAGCTCAGAAATCTGGTGAACACATCAGCGAAGGCTGAGCTACATCTGCCTGCAGGTCCTTTAACAGTGCTTTCGTGTCCTTAGCCTATCATGGTGCTTCTGGAGCTTTCTCATGGAGTCTGCTCTAAAGGCTGAAGATTTATGTAAATACTTCTATCTTTGAACCAGTCAGGTCTTACTGACCAAGACCAAAGTTTAGAAACTTGGTACAGTCTCATTTAGGCAACATTCGGCTTCTGCCAAGCCTCCAGCCTCTGCGGTGTCATCCTTATTGCTCATACAATTCGAGGTGCTGCCTAGGAAAGGCTCTCCACAGCAGCCACTCTCCCAAGTTCATCCATTTCCCCTTGCCTAGCACGCTGGTTCCTCCCTCATTTCAGCTTTCATCAGCCGCTGCAGCTTCTGGGTGTGAAGCTGCAGCACACCTAAACTCCACCGTTCAGGTGCAGAATAAAACACCCCTGTCTTCGAGTCCTCGCTCTTACTGCTGAAGTATTTAACTGGAGGACAGAAACCTTGCTTTCTTAACTGCAGGTCAGTCCCATCAGGAAGGCATTTCTCTCTCTGAAAGGGGATGGGATCTGCTCCAAACCACCCCCTAAATACTTAGGTATAATGAGTAAAGATACTTGCAGTAGCTTGTTTTGGGGTCAATTTGGACTAATCACTGGGGTGCTTGTCTGGCAGATCTGATTGTGAAAACAGTGGCAGTACTGGTATGAGCCAAGTGGTTGTGTTACTGTGGCAGTCACTACTCACCAATGATTTTTTTTTAAATATTTGTTTGTTTGTTTTTGGCAGTGCTGGGTCTTAGTTGCTGTGCTCAGGCTTTCTCTAGGTGTGGCGAGCTGGGCTACTCTTCGTTGCAGTGCAGTTCTCATTTTGGTGGTTTCTGTTGTTGCAGAGCACAGGCTCTAGGCCTGCAGGCTTCAGTAGTTGTGGTGCACAGGCTTAGTGCATGTGGGGTCTTCCCGGACCAGGAAGCAAACCCATGTCCCCTTCATTGGCAGGCGGTTTCTTAACTACTTGACCACAAGGGATGTCCCTCCAACTGATTTAAATCAATGCTTCAGCCATTGCTTCAGACTATTGTGGACTTCCTTTGTGGCTCAGATTGTAAAGAATCTACCTACAATGCAGGAGATGTGGGTTTGATCCCTGGGTTGGGAAAATCCCTTGGAGAAGGGAATGGCAACCCACTTCAGTATTCTTGCCTGGAGAATTCCATGGACAGAGGAGCCTGGAAGGCTATAGTACACGGGGTCATGAAGAGTCGGACATGACTGAGTGACTAACACTTTCACTTTTCAGGCTATTATGAATGTCTCCTGTATCATATTAGCTTAAGTGAAAACAAATTGTTTTATGTAACTGCAAATTCCAACTTCTTGCAGAGATGGCTCCAGAAGTCCACACAAGGTGTTCTGGAATCTTTCTGCCCCAGCTCTAAGTGTACTTTCTACTGGCAGGATGTTCCTTCATGAAAGAAAAGTGACCATTCAGTAACTTTCAGCTGATGGCCATCCTGTGCAGAGAAGGAATCACTTCTCTAGCTCATGGTCTGGGTCTCCCTTCCATCCCTCTGACTTTCACAGAATGTCCACTCATGGGCAGCCAGAGGCACTAGGATGTGCACCATTCAGATTAGTTAGAATTCTGACCCATACCCATCCCTGAAACCAACAGGCTGAGTCCAACCCCTTACATATGGTTGAAGAGAGGAGGAAAAGCAGTTTCCAAAAGAAAATTGGGGCACCCTTTCTAGAAACAGGGGGATGGATGCTGGGTAGGGACAAATGATAGATGTCCACTTCAGTATATAACTAAGTCAGGCCCTGGGGTCCTCAGAGCTTTAGTAACCCTCGTAGCCCCACACTAGATGCCTTCAAATTGAAATAAGGTAACAAATCAGTTCACATAGCATATTTTATAGGAGAGAAAACTGAACTAATTAGTAGCAGAATCAAGTGCAAGAAGGTTTGGCACATACTAAATGCACAACAAATGGTTGACATTTTAGTGGTTTATCATCGTCTCGATGCTTTTTCATATATACATATTTTATCATGTGCCTTGTGCTTATGATAAAATTCTGAACATTTTTAGTGCATGGTTTGACTCCATAAAGAAATTCCACAGCTGCAGTTTGGTCTCTAAGAGTAGACAAACTCACTAAAATGAGAATCAGGAAGGATGGATTAGGAGACTGATGGCTTCAAGGGAAGAAAGCTTTTGGAGTTGAAGGCAGAAGCTGGAATTGAATATATATATATATATATATATATGTATATATATATTCCTATGGAAAGGTGTTGGTTGTGTAAGAAGTAGTCCTGGGGGACAGAGAGTAAAATCCCACAGAGATTTTAGACCTGCCTGACTCTTTCTGGAAATCATTTGAGGGAGAAGGAGGAAACAAGCTTTGTAAATTAATAAATTGGGGACCTAAGGCTCCTGGGACCTGCTTTCTTTCAGTTCCTTGGTTAGTGTTTTACTAACTGGCAGCAGATGTTTCTGGTTGGACTGAAGTTTTGTGATTAATTCTGAAGACCAATAACTTGATGAAGCTTAGAGGAAGAGTTTTTTTCAGGTAAGATAAACCTGGGACTGCTGCTTTTTTTAAAATTGGTACTTTGGGAACTTCCTTGATGGTCCAGTGGTTAAGAATCTGCCTTCCAATGCAGGAGATGTGAGTTTAATTCCTTTTTCAGGGAGCTAGGATCCCATGTGTCACAAGGCAACTAAGCCTGTGGACCACAACTAGAGAGCCTTTGCGCTTCAAGGAAGATCCCCTGTGCTGCAACTAAGACCTGATGCAGTCAAAGAAATAAATATTAAATCAGGTACTTTTACATTTATTATTGGTACAGCAGATTCCTAAAAACTTCCTTGTATCAAAATCTTCTCTTCCTGTGTGTATCCAGGCCAGCAAACCAGCAGTAGCATCTGGGTGCCCAGGGCTGGGGGTTTGGGTTATAGAACAATTGGGAAATCCTTTTCTTATCATTCATCTATTCATGTCATCTTGATAAAGCATCTCTTCTAAGCAGAGACAGGACCCTGATGACATAAAAGAGGCTTCTAGGGCACAAAATTTAAGGAAGTGCTAATTCTCAGGGTCGTGAAAGTATAGAGCTATGCTTGAGAGTGATTACAGCCTTAGATTTTATGCCCCAGGAGCCTCCCTTGCTTCACCTTAGTTCTGGCCTGGTTTTTATGGGCCAAGTTCTGTGTAAAGTGTCAAGAGATCCAAAGATAAATGGGATGTGATTTCTAATTCCAGTACATTCCTCACCTGGGAAGTCCATGAAAGGTGAGGATAAGTCTTGAGAAGTATTAGGTCCTCTTGAAGCTCACAGAGAAAAGATGTCAAACAGAGAAACTTGAAGTTTGGGGGTTCTGAAAGCCTCTGGATTGGAGCTGGAATTGGTAGAGAGAAGCATAAGTGTCTAAAACGGCCTGGGAACTGCTTTCTGATACTTCTCTTGGAGTTGTCTTGGCCAGTGACTGTTTTTAAAGTAAAAAATTAGATGTCATGCTCCTATTGTTATTATAAGCATTAATATTCTTGTCTAATAGAACAAATCATACCATAATAAGGGCAATATTAAGCTTATAACAATAACAGTACTGAAAAACATAGCTGATATTAGCTGAATGCCTAATTAATTCATTATCCTTTTAGTCCTTACTACAACCCTTTGAGACAGGTAGTATCATGATTTCTGTTTCGTAGAAGAAACTGAAGTTCAGAGATGTCAATCATCAGCCCAGTGTCAGATGGTGCAGAGGGTCAACTGAGTGCGTGCTTAGTCTCTCAATCCTGTCCTACTCTTTGTGACCCCATGGGTTATAACCCACCAGGCTTCTCTAAAGGTCAGGATTTACCCCGGGCTTGTCCACCACATTCCCTCAAAGGGTCAAGGTAGGCCAGTGGTGGTGGGAGATACACTGGCGATTTCTCCAGACTCCTAACTTTGAATGGACTTAAAAAAACAAAACAAAACAAAACACATAACTTATTTAGACTATGGGCAAACCAAATTTCTTTAAAAAGTTTCTCAGCTTTCTGAGGTGACAACTGAGAAGAGAAGCACAGCCGTCTGTACACTGCAAGCCTCCTGGTCCCTTTGCCACATCCTGCTTCTCACCCTTCCTTCTCTGCTCTGCTGCTGCACAGAAGAGTCAGGCTGGGATAGAAAGTGGAGAGACAGCGGAAATTGCTGTCACTTCTGCACGGCCCTTAGGGGACAGGAGAGCAGTTGTTGCCACGCTGGGCCAGCCAGCCAGGCTCCAGATTTCTGTTCTTCTATGGTAATTAGAAAGCAGAATCTTAAGAGCCAATTTTGACTAAGAACTCTGTGTCCAATTTTCTCCTGGACCTGATGGAGAATGGCCTGATCAATATTAAATCTAATTTACAATGATGGCCCCTGTGAAGCTGGCAAATGTTATGTCAACACACCGTAATGACTTGGGCTTCCTGAGCACACTTGTTAGCGCGGCCGCATCTGCCACGACCACTCTCTTAAACGCTCCCACCTCTAAAGTCACATCTGTGATAACATCCCACAGGCTCTCCTGCCTTCTCTCCATCAACAGAGGGCCTGAGCCTGTCAATCCTCATTGCCTCATTCCTAGCTGATGAATTCCAGAAAAGAAGGAGAACGCAATTAATTTTCCTCCCACAACTGATGAACCAAAGAAAGAAATAATTGCTACTCAGTTTTAATAATGGCAAATTTTATGAAATTTCCATAAAGACAATTCAGAAAGGAGCACAGGGATTATTTCTCCACAGGGGGCCCAACTGGTTTGCGTTGTTTCATAATGTTTATGTTATTACAATTCCACATCGTCTGCATTTACATCCCCTTGTCTCCAGGGCAAGTTCTTGCAACTAATTTGTGAGGCGCCAAATGAAAGAGCTGTAACAGAAGCAAGGCTGTACAGAAGCAAGGCTCCCATTCCGAAGGTTTTCAGTCTATCCTCACCTCAGGGGCAGCTGGGGAGTGACTCTGCTGGAGAGGGGGCCCTGCGGGTCCAGAGAACATTTCTGAAAGCCAGGAGGCCTGTATCAGTCATGTCACCTGCCCTCCTGCCTAAAGCACATCGTGGGCTTGCACTGTTCATGATAGAAAGTCAAAAGTCCTCAGCTCTTATCTCTTGGGCTCCTTCAGACAGCACCTGCCTCTCCTCCACAGTCTGCTCCAGCCAATAAGCTTCCCTCATTCTCTTACATTTGCCACACTTCCTCCAAACACAGGGACTTGACACATACTCTTACCTCTGCCTGGAAGCTTCTCCCCTCTCCTCCTTCCGAAAGAAAGACTTCCTTACCCTACACATATCAGCTTTACACACACACACACACACATACACACACACACACACACATGAGTGCATGTGTGTGTGTTTCAATTTATTTGGTTGCACTGGGTCTTAGTTGTGGCATGTAAACTCTTGGTTGTAGCATGTGGGATCTGGTTCCCCAACCAGGGATTGAACCTGAGCCCCCTGCATCGGGAGCATGGAGTCTTAGCTGCTGGACCACCAAGGAAGTCCACCCTCCCTGTTTATTTTCCTTAAGGCTTTCCCACCAGGTCACATCTTCTCTCTGTTGGCTCTCCTGGCCACCTCTCTTTGGTCTCACTTGCTTGCAATTTGTTATTTGTTGGTGCAATTATGTGATCAATGCCTTCCTCTTTATTCAAATGTAGACTTTGTGAAGGGAGAGCCATGTCTGTCTTAGTTCATGAATTTATCCCCTATCAGAAGAGCACCCTGTGGAAGTTATGAATGATGCTGGAGTGGGGCATCGTTTCATCTCTGCCGAAGGAGAATCGTTCTCTCTGCATTCACTGAGTATTGGTTTGGCTGCTGTAACAAAGGGAGAATGTAATAATGAACTTATTAAAACAGTGGTTCTCTCTGAGCTTAAGGTGATAGGTCTGCTCCACAAGGTCAGAGATCTGAGCTCCTTCTGTTCCTCTCCTTTATCCAACAAAGATTCATTAGGCACCTCCTATGTTTTTGGCATCATTCCAGGCATTAAAGACACAGCAGTAAACAAAACAAAGGAAATCTCTGTCCTTAGGATCTGATGTTCCAGTGCGTGTGGCCAGACAGTTCAATGTGATGAAAAGTAACATGTTTAACATGCTGTATAAGTTAAACATATAAGTGCTATGGGAAAAAATCAAGCAAAGATGGGGTTAGGGAAAGTTAAGGAAGTGGACACTTGAAATTCTAGAGAAGGTGGTCAGAGAATATCCCACTGCAAAGATGGTATTTGAGTAAAGACCTGGAGAGGGTGAGAGAGTGAACCACATGGAGATCTGGGGAAAGGATATCAGTAAGTACAAAAGCCCTGTGGCAAGAGAGTGTCTGTACAGCAAAGCAGCCAGTTTGGCTACAGTAGAGTGATGGATGGGAGAGTGGTGGGAGCTGAGGCCAGAGACCTGATGCGTGACCAGATCACATAGAACCTTGTAGGTCATTGTAGGGACCTTGGCTTCTTGTAAGCGAGCAAAACTTGGCATCTCAAAATGCATCTCTTTGACATGTGGATTATTTCAGGCTAAAAATAAGCCCCCAAAGACTCAGGAAGAACCTTTGACCTTCCTCTTAATTACCTTAAAGAATTTAGGTAGACGACCTATTCTAGGAAGGGAACTATCACCACAATGCTCTTCTTTGTACTTTTTAAACCATTAAAAAAAATTGAAGTATAGTTACTTTACAATGTTGTGTTAGTTTCAGGTGCATAGCATAGTGATTCAATTTTATACCATGGTTTCTCCTCTACAGTGGTTGTAAAAAAAGTGCTTTTTTAAAAAAAAAAATTTTATTTTTACTTTATTTTACTTTACAATACTGTATTGGTTTTGCTATACATTGACATGAATCCACCACGGGTGTACATGCATTCCCAAACATGAACCCCCCTCCCACCTCCCTCCCCATAACATCTCTCTGGGTCATCACCGTGCACCAGCCCCAAGCATGCTGTATCCTGCATCGGACATAGACTGGCGATTCGATTCTTACATGATAGTATACATGTTACAATGCCATTCTCCCAAATCATCCCACCCTCTCCCTCTCCCTCTGAGTCCAAAAGTCCATTATACACATCTGTGTCTTTTTTGCTGTCTTCCATGCAGGGTCGTCATTGCCATCTTTCTAAATTCCATATATATGTGTTAGTATACTGTATTGGTGTTTTTCTTTCTGGCTTACTTCACTCTGTATAATCGGCTCCAGTTTCATCCATCTCATCAGAACTGATTCAAATGAATTCTTTTTAATGGCTGAGTAATACTCCATTGTGTATATGTACCACGGCTTTCTTATCCATTCATCTGCTGATGGACATCTAGGTTGCTTCCATGTCCTGGCTATTATAAACAGTGCTGCGATGAACATTGGGGTACATGTGTCTCTTTCAATTCTGATTTCCTTGGTGTGTATGCCCAGCAATGGGCTTGCTGGGTCATAAGGTAGTTCTATTTGCAATTTTTTAAGGAATCTCCACACTGTTCTCCAAAGTGGCTGTACTAGTTTGCATTCCCACCAACAGTGTAGGAGGGTTCCCTTTTCTCCACACATTCTCCAGCATTTATTGCTTGCAGATTTTTGGATCACAGCCATTCTGACTGGTGTGAAGTGGTACCTCATTGTGGTTTTGATTTGCATTTCTCTAATAATGAGTGATGTTGAGCATCTTTTCATGTGTTTGTTAGCCATCCGTATGTCTTCTTTGGAGAAATGTCTATTTAGTTCTTTGGCCCATTTTTTGATTGGGTCGTTTATTTTTCTGGAATTGAGGTGCATAAGTTGCTTGTATATTTTTGAGATTAGTTGTTTGTCAGTTGCTTCATTTGCTATTATTTTCTCCCATTCAGAAGGCTGTCTTTTCACCTTGCTTATATTTTCGTTTGTTGTGCAGAAGCTTTTAATTTTAATTAGATCCCATTTGTTTATTTTTGCTTTTATTTCCAGTATTCTGGGAGGTGGATCATAGAGGATCCTGCTGTGATTTATGTCTGAGAGTGTTTTGCCTACGTTCTCCTCTAGGATTTTTATAGTTTCTGGTCTTACATTTAGGTCTTTAATCCATTTTGAGTTTATTTTTGTGTGTGGTGTTAGAACGTGATCTAGTTTCATTCTTTTACAAGTGGTTGACCAGTTTTCCCAGCACCACTTGTTAAAGAGATTGTCTTTACTCCATTGTATATTCTTGCCTCCTTTGTCAAAGATAAGGTGTCCATAGGTGTGTGGATTTATCTCTGGGCTTTCTATTTTGTTCCATTGATCTATATTTCTGTCTTTGTGCCAGTACCATACTGTCTTGATGACTGTGGCTTTGTAGTAGAGCCTGAAGTCAGGCAAGTTGATTCCTCCAGTTCCATTCTTCTTTCTCAAGATTGCTTTGGCTATTCGAGGTTTTTTGTATTTCCATACAAATCTTGAAATGATTTGTTCTAGTTCTGTGAAAAATATGGCTGGTAGCTTGATAGGGATTGCGTTGAATTTGTAAATTGCTTTGGGTAGTATACTCATTTTCACTATATTGATTCTTCCGATCCATGAACATGGTATATTTCTCCATCTATTAGTGTCCTCTTTGATTTCTTTCATCAGTGTTTTATAGTTTTCTATATATAGGTCTTTAGTTTCTTTAGGTAGATATATTCCTAAGTATTTTATTCTTTTCATTGCAATGGTGAATGGAATTGTTTCCTTAATTTCTTTTTCTACTTTCTCATTATTAGTGTATAGGAATGCAAGGGATTTCTGTGTGTTGATTTTATATCCTGCAACTTTACTATATTCATTGATTAGCTCTAGTAATTTTCTAGTGGAGTCTGTAGGGTTTTCTATGTAGAGGATCATGTCATCTGCAAACAGTGAAAGTTTTACTTCTTCTTTTCCAATTTGGATTCCTTTTATTTCTTTTTCTGCTCTGATTGCTGTGGCCAAAACTTCCAGAACTATGTTGAATAGTAGCGATGCAAGTGGACACCCTTGTCTTGTTTCTGACTTTAGGGGAAATGCTTTCAATTTTTCACCATTGAGGATAATGTTTGCTGTGGGTTTGTCATATATAGCTTTTATTATGTTGAGGTAATTTCCTTCTATTCCTGCTTTCTGGAGAGTTTTTATCATAAATGGATGTTGAATTTTGTCAAAGGCCTTCTCTGCATCTATGGAGATAATCATATAGTTTTAATTTTTCAATTTGTTAATGTGGTGAGTTACATTGATTGATTTGCAGATATTGAAGAATCCTTGCATCCCTGGGATAAAGCCCACTTGGTCATGGTGTATGATCTTTTTAATGTGTTGTTGGATTCTGATTGCTAGAATTTTGTTGAGGATTTTTGCATCTATGTTCATCAGTGATATTGGCCTGTAGTTTTCTTTATTTTGTGGCATCCTTGTCAGGTTTTGGTATTAGGGTGATGGTAGCCTCATAGAATGAGTTTGGAAGTTTACCTTCCTCTGCAATTTTCTGGAAGAGTTTGAGTAGGATAGGTGTTAGCTCTTCTCGAAATTTTTGGTAGAATTCAGCTGTGAAGCCAGCTGGACCTGGGCTTTTGTTTGCTGGAAGATTTCTGATTACAGTTTCAATTTCCGTGCTTGTGATGGGTCTGTTAAGATTTTCTATTTCTTCCTGGTTCAGTTTTGGAAAATTGTATCTTTCTAAGAATTTGTCCATTTCTTCCACATTGTCCATTTTATTGGCATATAACTGCTGATAGTAGTCTCTTATGATCCTTTGTATTTCTGTGTTGTCTGTTGTAATCTCTCCATTTTCATTTCTAATTTTGTTGATTTGATTTTTCTCTCTTTGCTTCTTGATGAGTCTGGGTAATGGTTTGTCAATTTTATTTATCCTTTCAAAGAACCAGCTTTTGGCTTTGTTGATTTTTGCTATGGTCTCTTTTGTTTCTTTTGCATTTATTTCTGCCCTAATTTTTAAGATTTCTTTCCTTCTACTAACTCTGGGGTTCTCCAATTCTTCCTTTTCTAGTTGCTTTAGTTGTAGAGTTAGGTTATTTATTTGACTTTTTTCTTGTTTCTTGAGGTATGCCTGTATTGCTATGAACTTTCCTCTTAGCACTGCTTTTATAGTGTCCCACAGGTTTTGGGTTGTTGTGTTTTCATTTTCATTCATTTCTATGCATATTTTGATTTCTTTTTTGATTTCTTCTGTGATTTGTTGGTTATTCAGAAGTGTGTTGTTCAACCTCCATATGTTGGCATTTTTAATAGTTTTTCTCCTGTAATTGAGATCTAATCTTAATGCATTATGGTCAGAAAAGATGCTTGGAATGATTTCGATTTTTTTGAATTTATCAAGTTTAGATGTATGGCCCTGGATGTGATCTATCCTGCAGAATGTTCCATGAGCACTTGAGAAAAAGGTGAAATTCATTGTTTTGGGGTGAAATGTCCTATAGATATCAATTAGGTCTAATTGATCTAATGTATCATTTAAAGTTTGCGTTTCTTTGTTAATTTTCTGTTTAGTTGATCTGTCCATAGGTGTGAGTGGGGTATTAAAGTCTCCCACTATTATTGTGTTATTATTGATTTCCCCTTTCATACTTGTTAGCATTTGTCTTACATATTGCAGTGCCCCTATATTGGGTGCATATATATTTATAATTGTTATATCTTCTTCTTGGATTGATCCTTTGATCATTATGTAGTGTCCTTTGTCTCTTTTCACAGCCTTTGTTTTAAAGTCTATTTTATCGGATATGAGTATTGCCACTCCTGCTTTCTTTTGGTCTCTCTTTGCGTGCTATATCTTTTTCCAGCCCTTCACTTTCAGTCTGTATGTGCCCCTTGTTTTGAGGTGGGTCTCTTGTAAGCAGCATATAGAGGGGTCTTGTTTTTGTATCCATTCGGCCAGTCTTTGCCTTTTGGTTGGGGCATTCAACCCATTTACATTTAAGGTAATTATTGATAAGTATGATCCCGTTACCATTTACTTTATTGTTTTGGGTTCGGGTTTATACACCATTTTTGTGTTTCCTGTCTAGAGAAGATCCTTTAGAATTTGTTGGAGAGCTGGTTTGGTGGTGCTGAATTCTCTCAGCTTTTGCTTGTCTGTAAAGCTTTTGATTTCTCCTTCGTATTTGAATGAGATCCTTGCTGGGTACAGTAATCTGGGCTGTAGGTTATTGTCTTTCATCACTTTAAGTATGTCTTGCCATTCCCTCCTGGCCTGAAGAGTTTCTATTGAAAGATCAGCTGTTATCCTTATGGGAATCCCCTTGTGTGTTATTTGTTGTTTTTCCCTTGCTGCTTTTAATATTTGTTCTTTGTGTTTGATCTTTGTTAATTTGATTAATATGTGTCTTGGGGTGTTTCACCTTGGGTTTATCCTATTTGGAACTCTCTGTGTTTCTTGGACTTGGGTGATTATTTCCCTCCCCATTTTAGGGAATTTTTCAACTATTATCTCCTCAAGGATTTTCTCATGGTCTTTCTTTTTGTCTTCTTCTTCTGGGACTCCTATAATTCGAATGTTGGAGCGCTTCATATTGTCCTGGAGGTCTCTGAGATTGTCCTCGTTTCTTTTAATTCGTTTTTCTTGTTTCCTCTCTGATTCATTTATTTCTGCCATTCTATCTTCTATGTCACTAATCGTATCTTCTGCCTCCGTTATTCTACTATTTGTCGCCTCCAGAGTGTTTTTGATCTCATTTATTGCGTTATTCATTATATTTTGACTCTTTTTTATTTCTTCTAGGTCCTTGTTAAACCTTTCTTGCATCTTCTCAATCCTTGTCTCTAGGCTATTTATCTGTGATTCCATTTTGATTTCAAGATTTTGGATCATTTTCACTATCAATATTCGGAATTCTTTCTCAGGTAGATTCCCTACCTCTTCTTCTTTTGTTTGGTTTGGTGGGCAACTCTCCTGTTCCTTTACCTGCTGAGTATTCCTCTGTCTCTTCATCTTGATTATATTGCTGCGTTTGGGGTGGCCTTTTTATATTCTGGTAATTTGTGGAGTTCTCTTTATTATGGAGCTTCCTCACTGTGGGTGGGGTTCTATCAGTGGCTTGTCAAGGTTTCCTGGTTAGGAAGACTTGTGTTGGAGTTCTGGTGGGTGGAGCTGGGTTTCTTCTCTCTGGAGTGCAGTGGAGTGACCAGTAATGGGTTATGAGACATCAAAGGTTTTGGAATAATGTTGAGCTGCCTGTATATTGAAGCTCAGGGGAGTGTTCCTGTGTTGCTGGAGAATTTGCGTGGTATGTCTTGTTCTGGAACTTGTTGGTCCTTGGGTGGAGCTTGGTTTCAGTGTAGGTATGGAGGCATTTGATGAGCTCCTATTGCTTTATGTCCCTTGAATTCAAGAGTTCTCTAATGTTTTCAGGCTTTGGACTTAAGCCTCCTGCTTCTGGTTTTCAGTTTTATTTTTACAGTAGCCTCTAGACTTCTCCATCTATACAGCACCGATGATAAAACATCTAGGTTAAAGATGAAAAGTTTCTCCACACTGAGGGACACTCAGAGAGGTTCACTGAGTTACAAGGAGAAGAGAAGAGGGAGGGGGTAGTTAGAGGTGACTGGAATGAGATGGGGTGAGATCAAAAGAGGAGAGAGCAAGCTAGCCAGTAGTCACTTCCTTATGTGCGCTCTATAGTCTGGACCGCTCAGAGGTATTTACGGAGTTATACAGGGAAGAGGAGAGGGAGGAAGTAGACAGAGGTGGCCAGGAGGATAAGAGAGAGGAATGAGAAGGGGAGAGACAAATCCTGCCAGTAACCAGTTCCTTAGGTGTTCTCCACCATCTGGAACACACAGAGATTCACAGAGTTGGATAGAGAAGAGATGGGGGAGGAAAGAGACAGAGGCCACCTGGTGGAGAAAAAGGAGAGTCCAAAGGAGGAGATAGTGGTCAAGCCAATAATCTTGCTCTCAGGTAAAATTGGGTAGTGAAGTTTGGGTTTTTAAATGTACAAAATTGACAACAAAAATCAAAGAGCAAAGATTAAAAATCTAGAGTAGAGGTTGGATTTTCAAAAATACAATTTTAAAGAAAAGAAGCAGAAGGAAAAAGGAAGAAAGAAAAAAGAAAAAAAAGAGTAAAACAACAACAACAACAGGAATTATTTTAAAAAAAAAACAAGAATTATTAAAAAAAAAAACAAACAAACAAACAAAAAAACACACCAGCAACCACCCAAAGACTATATATGGTGTTTGCCTTAAAAAAAAAAAAAGTTTTTTTTTTTTTTAAATAGTAATAGCAGGTTATAGAAATAAAAATTAGAGGAGAAATAAAAGACTTAACAATTTAAAAGAAAGTTAGAAAAAAAAAAAGGAATGATTTAAAAAATAGTAACAATATATCTGGCCCTTCTCTGATGTTGTGGGCAGTGTGGGGTCACTTCCAAGGCGGTTCCCTCTGTTTAACTTCTTCTGTTTGCTGGTTTTTTAGGCTCACTAGTTCAGTCGCGCTGTGGGGAGGGGGGATGCTGCAAACAAATAGCACTGTCGTGTGCACACAGTGTCTCAGCCCCGCTTGACCTGTCCCTGCTCGCGGCGCTCAAACCGCTCCGGCTCTACGATGCTCAGCCGGGAACTGTCTGAGGCCGGCCCTAGGCTGCGTGCACTTCCCCGGTCTAAGCCGCTCTGGTTCGGCGCTCAGGTAGCCCTCAGAGGCACAGATTTGGTTGGGACTGTGTTTTGTGCCCTTCCCGGTCAGAAGTTTGGCGAGCGCGATCGCTGCGACTTGTCACCTTTTCTGCCTCTGCTGCTCAGTTTTCTGGGCGGACCGCTGGCACCCCTTGTGAGGCAGATGGTGACTGTCCAGCACCCCCAGAAGTCTTAGAAAAGAAGCCTGCTTGCAGTTAGGTAAGTAAAGTCTCTCCGGGTCTGCAATTGCCCCTTTCCAGCCCTTACGGCTCTGGCTGCCTGTCCCCGGCGGGGGATGGTCTGCAGCCGGCTTTTTCCGTTCCTTCCTTTGTTCTGTGCTCGGTCCTGGCGGTGTCTTATGTTCGAGCTTTTCGTGCAGTAGCTATCCCACAGTCTTGTTTGCTAGCCCAAGTTAGATCATTCTGGTTGCGCGTGGGGCGTTCCTGCCCGATTCTTACAAATCTCTGCAGCCTGCGCCTCCCGCGCTTCCCTGCCCTGCCCCCACTTGCTTGTGGCGGATGCAGGCGTCTGTGCTGCTTTTCCGCTGGGGGAGTTACTGTTGGGCTTGTAATCTGTTGGTTTTTATTATTTATTTATTTTTCCCTTCCTGTTATGTTGCCCTCTGTGTTTCCAAGGCTCTCCACAGACTCGGCAGGGAGAGTGTTTCCTGGTGTTTGGAAACCTCTCTTCTTAAAATTCCCTTCCCGGGATGGGCTTCCCTTCCCGGGACGGAGCTCCCTCCCCACCTCCTTTGTCTCCTTTTTCGTCTTTTATTTTTCCTACCTGTTTTTGAAGACAATGGTCTGCTTTTCTGGTTGCCTGATGTCCTCTGCCAGCCTACAGAGGTTGTTTTGTGGAGTTTGCTCAGCGTTGAAATGTTCTTTTGAGGAATTTGTGAGGGAGAAAGTGGTCTTCCCGTCCTATTCCTCTGCCATCTTTGATTCTCCTCCAAAAAAGTGCTTTTGAATCTCCAAATCAAACCACAATTTGGAGCCCTGCTATATTCTTTGAAAGTTAATGTTGAATGAGTGAATAAATTCTGAGAGGCTGTCTTGTTTCCTAATCGTTAGAATCTCAAGATTGGAAAGAAACAAAGATTAGCCTGTCAGTTCTTACTTAACCCTTTACATCTATCTGAGCTTGAACATCTTCAGTGGTGGGGGGCTTGCCATCTTATGCAGTGGTCTGTTCCATTGCCATACAGCACAGATGATTAAAAGAGTTTTTTCTTGAGTCACTTTTGGTTTCTTCCAGTAGATCCAAGTTTTCCTCAGTATAAATAGCACAAAGTAAGTTTAATTAGTTTATCCCATGACTACTTTTCTTCTAGGAAAGGGAAGAGAGGCCCATGTTATTCCATGGTGATCAGAGAGCTCCAGATGGGGAGATTTCTATGCAGGACAACAGATCCACACCATTAGGTCAGCTCTGAAGATGAAATGGGGCACGTGAATGGCTTAGAATTAGATCACTCACTTGCTCTCTGTCTTTGGTCATGTCACCTAATAATAATAGCTAATAATTTCTACATATTATGGAATGCTTAGTATGATAGAAGCTGTAATCAGATATTTACATACATTTTCTTATTTAATCCTCATATAATACTAATGGTATTATTATCTTCATTTTATAGATGAAAATAAAGTTCAGAGAAATTAAATAGCCTCCTCAGTGTTCCTGTGATATTAGTCTATGTTTTTGAACTCCTACACTGATCTCCCTCCCTCAATCTGCTCATGAAACAATGATAATCCTCATAACCAAGACTGCCCAGGGTAAAATGGCCAGTGTCAGTCCTGAAAATCCAATAGATCTCCAAGAGCAAACAAAGGATGATACAATAGTCATCAGCAGGAAATAGGAGAAAGCCCCAGCCAAGGTCACTGAGGGCTGTCATGGCCATGATATAGATAATGGTGAGTGACCCAAGAAACCAGTAGCTTGAGATGCCATGAGGATCTCATAATAAGCCAAAGACAGAGTTCTTAAGAGGACATAAGTGCTGTAGAGATGAAAATCCCCCCTGCCACATTAGTTCAAAGTGAAAACAGGAGAAACATCAAAGATAAAAGTAAACATTGCAAAGTTCAGTAAGGTCTCTTTTTTTCTGTGCCCCAGAATACACAGGAGAGCACAGGACACCTGATGGATACTCAGCAGAGATAAGGTGCATTGACAGACTTACAGGGCTACACAATGAGCAGGTGGTGGTGGGAGAATGTTGCTAAAGGAAGTGAGACAAGGTAAGAGCCCAGTTACCATTACTGGGATGTAAGGATGTATTTGTCAAGATTTGGGGGATAAGGAGAACTGGATAGGCCACAGAGTCCAATAATGAGACTGAATTTATGGAGTGATTGAGCAGCTTCATCGTAAAACATGGAGGGCTTAAGTATCCTGGGAGATAAGCGTACATTTAGGTGTTTATATAGATGGCTGTGATATTACCCAGAGAAAATTTGATTTCAGTGAGTTCAGGATGATGTAGATTAATACACATTGATTTAATAATAGCATTTTAGAAAAGAAGGACATATTATAATCAATGTACATGTTGATTTTTAGGCATTTCAAGAATTCAGAAATGATAAAATACAAAACAAAAGTTTAGTGAATACTATTGTAAATAGAGAATTAGAATTCTAACTCAGTTATGCAGTGAAAGATTAAGACCAGAATTTTGAAAAAATGTGAGGCGAGGAGAAGCCTAATTATTGAATACAGTAGGAGAAGGAAGCAGATGGCATTAACTCTTCCTTTATCATTGTTCAATTTATGATTCTAATTAGAGCACTCTTCTTCTTAGGGCAGATGTGTCTGATGCTGGGCAGGATGGTAGAGCCTTCTCTTGAGCATCATGGTTCATGGTCTTAGATCTTGGGTTGGGTGTCTAGATATCATTGGAACCAGATGGATGTGTCAAAGTTCAGAGGTCTAACTGAGCAGGACAGGCCATAGGATTCTGGACTTTATTCAGAAATGAGGTTATCTCCTCAGCTTCACTCAGAAAACTTCAGACTCATTGCTTTAGGTTGTTTATGGTGACAAAGTGGAGGTAATGCTTGGACGGCATCTGGATTTTCTACCCGGTGTAATGGGTGAAGCTTTCCAGAAAGCTTGGGGCTTACTTGGTGGAAACCACTGACATGGATTCTCCATGTCTTATGGTGAGAGGGAGGGAGAGCAATGTGAGAAATGGGGACGGAAATGGGAAATAAAAACAGGAGGGCATGACCATTACCGCCACTTCCATTTTAAGATAAACATCCTAAGATAAACACATTCTAATCAAATAGAAAGTATGTCAATGGAAGTACCACTTGGATGCTATCCTGTTTCTAAGGTTACTTCAGAGATAGAAAATTTCAAGCAGATTATTGGTATGTGGCCCTGAAGACCTTAAATTACAAACAGAAAACTTAACTAGTACGATAATACTGTATTATATTTTCATTTCACACAGTTCAATTTTCTTAATATCAATGGCATAAATTTCAATTACCATAAAATTAGTGTCTGAGTGGGCAAGAAACACATCTCTGCAAGAAAATGTTGTTGCAATAATTGTTAATATAAGGGGGGTGGTGGTCTCAAGCTCTTCTGTGTGGCTCAAAGTTGCCTTCTTTTCAGTAATGTAAATGCTAAGCAGATTTCCTTCTTCCCTAATGAGAGAAATTTAAATCTAATTAAAATAGGGAAACTTCACTTGGTCTCATATTGCAGTTGAGACACTGGGCATGTGTGAGGGGTTCCATATAGAGGGCAGGCTGCATTTTTTTTACAGTAGAGGAGTCAGAGACTTGCGTGATGAAGTTTAGGGTTTTAGTCTATTTTTAGTGTTTTGATGAACATTCTCATCAAGTGAGTCTCTGAGTGTCTGCAGTGAAGTTGCATCCAAACCAAAATGCCAAGGTAAGAAGATATGGGATTACAGAGAGGGCACTTTGAGGTCCTGGCTTTATAATCATCACAGAAAAACAAGTAAGACAGTCAATAACAAACCAATAATCTTCTGGAAGCTTTAACTTTTTAATTAAGAGAGAGAAATAAAGGAGCAAAAGGCACTGAGGGAAAAAGAGAGCATGGGAAGAATAGGGACTATGTGTGTGAGTATGCAAAGAGCAGATAAGTAACAATTCTTAGATTTTCCTACTTTTAAGTTAGGAGCAAAATCTATAAAATGACAAAATCTCTTTCTTGTTCTTTTGGGAGTGCAATCAGATGTCTATTTATGCTGATTAACATTATGAGTATCTTATATTTCACAAGGTCTCTAAAAGTCTGCTTTAATTCAAGGTAAGACATAAGAGACCCACAAGCTATTCTTGATGAGGATTCAAAGAAGCTGTGCACCTATTCAAAACACAATGAGCTTAGGCAGAACGCTGTGCTACAATATCAATTATCCTCACTGAATAGGATCTCTGCCCCCCTTTTGTGTGTCTTTTTGGAATAAGAATATATGTTGCCCTTATTAATCCTACAGAATTACTTTTTTCCTGCTTCTTAGGAAATCTAGCAAATGCAGACAGTTTCAGCGAGTTAACAAAAAATCTAATTTCCACTCGAGCAGCTCTGAGGTTAGGTCAGCAGAAAAAAAACTGCAGTAGCTCGTGTTGATGAATATTTTATAAGCTCTACTATCTAATAAAAGATGTATTTAAAAATGGGCAGGATGCTGGTTAAGAAAATGTCTTATTATTTAATTATTATGTAGATAAAAGTTGAGTATTGGGTATGATGAAAGAATAAACCAGACCACAGATAAGTTTGATTTTGGGTCTTTAGACTTTTCATTTTATCTCACCATAGATCTTCCATCATGGATGTAAGTGCTGACTTGTATAATCAGTGAGACCGCGGGGGTGATTATAGAGCTTGATCCTTGTGGAGATTATTCGGTGGCCTCAATGGACAAGAGAAACCTTTAAAAAGCTTCTGATTAGCACACCTAGTCAATGGAATTGCAAACCTTATTTGAGTAAGGGCCAGAAAAGTACAGGCCAGTATAACCCCCAAATGACAGCTTGGCATTATTTGGAGAATCTTGCCGCAGAGTTCAGAATTACACACACCATGATCTATAATAATAATAATGACAATGATGGTGACAACAGCAACCCTAGAAATAGCAGCAATCATTTGTTGAGCACTTACTATATACCAGGCATCATGCTAAGTGCCTTACATGCATCATTTCTTCCAGCCTTCACAATAACTTCATGAGATAGGTACTATTATCATGCTCATTTGATGCTTAAGGAAAATGAGACTTATAGATGCTTATCTAGCAAGTGATTGAGTTGACACTAAAGTGAAGAGGCTTTGCTGGAATGAATGTCAACAATCCTGCCTCTCGTCTCAAACCATAGTTTTTTGAAATGTCCAATGGAAAGATAACAAATGCTCATAAAAGAAACTGTTACACTAACTTTGCCATCAGCTGCACACTCCTTAGGTCTTTAAGAGGAGCCATACCAGATCTCTCTAGCCAATGGAATTATGGAAGGTATGCATGGTAGGAAATATCTGATGAGGTGTTAGGTGTCCTGAGTTCTAGCACTAACTCCATCCGTAACAAGCTGTGTGACCTTGTCAAATCACTTCACCTCTCTCATTCTTAGTGGTTTATTCTTTAAGGTGATGATTATAATATTCACTCTCCCTCTTTATGGGGTTGTGCTGAGGAACAAATGTGATAATGTACCTGAAAGCTCTTGGAAGAGCTTCAAGTGTTATGTAAATGAAAGGTGGTAATTAAAAACCTCCAGAGAAGGGCAGCCTATCTTAGTCATCAATTATCATGTTTTCTTCCTTGTCAAGAAACCTGTATTTTTCATGCTTATTGGGGGTATAGATAGCTCTGTGCAAAATTTTTGTTTGGGGAATGTGTGAAGAAAAGGATCATTCTGACAGCTCAGAACCTATTTATGATAAGAAATAACCACATATAAATTGATGAAACCAAAGGCAGATGCATTCTAATGTGAAATTGTGAAAATTCATACCTCCATTTATTGGTTTTTATATTTAGTTGTAAGAAGATGGAATATTTAACTGTCATAACACACATAAAACCCAACTCTTTAAATAAGAAAGTGGTATAGGAATTGAATTCTTACTGAGAAAAACAGAAAAAGACTTCTGGGGAAAAATATGAAAACTATGAACACCAGAAAGCTTCGACTGTTCTCAAGCTTTGGAAACTTGGGTGTGGAGATGTATCAGAAGTTTGAATCCATTCTTTGCTTGTGTTATATTTTTGATGAAATTCAGTTATATTCCTGAATAGAAACCAGGAAGGAGCGTTACTTCCAAGATGGTGGAATGGCACCGTGGAACATCTCAGGCTAAAGCTTCAGGAAGATCTGGGCAGTAATTCCAATTCTGCTGGATACAAGGTGCTGAATAACCTGTCTAAGTTTCGGTTTCTACACAACTCCTGCATGTACCATCCAATGTTGTAGGCATTATGTAACTAGATAGACCCACAATATAAGCTGAGTAATGAAGACTTAGCCAATGTAGTATTCATGTCTAAGTGCTATGGAGGTTCTGAATTCTTCCTCCCTAACTTGCTGTCAGCATAGATAAATAGGGACAAGTACTAGTCTGAGCTTTATCTCCTCATGTTTTTCTTTATTTTTCTTGCCAAAAGTATTTAAGGAAAGCAAACTGGATGGTGTGGGTTCTTAAGAATTTATCATCAGATAAAGTCAAGACAATATCTTGAAAATCAGGATTTGACAGGAAAGGAACTCCAAAATTTACCACTTTGAATGTGTTGAGGCATATTGAATGAGTCTCAAATGACTGAGTAGGTTAGACTTTTCACAGATGGCAATGGCACGGCACTGAAGTTAATGCATGTGCATATCCTTAATGAGTTTCAAAGAAACTGTGTGTATCAGGTAAGTGCCAGGGAGCTTGTAATTTTTGATATACAGCTGTTCAAAACTTGCCAAAAAGTTGACTTAAATAATGTTTATGTTATTGAATAGTCTAAATTCTGTAATTTATTCTCAAATTTAAGTTAGGCCATCAGAGAGCCTTAACTTAGACCAGTTGGCCTCCTCATAAAGTTTGGTTTTAGTTTTGTGGCTGTTCAGTTGCTAAATTGTATCCAACTCTTTGCAACCCCATGGACTGCAGCATGCCAGGCTTCCCTGTCATTCAGTATCTCCTGGAGTTTGCTCAAACTCGTGCACTGAGTAGGTGATGCTATCCAACCATCCCATTCTCTATTGCCTCTGCTCTTCCTGCCCTCGATCTTTCCCAGCATCAGGGTCTTTTCTTTTTTTGTTGTTGTTAGATTTTAGTTTAGCATCATGCTGAAGACCCCAACCGTGGCCCTTAGGAATGGGGTAACACAGCAGGAGGTGAGTGGTGGGCCAGAGAGTGAAGGTTCATCTGCTGTTCCCCATTGCTCGCATTACTGCCTGAATCATCCTCTCTGCACCCCAGCCCATGGAAAAACTGTCTTCCACAAAACCAGTCCTTGGTGCTAAAAAATAATTGGGGACTATGGCTATAGAACTCTAACAGAGAATGTTAACAGACATGGCCCATGAAGTACACCACTATATTTGGGTTAGGGGTCCTGTCCCTCTTAGAGCTAAGCCTGACTATGTTCTTGCAACTCTTAAACCTCTCTTCTGTGCTGTGAACAGAGAGATTTTTCTAATAATTGTGTATAATCATCCTATTCTCCTACACAATAATCTTAATTGCTTCTAGACTAATTGCAGAACCAAATCCAAGTTTCTTTTTAAAGCATTCAAAATCCTTCTTGAAGTGGCTTCATGTTACCTGCCTAGCCTCACTTCTTCCCTTTAGCCTCTTGAGCCCCTGCTCTGGCAATACTGAACCTTCAAACACCATTCCTTCAGCTTGTAGTGTCTTTCCCTCATTTGTCTTCTGAATTACCCATCCTTGAAGCCTCAGTTCAGCATCTTCTGTAGAATGTTGACTCCCTCAATTTGACTTTAGAGCTTATTTGCCTGCTTCAGTCCCAATTCAAGCAACACTTATCAGTTCAGTTCAGTTCAGTTCAGTTCAGTCGCTCAGTTGTGTTTGACTCTTTGCGACCCCATAAATCTCAGCACGCCAGGCCTCCCTGTCCATCACCAACTCCTGGAGTTCACTCAGACTCACGTCCATCGAGTCAGTGATGCCATCCAGCCATCTCATCCTCTGTCAACCCCTTCTCCTCCTGCCCCCAATCCCTCCCAGCATCAGAGTCTTTTCCAATGAGGTGGCCAAAGTACTGGAGTTTCAGCTTCAGCATTATTCCCTCCAAAGAAATCCCAGGGCTGATCTCCTTCACAATGGACTGATTGGATCTCCTTGCAGTCCAAGGGACTCTCAAGAGTGTTCTCCAATACCACAGTTCAAAACCATCAATTCTTCGGTGCTCAGCTTTCTTCACAGTCCAACTCTCACATCCATACATGACCACTGGAAAAACCATAGCCTTGACTAGACTGATCTTTGTTGGCAAATAATGTCTCTGCTTTTCAATATGCTATCTAGGTTGGTCATAACTTTTCTTCCAAGGAGTAAGTGTCTTTTAATTTCATGGCTGCAGTCACCATCTGCAGTGATTTTGGAGCCCCCCAAAATAAAGTCTGACACTGTTTCCACTGTTTCACCATCTATTTGCCATGAAGTGATGGGACCAGATGCCATGATCTTCATTTTCTGAATGTTGAGCTTTAAGCCAACTTTTTCACTCTCCACTTTCACTTTCATCAAGAGGCTTTTTAGTTCCTCTTCACTTTCTGCCATAAGGGTGGTGTCATCTGCTTATCTGAGGTTATTGATATTTCTCCCGGCAATCTTGATTCCAGCTTGTGCTTCTTCCAGCCCAGCGTTTCTCATGATGTATTCTGCATAGAAGTTAAATAAGCAGGATGACAGTATACAACCTTGACGTACTTCTTTTCCTATTTGGAACCAGTCCGTTGTTCCATGTCCAGTTCTAACTGTTGCTTCCTGACCTGCATATAGGTTTCTCAAGAGGCAGGTCAGGCGGTCTGGTATTCCCATCTCTTTCAGAATTGTCCACAGTTTATTGTGGTCCACACAGTCAAAGGATTTGGCATAGTCAAGAAAGCAGAAATAGATGTTTTTCTGGAACTCTCTTGCTTTTCTGATGATCCAGAGGATGTTAGCAATTTGATCTCTGGTTCCTCTGCCTTTTCTGAAACCAACTTGAACATCTGGGAGTTCATGGTTCACGTATTGCTGAAGCCTGGCTTGGAGATTATACTGTCTTGTAATTGTGTTTTTGTTTCATTTCATTTTGTTCATCTGGATCCCCTCTACAGCGTGCTTCTGAAAGGCAGGATTAGTTTCCCCTTCATGTCCCTAAGACACCAATGCCCACCGCAGCATTCAAGCCATTGTTGTTGCTTATTTTCTCCTTATTACAAGCAAGCTGTCGCATTCCCCTCTTTCTTTTCTCTCCTGGTCTTCATTTTAAAAATGGCTTATTAATAATCTTGGTCAAGGGATGGAAGCAGTTGAAAGAGCAGCTTCGACCCATTCTGAACTATTGTTTGGAAGAGAGGGTAGTCCTCTGATGGAAGTGCTTGTCCAAAAATTCACCTCTGTTCTGATTTTCTGTGACATTTCCTATCATGTAGAACATGATTAGCTGCCTTTTCAAGTGCTTCTTCAGGCTAAGTCTATTAATGAGATTTTGTTTAGTCCAGTGTGAGTCAGAGCCAAGCATGTTTGCTCACAGATGCACATTAAAAGAACAGGGTTTGACTGGTAAGTGGCAGCCCAATCTTTAGGGCTGAGGTAATTTTCCAAAGCCGATTTTCTTAGTGTTCAGCAAAGTGGAATGTAGTTTTAATTTGCAAGGAGGACTTTGGCTTCCATAAAACATAACTATCAGCTTTTTCTCAAAGAATTTCTTCACATTGATGCCAGGGAGGTCGAATGGAATAGTTAGAGATAGAAACAAATTTAATAAAAAGGAGGCCCTGAACAAATTAAAATTTCTGAAATTTCCTTTGACAAAAAAGTTCAGCCAGTATTCTGGCTTAATGATATCCAAATACTCATTTAGTATAAACGTAAGAGCAGAACATCACAGGGATGTATATTTTAAGATATTACAAAGCCAATTTGAATAAAATTTTAGCTCACCAAGCAGTCAAAGGCATCAAAGATGTTTATCTACTTGCTGAAGATACTTTATGTGGAGGGTTCAAATGGGCAAAACTTTTTAATTGGTTCACTTCTCCAGTGGAACACATAAAAAGTTTATGGAGGCAGCAATTCAATAGGCACTGCCACACCAGAGCTTAGCATCAACTATTTATAACTCAGCCTGCCATCCAGACATGCAGCCACGTCAGAATGAGATATAGAAATTCACCAAGTGAGTAGGTTTTCATTAACCATTCATTTCCTTTGGTAAAATTGAGGGCCATAATAACTAATTCTCTCACCTCAGTGTTCCTACATAGCGCCACCTGGGAAGCCCTATATAAAAATTACATGTAAGTAAATGTACTATTAGGGGTTCCCAGATGGCTCAGCGGTAAAGAATCTGCCTGACAATGCAGAAGACAAGGTTTGATCCCTAATCTGGGAGGATTGCTTGGAGAAGGAAATGGTAACCTACTCCAGGATTCTTGCCTGATAAAGCCCCATGGACAGAGGAACCTGGTGGGCTATAGTCCATGGGGGTGTAAAGAGTTGGACACAACTTAGCAACTGAATAGCAACAATAAAAACACATGTACTATTTAGGTACTCAGTGTAATAGAAAGCTGATTGATTCCAATGCAGATAAATGTACAATATAATAAACTCATGGATGATATGATTCTCTGTTCCCTGCCCTCTTTTTTCCTCCTTCCAATCCTACGGTTCCTCTGAACTGTCAGTAGGAGGGGTCAGTAGGGTAGAAGCCAGCACAGTATTCTCGTTTCTAATGCTTCCCCAGGACATTTATTAGTAACTGCAGAGTTGGGAGGAATAGTTTAGGGAATACTCAGCCACATACACAAAGATGAGCAAGGGCTAGGTCTCCTGATGATCTATGGAACTGAGGGCTGTACTGACACTTCACAAGTGATGTAGAACTCAGGTCCAGGAAGACATTGTTTTGGTACAGAATAACTTTGGGAACAGGAGTTTGTTGAGTTTTTTCCTACTTTTTTTTTTTTTTTTTAAAACAGAGAGGGAAAGCAAGGCAATGGAAAGGTTGGCATTATGAAAGTCAACAGACATTAGTATGAACTTGGGAGCAGTATTCCTTTTCACAGTGAAAACTACCTGATGACAGCTATTGTTGTGTCTCTTTCACCTTGGAGTTTCGCCTGTTTAGTTGTTGGGATGAAGGTGACTTTGACCTCATGGTACAATTAGCCCAAGGGCATTGGAGTTTTGCTGGAGGGAAAGGGGCAAGAGTGGGTCTCAGTATTGTGGATGAAGAATGTCACCTTCCATATCATAGTATTATCACCTTCCATAGTAAATGATGTTGCTTGCATCAAACAATCAGCCACTGAAGTCACCCCCTACCGTGCACCCTTAGGGGATGCAGGATGGAGGAAATCAGGATGTGGGCCCTAGATAGTTATGGTGCATATCAAAGGAATGAGTTCAGTGAGCCCAGACTCACACATCTTCCCATACAGAGAAAAGTGCTAAGTTCATTAACTTCAGCTGTCTAGTTTTTCTTTAATTAGCAGTAGTCTTTTGATGTTTGAACTACCTGGCTTTCGTTGCAAAGACTCCAATATATCCTGTTTCCTTCCTTACCTCTTCAAAATGGTCCTTCAGAGCTGAGAGGCAGTGTCTCCTGAGCTTAAGACCTCAATACATCTGCCGAATAAAACATAATTTTCAACTTTCACGTTGTTCATTTTTTTCAGTCAACAGTGTTAAAGTTAATAGAAATCAGTCAGTATCTCCCTTAGATGACATCAATACTCACAGACCAACAGACTACTTATCCTACGACTCTTTTCTTCTGAGTGTAATAAGGGATTCTAATGAGTTTTATGAGAAGTTTAGATGAGGATTGATTTCTGTCACATGTCCTGCTTGGCTGCTGGGGTTTCTCAGAGAATTGCTTGCTTGCGTCCAGCACACGATGTCATGAAATGTGTTGTGTTTGAGAAATGTGCTGGAGAGGTGATGCAGTGGCGATTAACAGACTCCTCCTGCTTCCTGTCCTAAACTATCTGCCGTGGGGGTGAGAGGACTATCCTACTCTTCAAGGAGGGGCTGAGGTTCAGAGGATATTTATTGGGCATTACAGTTAGTAAAGATTATAATCATCACAACCAAAATAACCAGCATTTATTGAGCACCTACTGTATGCTGAGTCCTTTGTGGGAAAATTTACATACAGTATCACATCATTATATGGAATCCTTATTATCACCCAGAGAGGCTCAGCATCACAAACCTCACTATATGGAAACGTGAGGTTCAGAGATCTTAAGTCATGCATCCAAATCACCCGGTGAGTAAAGGGGAAGCCGGGATTTTTGGGGGAGGAAGACATTTTCTCTACTCTTCTAGCTTCTTCTGGCTGGTGACAAGGGAACACAGAGAGGACTTTTTTTTCTTTTTTCTTTTTAAGATCTTTTACTGTTTATTTAACCACTCTCTGTTTTTTAATTTCTTCTTTTTTTTAAAAATTAAATTTTGTTTCATTGTTGTAGTTTAGTCACTACAGTGAAAGTGAAAGTCGCTCAGTCGTGTCCCACTCTTTGGGACTCCGTGGACTGTCCATGGAATTCTCCAGGCCAGAAAACTGGAGTGGGTAACCATTTCCTTCTCCAGGGATCTTCCCAACCCAGGGATCAAACCCAGGTCTCCCGCATTTCAGGCAGATTCTTTACCAGCTGAGCCACCAGGCAAGCCCAAGAATACTGGAGTGGGTTGCCATTCCTTCTCTAGGGGATCTTCTTGACCCAGGAATCAAATCCTCATCTTCTGCATTGGCAGGCAGATTCTTTACCACTGAGATACCATATAGTGTTTTGTTTTTTTTTTTACAATGTTGTGTTAGTTTCAGGTGTATAGCAAAGTGATTCAGTTACACATGTACATATATCTATTCTTTTCTAGCTTCTTTTCCCATATAGATTATTACAGAGTATTGAGTAGAGTTCCCTGAGCTATACAGTAGGTCTTTGTTGATTATCTATTTTATATATAGTAATGTGTATATGTTTGTTCCAAACTCCTAATTTATCCCTGCTCCCTGCCCCTGTTTCTCCTTTGGTCACCATAAGTTTGTTTAGGAGTCTGTGAGTCTGTTTCTGTTTAGTAAATAAGTTCATTTGTATTATTTTTTAAGATTTCACATATAAGTTATGTCATATGATATTTATCATTCTCTGTCTGACTTACTTCACTTAAGATGATAATCTCTAGGTTCATCCATGTTGCTGCAAATGGCATTATTTCATTCTTTTTATGGCTGAGTAATATTCATTGTATATATCTACCACGGCTTTATCCATTGAGAGGACTTTGATCTTTAGGCCCCGTTCCCTTCACCACATCTAGCTCATATTCTCTGCAGGTATTTCTGGTGATAGCTCTATTCCAGGAACAGGCCTTTTATGGAACAAGTCTCCCGGCCCGATGAAGCACACAGAAGCTATGGCACAGGCTTTGAAAAAAGAAAGAGCTTTATTAAGAGGTTGATGGCCTTAGGAGCTGCTGCTAAGTCACTTCAGTCATGTCCAACTCTGTGCGACCCCATAGATGGCAGCCCACCAGGCTCCCCCGTCCCTGGGATTCTCCAGGCAAGAACACTGGAGTGGGTTGCCATTTCCTTCCCCAGTGCGTGAAAGTGAAAAGTGAAAGTGAAGTCACTCAGTCGTGTCCAACTCTTAGCGACCCCATGGACTACAGCCTACCAGGCTCCTCCGTCCCTGGAATTTTCCAGGCAAGAGTACTGGAGTGGGGTGCCATTGCCTTCTCTCAGCCTTAGGAGATACAGCTCAAATCTGTCTTCCCAATTCAGAGTTTAGAGCAAAAATTTAAGGGGTAAGGGATTTTTGAAACTTGGAAGCTGATTGGCTAGTCTAGAATCAGTCCATAAGCTACTTGCACTGCAAGCCAGATTTTCCTTATTGAAAGACTTCTTTCTTCATAATGGAGAAGGAAATGGCAACCCATTCCAGTGTGCTTGCCTGGAAAATTCCACAGACAGAGGAACCTGACAGGCTATAGTCCACGGGGCTGCAAAGAGTTGGACATGACTGAGCGACTAACACTCTTTTTGTAAAAGGTTCTGGTGACAACATTTCTATTCTTTGGGTTCTGTATACTGGAGATTCTTGATTCTGGGGTGATCTGGGAGACAGAGGTTCCTGTCTTGCACATGAGTAGTGCTGTCTTTGTAACATAACTCAAAGTTTGGTTAAACAAAAGCCTATTTAAGGAGAAAAAACCAGTTTAAGCTGTTTTACATGCAGTTTCAGGTCCTGTGTCTGAATTGTTTTAGGCAGTTATGGGGAAGGTAAAAGTTTCTTCCTGAGTCATTTGGGCCTTGATTGTTTTCAGCTAAAATAATTTGCATGCTAGGGACTAATTGATATCACTGACTCAATGGACAGGAGTTTGAGTAAACTCCGGGAGTTGGTGATGGACAGGAAGGCCTGGCGTGGTGCAGTCCATGGGGTCGCAAAGAGTTAGACATGACTGAGCAACTGAACTGAACTGAAAGAGACTAATTACAGCGGCAAGTTTTGCTTCCCTAAGATTCAGGCCGAGCCTGTCAGCGTCCTGCCTCACAGCTCTGCTTCCTTTTGTGGGGAGTCCCTGCCCATGTGCCTTTGGCTCTCTTGGAGGCAGCAGCATGAAAGTTCCTTTACCTGCTGGTGGCTTCCTGCAGCTCTCTGACCTCAGGTATTCTCTGGTTGCTGAAAATGTGTTTCGTTAGGATGCTGGGCAGGCCGGAAGTCCTGAGGGGTTCATGCTCCAGGAGCAGCTCTCAACCACTGAGGTTTAGAAACTGGAAAGATTTAATGCCTTGTTTCCTTGCCCTTCAGCAATTTTGAGGTCTTAGAAAAGACAACTGCTTAGAGAGTCCCTTGTGGGATACAGTCTGGGTTGCCCACAGAGTGATCCCTCATTAACCCATCTTTCACAAATCTTCCTTCCTCTTCTTGTTTTCCCCACTAGCTCAAGGTGTTTTCTAAGATCAGCTCCCCAATATTCCATTCATACAAGACCCAAATTAAGACAACTAGGTACCCCTCAAGGAGTCTTCTGTCTGCCGGTTAATGACAGAATCATGCATTATTTAGAATGAAAAATTAAGACAGATGAGAAAGACTCATTGCATATGTCTAAAGACACTGGGAGCTCTGCAACCTAGCTGTCACTTTTGTACACAGACAGGACACTTTAAAAACAGCTCATATATTCCTTCTGTTCAGTGCAGTGGCTGCGTGAAAAATATTTTCCCAAGTGTTTATGCAGGTCTCTAAGCCAACAGATTTCAGAATTAGGCCTTCAAGTTGACTAATAATGTGGGAAAAGCTTAGAAGTAATAAAATAAAGTTTAAACATGACCATGTGCCACAGAAATGCTCCCTCAAACCAGAGACTGAATTAGAAATGATATGAAGAAAAATGAGCTTGCTACATCTCATTAGGGAGGTACTGCTAGATTTGCATTTTTGTTTAATACTCAAATGCTGCCACATTATAGCTGAGTCATGACTTCAACTTCCTTTAACAAATTAAAATGAGATTGGGTAAACAGACATCTAGAATACCAGCAAGCATTAACGAGAGTCTGAAAATGGTGCTGGTGATCATAAACCTTGCCTATGGAACAGTGTGCTGTGAGCATCCAATTTCCTTTTGATTCTTTAAATTTGTCATTTTTATTAAGTAACATAAACTTAAGTGATATTTCATTAGTTGGGATACACGGGGATATATGTAAGGAAGAAAAATTTGTTAAAAAAAGATCACAGGTAATGATACCAATGTCCCACTGATAATGAAAAAGAAATAACTTCTGTGATTCCGAGTTTCCTGTCATTATCAGAGAAGGAATATTGCCAACATTCAGCATCATATTCCAAATAGGACTTATCCTCTACTGATGAGATAATAGTTCATTTACACCCAAGATTATAATGCAGTTTGGAATCATACTTTCCCTTTCAATTTTCTTTCGTCTTCCAATATCATTAGGTTCACAGTTAGTTATAAAGGAGATTTATGGTTTTAAAACATCATCTTGTTTTCTTCTTTTCTGCTAATGAGTTGTATAAAATAAGTATGAGTTTCCAAATGTTCGTTTTGAGTGTCAGAACTATACAATTTAGCAAGGAGCATCAAAGCACTATTAATGCTGCAATTTAGTGACAAAACACCTCTCAGTTTTCAAGTGTCGCTTGCTATATTTCTTCATTTCAAAGGATTTATTGTTTTATTTCCTTGGCTGTAATGGTTGGGTCCTAGCGTAATAGGCTTATTTTGATATTTTCTCCATGGTTTATTTCAATAACGGCTAACTCTACCTTTGAATGATGGTCAGCAAACAGGAAAACAGTGGCTGTCCCATTTTGCCTTTTCCTTCTCAGCACCTGCAATAGATCATTTCATCATTAATGACAGCGTGCGGAATCTAAATATTGACTTGGAAGAGAGTCCTTCCTCCTTCCATTTGAGGAACACTGGGAGTACCGGGCTATCCACTCTAGTTAAAAAAAATTTTTTTTTCTTTTTCAAACAACCCCAAAACAAACCACAAAAGCCTAACTTCTAAGATGTGAATCTCAGTAATGACATGAATTAGAAACAAGCGGTGGACACATAAGCATACCCTTCAGGTTTAGGCAATTAAGCAGGATCCAGAGTGTGGGTTGCTTTCTAAATACTGACTGAACTGGAATTTGGGTATAAAAGATGGATAAACGCTGCATCCTGTAGTGTGGTGGGCTACAGTCCATGGGGTTGAAAAGAGTTGGACACAACTGAGCAACTAACACTTTCACTTTCAAACACTGCATGCTAGAATTCCTACTTCTTCATAGTTTTCCAAGAACACTGCTCCCAGCCCTGCCAATCTCTTAGGATTTTACTAGAATGTGATCACACCATAGGCAGAGATATAATAAACGTGATACAGCCATTTGTAACTGGAAAGTTATGCAGGGTGTCTATGGAGTAACATGTTTTCTAGGCTTATTTGAAGGTGGGACAGAGATATTAAACTGAAGCACTGGAGGTGGTGTTTCCTACTACCTGTTTTATGGTCTTCATGTTTATGTCCTGGGGAGTTTCCTTGAACTGTAAATGTCTGTCTCAGGAAGGCCAGTATAAATCTCTCAGTCCCTATTGCAGTTTGCAGACCCCTAAGTATATTTAAAAGCAGAGACATTACTTTGCCAACAAAGGTCCATCTAGTCAAGGCTATGGTTTTTCCAGTGGTCATGTATGGATGTGAGAGTTGGACTGTGAAGAAAGCTAAGTGCTGAAGAATTGGTGCTTTTGAACTGTGGTGTTGGAGAAGACTCTTGAGAGTCCCTTGGACTGCAAGGAGATCCAACCAGTCCATTCTGAAGGAGATCAGCCCTGGGATTTCTTTGGAAGGAATGATGCTAAAGCTGAAACTCCAGTACTCTGGCCACCTCATGTGAAGTGTTGACTCATTGGAAAAGACTCTGATGCTGGGAGGGATTGGGGGCAGGAGGAGAAGGGGTCGACAGAGCATGAGATGGCTGGATGGCATCACTGACTTGATGGACGTGAGTCTGAGTGAACTCCGGGAGTTGGTGATGGATAGGGAGGCCTGGCGTGCTGTGATTCATGGGGTCGCAAAGAGTTGGACATGACTGAGCGACTGAACTGAACTGACTGAAATATCCCTTCTATTTTCATACACCCCAAATTTATAGAAGTCATGATTCTACAGGCAACAAAATTAGGTATTTAAGGATCTTTTAAATAAATTGGCTATCTATGTCCAATTATTTAAGTGGATAGCCATTGCTTTTTAATATATATAAGATCTCAAAAGAAAATTAAAACCATCTGAAAGAAAATGTTAACAAAGAAAAAACTGAATGCTCAGATACAAATAGTTTATTCACTTTTGATTTGTTTTTGAAATATCATTAATCAGAAGCAATAGTGTTCTCAGAACCCATGGTGGTAACTCTACCTGGCCTGGTGGTTCAGAAACAGTCTTTAGGAGAATCAGGCATCATCCAGCTGTAGGAGGAGAGTTTTCATTCCACCAATTCACTCTTTGTGATCAGTGGAAATAGCCTCCTAACTTCTTGTCGTTCTTCTACCCTTGACCTGCAAACTAATCTCAACACAGCAGCCAGACATGATCATTTAATAATATCAGGTCATGTGATGCTACTCAATACATCCAAATGGCAGCCCATTTCATTAGGAGTGAAAGCCAGGAGGCAAGTGATGAACTGTTTTACGAGTTACTGTAGAGAAAGATTTGCCAAATGTTTTGTGGATACTTACCACATAATCTCCAGCTTTTCAACCCAAATTAGTCATTTATTTCTCTTCTATCCAAAATCCAACTGTAAATGAATGACTTACTTTAAGTTTTTGATGACAACATTCAACTTTTGTCTTATATTAGTTGGTGTAACAGTAGTTGCTATAAGAGGTAAGTTTGAAACCTCTATGGTTCAACACTGTACAAGCTTACTTTTTATTTTGACCATGCCACACACCTTGTGGGATCTTAGCTCCCCAACCAGGGATTGAACCTGGGACACATCAGTGAAAGCCCAGAATCCTAACCACTAGGCCTCCAGGGAATTCCTAACGCTTACTTATTATTGCCAGAATCCTTTGGATGTCTTCTTGGTTGGTCAACCTTCCACATGGTCAATCAGGAACCCAGGCTCCCTCACTCTTGTGGCTCCCCCTACTCTAGGTTCTTGGTATCTCTCCATTCAGGTGTGAGGAAAGAAAGTTGACATATTTTGCTGCAATATTTTGGCCAAAACTCACTGGTTGAAACTCAGATACTTCATTACACTTGACTACAAAGGATGTTTGAAAATGCAGTGTGTGCCCAAGAGGAAGAGGAAGATGAAATAGATTTGTCAGTCAGCTAGTAGACTCTGCCATACCTATCTGCCATTTTTTCTGTTAGTTAGTAAACCATATAGCCTATTATTATTTCCTGGTTGTTTTGGTCTTGCTCATAAATAGCCATCATGATTGGATATTGTGATATATTCTTGGGTAGGCAGCAGAGGAGAAGGAGCACATCTCTAGAGTCAGAAATATCTGGGTTTACATAATAGCTGGACACTTAGCTGTGTGCCTTTGGCCAAGTTATTTAACCTTCTGATCATTAAGTACATCTGTCCAAAAAGACATAAAATGCTGGTCTCATGAGAGGGCTAAAAAAGAAACATATCAGAAAGTAAAACAGCATCAGTGAAGAGCATAGATCCTGAAGTCAGCCTGCTTGGGTTTGAATTCTGACCGTGTCCCCTAATTTATTAGATGATCTTGGATGAGCTTCAGTCTCCTCATCTGTAAAATGGAGATCATAATATTATATACCTTACACAAGTATTGGAAAGAATTAAATGAGTTAATACATGTAAGGCATTCAGAATAGTGCATGAAACATAGAGTGTTAGTTAGCTCTCATTTGAGAGTATTTGGTGTGTCTTATAGGCTCTTGTTAAGTGGCCTTCTTTCCTGGTTATTGCTTGACATGTGTTGCTCTTTTTCAGAAACTGTTAAAGACTGAAAACCCCCAAAGATCTCCCAAAAGTGCTCTTCAAGGGTAAGATTTCAAGCACATTAGTGGGATGTCAAGGAGCTGTTTGTGTGGAGAGCCTTGCCAAATGGCCACCTGCTTTGATTACTGCAACGTTGGTTCTGGGTCCTGGCAGTAATTGCTCAAGAGAATACATTGACTCAGAGCTCTTCCAGAATGATTTTAAAAAATGTGTGATGTGAAGTTAAATAGCACAGGACTCATTACCAATTTGGGTGGACAAGGGCGAGAGGAGGTTATTTGGGGTGTTAGGCTCCTCTGAGTAAAAGATTGCAGTTCTGAAAAATTGTTTAAAGAGAAATATAATTAGAATAATGGGACAACATAATGGGAAATCAATGCTATTAATGTAATTGCTAATTACTACATTAGAACATTTATCCAAATCTCTTCTCCTTAAAACTAAAAACATGAAATTAAGTCACCACAGTAGACAATTTGTATAGAGGGACTCGGGGATTTTGTATTACTTTGGAAAATCTGCCCAGAACAATTTGTCATTGTACCAAACATCAAGCTGGACTGTCTCAGTTTCAAGAAGAGAATGTGAATAAGAGGACCCACGTTTTCACTCTATTCATCTCAGTCGTTTTAGGTCTCATAGGCTCTGGGCATTAAGAGTTTGCTGTTTGAAATGGACTTTTCCCCTTCTACCCTTAGAAGTGTTGGCTTATTGAAAGTGGGGTTTTTGGGTCATGTCACAAAGCTAGGATTCTGAGTGTCATAAATACCCCCTTGGGAAGGGTGAAGAGCTTGGACCAATTTGGGATTGTTTGAAGTGAGGTGGACAGTACATCATTTCCTGGCAGAGAGACCAGAGTTATCACTTTAAGCTGAAGGAAATGTGACAACCCAAGTACCCTGGAGAGTGGGGTTAAAGGCCGGATGATTCTATTTGAAGTTTTTGTTGTTGTTTTGTGGCTAAGTCATGTCTGACTCTTTGCAACACTATGGACTATAGCCTGCCAGGCTCTCCTGTCCATGGGATTCTCCAGGCAAGAATATTGGACTAGGTTGCCATTTCCTTCTCCAGGGTATCTTCTTGACCCAGAGATCAAACCTGTATCTCCAGCATCTCCTGCATTGCAGGCAGATTTTTTTTTTTTTTAACCTCTGAGCTACCAGGGAAGCCCTGGTTTATTTTGAAGTATCTGGATACAATGCAGATTCTGTCCTTTCTGTGTCAATGTGAGTTTTTAGGTTGGAGTCCAGGGAGTGTCCCATTTGGGGGAATGCAAGTAGTTTGGAAGTAATGTGTCAGTCTGGGGACAAAGAGGAGGAGGCTTAGAACTCTCAACTAAATGGTGGGGATGGAGCTTGTTTTCTTTTTAATTGTGGGGAAATATATATAACGTAACATTTGCCCTTTTAAAAGCGTACAATTCAGCGGCATTAATCATATACATAATGTTATGAAACTATTACTATTTCCAAAACTTTTCATCTTTCCAAACAGAAACTCTGTAATCATTAAGCAGTGATTCTCTATTCTCTCCTCCCTCTAGCCCTTGATAACCTCTAATCTAATTTGTTTCTGTGAAAAGTAGTGAAAGTGTTAGTTGCTCAGTCATGTCTGACTCTTTGTGACCCCATGGACTATAGCCTGCCAGGATCCTTTGTCTATGAGATTTTTCAGGCAAGAATACTGGAATGGGTTGCCATGCCCTCTGCCAGGGGATCTTCTGTACCCAGCAATTGAACAAGGTCTCCTGCATTGTAGGTGGATTCTTTACCATCTGAGCCACCAGGGTTAGGGTTAGGGTTAGAGTTAATGTTTGCCTAATTCCAATATTTCATATAAATGGGATCATAAAATATTTCTCCTATTTGTCCTTTTTTGCATCTGAGTTATTTCAAATAGCATAGTATTTTCAGTGTTCATCCATGTTGCAACATGTGTCAGAATCTGGTTTTTTTAGGATGAAATTATATATATATAATATATATATACACATACACAATATGCCTTGTGCTATGTACTGTGCTTAGTCATCGGTCACATCCGACTCTTTGTGGCCCTTTGGACTGTGGCCCACAAGATATATACTACATTATATAACAGTTCAGTTCAGTCGCTCAGTTGTATCTGACTCTTTGTGACCCCATGGACTGTAGCACACAAGGCCTCCCTGTCTATCACCAACTCTTGGAGCTTATTCAAACTCATGTCCATTGAGTTGGTGATGCCATCCAACCATCTCATCTTCTGTCATCCCCTTCTCCTCTTGCCTTCAATCTTTCCCAGCATTAGGGTTTTTTCCAGTGAGTCAGGTTTTCACATTAGGTGGTGAAAGTACTGGAGTTTCAGCTTCAGCATCAGTCCTTCCAATGAATATTCAGGACTGATCTCCTTTAGGATGGACTAGTTGGATCTCCTTGCTGTCCAAGGGACTCTCAAGAGTCTTCTCCAACACCACAGTTCAAAAGCATCAATTCTTCGGTGCTCAGCTTTCTTTATAGTCCAACTCTCACATCCATACATGACTACACAATAAACTGCAATTTGCTGCATTTTGTTTATCCATTCATCTATCAATGGATAGTCAAGCTGTTTCCACATTTTGGCTACTGTGAATAATGCTGTATGAACACTAGTATGGGGCTTCCCTCATAGCTCAGTCGGTAAAGAATCTACCTGCAATGCAGGAGACCTGGCTTCATTTCCTGGGTTGGGAAGATCCTCTGGAGAAAGAAATGGCAACCTTCTCCAGTGTTCTCACCTGGAGAATACCATGGACAGAGGAGCCTGGCAGCCTACAGTCCATGGGATTGCAAGAGTCGGACACGACTTAGCGACAAAACCACCACATGAACACTGGTGTACAGGTGTCTGTTTGAGTCTCTGCTTTCAGTTCTTTGGAGTATATACCTAGGAGTGCAATTGCTAGGTCATATGGTAATTTGTGTGTGGCTTCTTGAGGAATAGCCAAACTGTTTTCCTGGAGTTGTTCTTGACACCTGTGAACATGGCAACAGGTTGCAGAGATGGGGATGGGGTCTGACACCAGGACATGGAGTAGAAAGGAGAAAACTGGACCCCAAGAGTACAGCAGAAGCTTCAGGAAGTGGTCTGGCCATGTACAGCGCTTGCGTTTCTAACATATTCTCAAGCATGGTGTGTGAACCTGTCTTGGCTTCACCTGGGTGCTGATTAGACCTGAAGCATCTCAGGGCCTGTCCCAGAAGTATTTGTTTGTGCTTCTCTATCTTAAATGTATATGGACATATTTCCTGGGCATCTTGTTAATGCGTGTATTCTGAGTGGAGTAGTCTGAGAGTCTGTAGTTCCAACATACTCTCAGGTGATGTTGGGCCTGCTGATTCAGAACTATACCTTAAAGAATAAATGAATGTCAATACTATCTGTGTATGGGAATCACCTCGTGAACTTTTCAAACATCCCAAGGCTCGAGCCCAACCACAGAGGTTCTAATATAATTGGTTTGTGGTGGGCCCTGGCATTATTTCAGTAATGTTACTCACAAGAGTCTACCATGCAGCCAGGGTTGAGAACTCTCCTGGGTTTGGACCTTGTCCTATCTCTTGCACAGGTGTCCTCCTTCCCTCCTTTCTTTCCAAACTCTCCTGCTTAAAGCCGAGTCAGATGCCCAGCTGACTGACCTCTCTAACCTCTGCTTATCATTCCCATTGCCTCCAGATGGATCCTTCTCAAGCTGGTGCCGAACAGACTGCACCCTTGCAAAAACCTTCAGTGACTCCCCATTGCCTGCCATGATGGTGCAAGATCATGCACCTATCCTGTAAGGATCTTCTTGGGGTAGCTCCAACCTACTTTTCCAGCCATGTTTCCCTCTTTACTGAACACTGTATCTCAGAAAGACTAATTTTTGTCCTCTGAATAGACCATGGATTTTCCTGTCTCTTTGATTTTGCTTGGGTTGACTCTTCATCTGGTCAATCTTTTCTGCATATCTGTCAGTCAAGGACCATCCCTGTTTTTTACTTCCTCTATGAAAGCCTTTATTGATCTTTGCAACTGATGTAATCCTTTTTCCTCTAGCACTTTGTTTCTTATAGCATTTTTTCTTTTCAAATTTATTTTATTGGAGGATAATTGCTTTACAATTGGGTTGTTTTCTGCCATACATTGACATAAATTAGCCATGGATATACATATGTCCCCTTCCTCTTGAACCTCCCTCCTGCCTCCATCCTACCCCGTCCCTCTAGGTTGTCACAGAGTACTGGGTTTCATCTCTCTGCATCATACAGCAAATTACCACTGATTATCTATTTACATATGGTAATATGTAAATAGTATCAATGCTACTCTCTCAGTTTATTTCACTTTCTCCTTCCCTTGGCTTCCCTGCTGGCTCAGTGGTAAAGAATCCACCTGCTGATGCAGGAGACGAGAAGAAACTCAGGTTCAATCTTTGAGGAAGATGTCCTGTAAGAGGAAATGGTAACCCACTCCAGTATTCTTGCCTAGAAAATTCCATGGACAGAGGAACCTGGTGGGCTACAGTCCATGGGGTCTCAAAGAGTTGGACATGACTGAGCATGAGCACTCCTTACTGTGTCCACAAGTCTGTTCTCTGTGTCTGCATCTCTATTGCTGCCCTGCAAACAGGTTCATCAGTACCATCTTTCTAGATTCCATATATATGCACTAATATACCATATTTGTTTTTCTCTTTCTAATTGTCTTATAGCCTTTTCCCCCTTGTATTTCTGGGATTTACATTCTGCTCTCATCCTTCTTATTGGACTGCAGACTCTCTGAGGGCATGTCTCTTCTTTCTTATCTTTGATCCTCTGCTGATCCTACTCAGTGTCAGGCACATAGTAGGTGTCCACAACAATTTGTTAAATTGTATTTGATTGAGTAATTTGTCTGCATGTTGTTAATTCAGTTTTGACCTCTCTGTGGTATACTGATATTTTAATTTCTCTGCCTGACATTTAGTAAATCTTTAGGGATTTTACTTCAGTGCTTTCCTGAAAGCTCTAAATGTTCTTTATAAACATGGACTATAGCTTCCACAGTGTCTTCAAAAGTTTGCAATGTTCACCCTGTACCAGTTTGTTAGCATTTTGGCTTCATTGTGTCTTGAGATGGCATGGGATCTTGTAGGAAGTCAGAAGCAATGCTCATTCCACTCTCAAAGACTCATTATGTTCCCCAAACTTTGGAATGCGGTGGTAATGAGCTGTGATTCTAGGAAGCCTATCCAGCTCTGACTCCTGCTCACTGTTTGGGTGGGAACTTCTTTGGTAGTTAAGTGGTGATGGGACTTGGGAGGTAATTCAATCGTGTCCCCAGCAGTAGCTGGCAATCCTATAGGAACAATTATAAGGAATCTCCTCTCATTTGGCACAATGAGATGTGAACGTTTTCTAACTGGCTAATTAGCATAGTTATCATTTTTAGCCAAAATGTCAATGTGTAGGACTTAATTAGCCTGCCCTAGCATTGTAGGATAACTTCTTAGTCTGTCAGCATTTTCAGACTTTGGAAGAATGCTGGGAACTATCACCTACATACTTACATAAACTTTTAAGACTTCTAGAAAAATTGCTATGACAAACAGGTAAAGTCTCCAGGAATAACATGTTCTAAGTTAGATGGGTGGAAGAGTTGTGATCAAAGAACTGTTTAGTCTCTGTTTAGTCAGTGGGAAGTCTGAAAAAAAAAAAGGCCTTTACATCCATCGTTCTTATTTCTACATTTCATGACTGAGATGGTTCAGATGTTGCAATCTCTGCTTTAGACACCTTTGGTTTCTAGTAGCAGAACTTGATTCCATCTGGTTAAGCTGCATGAGAATTTATTGCCACGCTATCGGGTAATGCACACAGTGAAGGAGACTCTGAATAGCTCAGTCATGCAATGTAGGAGACCAGAGAAGCTTCTAGGGCATAGGTGGTAGGAACGAGGGGGCTGTCTCTTCAGGATTCTGCTGGGAAAATGAACATGTTGCAAATAGTTTTACAGTAAGTCTCCTACATATGAACCTTCAAGTTTTGAACTTTCAAAGATGTGAACGTGTGTTCCATCAACGTCAGACTAAGTGAAATCGCAACTTGCCCTGCATCTCCTATTGCTGATGGTCCTTCAGCTCTACCATCTCCCACCTCCTCTCTCTCCTCCAGTCAGTCACTCTTCTTGCTTCTTCACTTGAATCCAGGCCCTGTATGCCATCTGTTGTACTGTACTACTGTACTTATCAAGGTACTGTTCTGATTAAAAATGTCTTTATTTTTTGTGTTTGTTTTTTATGTGTTATTTGTGTGAAAAGTATTATAAAACTGTTACAGAATAGTACTATATGGCCAATTATGTTAGTTAGGTACCTAGTCTAACTTTGTTGGGCTTACCAACAAACTGGACTTACAAACATGATCTTGGAACAGAACTTGTGTGTATGTAGGGAACATACAGTAGTTGTTTTGGATTTCCAAGGAAAGAGGTTTGGATTGGCCTGACTTGGGTCATGGAATAGGTCTAATAGCATCCCCTCAAATTTCATGTCCACTCAGCTTCAAAATGTGTGACCTTATTTAGAGTAAGTGTTTTTACAGATGTAATTGGGCTTCCCAGGTGGCGATAGTGGTAAAGAACCTGCCTGGCACTGCAGCATTGCAGGAGACATAAGAGACGCAGGTTTCGATCTCTGGGTGGGGAAGATTTCCTTCCCCTGGAGGAAGAAATGGCAACCCACTCCAGTATTTTTGACTGGAGAATTCCATGAACAGAGGAGCCTGGTGGGCTACAGTTCATAGGGTCGCAAAGAGTTGGACATGACTAAAGTGACTTAGCACACACACACAGATGTAATTGAGGAAAGGATATATAGCCATACTTGGTTAGAGTGGATCCTGCATCTGAAAAGAATGTCTTTATGAGATTCAGAAAAGAAGGAGACACAGAGACATAGAAAAGAAGGTGATGTGAAAATGGAGGTAGAGACAGAAGTGATGTGTCTACAAGCTGAGAAACACCAAGATGGGCAAAAACCACCTTTAGATGGAAGGGAGACAAGGGGTGGTTTCTCCTCAGAGCCTCCAGAGAGAACCAAGCCCACTGCAGCTGGATTGTGGACTGGGGTCCTCTGTGAGAAACGTTGTTATTTGAGTCATCAAGTTTGTGGTGATTTGTTTCAGGAAACAAACACAGGCCATATGTGCATTTCTATCCAGGAGAAGTTGACACTTTAACTGACATCCTCACTGTAACTGTGTGCAGTGGGTTAGAGGAACTTCCCAAAAGCAGATTCAGTGGTATCATCAAAGAAAAGAACATGGATCAAGGCAGAAACTGCAGGAATGGCCACTGCATATCATACAGTCCTATTTTCCCTGAGGGCTGGGGGATAAAAATGGCAAATGTGCCATCTGGCACCTGCCTCAAGTATAACATAAAACACATCCTCTGAGTTTGCAAAGTTACAGCTAGGAACACTACAGGCGTTTTGAAGGAGGATTAGTGGCATTGTTGGCATTGGCAGTGGCACAAAAGATATAGCAGGCAGTGTATAGGAAAAAACTCTCATTTTTTATGGTAGCGAAGAGATGCATGATCACATACGATATGGGTCAGAAGGAAAACTGAAATGAATGAAAATTTACTGTTGTATTAATTAAAAGATCATTAATTGAAATCATGATCCCATCTCATTCTTTGATTGGGACATTGTGACAAATGTGGGTTGATACTCAATAAATTCTAGCCCGTGTGCATAAAAATCACAATGGACTGAGTGGACATTGTCACTCTTGTTTGACTGACTGTATTCCATTCCCCTCGGAGAAGGTGATGGCACCCCATTCCTGTACTCTTGCATGGAAAATCCCATGGATGGAGGAGCCTGGTAGGCTGCAGTCCATGGGGTCGCAAAGAGTCGGACACGACTGAGCGACTTCTCTTTCACTTAAGTTATTAAGTATCTGGTGGCCAAAGAGGAATCTTTGCATTTCTTTCCTTTGCAATTCCAACAACAACAACATTGAGCTAATATTTATTGAGGGTTTCCTATGATTCAAAAAACCATGCAAAATGTAAGATATGCAGCATTTTATTTAATCCTCAAACAGCTCTATATTGTTGATACTGCTAGTGGCTCTGACCTTACAGTGTGGAAATGAAGGTCTAGACAGGTTAGGTAACCTGCCTAAGGTCATGTAACTGGGAATGGTTGATGCTAAGATTCAAACTCCAGAGTCTTGACCTTAGAGACTAAATTCTTTAACTCTTTAGCTGTTATGTATACCCTCACGGTATCTATGTCATTTCATTAAAAAATTAACTACTTTTTTGGTTGTTGCTATGATCTTTCCTTTAAAAGCCTAGACACCTTGCTCATGGGGCATGTTCCTTGAAAACTTTCAAATGTCAGTGGAATGAGTTAGAACTTTCTTTGCACAACGAAGTGTACTGTCTGCTAAGCTAATCTCTTTCCTACTGGGAAATATGTATAATAATGAACTGGTTTAGCTAGACTGAAAATCAATCATCAAGGCCACTGATGATGCTAAAAAATATCAAAAGCAGTTAGCATACAAATGAAAGTGATTCCCTATAACTCTATGTGGGACAAATTTCCTGAATTCCACCAATAAATCAAGGTTGTGGAAGCTCAGTTATAAAGGAAGATAGATTGAACAATTTTCCTGTTACAAACAAGCTGTATGTAACTATGTATCTATCAGCTAGTTATTCAGGTCTAATTTAGGAAGGTGCAAGTAAACATGGCCAAATATATTTAAATACACTTGCATTCAAAGTTGCCAAGTAGTGCTCTGCATTGACATAACCAAATTATTTCTGGAATCTTTAAAGTCTGTTTTGTGTAACTGCTTAGAAATTCTTTGCTGTAAGGAAAATAATTTGCAAACATTTTTGTTACTGTTGTTCAGTTGCTAAGATGTGTCTGACTCTTTGAGACTCCAAGGACTGCAGTACACCAGGCTTCCCTTCCTTCATTGTCTGCCGGAGTTTGCTCTAACTCATGTCCATTGAGTTGATGATGCCATCCAACCATTTCATCCTGTGCTGCCTCTATCTCCTCCTGCCATCAATCTTTCTCAGGAACATATCCCCATTTTTTCTGTTCTTTGAAATTAATTTTTGTTGTTTGTTAATGGAGGGCTCTTTGAATTCGTGGGACCCACTGTTAGAGTGTACCCTTTCAGTGGTGTTGAGAGACTTCCTTGTTGGGGTTTTGGAGATAGATGAAGCCAGACAGATAAAGCTGCTTCCTGTGCGTCTCTCAATAAGTTGGCTGACTGCAGGGCCTTGGGACACTCTGTCAGGTACTGACGTAATTTGTATCAGGACTTTGGGGCTGTAAATCAAGAGAGGAGGCTTTTCTTGACTGGCCCTACCTTCTTTCTTTTGATCCACTCCAAACCTCTCCCGTGTTGTTCCAAGAGATCTAGCAGTGTGCTTGCATAGCTTGCATGGGATGGTTCTCTGAGTAAGGGCTAAGAGTGTGAGCTCTGGAACCTGACTTGTCTGGATTTCAGTCTTGGATTTTTCATGCCCTGGTTTGTGAGTTTGAGCAAGTTACTTAGTTTTCTCTGTACCTAAGTTACCTCATCTATAGATGTATACAATAAAGTAGCTTATAGAATTGTTTTGAAGTTTAAATGGGATATTCCAGATAGAGCCATTAACATGGATCCTGGCACATAAGGACCTCACAAAAAATGTTATCTGTTGTTATTAACCAAACATGAGTCCTAGAGTTAGTGAACATTAATGATGTTACCTGCCTAGCATAATTCTCCTTCCTGCAAATTTATTTTTTGATTTTCCATTGGGGAATCATAACTAGACCAAGCTTGGTTCATGTGGTTTGGGTAGATGACTTGCCCTCTCTCTTATCCTCAAGTCCAAATGTGGACTTATAATACAGATTTTTTAAATTGAAGTATAGTTGATTTATAATGTTGTATTAATTACTGCTGTACAATAAAGTACTTCAGTTATACATATATCAGTTCAGTTCAACTCATTTGCTCAGTTGTGTCCAACTCTTCGCGACCCCAAGAATCACAGTACGCCAGGCCTCCCTGTCCATCACCAACTGCTGGAGTCTACCCAAACTCATGTCCATTGAGTTGGTTATGCCATCCAACCATCTCATCCTGTCTTTCCAAATGAGTCAGCTCTTTGCATCAGGTGGAAAAAGTATGTATATATATATTCTTTTCCATCATGGTTTATCATAGTATATTGAATATAGTTCTCTGTGCTGTATAGTAGGATCTTATTTTTTATCCATTCTATATGTAAAAGCTTACATCTACTAACCCCAAACTCCCACCCATCCTTCCCCCAAACACCTCCCTCTTGGCAACCACCAGTCTGTTCTCTATGTCTGCGATTCTGTTTCTGTTTCACAGATAGGTTCATATGTGTCATAGTTTAGATTCCCCATATAAATGACATCATGTGGTATTTGTCTTTCTGACTGACTTCATTTAGTATAATAATCTTTTTTAAAATTAATTATTTTACTTTGCAATATTGTATTGGTTTTGTCATACATTGACTTGAATCTGCCATGAGTGTACATGTGTTCCCCATCCCTCTGGGTCATCCCAGTGCACCAGCCCCGAGCACCCTGTATGATGCATCCAACCTGGACTGGCGATTCATTTCACATATTATATTATACATGTTTCAGTGCCATTCTGCCATATCATCGCACCCTCGCCCTCTCCCACAGAGTCCAAAAGACTGTTCTATACATTTGTGTCTCTTTTGCTGTCTCACATACAGGGTTACCATTACCATCTTTCTAAATTCCATATATATGCACTGCTGCCGCCGCTCAGTGCTTCAGTCGTGTGCAACTCTGTGCGACCCTATAGACGGCAGCCCACCAAGCTCCCCCCATCCCTGAGATTCTCCAGGCAAAAACACTGGAGTGGGTTGCCATTTCCTTCTCCAATGCATGAAAGTGAAAAGTGAAAGTGAAGTCACTCAGTCGTGTCTGACTCTTAGCGACCCCAGGGACTGCAGCCTACCAGGCTCCTCCATCCATGGGATTTTCCGGGCAAGAGATATATGCGCTAGTATACTGTATTGGTGTTTTTCTTTCTGGCTTACTTCACTCTGTATAACAGGCTCCAATTTCATCCACCTCATTAGAACTGATTCAAATGTATTCTTTTTAATGGCTGAGTAATATTCCATTGTGTATATGTACCATGCTTTCTTATCCATTCTTCTGCTGATGGACATCTAGGTTGCTTCCATGTCCTGGCTATTATAAACAGTGCTGCAATGAACATTGGGGTATACGTGTCTCTTTCGATTCTGGTTTCCTCAGTGTGTATGCCCAGCAGTGGGATTACTGAGTCATATGGCAATTCTATTTCCAGTTTTTAAAGGAATCTCCACACTGTTCTCCATAGTGGCTGTACTAGTTTGCATTCCCACCAACAGTGTAAGAGGGTTCCCTTTTCTCCACACCCTTTCCAGCATTTATTGCTTGTAGACTTTTGAATAGCAGCCATTCTGACTGGTGTGAAGTGGTACCTCATTGTGGTTTTGATTTGCATTTCTCTGATGAGTGATGTTGAGCATCTTTTCATGTGTTTGTTAGCCACCTGTATGTCTTCTTTGGAGAAATGTCTGTTTAGTTCTTTGGCCCACTTTTTTTTTTTTTGATTGGGTCTTTTATTTTTCTGGAATTGAGCTGCAGGAGTTGCTTGTATACTTTGGAGATTAATTCTTTGTCTGTTGCTTCATTTGCTATTATTTTCTCCCATTCTGAAGGCTGTCTTTTCACCTTGCTTAGAGTTACTTTTGTTGTGCAGAAGCTTTTAATTCTAATTAGGTACGATTTGTTTATTTTTGCTTTTATTTCCAATATTCTGGGAGGTGGGTCATAGAGGATCCTGCTGTGGTTTATGTTGGAGAATGTTTTGCCTATGTTTTCCTCTAGGAGTTTAATAGTTTCTGGTCTTACATTTAGATCTTTAATCCATTTTGAGTTTATTTTTGTGTATGGTGTTAGAAAGTGTTCTAGTTTCATTCTTTTACAAGTGGTTGACCATTTTTCCCAGCACCACTTGTTAAAGAGATTGTGTTTTCTCCATTGTATATTCTTGCCTCCTTTGTCAAAGATAAGATGTCCATAGGTGCGTGGATTTATCTCTGGGCTTTCTAGTTTGTTCCATTGATCTATATTTCTGTCTTTGTGCCAGTACCATATTGTCTTGATGACTGTGGCTTTGTAGTAGAGCCTGAAGTCTGGCAGGTTGATTCCTCCAGTCCCATTCTTCTATCTCAAGATTGCTTTGGCTATTTGAGGTTTTTTGTATTTCCATACAAATTGTGAAATTATTTGTTCTAGCTTTGTGAAAAATGCCGTTAGTAGCTTGATAGGGATTGCATTGAATCTATAGATTGCTTTGGGTAGTATACTCATTTTCACTATATTGATTCTTCCAACCCATGAACATGGTATATTTCTCCATCTATTTGTATCCTCTTTGATTTCTTTCACTAGGGTTTTATAGTTTTCTATATATAGGTCTTTTGTTTCTTTAGGTAGATATATTCCTAAGTATTTTATTCTTTTCGTTGCAATGGTGAATGGAATTGTTTCCTTAATTTCTCTTTTGTTCTCTCATTGTTAGTGTATAGGAATGCAAGGGATTTCTGTGTGTTGATTTTATATCCTGCAACTTTGCTATATTCATTGATTAGCTCTAGTAATTTTCTGGTGGAGTCTTTAGGGTTTTCTTATGTAGAGGATCATGTCATCTGCAAACAGTGAGAGTCTTACTTCTTCTTTTCCAATCTGGATTCCTTTTATTTTTTTTTTCTGCTCTGATTGCTGTGGCCCAAACGTCCAAAACTATGTTGAATAGTAGTGGTGAGAGTGGGCACCCTTGTCTTATTCCTGACTTAGGGAAAATCTTTCAATTTTTCACCATTGAGGATAATGTTTTTTGGGGGTTTGTCATATATAGCTTTTATTGTGTTGAGGTATATTTCTTCTATTCCTGCTTTCTGGAGGGTTTTTTAATCATAAATCGATGTTGCATTTTGTCAAAGGCCTTCTCTGCATCTATTGAGATAATCATATGGCTTTTATTTTTCAATTTGTTAATGTAGTGTATTACATTGATTGATTTGTGGGTATTGAAGAATCCTTGCATCCCTCGGATAAAGCCCACTTGGTCATGGTGTATGATCTTTTTAACATGTTGTTGGATTCTGTTTGCTAGAATTTTGTTAAGGATTTTTGCATCTATATTCATCAGTGATATTGGTCTGTAGTTTTCTTTTTTTGTGGCATCTTTGTCAGGTTTTGGTATTAGGGTGATGGTGGCCTCATAGAATGAGTTTGGAAGTTTACCTTCCTCTGCAATTTTCTGGAAGAGTTTGAGTAGGATAGGAGTTAGCTCTTCTCTTAAATTTTTGACAGAATTCAGCTGTGAAGCCGTCTGGTCCTGGGCTTTTGTTTGTTGGAAGATTTCTGATTATAGTTTCAATTTCCATGCTTGTGATGGGTCTGTTAAGATTTTCTTCTTCCTGGTTCAGTTTTGGAAAGTTGTGCTTCTCTAAGAATTTGTCCGTTTCTTCCAAGTTGTCCATTTTATTGGCATATAGTTGCTGATAATAGTCTCTTATGATCCGTTGTATTTCTTTGTTGTCTATTGTGATCTCTCCATTTTCATTTCTAATTTTGTTGATTTGATTTTTCTCCCTTTGTTTCTTGATGAGTCTGGGTAATGGTTTGTCAATTTTACTTATCTTCTCAAAGAACCAACTTTTGGCTTTGTTGATTTTTTTCTATGGTCTCTTTTGTTTCTTTTGCATTTATTTCTGCCCTAATTTTTAATATTTCTTTCCTTCTACTAACCCTGGGGTTCATTATTTCTTCCTTTTCAAGTTGCTTTAGGTGTAGAGTTAGGTTATTTGTTTGACTTTTTTCTTGTTTCTTGAGGTAAACCTGTATTGCTATGAACCTTTCCCTTAGTACTGCTTTTACAGTGTCCCATAGGTTTTGGGTTGTTGTGTTTTTATTTTCATTCATTTCTATGCATGTTTTTATTTCTTTTTTATTTCTTCTGTGATTTGTTGGTTATTCAGCAGCGTGTTGTTCAGCCTCCATATGTTGGCATTTTTAATAGTTTTTCTCCTGTAGTTGAGATCTAATCTTACCGCATTGTGGTCAGAAAAGATGCTTGGAATGATTTCAATTTTTTTGAATTTACCAAGGCTAGATTTATGGCCCAGGATGTGATCTATCCTGGAGAAGTGTCCGTGTGTGCTTGAGAAAAGGTGAAATTCATTGTTTTGGGGTGAAATGTCCAATAGATATCAATTAGGTCTAACTGGTCTATTGCATCATTTAAAGTTTGTGTTTCCTTGTTCATTTTCTGTTTAGTTGATCTATCCATAGGTGTGAGTGGGGTACTAAGTCTCCCACTATTATTGTGTTATTGTTAATTTCCCCTTTCATACTTGTTCAGTTCAGTTCAGTTCAGTCACTCAGTCGTGTCCGACTCTTTGCGAACCCATGAATCGCAGCACGCCAGGCCTCCTTGTCCATCACCAACTCCCAGAGTTCACTCAGATTCATGGCCATCGAGTCAGTGATGCCATCCAGCCATCTGCTATTTGTCTTACATATTGTGGTGCTCCTACATTGGATGCATATATATTTATGATTGTTATATCTTCTTCTTGGATTGATCCTTTGATCATTATGTAGTGTCCATCTTGTCTCTTTTCACAGCCTTTGTTTTAAAGTCTATTTTATCTGATATGAGTATTGCTACTCCTGCTTTCTTTTGGTCTCTAGTTGCATGGAATATCTTTTCCCAGCCCTTCCCTTTCAGTCTGTATGTGTCGCCTGTTTTGAGGTGGGTTTCTTGTAGACAACATATATAGGGGTCTTGTTTTTGTATCCATTCAGCCAGTCTTTGTGTTTTTGTTGGGGCATTCAACCCATTTACATTTAAGGTAATTATGTGGTGTTGGAGAAGACTCTTGAGAGTCCCTTGGACTGCACAAGAGATCCAACCAGTCCATTCTGAAGGAGATCAGCCCTGGGATTTCTTTGGAAGGAATGATGCTAAAGCTGAAACTCCAGTACTTTGGCCACCTCATGCAAAGAGCTGATTCATTGGAAAAGACTCTGATGCTGGGAGGGATTGGGAAAGGAGGAGAAGGGGACGACCGAGGATGAGATGGCTGAATGGCATCACAGACTCAATGGATGTGAGTCTGAGTGAACTCTGGGAGTTGGTGATGGACAGGGAGGTCTGGCGTGGTGCAGTTCTTGGGGTCGCAAAGAATTAGACACGACTCAGCGACTGAACTGAACTGAACTGATTGATAAGTATGATCCCATTGCCATTTACTTTATTGTTTTGGGTTAGAGTTTATACACCCTTTCTGTGTTTCCTGTCTAGAGCAGATTCCTTAGCGTTTGTTGGAGAGCTGGTTTGGTGGTTCTGAATTCTCTGAGCTTTTGCTTGTCTGTAAAGCTTTTGATTTCTCCTTCATATTTGAATGAAATCCTTGCTGGGTACAGTAATTTGGGCTGTAGGTTATTTTCTTTCATCACTTTAAGTATGTCCTGCCATTCCCTTCTGGCCTGAAGAGTTTCTATTGAAAGATCAGCTGTTATCTTTATGGGAATCCTCTTGTGTGTTATTTGTTGTTTTACCCTTGCTGCTTTTAATATTTGTTCTTTGTGTTTGATCTTTGTTAATTTGATAAATATGTGTCTTGGGGTGTTTTGCCTTGGGTTTATCCTGTTTGAGACTCTCTAGGTTTCTTGGACTTGGGTGATTATTTCCTTCCCCATTTTAGAGAAGTTTTCAACTATTGTTTCCTCAAGTATTTTCTCATCATCTTTCTTTTTATCTTCTTCTTCTGGGACTCCTATGGTTCGAATGTTGGGGGGTTTAACATTTTGCCAGAGGTCTCTGAGGTTGTTCTCATTTCTTTTAATTCTTTTTTCTTTTTTCCTCTCTGTTTCAATTATTTCTGCCATTCTATCTTCTGCCTCACTTATCCTGTCTTCTGCCTCTGTTATTCTACTGTTGGCTCCCTCCAGAGTGTTTTTGATCTCATTTAGTGCATTATTTATTACATATTGACTCTTTTTTATTTCTTCTAGGTCCTTGTTAAACCTTTCTTGCATCTTCTCGATCCTTGTCTCCAGGCTATTTATCTGTAACTCCAATTTGTTTTCAAGATTTTGGATCATTTTTACTATCATTATTTGGAATTCTTTATCAGGTAGATTCCCTATCTCTTCCTCTTTTGTTTGGTTTGGTGGGCATTTATCCTGTTCCTTTACTTGCTGGGTATTTCTCTGCCCTTCCATCTTGTTTATATTGCTGTGTTTGGGGTTGCCTTTCTGCATTTTGGCAGTTTGTGGTTCCTCTTTATTGTGGAGGTACCTCGCTGTGGGTGGGGTTGGACGGGTGGCTTGTCAAGGTTTTCTGGTTAGGGAAGCTTGTGTCGGTGTTCTGGTGGACAGGGCTGGATTTCTTCATTCTGGAGTGCAATGAAGTGTCCAGTAATAAGTTTTGAGATGTCAGTGGGTTTGGTGTGACTTTGATCAGCCTGTATATTGAGGCTCAGGGTTACATTCCTGTGTTGCTGGAGAATTTGCATGGTATGTCTTGCTCTGGAGCTTGTTGGCCCTTTGGTGGTGCTTGGTTTCAGTGTAGGTATGGAGGCATTTGATGAGCTCCTGTTGATTAATGTTCCCTGGAGTCAGGTGTTCTCTAGTGTTCTCAGGATTTAGACTTAAGCCTCCTGCTCTGGTTTTCAGTCTTATTCTTACAGTAGCCTCAAGACTTCTCCATCTAAACAGCACCGATGATAAAACATCTAGGTTAATGATGAAAAGTTTCTCCACAGTGAGGGACACCTGGAGAGGTACACAGAGTTACATGGAGAAGAGAAGAGGGAGGAGGGAGATAGAGGTGACCAGGAGGAGAAGAGGGGGAATCAAAAGGGGAGAGAGCAAGCTAGCCAGTAATCACTTCCCAGTGTGCTCTGGATCCCTCAGAGATGTTCATGGCATTACACAGAGAAAAGAAGAAGGAGGAAGGAGACAGAGGTGGCCAGGAGGATAAAAGGGGGAATCAAAAGGAGAGAGACAGATCCAGCCAGTAATCAGTTCCCTAAATGTTCTCTATAGCCTGGAACACACAAAGAGATTCATCTAGTTGGGTAGAGAAGAAAAGGGGGAGGGGGAAGATAGAGGTGACCTGTTGGAGAAAAAGGAGAGTCAAAAGGGGGAGAGAGCAATCAAGCCAGTAATCTTGCTCCCAAGTAAAAATGGGTACTGAAGATTGGGTTCTTAAAGGTACAAAGGTGATAACAAATACCAAAAAGTAAAGATTAAAAATCTTGAGTAGAGGTTAGATTCTCAAAAATACAATATTAAAAACAAAAAACAAACAACAAACAACAACAAACAAACAAACAAATAACACAAAGTCACAGAAATTATAAAATATATACATATATGAAGTTTGCTTTAAAAATAGGGTCTTTCTTATTTTTGGCAAGGTAATAGTAGGTTATAAAAATGAAAATTAAAAGAGTAATGGATACTTAAAAATAACAACAAAAAAAGGTTTTTTTTTTTTAAATTAAAACAATGGCAATAGTGAAAATATATAAGGCTTTCTCTGGAGCTGTTGCAGACAGTGTGGGGTCAGTTCATTTTCAGATAGTTCTTTGGTCCGGCTTGTACTTCTCACGGTCTATAGGCCCCTTCCTATGTAGTCAGTGCTAACTACAGGGTTTTAATCTATTGCACCTGCCACTTCCAAAGAGGTTCCCTCTGTTTATGTTAGCTTCTTCTGTTTGCTGGTCTCTTCAGTGTCCAATTTCCACCCTGACACAAGGGGCATGGTGGTGGTCACTTTTTTTAGGCTTGCTTGTTCAGCCGTGCTTTGAGGAGGGAAGAACACTGCAAACAAATATCACTGGCATGTGTTCACAGTGATTCAGCCACACTGGGTTTGCCCCTGCTCATGGCGTGTGTGCTTTCCCAGTCTACACTGCTCAGACTCTAGGTTGCTCTGCTGAGAACTGTCTGATGCGGGCCCTGGTTTGCATGCACTCCCCAGGTCTAAGCCACTCAGGTTCAGGTTCTTGGGCTCCACAAAGGTGCAGACTTGGTTGGGCCTGCGTTTTGCGCCTGTCCCAGGTCTGAGCAGCTCAGGTGAGCAGGTCCTTGGCGCACATAGTTGCCCCAGTTGAAGGCCACAGCTTATCCCCTCCCCCATCCCAGCCACTCGGTTTTCTGGCTGTACAACAGGCACGCCTTCTCTCTTCTGGGAAGCTGATCTCTGGCTGAGACCCTCCTGGCAGATGTTGACCATCCAGAATCCTAAGAAGTCTTGGTTAGCAACGAAGTCTGCTTGCAGTTTGATATAGGATGCCTCTCTGGGGCCGCGATTGCCCCCTTCTGGCTCTGGCTGTCCTTGATTGCCTGTCTCTGGTGGGAAATGGGCCGGTCCACAGCTGGCTAGCTCTGCTCAGTCTTTTGTTCTGTGAGCATACCTGATGGTGGTTAGGGCTTTTTGCAAGATTGGGGGACAGCTATCCCACAGTCTGGGTTGCTATCTCAAGCTAGTTCCCTCAGATTGCCCTCAGGACATTCAGGCCTGGTCCTTATCCTAAGCAATGCCACCCGCTCCTCCCTGTCCCTCCCCCACTTGCTAGTGGGGGATGCGAGCATCTGGGCTGTTGCACCTCTGGGAGTTGCTGTTGGGCACGTAATCTGTGGGTTTTAATTATTTATTTACTTTTCCTCCCAGTTATTTTGCCCTCTGAGATTCCAAGGCTCGCCACAGACCTGCCGGCGAGTCTTTCCTGGTGTTTGGAAACGTCTCTTTTTAAGACTCCCTTCCCGGGACGGATCTCCTTCCCTACCTCTTTTGTCTCTCTTTTTATCTTTTATATTTTGTCCTACCTCCTTTTGAAGACAATGGGCTGCTTTTCTGGGTGCCTGATGTCCTCTGCCAGCATTCAGAAGTTGTTCTGTGGAATTTGCTTGGCACTCAAATGTTCTTTCGATGAATTTTGTGGGGGAGAAAGTGGTCTCCCCTCCCTATTCCTCTGCTATCTTAGAACCGCCTCCTTAGTATAATAGTTTTTAGCTGCATTCATGTTGCTACAAATGGCATTATTTTGTTCTTTTTTATGGTTGAGTAGTATTCCATTGCAGAGAAGGCAATGGCACCCCACTCCAGTACTCTTGCCTGGAAAATCCCATGAATGGAGGAGCCTGGTAGGCTGTGGTCCATGGGGTCGCTAAGGGTCAGACATGACTGAGCGACTTTATGTTCACTTTTCACTTTCATGCATTGGAGAAGGAAATGGCAACCTACTCCAGTGTTCTTGCTTGGAGAATCCCAGGGATGGGGGTGCCTGGTGGGCTGCCATCTATGGGGTCACACAGAGTTGGACATGACTGAAGTGACTTAGTAGTAGCAGTATTCCATTGTATTTATGTACTACGGCTTCCTTACTTATGATACAGATTTGGCCAATCAGCTTGTTCCATTCCTTCATGGCCACAGTGACTGGGTCAAGGATGGGCTTGAGAACCAAGTGGACCAGTGAAACTTTTGTTGGACTTTGGAAGAGTGTTGGGAAAGAGAAGCTGTTGTTGCTTGGATGCAGGATGTAAGCCTGGAGGTGCCAGGGGACAGTAGGGGGACTGGGCATATTTGAGAGAGGGGAAGCAGAGCAGAGAGATGGTGTGAGAGAGAGTGAGTCTTGGAGACTGGCATCCTTGAAGTCAGACTTACCACTGGACTTTTCAAACACTGGCACCAACAAGTGTTATTTTGCTTAAGCCAGTTTTATTTGACTTCCAACACTTAAAACTAGGGTGAGCATGTGTCTTCATTTTGGGACAGTCCTAGTTTATACTTACTGTTCCAGCATTGTTATTAATAGTGTCTTATTTTACTCTTAGAAGTATTATGATTGAGAGGATAAATTATATTATAAATAAATCTTATTTGAAACCCAAAAGGCCAGGCCAATACAGCCATACTGGAGCAATACTCTTGTGGAGTTCCCAACAGCTTCTCAAATTATTCAGTGCATACTGTGTTCTGACTGAAGAGAGTTCTGGTGAATACGCTTGTCTCCATCTCTAATGTGGGTCAAGGGCTCCTTCTAGATTGGTAGCAGCCCCGATGACCCCCTTATTCCACCTTTGACCTTTAGGGTATGGCTACTAACTTCCTAGTATCCTTGTCCTAGTAGCAACAAGCTGAACTTTTCTGGTTAAGCAGTTAGCCTCATCAGTCAACCTTTCCCTCTCTCTCTGCTTCCTTGATTACTCCCCTGTGCACCCCTATTTTACAGGCCTTGAAGACACATTGGCAAAGATCTGCCTTGTAGTACGTGATGTTGGCTTCTTCGATTCTCTTGTTTTTCCTTGTTGATAAAACAGAACCCTGATCTTTAGTCTAAGCTTTATCCTTCCCAACTGTATAATCTTAGGCAGGTCACTCATTACCTCTCTGAGACTCTATTTGCTCCTCTGTTAAGTGGAGTTGAGAGTGTCTTCTCTACTTATCCCACAAGGCTGTTTAATGTTGAAACAGGAGAATGCTTTCTTTGTGGTTTATAAGCTGCTATACTGATATGAGGGGAACTGAAAAGTATTGTTCAGTTATGCTTTGACAGCTTTCCTCAATGGGGTGTCACATGAGGTCTTATTTGTTATCACTAGAGTTTAATAGTTAAGTCAACAAGGTTCAATTATTCCATTCTGGGTTTCAAGTGTTATATATATATATATATATTGTGTGTATAAATATATGTGTACATGCGTGCTCAGTCACTTCAGTCATGTCCCACTCTTTGCGACCCTATGGACTGTAGCCTGACAGGTTCATCTGTCCTTGGGATTCTCCAGATATATATATAATGTAGAGTTTGTGTTTTATTTGGAGGGGAAGTGGGAGACAAAGGTTACTTATATGAATGAAAATTGTTGTTTAAGCAACATGAGTTGATAATAATATCCATTGTTAATATTTATTGTTTATTTTTGCCTGGCTTACAGTTAAGTATTTTCTGTGCATTATATCATGTAATCCTCACAATGACATGCCTAGCCTGTATCATCAGCTTATATATTTTTTAGATGAAGAAATTAAAACAAAGAATTGGTAGAATCAGAAATCAGTCCCAAGTCTGTTTGATCCTAAAGCCTTTGCTTCTAAAGCTGATATTATTCCACTCATTTTGTATACTGGGAAAAACACACAACCTGAAGTCAGGAGATCTGGTTTCCATTCCCCTCTCTGCCTTTAACCAGCTGACTGACCTTGGGCAAATCAGTTTACCAAACTGGCCTTTATTTCTCTATCCGACAAACGAGTTGATGACTCCAGAAGTCCCCTGGAACCCAATGATTTTATGATTGTAGGTGTTTGGGTTTAGGGTCAGAAGTTCAGTTTTTCTTTAACGTTGTAAGATCTAAATCTTTCCTTTGGTGGGGGATGTGTTTTAGCAGTCACTAAAGCTTCCAGCTGCAAAATGCAGAATAAAGGAGAGGGGGTGGTTTGTGGGTGAGATGAAGAATTTTCTGCTGCCAGATATTTAGAAAATGGTGAAATTTGCATTGAAAGTATATTATTAGTAGTAGAAAATAATGATTAATGCCATTTCATGTTCTTTTCACAAGTCATGATAGATAATGAACAATGATAACACTATGCATGATTGCTGATCCTTATGACATTCAAAGCAGATTCAAAATTCCCATTCCACATACAGGACTCAGTTAGGGCATGATATTAAATTCAAACTTAGGGATCAGATTTAAAATTCAAATGCATATCCTCTTTGCATATCTATTTTGACACAGCATTACAAATTACTCACTGTAATATGAATTAAAGATGGACTTTTGTACAATGGGGGAAATGTTAAAAGAAATTTTATTTAAATTTAAATCCCTTTTTTCTCTTTCCAGATTTTCTCCCCCCTATTTATCCCTCAGTATATCTGCTAATTATCAAAAGTATTGCTGTTTAAACAGTAATTTGTTCATTCACATTTTATTATTTTTTGCTGGTAGCAACTGCCAAGAAGCAATGTTGATATCTTGAATCACAATTAGTTCACTGTGGTGTTCCTAAATGAGAAAATTTCAAAAGTACTCTGTCCTATCTATATTTTAGTGTTTACCTAATGTGCATCATGTAGGAAGAACTGATGTCAAAAAAGGACAGAGTGGCAAATGTGCTTCTAAGTATATTACAATATAGCCAGTGAAATGTCCAAAATGACAAATTAAATTTAATGTATAGGTACATTGCCAATTTGGGGAGGGCAGTGAAAAGCAGCACCCTTTGCTAACCTGATAAGAATTAATCAGATTTTAATTGCTCACTGTTCAACCTGGACTGTTTAGCACATTTAGGCCAAATAATCACTGGGGCATCTCAAACCAAATGGCTGAAAATTTTCCTCTTCTAAACTGTGGGTTTGGTTTTGTGCTAATCATTTTTGGACCTTCTAATTTTTTTCTTTTTGGCAATCTTATTTATTCTATGACACTAATAATTTCCTTTGGGTTTTTCTGTCTTAACAGAGGGGAATAATTTGTTATTTTGTGTAAGTAAAGGCAATGCTAGTCTCTGTGTCAGGACCTGAAATTGTTTTCTTTGTTTTTGCAAATATCCTTTCTGTTTTCATCTACCAGGGAAGCTCCCTGAGGTTAGGGGTGCAGTTTGTCACTACAGAGATGGAGCCTGACATTTTGGCCTCATTAACATGGTGCTATAACAAAGCGAGTGAACCTCAAACTTAATTTAGCAAAACAACCAAGCCCATAAAAAAGGGCAGGAAAAGAAAATCAGAGGTGCTTCCAGTAAACTTTTATTATTGAACCTAAGCATTTTTCTTAAAATTGCCAGAAGCTTCCTAGCTCTGCACTGGTACTTAGGGAGCTCCACTGACAAATGCTAGCAAAGTTTCCACAGGAGACTCAGTAGATAGAAATCTTGTATTGCATTCATTTTTGCACTTCTTCAATTCCTGGAGGTCCTTGTTTAGCCTTCAATAAAATCAACCCTGGACTAATCAATGAGAAATTGCAAAGACTATGAATCTGCAAAATCAATACATTCATATAATAATTATACAAGCACATTAGAGAAGCATGGTGATGCATAGCCAAGCCAACCCCAGGGAATACACTATTGAAATCTTTAAATCTCATCCAGATGTTATAAAGTTCTACATACTTTGCTCTGGTTTAGGATAATCCTGGCATTTAAGAGAAAGAATATTGAAAATCTTTCCTCCAATTTATGCAAGTTTAAAAAATTAACATATATAACTCCTTTACAGCCTTTATAGCTAAAAGCCAAGATATAAGTGAATAGAAAAATTTAAGTGAGTTTTGGAGAACATAGACCAGTTCATCCTGAATGCAGGGTCCTGTCATCTCTTTGAAATGCCAAGTCTATTCTATTCCCCAATACTGTTGATATAGGCAATTTCGGTAACTACTTTTGGCTGCATTCTCACTATCTGCCCCAAGATGAGGACTCCTTCCACCAGCCCAGGTCACTAATCTCGCTGCTCTCCTCAACCAAAAGCATTTGAACTGAATTGAACCACAAGACTGGAGTTCTAGTTACAGCTGTACCAGTAGCTCTTTCAGTCTCTCTCAGCCTCAGTTTCCATATCTCTAAAATGACTATAATAATGTTGATTACGTAAGGCGAAGTGTTGGTTAGAGTGCTGTCCAAATGATTACATTCTGTAGTTCCTGGATAATTTCCTGATCTGGAACAACTTTATCTCTGAGTAGAAGAGTCATGGGCTTCCCAGGTGGTGCTAGTGGTAAAGAACCCACCTGCCAATGCAGGAGATATAAATAGGTGTAGATTCAATCCCTGGGTTGGGAAGATCCCTAGAGGAGGGCATGGCAACCCACTCCAGTATTCTTGCCTGGAGAATCCTCTGGACAGTGGAGACTTGTGGGCTACAGTCCGTGGGGTCACAAATAGTCAGACATGACTGAAGTGACTTAGCAGGCAGGCACGCAGGCAGGCAGAAGAGTGACAGTTGAGGTCTGTGATGTTTAATCAGTCAACTTGAGTAGGCTAAAGGATGCCCAATAGCTGGCAAAATTTTATTTCTGGATGTGTTGAGAAACATTTGGATGTCTCAGAGACTCTAATAATTTATATTTGTGTAGTAATATATGTTTTACAAAGTGAAGCTTTGTTCTAGACCTTAAAGTACTGAGAAATGATATCAAAGGAAAATTTTTGACTATCCTGAGGTTATTCCATTACAACCATGCACAGTTTGAAAAAAAAAATCAACTTTAGGTACTAGGATAATGAAGAGAAGTTTTAAATAAAGCTGTGTCTTGTGTTAGAAGTAGGGAGAAGCCCAAAATTATAACTCAGTACTATTTGTTGTTCAGTTGCTAAGCCATGCCCAACTCTTTGTGACCTCATGGACTACAGCACACCAGGCTCCTCTGTCCATGGGATTTCTCAGGCAAGAATACTGGAGGGATTGCCATTTCCTTCTCTAGTGTATCTTCCTGAGGCAGTAGGATCGAACTCATGTCTCCCTCCTTGGCAGGTGATTCTTTACCACTGAGTCATCATTCGCCTATAAAACTTGAGCTTCCTGTATTTTTAAGTAGATGTTTTTAATCATTTGGGAAACTATAAGCCGTTATTTCTTTAAAAAAAATTTTTTTCCCCATGCTGTTTGCTCTTTCTTTTCCTTCTTAGACTCAGCTTACATGTATGCCTAATATTGTCCCACAGGTAACTGAGTCTCATTTATTTTCTCTTAATCTCTGTCCCTCAGATTGGATAACTTCTATTGATTTGTTTTCAAATTCACTAATCCTTTCTTTTTCTGCCAGCCCCAAATTCCTCTTAAGCCCATCCAGTGAAATTTTCATTTCAGATATTTTACTTTTCAATTCTGTAAGATCTGTTTGGGTTTTATTATAAATAGTTTACACTTGCCTTCAAGGTTTCTCATTTTCTTACTTACTATAACTATCTTTTTCTTTAATTCTTGAAACATATACATTTATAATATCTGGTTTAAAGTTCTTGTCTGCTAATTTTATAATCTGGGTCATTTGGGGGTCTATTTCTGCTGGCTGCATTTTTTCCCTTTGATTTTAGGTCATATTTTCATACTCAGTCACATGTCTAGTAGGTTTTGCTTTTGCATCAGACATTAAAGATGGTACATTTTATGGAAAAATAGGTCATAATATTTTCTTTTAATAGGTGTTGAGTTTTATTTTGGCAAGCAGTTAAAGTACTGGCTAATCCTTTTGGTCCTACTAGTACTCTTGCCTGGAAAATTCTTGGATGGAGGAGCCCCATAGGCTGCAGTCCATGGGGTCGTGAAGAGTCAGACACGACTTCACTTTCACTTTCACTTTCACTTTCATGCATTGGAGAAGGAAATGGCAAATCACTCCCGTGTTCTTGCCTGGAGAATCCCAGGGACGGCAGAGCCTGGTGGGCTGCCATCTATCTATGAGGTGGCACAGAGTCGGACATGACTGAAACAACTTAGCAGCAGCAGCAGACTCAATTTTATTCTTCATTAGGTTTTCAGTTTTGTACTAATCGTAGAGTATGGTCCTTATCCTATAGTCAGATGCTTACTCATAATGCATCACGTTTCTAGAGTTTAAACTTAGTGCAAAAGTAAGTAAGTTTAAACTTACTCAGCAAAATATTTCTATTCTGATTGGGCTAGCCTTGTATAACCTCTGTTATCTCCAGTCAGAGGTCTCCTTAAAATTTTCCTCTAGACTATCGCTTTAAAAATTATGACTCAGCCTCTAAGCAGGCAATCTCTTCTAGGCTTCATGCACCACCTATACCTTGGCCAAGAACCTACAATGAATCCTCATCTTAGTTTTGAGCCTCAATCTTTCTGTGTGACTTCCTGTTCCTATTACCCTGTTTAGCCAATTTCAGTCACTTTCGCCACCTGGAACTCCAATTATTGCTTCCTTTGCTCAGTGAGATTGACAGTCTCCATGTTGCCTCACTTTGTATGTTTCCCTTCTCTCTTAGAAAATAGCCCTATAGGACTTCTCTGGCATGTCAGTGGTTAAGACTCTGGGCTTTCAATGCAGGGGGCATGGATTTGATCCCCTGGTCAGTCGGGCATGACTAAGCGACTTCACTTTCACTTTTCACTCTCATGCATTGGAGAAGGAAATGGCAACCCACTCCAGTATTCTTGCCTGGAGAATCCCAGGGACAGAGGAGCCTGGTGGGCTGCTGTCTATGGGGTCGCACAGGGTTGGACACAACTGAAGTGACTTAGCAGCAGCAGCAGGGAATTAATATCCCACATGCCACATAGTGCAACCAAAAAAAATAAAATAAAATAAAATAAAATAAAATAGTTAAAAAAAAGAAAATAGCCATACCCTCTTGGCTATTTAGTGTCTTTCAACAGTTGCCTTATATACTTTGTCTAGTTTTAGCATTCTTTTTAGCAAAAAGCAAATCTGGTACTAGTTATTCTATAATGACTGGAAGCAAAGTTATTTATCTAGATTCTTTTGCTTTAAATTGTACATAAATTATTTTATTCTTGACAGTGGTAATACATCAAGATTTTGTCTAATATTACTGCTAGGAACATATCCAACCAAAAATCAAAAAGTGAATTTGATTACAAAATAAATACTCAGAACAATAAAAGATGTTGATTTCAAATTTAAGTTTCACCTACTATAGAATGAGGCTGCCCTAATTTAAGAACAAAGAGAAGACAATTAGACAGAATTTCTACATAGCAGGATTTAATAATTATTAAATCCTGGCATAATTATTAAAATCCAGGCATAATTATTAAATTAACCAACATCTCCAAGGTTTTAAATTAAAATTCCCAAATTTAAGCTATGACCTCACAAATTTGGAAACACCTTTGTGATTCTATGTAATATAAATTTATGTACTTTATTTTTAAAGTAAACATTGAATAAAGGGGAAACTCTGTATGTCATCAGTGTCTCTGTCATTTGTCTATCACCTACTTCCCTCTCCTTGTTGTTCTCTTTAACATTTACTGAGCAATTGATATATATCAAGTACTTTACATGCCAGACTGTATTTCCTCTTCACAAAAAACCCCATGCTGTTAACTAACTTTTCCAAGATTAGTAGTAATCTTGACTAAATCAAGGGTCAAAATCTAGACAGTCAGGCCCCTTGATATTGTCACTCTAAGTACGCCAGGTAATAGGAAAGAGGTAAACGGCACCCCACTCCAGTACTTTTGCCTGGAAAATCCCGTGGACGGAGGAGCCTGGTGGGCTGCAGTCCATGGGGTTGCGAAGAGTCAGGCACGACTGAGCAACTTCACTTTCACTTTTCACTTTCATGCATTGGAGGAGGAAATGGCAACCCACTCCAGTGTTCTTACCTGGAGAATCCCAAGGATGGGGGAGCCTGGTGGGCTGCCATCTATGGGGTCGCACAGAGTCAGACAGGACTGAAGCGACTTAGCAGCAGCAGCAGCTTATTTCTTTAGCATATTCCCTTCCAGGTTTATCCATACTGTTTCAAATGGCAAGATTTTATCTTTTTATGGATGAGTAATATTCTATTGTGTATACTAACACATTTTCTTTATCCAGTCATCTGTGGTGGGCAATTAGGTAGCTTTTCTATCTTGGCAATTATAAATAATATTGCTATGAACATAGGGGTTCATGTATCTTTTCAACTTTGTGATTTGTATTCTTGGAATAAATACCCCCAAATGGGATAGCTGTATCATATTATAGCTCTATTCTTAATTTTGGGGGGTATCTCCATACTGTTTTCCATAGTGGCTGCAACATTTTATATTCCCACTAACAGTGTGTGATGGTTCCCTTTTCTCCAAATCCTCTCTAATACTTGCGATTTCTTGCCTTTTTGATAATAGCCATTCTGACGGGTATCAAATGTTATCTCATTTGTGGTTTTGATTTGTATTTCTCTAATAGTTAGTGATATTGAACATCTTTTCACGTGCCTATTGGCCATCTATATATCTTTGTCCAAATGTCTATTCAGTTCCTCTGCCCATTTTTAAATTGGTTGTTGGTTTTTTGTTGTTGAGTTGCATGAGTTCTTTATATATTTTGGGTATTAACTTATTTTCAGATGTATTATTTGCAAAAACCTTCTCCTATTTGATAGATTGTATTTTTATTTTATTGATAATTTCCTTTTCTGTGCAGAAACTTTTATTTGATGTAATCTTATTTGTTTATTATTGCTTTTTCTTTTGCCTGTGGAGACATATCTAGAGCTACATTGCTAAGACTGATGTCAAAGGGTGTATTGCTTATGTTTTCTTCTAAGATTTTTACAGTTTCAAGTCTTACATTTAGGTCTGTAATCCATTTTGAGGTATTTTTTGTGTGTGGTGTAAAGTGGTGGTCAAGTTTCATATTTTGCATATGGCTATTCAGCTTTCCCAACACCATATATTGAAGAGGCTGATTTTCCCCATTGTTTAGTCTTGGTTCCTTTGTTATAAAGTAATTGACCATATATGTGCGGATTTATTTCTTGGCTCTCAATTCTCTTGCATCAGTCTGTGTGTATACTAGATTATTGCTGTTTCGCTAGTGGTAAAGAACATGCCTGCCAATGCAGGAGATGTAAGAGGTGAGGGTTTGATCCCTTGGTTGGGAAGATCCATTGGAGGGGGGCAACCTACTCCAGTATTCTTACCTGGAGAATCCCATGGACAGAGCAGTCTGGCGGGTTATAGTCCATAGTATCGCAGAGTCAGACATGACTGAAGCACACACAACACTACCCTTGAGACAGTTGTGTTTTGTGAATCTGTTAGTAGAGGTGCCCACAAAAGAATCCATTCAATTTAGTTTCATGTTGTATAAAAATGACAAAATGTTGTTTACGAAGGGAAATTTGCCGCATCGCATTTATCATTTGCTTGAAATTATAATATTCCTTTTCCAAATATGTCTTGCCTCCTAGGAGAATTTTTCATGATTCTAAATATGGTGCAAGAAATGTGACATATTCTTATTTCTCTTCTCTTTATTTGCTTCTTTATCTTCCCTAGTGTCACAGTCATATCATGGTTCAACTTTGTAATCTATAACATCACTCACTTCCATACACAACAAATAGTACGACACAAATATACCAACACCCATCATACAGTAACTTATTGTCCATTAAATGAGTCAATAAAGATTAGAACATTAATTTATTTAGGGAGTTTTGTGCTAGTATTTTTCTGAATAAAAAAAGGACCAATTCATAATTACTGGTGTGTACTGTAGCAAACATTTCCCTTACCCATGTCATAGGGCCAAATGGTATACTCAAAAGAGTATTGGAGGGAGGGGGGGTTCAGGGTTGGGAACTCATGTACATCTGTGGTGGATTCATGTCAATGTCTGGCAAAACCAATACAGTATTGTAAAGTGAAAAAATAAAGTAAAATAAAAGAGTATTGGATTTATTTTTAAGAAGCCTCACATTTTCAGCTTATGTTTTTCCTTTGTATTTTCAGATTGTTCACTTCCTTTGGTATTTCTAAAACTCAGTGGCAGGAAGAAAAATAATGTTAGATGATGTCAGAAAAGCAAGCTGAGGAAATAATAAATAAAGATGAAAACAAGAGTCACAAATAAGAATAATGTAAAGACTGGAGTTGGCTTCCCAGGTGGCTCAGTGGTAAAGAATATGCTTACCAATGCAAGAGACTTGGGTTCAATCCCTGGAGAAAGAAATGGAAAGCCATTCCAGTACTGTTGCCTGGGAAATCCCATTGGCAGAGGAGCCTGTCAGGGCTACAGTACATGGGGTTGCAGGAGAGTCAGACATGACTTAACGACTAAACAACAGCAAAAGAGACCGGTTACTCTTATTGCTGTTTCATATCTGCACACAAAAGAGACTTCTTGAAACAATTTGCTGGCGAAATTAAAAAATAATGTCAAGTATATAGAAATATAAACTGTAAACTGTATGGTATATCTTTTTTCTTACATTAGTTAATGGAACTTTCTCATATCTGCCTTGACTGGCTCTTGAGACTCCGTTAACCTGCTTTCCATTGAGAGTCAAAGATGTGATCTGAAGTTGAGGCAACTTGGAAAGAACTTTGCCATTAGTGACTCTAAGAAGCAAAGGGTAGGTTTTATGCTTCCAGTTGAACCTCTTATCGGGCTGGGAGCATGTCTTCTATTGCTTTTCTTATTTTCCTACAGTTCTCAGAACTAGCCTATGTACCCATCTGGTACTTACTAAATATCTGTCTATTGACTGATTTTCAGACCTAGAAATGTAGAATAGCGTGAGATCAACTAGGGACTATGTACAAGGGGAGAATCAGCTCAAAAGAGTGTGTTTCTCCTTGTTCAGTTTGGTGTCTTCTATTTTTTAGTAAGTTCTTTGTTTCAGAAGAAACTATTTTAACTTCAGTGTAGTCTGATATGTACTTTGAACAGATATAAGTATGATAAAAGTATGACTTTGGATATACAATTCTCTTAGTCACTTCCTTTTAAATAATTTTCTACTTGTCCTTGGCCCATGAAGGTGTCTAAAGGCATTTAGATGCTAGCCAAGCTCATTTTATCTCAGGAAGTGAGATGCTTGTTAGATACATTCCTTTATAAATATGTAGATATCTCTGATAGCGAAAAGATTTTCTGTTAAAAACTAAACTGCAAATAAGTTTCTGAATTTTTCAGTCAGATTTGAATGTTCACCTAAGTATGTATTTTTAATATTCGTTTGGGGACCTTGATGTGGCAAGGAAAGGGGAACTTTTTTTTCTTTCAAGAGACATTGAATTACCAAAAATGTCAATTGAGGGTAATGTCATTAAAAGCCAACAGAGCTATACTCCTTAAGTCCACAGAGATTAACAAGCATAAACTTTACATAATCAGTATATAGAGAAATGCAGGGGGAGGAAGGAATGAAGGTTTGGGTCTTTTCCAGTGTTTTAAATTTTTTCCTTCCAAGAAGCTTCAATAAAAAGATAAAATGAATGATGGTAGATCCTAGGGTCTGTTATTCCAACTTGAATTTTTCATTATAAATTAAATGTTAATATAATATTTCAGTTCAGTTGCTCAGTCATGTCTGACTGAGACTCCATGGACTGCAGTAAGCCAAGCTTTCTGTCCATCACTGGTGATAGATATAATATTTATCACCAGTTAAATAATATAGTTTTTTTTTTTTAATGTACTTTATTTTAGTTTACAATACTGTATTGGTTTTGCCATACATCAACATGAATCTGCCACGGGCGTACACGTGTTCCCAATCCTGAATCCCCCTCTCACTTCCCTCCCCATACCATCACTCTGGGTCATCCCAGTCTACCAGCCCCAAGCATCCTGTATCCTGCTTCAAACCTAGGCTGGTGATTCATTTCTTATATATTATACATGTTTCAATGCCATTCTCCCAAATCATCCCACCCTCAGTTTTCAAATATAATAGATGTTGCAAGATAATAAAACATGTTTCCACTATGAATTTGGGTTTTCTCTGGCATCATTTCTGGAGCTTCTGTAGAAGAATAATACTCCAGTTTGAAAAACATGGTGTTGTAATATCTTCAGTTCAGTTTTGTTGCTGTCATGTCCGACTATTTGCAACCCCATGGACTGCGGCATGCCAGGCTTCTCTGTCCATCATCATCTCCCGGTGCTTGCTCATACTCATGTCCATTGAGTTGGTGATGCCTTCTAACCATCTCATACTCTGTTATCCCCTTCTCCTCCTGCCTTTGATCTTTCCCGGCATCAGGGTATTTTCCAGTGAGTCAGTTCTTCACATCAGGTGGCCAAAGTATTGAAGCTTCAGCATCAGTCCTTCCAATGAATATTCAGGACTGGGTTCCTTTAGGATTAACTGGTTTGATTTCCTTGCAGTCCAAGGGACTCTCAAGAGTCTTCTCCAACACCACAGTTCAAAAGCATCAATTTTTTGGTGCTCAGGTCTCCTTATGGTCCAACTCTCACATCCATACATGACTACTGGAAAAACCATAGCCGTGACTAAACAGACCTTTGTTGGCAAAGTAATGTCTCTGCTTTTTACTATGCTGTCTAGGTTTGTCATGATCAAGGATGAGATGGCTGGATGGCATCACTAACTCGATGGCCATGAATCTGAGTGAACTCCGGGAGTTGGTGATGGACAGGGAGGCCTGGCGTGCTGCGATTCATGGGGTCACAAAGAGTCAGACACGACTGAGCGACTGAACTGAACTGAACTGAACTAGGTTTGACATAGCTTTTCTTCCAAGGAGCAAGCCTCTTTTAATTTCATGGCACAGTCAGCATCTGCAGTGATTTTGGAGCCCAAGAAAATAAAGTCTGTCACTGTTTCCATTGTTCCCCATCTATTTGCCTTGAAGTGATGGGATTAGATGCCATGATCTTCATTTTTTTGAATGTTAAATTTAAGTCAGCTTTTTCACTCTCCTCTTTCACTTTCATCAAGAGGCTCTTTAGTTCTTCTTCACTTTCTGCCATAAAGATCACGTCATCTGCATATCTGAGGTTATTGATATTTCTCCCAGCAATATTGATTCCAGCTTGTGTTTCATTGAGCCTGTCATTTCCCATGATGTACTCAACATATAAATTAAATAAACAAGGTGACAATACACAGCCTTAATGTACTCCTTTGCCAATTTGGAACCAGTGCGTTGTTCCATTTCTGGCTCATGTTGCTTCTTGACATGCATACAGATTTCTCAGGATCTCTTTAAGATTTCTCCCATCTCTTTAAGAATTATCCACAGTTTGTTTTGGTCCACAGAGTCAAAGGCTTTGGCATGGTCAATAAAGCAGAAGTAGATGTTTTCCTGGAACTCTCCTGGTTTTTTGGTGATCCAACAGATATTGGCAATTTGACCTCTGGTTCCTCTGCCTTTCCTAAATCCAGCTTGAACATCTGGAAGTTCTTGGTTTGTGTACTGTTGAAGCCTGGCTTGGAGAATTTTGAGCATTACTTTGCTAGTGTGTGAGATGAGTATAATTGTGTGGTAGTTTTGAACATTCTTTGGCGTTGTCTTTCTTTGGGATTGGAATGAAAACTGACCTTTTCCAGTCCTATGGCCACTGCTGAGTTTTCCACATTTGCTGGCATATTGAGTGCAGCACTTTCACAGGATCATCTTTTAGGATTTGAAATGGCTCAACTGGAATTCTATCTCCTCTACCAGTTTTGTTCATAGTGATGCTTCCTAAGGCCCACTTGACTTCATACTCCAGGATGCCTGACTCTAGGTGAGTGATCAAACCATTGTGGCTATCTGGGTCATTAATAACTTCGTGTACAGTTCTTCTGTGTATTCTTGCCACCTCTTCTTAGTATCTTCTGCTTCTGTTAGGTCTATACCATTTCTGTCCTTTATTGTGCCCATCTTTGTAGGAAATGTTCCCTTGGTATGTCTAATTTTCTTGAAGAGATCTCTAGTCTTTCCCATTCTATTTTCCTCTATTTCTTTGCACTGATCACTGAGGAAGGCTGTCTTACCTCTCCTTGCTATTCTTTGGAACGCTGCCTTTAAATGGGCGTATCTTTCCTTTTCTCCTTTGCCTTTAGCTTCTTTTCTCAGCTGTTGTAAGTCCTCCTCAGACAACCATTTTGCCTTTTGCATTTCTTTCTCTTGGGGATGGTTTTTTGATGACTGCCTCCTGTACAATGTTACAAACCTCCGTTCATAGTTCTTCAGGCACTCTGTTTATCTCTGTCTGTAACACCTTACATAGATATTATTACAGTGAACTTTAATGCTTTTTTCACATTGTCTCCTCCATTACACTCAGAGCTCCTTGTGGTCAGGAGTTAAATTTCATCTTGCTGCATATTATCAGAGGCTAGTAAACAGTAGCAAGTAGTATTTGCTAAATGGAATTCAGTTCAGTTCAGTCATTCAGTCGTGTCCGTCTCTTGGTGATCCAATGGACTGCAGTATGCCAGGCTTCCCTGTCCATCACCAACTCCTGGAGCTTACTCAAACTCATTTAAATGAGTGTATTTTATACTAGGGCTATCAAAGGCTCATCCAGGCTATGATCATCTTTTTTTGTAAAATGACTGTGGTGATAGTTACTAACAATTCATCTTATTTAGTTTATAAGATATGCTATGGTATAAATGAAAGCAGTATTGGAACTGTTGCCAAGAGAAAGTTAGTTCCCCAGTGCATGGTCTGAAACATCTGGAGAACTGTGGGGCCATGGGATAATCAAAAGAGGGTTGTCTTCTCAGCAGTTTTTATTGAAAATGATACACAAATCCCTTAGACTTTGTTAAAAATTTCAAGGGTATGTTAATCGATAGGGCTACCGTAACAGAGCTCCAGGGGTCAGGAGGTTTAAACAACAGAAATTTATTTCTTACAGTTCTGGAGGCTGGAAGTTCAAGACAGAAGTTTTGACTTCGAAGGTTTGGTTTTTCCTCAGGCCTCTCTCCTTGACTTGCAGGGAGCTGTCTTCTCTCTGTGTACTCACATGACCTTTCCTTTGTGTGTGCTCCCATTCCTGGTGTCTCTTCCTTTCCTGAGAAGGACACCAGACCTTTTGGATTAGAGCATCACTCTCTGACTTCATTTAACCATAATTGCTTCTTTAAAAGTCCTGTCTCCAAATACAGTCACATGTTGTTGCGGGGGTGGGAGGTGGGGTAGGGTGGTGGCAAACGGTAGTGGTAGTGGTGATGGTGGTTGGGGCTTCAACAAATATATTTTGAGGGGACTCAATTCTGTATTTTTTTCCTTTGAACTTTTACACTCATTCAAAAAATATTTTTTTAAATTTATTGAAGTATAGTTGATTTATTTTTTTAATTTTTAAATTTTTACTTTATTTTATTTTACAATACTGTATTGGTTTTGCCATACATTGACATGAATCCACCACGGGTGTATACAAGCTCCCAATCCTGAATCCCCCTCCCACCTCGCACCCTATATCATCTCTCTGGATCATTGATTTACAATGTTGTATCAATTTCTGCTATACAGCAAAGTGATTCATATATATATATATATATATATATATATATATATATATATATATACTTGTTCATATTCTTTTCCATTATGGTTTGTCACAGGATATTGAATATAGCTCCCCATGCTATACAGTGGAACCTTGCTGTTTGCCTGTCCTCTATATACTAGTTTGCATCTGCTAATCCCAAACTCCCAGTCCTTCCCTCCCCCACTCCCCTTCCCAACCACAAGTCTGTTCTGTTTGTTTATGAGTCTGTCTGTTTTGTAAATCTGTTCATTGTGTCATGTAAGTGATATCTACATATAAGTGATATTGTATAGTGCCTGCCTTTCTCTTTCTGGCTGACTTTGCTTAGTATGATAATCTCTTAAGTCCAATCATGGTGCTACAAATATCATTTCATTCTTCTTTAAGACTAATATTTCATTGTACAGATGATCCACATCTTCTTTATCCATTCATCTGTTGAAGGACATTGAAGTTGTTTCCATGTCTTGGCTAGACACAATTCAGTTGATAAAGTATTACAAGAGTTGCTTACAAACAAGCTATGCATTGAATTGTTAAAGGTGATCACGTTCCTTGAGAATCCTAAAGAGTCTAGTTTGCATTCTGCTAGAAAGCCTGGTAGCCATGTATCCCTGTGCACCTGTGGCATCTGTGTTTTTGCCAACATAGCTTCAATTCGCCCTTCTACTTTGTGGTACTGTCAATCACCCTGACCTCCACTGGCTAAGGGGTAAGCATATGACCTGAGTTATGCTGGTTGATGATATCTGCCTGAAATTTCACTCATTAAAGCAGTCAGCAAAATGCAAATGGCTGCATCTTATTCTCCTTGATGGCAGCTCACTAAACAGACTGCTGCTTATCGTGGACATTGCTGTATATCATTGGTATTGCCCAGTTTCTGCTTTTTCCAAAATACATTGCCATTTCTTTCGTTCCCCTTTCAACAAACTTCCTCCTTCCCTTTGGGAAGTTTTTGTTGGTTACTTTTTACTTTTGTTGCTTGAAATATCATCATCATCAACATCAACAACAACAACAAAATCTAGTAGTTTCATGATGTTTATCATTATAATGAAATCTAGCCTTACATATTTACAAATATTTGGGTGAAATTTATGAGATTGTGGACAAAATACTTTGTTATCGGAGCATCCCTATTGTGGTCTTGGATGAGCCATGGTATCTGATTGCTGCTGTTATGTAAATGAATAGACTTTTTAAAGCTTTTACTTGGATTGGTCATTCTGGAAAATCCCTGTATTGTTATCATTTTAAATGTCATTTGGTTCTGCTCTGATTCCTCATTTTAGTTCTTCTTTCATGGAAATGCTAAGGATGCTCCTGCTGCTGCTGCTAAGTCGCTTCAGTCGTGTCTGACTCTGTGCGACCCCATAGACGGCAGCCCAGCAGGCTCCCCCGTCCCTGGGATTCTCCAGGCAAGAACACTGGATTGGGGTGCCATTGCCTTCTCCAATGCATGAAAGTGAAAAACGAAAGTGAAGTTGCTCAGTCGTGCTGACTCTTAGCAACCATATGGACTGCAGCCTGCCGGGCTTCTCCATCCATGGGACTTTCCAGGCAAGAGTACTGGAGTGGGGTGCCATTGCCTTCTCCGAATGCTAAGGATAGGAGTGTCATAAAATCTTTTTCTCTGTCGAAGTAGGACCTGGATCATAAGTCTGTGCACCATTGTCCTAGTGGAATGATGTAGCATGTTACTATCCTTTTGAAGTTGATCTTGAAGGTATTTAAGATGGTGCACCATGTTGTATACAAATACTGACAAAGCAAGGAAAACAGAAAAATCAAATGACAGGTATAAAAACCATTTTTCTGCTTAAAGAGTAATAAGTCTTTCTGGGGACAATACATAGTCAAAACACTAGGAGAAGATGCACAGAAAATCTTTATTTTGACTTAGGAAAAGGCATGGAGAGTGTGACAGCCCCTATGGAGGCTTTGCTTCCACAGCTTTGGAGATAGTTGCATTCTTGCCAGTCAGGACCAAACACCACGTGAAAAGAGACACATCCTTTGTGCAACTCTGGAGGAAAGGACTGCCATAGGTGTTTGTAATGGTGGGGAATGTCAGCAAGAGCAGAGCTTCAAAGAGAATTGGAAACCACCAGTACATATTGCAAACAAAAATAGAGAAACAGAATGATTTGGTTCTAGAAGCATGTAAGCTCTAAACTATACTTTCAGTTCAGTTCAGTTCAGTTCAGTTCATTCAGTTCAGTCGCTCAGTCGTGTACTTTATTGTAATTAAATTTTTTCCCTTCAAATTTAATTTTATACTTAAAGTAACAGAGCAATTCTGCATAAATTTCTTTATGAATGATTTTGTCAAATTCTTGAATGTGAGAAGGTAGACTGTTGATCTAGTGTTGTTATAACGGGTATATTCTACCTGTGGTCCATAAACAAGGTACAGATTCCTAGGGCTTAGTAATGGATAGAGGAGATAGCACAGACCCAAAGAATCCCATGGACACAGGAGCCTGGCGGGCTACAGTAGTCCATGGGGTCACAAAGAGTCAGACATGACTGAGCGATTAACACACATACAAATGGCAATAAAAGGCAAAAATGGGAATTAATTATTGTAGTATCTTTGATCTTTGGAAGGTTTCTTCCACTTAAAACAGTCCTCTAAATGCCGGATATTAGCTTTATGTCTTCTGTTTTCAAATTGCAAATGGTATTTTTGGAGTAAATAGTTATTTTCCATAGAATTTTAAAGACTTTTCTCAAGTACTGAGAAAGGCTTAAATTTTAGAAATTTGCTTTTGAAGCCAGAATTCCTCAAAAAGGCCAAGAGCTTTTGAATAGGCTTTTCAACAGGCAATTTTTGTTCCTTGAGTAACTCAGGGTTACTTTATTCAATATCTCTATCTTCCTCCCCTCACCTCTACAATTGTTTGCTTTGGTGCTCTCACTGGACTTGTTACTTACCATTTCTCAAGCCGCCCTCCAGTTTCTTTGGCAACATTGAATAGCATGAACTAAACTGCAGTCTACTTGAAACACCTAGAGTGGTTTCCATTTTCCCGAACAAACCGTGATGGATACAGTGAGTATATGAGTATGCAGGCAGATTCTTTACTGTCTGAATCACCAGAGATGCCCAAAGTTGAGGAGCCTGGCTATCTAAGACAGACTTGTCTTGATTTTCAGTTTTGCCTCAGACCACTGTGTTTACCTTCAATCAAATAGGGAGAAGTTAAAACTATGTGTGCAAAACATTTGAAATAGGCATGCATATAGCTAACCAGAACAACATTCTGAAGTAAACTCTTGCAATTTTACATCTATAGACACAGATAACATCAATCTTTAGTTTCTGCCCTGCAGAATAATTGAAATTAAGTTTTGCCCTGGAGGACTCTCCAGCCTTATGCGAGAGATCAGCAGAATCCAGACATTTCCCGGCTATTTTAGCAGTTGCTTTGTTGGAATTAGGCTGGTGTGGGTTATCTGTTTATTAAAGAACAGATTGCTAGGCTGGTCAAGATGAATCACCAGGCCTCAGTAGGCAAAACTGGCTGGTAAGCTGCTCACTTCTATCATACTGTATTCTTCCAGAAGCTGTTAGTTGGTTGAAGAGGATGACCTTAAATGGTATAAATAAGGACTATTTTGAGTGTCAAGAGTATGCTAGTAGCTACAGTTTCTTGCCAAAATAAATTATTATATTTACTTGTTTGCTTTTTCCATCCTTCATCATGCAAATGTAGGCTTCCTGATAGGAGGGATCTTATATGTCTTGTTCAGTGCTCTATCCTTAGTAAATATCCTTAGTAAATAATATGTTTCTATCTATTCAAATCTTTCAATAACCAGATATTGAATATGCACTATGACCCAGGTCCTGGGTTAGACACTGAGGGTAAGAAGTAAAAAGACTTGACATTGTAAGATTATTGGTAGTAACAGGAGAAAAACATCATTAGGGAGGCATCTTTTCTGAAGTTGGGTTTTGAAAAATTAAAAAAAAAACACACCATCTTTTTATTGTGTACAATGTGTAAAAGCACTGTTGGAGACTGATAGGGTGCCAGATATGGCTTTTATTTTACCTGTTAAAGAAGATTTATAGAGAGCTCAGAGAGGTTCAACAGCAAAAGGTTTAGATTTTAGTCTAATTGGAAAAGAGAATTTAATTTTACTGATAATTATAGGAGAATAAAGAATGTACTTAAATTGAAATTAAAAAGTAAAATAGTAAGCTAGTTTAGTTTATTGTGATATTGTAGTTTTTCCTTGATAATTTGCATTATATGATCATATTCATAATCTCATAGAATCCATTTAAGTTCTATGGTTTATTATAATAAGAATATTATACTATGTAAATTGATAAATAGATCAGCTTAAAAGAAACAGGTTTTTTTGGTAAGTGAAAAGATTGAGCTCTGTCTTAAAAAGGATTTTAAAATTGGGTCACCTTATCCATTTTCTTCATATTGATGGAATACAGGTCATTGAAGTCTAGTTATGTTTAGTTTTTCTTGCTCTATTTTTGACAAAGTGATGAAGAACCTAATTACTAACCTACTCAGCTAAAAAGATGAGGGAATTCACCTTCTCAGAAATGGAAAAGCACCTTTTCACGTGTCTTAAAAACTTAAGGTATTAGTTTCTCAATCGTGTTCAACTCTTTGTGACGCTATGGACTGTAGCCTGCCAGGCTCCTCTGTCCCTGGCAGGGCCCATTGAATTCTGGACTTGAAATTTATCCCCCTTAGAGTCTGAGTGGGGAAGTGTGTGTTGAGGAGAGCATAGCTTATGCTTAGCTCCCCAGCCTGTGCATTGGAAGTTAAAGACCTCTGTGCTGTGCTTGACTTCTCATTTCTCGGAAAATTGCTTCTTGAGAGCAGGGATGATGTCTCTGAAGCACTCATATGTTTTCTGAATGAAGAAAGAAAGCTTGGCAACATTATCTGCTGTAGGAATCTTTTTCTTTCTGAGCTTGTATTTCTACCTGTCTGTGCCTAAATTTCACATGTGTGTAATTCAGTTCAGTTCGGTTGCTAAGTAGTATCCGACTATTTGCAACCCCATGGACTGCAGCATGCCAGGGTCCCTGTCCATCATCAACTCCCAGAACTTGCTTGAACTCATGTCCATTGAGTCAGTGATGTCATCCAACCACCTTATCCTCTGTTGTCCCCTTCTCTTTCAGCCTTCAATCTTTCCCAGCATCAGGGTCTTTTCTAATGAGTCAGTTCTTCTCATCAGGTGGCCAAATTATTGGAGCTTCAGCTTTAGCATCAGTCCTTCCAATGAATATTCAGGACTGGCTTCCTTTAGGATTGACTAGTTTGATCTGCTTGCAGTCCAAGGGACTCTCAAGAGTCTTCTCCAACACTATGGTTCAAAAGCATCAATTCTTCAGGTGCTCAGCTTTCTTTATAGTCCAACTCTCACATCCATACATAACTACTGGAAAAAACCATAGCTTTGACTAGACGGACCTTTGTTGGCAAAGTCATGTCTCTGCTTTTTAATATACTATCTAGGTTTATCAAAGCTTTTCTTCCAAGGAGCACGCGTTTTTTAATTTCATGGCTTCAGTCACCATCTGCAGTGATTTTGGAACCCCCAAAATAAAGTCTGTCACTGTTTCCGTTGTTTCCCCTTCCATTTGCCTTGAAGTGATGGGACCGGATACCATGATGTTAGTTTTTTGAATGTTATGTGATTAGGGGAAATGTACTTAACTTCTCCCACCCTCAGTTCCTCCATCTGTGAAATGGATAGTCTCATATTACCTCCTTCATGGAATTGGAATAAATAAGATTGAATAAATGAGATAATTTGCAAGAAGAATTTAGCTTAGAACCTGGTTACATGAGGTGATCATTATTATGAAAAATGAATGTCATTCATTATGAAAGTCCATCTCCACATTCACAGACTTGGGGACTGACATTCAGAGAGACCACATGACTTCATCATGGCTACACAGAGCCAGAGCTATGACTCACTTCATATGGCTGCTAGCTCAGTATTTTCTATACATATATGCCAATACTTCTGGATGTGTTTTCCTGGAAATCCTAATGTTGTTTCTATTAATACAAGGGAGAGGTCCTAGAAATGTTATGTCCCAGCATCTAAACCACAAATCTCAGAGCTCTCTATTACCCATAAGGAATAAAAATTTTTCATCAGAATGAGCTAACATTTTGACTCTGTGAACGTGTCCCTTCACTCTTACTCAGCTTCACTTCAGTGAATGCTGAACGTATCTCTTAATTACTAGAAGAAAATTCCTTATTCTACTTTTTGTGCTCCTTACCTCATCCCTTGTGAATTTCTGCATTGTCCATCTGTCTCTATGTCTCTTTAAAATTTGGTGTTCCTCGGGCTTCCCTTCTTTTCTTATGATATATCCTCCCCTTGGTTGATCTGGTAGATTTTTCTAGGTTTGACTAGTTGATCATATCGAAATATACATCTCCAGCTCTGACACATTCCCCCTCTCATCCCAGGTTGGATTATTCAGCTATCTACTTTATTATTAGTTATATGTTTGTGGCAGAAACGGCTAGATGCTTACCCTATTTTGTCCTTCTTTCTGGGCCCACAGGAGGACTATAATTGCTAGCCCTTCCTGCATTTACTTTGGGAATGAGCCCTAGCTTATGGATTGATGTGAATGGAAATGATATGCACCAGTCCCTTATGTTCTTATCCTCGTGGCTGGAAGCTAAGTTCTCCAAGATGGCAGAGTCTCAACACAGGAGGAGCCTGGATTCCTGAGTCACTCCTTGCAAAGGAGCTTCCTAGAAAAACTGCCCAAATTGCAATGGGCTATAATATGAGCAAGGAGTTAAAGTTTGTGAAGCCACTGAGATTCGGGGGCTATTTGTTGTCACAGTAGGGTTTGATCTTTATTCATAGTGTCCCTTAGGCACCTTGAGTTCTACAGGTAGTCAGTTTTTCATCTCAGTTGTGGCACCAGCCTCTATTCAGTCACCCAATTCATAGCCCCCTAGTTTTCAACCAAATCCAATTAATAAACAAGTCCTGTGGATTTTAACTCCCATATTTTTTCTTGGAATTATGTTATATATATATATAAACCTTTACTCTAATTGAGACTCTTGCTATTTCTTGCCTGCTTGTTGATTTTAAATTTGAATAAATTTAAAAGCAAGGCAAGAATCATCCTATTAGAATAGCTGGTCATTATTAAAAGGCATTCCCTGCAGGGAACATAAGAATGTGGTGACAATATAACAGTACAGTACAGTTGATGTCTGAAAATAAGTAAATTTCCACATTACTGATGAAGGAAGTGCAGACCTCCCTGGCCTTCACTCTGTGCCAATGATACTCATATACAAAGAAAAAAAAAGACCCCGTGTGGTGCACAGATGGACAAGTGAGGCTTAATGCAATTAGCCATGGACACCTGGATACTTCATACCTACTGTCTTCTTTATCTTTTCATCCACTCACACATGCTTTTGATAAAGGGTCATGATGCCAGCTGCTTACTGAGTACAGATCAAAGCTGGAGTGATAGTCTGGCAGGGGTCTTCTTGCTAAGCTTAACCTTACCTGGGGGAGTCAGTTAGCTCAAAACACTTCTAATCACCTGTGATCTCTCCTTACATCTCCTACAGAGTGTGGGACTGTAGTTGACAGCTCCCACATTCCCCTGTCTGTATAGTGATGCTCTCTTTATAAAAGCAGCTCTTGATTTTATCAACCTATAGTCTCTCTCCCATAAAAAGGAAGCCCCTCTTCACTCATGCCTCTCCTGTTTAGAGACTCTTCCTATGCTGGCATTAAGCAGTGGTCCCACATGTTCTAAATTTCTATGACAGCCCTCCCTCTTCCAAACTCAGAGGCATTACCTCTGAATAATGAAAGAAATTAAAATTAGTTGATGTTTAAAAATGGGGTTCTCCTTTAAATAACTGTTCAGCTATCTGTAGTTTTGGGCTCCCTTACAGAATTAAAATATGTTTTTTGAAACCACCCATGGCAGCAAGGTACTTGGAGCAATTATGACATCTTTGGACATCTTCGTGCTGGGTTTTATAGGAAAGTTTGTGATTATTAGAGAACTGTACCAAAGCAGTGACTAGATTTGCCCCGCCCTTCTCAGGAAGGCATTTGGTGAACATCTCTGCACCTATGACTGTTTCCCATATAGGTATGAAGTCAGCCACACTAGTCATTCTTACTACCGGCCTTCTTCTTCTGGACCTTTTTCATTCTCTTGTTTCCTCATTCAAACCTGGGCCTTCACAGAGCACAGAGCGGAGCTCCTTGTTTTATACAGCAGCTTCCCACTAGTTATCTGTTTTCCATATGATAGTGTATATGTCAATGCTACTGTTTCATTTCATCCCTCCCTCTCCTCCCACTGTGTCCACAAGCCCATTCTCTATATTTGCTTTTTCATTCCGTCCCTGCAAACAGGTTCATCAGTACCATTGTTCTAAATTCTGTTTATACATGTTTATATACAATATTTGTCTTTCTCTTTCTTACTTTCTTCACTCTGTATGACCTGTAGAGGGGGAGAGGGGAGTGGGAGGGAGGTTCAAGAGAGATGGGATCTGTGTATACATACAGCTGATTCACACTGTTGTACAGCAGAAACTAACACAACATTGTAGAGCAATTACACTTCAATTAAAATAAAACTTTTGTTAAAATAACAAATAACCCCCTCAACCCCCAAACAAGCAAGCAAGCAAGCAAACAAAAACCCTGGACCATAACCTGGTCCCTGTTTCGAGTTCACAGTTTCATTATGTTGTCCCTTTTTCTTTCTCCAACTATCCTGCCCACACACAACAGACAATAATGTCATCTGTACTTCCATGTGAATTACAGCTAATCTGTTGTCTTTTCTAAGAGTATTTCCCTTTAACACACTGTTGCCAATTGTAAAATGAAAGATTTTGCTCCCATTAGAGAAATTTAAGGTGAGTTTAAGTATAGGAGTGTGTTGTTCTTGTTCAGTTGCTCAGTCATGTCTGACTCTTTGTGACACCATAGACTGCAACATGCCAGGCTTCTCTGTCCTTAACCATCTCCTGGGTCTTGCTCATACTCATGTCCTTCGAGTTGATGATGCCATCCAACCATGTTATCCTCTGCCATTCCCTTCTCCTTCTGCCTCAATCTTTCTCAGCATCAGGGTCTTTTCTAATGAGTTGACTCTTGACATCAGGTGGCCAAGGTATTGGAGCTTCAGCTTCACCATCAGTCCTTCCAATGAATATTCAGGGTTGTTTTCCTTTAGAATTGACTGGTTTGATCTCCTTGCAGTCCAAGGAATTCTCAAGAGTCTTCTCCAACACCACATTGAGGAGGTGTGAAGACATTTTAAAGAAGAATTTTTCTCTCTGAAATCCTTCCATAACTCATAAATGTGCTGGTAGACTTTCTCTATCTAGTATGAGGCTGGCTTCATTAGCATCTCATTACCTGTCATAGGGAAATAGGTACTGTGGAATCTTTCATCTCCTATGAAAGTATTCCCTCTATGTAAAAAGAGCAAAGACTTAAAAATGAGGACATAAATAGTGAAGTATTTCTCTATTTTCTTCTCTTCTACAGTGCATACAGCCAGGTAATATCCTACCTCCATAGCTTTGCACACGCCATTCCCATGTCAGAAATGCTTCTCTTCCTACCTTCCCATCCTCCTTTAAGAGGTGTTCTCCTTGGTTCCTCCAACTGGAGTTACTTGTTTTCTTTGTTTGGTTACAGCATTTAGCAAAACTATGCACTTTGGTAACCTACAGTACACTTAGGCACAAGGAAGTCTTGACTCTCTGCAGATACAATGCAATGTGTTACTTGTGTGGTTTTTGAAGTCTTGATCTCTGTTGTTAGGTGAGATCCACCTAGTTTAGAATTCCACATAGATGAAAATATCTAAAAGGTGCTCTTTATCTTAGGAATTTATGATGAGAATACAATGTTGACTGCTTTGAAACAATATGGGGTATAAATAAGTAAAAAATAATCAAACCCACACTAAGTAATGAGAACTATGTGCAGCTAGCAAGCGAGATTATTTGTACAGAAGGAATTATACATTATATATGGGGGGATTCTGATGTTGACCTTTTTTCTCCTCACTAGGGAACTAATAAGCCACTCAGCAGTGTGGCCAACAGAAAGTTTTCTATTCTGTGCTGGTTCTGTGCTGGATATATTTTTTCTTCTTCTTCGTATCATCTAAGTTCTACAAGCTCGTGAATTCTTTCTGTGTGTCCTTTGCCATTTGATTCCACCTCTGCAATAAAATGTTGCTTTCATCTGTCTATCTGCCATTTGCAGAAAACACATAATCCTTGATTTTTCATTTGCTCTTATTTTCTGAAAAGTTACCCTACTCTTCCCTTTCTGTACTTTGTGTTTCTGCAGAGATGGGAAGTCCTCCTGCCATGTCCTTGTGTTGCAAGAGTAACTTATTAAGTCAACCATCCTTCAATTTAAAAAAAAGAGTAATTTCTTGAATGGGAGCTGAGCTGAAACTGGATTCTCTGCTGGGACACTGACATGGTTGTGACACCACCACGTCTCATCATTCCTCAGGAATGTTGCTCCTTAGTCACTCCACACCCTACCAACTTCCTGTGGAGCCTTTCTCATGACAGTATTGGTGTCCCTGCCTTATCTGCTCTACTAGATCTACTCTTGATGTCAACAGTATCTCATTCAACGTGTACCCTCCAAGGCTCCTAACTCACAAGGGGTATGTGCTCATGAAATGTTTAATGGATTGAATTGAATTTAGCTGTTACTCTAAGTGCACAAAAAGGGGGTGCTGGGGCTCTGAAGAGCCTTAATTCCCCTCATGGAGTTACAAGGAGATACTGTCAGACTTAGTTTATACAACCCAGCTCTCCATGGATAAAGTCAATACTGATTAATGATGAGCTTCTGCATATGAGAGAAAACACATTTTTATACCTAAAGGCTGATCGGTTTCTTTTCTGCTGTATATATCAATGATCATAAAGCAAGAAGACCCCTGGGACTCTATTCTGTTTAGGCAAAGGCAGGTGTGCTGGGGAGCTTTATATTTGCACACAAACACAGAAAGAAGGGCTTATTTTTGCAATTACTTGTGAAGGCTGCCCATGTTTTCCAGCATGTAAATTAGGACTTGAAGGAAAACATCTAATTGCATTTTGCTCCAACTAATTGCCAACTCAAAATTTTAGATTAGTGTGCACACCATACTTAATTTTTTTGTTGTCATTAATAACACACTTAGCTCAGTAGAATGAAAAATAAGAGCCAAAATTAAAAAGGCTGGAGGACTGCCCCATTAAGAAAATGCTTTGAGTAGGGTGTTAAGGAAACTTGTAGGAATGTGGCAAAACCATAGCTAAAATTCCAGACCAAGATTGCTAGGGGTTCATACTCCTCTGTTGGTTTGCTGATAAAGGTTATATGAAGGGAAAAAAATAGAGATGGCATTTGGAGTCATTGCATGTGTTTTGCCACAAGGAGGGGCCATGGTTACAACCATGGATGTGTCCTTGACTTGTATTAAACTAGTAGCCTTTCCTGCATGAAAAGCAAAACCTACTTAAAAGAGCTTTTCAAAAATGTGCTACACATCCAGAAAGAATGGTGTGGTCTTTTGTGAGTAGTATAAACATGCTGTGATATCCTTATGTTATTAAATGAACATTACAAAGCATGACAGAATCACAGCCACACAAAAAAATAAGGACAAGTTACAATGTTGATGGGAAATAAAAAGGGAGAAGCTTTTTCACATGTTGTCATGAAAAGGTAACTGGTTGCCTTAGAATTCTCCTATTTTCTCAGCAAGAGTTATTCTCCAAAGGACACAATAAACTTTTTGTCCTTCTAAACACAGAAGTCAAGAAATGTATCCTTGAAACTCAACTTAGGAACAACGGGTTTGCACATCTATTTACCATTAAGGGTACTTTATTCAGAGATTGTTAATTCCCACGTTTCTAAATGAAGGCTCGGAAGGGAGGGTGGATGGATCTTAGAAAAACACATGAATTAAATAATATGCTCCCACCATAGTATCCCTCTGTACACACCCTCTGCCATTCTTTGATGAGCAGTTTAATGCTGGGCATGGTGCTGGATGCAACAGCTACCCCAGAGATGACACTCAGCAATATACCTACAGTTGTTGAGTTTCTAGACAGGTGAGGAGCAGATATTTTAAAAACAGAGTTGTAAGTAAATATATACTTATAAATTATGTGAAATGCCAAGAAGGAAAAAGAACAGGGATTGATTAAGACTCTGAATGTTGCATCTCATTGAAAGCTCAGCAAACTCTCTCTCCTTAAAAATAACATTTAAACCGAAACCTAGAGGGTGGATAGGATTTCACCAAAGCAGGGGGCATAGATATTTTCAGACAGTTGGAAGGACAGGTATGAAGGCTTGACACATTAGAGGGACGTGGAAGGCAGTGCTTAGGGCTGGGGCTGGTGACTAAGGAAGAGAGTGGCTTGAAATTCAGCTGGAAGACTGGCAGAGGCAGGACCACAGAGGGCCCTGTAGCCCATGTTTGCACTGTTCAGTCATTCAGTTGTGTCTGATTCTTTGCAGCCCCTCAGCTCATGGAATTTTCCAGGCAAGGACTCTGGAGTGGGTTGCCTCCATGGTAAGGGATTTAGATGTGATCCTAGAAGGTACTGAAGGTTAGATGTGATAAAAATCAACTTATAGAGCTTTCCTTTTAGAGAAAGGATGTTGCTGTTCAGTCACTTAGTCATGTCTGACTCTTTGTGACCCTGTGGACTGCAGCATGCCAGGCATTCCTGTCTTTCACCATCTCCTGGCGAAGAGCTGACTCATTTAAAAAGACCCTGATGCTGGGGATAGATTGAGGGCAGGAGGAGAAGGGGACAACAGAGGATGAAATGGTTGGATGGCATCACCAACTCAATGGACATGGATTTGGGTGGACTCCGGGAGTTGGTGATGGACAGGGAGGCGTGCTCTGGTTCATGGGGTCACAAAGAGTTGGACATGACTGAGTGAACTGAACTGAACTGAAGGTTGGTCATAGCTTTTCTTCCAAGGAACAAGTGTCTCTTAATTTCATGGCTGCAGTCACCATCTGCAGTGATTTTGAAGCCCAAGAAAATAAAGTCTGTTACTGTTTCCATTGTTTCCCCAGAAAAGGGATGAAAGAGAGGCAAAAGTAAAAGCCAGGAGACCAGTTGGGAGGAAATTTCCATGAGGTTACCGATTTACTTGTTCATCATTTACCTGTTGATTCTCAAATCCATTCTCCAGCCTTCTCATGAAAAAGAAAAGTCTATTTCCCAAACTCTTTGGCAAACTCCCTTTGGTGTGGTTTAGACTTTTGGGTGGTCCAGCCTATCCAAAAGAAAGATGGAAGGAAATGACAGAGCTAGAGGAAGGTAGAATACAGGATAGCCCCTCTTGTCCCTTCTTTGTGGTGATCCCTAGCAGTGTTAGTCACTTTGGTATCAGCTGTCCCCTGGCAGCCTCCTGGACAGACCCACTGGACAGTCTCATTGTTTGTGGCTCTGATCCTGCTGGATGCTGTTCTCCATGGTTCTTATTTCTAACTGGTGTCTCTAGTTCGTAGACAGTAGCAGTGCTATCTCTTCCTCAGCATGTCCAATCCCGGAGGCAACAGTGGCTCCCTGCTGTAGTTGCTGATCTCTGGGTTGCCTCATCACACCCTGTTTGGCTTTTCAGCTCTTCCAAAACCTTACTAATTAGCCCCTATGTTAAATTCCCTCCAATCAGAGCTGGACTTCATTTTCCTCACTGGATTCTGGTTGATGCAATGAGTGACAATGTTAGCTTGGATCCTGGGTGACAGCAGTGTGGAAGATGACCTAACATATGGACTTGAGAAAGTTTTTGGAGTCCTCTGTGAACTGAGGGAAGATAGTGGAGAAATGAGACAGATCTGTGAGCTTTATGTAAAGTTTCCCAGCACCTTGAACAGGATTCATTAATCTCTGGCTAAATTTAGCTGGTGTAGACTTGACTATGGAAAACAAATGATTATTGAATCAGCTCCTACACAGTAGGGATATGCTCTGAAGCCCTCATCTGTGGTGGTGAAGTGGTCAACAATGGGATCCAAGCTAATCCCTCCACCCACAAGCTCTCATCTTTGCATTCCAATTTCTAAGACCCAAGGTGTGGATAATTTTCCTGGGACTATGGAACAATGTCTGACGATAGCCTATGCAAGTCTATATCCCTTAAAATAGGGAGGGGATAGTTTTCTTTTGTTAAGATATTATCTTCCCCCAATTATTTCCTAGCTTATCCTTCCTTTTTCTTAAAAGATTGATAGCCTTTCTTGTTTCTTTTGCTCTTTAAAAGCAGCCTGTCCTAATGGCTGCCATCGGTTCCTCTGACCTGCCTCCCCACCCCCTGGGGCTCTGCTCTAGCACCCCCTGACTGGAGAAGCTCTTGTCTGTGTTTACACACTCCTCCATCTCCCTTTTCCCTCTGGTCCGATTGAACCACTGCAGGACTCAGGACTTTGTGAAGCCACAGGCGGTGTGAGTAACAAAGTGGGACAGAGCAGAGCATCAGCCACAATGCTGCTCTGGCCTTGGCAGGCTGTGCACCTCAGGACAGTGACAAGCCAAGCAGCTTCTGCAGGCCTGCCTTTGGATACTCCGAGCTGCAGAGTAATCCTTTCAGGTGTATTTGGGAATTTTTGTTAGGACAGATTTCTGGGGCCCCAGAAGTCTAGAAATAACTACTAGGCGATTAATGTGTGTGGAATAGTATAGGTATAGGTATTGTTGGAAGACAGCAGTGGTTTCAAGACCTGTGGGTCTGCAAAAGCCCCCTCCCTTCCTCCCTCCCCTTCCTCTTTTCCTCCCTCCCTCCCTTCCTTTCTGTATCCATTCGTCCAACAGGATTTTGCAGAACCTGTTGTATGATTATTAAGAGTGTGTGTTAGATGCTCTGAAGTTCATGAAAGAAGTATAAGACAGGCTTGATCTCAAAAGTTGGCTACAACTTAGACACCCATTTGAAAAACAAAGTAGAACAGTAGGGTAGACAGAGGATTAGAAAGCAGGAGGTCAGTATTTCATCTCTATAACTGGGGCCCCATCTCTATAAGTAGAGCCTTATATTGACTGTGGTCTTGGGCAAGTCACACAGCCTCCCAAAGTCTCTCTTCATGTATAGCATGAAGAGATTGATCTGAAAGATCTCTGAGTCACACCATTATTCTGTGATTAATGGGCACAGTTAGGAGAGATCCAGAGCAATGGTTCTTGAACTGTTTGATCTCAGAATCCCTCTATGCTCTTAAAAATTTTTGAGGAGCTCAAAGAGCTTTTGTTTATATGTGGGTTATATCTATAAACATTAACCATATATAACATTTAGTATAAAAATAAGGTATCTAAACATATTTTTATATTAATTTCAAAATAATAAACCTTTTACAGGTAAACATAAAATTATTTCATGAAAAATAACCATAATTTTTAATCAAAGGCTCATAATCGCCTGTTACTTATCCACTGAACATTGGCTTGACCAGATTTTAATCAGGCCTCTCTCTTACCCCCACAGGCCCCTAAATTTTGGCTTGCCTCCGAGTTTGAGCATACACCAAAGCACTAAAGTTGTGGGCCATCCCTGCCTCCCCCTGAAGAGGTCATTCTGAGAACTGGCAGACTACAAAAAAGAAACATTTCTTGTTGAAGTGCTCCCACAAAGTCTCTACTGGCCCTGCTAACCCCTCCCTATAGAAGAGGAGCCTTTGTCTGTTTCAGATTGAGACACTTGCTGGTCCCTAATTGCTGTAGTCTTATCTAAGCCCGGGTTTGGTTTTATTTGGCATTTTCAAAACAAACAAAAAAAATTAATGAGAAAAGTGACATTGTTTTATATATATTTTTTACCAATCTCATTAATGTCTGGCTTACCATCTGCTTCTGCAGTCTATCTGTTGTGATATGTTGCTTTGCTTGAAGTACATGGAGAAAATCTGGCCTCACCCGGCTATAGTCAGGAAAGGAGGAGTTCAAAGATGCTTAAGCAGGATGTCAGGACTCCCAGGAGTATGCTTTGAAAACTGCTCTTTTAGAGGCTGAGAGAGAGAGAGGAAAGAGCTGGATGTTGAGCTGGATTCTACATAATAGATTTAGACTTGTAAAGATGGGGCATCCAAAGAAAGGAACAATGTGAGAAAGCCAAGAAGGAGAACGTGAGCAAGCTGTGTTTGGGAGAGAGAAGAAGAGGGAGTGGGCTTCCCTGGCAGCTCAGATGGTAAAGAATCTGCCTGCACTGCAGGAGACCCAGATTCGATCCCTGGGTCAGGAAGATCCCTTAGAGAAGGAAATTGCAACCCACTCCAGTATGCTTGCCTGGAAAATTCCATGAACAGAGGAGCCTGGTGGGTTACAGTCCATAGGGTCACAGAGTCAGACACGACTGACTTTCACTTTCAAGAAAAGGGAGTATGGAGAGGGAAGGTCTCTCCTTCACATCAAGTTCAAGTTATGCAGGGGCTTTGCTTATCCCCTATCAAGGATTTGGTATTGATCTTTGAGTCAGATAGCCACTGGAAGGTTGTAAACAGGGGAGTAACTTTATCAATATAAAGATTTTAGACAATAATCATGGTAATCCTGTTTGATGGATTAGTACAAGGAGAAATGAAAGTAAGAGGACCAGTTATGGTGCTACTGCAATAGTCCAGGCATGAGGTGGGGAAGATCTGCAAAGAATGATCATGTGGGACTGTAAAAGGATGAGGGGGTGAAAGGAGCAGGGGGGAACGGATACATCTGATAGACTATGAAAGGTAAAGTGACATAAGAAGTCAAGTTAAAGTTTAAATTTTGCACCAGGTGATAGGAAGAATGGAAGGAAAATATGTCTGACAGAGATGGGAAATTTAACAAGAATAGTTTGGGGAAAGATGATGCATGAAGTAATTTTGATATAATTTAGGATCTCAAATTCAAGATCTCCCTAAAACCTATAAAAGATCCATTGTGAGCTAGCCTGTGCTCAGCTCTGTGATTTCCTCACTTTCTTTGCCTCATATACTGTGCTACAGCCATAGAGATTGCCTTCTTTTCTTCCATTGTCAAGTTCACTGCAACCCTCTCTTATCTCTGCCAGAAACACTCTCTTATGCCCCATCCTTCTCTTCACCAGCTCTCCCCAAGCCGAATACTTGTCAGGATTTAGATTTTTTAGTTCAAATGTCATCTCCTCCAAGAGCGCTTCTCTCTCCCACTCCACAGGATCTTTTCACCCTGTTTTAATTTCCTTCTAGTGCTATTGTCTAAATTGATCTTGCTTTTATCATACTGTTTATTTTTTGTCTCTCTCCGCTAGGTTGTAGACCCTGTAAGAGCAGAGCATTTTATATATTGTTCTCTTTTTATTTTATTGTTTTAAAATTAATTTTTATTGAAGTATAGTTTGCTCACTTTTGTATTTTACAGCTAGTATATAGTAAGTCCTCAATAATAATGGTTAGCTATGGAAATGAAAAACAGACTATAGAAATTTCAGGATTTATTTTCAGGGGTGACACCTGGCTGTGTGATTTTGGAAGTCATGTCAGAGAAATGGGACTTGTGGTATGGTTGGAGTTAGAGGATGTCTGCTCTTTCTGAGGGGGCAGGATAAAGTCACAGCCAGGATGCCCAAGCCCTGTGGAGATGGTGTTCCCAGGATACTGAGATAGGAGAGTGGTCATCAAACATTGCCCACTGGGGTGAAATCACAAAAATGAGATAGACAGTATGTCCACCCCATAGTCTCCTTGCACTCTGCAGAAGCTCAGTTTCAATTTTGATATTTTTGATGGAAAGGCTGCCAAAAAGCTGACTAGTCAATTTAAGTACATCTTCTGGCTCATTACCTCACATGTCCTATTCCGGGTCCCCCTCCATAAATGTTTCTCTGGACCCTCTAGTTCATCTTTTGTCACCTTTTCCAATCTCGTTTCCTTCTTAGATTTTCTAAAGTACTCCTTGGTGAGCAGATGGTTGTCTATATGTTTGCCCCTCAGCTTAGCCAATCTAGCCTAGAGCAGTTAGGAAGGATTGCCTCTTATACAGGGAGATATGTTCTTGGTTCTTTATTGAAGGACAAACAAAAGTTAGAGAGCAGTACTCTCTAGAAAGTGCTTCCTTGGTGACTCAGAGATAAAGAATCCACCTGCCAATGCAGGAAATGTGGGTTTGATCCCTGGGTCAGGAAGATCCCCTGGAAGAGAAAACGACAACTCACTCCAGTAATCTTGCCTGGAAAACTCCCATGGACAGAGGAGCCTGGAGTCTCAAAGAGTCTAATTCAACTGAGCACATACTCTCTAGAAAAGAAGCCAAGTTAGAAGAAGTTGGCCTTCAAAGCAGTATAGAAGACAATTCAGATAGCCTGAAAGAGCCATTATGGACAGTTGAGAAGCTGAACTTTTACAGCATGGGTGTTTTAAACAGATTCATTTTTCAAGTGTGTATATTGCCTTTTTTTCTATTTTAACCTTTGTGATTTTCAACAGATTATCTTGTGAAGAATTGCATGACAGATTTTGGTGATGGGAAACCTTTATCCAAGGTTCAAGGATTGGTCATATTCTGTGGTCAACAGGGTAGGATGCTGCCTGGGGATCTTTGCCCTTATACAATTCCTTCCCACTGAGTGTGGGTGAAAGTTGTGACTATTTATGAGATATTGCTCGGGGGGTTATGTTGTATTATATGGCAAAAAGAGCTTTGCAGATGTAATCAAGGTCATTCATAAGTTAATCAATGGGGAGATTAGCAGGTGAGCCTGATCTAATTTGGGGAGCCCTTAAAAGAAGGGCCAAAAGTAGCTTGTAGGAGATGAAAGTATACCCCAGCTGTTAAACATGGACAAATAAACATGGGCCTCAGTCATGCAGCCACAAGGAATGGGATTCTGCCAACAACTATGTGAGTCTGAATGAGCTGAGGTCTAGACAGGAACCCGGCTCAGCTGACAACTTGGTTTCAGCCTTATGAGACTCTGAGCAGGGGACCCGCTGAGCTATGATGTCTGGGCTTCTGAGCTACATAAATGGTGAAATAACAAATGGGTATTGTTTTAAGCTGCTAATTTTGTGGAAATTTGTTACGTAGCAATAGTAACCTAATACATATGCTAATAAACATTTGTATATTTAATTGCCTATCTTAACTGAACCTTGTAACCTTCTTGAATTTCCCCATAACTATGAATCACAATGATAATACAAGAAAGCAGGCTAATGATCAAAACAATTCTGCAGCATTACCATGTGGGGACCTATGCAGGTTGTCTCTCTCTTTAAATGATACTGTTTTTAAAAAGTCTAAGTGGACAATTTGTTACTTTCCTTCTTAATATACCAGATCTTATTAATTTTCTCCAAATATTAGGCAATTTTGTTTTTAATATCTGATTACCCAATTCTTTCCCACTTTTTTATTCCTTACACCACCACCACCACCTTGGTCTAAGTCATTGTTTCTTTCATCTGTACTCCTGGTCCCTCTGCTTCTTCTCTTTTTCCTCATGAGCCACACTCTTTACAGTAGTCAAAGTGACATTTAAAAAATGAAATTAGATTATCAAATGATGTTATTTCCCTGTTTTAAATCATTATAGGCTGACCGTCTCTCTTACAAATGCATGTGTTAAAGCCCTAACTCCCCAGAATGACTGTATTTGGAGAGGGGGGTCTTTGTGGGGAATAAGGTTAAATGGGGTCAGAAGGGTAGGTTTCTATCTGGTTCTAAGGATTAGTGTCCTTGTAAGAAAACAGATCAGAGAGCTTGTTCTCTCTCCACACACAGACCACAGAAAGGCCATGTGAGCATACAATGAGAAAGTTTTGGTCATCAAGTCAGAGAGAAGGCTCTTAGCAGGAACCAAACTGACTCAATCTTGGACTTTAAGTCTCCAGAACTGGGAGAAACACATTGTTTAAACTATGCAGGCTATGATACATTGTTATGATGGCCTGAGTTGACTCATATAAAGCCCTATAGTGGCTTCCCATTGCTCCCAGAATGGGGCTCTTCACCAGGGGTCCCATCTCTGGCCTCATCGACTCCCTTTCTTATCTGCTTTGCTCACTTCAAACGGCATTCTTCACACCCCACTCTTTCCCAGTCTTCTCAGAAAGTCTGGTCCTTTAGATCTTAGCTCAAATGTTAGTTCCTCAGACAGGCTGTCCCTGTAACTCTTTTTGGGTCGAATTCTGCCTCCTCCATTCTCCTCTGTCACTAAAAATGATATATTTATCTGATTGTTCACTTCCTTTCCTACTTGGTTGTAAAATTCATGATGGTACAGATATATCTCTTGCATCTCTTTTATACATGGTTGTATCCCCAGAGCCTACCTAATTGCCTGGTACCTAGTAGGTGCTCGGTGAATATTTACTGAATGAACCATGAGCTGGTATTGAGGGGCATTGGTTTTGGTGTATTCAAAATAGGCCAGGAAGCCAGAGTTCCACATCCTAGGCCCAAGTCTTCCCTTCACTGGCTGAGTGCCTTGGGAGTATATCCTTTGCTGGTAACATGTGTGCCGGTTTGCTGAAAGAGGGAAAGCATTATTAATCCAGCTTCCAGGAAGCTGACAATGAATGAAATGTCTGTTTCTTTAAGCATGCATGCTGTTTTGAAGACAGTGGATGGTATGGTTGGTTTTCAAATAGTTTAGTCACTAAACCAGAAATATGTTTATGGTATAAAACCATCTTGATAACATTTACAGTGAACAGTTTCTTATTCCATAGTGTTCACACTGGAAATAATTCTAACAATATAATACACAAAGATGTATAGAAGTATTTTTCATTCGTTCCAATTTCTCTTCAGCTTCTCAAAGCCAGTTTTATGGCCCCGAGTAATGTTACTATCCAGAGAAGGAAATGGCAGCCCACTCCAGTATTCTTGCCTAGAGAATCCCATGGACAGGGAAGCCTGGTGGGCTGCTGTCCATGGGGTCGCACAGAGTTGTACACGACTGAAGTGACTTAGCATGCATGCATGCATTGGAGAAGGAAATGGCAACTCACTCCAGTATTCTTGCCTGGAAAATCCCAGGGACAGAGGAGCCTGGTGGAATACCGTCTATGAGGTCTCACAGAGTTGGACACGACTGAAGCGACTTAGCAGCAGCAGCAGCAATGTTACTATCTTTAAAAAAATCTTCATTTTTATGTTCCCTAATTAATGTTTTTTAGGGCTTTTAAAAGTCCTCCCCCAAATGGCCTTTTCTTTGAAAGCACTGAAAAAACAATAGACTGTGAGTATTAGGTTTCTTCAATACAAGTTAGTGGGTGTGGGGTAGGGGTTAGGCGAGAAAGAAAGTCCCAAATTGTTATAGGATAAGATTTCCAAATTCAGGTGCATGGGGAATTGTGTTTTAAGTATTTCACTTAAGCCCCTTAAAAGTTGAGTCTGGATGCAGAAAAGATTGCTTTATTCATGGTGGTAATCCCACTAGAATAATGAAATGCCGTAGCCATAATATGGGTTTCCTCGGTGGCTCAGACTGTAACAAATCTGCCTGTAATGCAGGAGGCCTGGATTTAATCCTTGGGTTGGGGAGATCCCTGGGAGAAGCAAATGGCTACCCCCTCAAGTAATCTTGCCTGGAGAATCACATGGACAGAGGAGCCAGACAGGTTACAATCCATGGGGTCACAGAGAGAGTAGGACACGACTGAGCAACTAACACTTTCACTTTCACAGCCATAATATATAGCATGTATTTTCTCTCTCTGTCATAAACGAGAAGGGATATGTTGGCTTCTTCTGCATCCTCTTTCCTTTAGGAAAAGATGCATTCTATCCCCTAAATAGCAGTTGAGACCCATCTCATCTATTCCTTTCTCCTTAGAGATTTCTCCCCTACAAATAAACAGGCGCATTTCCAGAGTGCTCAGTGAGGCTGAATCAGGGATTCCTCTTGAACTGTATCACAGGTAACATGGATATTCTCTCAGAAGTCTGGGGCTATATATGCTGAGGATGCTGTCTCACTCAGACTTTAGAGCTCAATTCCAGTTCCACCCTTTCCACAAAGTCTTCTCACTTGCATGTGTCTGCCTATGTGCATCAAACTTGAATGCCTACAGATGCCAAAGAGAAATATAATTTTGTGATTTGGGCAGGTGAGAGACAATAGAGAGCAGTGGGCCTGTCCAGAGAGAGTACTTGACTCACATAACGATATTCAGTTATTTTCAAATCTCAGATTGCTATCTGGGTTTACCCCTCAGTGATGAATCATGATTTCTGTTCTACTGTAGTTATTAGTCTTAACTTATTTCCCACTTAGTATTAATTCTGGCATTGTAAATTCTGGGAGCCTAGGCCTAAAGGGTAGTTTTCTCAGCTACACTGTCATTACTCCAAGGAAAGGAATTTTGCCTGATGTTTGTTGTGTTGACTGGGATTGGCCTGTGGAGCTGCCCCTGTACCCATCATAGTGCCCGTAGCAGAGGCTTGCTGATTTTATGTTTATCAGTTGCCTAACTGACACCTGTGTGTCTGTGTGCATGTGTGTGTGTGCGTGAGTGTGTGTGTGCTGCATTATGGCTGCCTCCAGCTTGCTTCAGTGCTGTTTCCCCAAGAGTGTTCTGCTTAATGGAGGGCTGCTGCATGGAGTTCCATGGTCAAATGATTTTGGGGAAAAGCTGAATTTAGCAAGGTTAAAGTTTAATTAAAAGACGCTTACTCCTTGGAAGAAAAGTTATGACCAACCTAGATAGCATATTCAAAAGCAGAGACATTACTTTGCCGACTAAGGTCCGTCTAGTCAAGGCTATGGTTTTTCCAGTGGTCATGTATGGATGTGAGTTGGACTGTGAAGAAAGCTGAGCGCTGAAGAATTGATGCTTTTGAAGTGTGGTGTTGGAGAAGACTCTTGAGAGTCCCTTGGACTGCAAGGAGATCCAACCAGTCCATTCTGAAGGAGATCAGCCCTGGGATATCTTTGGAAGGAATGATGCTAAAGCTGAAGCTCCAGTACTTTGGCCACCTCATGCGAAGAGTTGACTCATTGGAAAAGACTCTGATGCTGGGAGGGATTGGGGGCAGGAGGAGAAGGGGACGACAGAGGATGAGATGGCTGGATGCCATCACTGACTCGATGGACATGAGTCTGAGTGAACTCCAGGAGTTGGTGATGGACAGGGAGGCCTGGCGTGCTGTGATTCATGGGGTCGCAAAGAGTCAGACACGACTGAGCAACTGAACTGAACTGAAAGTTTAATAGTTTCCTCTACTTTTTATATAGCCTTAAAATGTTAACGAGCACCATGCATTTTTAAAGGGGGTATGACTAAGATGCAAGGGGTGTTCTCAACTCCATTCTAAAAACTACACGCCCCAGACTCCCTTGCAATGAAAATTGTGGTTGAGAATTCATTTCTGCCAATCACCTGCATTCCTAGAAGATTTGAGAAGTGAAAGTGAAATGCAGGCAATTTTCCTGCTGTTGTTGATGCTGGCAAGTGAGGTCAGAGAGACATTATTATTTATAGGCAGTTTTGGCCTTGTCATGTGGTAGTAGCAGCTTCCAGACTTTGGTATTTTGGGCACAGTGATGGGTTCTTGAGCTGAATAGCCTGGGGGCAGCCCCTGACTTCTGCTCCTTCAGCCTTTCCAAAAATTTTATAATCACTGGATTTCTCATATTAAATTTCTTTTCTGCTTGAAACACTTAGAGTGGTTTCTGTCTCCTGTACTGAGTCTCAGCTGATAAAAGGGAAATATATGTGTGTGTGTGTGTGTGTGTGTGTGTGTGTGTAGTGTGTATGTGGTGTGTTTATACACACATACACACATCTTATTTGCTTGGAAGTGCTTTTGTTTTCATGACATAGCTCTCCAAACTATGGTCCTTTAGGAAGAATCTGGGAATTTGTCCATGGAAAGAACACTGAAATCAATATCAGATCTATGTTAGAGTCATGACTTCATTATTTACTAGGTTGGGGAGGGGACATCGCTTTTGAGCCTTGAGTTCTTCTTCCTCATTTGAAATATAAGAACAATAATTCCTGCCCTCCAGACCTCACAGGGTTGTCATGAGAATCAAATGAGATGATGAATGTGAAAGTGGTCTGGAAACTGTAAATTGTTATAGAAATGCGAAGCCTCGTCATTAGTCATGCTGCCATCTATGGAAATGAGTGTTAGATTCATGATGCAGGAACATCATCCTTATAAGAGTTGCCTGCATAGTCTATGCTTGCTTGAAAACATTAGGGGTTTGATAGAGTAATCAGTTGGGAACAAAAATACCACCAGCCTTGCTGAAAAGACAATAAACCGAAGGGAACATTCCCCAGCTCCCAAGGTGGCCTCTTTAACCATGGTTGAACACAGACTTCTCGCTCTCCTCCCTGTTTCTTCCAAATTAAAGCCTTTAGGGGGAACATTCTTAGCAGAATCCTTTTACATCTTCAAAACAGACCAAAGGAAGTACAGCAAAAATATTTCCTTCATTTTATTTTCTGTTGGTGAGATGGGTCCTTTCATTAGCAGATTGAGTATAAACAGGCCCCTCAGTCTGCTTCAGTAATTTCCAAAACATGATTTACATAAATTTAACTTTGTAATCTTGTGGTTATATTACTGCAGTAAAATGACAAATAATGTGACACATGAAGCAGTTTCGTGTGTTGAGATGGTAGCTGACTGTGTACCAGCAGCTGCTCAGTTGAAGGTGTCTCTCACTTCTCATCCTTTCCTTTCTCAGGATTTGGATATTCATGAATTCCCGGTTCTGGTCTTTTTTAGAAATAAGACAAAAGTATATGCCTTTGCTTCACAAACAGAAAATCTGAAGTTAGTGAGTGGCTACAAATCACCTGCTTCATTTAGGATTCTTGGAAAAAGCTCGGCTTAATGTAAGCAGTTCAACCCAACAGGCACCTGTGTAGGACGAATGCCTGTAGGACCCTGTTAGAGTTAACGGCTAAGGTCCAGGGTTTTAGAGAAGCAAGCAAGAGATTCTAGAACTCACCTAGTTCAAAAACTCCCCTTTGTTTCCACCTGTAAGGTGAAATCTTGTTCAGTCATGTGTCTCACCTTTAAGAAATGGGAAATAACTCCACCTGAGTACCTCACATACAGTAGGGTAGTTAATAAATATCTATTACATGAATGAGTGAATGGAACCTTTTTTTTAAGTTTGCAGATGTTATTTGTATTCATACCACCAATATGAGGGTAAAAAGGAACACATTTGAGTCGGTTCTAATGAGATGGATGAGCCTAGAGCCTGTTATACAGAGTGAAGTAAGTCAGAAAGATAAAAACAAATATCGCATATAAATACATGTATATGGGATCTAGAAGGATGGTACTGATGAGTGTGCTTGCAGGGCATCAGTGGAGACACAGACATAGAGAACAGACCTGTGGGCACAGTCGGGGAAGGAGAGGGTGGGATGAAATGGGAGAATAGCATTGAAACAGAGTTTATAGCGTGGAAAATGGGTAGCCAATGGGAATTAGCTGTATGATGCAGGGAGCTCAGACCTGGTGCCCTGTGACAACCAAGAGGGGTGGGATGCACTGGGAGGTGGGAGGGAAGTCAAAGTGGGAGGGGACGTGTGTGTACCTATGGCTGATTCATGTCGATATATGGCAGAAACTAATACAGCATTGTAAAGCAATTATCCTCCAATTTAAAAAAAGGGAAAAAATAACTTATGAAACATTCAAATTTTTAATTAATGTCCCTTCTCCTTTCTCCTTCCCTGACCTCCCTTTCTCTTCTGCATCCTTTCAGACAGGCAGTGCCCGCTGTGTAACAGGCTGTGATCAAACCCCCAGAAATGTATCGGATATGATGGTCTCTTATAGTACTCTTTTCTTTTTCTTCCACATGTCACGTTTGAAAGTATGTCTGCTATTCTGAACTGAAAGCTCCATGAAGGCAGAAACCTGTTCTGTTCAGAAACCTGCTACATCTTTCATATCTAGGGCAATGCCCTGTTCATAGTAGCTGCTCAACAAATGTTTGAATGCTTAGGTCCTCCTAGGATTGTGTGTTTCCCTTTGCTGTCTTATGACTTATTTGGCTTCTGCTGCTCCCTAGTCTGCCTATCAGTTACTCTCAAAAGGTCACCAGTGACCTTCACAGTCTTTGCCAATGCTCACAAAACCACTCTGTTGCAGCTGTGCCTAATACAAGGGCCCCACAGTGAAAGTTAAGGATTCTCTAGATGTTGAAGTGGTAAAGTCCTTCATGTGTCTACATCAGATTGTACATAAGAATGTGTACATAAATGGGTGAATAGTTATGCAAGTCAGCAAAAATGAAGAACCATATGCATGCCCATGGTGGCTCAGGGAAGGAAAGGAAGCAGTTATAGGGAGTAACTGCTGTGAACTGAGGTAATCAGGGAAAGCTAAGAGGAAGCTGAACTTGAGCTAGGTCTTAGGAAATAGATTTTATAAACAATCAGAGAGATGAGGAAGAGGTGAGGAGAGGCTCCTGGCATTGTTTTGAGTAGGACTCGTGGGATACAGTATGGGAGAGAGGAAATCAGACTTTGAGAACATCGTTTAAATGCCAGGCTGTGAATTAAATTTTTACCTGAGTTCAATAAAGAATTACTAAAGTCAAGGGAAGTGAAGTGGATAAAGTGCATGCAAAGCCATAGTTTTGATAAAACCTGACAGAGGTGGTTGGAAAATTTTCGGCCATTGTATCACTCCTCCATTTCAAATTCCATACTGCTTTTCTTCCTTTAATAAACAGCCTCAAAAACAACAACAACAACAACAACAACAACAACAAAATAAACAGCCTCAACTTTCTCCCAATTTAAAAACTGCTACCCACTCAACCAACCTGGAAAAACAAGCAGTCCCTAAGCCCTCAACTGCATTTGGCTGTTTTGCCCTTAGTCAGGTTCTTAAAAGAATGACTCATGTACTCTATCTGTGCTTTTCTAATTATTTACTTCTTTTTTAAAAGTGAGATATTTAATTACTTGCTTAATTTTTTGTGGTTATATTCATTTCTAAATTTTATTTGAAATCAAAATAATAATGCACATGAAGGAAAGAAAAATATGGATGGGTTTATAATCCACAGGAGTCTAGCTTCTGCCCTAACCTCTGAAATGTTTCTTGTCCAGGTCACTAACAGAAGCTGCTAACTCTGAATTTAGGGGGATAGTCTTCAGTCCTCATGTCACTTGATCTTGTATATAATACTTTTGTGCCCTCTTTTCTTTTTTTTTTCTCCCCCAAATCTTCTCTTGTTTTGGCTGTTAGGTTATCTCCTGGGTTTTTGTCTCTGAGCCCTCAGTGTTCTTCTTCCTCCATATATCTGTTAGATATTGCTGCTTTCCAGGCATCTTTCTTCTTTTTTTTTAATAGTCTGTGCAAGCATGGGCCAATCCAGTGGAGAGATGTCCAGGAGCAATTTGATATAGATGGAGGTCTGGGCTTGAAATATAAATTTGGGGGCTGTCAGCATTTTAGGTTAAAGTGAAGACACAGGATCAGGGGAGATGATGTAGAGTAAGGACCAACCGAGGGAAACCGTATTTAGCAGACAGATGGAGAAAAGGGTGCTGTGAGGGAGACTGAAATGAAGCACCCAAGGAAGTAGACAGAAAATTAGGAGAGATTGGTGCAATGGAAATTGAGGAAAGAGAGTTTCCAGAAGAGAGGATGTTATAGACACATTAAATAAAGTAAGAGTGCAGAAGGTCTGTTGGACTTGGGTAAAGCTCATTAGTGAGTGCAGTTCCTATGTGTTAGAGACAGAAATCAGGTATTCATGATATTTGTGTGAATGGGGGCACAGGTGAGAATGTAGAAACAACCAGTGTAGACTGCTTCTTCTAGAACTGTGGCTGTGAAAGAAGGGAGAAAAGGGGTGGAAGAAAGAAATAAATACTATATTTAAGATGGGAGAGGCCTGCTTTATCAAGTTCTTTATGCAAAGTGAAAGGTAAAAAGCTATTAATTTTATATATCATGAAGTTCACAAATAGTCAATAGAAACAGACAAGAAAGCACAGGGATCCATATTAAGGAAAGCAGAGTGTGTGAGATTCCAAATTTTCTTGTGTTGTGGGTTCATTTCTATTCTTTAAGTTTAATATATGTCTGGTGTTTCATTTCATTTCTTCACAGCAGTATATCATAATTTAATTTTTTCCTTGATGTAGGTATAAATGGAGATGCTAAGGTGTATTTATGCATATGGGGTCATTTCTAGGTGCATGCACTAAATATTAATATTTCAATATTCTCTTCCCAGCTCATGAGCCAAGCAAGAAATGCATTTTCCATAGCAATGAATTTTTTTTTTGAAAAGCACAGGGCTATTTGAGTGGGCTCTGTGTGCTCAGAGAAAACAGTATTGTTTTGATTATTACATTTTCTTGCAGAATAAACATTATTTAGAAAACATGATTAGCACAGGGACTGAGTTCTATATTCTATTTCTGTTCTACCCAGAGACATGATACCCAAATGTAACTGATCTAGATGCAACAAATGCTAACTGAACCTCTGTACTGGTGGAGTCAGTTTCTTCTGTCATTTTGTATTCCCCCTTCTTACTACAGCCTTCTGGGTTCCTCTGGAATATCAGCCTTCTCTCCTTTAGTGTCTGTAGATCAGCTGGGCTGACTTTATCTCTGGTTGGCATATGAACCAAACCAAGCAAATCAGAGCAGTAAACTGCCTTGTCCCATTGCTGTTGTTCAGTTGCTAAATTGTGTCTGACTCTTTGTGACCCCATGGACTGCAGCACACCAGGCTTCCCTGTCCTTCACTATCTCCCAGAGTGTGCTCAAACTCACATCCGTTGAAATGATGATGCCTTCCATCCATCTTATTCTTTGTCTCCCTCTTCTCCTCCTGCCCTCAACTTTCCCAGCAAATGGGTCTTTTCCAATGAGCTAGCTCTTTGCATTAGGTGGCCAAAGTATTGGAACTTCAGCTCCAAATATCGAAGTGTCAGTCCTTCCAATGAATATTGGGGGTTGATTTCCTCGTCTCTAATGATTAGCTTGTCCCTAATCATTAGGGACAGTGACTCCTTGTCCCTAATGAAGTAGCCCCATAGTCCAACCAGGGCCATTTAAGGGTTTGAGTAGAATTATGGAGAAAAATTTTGTAACCGGGAAGAATTGAGTGTAGAGCTACCAGTCGCCATTTTGTTCCCTCAAGGAAGTGCCAAGTTAAGGATAAATTAGCACAAATGAGAGCATAGCCAAGAGTTACAATACTCTGACAATACTCTGAGTTCTTGCCTCTAGACATGCCTAAAGCCCCAGCACTGCATTTTAGTCATGCAAGCCAATAAATAACCTTTGGAGTCCACATTTCTGTCCCCTGAAGTTGTAAGAGCGTCGGCAAAACTTCTCACCAAGGTGCCACATTTACATCTGTGATGTTATGCAATCCCAACCCTGCTGGGTAAGGATTATTAACTTCATTTTACAGTTAAAGGTCACAAAACTGGTAAATGACAGAGTCAGGATTGGAAAATCTTACGTCTTGTGCTTGGTCCATTATACCATATCTCTTTCATGCAATGTCTCTCTTTAAGATTTTTCAAAAGGAATTTATAGCGACTAATGCTATAGCCCAACTTCACCCTATTGAACTTACTATTAAGTTAACAGGCATACTCTCTGATTTAACACTTAATTCTGACCTTGGTTTTAAATTTAGTTTATTTACACTTCCTGTGTCCTTTATTTCTACTTCTTCTTATATTAGTAACTTTTTTTCTTGACCCCTCTTAAAGTTAATAGACCTATAAAACATTTACACCTCAGTCTGACACTGTATATTGTTAAATCTAAAGTATCTTATATACAGATGATGACTTTTAGCCCCTAGCACATAATAGACAGTCAAAAAACATTTGTTGAATGATTGAGCAGCCATAATATGCAATAAGACAGTCTATCTATTGCCTTCATGAATGATTCTTTTGCCATTTTATTTAAGATATTCACTCCTCCACTTGTCCCAATAGTTATACCTTTCAGTTTTTCTTTTCAGAATCAAACAATGGAAGTGACCATATGTACAAAAGTCCGAGTAACTAGGTCTCAGAGAACCTGGGATCAAGATTCCTATTTGTTCTGTTCAGTACAGTTCAGTTCAGTTCAGTTGCTCAGTCGTGTCTGACTCTTTGCGACCCCATGAATCGCAGCAAGCCGGGCCTCCCTGTTCATCACCAACTCCCGGAGTTCACTCAGACTCACGTCCATCGAGTCAGCGATGCCATCCAGCCATCTCATCCTCTGTCATCCCCTTCTCCTCCTGCCCCCAACCCCTCCCAGCATCAGAGTCTTTTCCAATGAGTCAACTCTTCGCATGAGGTGGCAAAAGTATTGGAGTTTCAGCTTTAGCATCATTCCTGCCAAAGAAATCCCAGGGCTGATCTCCTTCAAAATGGACTGGTAGATTTCCTTGCAGTCCAAGGGACTCTCAATAGTCTTCTCCAACACCACACTTCAAAAGCATTAATTCTTCGGCACTCAGCCTTCTTCACAGTCCAACTCTCACATCCATACATGACCACAGGAAAAACCATAGCCTTGACTAGACGGACCTTAGTCGGCAAAGTAATGTCTCTGCTTTTGAATATGCTATCTAGGTTGGTCATAACTTTTCTTCCAAGGAGTAAGCGTCTTTTAATTTCATGGCTGCAGTCACCATCTGCAGTGATTTTGGAGTCCCCAGAAATCAAGTCTGACACTGTTTCCACTGTTTCCCCATCTATTTCCCAAGAAGTGATGAGACCGGATGCCATGATCTTCATTTTCTCAATTTTGAGCTTTAAGCCAACTTTTTCACTCTCCTCTTTCACTTTCATCAAGAGGCTTTTTAGTTCCTCTTCACTTTCTGCCAAAACGGTGGTGTCATCTGCATATCTGTGGTTATTGATATTTCTCCTGGCAATCTTGATTCCAGCTTGTGTTTCTTCCAGTCCAGCGTTTCTCATGATGTACTCTGCATAGAAGTTAAATAAGCAGGGTGACAATCTACAGCCTTGACATACTCCTTTTCCTATTTGGAACCAGTCTGTTGTTCCATGTCCAGTTCTAACTATTGCTTCCTGACCTGCATACGGATTTCTTAAGAGGCAGGTCAGGTGGTCTGGTCTTCCCATCTCTTTCAGAATTTTCCACAGTTTATTGTGATCCACACTGTCAAAGGCTTTAGCATAGTCAAGAAAGCAGAAATAGATGTTTTTCTGGAACTCTCTTGCTTTTTCCATGATCCAGCGGATGTTGGCAATTTGATCTCTGATTCCTCTGCCTTTTCTAAAACCAGCTTGAACATCTGCAAGTTCACAGTTCACATATTGCAGAAGCCTGGCTTGGAGAATTTTGAGCATTACTTTACTAGCATGTGAGATGAGTGCAATTGTGCAGTAGTTTGAGCATTCCTTGGCATTGCCTTTCTTTGGGACTGGAATGAAAACTGACCTTTTCCAGTCCTGTGGCCACTGCTGAGTTTTCCAGATTTGCTGGCATATTGAGTGCAGCACTTTCACAGCATCATCTTTCAGGATTTGAAAAAGCTCAACTGGAATTCCATCACCTCCACTAGCTTTGTTCATAGTGATGCTTTCTAAGGCCCACTTGACTTCACATTCCAGGATGTCTGGCTCTATATGAGTGATCACACCATCATGATTATCTGGGTCATGAAGATCTTTTTTGTATAGTTCTTCTGTGTATTCTTGCCACCTCTTCTTAATATCTTCTTCTTCTGTTAGGTCCATACCATTTCTGTCCTTTATCAAGCCCATCTTTGCATGAAATGTTCCCTTGGTGTCTCTAATTTTCTTGAAGAGGTCTCTAGTCTTTCCCATTCTGTTGGTTTCCTCTATTTCTTTGCATTGATCACTGAAGAAGGCTTTCTTATCTCTTCTGCTATTCTCTATAACTCTGCATTCAAATGCTTATATCTTTCCTTTTCTCCTCTATTCTTTTCACAGCTATTTGTAAGTCCTCCCCAGACAGCCGTTTTGCCTTTTTGCATTTCTTTTCCATGGGGATGGTCTTGATCCCCGTCTCCTGTACAATGTCACGAACCTCATTCCATAGTTCATCAGGCACTCTATCTATCAGATCTAGGCCCTTAAATCTATTTCTCACTCCCACTGTATAATCATAAGGGATTTGATTTAGGTCATACCTGAATGGTCTAGCAGTTTTCCCTCCTTTCTTCAATTTAAGTCTCAATTTGGTAATCAGGAGTTCATGATCTGAGCCACAGTCAGCTCCTGGTCTTGTTTTTGTTGACTATATAGAACTTCTCCATCTTTTGCTGCAAAGAATATAGTCAATCTGATTTCGATGTTGACCATCTGGTGATGTCCATGTGTAGAGTCTTCTCTTGTGTTTTTGAAGAGGGTGTTTGCTATGACCAGTGCATTTTCTTGGCAAATCTCTATTAGCCTTTGCCCTGCTTCATTCCATATTCCAAGGCCAAATTTGCCTGTTACTCCAGGTGTTTCTTGACTTCCTACTTTTGCATTCCAATCCCCCGTAATGAAAAGTCCATCTTTTTTGGGTATTAGTTCTAAAAGGTCTTGTAGGTCTAGAACCGTTCAACTTCAGCTCCTTCAGCGTTACTGGTTGGGGCATAGACTTGGAATACTGTGATATTGAATGGTTTGCCTTGGAAATGAACAGAGATCATTCTGTCGTTTTTGAGTTTGCATTCAAGTACTGCATTTCGGACTCTTTTGTTGACCATGATGGCTACTCCATTTCTTCTGAGGGATTCCTGCCCGCAGTAGTAGATATAATGGTCATCTGAGTTAAATTCACCCAATCCAGTCCATTTTAGTTCGCTGATTCCTAGAATGTCAATGTTCACTCTTGCCATCTCTTGTTTGACCACTTCCAATTTGCCTTGATTCATGGACCTGACATTCCAGGTTCCTATGCAATATTGCTCTTTACAGCATCAGACCTTGCTTCTATCACCAGTCACATCCACAGCTGGGTGTTGTTTTTCTTTGGCTCCATCCCTTCATTCTTTCTGGAGTTATTTCTCCACTGATCTCCAGTAGCTTATTGGGCACCTACTGACCTGGGGAGTTCCTCTTTCAGTATCCTATCATTTTGCCTTTTCATACTGTTCATGGGGTTCTCAAGGCAAGAAGACTGAAGTGGCTTGCCATTCCCTTCTCCAGTGGACCACATTCTGTCAGACTTCTCCACCACGATCCGCCCATCTTGGGTTGCCCTGCGGGCATGGCTTAGTTTCATTGAGTTAGACAAGGCTGTGGTCCTAGTGTGATTAGACTGACTAGTTTTCTGTGAGTATCGTTTCAGTGCTTCTGCCCTCTATGCCCTCTGGCAACACCTACCATCTTACTTGGGTTTCTCTTACCTTGGGCATGGGGTATCTCTTCACGGCTGCTCAAGCAAAGCGCAGCTGCTGCTTCTTACCTTGGATGAGGGGTATCTCCTCACCGCCGCCTATTGGTTAGTTAATAGTTATTTGACCTGAACCAAGTTATTCACTTTTCTGAAGCTTGTAGAGGATTAAAAGAAATAATGGTTATGAAAGTTCTATTCAAATATTAGTTATTATTTGAGCAATGTACATCTTAAAGGGAAAGCAAGAGAAAAAGGAAAAGAATTTGCTTTCTTCCAGCAGCAAATCAAGCAGAATGAGTGTATCAGAACAGCTGAAAGTTTATTGAAAACAGAAATAACGCAGGAAAGTTTTGGTTCAGCCCTCTGGCACTTTCACATCCCCTTCACCTTGTTTATTTTTCTCCATAGCACTCAACGCCTTCTAACACACTTCATTTGCATATATATTATGTTAATTATCTGTTTTGCCCGGCTTGAATTTAAGCTCCATGGGGCCAGGGAGTAATTGGGTACTATAAACCATTTGTCAAGTGAATGAAAAATTGGAGAAATTTATGGAAAAAAAATCAGGTTTAGGAGACTACAAAGTAGGGAGAGGAGTAAGATTTGAGGGCATGGGTATTACTGAGAAGGAGGCTAAGGACATGGAGAGACTGTTTGAAAGTATCCATGGTCTGGAGTGGGGAACATCCTTCCCATATTTATCTTCCAAATAAACATATTTTTTTGCCCTCAACAAAGCTTATTATAAAAGCCACATTAAAAAGCCTTTACAGTTCAACATTCCTTCCAAGAAACAATGCACTCCCAGCACAAAAGGATGGAAATCTAATCACTATACTATTCTGTGCATTGAGACACATCAAATCTTGTGCCTCTTCTACTGGGTTCTGTCTTCCCTTCACACTGAGCACACCATGACACCCCTGTCATCTCATCTCATCATTTCTTTTTAAAACCATAAGACCTGATAGAGTACAAGTTCAGCTGTTTAAATAGCTTTTTGCTGGCAAGTACACAAATACTTCAAGTTCATAACAGATGCACAAGTTCCCTTTGGGAGAGGTGCGTTATGGGCTCAGACACATCCTGAGAGTTCTTATAATCACATTTGTTCATCTGTTCCTGTGGTGTACACCTGTACAAATTTGGCACGGGCCTGGGTACAGTGCAGGAGAGTCTCAGGTTCAATGCAAACTTCTGATCTCTTTTCACTTCCCTCAGCTTTGCAGACTGTTTTCCTCTCAACTCATAAAAAGATAGGATTCTCAGCATATCTGGAAGCTGCCTTTGCCCTTTGGTGAAAGTATTAAATACACACAAAGAAATCAACACGGATCAAAGAGCATAGATTTAATTTGCAAGTACTTTAAAGTAGGCAGCAAAAAGATAGATAAAGGTCTTCAGAGTTTTGTGTTAAAAGAGAACAACAGAGAGATTTCACAGACAGGGGATAATCTGAGGAGGAGGACTGTCTTGTATACATTATATTAGTCTCTTTAGCAGGATTGTATTAAGATGTTTTGACTTGCAGATCTCCCAAAACTTTAATACTGGATTTTTCTATAAAAATGTATTTTAAAATAGTTCATAGACAAGTATATGAAAGGAAGAAAATACTGAAAAATCGAAGACTATTTCAAGGCTGAAGACTATTTCTTGACTGTTCAAAATGTTTGCATGCTAAGTCACTCAGGCAGGTCTAACTCTTTGTGACCCTATGGGGACTGTAGCCTGCTAGGCTCCTCTGTCTAGGGGGTTCTTTGGACAAGAATACTGGAGTGGTTTGGCAATACCTACTTCCACAGGATCTTCCCAACCCAGGGATTGAACCCCCATCCCTTATATCTCCTGCATTGGCAGGCAGGTTCTTTACCAAATCTGTATCCTTTGTAGTTAAATGTGACCCTGAGTATAACAGCTCTTCTGAGTTTTGTGAGTCTTTCTAGGAATTTGTGAACCTGAGGATGTAGTGGGGAACCTTCCACAACACCCTCCCTCCAATGGAGGGGTTGTCCTTACAGCTTGTGTTCACAACAACTCCAACCTAGCAAGCAAGTTAATTAGCAGAGAAAATGTTGAAAGACTTGGCGTTTTTATTCTTATACACTGTGCTCTTCTGTTATATGTGGATTGCAAAGTATTGTGCTTTATAGATCTGAAACCAAGACTTTCAAAGATATGTCTGATCAGACTTCAGTTTGGGCCTTTGCTGTAAAGATAAGGAATGGGGGGCCCCAGAGCAGCACTTCTTTCCCTTCGTGGAAAGACAAGTGGGCAGGACTGAGAGTACATCCCAAGTAGCTCCACTTTGGTGGTACAGAAGTGTGACTCAGCAGGCCTGGAAAGAACAAACCCTGCACATTCCATCTCTCTTGAGTGGGTCCCGAGAGATAACATCTGAGACCTTGGAATAGGATACTTGACAGAAGTGTCATTGTTTTCTTGTGGCCTTGAACCACACCGGATGGTTTATACTCGTGGTGTGATTTATGATGAGGACCTGGGACTGTGTGCTATCAGTCTGACCTCTGGAAGTCCTGGAGGCTGAGAAACAAAGGTCAGTCAAGAGTGCTCCATGCCTATGTGGCTGACCCCCAATAAAACCTTGAACAATAAGGTTTCCCTGGTTGATGATGCTCTCTATGTGTTCTCGCACATTGTTTCTGGGAGAATTAAGTTGTTGCTGTTATTCAGCCAGTCATGTCTGACTCTTTGTGATCCCATGAATGGAAGCACACCAGGTTTCCCTGTCCTTCACTATCTCCCGAGAGTTTGCTCAAACTCATGTCCACTGAATGTCATCCAGCCATCTCATCCTCTGTTGTCCCCTTCTCCTCTTGCCCTCAGTCTTTCACAGCATCAGGGTCTTTTGCAGTGAGTCAGTTCTTCACATCAGGTGGACAAAGTTTTGGAGCTTCAGCTTCAAGTACTATCCATATAACTCCACAGGGAAAGGATAGCTGCAAGTTTGTGCCTGGTCTCTCTGCTGATTTAAATCTGTATCCTTTCTCTGTAGTTAAATGTGACCCTGAGTATAACAGCTCTTCTGAGTTTTGTGAATCCTTCTAGGAATTTGTGAACCTGAGGATGTAGTGGGGAACCTTCCACAACACTCTCCCTCCAATGGAGGGGCTGTCCTTACAGCTTGTGTTCACAACAACTACTATAAACACCTTGCACCTACAGGTAGACTATCTGGCAACAAAACTTGGGTTGTTTTTTCCTGCTTACAAGACTTTCTCATTCTAGATCTTTTAAAAGAACAGCAGGGGCTGAAAGTCTCCTTTGTGAATGTCACTGACTTACAGACCAAGCTGGCCTATCTGCAGGATGCTGAAAGATTGGGAGAGAACCACTGACGTTTACTCTTTGTTGGTCTCTTGCTATGATACTTCTCTCAGCCTCTTGAAGATAGTGGCTTTCAAAAAGTCATTCATCTGCCACCAGGAGGACCAATGTGTGTCTCTCTTTGTGACCTAGGTATCGTGTTTCTGTAGGGAGGTGTCAATCAATATCACACTCATTAAAATCACCCTCAGAACAAATATTGACTTTCTTCACCATTGTCTCCACAAACTTGCATTGGACCTAGACTCTGACACTGAGGAATTTAATATATCTGTCCTTCTTCTTTTGGAGAGGAAAGATGGATATGTTAAAAACAAACAGCAAGTCTGACAGAACTTCACAAGTGACGCTAATACATAGCCAGTGATGAGAACCATACTCTTGATCTAGGCTGATAGTTCTGAAGTGTAGTGAGCTGGTAGGAAATGAGGTGGACCCATCTAACTGGAGTTGAGAAGCTTTGAGAGGCACTGGGGAAGGTCTAGGAAGGCCATAAAGGCCAAACAAGTGTTTCTGATCTTCCTATATAGTTCAGGGGGCTTTCAGTGGTTTCAGAATTCTGCCCTCAACTCACAGCTTTATCCCAGTTGCAAAGGCTTGCTAATTATACCACACATAATGGAGAATCTTCCATGCCAGTTCCTCCTTGTCTTCTCTCTCTCATTCAACCTACATCTCTCTGCTCCTTCAAATTGAGCTGCAATTCAGTCCCATCCAGGAATATAACTGGTCTGTCTAGACTTGGTTATTCCAAAGACTTCTTAGTCATTTTGTGCTCTCTTCACTCCAGAGTGAAAATGAAAGTGTTAGTCGCTCAGTCATGTCCTGACTCTTTGTGACTTCATGGGAATGTAGCCCACCAGGTTCCTCTGTCCATGGAATTCTCCAAGCAAGAATACTGGAATGGTTTGCCATTTCTTTCTCCAGCGGATCTTCTAAACCCAGGAGTTGAACTTTGGTCTCCTGCATTGCAGGTAGATTTTTTACTGTCTGAGCCACCAGGGAAGACCACTCTAGAGTTAACCTGAAGTTTGGTTATAATACCAGTTTTGGTATAATAACCCTTTGCTTTTCCATACACTTTCAACATAAAATTATGCATATGTTTCACTGGAAAACTTTTTAGCATCCAAATCCAATCAAATCACGTTTGCAAACTCAGTAACCTTTTGGAAATCATATCTAAAAGTTATTTGAGTCAAGTTTTTCCTGATGAAATAATAATAATGCAAAAATAAGTCAATATAAATGCAAAACAGCTAAGGTTATTTTTTAAATTACAGTAAGTTAAAGTTTTGAAGAAAAAAATTACAGCAGTAGCTTATCTGAACAGAGATCACTGATATTTAAAAAAGTCCCAAATAGTTTATGAAACCTGTAGGTGAAATAATTGTCCCTCTGGATGTACAGATCTTTTTCTTCTGAATAATTTTATAGCCAATGGATGGTTTTTAAAAATGAACATGGAATGTAAGCTGAGAGAAGAGACTGCACTACAGCAAAAGCAAGACAAGGATTTAAAACATATCAGTAAGTGAACAATTGGTAACCCCCTGTGATGCCACATTTTCTTCTCTGCTTTATCCTCATATTTTTACACAATTAATAAGCAGAAAAGCCAGGAACCCAGCAGTTCTAGCTCCGTATTCATGGCTCTTTCCAGTTTATCAACTGCCCTCAGCAGTGCTCATTAATCTTTGAAAATTTTCTTCTTTATATAGTAGACTACTAGGTCTCAGTACTATTGCAGTTACTTCTAAATCAACATGACAAAAAACAGCTCTTCCTTTCTCTTTGTCCCCAAACTTGCTTCTCTTTTTTCATTTGAACTAGCATGGTCATCCACTCAGATAGATGCTCATTGTACATCCTTCTGCTCACATTTGAATCTTCTCTCTTGTTCAGTTCCTATATACATTCATTCTTATAGATTCTGCTCTCATGATGGCTCTCAGTCTCTCCCATTCTTACTTTCTCTGCTGTTGTTACCTTGGCCCAAGTCCTTATTGTATCCATTTTTTGTTTGTGCACCTGCAGCAGTTCCTAAGTGGTTCACTAGCTTCCAGTTCCTCTCTTCTTCCCAGTCTCTCCTTTGCAGTGGAGAAACCGTATGTCTGTTCCTTTTATACCTGGAATACCCTTCCCCTGTCTATGCTTTTTAATATTCTACTCATCCTATGAAGTCACTCCTACATAGTCTTTTTTCTTTCTCCACTATGGTAGAGTGATTACATCATTGAAAGTGAAAGTTGCTCAGTTATGTCCTACTCTTTGCAACTCCATGGACTATACAGTCCATGGAATTCTCCAGGTCAGAATACTGGAGTGGGTAGCCTTTTTCTCCAGGGGATCTTCCCAACCCAGGGATTGAATCCAGGTCTCCTGCATTGCAGGTGGATTCTTTCCCAGCTGAGCCACAAGAGAAGCCCAAGAATACTGGAGTGGGTAGCCTATCCTTTCTCTGATGGATCTTCCTGACCCAGGAATCAAACTGAGGTCTCCTGCATTGCAGGCGGATTCTTTACCAACTGAGCTATAAGGGGAGCCTGATTACATCATTGACCCTAATTAAATGACCTCCCTGTATCTATGTCCTTTGGTCTGTTACTTGCTGATTCCTTCTCAAACTGACACTAGGCTTGTTCATGTGACTTGCTTTGGCTAACTGAACAATAAAAACTTGACTAAAGCAGGGGCTTAAAAAAAGCCTTCTGTCAATTTCTGCTCACATCTCCTTTGATCCTTTTCATTTTTTTCTCTGAGGACATGTACAGGCAGTTTCACTGGAAATGAGACATGTGAAACAGAGCCAAGTCATGACCCAAGTTGACCCAGCCAAGGCTACCCTGGATTGGCCATCCAGGGTATGACTGCAAATGCATGATTGAGCCAAGCTGAGATCAGCAGAATCATTCCTCTGATGCTAGATATGGTTGGTGTCTTGAGTTCAGGTTTGGGGTGCTTTGCTATGTAGCAGTAGCTAACTGATAAATCCACTATGCCTGTTTCCATTTTTTAATTAAAAAAAATTTTTTTTGTTTGTTTCTTTTGGTAGCACTAAGCAGCATGCAGAATCTTAGTTCCCTCACTAGGGATTGAACTTGTGCCCCCTGCAGTGGAAGTACACAGTCTTAACCACTGGACCACCAGGGAAATCCCACCCTATTTCTCTTTCTGAAATCTTCCATATACATACTGTTATTGTTGTTCAGTTGTTCAGTCGTGAGTGACTCTTTACGACCCTATGGACTGAAACACACCAGGCTTCCCTGTCCTTCACTTCCTGGAGCTTGCTCAAACTCATGTCCATTGAGTTGGTGATGCCATCCAATCATCTCATCCTCTGTCATCCCCTTCTCTTCCTGCCTTCAATCTTTCCCAGCATCAGGATCTTTTCAAATGAGTCAGTTCTTCCAATCAGGTGGCCAAAGTTTTGGAGTTTCAGCTTCAGCATCAGTCCTTCCAATGAATATTCAGGACTGATTTCCTTTAGGATGGACTGGTTTGATTTCCTTGCAGTCCAGGGACTCTCAAGAGTATTCTCTAACACTACAGTTCAAAAGCATCAATTCTTTGGCATTCAGCCTTCGTTATGGTCTAACTCTCACATCCGTACATGACTACTGGAAAAACGATAACTTTGACTATATGGACCTTTGTTGGCATATGTAAAATACATACTGTTATTATAGCATTTATTATGTCTGATTCTTCTGTGGATTGGGTCCTTTTAAGTCAAGAGTATTTTTTATAACCCTATTATCTAGTACACAGTAGGTTCTCAAGAAATATTTCTTAATTTAAGAAATGTAAATATACATCAACTTACCTGTCCCTAATCTATTGCAAAACAACTGAGTCAAATGTGCTTTTATGGCCATTCAGATTTAGCAAGAGCTTCTATTTCAGTCAAGTCTGTGCTTAATTGTGAAAGAAAACTGTTTTTTATTCCTTAAAGTTTTTTCCTTTCAAGTCTTATATTTGGAGAGTAAGTATCTTTTGTTCAAGAAAAGGAGCAGTCACCTCAGCTCCAGCTCATGGCTTGAGATGTCTCAAGGGGAGGACATGTGCTGAAACTTGGATTTGGGGAAGATATCTCCAAAGGTAGGGCAAAATGTGAAGTCGTGTCCAACTCTGTGGCACCATGGACTGTAGCCTACCAGGCTCCTCCATCCATGGGATTTTCCAGGCAAGAATACTGGAGTGGGTTGCCATTTCCTTCTCCAGGAGATCTTCCCAACCCAAGGATTGAACCCAGGTCTCCCGCATTGTAGGCAGATGCTTTACCCTCTGAGCCACCAGAGAAGCCCAAAGAGTAGAGCAAGTATTGGGATTTAAAGAAAAGGAGGAGGGAGATAAGAGCATGTGAGTGATTTCTACAAATCACTTTACCATAGCCATTGGTGAAAATATGTATGGCTTTTAATTGAACCTTCTTCTCCTTCTTCACAAAACCTAAGTCAGGTTTCACAGAGAAAACTCCATAGGCAACACTAGTTGTTTCTATGCAGAGAGGTAAAAATAACTGTATTTCTGAATTTTTTTTCAGCATGTTTGTGCATATATTTGACAGTCTATCAATCTTCTATGAAGAGATTCTAGATAACACAATTTGTTTTTCTTATTTATAAAATATTTAGGCTATAAAATATTAAAGTTATACTTGTATCTTAAATACTAGTCATGACCAACCTAGATAGCATAATGAAAAGCAGAGACATTACTTTGCCAACAAAGGTCTGTCTAGTCAAGGCTATGGTTTTTCCTGTGGTCATGTATGGATGTGAGAGTTGGACTGTGAAGAAGGCTGAGCGCTGAAGAATTGATGCTTTTGAACTGTGGTGTTGGAGAAGACTCTTGAGAGTCCCTTGGACTGCACAGAGATCCAACCAGTCCATTCTGAAGAAGATCAGCCCTGGGATTTCTTTGGAAGGAATGCTGCTAAAGCTAAAGCTCCAGTACTTTGGCCACCTCATGCGAAGAGTTGACTCATTGGAAAAGACTCTGATGCTGGGAGGGATTGGGGGCAGGAGGAGAAGGGGACAACAGAGAATGAGATGGCTGGATGGCATCACTGACTCGATGGATGCAAGTCTGAGTGAACTCCAGGAGTTGGTGATGGACAGGGAGGCCTGGCATGCTGCGATTCATGGGGTCACCACGACTGAGTGACTGAACTGAACTACTGATTGATTTGCATAGATGTATTTTATGGTTATTTTGATTTTCCAACCAATGGCAAATATGTTGTGTATATATATGAACATTATGTGCTATATATGTATATTCATATTCATATATTTATATAATACATATATATTCACTATTCATATGTATAATACATATGCTTCATATTAATATATATAATACATGCATTATATATTCACTCTTCATATTATAATACATATACTATATAATCCTGGAGTCCATTGTCTTCATCTCTACCCCTTTACCCAAGCCCATTGCCTCCCTAATAGAGGGTTGTATGCATGCAGACATTTAGTAAATTCATTTACCATATCTGAGCCAACCCCACCTCTGCCCCTTTGAGGTTTCTGGAACATTAGACTTTCCTATCCTCAATCTCCTTGGTACCAGAATTGGCACAATATTTGCTATGCATTTGGACACTGACTAATGGCATGATCTAGGGAAGGACAAGTAGCAGATTCATGGACTTCATTTATTTTCAAGCTTTTATTGCCAAGGCTAATTGCTTATTTAAGTAAATGCATCTGACTTGAATAGCAATTGAGGATGTTTTGGGATAGTTTGAGTATTGAATTTCACATGCAGTGACCAAGACTAAGAAAATTCAGGTTAATGTCCTGAAAACTTTTAATCAATACAGAGGCCTTTCTTTATAGAAAGAAATTGGCCTTGGCAATATACAAACATAATCAAGTACCCAGAGGGATCAGAGAGGTAACAGAAATGAGTCAAGAGAATGGGGACTGTAGTGAGTTGACTACATTTCTGCTGTGATGTGGGAAGGCAGGTCCGGGGTGACCAAATCATCCAAGTTTTAAAACCAATCTGGGAATTCAAATTGTATTTGAATGTGAAATTTGAACTTAAGTTGCTCACAACTAATTGAGAATATGGATTATTCTCATGGCTATTAATTTGCTTCCTTTAAGCATAAAAGAAATCATTTATGAATTTTCCAATTACTCTTTTTAAACTGTAGACATTAGCCGTGATTCCATTTTGATTTGTGAAAGCTGCATCACAGGATGAAATGGGAGTGACTTGGGGGACACCTGAAGATATGTTTTAAGCAAGTGTCACCTATTTTTGAGCAGAAAATCTATTTGTATGAATGTCTTTGAATATATTTGTGTCCTGTAAAAGTAATGTTTCCAACAAAAATGTAACTTGTGTTGGAAATGGGAAAACATCACCTATTGCAAGTAGGGGCTAACCAGCTAGTGATAAAGGAATTCCTAACTCAGCAAGACCCTCCTCACATGAACAGTTAAGGGCCACATAAAACAAGGCCACAGCTCAGTGTCTTAATAGGAACTTGAAGAACTATAGCAAGGGGCAGCAAGGAGAATTCAAATTGGACCCCAAAGAAAATACTTGGCTTAAAACTCAACATTCAAAAAACTAAGATCATATGGCATTCAGTCCCATCACTTCATGGCAAATAGAAGGGGAAAAAGTGGAAGCAGTGACAAATTTTCTCTTCTTGAGCTGCAAAATCTCCGCAGATGGTGACTGCAGCCAAGAAATTGAAGACACTTGCTTCTTAGAAGGAAAGCTATGATGACAAACCTAAACAGTGTATTAAAAAGCAGAGACATTACTTTGCTGACAAAGATTAGTCTAGTCAAATCTATGGTTTTTCCAGTAGTCGTGTATGAATGTGAGAGCTGGACTATAAAGAAGGCTGAGGGCCAAAGAATTAATGCTTTCAGACTGTGGTGCTGGAGAAGACTCTTGAGAGTCCCTTGGACTGCAGGCGTTCAAACCAGTCAATCCTAAAAGAAATCAACCCTGAATATTCATGGGAAGGACTGATACAAAGCTGAAGCTCCAGTACTTTGACCACCTGATAAGAAGAGCTGACCCACTGGAAAAGACCTTGTTGCTGGGAAAGATTGAAGGCAAAAGGAGAAAAGGGCAGCAGAGGATGAATTGATTGGATAGCATCATCAGTTCAATGGACATGAACTTGGGCAAACTCTGGGAGATAGTGAGGGACAAGGAGGCTGGCATGCTGAAGTCCATGGATGGGGTCACAAAGAGTCGGACATGACTTAGTGACCAAATAACAACAACATCCTTTATGGTGGCATGTCTACAAAGAGTTACATTCAAGGCAAATTTTGGGGTATAAATTTACCCAGTGTTGATCTTTACCTGGCTCACACTGATTCAGTTGTTCAGTTGGTAAATATGATCCTGTGTCCCTGGAGTACCCCTTGTTATCCTGGCCATGCTGATCCTTCTTCGGGACCCCTCAGACCTCCTCCACCACTAGACACTATGGGTTAATGACTGCCTGTATTACAAAGAAAACAAAGATCATGGCATCTGGTCCCATCACTTCATGGGAAATAGATGGGGAAACAGTAGAAACAGTGTCAGACTTTATTTTTTTGGGCTCCAAAGTCACTGCAGATGGTGACTGCAGCCATGAAATTAAAAGACACTTACTCCTTAGAGGAAAAGTTATGACCAATCTAGATAGTATATTCAAAAGCAGAGACATTACTTTGCCAACAAAGGTCCATCTAGTCAAGGCTGTGGTTTCCTGTGGTCATGTATGGATGTGAGAGTTGGACTGTGAAGAAGGCTGAGCATCGAAGAATTGATGCTTTTGAAGTGTGGTGTTGGAGAAGACTCTTGAGAGTCCCTTGGACTGCACGGAGGTCCAACCAGTCCATTCTGAAGGAGATCAGCCCTGGGATTTCTTTGGAAGGAATGATGCTAAAGCTGAAGCTCCAGTACTTTGGCCACCTCATGAGAAGAGTTGACTCATTGGAAAAGACTCTGATGCTGGGAGGGATTGGGGGCAGGAGGAGAAGGGGACGACAGAGGATGAGATGGCTGGATGGCATCATGGACTCGATGGACATGAGTCTGAGTGAACTCCGGGAGATGGTGATGGACAGAGAGGCCTGGCTTGCTGCGATTCATGGGGTCGCAAAGAGTCGGACACGACTGAGCGACTGAACTGAACTGATATTACAAAGTGCAGAGTCTGTTCTCTTTGCCAGGGTCCAAGCCATCTCAGTTTTAAATATCTAATTATTGCTTTGGAACACGTGAATCAGAATGCCAGGACTCCATAACCAGTAGTATGTTTCAGATATTAGAATGTTTTGTTCTTCTTGCTTTCTTTTGGTAGCCATGGACTATAGGGAAGCCTGAGACAAGTGGGAACAAACAGCTCAAGAAACACAACACATGTTTTCCTAAAAGCCAGAGGTCCTTTGTTACAGCCCCAGTATATCCAATATCTGGTAGATGCCCTAAAGCATATTTCATATGTCTCATCTCACATGTTTCTATTATTGGAAAATTCTGACTGGCTAATTTTAAATCACGGGTTTCTTTCCTCTACAAATATGCAGTCTCTGCACACATACCCAGTGGTAGCTGTGAAGCAGTTGGAGAATTCCCCATATTCAGTGACCTCAGAGTCACACTTCAAGCTATGCAGTGATCTCTTGCTAGTACAATAAAACATATATAAGTCCTGACTGGCTGCAGAGTCAGGAGTGGGTATTTTAGTGTTTTAATAATCTGGGGCCATTAATTGGGGTGGTTGCTATACATGTTTCTATTTTTGTCTCCCAGTTAGAACTGTCAAGAAAGGAATCAAGCAGATTTCTGCAGATGCTTTTGTAAAACTCTCATTTGCAAAATCAAATGTCCAAGATGTGGACCACACTTTTACAGTGATACATGCCTATCACATGCTTTTCTGTAAATGACTACCCGAGAGCCTGAGCAGAGAGCAAGGAGGAAGCAGGAAGTAGGAGAGCAAGTCATAAGGACACAGAGTTTGGCTTTCACAAACAAGTCCTTTCTCTAATTGTTCCCTCCTGTCACAGCCACCACAGCAGCAGAGGCAGCCTCTGACCCCAGCTGCTCTGGTCTACCCGGGTAACGAGGAGCCACATATCAGCAGACAGAGGAGCAGGACCTTCATGGACATAAACGTCAAAATCATATACTGTAGCAGAATCCCATGGACGGAGGAGCCTGGTAGGCTGCAGTCCATGGAGTTGCAAAGAGTCAGACACAACTGAGCTACTTCACTTTCACTTTTCACTTTCATGCATTGGAGAAAGAAATGGCAACCCACTCCAGTGTTCTTGCCAGGAGAATCCCAGGGACGGGGGAGCCTGGTGGGTTGCCATCTATGGGGTCGCACAGAGTCAGAACACATGAATCAGAAGCAACTTAGCAGCAGCAGCAGCAGCAGCCTGAAGCTTGTTAGGGGTGGAATTGTGGCTCCCAAATTCATATAATGAAATCCTAATCTTCCATAACTGAGAATGTAACCTGACTTGGAAGTAGACCTCAACTACTGTGGCACGAAGTTTTGGATGTAAGGATGTGTTACATCTTAAACCTACCCAAATATCTGAATTTGGGGGAAAAAAATCTGTTGGCTTGTTCTGATGTAATATTTTCCTACCTGCAGAACTTACCATATCAGGCTTCCCTGGTGGCTCAGTGGTAAAGAATCCACCTGCCAATGAAGGAGACACAAGAGACATGAGTTTGATCCCTGGGTCAGGAAGATACCCTGGAGGAGGAAATGGCAACCCACTCCAGTATTCTTGCCTGGGAAATCCCATGGACAGAGGAGCTTGCTGGACTACAGTCCATGGGGTTGCAAGAGAGTCAGGCATGACTTAGTGACTAGACAACAACAACAAGAACTTACATCAGAGGGTCATAAACGTTCAGAGATTGAGAGCATTAACTTTGGGGTCATGCTTAGGCCCAGTCACTTAGGGGCTGTATGATCTTGGGAATGTTACTCAGTCACTTTACATTTCAAGCTCCTTATCTGTAAAATGGGAATAATAATAGTCCTCATGGAAATGGAAATAATGCCACTTTCTCATGGAAGTAGACATGATTCATAAAGATCAAGTGAGGTAAAATATTAACCTATGTTGGTATGTGCATATTTACAGTGATGCTGGGAGGGACTGGGGGCAGGAGGAGAAGGGGACGAAAGAGGATGAGATGGCTGGATGGCATCACTGACTCTATGGACGTGAGTCTGAGTGAACTCCGGGAGTTGGTGATGGACCGGGAGGCCTGGCGTGCTACAATTCATGGGGTCGCAAAGAGTCGGACACAACTGAGTGACTGAACTGAACTGAACTGAACGGAAAAATAAGAGTTTGATCTCTGGGTCGGGAAGATCCCCTGGAGGAGGGCATGGCAACCCACTCCAGTAGTTTTTGCTTGGAGAATTTCATGGACAGAGGAGCCTAGTGGGTTACATTCTACAGAATTGTAAAGAGTCAAACACAACTGAAGTGACAGCTCACATGCATGCATGGAAAAAAAAAAAAGCAAGAAAAAAGACAAAGAAAATAATCACAAGCTCTGGCAAGACTGAGGAAGAGACCAATAGCGTCTTGAAAAATAGTTGAAATGGGGGGGGGCACTTTAGATAAGAAATTCAAAGACTGCTTCTGTGAAGAGGTGAAATTTGACTTGACACAAAATATGAACAAAAGGTGTTAGCTGGGTGAGGGACTGAGGAAAGATATTATAGATGGAGGAACCAGTCTGTGCAAAGACCCTGAAGTATAAAGAGCAGAGCACATTCAAAAGCTGCCTGTTATAGTAAGGGGTGGACAGCTCTAATAGCTTTCTATTGCTATCATAACAAATGGTCACAAACTTAGGGGCCTAGAACAGCATCCATTTATTATCTCATAGTTTCCATGGAGCAGAAGTCTAAGCACAGCTGAGTTCTCTGCTCAGGTTCTCACAAGACTGAAATCAAGCGTTCAGTCAGGAAGTAGTCAGTTCTCATCTGAGGCTCAAGGAGTCTCAGTGGTGGTTGGGCAGAATTCACTTCTTTTTCACACTATCCACATGGCTCCTTCCATCTTCAAGCCAGCAACAGCAGGTTAAATCCAATTCTCTGCCTTGCCTGCCTGGCTCTGCTTTTAAGGGGACCTGTGATTTTATTGGACTCACCTGGATAATCTATGATACTCTATTTTAAAGTCAATTGATTAGTCCCTTAAACATATTCACTGTAACATATTCATGAGTGTGATATCTCATCAGATTCACAGTCTTGGATTGGGGATTGGGGTGTGAAATCTTCTTCATGGCTATAATCCTGCCCAGCACAGGTAGGATGACCACAGAGAAAATCTTATAACGTAAGACATAGTCATGGTGGAGATCTTGGAATTTAATTGAATGTCAATAATTATAGTAATAACTGTTATCATATAACTACTATATATAGTATCTATTTATTAGCACCAATCGCTTTCCAAACATTATAAACATAATCCCCTTTGATCCTCCTAGTGGCCCTTTGAGGGAAGAATAGGACCACTATTCTCAAGTCATAGATGAGGAAACTAAGGCTCAAGCTACTTACCCAAGACTGAAAATCCCTATTTAAACCAAGATCTGTCTGGTTCTAAATTCATTAACATTTTTATTTAAAATCCACCTATTAATACTTGCTTGTAAGACATTTTTCTAAAGGTTTCAATAGGATATTTAATGTTCTTATGGGCAGAAGCATAATTGCATCTGACTAGACATTTTTCTGTTTGAGTCTCTTAACCATGCCTAGAGGGAGCTTGCTAATTCCAATCATTAGGTCATAGCCTAGGCCTAGAGTAGATATGGCACCTTAAGTGTGAAAGAGTTTTAAAGAATTACTGGAGCTCAAAGGAAAGGATCAAAGCTTTCTCAGTTTTTGATACACTTTTCTCAATATTAGTTGGTATAATTTTAATTTTCATGGGACCAAGAGCTTCCTAAATACTGTCTCCTGGTTTGCCTTTGGATATGCATACCTTGATTTTGGTTGAAGGGACTGAACTTTGAAAAGTTTCAAAGTAGTTGCAAGCACACATCAGTAAGGCAGTGTTTAATAGCACTATAACACTCATGTCCTAATCTTCAAGGATATCACTAATTATTTGTGTTTTATTGACAGAATCTCAGCCATTTCTATGAATTGTTTCATAACAACTAGATAGAACCTTCTAGTCCAGAGCATTGTAGAGGGGCACTTTAGTACTTGGGACAAGAGCACACGCCCTGCTCTTCCTACTTTGGCCTCCTTGTTCACCTCTTGGTCTATCCTGCCCAGGACAAAGTTCTAGGACCTGACCTCATGTTGAGTGACAGTTCACATATTAGTCCTTACTTCTCATCAGCTCCTATACACAGTGATCTCTGTGCTGAAGGATCTTGCAGGCAGGAAATATAAAGGACTGTAATTGTGGAGCCCACCTCCTGAGGGTACATAAATCTTTTCCAAGGTCCCAGGGAAAAGATGGACTCTGTTTCTCTTTGGGAGAGCAGGTGGAAGAGTTGTAGGGGAGGAGGGAATAGGGGAACTGTGTGTCCCACTGACTGGAGCTGCCTGTGTCCTGGGAGATTGCCCGGTGGGCGTACTTGCAAAAATGATCTTGTCCCAGTGCCCAGGCACCTGCTGACTCAGGGCAACTCATCATTAGTTAATATTTCAGTGCCCATTGGTTGCTGCTTTCCTGTGTTCACTGTGGCTCCAGAAATGCTTGCTTGGGGATACGCTGCTAGAACCCAGGGCTCTAGGAGAATAAGAAATAAGCATGCATTCACATTGCCAAAATCCATTTTTCTCTGCAGCTGCAGTACAAAAACAGATATCAACACATTTAAGCCATGCGGGAGGGGAAATAATTCTACCCAAAATGAAACTTCATTTGCCAAATTTCTTGCTAGTCTTTCCTATACAGGGGGTAGGAAACATTCCCAGAAAGAGTGCCAGAGGAAGTTACAGCAAACTAAAAAAAGACAATTTGCAAGGGAGCACGATCTTCAACAAACGAAAAAGTGTAAATGGTAATATTCCAGCAAATTAGCTCCTAGAGAAGCCCTTAGGCAGAACTGTAAGCCATTATAATTAAGCATTTGGAAAATATCAGTCTTTAATTAGAGCGTCTTTTCTTGGTGAAATGCTGTTGTTTTGCTGTTACTTCAGGTGTAAACAACTAAACATACCCATTTCAAAAACCTGTTTTTTTGCAAGCCTAGAATCAGTGCTAATGTTAATTTGCTTATCATGACCTCCTCGCCAGTTTTTTTTTTTTTTCTGATCAGAGCTGAATTTTAAGAGCAATTTTATCATTAGTTCCCCAATACAGCCATCTCTAGTCCAAGGCTGTTATAAACACTCCTGCATAAACACTCAGGAACATCCTAACCATTCAGTTCAGCATCATAAACCTACCAAGTTTCCCGTAATCTAATAAACACAGTTCCTCTAATATTTAATGTGTATTTGTGGCGGTTGTTTTAGACAAGGAATTTTCAAATCCATTTCCAATGCAATCAAATCCCTTGACAAGAGCACAGTGTTTCAGCTTTATCCCTTACCAACAGCAAATATTTTAGAAATTGGTTCCTGCCGCCTGAAATGCTGATTTTAAAAAAGAATGCAACGAACATACAAGGAATGCCTAGCACCTAACTTACCATCAGTCTTAATCCCCCACTTTTTGCATCTGTAATTCCTGACAACAGATAAACCTTTATTCCTTTGCCTATACAGGGACGTGTGTAACTCAAAATGTTTTCCTGCCGTGATGGAGAAGATGAGGCATTATCAAGACTAACACTACAATTTAACGCTTCAGAGGAGCAGTGTATATCATTACTCCCTCTGTAGCCAAGCACACTAATTAATATTTATTGCACCTGTCAAGCCAGAAGCCATGGCCAATCCATTCGTGTGGCAGTTCAATGGGAGACTGGACACCGTATTTCTCCTTGGCAGACATGTTTGGGTCATCAGCAAAGACAGAAGCCCCTTTCCCCAGTGAGGCATCGTAAACTCTTCCCTTTCACTTGCAAAATTAAGCCATTAATTCTATTCATGTTAATTTTTATCCTTGTTGGGAATTGCTGTAAAAAAATAAGAGTGGGGAGGGTGGAGAAAGGATGAGAAACAGCTGTGCATTCAGGATCAGCTGTTGAACACATTCATTAGAACACGGGCTTTTGAAACCCACGACCTTTGCTTTTTATCAGACATCCCTTAAAGGTTACAGACATGTAGGGGGAAAGATGGTTATAAATCCTCATGAAGTTTAATCAAAAGTGGCAGGCCACCCGGCAGTAAACACGTTATTAAAACTCTTTGCATTAAAACTTTGTTCAGCATTGTCAACAGAACTCCATCATCAACAGGTAGCTGGCAGCAGAATTAATTAAGCAAGGGTGAAATAATAAATGGATTCTGATATCGTATCTGCAGCAAGGAATTTGGCACTCAGAGCAGAGAAGTTTATATCAAGGCTGTGAATCGTTCTATAGTGCAAACCCAGCATGGCTGTGGAACGGAGTTTACTCAAAAATTTAATTAGGAGAACATGTAAACAGTACAGAAGAAAAGTAGGGCACCAAATGCTGCTTTATTTATTTTATTTTACTTTTTTGGTTAATTCTATTGGGAGCACCTGTGTCATTAGAAACTGCACGACACAAACTGCCAAGCTTTTGACTAATACAAGGAATACCATGAACTTTTCACTGAAGATGATCTAGGCCGTTATATTTTGTCTTTAAAAATAATTGTTCTTCCCTTGAGGATGATGATATTAATGATGATAATAATCAGCAACAATAGCAATAATAATAAAAAGAGCCAGCATCTTCCGAACGAGTATGATGCCCCAGGCACTAAGTGCTTTGCACATGTTATCTCATTTGATTCTTGCAACCCTTTGAGGTCGGAATTATTAGTTCCATTAAACAGATGAGTAATTGAGGTATATAGGAATATTATAGCCAGTGTCACCCATGTACCATCTGTTAATAATTATTCTCCTGACTGCTGCCTTTTCTCTAGGATGCAGGTTTCTTTGGAGGGCAATGAGGGTAACTGTGGATGAGAGGAATTCATTTATAGGACATAGCAGCCCCTCTGCAACCTGCCTGCTGTGTGTCCCCTGGTTCCTGCATGGGTCATTGCTTTGCCTTGGCAGTGTTCTTCATGTCTTGATCTCTGATTTCTAACTCCTTTGTATATTGACTGTCCCCATCTACTCTCCAGGATCCTTGATGGCTCCCTGGTGGTCTTCACTATTACTCATTCATGGTTAAGATCCACACTTCTCAGTTCCTAATGCGTTTCCACTGGAGCCTTCCATTCTCTTATCCCATTTCTTTCTCCCTTAGGGCCCGGCACATCCATCCAGATGCTGTCTGCAACATTGTTAATTATCCTTTCACAGTGCATTATTGCAGCACCAGTAACGTTTAACCGTAAATACCTTTTGGTGTATCTGTAGGCTTACATGGATAAGGCAATGGCACCCCACTCCAGTACTCTTGCCTGGAAAATCCCATGGATGGAGGAGCCTGGAAGGCTGCAGTCCATGGGGTCGCTGAGGGTTGGACACGACTGAGCGACTTCACTTTCACTTTTCACTTTTCCTGCATTGGAGAAGGAAATGGCAACCCACTCCAGTGTTCTTGCCAGGAGAATCCCAGGGACGGGGGAGCCTGGTGGGCTGCCGTCTATGGGGTCGCACAGAGTCGGACACGACTGATGTGACTCAGCAGCAGCAGCAGTGGGCTTACTGCTGCTACAGACTTTGAAAGTCAATTTAGTGATTTTTCGGGTGGCAGGGGCAGGCGGGGATTGGGTGAAGGTCTGCTGTTGCTGCTGCTAAGTCGCTTCAGTCGTGTCTGACTCTGTGCGACCCCATAGACGGCAGCCCAGCAGGCTCCCCCGTCCCTGGGATTCTCCAGGCAAGAACACTGGAGTGGGTTGCCATTTCCTTCTCCAATGCATGAAAGTGAAAAGTGAAAATGAAGTTGCTCAGTCGTGTCCGACTCTTAGCGACCCCATGGATGGCAGCCTACCAGGCTCCTCCATCCATGGGATTTTCCAGGCAAGAGTACTGGAGTGGGTTGCCGTTGCCTTCTCCTAGGTGAAGGTAAATGATGGCTTATTTGGAATTGATAGTGCCCTAGCTTGAAGAGGACTTCCCTGGTGGCTCAGACTGTAAAGTGTCTGTCTACAATGTGGGAGATCCGGGTTCAATCCCTGGTTTGGCAAGACCCCTTGGAGAAGGAAATGGCAATCCACTTCAGTACTATTGCCTGGAAAATCCCATGGACAGAGGAGCCTGGTAGGCTGCAGTCCATGGGGTCCCAAAGAGTTGGACACGACTGAGCGACTTCACTTTCACTTTAGTTTGAAGAGAGGTCCTTAAATTTGGGTCCAATGCTGAGAAGACTGTAGCAGTTAAGATGACTGGGCTTTAGAATTAGGCTGAACTTTCTACTCATTGAGCTGGCCAGTCACCTAAGGCTCTAGCCTCAGTTTTGTCTTTGTAATATGGAGATATTTATCCCCCTTTCACAGTATCTACTGACACCAGGCTGTGGTGAAGGGAAGTACAGCATATATTGCAGGGTGCCAAGCAAGGAGAAGAAGACAGCTCATGGTCAAAAGGCCCAGATTCCCTGATGGCTTTCAGGGAAGGGGTTTTAAAAGCAGTGTGAGGGAGAGGTCTACAGGATGAGTGATCAGCTCGAGCACAATTCTCAGATTGGTTGGCATCAAGGTGAAGTTTCAAGCATCATCAGCTTTCTGGTTTCAACTGGTCTAGGATCTATGTGCTTGCAGTCAGCAGTTTTCATCTGGCAGAGGTCTGCTTCCTGTAAAAACAACTTAGGAATATGTGTCAGGCCTTTATATCTTTCAAGGAACTGAGAGTTTGGTGATTCTGCAATGTAATGGATTTACAGAATAAACTGTTACCAGTTTTTCAGTCCAACAACTATTCTTTGTTCCTACATCTTCACATTTCCTAATCATTAACTCTTTTTAAAAAATACATATGCAAAAATATTTATTTTGCAGCATTACAACATGAGCAAAACCACTGTACTCATCACTAACTCTTGAGTCAGCCTTTTGAGATTTAAGGGAGCCCTGGAAGATGAAAGCAAAAATGTTTTACTCCAGAAGACAGGCACACAGGGGTTTATATGTGGTTTCAATCCCCACCCCTTTCTTTGATACATCTCAGTCTTAAGAGGAACAGATTCAAGAGAGGAAAGAGAATTAAGTTTTGGATCATAAACTCGGTAGAGAAACTGTTTTATGAGGACTCTGTTTCAACTCTAAACCTACCCACTAGGAAATTCTGGAGGTGGGTCCCAGTCATTGGATTTTAACAGGCCCTCATGTGACAGTGATGCTTTAAAGTTTGGGGATCAGTGTTTCTTGTTGACCCGGGTTATATTTTAATGGCAGCATACCTATTTTCCCCTTCCCCTTCCTATCTTCTGGATAATGATTATGGCGCATATCCACCATCTTCCCCCTTTTCAGGCTTGGTGTCTGGGGCAGAGAATTCAGCTGGTTGCCCTATCCAAAGTAAAATTTCAAGTGGGAAATTTTGCTCCATTTCTGGCTCACCTGTTTTTCTAATAAAAGTATCCTGCTTCCCCCCACTGTTCTAGTGAAAATTGTAAGATCCTTTGGGTAGGAGCTAATTCTATGCTCTGTAGATTGTCTGTCTCACTTTTTACTCCTAATGATTACTCCTAATAATAATAATTACTGAAAGCTTTTCTTTGACTTGATTACTGCTTCATGCTGAAGAAAAAAAAAAAAAAAAAACCCTTCCAATTTTGTTTCCTTTTCTGAGGCCTGACAAATGACTATTACCATGTTAAATCATTCACCTGTGTAAGCAAAGATTTTTATTTGTGTCTCTGATGTTTATTCTTTAATATCTTTAAAACAACATGAAAATTGTCTTAAATTCTAAACAGGGATGTTCACTTTAAACAAGTCAGTGGATTTTTCCTTTTACTTGTTTTGCCATATTTAATTCAACCCTGCAAGACCAGCACACGCATCATTTCCTCCTCATCTCTGTTTCACTGTTGAGTGAAGTGTTTTGAATTAATTTTGTTAAATTATTAATAGCTCATGATTGGAAAACATTCCAGCATTGAAGTTTATGTTGTACCATGTGCTATGCACTAATATGGCATATTTCATGCACATGGATGAATATGTGGCTAGTGGTTAGGTGAAAGGTTGGCTCCTTGTGAAGACAAGATTTAATAATGAAGTATGTATTTTAATTTTCATTAAATCAGAACAATCAAATGATTATCCTTGAAATTGAATGATTAGAGTTAGAGCATGCATTGGGTCATTCATTTATTCGACAGAAATGTGCTAGGCACTCTATTAGGCAATGGGAATACAATGGAGGTACAAGGAGATATCAACCTTGCCACTATGGAGCTTACAGTCTGGTGGGGAAATACATCATTAATCAAAGAATCACCAGAATAAATGTAAAATGACTACCCTGATAAAAGAAAGGAAAAAAGGTATGCAGGTGTGAGCATATGACAGAAAGATTGACTTAGTTTGAAAGAGGCTGCCCTGAGGTAAGGCAGGAATAAGATTTATTTCTGGTAAATAAATCATACCAGGGATTTGGGTGGGATGGTCGTAGGAAAGAGCACTTCATTCAGAAGAAATGATTTGTACAAATGTCCTGTGAAAGAAGGGAACGTGGTATCTAAAGGAGGCTGAGAAACGATAGTGAGGGGTCAAGAAACAATGGGGAACCATTGAGGAGTTTAAAGCAGAAGAAGCTGTAAACAGATTTAAGTTGTAGTGAGATCACTTTGGTTGCAGTGTGGAGGATGGATGTGGGTAGATCAGTCAGCAAACTGTTATTTCAGGAGTGAGCATAGAGGGGCTGGATTGGGGTGGAAGTGGCAGAGATGGAGAGAATGAATGAATGTACAGATATTAATGAGACAAAAATGACAGCATGGATATGCAGAGGGGTGATTCTCAGATTCTGGTGTACTTAGGTATACTTTTCAGTGAGCTAAGAGACTCTAGGAAGAAAACCAGGTTCACCAGGGAAGCTCATATCTCTTTTTGGGACTGTTGAATGTGGTGAGTCAAAGAAGTAACTGGATATTTGGGTCTGGAGCTCAGAGGGAAGTCCAAAATGACATATGCATATTTGGACTTATCTGCATATATATGGTGACATAACCACAGGCCTAGAAAGAAGATGGGGGCCTGGATTCCAACTTTAAGTGCCAACAACATTTATGCTAAGTAGAGGAGAAGACAAAGAAGGAATGGCTACAGAGAGAAGGAAATCAGGAGACAGTAGTATCATTGAAGCTGAGAAAAGAGGGTATTTAAAAGAGCAAGAGTAGCCAACAGGGTCAAAATATGTCTACAGACAAGGCCAGAATAAGATCTACTGGATGTAGAAAATTCCACTGTTTGGTTATTTGACATTGGATCTTGGGGAAATAATGTGATAGTGAACATAACCATGGTTCCTAGAGAGTAACGGTGATGGGTGCTGTTGAGGTTCTCCCTCTCTTCCGGAAAACGATCACCATAGGGTCGCGAGCAGGAGGAAAGCAGAGAAGGACCCATTGAAGTATGACAGGTAGTAACTGCTGCTACTAAGTCGCTTCAGTCGTGTCCGACTCTGTGCGACCCCTTAGACAGCAGCCCACCAGGCTCCCCTGTCCCTGGGATTCTCCAGGCAAGAACACTGGAGTGGGTTGCCATTTCCTTCTCCAAAGCGTGAAAGTGAAAAGTGAAAGTGAAGTCACTCAGTTGTGTCCGACTCTTGGCGACCTCATGGACTGCAGCCTACCAGGCTCCTCCATCAATGGGATTTTCCAGGCAAGAGTACTGGAGTGCGGTGCCGTTGCCTTCTCCGGACAGGTAGTAAAGTACATGTCAAAGGAGAATTTGGAGGTAAATCTGGGTTTCAATTCTGACTCCAAACTACATGGCTTGAGTAGACTTATTTATCTCACTAAAGTTAAGTTCCTTTATCTGTAAGATGAGCATAACTACCTTATAGTATTAGAGTATTTATATAGTATTAAAGTATTTATAGTGTTAAATATATCAGAAGCTTAGCAAGGTGTTGGGTTGGCCAAAAAGTTCTCTTGGAATTTTCTGTACAAGGTTATGGAAAATGAACATTTTGGCTAACCCAATACTGCAGCTGCTGCTGCTAAGTCACTTCAGTCATGTCCGACTCTTGCGACCCCATAGACGGCAGCCCACCAGGCTCCCCCATCCCTGGGATTCTCTAGGCAAGAACACTGGAGTGGGTTGCCATTTCCTTTTCCAATGCATGAAAGTGAAAAGTGAAAGTGAAGTCGCTCAGTCGTGTCCGACTCTTCACGACCCCATGGACTGCAGCCCACCAGGCTCCTCCGTCCATGGGATTTTCCAGGCAAGAGTACTGGAGTGGGGTGCCATTGCCTTCTCCGACCCAATACTTGGCCTACAGTAAAGATGAATAATTGTTTATTCAATAAATGAACGATGGACTTCAAACAAGGGAATAAAGAAGAGATGTTCATTTTAGCAGAATGACTACATATATGGCTTCATCGTTGGGAAGACGATCGATACAAAGGATGCTCATTTCTTTTACCTTCCAAGGGAGTTTCCAATACTAGTCTTTCACACTCCACCCTCTGCCCCAAGCTGTGTAATTTTTCAATTAAAGTCTTTAATGAGGATATAACAACCATTTGTGAAATGTGTAGATCATAAGATGATCTGAACATAAAAGTGATAGTAAATATGACCTGTGACAATAAAGACTATAAACCAAGCAGAATAACTGTTCAGAATTGAATCCAACAAAAATTTAACAAACATATCTACTTTAAGTCTAATAAACCAACTGTACAACCTTGTGGCAGTACAATTCTTGTGACTTTTTGCAAGAGATTTAGGGTTTAAATGACAGTGAATTCTCTATAAGGCCATGGTGAGTGACAGCTGCCAAAAAGGCTGTGTTGACACTGCTGTAATCAACGTAATTCAGTTTCTCTCTTCTTTCTGGATATCCATCTAGACTATATTCCCCAACTTCCTTTGTGACTGGTTTTTACCAATGGAACATGAGGCAAAGATGTGATTTTCACAGTTTTCCTTTGACTTAAGGCTCATCCAGTAGGATCCTCTGAAGCCCTAGTTACCAAGCCTAAGCTCACAATGCTTGCCAGAAGACAGGCCAATAAATTGAGAGGGAAAATATTGGGACAAGGAATAGTGAAGTTATTCAGAAAGCCTGCAGACCGAGAAGATGGTGGACTAGTGTCCCAAAGACTATCTTACCTGAGTTAAAATTCAGGGTTATTTTATACTAAACAGGGAAGGGTTGTTGCTGGTTGTTTCAAACTTCTTGGTGTAGGAATCCTTTGTTCTTACAGCTGTTCACATAGGTCTGGTCACAAAAATCCTGTAAACTTCCAATAAGAGAAATGTTATTCTCTATTTCTGCAACTTTCTGTCTCTTTTATGAATGGAAAACTGTTATACCTTGAAAGGTCAGAGTCTTGAGAATGGGCTTGAGAATGGGCTTGAGATTAGGCTGTATATTTCAGGTTCCAGGCAACATTCTTTAAAAAGGTGCAGCGTCAGTATGATTGAGCACAGACCACAGAGACAAGAATTAGAGCTAAAGGTGGATAGATCCAAACCTAGAGTCATGTTTGTTCTTCTCTGTTATGGTCACAGATGCCAAAGTCTGAGTCCATGAAGGACTCTGCAGCAGAGCCTCCCCTCTGCCCTTGCCTCCTGACCTGTGATCTCATGTCATCTGAAAAGTGAGCAAAAGAAAACCATTTAAGAATTAAGCCATGGAGATTTTGGGATTGTTACTACAATAACCATCATTATTCCTGACTAAATACAACAACTAAAAATAGAAACAAAACAATACTTTTGCCACTTCAGTTATATTAATAGCAGTATGGCTTCTAGTTTAATGGGAAATGATATTCTGGAAGAAACTCATTCAGGAAAACACTAAATGGCCAAGTTTTTGTTTCCTGTCAGTAGAGCTGTTGATCATACCTGTAGCATGATTTTTAGTTCTTAGCTTCACATGAGACAACATAGGCATATTGGGAGAGTTCTTGGTATACTGTAGGCACTCAATAAATATCTTTGAAATGAATAAATATTGAAATGTACACTTTCTGTGACATGACCGCAGGGAGAGATGATAATCTGAGTTCATACCCTAGTAAGTGTGGTTATGAGACAGCCTGGAACTGAGACCCGGGAAATGAATAAATATTGAAATATACACTTTCTGTGACATGACCGCAAGGAGAGATGATAATCTGAATTCATACCCTAGTAAGTGTGGTTATAAGACAACCTGGAACTGAGACCCGGGACCCTTTGCTACAGTGCTTGCACCTGGACAGAGTTCTCCTCAAGCAACAGAATACAAAGAAACAGGCTAAAAGCAACTGTGTGCATGTGCAGATGGGGCAAGTTAGGAACAATAAGCTACAAAAAGACCAAAAATCCAGCTGCTGCCTCCGAGGAGCTGGGAAAAAAAGACAGGGTACTGGGAACAAAAGCAAGGTCTGTTACTGATCTGGGTTCCTGGCCTCCTTAATCAATAGACACTGATTAGAGTCTTGATAAGAAATTCAGGCCAGGCTTTATTGGGGCTCCTGCTGCAGCAGAAGGGAGTGAAAACAAGTAATAGATTCCCTTGTGTGTTCACCGAGGGAGGCCAGCTGGTTCCTTATACAGGGTGAGGGTAGGGACCGGTTCAGGGGTCGGACTGAAGGGGTGTCTCAGGTGATTTTCCCACCCCCTGTTGGTTGTGCTGTGTGCAGGGTGCATGTTGTTCATGGAGATGTTTGTTCAGGTGTATGCACTGCAGCAAAGGGTCCTAGATCCCAGCCTGTCTCAGTGAGAGGAGCTAGAATTGGTTAGCTGGGAGAAAAGGAGACAGGAAAGGTATTACAAACTATTAAAAGTGCTATTTTGTAGAAAAAGGATTAGATCAATTCTTTAGGAGCCCATGAGGTAAAACTGGAATAAATAGGTTGAAGTTGGACATTTCTGTTCATTGTATGACAATGAAACATATGGAAGTCCCTCATCTGTCAAAGATGTTCAAAGGAGAAATGCTCCTTACACCACTGGAAATGTTTAAGAGTGAGTGACCATCAGTTGGGGGGTTTTATAGAAGAAATTCAAGCATTGGATGGGATGCCAGATAAAGTGGTCTTTAAGACTCAGTTCAGTTCAGTTCAGTTCAGTTCAGTCGCTCAGTCGTGTCCAGCTCTTTGCGACCCCACGAATTGCAGCACGCCAGGCCTCCCTGTCCTAGTTCTGTGCTTACCTGTTTCTAACTTAAACTTCATCTAGAGCTAGAGTCAACAGTGACATTGAAGACAGTCTTGTGGTGGGAAAGAAAAATCTCTCATCTTTTCAGTAATAGTCACTATTCTATTCATTATAGAGCAGGGATTATTAACACCTCCCAGCTCTCATCTCCAGGTTGCTGAAAGTGGCTCTGCCGATAATTTTCTGTCAAGAAAACATTATTCACAAGAGGGCTTTGTTTTATAAGTGGTCCCAAAACACTGTAGAAATTAACTGAAGCTTAGTTGATTTGAAATCTATGCCGCATCAAGTTGGGTTGAACTGAGTGACCCAAAATGCGAGGAGCTTTACAGATAACAGGCACCTTGAAGAAGGTTCATTCCAAGCTGTTAGGACAAATCTACCACTGAAGTCAGTGAAGCTCTGGAGCCCCACTTTGTGCACACCAAGGTTTGTAGGAGAACACTTGCCTCATCTTGTGTGAGAATTTCCGTGCACCAGACAGGCACCAAGGCTGGTTTTCTGGAGAGGAATATTGTAGAGACAAAAGAGAACACTTGCGAAATTGCCTTGAGTATTTAGAAGAAATAAAGAAAACCTTAGAAAGTCAAGCTAAGATTTATACCAGCTATCCTTTTAAGAAGATACTTGGAGTCTGAAGGATGCGCTTGGTTCTTTCATGGGCTCTGCATTGTACTTACCAGCTGAGTCTTCAAATGAAAAGTTAATGTGCTAGACCTAAAACATTTACAGATTCCCTTATAGCCATGCTAATGAATGAAAACCAGAGTTCATTACTAAAAACAATTATTTGTCTGTGAGTGAGTTGGCTGGTATTTAATAAAACCAATAAGGGGTAAAATTAGGAATTTAGTGGAAATGTCCATCTGCCACAAAAAAGAGATATAGAAGTGCGGGAGAAAGTACACGTCATATACTTCTCTAAGAAAAGACGTAAAGGTAAAAGAAGTGACGTGCTGAAGTTTGATGGGAGTTTTCAGGAAATATTTGGGTCATTTCCATGCAGCCCCTGACATTTCTAGAAGGCTGTTAATCCCTCTGGAACTTTTAATGCTTTACTGTGCTCTGTAAGTACTTTCTGAGTAAACACTGGGAATGAATAAATTGAAGTTTAAAGCCAATTCTTCATTTTATCCACAGTTGTCATGCATTCTATTTCAAATACCACTCTGGCAGAAAAAGCTCTAATTTGAGAGAAACACTAGATAGTTCCACCTAATATAATGAAATCAGCAGGACTTGAGGCTCTCCACAGTCTCTTCATTTGCTCTCTGGACAAAGGCTTTGCTTCCGTTTAGGGAACACATTTCCCCAGAATGTGTCAAGTTTCTCGCTGGGCATGAGAAACACAAGGGGTAGATGATACAGAGTTCCCGCCTTGCGGGGAGCTCATTGTCTAGAGCCACCGAGAGGTTTATCCGGTGCCCTAATATTGGGCTTAGGATGAATCCGAGGCTAGGTTCACTAGGAACATTCTGTGGACACTTAGCTTTAACTAACTATTTCTTGAATCTTTCTCTTTCTTGAAGGCAGTATCTTGGGCTGTGAATCCTATAGAATTTCATGTAACCCTTTCAGGCACAGAAACAAAATACTTCAAGTCCAAAGGATGAGCCTTTCCTTGTTCATATTGTCCAGTGGGGTGCTCTGCATCTTGGGCATATTTAATTAGTCTTATGCCCACAGGCTGCTTTCTCCACACTTAAGAGCATTTGCAGCTGGTATGGATTGAATTCTGTTTCCTCAGAATTCATAGGTTGAAGTTCTAACCCTTAGTATCTTAGAATATGACTGTATTTGGAGATAAGGTGCTTAAAGAGGTTACAAAGGTCATAAAAGTGGGTCCTAATCCAAAATGACTGGTGACCTTGTAAGAAGAGGGAGAGATACCAGGAATGCATAGGCTCAGAGGAGAGGCCATGTGAGGATACAGTGAGAAAACACCACTTGCCAGCCAAGGAGAGATCTCATGAGAAATCAACCCTGCCAACGCCTTGCTCTTGGCCTTCTTGCCTCCAGAACTGTAAGGAAATAAATTTCTGTTGTTTAAGCCACTCAGTCCATGATATTTCGCCCTGGTAGCCTGAGCTGACTTAAGATGGCAGCTGTTTTTGATGCTGTTTCATTTTTGATGAAGTTGACAAATTGAGCAGTCATTCCCAAATTCTTCTCCAGGTTTGACACGTGGCCCTTCTGAGTCCCAACCGTTTTTTTTTTTTTTTTTTTGGGGGGGGGGATCCTATAACCAAAATTCTTCAACGTTTTTCCAGACTTGCTATAAGATTTGAAAAATTTCAAGGCTAAAGAAGCAGAAGAAAAAAATCCAGTTTTCTATTTGAACCCGTAAATGTCAACCATAAGAAAAGGTTTGATTGTATATTACTCTCTTCCCAGGAGACAGGGATGGAGAACTTGGCTGAGATGTAATGTTGAGCCTCCACAGTGATGTTTAGGCCTCAAAATGTACCATAGAAAGTGCACTGATGGGTATAGTGGTCTGGCCCTGCCCCTCTGCAGTGGGGGCAGTTGTGGGTTAATTTCTTAAAATCCTGGGCATTGGAAATATACCTACAGGAACTTGATAAAGACAGGTATATTCCAAGGCAGAAACACTAATAGGAGCTCAAATTAAAGAAATGACATGAAATTGCATTTCTTAAGGAGGCAAATAACACTCAGGAACATTAAATGATTTAATTATGCCTGAAAGAGCTTTTTGAGCTAAAAAGGCAGTAAAAGTGAAATGTGTTGGGGTACAAGTTTGAAAAGCAGCTATAAGAAAAATCTTGAGACCAAAGTATGCAAAATTTGTAATCACCCACAGCTGTGCTGAGGGCAAAGCACCCCCTCCATTAACATCCATTTTGCTTTTCTTAGGGCTTCTCTGGTGGCTCAGATGGTAAAGAAACTGCCTGAAATGTGGGAGACCTGGGTTTGATCCCTGGGTCGGGAAGGTCCCCTGGAGAAGGGCATGGCAACTCACTCCAGTATTCTTGCCTGGAGAATTCCATGAACAGAGAAACCTGGTGGCTACTGTCCATGGAGTCATAAAGAGTTGGAGATGACTGAACAACTTTCACTTGCTTTTCTTAGGACAAAGACCTGGGAGAACAGAACAGTAATTTTGTGTATTATTGAGGCTTAAACTTTCCTAATGGAAAAAAATACTATGAGTCTTAAAATTGTTCAGTATAGTAGTTCTCAAATACATTAATGCATATTTTAACATATAACTCTAAAATTAATCATTTCTTAATCTACTTTTTTTAAAGGATTAGACTTTATATAAGAAGATTTTAAAAATGGGTCATTATTCTTGTATGCTGGTATTATAAAAATATTTTATTCTTTTACATGCATCCTTTTATTGCCAACTTATAGACAATGATCAAGTGAACATAAATCTCACATTTCATTTTGCATTTGCAATTAAAGATTTGCGTGTAACTGATGACCACTCCCAGAACCAACCCATTGCTGATATGGTAGCAAATACTTTCTGTTATTAACACCTGAAAGAATATATATGAGATATATATGAAAATGAAAGATTATATCTAATACATATGAAAAAGTATATTAATATATATGAATGGTTATATATATGTGAACTATTATATAAGTATAAAAATTGGTACTTCCATATATGCCAGTTACTATATTCTGACTTTGTTTGGAAAAAGTTCATGGGCATATTGACCTCTAAAGGTTTTCCTAGTAATGAATGAGCATTATGAATAGAATCTGTGATTTAAATAGATGCTTTAGCCATGTCTACATCCTTAGGTTTCAGTTCGAAACTTTAAACAGAATACAAAATGGTCCATGTGGAGTGGGATACAAAGTCTCCCTGCCTGAAGAGTTGCTGGTGTGGTGCAAATTTTCTTTTAAAGTGCCAATTAGTGTCTGACTTGTCTTTTTGCCATGTGATGAATTAAAAATGCATGATTTAGAAGCTTGAAAGCTAACCAGCTTCTGGGTAGAATCCCCTGGACACTGCCATTCTTCCAGCTGATCTTTTTGCCCTCTCTGCGTTGGCAAGTACCAACTCTCTCGCCCACCACTTACATCTTTCCCTAACAGATGGTTCTTTTTACTAGTCAAGATCCAATCTGGTGATTTACTTTAATACGCTTTGGCCTAAAGAATACCCACGACAGACAGCTAGTGCAGCCTCCTGAAGCAAAATTTTGCAAAGAAAAAGTTAAGTAGACACATGCTATCTAGACAACGTTCCATTTTATGCACCCCATAAATCAGAATATTTGTCAACAACAATTAAAATGTAGTTTCTCTGGTAATAAACATTACCAGGGAAGAACAAATCAAGTTTCATTTATTCTGTCAGAAACCGAAGGCGAGCGCGTCGTATTATTTTGTGGATAATCTCTGAGGAGTAAACTAAGCACAATTACATTCTTGATTTTAATTAAAACTCTGGGTACCTTTCAAGATCTGTTAGGGAGATGTCCCGGGTCTGCTTAGCTGAGGTCTGCACTGCGAAGTTAATTTGACACGTAACATATTTTTCATGAGGTAACTGTCGCAGGAAGCTGTTTGTCAGAGCAGCCTCTCCAGTGCCTGTGGGCCCCACAAAAAGTAATGACTTCTCCTGAAGCGGCAACTTCGCCAGGAAGTACATCTGCCTAACAGTCCCTGAAGCCCTCACAATAATGTCATTAAGCTGGAGAAATCAAAGGAAAAGGTGCCCAAAAGATGCTGTTAAAAATGTTTCAGTACTCATTGTACACACAACAACAATAGTTTTGAGTCACGGAATAATTTCAAGTCACAGGAAAAGTGAAACCGTCCCCATTTACCTGAAGGGTGGCAGAAGCAGAGATTAGGAGCTGGGAGCTGGAGCCCCCACAACTCAGGGAGGACCCTGCTGGCTCCTGCTTCAGGAGTGGGTCAGAGTCTCCGCTATCAGCTATTTGTTTTTGTTTTGCTTGAGCAAGGGTTGGCCTCTAGTCTGCTGATTTCAATTTGGCCTAAGTTTTCTCTACATCCTAACTACAAACCAGATCAGAATTTGGCCACACTATTCGATTTACAGAGCAATATATTGTCTTGCTTTGCTAGGAGGTCACAGAATGCCACATTTTGGCTAATTTCTGCAAAGTAATGAACAGAAGTGCAATGAGAGTGCTGCCTGGTGTGAGCCAGTTTTGGGGGGGCGGGTGTGGCTTGGACTGTCAAAGGGAGAGGTTGAGAACATGGCCCCTCATCCTGACCCCCCTGTAACCCTCCTCCCCACCCATTCTAACCAGGATTTTCCCACACTGGAGTCTGACGAGTAGATGCTCCTCTGGGGTGTTTCTTAAAATCATAGCCAACCTGAGCTACTATTGGCCTTTGGAGACCACCTTGTCCAGCTGGTCTGTTAATTCACAGATGGTGAGGCTAAAGCAAAAAGAGGAATAACAGCCCTTCTGGGTCTCTCCAGCCACACATATTTATTGCCACCTTTGCCTCTGAAGGGCACTTGATTTATATTTCCATGAGCTTTGCACATCCAAGCTAATATTATTTTATTCCACACAACTGTGAAAAAAGTTTGAAGTGGTTGACATTGATCAAGTATGTATTCTGTGCTACATGCTAGGTGATAAGCCACTTACACAATGGTATCACTTTATTCTTATGGCACTCCTGTGAGACAAGGTATGTTATGAGTCTTACCTTATAGTCAAAGAAACAGGCAGAGAGATGTTCTGCAATGCGCTTAGGACCACCTCACCACCCTCCCCCACCCCCACCCCCAGCATATGAGTAGATGAGTGAGGATTTGAATTCAGTTAGTCTGACTCTGGGGCCAGATCTTCGTTACTATTCTGTTTAGTGAAGAAACCCCTGAGCTTGGGGCTGACAGAGGCACAAGAAATGGACAGTGCTGTATCCTTCAACTAAACTCCACTTCCTTAAACTGGACTGAGTGTTTTTTGCAATAAATAGTAATGATATTTATTACTAATTTTTTTATTGAAAAAATTTGACATGTAGTAGCATTGTGTAAATTTAAGGTATACCCTATGTTACTTTGATTCACTTATATATTGTGATATGGTTGCTGATGTAGTGGTGTTTATCACATTACATAGTTATAAACATTGTTGACTACACCCATTACACATTAGATTAGATCTCTATGGCTTATTTACTACTTATTACAAGGCTGTAGCCTTAAACACCATCAATCTTGTCTGCTCATTATAAGCACCATTTTCTCTTTGTTTTTATAGGTTTCACTCTTTAAGATTTCACATATAAGTGAAATCATGCAGTACTTGTCTTTCTCTGTCTGACTTATTTCATTTAGCATAATGTACTCAAGGTCCATCCACATTGTTGTGAATGGGAGGGTATCCTTCTTTCTCATGGCTGCAAAATATCTCAAGCAATAGTATTTGTAATTGGTAATAACTTAACAGTCTGACTACAATGAATATGTTAATAAGTGTACCAAGTATTGACCATCTAGTATACACCTGATTCTAACTTCTTGATGTAAAACATCTCTAACACTCATGATAGTTTTCTGATGAAGTGAGTATTATAAACCATGCTTTTTAGATGAGGAAATGGATATTCAGTTAGTTTAAGCAGGTTGCCCAAAGTAATGCTACTCCAAAATGGCAAAATCAGTACTGCCCAGGCCATGCTGGAGTCTGTGTTACATGCTGAATCATTGGTATGGTTAAAGCTTAGAGAGGATTTGAGGGGTAGTGGGCTGGTGGCTCAGATGGTGAAGAATCTGCCTGCAATGCAGGAAACCTGGGTTTGACCCCTGGGTCAGGAAGATCCCCTGGAGAAGGGAATGGCTACCCACTCCAGTACTCTTGCCTGGAGAATCCCATGGACAGAGGAGCCTGGTGGGCTACAGTCCATAGGGTTATAAAGAGTCAGACACAACTGAGTGACTACACAAGACGCAAGGACTAGCACTGGGACATAAACAGGAAGGTTAGGACCCTATGCTATCGTAGTTATGAGGGTAAAAGGTCCCTCTTCTCAAGAAGAATGAGGCAGCATCCTACGCATCCCTGTACTGCCGATACGCTCCTCACGTTGTTTCCAGAGAGGAGAAGCTTAGTAATCATCTGTTGAATAAAGCAGAGGAACTGAACCACAGACTGGCAGCTCAGTGCTTACTTCATCACCCCAACCTTGGAGTTGACCTGTCACTGCTAACCTTATCTCTCACTTTGCTGCCAATATTTCAACACTAAACTTTTCCCCTAACATTCCTAAGTTTCTATAGTTTATTTATATCACTATTTATCCAAGACATTTTAAAACTGTGGTCTTCTTTTGCAAATATAGAAAGCCCCAGTAAAGCAGACACTTACCTTCTGAGTTGGTATTGAGAAGGGAAAAGAAACTAACTACACAAAAAACAAAGCTCAGTTAGACAAGTCCAACTCAGGATACAAACAAAGCCCAGATAGATCAGATCCCATTCAGGCCATAAGTATTAATCACTGCCATGCATTTTAGGTGTTTCCTCGAGTAACTTCTCTTTGGAGATATTGGTCATCAAAGAACATGGTGCAGGATATCAAGATGGGCAGGTAATAAAAAGAAAAAAAAAAAAGAGTAAATCTTAAATGTTATCACTATACACACACACACACACTAATGGTAGTTATGTGAGAGAAGAGGGTGGAAGTGGTAACCTTATTGTCCTAATCATTTTGCAGTATATAAGCATAGCTAACCACCATGTGATACTTTATTTTTTCTTTTTTATTTCTTTTTAAATTTTTATTTTTATTTTATTTTACTTTACTGTATTGGTTTTGCCATACATTGACATGAATCCACCACAGGTGTACATGTGTTCGCAAACATGAACCCGCCTCTCACCTCCCTCCCCATAACATCTCTCTGGCATGTTATATGACAATAATATCTCAATAAAACTGAAAGAAAAGTACCATTATAAATGTATATTTTCACCTTTTGAGAAACAGTTAGGCTATTTCTTAGTACCTATATGTTTATTTTATGATGATTAAAAAGTATCAAGGGACATTCTGTACACATAATTTTGCAAATTTATGTGAGTTTAATCTATGAGACAGTTTCATACAAGGAAAAAAAAAGGGTGCATACATGATACTCCATATATTAACACACAAAAATTTCCTTTAACTTTCTATATTCCTCAAATTAACCAATGCTGAGTGAGTAGCAAAAGCTGCATGAGGCTAATGGAAAAAAGGTTTTACAGGACATCCTCTAAACTAGGATTCTGGAATATTCAGCAACTTCCAGCACTGTTACAATGGCCTTTATTCCTTTTGGGCAGGCCAGGGAAGGGAGGTGGCTGGGGGGTGGCGGGTGGGGAGATCTTTCTTAACTTTGGACTTACTCCAAGATATCAAATGACTTGAAAGAGTTAATACAATTCCCCAACAATCTCTCTCTTTGTTGTCATTAGGTTCAATTTCTCATTTCTAAATGAGCTGCTATGGTCTGAATGTCTGTGTCCTCCTCAAATTCATAATACTGAAATCTAATGGCTAATGTGATGATATTATGAGGTGGAGCCTCTGGGAGGTGCTTAGATCATGAGGGTGGTGCCCTCATGAGTGCGACTGGTGCCATTATTAAAGAGGCCCTACAGAGTTCCCTAGCCAGTTGCACAGTGTGAGGGTATAGTGAAAAGATAACCCTCTAGGAGGCAGGCTTTCACCAGACACTGAATGTGCCTCTACCTTGATCTTGGACTTCTAACCTCTAGAACTGTGAGAAATAAGTTTCTGATGTTTGTAAGCCACCTCGTTTCTGTGATTTTTCTTTATAGCAATCCAGAAAGAAGAAGACATGAGCACAACAAATTCTACTTTCCTTTCAAGAATTAAATGCAGTATTCATAATTACAGTAGCTCATTTTACTATTCTAAGATATATTTATATCTATCGATATTGATGGTTTTTATACCCATCTCCCTCTCTCTTTCTCTAATCATTTGATCCTTATAACAACCTGTGTGAGATAGAAATCAGAGAAAGAAACAGATAAGGAACAGCTAAGAAACAGATAAAGTAATCCAGTTCAGTAATTGCCCAAGATCATGCACAGAGGCAGGTCTGTGAACCCCCCTGGGGCTGAGCATCTCTTGAGGCTGTAAGGCTCTTTGAGGGCTGACGCAGTGCTAGGCACAGTGGCACCTGCAAACATGCCTTGACTTTGAATCTGAATGTCAGGGTTTTTCTCTGCAAAGTTGGATCTGACAAATCAAGAGGTGTATTAGAAGAGCATTTAATTAGTAGTATATGTTGTGGATTTATATTCTCTCACTTGATTTATGGCTGCCTGGTGATAGTGTTAAAAACAGCTGTGTGCAGCATGTCTACCCCTGCTCAATCTCTGCTGGCATTGGCATTCCATGACTTTTTATCTGATGAAATAATGTCTCATACTGGCACATGAATAAGCCCAGTGGCTTTTTTTTTTTTTTTAAGGATGGAGGGTTTAAGATGGAGAAAATTAGTCTGAGCTGACACGGTGTTCCAGACAGCCATTATGGATGATCTCATTGTCTTCAATACAGCACTTGGTTAGACTTGAAAAATCCCCTAGTTTCTTGCTACATGCAATTCAGGTTTGCCATTTAGCCTCTGCAATGTTAATCCATACGGCCACAGGATATCTTCAGTCACAAGAGTACAAATCTCTGGTCTAGAAGGTCAAAAACCATATCACCATCACTCTAGGTCCCTCCTCCAGCATCCCTACCCATCACTGCCAGCTCCTTGGCCCTCATCACTTCAAATCCCCTGAAGAAATGGAACATGCAGTCATTCAAAAAAATATGTATCATTGCAAAGGTCAAAGCAGTAAACTCCAGTTCAACAGAATCTAAGAAGGATTACGATGCTGATCCCCCTTCCTGGTGACAAATGTCATCTTTAGAGGAGAAAAGAGCAATGAGCCATCAATCCAGTCTAGTAGCGAGGGCAGAAGACTTGTGAACTTAACTATTCTGGTCCCAGGAGGACTCAAGGAAATCTGCCAAGGACATGCTGTGAACTGATACAGCAGTAGCTCTGGCAGAGTTTTTGTCTCAGTCCATTGCTAACACACAGTCTGGCAGTAGCTAATGAGACCCTTTGAAATGACTTCTTTGCATTGTGGAAAGAAGTTCACTGTGGATGGAATGCCATCCCCATTTCTGAACAGAGATGAAAACGTTCTGCTGCTTAATAGTGAGTTGTAAAGGATGGAAGAACTGAGTTAAGCAAAGATTTTATTGACCTCTGAGGATGTGCACTGAAATTTTAAAATAATCAAGCTAACCATCATGGCTCTTCTTAAGGGACAGATTGATTATTCTTACCTTTTTTTTTGGGGGGGGGGAGCGGTAAGTAGAGGAGGAAATACTTTAAAAACATGTATATCTGAGAGTGCCCCTTTATCCTTGGAAGAAGCAAAGTTTATTAGAAAAGAAATCATGAAAAGAATAAAAATATTACTACACTTTCATGAAGGATTGCAAATTCATATTAAGTTTAGGGTGTGAGGCAAGCCTAATATAATATTAGGTTCATAGTGCATACAAAATGTGGGTAGAATGTGAAACTCAGAAACAAAAAAGTGTGGAGATGCTGGATTGAAGAGGAAGTTCTTTGTATCTGCTAATTTTAATAGTCTGAAGCTTGAAAGAAAATTGAGGTATGCAAGGAAGAGGTGTCAAAAGTCTTAGCAAAAAGGAGAATGTTCTAAGCAGACCGACTTATAATGCTTTGAGTGGATCAGAACTTATTATTCAGGTGCTTGCCGCTGGCAGCAGCTCCATGTGGGAACTTGTTAGATATGCAGACTCTCAGGCCTACTCATTGAACCAGAATGTGAATTTTTAACAAAATCTCTGGTGACCTGAATGCATATTAAAGTTTGAGAAGTACTGATATAGTCTAGTACTTTATACGGGTACTTTGAGTTTTTAAGTTTCTCCCCTTTTCTTCCTACCACTTATGTACCAAATCCACCACACAGTAAAATTGCCGAGATCTAAGACCCACATTATCTGGCAAAGATTTTTCTTCAAAAGAAGGAGGTTCAAAGGCTGAGGTTATCTAATGAAACTTTCCCTTGACCTTCACTCTAAGAGTGTACCCCACATGTTTGCAAGTCTAATCATAAATAGAAGTCACATTGTCAAAACACAGAGGCCATGCAGAGTGGCAGCAATATCATCCACTAACTCTGTTAATTGTACAAAAGGCTAGTTAGGCTCATTGTGACTGGCTAACAATCTATGCAGAGAGAATGTTCCTTGGGAACGTGTATCTTTCCAATTAACAAAATATAATTAAAATTTGAACTATTAAATGAACTGTTAAGAATACAATTGTTTCTCTCTCTTATTTCTTCTCAAAGCAAAGTTGGGCTACATTAAAGATAAAAATCCGATGTCAGATCTATGGTTTTTCTGGCTTGGAATTTTTCCAGTAAATGAGTTTTCCAAGTTACTGTCTCTTGTAATAAGGAGTGTTTCTGAATCTTGACATTGTTATAAGCATGTGGAGAATGTGGTCTGCCTGTGGTAAATTGCAGACGGCAAATTTTTGTTAAGAGCCTCCATTGTTTAAAGCTGTATTATTCTACATTCTCTTGCTCAGATGATAGGAAATATGATGGAATAATCCATATTATCAACAACATGATATTCCAGTAAAGCTCTTTGTTGTTTACAGATTTTCTTGCTCCTAATGTTTGTATATTTAAGAGTGTTTGCATCTCTGATTAAAAAAAAATCTGGCCAAGGCTAAAATTAAGGCAAGAAAAAGATGAATAAATGAAAAATAGAGAAAGGTGGGAAACAGGAAGGAAAGTGAACTTATCTAGATACTTGGGATGGTTTAAAAATTCATTTATTTTTCAAATATTTATTAAAGATCTTTTATTCTTGATACTCTGCTGCTGCTGCTGCTCCTGCTGCTAAGTCCCTTCAGTCATGTCCGACTCTTGCAACCCCATACACGGCAGCCCACCAGGCTCCCTCGTCCCTGGGATTCTCCAGGCAAGAACACTGGAGTGGGTTGCCATTTCCCTCTCCAATGCATGAAAGTGAAAAGTGAAAGTGAAGTCGCTCAGCCATGTCCAACTCTTAGTGACCCCATGGACTGCTAGGCATTGAGGATACATAAAAGTAATGCATGAAAGATGCTGTCCCCACCATTATGGAGGTAATAGCCTAGTGAGTGGTGATGGGAACCAATCAGTAAAATATGTCAATATATTGAGTTCTTGCTCTGTGTTCTGCACTTACTTTGTGGCCAGGTACTCTGGGGGAATACAAGAGAATGTGTCATAGTAAAGCCTCTTAAGAGACATTCAGATCACCTGGAACTTTTTTCATTTCTCTTCTTTCCTTTTTGCTTCTCAACATCTGTTTCCTTTTTTCTAGTGACAACATCCCTTTTCTTATTTTTAATGGCCACAATTTACCCATTGTGTACTATATGGGCAGACTGCAAATAGAAGTTTCCTGATTTCCCTTCTAAAACTTGAGCACAGTCTCAAACACAACCAGTTGAATGTTTTTTTTCTCTGGAATTTTAAGCCTGAGCAAAACTGCAAAAGAACTGAGTTACTGATTCATCCTCAGTGACGGTGGCTTGAAGAGATAGTTCTCAGGTTGCTGGACCTACATTATCAGAGTTTCCTTGCTTTCTGGCCTTTTCAAGCTAAGTCCTTTATCTGTGAGCTTCTCCATATATTTGAAATAAAATCCTTGTTGCTTAAATTAGCAGATCTGGTTTCCATTTCTTGCCATCAAAGAAACATCAGATGAAATTAGTACTGGATATGGGGAAATTTCGGGTTATGAGTATCAAGGAAAAGTGTGCTACAAGGATATAGTCACAGCCCTCAAGGAGAATACAGTCAATCTAGAGCTTCCCTGGTTTGTTCTGGAAGTTCCTGTTCACCAGAATTAACTTCATTATTACTAGTATTAAAACCCTGATCTTACCTTCTTACTCCCATAGGCAGTTTCTATTGGATTTCAGAGTTCAATGAACTTAAAGGGGGAAAGATCTTAATAAGATTATTGAAAAAATAAGTAAAGGAGAGAAAGAAAAGAAGAAAAAGAGCAAGAGAGGTGAGGGAGGTTGTGGGGGAGAGAAGAGAGAATTTTGCTGTGTGTCTTAATGCAGCTTAATTTTTACTTTTTGTTCTGAAACTATTTTGTGAAGATTTACAGAAAAAGGCTCCCTCTGGCACAATACATCTTGTCAACTGTGAAGAACACTATTACAGTTGAAAAAGACCCCCCCCTCCCCTCAATTCATAGCCCATAGCTTCTAGATGATGGCTCACCTATGAGAGATTTGAAAAATAAAATCAGTTTCAAGACTCTTTAGCCAGTAAATAACAAATTCATACAGAGGGATTTCAATCACCCAAAGGCACCTGTCTTGATGACTCTATTTGTAGATAGTAAAATTATCAATGTTTATCAGGGGGTGAAATATTGGCAAGTCCATTCTGTATCTTAGTATCTGAAAAAAAGTTCTATTTTTCAAGCAAAAAGATCTGACAAATCACATGTAATGACATATATCAGGATCTTACTGCACAATCTCTGTTTCTAGACCATTTCAATCAGCTTTGAGCAGGGAAAGCTAGATGCTGATAAGAACATTAGCCAGTGTTTTTAAGCAATAAGCTTGACCTCATCTCTCCAAAAATGCATAGTTCTTAGAGCATGATCACAGGAACATTGCCCAAAGTTCCTATGTTGCTTCATGTGTGTGTGCCTATGTACTCTGCGCTGCTGAAAATACTCTTCTTAGCTTGAATACCTTCTCTTGATATGCTTCTTTCTCTTTCTCTTGTCTTCCATAGAAACAAAGGACCTGATGTTCCTTGTTATGTAGCTGGGTCTTTTACCTGAGGAATATCTTGCCTGAGACCCCCTGAGTCTCACTTCTTTACCTACAGAAGTTATGCATTAGGGCTCAGACCATGCAAGGATTACCTCAACATGGTAACCACTAATTTCAGGTTTTCTCAGAAGGGTAGCTTTGGTATTGTCTTAATCTGTTCAGTCTGCTGTCTGCCACAATGCTGTAGACAAGGTGGCTTATGAACAGTGGACAATAATATCTCTTGGTTCTAGAGGCTGGGAAGTCCAAGATCAAGGTGCTGGCAGATTTGGTGTCTGATGACATTCAGCTTCCTCATAGTGGGCAGTTTTTTATCTGTGTCCTCTCATGGCATTAAAGTTGTATAAGTGGACCCCAATAGTTCAAGCTCATGTTGTTCAAGGGTCAACTGTATTTACTAAAACAATATGTATTACCTAATATGTAATGATAAAGCTATAACTAAGTAGTCAGTTTAGAATTAGGCTCTGACCTGTCACTACATTGACTAAACTGAAGCCTTTGCAAACACCATATTCTTACCAACTATTTATCATTGATTGGTTGAGTCATTTACTAATTCATTGATTAAACATTTATTCAGCATCTGCTGCTGCTGCTGCTAAGTTGCTTCAGTCGTGTCCGACTCTGTGCAACCCCATAGACGGCAGCCCACCAGGCTCCCCCGTCCCTGGGATTCTCCAGGCAAGAACACTGGAGTGGGTTGCCATTTCCTTCTCCAATGCAGGAAAGTGAAAAGTGAAAGTGAAGTCACTCAGTCGTGTCCGACTCTTCGAGACCCCATAGACTGCAGCCCACCAAGCTCCTCTGTCCATGGGATTTTCCAGGCAAGAGTACTGGAGTAGGGTGCCGTTGCCTTCTCTGATTCAGCACAACATAGGATGCTGGAGTTTCAAGTGTAAAGATGATATGATGACTTTTCTTAAAGAATTTATAGATTATGAAGATGGAAAGCCATAAGAATAGAAACTACATTACCTTGTGGTCAGTACTTCAATAAAGGTGTTTCAACATGCTAAGGAGGAAAATAGGCTTGAGGAGTTCTGGATGTTGTGGAATAGACTTCACAGGGGAGGAGAAATTTCACCTTAGTGTTTTTCAAGTTAAGGAGTCATTTACAAGTGAATGAAGAAAAGGGCAGGTCAGACCAAAGGAGAAAGATAGTGGGTATAAAATAACTGAAAAGCAAATGCTATAACCAGTGGAGTAGGTTGACGTTACAGCTCCGAGATTATGTTTGTGGGATAAAGGCAGAAAAAAAAAAAGCATTTTGAGGCAGTGCTCAGCACAGAAGGGTCTATTGTTACAGTCTGAGTGGGCAGCAAAACGTCTATCTCAGGAGAGAATAGAAGGCATTTCTCTGCAGTTGTAGCAGTTTCCAGAGTGAGAAGTAAAGGAAAGATGTATTTCCTGAAGTTCCCAAATGTGCACTGATCTGTAAAGTTATTGATACAAACAGCAACAGACCTGGCTCTGGTTAGTTCAATGAACAGCACTTCCAGGTGTCACCTAAGAGAAGCATCTGAAGCGGAAGAATACAACCGATGGCAGTTAAGTTTCTGGTGCCATTGTGGACAGACCTAGTAAGTGACATACACTGTATGTGTATGGTATACGTATTATCTACATCATATAATATAGAAGATATATTATCTGCATCATATAATATAGAGAATATATTATCTACATCATATAAGGGCTCCCCTTGTGGCTCAGCTGGGAAAGAATCCGCCTACAATGCGAGAGACCTGGGTTTGATCCCTGGGTCAGGAAGATTCCCTGGAGGAGGAAACGGCTACCCACTCTAGTATTCTGGCCTGGAGAATTCCATGGACTGTATGGTCCATGGATCGCAAAGAGTCAGACACGACTGAGTGACTTTCACTTCACTTTACATCACAGAAAGAGACATTTGGGACTATTAGGAATTTTAGTGCCATTGAAGGGATGGAAGTGTGGGAGAGGTATGGAAAATAATGGGTTGTATGCGATGCTTAGAAATCGAAATGCTCACTGTCTCTGAGATGTTTATGTTGATTAGGATTGTGTTCAGCTATTAATACAAGTAACAGAACACTCAAAGCAAAGTTGCTTAAATGACAAAATAAAAAGTAAGAAATAACTTTCTTTAAAAAAAAACCTTATTTTTAATTGGAGGATAATTGCTTTACAATATTGTATTGATTTCTGCCCTACATCAACATGCATCAGCCATAGGTATCATATGTCCCTCCCCTCTTGAACCTCCCTCCCATTTCCCACCCCGTTCCACCCCTCTAGGTTGTCACAGAGCACTGATCTCATTCAGGATTGGTTCATGCATTAATGCTGTCATTAGGGAAACACGCTGCTGCCATGTTCCTGCTCTCCCATACATGGTGCCATTCCTCAGGAAGAGAAGGTGGGAAAAACAGATATAGGAAGTGCTCTCCATGGTTTCTGTCTACATCCCATTGACCAGAATAGTCTCCCAGGCACCCCTGGCAGCTACAAAGTTTAGTAAATGAATTTTTTTCCTTAATTTTTCCAACCTCTACAACAGAAGAACATAGAGAATTGGGAGTTTGGCTTGGATAACAAGTGAGCCAAAGTACAACATCAAACTCAGTGTCTCATGAAAAAAGTCTCATATCAAATATATTGGGAAATGTTTGCTTTCTCTTGGAGACATCATACAAGCTGGGGTAGCAAAGTCTCAAAGAAGTTTTGCAAAAAAGAAACTTGTTTAAATGGGTTTAAGCCAATGTTGGAATCCACCCTAAATATTCATTGGAAGGACTAATGCTGAAGCTGAAGCTCCAATACTTTGGCCACCTGATGTGAAGAGCCAACTTATCGGAAAAGACCCTGATGCTGGGATAGATTGACGGCACGAGGAGAAGGGGTTGTCAGACGATCAGATGGTTGGATGGCATCAATGACTCAATGGACATGAATTTGAGAAAACTCTGGGAGATAATGAAGGATAGGGAAGGCTGGAGTGCTGCAATCCATGGGGTCACAAAGAGCTGGACATAGTTTAGTGACTGAACAACAACAAGCCAGTGTTGCCCCAAATTGTTTAACCATAAGACTTTTTCTCAATGAAATACCTTCTAAAAAAGTAATCTGTGAGTCATTGAAGATTTTTATGTTGTTCAATTGCTAAGTTGTGTTCAACTCTGTAACCCCATGAACTGTAGCATGCCAGGCTTCTGTGTCCTAACTCCTGGAGCTTGCTCAAACTCATGTCCATTGAGTCAGTTATGCCATCCAACCATCTCATCCTCTGTCACCCTCTTCTCCTCCTGCCTTCATTCTTTCCCAGCATCAGAGTCTTTTCCAATAAGTCGACTCTTCCTATCAGGTGGCCAAAGTATTGGAGCTTCAGCCTCAGCATCAGTCCTTCCAATGAATATTCAGGGTTGATTTCCTTTAGGATTGACTGGTTTGATCCCCTTGCAGTCCAAGGGACTCTCAAGAGTCTTCTCCAGCACTGCAATTTGAAAGCATCAATTTTGGGGGGCCCAGCTTTCTTTATGGTCCAACTCTCACATCTGTATATGACTACTGGAAAAACCATAGCTTTAACTATATGGATCTTTGTCAGCAAGGTGATGTCTCTGCTTTTTAGTATGCTGTTTAGGTTTATCATAGCTTTTCTTCCAAGGAGCAAATGTCTTTTAATTTTATGTCTGCAGTCACTGTCCTCAGTGATTTTGGAGACCAAGAAAATAAAATCTGTCACTGTTTCTACTTTTTCCCCATCTAAGTGCCATGATTTTTATGAGATTTTTATGAGAGTGAGCTAAAATGTGTGAAAAGTAAAATTGAAAATGGTACAGAATGTTGATAGGGAGATTATTGGAAGCAACTTCAGTGGTTCAAGCAAGAGGAAATTAGACTTGCTATTGCCATGGCAATTGAGACCAAGAAGAGGAGAAAAATGCAAGTGATGGATCAATATTCACACTCTTCGAGATCCCATGGATTATAAAATCCATGTAATTCTCAAGGCCAGAATACTGGAGTGGGTATCCTTTCCATTCTCCAGGGGCTTTTTCCAACCCAGGGATCAAATCCAGGTCTCCTGTGTTGTAGGCAAATTCTTTACCAGCTGAGCCACAAGGGAAGCCCCAATATTCACAAGGGAAAATAAAAAGAAACTGCTGAGGATTGGAGAGCAAACAAACAATAAAAGAACTTGATGAATCAAGAGGGACCAGAGTTTTTAATGTGAGCAACCAGGAGGATTTCAGTATCATTAAATGATATAATGGCAACCACAGGAGAAGTAAGTTTTTTGAAACAAAGTAAAGTTTAACTTTGACTCTTTTGAGCTTGGGAAAACTTGTCAAATATAATTGACTTTAATATTACTATATTGCAAGTATATTGAATCTTCTTTCAAAATAATTTTACTTATGGACTGCTGCTGCTGCGGCTAAGTCACTTCAGTCACGTCTGACTCTGTGTAACCCCATAGATGGAAGCCCACCAGGCTCCCCCGTCCCTGGGATTCTCCAGGCAAGAACACTGGAGTGGGTTGCCATTTCCTTCTCCAATGTATGAAAGTGAAAAGTGAAAGGGAAGTCGCTCAGTCGTGTCCGACTCTTAGCAGCGCCATGGACTACAGCCTACCAGGCTCCTCCGTCCATGGGACTTTCCAGGCAAGAGTACTGGAGTGGGGTGCCATTACCTTCTCTGACTTATGGACGGGAGAAGTATTAATCTAATCCAGCTTTCTTTTAGGAGAGGAATATGATTAACCATTTTGATATTCATTTATCTTTCATTTGTATCTGTTTAATTGAAGGAGAGTTTATTAAGGCTGTGTCATATACTTGGTATTGTATTAGGAGATATACAAGAAGTTTCCAATTTATAATGGGCATAAAAAATGAACACAACACAAAGCATAAAGAGCTATGAATCAGTAAGATATAAAAGGGGATATAGAGGAAGAAAAATAGCTTGCTTGGTTTTGAGCTGAATATTTACAAAAGGCAATATTTTAACAGGCTAAAGAGGGAAAAAAGTGTACTCAGAGACCGGTTTTCCTAAATTTTTTATTCTCTTGGTAAATGTTAATGTTTAATCTTCCTAAGTATAAGTAGTTAATATTCTTCCCTAGAATGTTAAACTCCAGTAGAATGGGCATGTTATATGTTTTGTTCCCTGTTGTATCCCTACAACCTGGAAAAATGCCTGGAACATAGTTCAGTTCAGTTCAGTCGCTCAGTCGTATCCAACTCTTTGCGACCCCATGAACCGCAGCACGCCAGGCCTTCCTGTCCATCGCCAACTCCCAGAGTTTACCCAAACTCATGTCCATTGAGTCGATGATGCCATCTGAACATCTCATCCTCTGTTGTCCCCTTCTCCTCCTGCCTTCATCTTTCCCAAATCAGGGTCTTTACAAATGAGTCAGCTACAGCTCTTTGCATCAGGTGGCCAAAATACTGGAGTTTCAGCTTTAACATCAGTCCTTTCAATGAACACCCAGGACCAATTTTCCCCAGGATGGACTGGTTGGATCTCCTTGCAGTCAAAGGGACTCTTAAGAGTCTTCTCCAACACCACAGTTCAAAAGCATCAATTCTTCGGTGCTCAGCCTTCTTCACAGTCCAACTCTCACATCCATACATGACCACTGAAAAAACCAAAGCCTTGAATAGATGGACCTTAGTTGGCAAAGTAATGTCTCTGCTTTTGAATATGCTGTCTAGGTTGGTCATAACTTTCCTTCCAAGTAGTAAGCATCTTTTAATTTCATGGCTGCAATCACCATCTGCAGTGATTTTGGAGCCCAAAAAAGTAAAGTCTGACACTGTTTCCACTGTTTCCCCATTTATTTCCCATGAAGTGATGGGGCTGGATGCCAGTTTTCTGAATGTTGAGCTTTAAGCCAACTTTTTCACTCTCCTCTTTCACTTTCATCAAGAGGCTCTTTAGTTCTTCTTCACTTGCTGCCATAAGGGTAGTGTCATCTGCATATCTGAGGTGATTGATATTTCTCCCGGCAATCTTGATTCCAGCTTGTGCTTCTTCCAGCCCAGTGTTTCTCATGATGTACTCTGCATATAAGTTAAATAAGCAGGGTGACAATATACAGCCTTGACGTACTCCCTTTGCTATTTGGACACCTTCTGTGTCCAGTTCTAACTGTTGTTTCCTTACCTGCATACAGATTTCTCAAGAGGCATGTCAGATGGTCTGGTATTCTCATCTCTTTCAGAATTTTCCACAGCTTATTGTGATCCACATAGTCAAAGGCTCTGGTATAGTCAATAAAGCAGAAATAGGTGTTTTTTTGGAACTCTCTTGCTTTTTCGATGACCCAGCAGATGTTGGCAATTTGATTCCTAGTTCCTCTGCCTTTTCTAAAACCAGCTTGAACATCTGGAAATTCACAGTTCACGTATGGCTGAAGCCTGGCTTGAAGTTTTGAGCATTACTTTTCGGTAGTTTGAACATTCTTTGGCATTGCCTTTTTTTGGGGATTGGAATGAAAACTGACCTTGTCTAGTCCCGTGGCCACTGCTGAGTTTTCCAAATTTGCTGGCATATTGAGTGCAGCACTTTCACAGCATCATCTTTTATGATTTCAAATAGCTCAACTAGAATTCCATCACCTCCACTAGCTTTGTTTGTAGTGATACTTCCTAAGGCCCGCTTGACTTCACATTCCAGGATGTCTGGCTCTAGGTGAGTGATCACACCATCATGACTGTGTGTCATGAAGATCTTTTTTGTACAGTTCTTCTGTGTATTCTTGCCACCTCTTCTTAATATCATCTGCTTCTGTTAGGTCCATACCATTTCTGTCCTTTATTGAGCCTATCCGTGCATGAAATGTTCCCTTGGTATCTCTAATTTTCTTGAAGAGATCTCTAGTCTTTCCTATTCTATTGTTTTCCTCTATTTCTTTGCATTGATTTCTGAGGAAGGTTTTTTAATCTTTCCTTGCTTTTCTTTGGAACTCTGCATTCAAATGGGTATATCTTTCTTTTTCTCCTTTGCTTTTTGCACAGCTATTTGAAAGGCCTCCTCAGACAGCCATTTTGGTTTTTTGCATTTCTTTTTCTTGTCTCCTGTACAGTGTCACAAACCTTTGTCCATAGTTCATCAGGCGCTCTGTCTATCAGATCTAGTCCCTTAAATCTTTTTCTCACTTACACTGTATAATCATACGGGATTTAATTTAGGTCATACCTGCAAAATTTTTATTGAAAGAGTGAATGAATGAATGAATTAATGAACAGACGTAATGCCTGTCCTTGGTCTCTTTCTGCTGCTGCTGCTGAGTCATTTCAATTGTGTCCAACTCTGTGCGACCCCCTAGACGGCAGCCCACCAGGCTCGTCTGACCCTGGGATTCTCCAGCCAAGAATACTGGAGTGGGTTGCTATTTCCTTCTTCAATGCATGCATGCATACTAAGTTGCTTCAGTCGTGTCCAACTCTGTGTGACCCTGTGGACAGCAGCTCACTAGGCACCTCTGTCCACAGGATTCTCTAGGCAAGAATACTGGAGTGGGTTGCCATTTCCATAATGTCTTTTTGGGGAGATGTATAGGTTTCCTTTTCTCTTTAATAAAATTGAAGGAATATGCAGAATCAAAGAATATGGAGTGGGAATTTTTACTAATCCTTGTCAACAGATTTAGAAAAATTTTAGTTTTGATTCTTCCTTTTCATTTTTACATGAAGAGTAAGGAAGTTACTATGTATGTCTCATCCTTTGCTGCATCACCAGAACTTAGCATTAGGTTTGGATCTCAAATAACTGAATGAATGAATAAATGGCTGAGTGAATGAATGAGTGACTAGAATACTAAATCAGTAAATAGAAAAGGGTCACTCTAACTTTCAGTTCAAATGCAGGGTTTGAAATCTTCCTGCTGATCAATTTAATACCCCAGTCTTTCCCCCCTAACAAAATTAAACTAGCCATGGAAAGTGATTGTTTAATTTTCAAAAGTTGGAGAACTCATCAGAACTTGTCAGAAGTACTATCTAGTGTCAAATTTGAAATGTGGGAAGGAGCTGTAGAATGCTATATCCTCATAATACATGCAAATGATGTTGGTTTACTCAAAAGAGGAGAATTGACTCACACAATTGGACCAAATGTCTAACTCCTTTTTATTGCTCTATTTCTTCATTGTTACAGTATAATCCATGTACTCCTTGTACCACTCAAGAAAGAACTTACAAGATTCTTATAATGCATGGGAAAATACAATGGAGATTATTACTTCACCATGCATATTTACAGCCTCAAGCTCTCAAGGTTTTGTTCTTTTTCTGTTGTTGTGCTCCTTGAAAACTCCAAGTACTAGTCCTTAGTCTGGGCTGAAGACAAGAGCACTGAATATGCATGCCATGGTCATATATTCTCTACCACAAATATCCTCCAGAGAAGGCAGAGAAACAATTACTCAACTTTAATCACTGAGGCTAAATTGTTTTTGTTGTTGTTGTTCAAAATAAAAATAACTTTTTAAATTTTAGGTTAAGTAAAATTTATACTTATTATACAAATTTTGAGCAACACAGAAAAGCAAAAGTAAGACTGATCAGTTGACTTACATCTAATACTCAGGCCAAATGAGTGTGAGAAGACCCATTTCCCCATATCTTTTCCTACACTGCACAGTGTCAGACTTAAAGTCTTTCTCAAGTGATAGATTAAATCATTCTTGACAGAATGAGAAAGCTATCAACTGCAAAAATACCGAAAAGGATAGAATTTGGTGGTAATGTGGCTTAATGATGTAGGGTCTATGCTTCTTGGGTTTTCTAAAACAGGCTTGCCATCAACTATCTCTCATGTTAGTAGCTAATATTTATTGAGTATTTGTTATCTACTTCTAATGTCTGGGGAACAGTGAACTATTATTATAACATACATTTTACAAGTGAAGAAACAGACAGAAAGATAAAGTACCTTGTTCAAAGTCTAATAGCTGGGAAACCTACTGACATTGTTTCATGATAGTGTCCTATTTTTGATTCAAAAATGTGCTTACCATGCATGTTGAATAACCAACATATATGCAGAAGATGGAGAATGTGCCCTTTGTGTTGTGTGTGTTTGTGTGTGTGTTCAGCCACCTCAGTCGTGTCTGATTCTTTGAGACTTCATGGACTATAGCCCACCAGGCTTTTCTGTCCATGGGATTTTCCCAGCAAGAACACTGGAGTGGGTTGCCATTTCCTCCTTTAGGGGATCTTCCCAACCCAGGGATTGAATTCATGTCTCCTGCATCATCTGTAATGCAGGTGGATTCTTTACTTCTGAGTCACTGGGGTAGTCTCTTTTGGGTGTTGGAGAAGAGAAGACATAACTACTGGGCTGGCCAAAAATTTTGTCCAGCTTTTCATAACATCTTATGAAAAAAAATGAACAACCTTTTTGGCCAACTCAATATATAATTTTATTGACAGAAGAATAGCCCCAAATCACTAAGAGAGCAACAGGGAACATCACGAGAGATGGTATACTTGAGAACATAAGTGTATAGGTGTACTGGCTTTCCATTATGTCTGTAACAGATTATCACAGGCTTGAAACAACACAAGTGATCATCTTTACTGTTCTGTTGATTATAAGTCTGATGTGGGTTTTACTGGCTAAAATCAGAATTGTGGCAGGGTTGTGTTTCCTTCTGGAGGCTCCAGGGGAGAATCCTTTGGTTGACCAACCAAATCCATGCTCTCATGGGGTTTACATTTCCTTGAGGGAGATGAAAAATAAAGGCATGAATACACCTGCAACAAAAAGCAGGGTAGTAGAAAGCATCCTGTAAGGAAGGAAGCAAAGGAGAAAGGGAAAGATATAAGCATCTGAATGCAGAGTTCCAAAGAATAGCAAGAAGAGATAAAAAGAAAGCCTTCTTCAGCGATCAATGCAAAGAAATAGAGGAAAACAACAGAATGGGAAAGACTGGAGATCTCTCCAAGAAAATTAGAGATACCAAGGGAACATTTCATGCAAAGATGGGCTCGATAAAGGACAGAAATGGTCTGGACCTAACAGAAGCAGAAAATATTAAGAAGTGGCAAGAATACACGGAAGAACTGTACAAAAAAGATCTTCATGACCCAGATGATCATGATGATGATCACTAATCTAGAGCCAGACATCTTGGAATGTGAAGTCAAGTGGACCTGAGAAAGCATCACTACGAACAAAGCTAGTGGAGGTGATGGAATTCCAGTTGAGCTTTTTCAAATCCTGAAAGATGATGCTGTGAAAGTGCTGCACTCAATATGCCAGCAAGTTTGGAAAACTCAGCAGTGGCCACAGGACTGGAAAAGGTCAGTTTTCATTCCAATCCCAAAGAAAGGCAATCCCAAAGAATGCTCAAAATACCGCACAATTGCACTCATCTCACATGCTAGTAAAGTAATGCTCAAAATTCTCCAAGCCAGACTTCAGCAATATGTGAACCATGAACTTCCTGATGTTCAAGCTGGTTTTAGAAAAGGCAGAGGAACCAGAGATCAAATTGCCAATATCCACTGGATCATGGAAAAAGCAAGAGAGTTCCAGAAAAACATCTATTTCTGCTTTCTTGACTATGCCAAAGCCTTTGACTGTGTGGATCACAATAAACTGTGGAAAATTCTGAAGAGATGGGAATACCAGACCACCTAACCTGCCTCTTGAGAAATCTGTATGCAGGTCAGGAAGCAACAGTTAGAACTGGACATGGAACAACAGACTGGTTCCAAATAGGAAAAGGAGTACATCAAGGCTGTATATTGTCACCCTGCTTATTTAACTTCTATGCAGAGTACATCATGAGAAACGCTGGACTGGAAGAAACACAAACTGGAATCAAGATTGCCAGGGGAAATATCAATCACCTCAGATATGCAGATGACAGCACCCTTATGGCAGAAAGTGAAGAGGAGCTAAAAAGCCTCTTGATGAAAGTGAAAGAGGAGAGCGAAAAAGTTGGCTTAAAGCTCAACATTCAGAAAACGAAGATTATGGCATCTGGTCCCATCACTTCATGGGAAATAGATGGGGAAACAGTGTCAGACTTTATATTTTTGGGCTCCAAAATCACTGCAGATGGTGATTGCAGCCATGAAATTAAAAGACACTTACTCCTTGGAAGAAAAGTTATGACCAATCTAGATAGTATATTCAAAAGCAGAGACATTACTTTGCCGACTAAGGTCCGTCTACTCAAGGCTATGGTTTTTCCTGTGGTCATGTATGGATGTGAGAGTTGGACTGTGAAGAAGGCTGAGCGCCAAAGAATTGATGCTTTTGAAGTGTGGTGTTGGAGAAGACTTTTAAGGGTCCCTTGGACTGCATGGAGATCCAACCAGTCCATTCTGAAGGAGATCAACCCTGGGATTTCTTTGGAAGGAATGATGCTAAAGCTGAAGCTCCAGTTCTTTGGATACCTCATGTGAAGATTTGACTCATTGGAAAAGACTCTGATGCTGGGAGAGATTGGGAGCAGGAGGAGAAAGGGACGATCCAGGATGAGATGGCTGGATGGCATCATGGACTCGATGGACGTGAATCTGAGTGAACTCCAGGAGTTGGTGATGGACAGGGAAGCCTGGCGTGCTGTGATTTATGGGGTCTCAAAGAGTTGGACACGACTGAGCGACTGAACTGAACTGAACTGAATTGAACTGAAGGAAGGAGGATAAGGAGAGACAATAAATAGTAATGGGGGTCAGAGGCTGTGGGATGACTTTTGAGAATGGTAGGGAAAGCTGACTGTTGAGCAAAAACTTCCATGAAATAAGAGATCTGAGAGAGAAGCATTCCAGGCAGAAAGAACATCAAGTGCAAAGGTCATGATGTGAGAAAGATGCATTTTGAGAAAGAGCTATATTGTCGTGTCTGCTGCTGCTGCTGCTAAGTCATGTCAGTCGTGTCTGACTCTGTGCGACCCCAGAGACGGCAGCCCACCAGGCTCCCTCATCCTTGGGATTCTCCAGGCAAGAACACTGGAGTGGGTTGCCATTTCCTTCTCCAATGCAGGAAAGTGAAAAGTGAAAGTGAAGTTGCTCAGTCGTGTCAGACTCTTCACGACCCCATGGACTAGCCTACCAGGCTCCTCCATCCATGGAATTTTCCAGGCAAGAGTACTGGAGTGGGTTGCCATTGTTGTGTGTCTAGGATGGAGCAAATGATATAGAGTTTGGTAAGAGAAGAGGACAGTAGGGGGCAGCAGTCAGGCCCTCCAGGGCCTTGTAGGCCATGGAGCTGATTGTGGGAGGTACAGAGGTTTTGATCAAAGTAATGATCGTGATCTGATTTGCATTTTGAAAAGACCATTCTGCCTAGTCAATGGTTAAATGCCTTTAAGAGGGTACAGATGGAAGCAGGAAGGCCAGCCAAAATGCTCCTGCAATAATCTAGACAAAAGTTTATTATAACTTAAACTGTGATGGTGAGTAATGGTGCTGGCATAATATCAGACTCAGGGCAGGGCTTGCTGTGGGGTCATAGTGGCGGGGACAGAGAAGCCAAGAGTGGCCTTATGTTTTCAGTTTGAGCAATGAGATGAATGCACCTACATTCTGACCTAGAGATGATAAACACTAGTTAGGAGCAGATTTTGAGGAATATTGAAATTGTAAGAAATTTTGGACATGTTGGATTTGTCTATTAGAAATCCAAGTGGTGATGTTCTGAGGACAACTGGATTCCAAGATTGGAATTTTAGGAAGAGGTAAAAAAAAAAAGCTGGGGAAAAAAAAGATCCCAAGGAAATCCCTTGGCCTTCTGCCTTGTAAGTACACAGCAAAATGATGTCTGTCTATGAAATAGAAAGCAGACTCTCAACAGACGGCCGTACCTTGATCTTGGACTTGTCAGACTGTAGGATTGTGAGAGATAAATGTTGGTTGTTTACAGACCACTCGGTCTATGGTATTTTGTTACGACAGCCTCAGTGGATTAAGACACATGCTCACTTGCTAAAAATTCTGAAATTAGAATGCCAACAAGAGATGACACAAATTAGCAAATTAGGTTAATTTGAGGAGGGTTTTTTTTTTTTTTTAAAGCTTTGGATAGGATATCAGAACCACAAGAAATAGTGCAGTAATCTGGAGCTACTAGCAGAGACTTTGTTAAGACCCCCAGGTTTGAAGAGACTGGGGGAAAAGATCAATGATTGGATTTGGCCCGTGAAAACTCTACAGTCAAGGAACCAGGGAAATATTAGGCTTAGGCAAATATTAAATATCTTGACCTCACTTTTCTTCCACTCCATACATATCTAGTCAAGACCCTGCATTGACCTACTCGGTTTCCAGCCGGAGGGTGTGGGAGCCCACTGATGAGGTATGCCTCCCTTCCTGTCCTAGCACTCGCACTCTCTGGACAGGGAGCGGGGAGTAGGCGAGAGGATTTAGAGTGCATCTGGGGGGATCAGTAAGTCAGTAAAGATCTCTGGCACAATGCCTACTGAACACCTGCTCTCAATACAAACATCTCCTGCAGGAAGAAGCCCTTTGCATCTCCCGCTTTTCCCCTACCTGAAACACCTGGACTGCCATCACTGTGTAACATTGGCCTTCAGTCTCCATGTATCTTTTCTCCTCTCACCTCCATCTCTCTTTAAAATGGATTTCTTTAATTAGGCCTTGAAATGAGAACCCTTCGCTGAACGTCTCCATTCAAGTAGCTTAATAAATAAAACTGTAGGAACTTAGATGCACTTGACTCACAGCATCTCCTTCCCACCTGATGTACTCTACATTGGAATCACACTGTCTATGCGTATTACTTTGAGAGTTCCTGGACCAGGTCTGGCATCATCTCAAAGACTATATCCAGGAGTTAGTGTTCTATAGAAGGTAATGAGAAACAAATGAATCTTAAAGGTGTGCCATAAAAAGCCATTTAAAAACGTTAGTTCCAAGTGCCCTTCTAAAGCCAGTTACTTAAGACAGCGTTTTTAAAGGAACACTGTCATGTTAGTTTGGTCCAGTATAACCTATTGACTTTTAAGTTGCTTTGCCTGTGCAGTTGTTAACAATGTCACTGATAGAAAAATGCACTTAAGAAATTGTCAGCGTATGCAATGACCATGGCCTTTAAAAAATAATTTCCAGCCTTCTCTACCCAGTGCTATTGACTTGAAACAAAATGATGGTGTTCCTCTGAGTCCCCAAACTGACAAGAAACAAACACTGCTGTCTGGCTGCAAAAGGCAATCAGAAATATTTCTAGGGCTTTTTCAGATGAAGACCCAGTGAAAAGAACTTGGAGATTGTATTTTGATTTGAGAGAGTCCCGTGAACAGTTGTAGGGAGAGGAGGTATAGAATAGCATCTGAGAAAGACACTGTGGCAGAAATAACAAGCCGGCAGCCCTTGGAGGCTAGAGTCAGCTTTGTGGTCAGACGGGGAGTGATGCTGAGTGTGGTGCTCAAGCAGGGAAGATGTGGGCACCTCTTTTGACTTCCAGCTTTAAAGATCTGGGGGGAAAATGGCCTTGGAAGCAGGTGGAACTGCCATTCTTGATTCTCTTTTATAATTATATGAAGTGTGTGGAAAAAGGATATTAGAAAGAGAGACCCAGCTGTGCAGAGTGACAGTTCAAACATAATGAGGACAAAGAACAGCAAGTGGAAGAGGGAAGATGTTTTAATCTCAGGTGTCTGCACGCTTCCAGCATCATATAAAAGGGAGCAAGCAGCAATAATGGAAGAGAAATAATCACATGAATGGTTTCCCCTCTTGTAGTTTCTTCTGGTACCAAACCTTGAATCAATCACTCAGGAGAAAGTGAAGGAGATGGAGTAGGCAGTTTGCTGTAGAATTTAGAGGGTGTAAAAAAAATTTAGAGGGTGTAGACTGAGTGACTGAACTGAGCTGAACATAATTCCATCTACTCAAGTCTGTGGTTTTTCCAGTGGTCATGTATGGATGTGAGAGTTGGACTTTGAAGAAAGCTGAGTGCTGAAGAATTGATGCTTTTGAACTGTGGTGTTGGAGAAGACTCTTGAGAGTCCCTTGGACTGCAAGGAGATCCAACCAGTCCATTCTGAAGGAGATCAGCCCTGGGATTTCTTTGGAGGGAATGATGCTGAAGCTGAAACTCCAGTACTTTGGCCACCTCATGCGAAGAGTTGACTCATTGGAAAAGACTCTGATGCTGGGAGGCATTGGGGACAGGAGGAGAAGGGGACGACCGAGGATGAGATGGCTGGATGGCATTACTGACTCGATGGACGTGACTCTGAGTGAACTCTGGGAGTTGGTGATGGACAGGGAGGCCTGGCGTGCTGTGATTCATGGGGTCGCAGAGAGTCGGAGACGACTGAGCGACTGAACTGACTAACCAAACTGACAGATGAATCAAATGAGAGTTAACACCTCTTCCTTATATTATGCCACATGATAGTGAGTTTAAAGGGATTGTTTGAGAAAAGGGAGAAGTTATCTCATGGGAGAAACAAGGCAGGTAAATACTTATCTTTTTCCATTTCCTTCTCTACCTCCTGGCTCTCTTCCCTGTCTCTCTCTGCCTCTCTCCTTCACACAGTGTTAGAAATAATTCCAAAGCATGAACAGCTTGGGAGCTGCCCACAGAAGTGTTTGAGGAGCTGGAATCTCGGGCATCAAAAAATAATTCAGACTATTCTCTTCATGTGTCGTAGACACTGTTTGAACGACAGAACAAACTTCCTACAGAAAAGCAGATCCATTTTGTCTAGTTACTTTAGCTAAGTTTTGCTGATTACATCATGTGCTATTTTTAGTAAGACTTCAGTGTAACCATGGAAACTGCTTTTGCTGAAAACTCTCACAGTATTTCCTTCGAAATTAGCCATAGAGAAGAAAACCTTTGCAGAAAACTAATAAGGAATACATGAGTTAGATTCAAGGGGGGAAGAACAAACTTAGTAGGTCACAATAACATTTGTATATATGTAGACACCTATTCATGTGTTTGGGGCAGAGTTGCAACCCATAGGTCTATATTTGTAGGTAAAATCACTTGAATTTTTACACTCTCTTTTGACTGGCAACAGCCTGAGCACATGACATAGTGTCGTTTATTACAGTGGTACAGCACTGCATGTAAATCTGAAGGGAAACCTGCTCCTCAGGGAATGGGGACCGTGGTCTCCTAGCAACGAAAGATACTGGGAAGTTTCACAAGACAATCCTTCTGACCAATTGGGAACTTGCTGGGCTGTGTGTAGTAGGTGTGAAAAGAACATCTCTCCATAAATGCTTGAAAAGACTGTCCCCAAACATTGTCCTGGGGGAAGGAGGGACAGATGCTTAGTCAGGTGACTGTAGATGATAAAGTTATATAGTATAGCTTTGTGGTTCTGCTCTGGGGTAGGCAGGAGAGCCACCCCCAAAAGTACCCACACTCGAATCTCTGAAACCTATAATATGTTCCATTACATGCCTAACAGGACTTTGTGGAGGTGATTAAGTTTATGGACCTTAAAATAGGGAGATTATTCTGGACTAATGGATGAGCCCATATCAATCATATGACTCCTTAAAAGCAGAGAACTTTCTTGGCTGGAGTCAGAGAGATGTAGGAGGAGAAGTCAGAGACATTCCGATTGTGAGGACTCCAGCAGCTGGTTTGAAGATGGAAGGAGTCGTGTGGAAACTGTGAGAAGAAATGAATTCTGCCAACAAGAATTGAATGAGCCTGAAACAAGTGTAGAAACAAGAATTTCCCCTAGAACCTTCAGATAAGAACCCAGACTGACTGGATTTTGGCCTTGTAAAACCCTAAACAGAGCACCCCATCAAGCCCAGTGCACTTCTGACCTACAGAAAGTGAAAGTGAAGTCACTCAGTTGTGTCTAACTCTTTATGACCCCATGGACTATAACCTATCAGGTTCCTCCATCCATGGGATTTTCCAGGCAAGAATACTAGAGTGAGTTGCCATTTCCTTCTCCAGGATATCTTCCCAACCCAGGGATTGAACCCGGATCTCCTGCATTGTAGGCAGATGCTGTACCGTCTGAGCTACCAGGGAAGTCCGACCTAGAGAGTGGTAAGACAATGAATGGATGCCATAAACTGTGAGGTTTGTAGCAATATATTACTATAGAAATAGGAAACTAGCACATATCCTAAAACTTTTATGTTAGGAATGTAGCTTGTTAGTGAATCTTCTTTTCCACTGGTGCAAAAAGGGCCAACAGAGAAGTTCTTTTGGCGTCTTAAAAATCCCATTGTCATTTATCAAAAGTTTTGAAGACTTAATACCCTTTAGCAAGCAATTATGTTCTAGGAATATATCTTAAAGATGAAGATCTATATTAAAGTTTACAATATGTATAATATTATGCATACCAGCACAATATTAAAGACAACCTAAAATTTTGGCAATAGGGTTCTGGTTAAATTAATTATACAGCATCTATTTGATAAAATATTATGCTTCATTAAAGTTGTATTGCCTAAAAATATTGGTTGATCTGGGAAAATGTTCATGTTGTATAAAGTAGAAGTTAAAATGGGTAAGAATAATTTTAGAAGATGTATATGCATTAAATAATCTGGAAGCCTGCTAAAGTATTTAATGGTGTTTCCTTTGGGGTGGTCAGAATATGTTTTCTGTTTTTCAACACTTTCTATGATGAAAATGCATAACTTTGTTCAAAAAATCCTAATAAATGTCATTAAAATAATAAAAATAAATAAAATAGCTTGATTTTGACCTTGGTAAGGGGACAGTTTGAGGCTATGCAACAGCTTCTTTCAAAAGACTCACCATTTTGCTGCCTAGGAAATGGGACTCTATGACTTCAGTTTCCTTCTATTTCTTAATCATTTTCACCAAGCCTGGTTTCGAAGTGCATTTGGAGTATGCTTTCTTTTGTATTAGATAGGACTTGTGCAGTTTCAAGTAACAAAAATCTTATTCAAAGCAGCTAAGGGAAAAGTCCAGGGGTAGATTCTGGCTTCAGGTAAGGCTGGATCCACGTGTTTTGTAAAAATATCCAATCATGTTTTTATGACTCGTCATTTCTCTCCACCTCTTGAACAATTCTTTTCTCAAGAGCAGCAGAAGGAGAGCTCTGATAATAAAGCCCAGGACTCTGATGGTCTGGTCACAGGAACCTGGGTAATGGGTATTCTGAAAGGTCAGACTTAAAGCAGGTTTAGTCTCACCTGAGTCATATGAATGGCTTTTCTAGAGGAAATAAGGGTTCTGTTAAGCAGAGAGAGGAGATACTGTGCAGGAAAAACAAGAGCTATGCATCAGATCTGTGCAGGACCCTCATCTGGGGCAACTGGACACCTCCTGGAGTCTTTACTTGATGATGACTAGGAGTCCACTTGCTGCTTTCAGTGCAAGCATGAAAGGGATGTTGGAAACTTTCTCATCTCCAGCCACATTGTGGGCTCTTGCCATCATCTGTTCCATGGCCTCTGTCATTACTGTTGTGCGTTACCACTTCTGAAACTGGAGGAAATTTCTTTCCACATTTGAGGAACCCCATGCAATGTCAGATTAAAAATGATTCATGCTGTAATAAAGGCTGAATCTTTTGGTTTCTTTCTGATGCATGATGAGTTCCTTGCCTTTCTAGCCCTGTCTGGCTTATGGCAGGATGTCAGTAAATATTTGTTGAGTGAATGGAAGTCTTTGACTTTTGAGCTTGGGGTAAATATGTATTGCTATTCTTTGTTCATGTCTTAACCTCATTGTCACTTGATCTGTACTTCCAACCTTCACATCTTCTTCACCGAGGTTCCCAGAAGATTGAGCACTTCCTAAGTTACGTGCAAAACTGAATTTGTAGGTGCTCATTCAGACTGTGCTTTTTCATTCACATCTTGCAACCAAGTCAACCATTAGTATGAATTGTCTAATCTTCTACAAAATGGAAAGCTTCTATTTTTCCACACTTCTTCCCTCTTCTTAATCCTTACATGCTAAACAATGGCTGTGCAATTTTGAAAAAGGCATTTTAAAGGCACAATAAAATTTTACCAGTTTTGAGGGCACAGGCAGAGTTTCTAGGATAGGAAGAGGAGAGGCTAAGGGATCTTTCAAATGACCTTTGGATGTCTTTATTTTCTAATCTTATTTATGCTTCTTTATAAAGATCATTGGACTTCCCTGGTGTCTCAGACAGTAAAGTGTCTCCTACAATGTGGGAGACCCGGGTTCAATCCCTGGGTCAGAAAGATCTCCTGGAGAAGAAAATGGCAACCCACTGCAGTAATCTTGCCTGGAAAATTCTGTGGACAGAGGAGCCTGGTAGGCTACAGTCCATGGGGGTCACAAAGAGTCGGACACGACTGAGCAACTTCACTTTCACTTTATAAAGATTGTTAAATTTCTGGATATTCTTTGCTACCAGGAAACTTGGGCATGACAGGCCCCCATATTTAAGATGGTAACAGACTGGGGGAAATGAAGAGCTTGTTCTTGGTATACATATTGGATAATGACCTGCATTGTTGCAGAGAGCAGAGTTGGCTGGCCTCTGATCTTTTCCACTTGGAAATTCTCTGTTTATAATGCTCTGGAGGATCTTTGCACAAAATCTTCTTGGACTGGAAGCAATTGTCTTGCACTTTCTTGAATGCTCTTGAAAAATACTCTTGAGTATATGAAAAGGCTCGAAAATCAGAGGCAATGTGTACTTTCAGATTATTACCCATTTCTTGAATTCTCTTTGGGGATACTTGCTGGATAATTACCAGAACAAATCACTGAGTGACTAGAGGACCCACAAGGCAAAGGCTGTCCCTAGACAAAGTGGCAAAGTAGGCAGAGTTGTCATTTGGTACATCTGGTTTTCCCTGTGCATCCCCACTTCCCGCTTCTAGTCCCCCCATGCTTGATGCTGTCTCCCTGCTCTCCAGGACTATTTGCTGTACACTCCATTAAAACATAAGCTGACGTGCTCTGATCTCTTTCCTAGGAAACACAGATTCATGCCAGATCCCAGTGCATCAGACAACCTTCTTGTCGCTCTTTCTGACTGACACCTCACCTGGCAAAAGTATTCATGCTATGTATGAACTAGTGTTTTCAGGCTAGCAAGGGCTCTCAGGAGAGCATGTTAACATACTGAAGTCTAATCAAAGTCTAGAAGGCCTTTTCGTCACACTGTTTACTTCAAGTTACATCCTATATTATTCTCTGTTACCAAAATAATCTTAAGGGAGTAACTTGTATGTGATCGGTCCATTTCCTTTCTTACTTTCATAATTTGTATGTCTCTCCTGCTATTCCACAGCTACTGGGCTCTCAAAAATTTCCACCAACCACCAAATCACCAAGCTTTTTCTGTTAAGCCTGTTGACGTCCATTATGTTTCAGTGCCTGCTCCTCCAAACTCCAGCCTCCTTTGGAACTCCACTGGTTCTTTTTCTCCTCCTCTGGTGAAATCCAGATCTCACATACTGGCTTCTCTTTCTTTCTCTAAACCCCTACATCAGGAGCTTCCACAAGGATCACTTGGCCTCCTTGCTCACGCTCCCTAACCCATCCAGCTAATCACAAGACCCTCAGCCCAACATCTTCTAGATTTCCACTCTGTGGCCATTGCTTCCATTTGATCCCAATTATGTTTCCTTTAGCTTTTATAATAGTTTCCCATCTCTAACCACTTCCTATGCAAGTCTATCTCACACACAACATGAATTCTCCAGTCTTGATACTTGTACTATGTCTCAAATGTTTGTGGTTTCTCCATTCCTATTCAAGGAGCTCTTGCCACATCATTTTTGGCTTTCTTTGAAGTCTTATCCTTTCACTATTATCTTTCCTTTCTCCTTCGAGTCTCCACCTTTTCAAGAAAAACCATTCAAGAAAGAGCCAGGTGCACCACTCAAATTCCATTCCTGAGAACATCCTCTGTATGTGTTTCCTAGGGTTCTCATAACAATTTTTCAAAAAAATTTTATTTTGGCTGCACCAGGTCTTAGTTGCAGCATGTGGGGTCTTTAGTTGTGGCATGGGAATTTTATTTACAGCATATGGGATCTAGTTTCCTGACCAGAGACTGCTGTGAGCCCCCTGCATTGGGAGTTGGGGAATCTTAGCCACTGGATAATCAGGTAAGTCTCATTCCATAACAAATTACCATAAACTAGGTGGCAGATGACACCACCCTTATGGCAGAAAGTGAAGAGGAACTAAAGAGCCTCTTGATGCAGTTCAGTTCAGTTCAGTTCAGTTCAGTTCAGTCACTCAGTCGTGTCCGACTCTTTGCAACCCCATGAATTGCAGCATGCCAGGCCCCCCTGTGCATCACCATCTCCCGGAGTTCACTCAGACTCACGTCCATCGAGTCAGTGATGCCATCCAGCCATTTCATCCTCAGTCATCCCCTTCTCCTCCTTCCCCCAGCCCCTCCCAGCATCAGAGTCTTTTCCAATGAGTCAACTCTTCACATGAGGTGGCCAAAGTACTGGAGTTTCAGCTTTAGCATCATTCCTGCCAAAGAAATCCCAGGGCTGATCTCCTTCAGAATGGACTGGTTGGATCTCCGTGCAGTCCAAGGGACTCTCAAGAGTCTTCTCCAACACCACACTTCAAAAGCATCAATTCTTCGGTGCTCAGCCTTCTTCACAGTCCAACTCTCACATCCATACATGACCACAGGAAAAACCATAGCCTTGACTAGATGGACCTTAGTCGGCAAAGTAATGTCTCTGCTTTTGAATATACTATCTCGGTTGGTCATAACTTTTCTTCCAAGGAATAAGCGTCTTTTAATTTCATGGCTGCAGTCACCATCTGCAGTGATTTTGGAGCCCCCAAAAATAAAGTCAGCCACTGTTTCCACTGTTTCCCCATCTATTTCCCATGAAGTGATGAGACCAGATGCCATGATCTTTGTTTTCTGAATGTTGAGCTTTAAGCCAACTTTTTCACTCTCCTCTTTCACTTTCATCAAGAGGCTTTTTAGCTCCTCTTCACTTTCTGCCATAAGGGTGGTGTCATCTGCGTATCTGAGGTTATTGATATTTCTCCTGGCAATCTTGATTCCAGCCTGTGTTTCTTCCAGTCCAGCGTTTCTCATGATGTACTCTGCATAGAAGTTAAATAAGCAGGGTGACAATATACAGCCTTGACGGACTCCTTTTCCTATTTGGAACCAGTCTGTTGTTCCATGTCCAGTTCTAACTGTTGCTTCCTGACCTGCATACAGATTTCTCAAGAGGCAGGTTAGGTGGTCTGGTATTCCCATCTCTTTCAGAATTTTCCACAGTTTATTGTGTTCCACACAGTCAAAGGCTTTGGCATAGTCAAGAAAGCAGAAATAGATGTTTTTCTGGAACTCTCTTGCTTTTTCCATGATCCAGTGGATGTTGGCAATTTGATCTCTGGTTCCTGTGCCTTTTCTAAAACCAGCTTGAACATCAGGAAGTTCACGGTTCACGTATTGCTGAAGCCTGGCTTGGAGAATTTTGAGCATTACTTTACTAGCATGTGAGATGAGTGCAATTGTGCAGTAGTTTGAGCATTCTTTTGCATTTCCTTTCTTTGGGATTGTAATGAAAACTGACCTTTTCGAGTCCTGTGGCCACTGCTGAGTTTTCCAAACTTGCTGGCATATTGAGTGCAGCACTTTGACAGCATCATCTTTCAGGATTTGAAATAGCTCCACTGGAATTCCATCACCTCCACTAGCTTTGTTCATAGTGATGCTTTCTAAGGCCCACTTGACTTCACTTTCCAGGATGTCTGGCTCTAGGTGAGTGATCACATCAGCATGATTATCTGGGTCGTGAAGATCTTTTTTGTACAGTTCTTCCGTGTATTCTTGCCATCTCTTCTAATATCTTCTGCTTCTGTTAGGTCCAGACCATTTCTGTCCTTTATCGAGCCCATCTTTGCATGAAATGTTCCCTTGGTATCTCTCATTTTCTTGAAGAGATCTCTAGTCTTTCCCATTCTGTTGGTTTCCTCTATTTCTTTGCATTGATCACTGAAGAAGGCTTTCTTATCTCTTCTTGCTATTCTTTGGAACTCTGCATTCAGATGCTTATATCTTTCCTTTTCTCCTTTGCTTTTCACCTCTCTTCTTTTCACAGCTATTTGTAAGGCCTCCCCAGACAGTCATTTTGCTTTTTTGCATTTCTTTTCCATGGGGATGGTCTTGATCCCTGTCTCCTGTACAATGTCACGAACCTCATTCCATAGTTCATCAGGCACTCTGTCTATCAGATCTAGGACCTTAAATCTATATCTCACTTCCACTGTATAATCATAAGGGATTTGATTGAGGTCATACCTGAATGGTCTAGTGGTTTTCCCTACTTTCTTTAATTTAAGTCTGAATTTGGCAGAGGAGAGTGAAAAAGCTGGCTTAAAACTCAACATTCAAAAAACAAAGATCATGGCATCCAGTCCCATCACTTCATGGCAAATAAATGGGGAAACAATGGAAACAGTGAGAGACTTTTATTTTCTTGGGCTTTAAAAATCACTCAAGATGGTGACTGTAGCCATGAAATTAAAAGACACTTGTTCCTTGGAATAAAATCTATGACCAACCTAGACAGCATACTAAAAAGCAGAGGCATTACTTTGCCAACAAAGGAGCATGTAATCAAAGCTATGATTTTTCCAGTAGTCATGTATGGATGTGAAAATTGGACCTTAAAGAAGGCTGGGCACTGAAGAATTGTTGCTTTTGAACTGTGATATTGGAGAAGACTCTTGAGAGTCCCTTGGATGGCAAGGAGATGAAACCAATCAATCCTAAAGGTAATCAGTCCTGAATATTCATTGGAGGGTCTGATACTGAGGATGGAGGGACTGATTGGACTGATACTGAAGCTCCAATACTTTGGCAATCTGATGTGAAGAGCTGACTCATTTGAAAATACCCTGATGCTGAGAAAGATTGAAGATGAAGGAGAAGAGGACGACAGAGGATGAGATGGTTGGATGGCATCACTGACTCAATGGACATGAGTTTGAGTAAACTCCAGGAGTTGGTGATGGACAGGGATGCTTGGCATGCTACAGTCCATGGGGTCACAAAGAGTTAGACACGACTGAGCAACTGAACTGAACTGAAGCAATCCCCATTAATATTGAAGAAAAGGCAATATTTCAGAAGAAGAATCCAGAAAAATCCTTTTGAAACACTTTATTCTTTTAATTTATAACATTTTTATTCTACAGTATTGAGCAAGCTTATAATTCATAGATTGCTAAGCACTAAATGAGCTCAGTGGTCTTGCAGTCCAGCAGTAAAGATGGGTATATGATTTTCCTAAAGCCACACAGCTGCCCCATGAGGGTCAGGAGTGGAGAGTCCCAGTCTTCCCACTCAAAACCTAAAGAGTAGTTTCTTCTATATTTTCCTGTTGAGATAGAACTAATTTAATCTCCTTCCGTAAACCTGTCCACACTCCAATTAATAGCAAGGTTTTAAGGTTTTAGTTTTAAAGAGGCTTTGGATTCTCAAATGCCTTTGGCATGAATATTCTAAATTGGAAAATAAGCAAAAATAACATGAAGATGTATTTCTCATATTTTTAGTGTATAAAATAGCCTGTTTGTTTTTCATCTCATCGTTTTACATTCTCCCTAATAAGCAAAAGTCAGTAGATCATGTGTTCACTGGGTCTTGTGGTCATTAGTATGAATCACAAAGGTTGTACTCTAATTGCTTACATCCTGCATAAAGCACTCTGTCGACTGAGGTGGAAACAAGCTTCCTCAGCAACAAGATGAATCTCTAGGTCAAAAGCCCTCACCACTTTTTCTTTTGTGATTCTTAGATGTGTTGCTACCAACATGGAGATCATTAGAACCTATTCTTCTAAAATTACATATACTCATTATAACCATTTTCAGAAGGAAAAGTCAGGACCAAAAGATTTCTGCTTAATTTGTAAAATTATGTATTTGGAAATCTTGCTGTGATACAAAAATTAAATCCCATTTATGTATGTATTTAGCAAATTCAAGGCTTTTATGAAAAAAGAATAAAATTAGGTTATCCAAGAAAATCTGGGAATGTGGTCACTGTGTTATGCTTTATCAGCATTACTGAAAGCTGTAGATAAGTAATGTATATACACATACTCAAGAATATCCTAAAAATGAGAGTTAATCATAGAATTATGTGAGATCATAGAATAATTGATGAGAAGTAGGGTTGAAAATAATACTCAGAATGCAGGCATTGGATAGTCTTTTATTATGCCTGATAATCTTGTGATATTGAGTTATTATTAATATTAAGAATGATAATAATGATAACTAGTATTTACTAACGGAGAAGGCAGTGGCACCCCACTCCAGCATTTTTGCCTGGAAAATCCCATGGATGGAGGAGCCTGGTAGGCTGCAGTCCGTGGGGTCGCTAAGGGTCGGGCATGACTGAGCGACTTCACTTTCACTTTTCACTTTCATGCATTGGAGAAGGAAATGGCAACCCACTCCAGTATTCTTGCCTGGAGAATCCCAGGGAGAGAGGAGCCTAGTGGGCTGCCGTCTATGGGGTCACACAGAGTCGGACACGACTGAAGTGACTTAGCAGCAGTATTTACTGAACTAACTGTATGCCTGATCTGTGCAGTTGCATTAATAAAATCTGATCTCCTGCACTGGCAGGCAGATTCTTCATCACTGCACCGCCTGGGAAGCCAAATATATGGTGATATTATGTCAATTTTGATGATGACGTAAAGGTTAAGAGAGCAGGGTCTGGAGCCTAAACACCGCAAATAGTAATAATAAATAATAAAAGCTCTGCCATTTACTAAGTTGAGTGACCTTGGCCTTGTTATTTAATTTCTCTGTGCCTCAGGTTCCTTATCCGTAAAACTGTAAAATGTGGATATATTAGTAGCTACTTTATTATTATGACCTGTGTTATAGGTTTATTTTGAGGACTGAGTAAATAGATATAAAGCTATGTATTTTGGCCAACAGGCTGAGAGGATTGATTAAAATGTCCCTGCCATAGTGCCTGTGGGTGACTGCGTGCATGCATGCTAAGTGGCTTCAGTCATTTCTGACAGTTTGTGACCCCATGGACTGTAGCCCACCAGGCTCCTCTCTCCATGGGGATTCTCCAGGCAAGAATACTGGAGTGGTATTGGTTGCCATGTCCTCCTTCAGGGGAATCTTCCCTGACCCAGGGGCCGAACCCATGGATCTTATGTCTCCTGCATCAGCAGGCGGGTTCTTTACCACTAGCACCACCTTAGAATGTGTGTATTCTCTTTCACACCCCAATAACCAGGGGTTATTGGGAAAGATACGTGAAGAGGAGACCCTTTTTTTTTCTCCATTTTTTGTTTATTTTCAGCCTCTAGAATGACTAGGTCATTTGATAACTACACATGCGAACATGATGTGAGAAGCTTGGGCAGTTACAATACTCAAGTGTCTGGCACCATGTGCATGGAACACAGTGATGGCTGAGCTGTTGCTTTGTGAGGGCAGGTGCTCTGGACCTTGCAGGTGCAGTGAGACAGCGAATGGGCTCTGGTTCTTGGCTCCACTCTAATTGCTGCTCTTGTCCCTCCTCTTGTCTTCCCAGTTCCTTCTGCTTTCCGTGCATGCTGGACGGGCCTCACCGCAGAGAGCAGGAGGAGAAGCCTAGTGAGTTAGGCATCCAGTGTGAGATGGAGATGCTTTGGGACTGTCTTCTTCCAGGAAAGGCCTCTTCCATTTTCTTTCCTCTTTCTCTTCTCACATTTAGGCTTCCAAGAAAAAGATCTATGACACTGTTTTGTTATGTATTCTTTTCTTAGTGCAAGGTTTATTTTCTTTCTCTCTGTGGTGATGTGTAAGATCCAGGTGAGCACTGTCCTACCTTATCAAGGTTTAGTTATCAGCATAGTCATCAGGAAGAGTTCCCTGAAATTCTTTAATGAAGCAAGTCTGTGGTGAGTCAGGCATCTCTCTCTCAATCCTAGCCTGCAGGGATTGTTTCCTTTTGTTCCCTTAGAAGGGACAGGATAATAGGGGTCTGCTCTTGGGCTCCCATGTATCACATGGTCTACATACACTGTTCTTTAATTTATTGTAAAACCCTGCCAGACAGACATTATCACCCCATCTCACAGATGTGCAGAGACTTTGAGAGTCAAATTCAGAGAGCTAAAGCAGTGAAAGTGGGATTTGGTTTCCAGTGGGGCTGATTCGAAAGTCAGCATGCTTTCCAGCGTGCCATTGCCATGGGGGTTACGTACATTTTAACTGAGAATTTTAGCAAGAAGGAACTGAGTCTTTCAAAACAGTTTTGGACGTCAATCTGACATCTTTTTTGAGGAATCCCTATCCTGAAATTATAGCACAGAAATAGTGGCTTGGTGTACCTCTGTATATAATCTGCCCTGGTGGTCCAGCAAAACTAGTCTTGTACTCCATGAAGGGAGAGACCCACCCCAGGAAACACAGGACTGACTGATGCATTTCATAAGAGCCATCACTTCATAGGCCTACACTCCTGTAGGCAGTGATGACCTGCCACTCAAGGACATTCTCTCCAGGCAGTCGACCACAGATATAAACAGGACTCTTGTTAATGAATTTGCTAATAGATGCTTCATGTTGATTTAACATTGGTCAAATTTCAGTCATTGTCATTACTGTCTGCATGCTTGACTGTTTGAGTGATGTGACAAGAGACACTGCATGACAAGCACCACCCCTGGGTATGGGGATGGCTGTTGACTAGACACCTGCCCCATCCTCTTCTAGTCCTCATCCTCTGCCAGTGGAGAACTGCTTCGAATTCCATTGTTCATTATCCTTTCTGTGCATATAACTTCCAAACTGGCATCATCCTGTTTTATTCCACAAATATCTCCCTGCCTACCAGATATTTCCAGCTAGACATCTCACAGTCAGTTTAAGGCCAGAGTTTCCAAAATCACAAATTGTCTCCCTTTGGAGCAAAAATTTTCTCCCAAACAGTTCATCTGCTGGTAACTTAAAAATGTCAGTCATCCTTGTTTTAGGATCCTTTATGCACCGCCTCTTTTGTTTATCCCTTACTTTTCTTCCTGTGTAAATTGTCTGGGACTCATTGCTCCATCCTAAGTTCCGTGGCCACCACTCTGCCCTGCAGTGGCCTGGCTCTTGCTCAAGTAGATCTCCATTCTCTTGAACTTGCAGGTTGGGTTCTATCTTCAAATTCTGGTACTCATCCCATTTCTAGACAAAGGAAAATTAAAGAACACTGGACTAATTGTTTTCCACCCCCTCAGGAGCAAGCATCTTAGTTTTAATCAAGCATTTGAACATTTAAAAATTAATTTTTATTAGCCAAGTAATAAGTGAATATTCTCCTTCTAATAATTAAAACATTACCATCAAAGCAAAGTCTCCATGGACCCTCCCAACTTTGCCCCCCGCTTCCCGCCGTGAATTCCCAGTTTGTTTGTATCCTTCCAGATCTTTTCCTAAGCTTTAATACCATATATACATTCATAGAAAATACTATTGTCTTCTTATTTTTTCTAATACAAATGAAAGTGAAAGTCTCTCAGTTGTGTCTGACTCTTTGCGATCCCAAGGATTATACAGTCCATGGAATTCTCCAGGCCAGAATCCTGGAGTGGGTAGCCCTTCCCTTCTCCAGGGGACCTTCCCAACCCAGTGATCGAACCCAGATCTCCCATATTGCAGGCAGATTCTTTACCAGCTGAGACACAAGGGAAGCCCAAGAACACTGGAGTGGGTAGCCTATCTCTTCTCCACTGGATCTTCCTGACCCAAGAACAGAACCGGAATCTCCTGCATTGCAGGCGGATTCTTTACCAACTGAGCTATGAGGGAAGCCCTGATACAAATGACCACATATAATGCAGTATACTGGACAGACTCTGTGGTAACTTTTTTTTTAACTCAACTTTCATTTATTCAATGAATATTTTTCAAGTGGTTGTTCAGTGAAGTAGACCCAGCTATATGATAACATTTTATCTTAATTACCTTTTATAAAGGCCTACTCTTCAAATATGGTCACATTCTGAGGTACTGAGTTTAGAATTTCAAACTATGAATGTGTGGGTGGGGAACACAATTTAATCTGTAGCAGAATTATGTTATTCTTTAAACCTTTTTTTTTTTTTTTACTTTAAAAAATCGAGGAATAGAGGTGCATATATAGAGAACAGACTTTTGACACAGCGGAGGGGGAGATGGTGGGATGAATTGAGAGAGTAACATTGAAACAGAATTGCCATATGTAAAACATATCTATTGGGAAGTTGGTGTATAATGCAGGGAGCTCAACGCGGTACTCTTTGACAACCTACAAGAGTGGATTGGGGTGGAGAGTTCGGGCGGATGGGGAGGTTCAAAGGGAGGGAACATATGCATGATTATGGCTGATTCACATTGTTGTATGGCAGGAACCAACATCATATTGTAAAACAATTAACCTTTAATTAAAAATATTTGAAGTATAGTTGCTATATAATATGTTATAGATATACAATATAGTGATTTACAAATTTAAAATGTTGTAGTCCATTTATAGTTATCATAAAATATTGGCTATTTCTTCCTTTTTGTATGATATATCCTTTTAGCTTATTTTATACCTAATAATTTTTACCTCTTAACCCCCATTCTGACTCACTCTCTTCCCTTGCCCTCACTGGGAACCACTAGCTTGTCCTTTATAGCTGTATCTGCTTCTTTTTTGTTATAGTCATTAGTTTGTTGTATTTTTTAGATTCCACATGTAAGAGATATGACATAGTATGTGTCTTTGTCTGACTAATTTCACTTACACGAATACCCTCCAAGTCCCTCCATTATACTACAAATAGGAAAATTTTGTTCTTTTTATAGCTGAGTAGTATTCCATTGTGTATCTATCTATCTATCTCCACCACTTCTTTATCCATTCATCTGTTGATGGACATTTAAGTTGCTTACATGTTTTGGCAATTGTAAATAATTCTGCTCTGAGCATTAGGGTGCATGTATCTTTTCAAATTAGTGTTTTTGTTGTTTTTGGATGTACATACAGGAGTGGAATTGCTGAGTCATAGAGTAGCTCTAGTTTCAGTTTTTTTAGGAAACTCCATACTGTTTTCCATAGTGACTGTACCAATTTGCATTGCCACCAACAGTGTAGGAGGATTCCCTTTTATCTACACCCTCTCCAACATTTGTTATGTGTGGTCTTTTTGATGCTAGCCCTTCGGACAAGTGTGAGGTGATATCTCATTGTGGTTTTGATTTGCATTGCTTTAATGATGAGCATTGTTGAGTATTTTTACATGTACTTACGGCCATCTGCATATCTTCTTTGGGAAAAAGTCTCTTCAGGTCTTCTGCCCATTTGAAAAATTGTATTGTTCATTTTTTTGATATTGAGTTGTATGAGCTATTTATATATGCTGAATATTAATCTCTTACCAATTATATCATTTGCAAATATTTTCTCCCATTCAGTAGATGTGTTTTCATTTTGTCATTAGTTTCCTTTACTATATTAAGAATAATTACGGGCCATCTGTCTTTGGCCCCTTTTTCTTCTTTTACAAACTCCCATTTGACTTTTAAGACTCAATTTGTCCTCACCTCCAGGTGCCTCTTTTCAGCCCTGGTCTGATTTGCTGCCCCACTCTATCTGTGCCCATGAAATCCATGCCTAGCTCTGTCATAGCCCATACTGTATTTTGGTGTAATCCTTTGCTTTTTTTGCCCCTCTTTCCAACCCCTCTGTGAGCTCCTTGCCATGGACTAGGTCTTTGGTGTTTTTGATTCCTACAAACATTTTCTGGTACATGATGTTTGCTCCACATGGATCTTGGCTGAAGGAATGAAGGCATAATCTGAATTCATACCAGAGTCATCTCCAGAGGTTGGGCAGACCATCCCACGCTGTTCCTCCCACACTGTTCCTCCAGAGGAAGTGCAGGAGAGTGTGGGAGTAGCTGATGAAAAAATGTGAGGATGAAGGACCTTTCCTAGAGAGTGGATCGCAAGCTTTCTCTCCTATTTCAACAGAATGTGCAGATGTGGTAGGGCCTTGGTTCTGAGCTAGAGATCAACTACCAAGGCTTTGATGCGTAAACCCCCTTTTCCATCTCCTCATGAATGGGGAAGTGTGGGTCTGGACTCAACGGCAGACATTGTTGCTAGTGAATGAGAGGGCATCATCCCCTCTCTTCCTGACCACAGAAGTTCTCTCTCTCTCTTTTTTCCCCCCAGAAGTGGCTACTTTGCTTCATTGTGAAAGCTCAACGGACCTCTATTCCTTCAAGTAGTTGGTTATAATTTTAAAGATTTTCCTGGCTTGTGTTTACCTATCTCTGTAAGCATGGCTGGGAGTTTCACTTGAAAGAAGGAAAGGGAAAAAAAGTAGAATTGTTTCAATGGATGACTGACTCTCTGAGAAGTAGTCAGGGTGTGAAACCTGTGTGTTTTTTATTTGTTTTCTTTTAAGATGAGACCATCTCTTGCTTGTGATGATTGCCATTTCTCTAGGCTTACCCTGGAAGATTTGTGAGGTTGTTTTATTCTAGCTAACAGCTCAGTAATTGGAATTGTTCAGGGTGAAACAAACCAATGGCAAAAGGAAGGGATTAGCCGCTGAGGGATAACTGGGAATGAAGGAGAAGAAGGGATGGGAAAGTTCTTAAAAATATCAGAGAGGAGGATGTTTTTAAAAGAAGTGGCCCCACAGCAAAATTAAAGTGGCTATTGTAAATCATCTAGCTGTCAGCCACCAGACGCTTGAGCTCTGAATGGGTCTTGTCTTGCATGTAGATACGTTGGTAAGTCTTGATATCTGCTTGTATCTTTATTACAGTACTCAATAGGCAGCCCCTAATGGTGAGTGGTTGCCTGGAAAATCCCATGGATGGAGGAGCCTGGTAGGCTGCAGTCCATGCTAAGGGTCGGACACGACTAAGTGACTTCAGTTTCACTTTTCACTTTTATGCATTGGAGAAGGAAATGGCAACCCACTCTAGTGTTCTTGCCTGGAGAATCCCAGGGACGGTGGAGCCTGATGGGCTGCCGTCTATGGGGTTGCACAGAGTCAGACATGACTGAAGTGGCTTAGCAGTAGCAATGGTAAATGAATTATGCTCCCAAAGTTGGGTCTCAGGTTGTTAGTGAGCTTCATAAACTCAGTTGTTTTTTTTTTTTTTTTTCCCCTACCAAAGGGCTAATCCTACTACTTAAAATGTGCACAGAGGATTCAGATCTCCTGATATCAAACCTTGTTTCCATTGCTTAGCATGTGTGGATTCGAATGGGTCATTTTGCGTATGTCAGTTTCTTCATGGGTAAAATGGGAATATTTGTTGCAGTTCTTGCCTTATGGGATTGTTGTGGGAATGAGAGTATCTAGGAGAAGGCTGCCTTGCTGGCTAATGGGGCAGCCACGTTGGGATAGTCACTGGGTCCTTCTCCCTCTACCTTGTTGCCTCTGCCTCCCTCTTTCTCAATTTGAATGGCCACTGCACATAGGATCTTTGCTTTTACAGGAGTTGTTTTCAGAACGCATCTTTCCCAGGAGACAGGGCCACTGGGAATCTTGCCATGGGTTAAACAATAGTGAGCACCCTGGGTTTATCAAAATCAAGCTAATCCATTTATCAAAAATAGTTGGCTTGATCCTTGATAAAATCCCGGTGAGGATGCTCATGACCTTGAACCTGACCAGGTATGAACTTCAACAGAGCTGGCTCTGAATGTTTCTGCAGCAGCAGTTAATGTAACTGAGGCATGGAATGTGGCAGCTCTCTCACTGCACTGGGTGTCCATTTCATCCTCTGCCCCAACTCCTTTCCAGGGAGCTGAATGACATCGTAAAAGGGTGTTAACTAATCTCAGGACCAGACCCATTGGAAAGAAAGAAACCTGTCTACCTGGGACTGAGCCCAAAATACAACCACATATTTGAAAACATTTTTTACTGCAGAAAAGTGGGCACCTTCGGAGGTCAAAGGAAGGTCTAGAATTCATGGTGGGTGGGGACTGTTTCTTCTTTTCTAACCATTTTTCCAGTCTCTCATACCTAAGCCCCTGTCCTTCCTCCTCTCAACCTCTTTTTTTCCTCCAAATAAGCAGGCTTGCAATGTCTATAGAATTATCGGTCTTTGTTGTTTAAATTCACTTTCAGGAATTATTGACCCTATAGACCTTAATGACACCTTGGAGTTGAGGTTCTTGGAGTAAATCCTTCATCCTTCACTGATTAACAGCCAGATGGGATTTGAAGGGGCTCCAATGTCCAAATGTTAAAATCTATACCAGACTTTCAGCTGGAAGAAAGTTATTATTCCTGCATACTAGCTTGATTTTGTAAAATCTAGAACACCACCAACAGAATACAATTCAGTTGCTATCCCTTTCCTGGGGGGGAAACATTTTTTTTAAGCCAAGAGACTGATCAACTGGTTGAAAATCAGAAACATGAACAGCTTTCTCTCAAATATATGGTGTTTGTAGCCTGTAAAATCTGATTCCTAACAATGTCAAATTAATTAATTGTATACAGACCAGCCACAGATACTAATAGCAGATTTTATTTTAACTTAATCCTTGGAAAACAGGGAACAGTTTACTCCTAGGTTCTGCATAAAAAGCCATCCCTCTATTGCTAGATTGAGAAGTGGAATTTTTATTTGCATATTTTAGTGGAGATCCCCTCCATGCTCCTCAAAAGGGAGCTGAGTTTGTTTGCCTTTAGCCAAGTTGTGTGAGCTCAGTGTCAGGTTCCTCTAGGATTAGAAAACATTTAGAGATACAGTGGAGCAGTCCTACTGTGCGAGCCCATTGCTCTTTAGAACAAGCTCAGATGTGCTGCTGGGCCATGTGCTGCCGGCCTGGGCTGGTGCCATTGTTACCCAGTCAGGGTGTCTGCCCATTTCTAATCCTTCAACGGTGAGAGACAATTCCACTGTCCCACATAATATGTACCAGCTGAATGGATCCCAATTTATCAGGAAAACTATAAATTGCAGAACACCAGGCTGAAACTAAAGTAATAAACCCTGTGATCTCTGTACCATACATTTTAGGCTGTTATTTAAGGTCTCCAAGGAGATCAGTGCCGTAAAAACCATTTCTCAGGAATTCTGCCAGCTATAGGAGCGCACTGCAACTGTTCGTGCTAATATATTACAACTTGTTTATTGCGCTCCTAAGCACCCGCGGCACCAGCAGTTACCAAGGGAGGGGAAATGATGCACATACCCTCTGGATAGGCAGCCAGATTTTTGTTTCCTATGTATACATAAAAAAGGATGCATTTCTTTTTCCCATCCTCTTATGACTCTGCATCCCTCTCCCCAGAAATAGCTTGAAAGCTCAAAGGAGATTGAAGAGGGCCTCTATTAATCTTCATAACCCCTCAGAAACTCTCACCACTTTCAGTGGAAAAGCTTGTGCAAAATCTGGGGTACATGTGAACTTGAGAGCCCACATAGATTGAGATGTTAATTTCACAGAGCATCCACGTGGCCTTGGACAAGTTATTTAACTTCTTTAGGCCTTTACTTCCTCATCTGTATTTTTGTCTATTTTTTTTTTTTTTCTTTAAAGTGAAAAGTGAAAGTCGCTCAGTCGTGTCCTACTCTTTCTGTCTATACAGTCCATGGTATTCTCCAGGCCAGAATACTGGAGTGAGTAGCCTTTCCCTTCTCCAGGGGATCTTCCCAACCCAGGGATTGAACCCAGGTGTCCCGTATCTAAGGAACAACAATCCCTCCTTGAGGATTAGATAGCAGATACAAAGGGCAGGAATTTTAAAAATGTTAGTTTTAAAGGTTGCCTAATTAGTTGGTGGACTGACAGAATAAAGACACCAATTTGCTACTTTTATAAAAGAGTTGAATATATTGGTAACAAGATCTTAGTACGTTAACTGCAGCTATTCACCTAGTAAAGAAATCGTCAATGCAGTTTCCAGGCTGTTGATAGAAACAAAACAAAACAAAACAAAACAAAACAACCCTGCACTAGTTTTCTAGGGCTGCCGTGATGAAGTACCAGAGACTGGGTGGCTTAAACAACAGAACTTAATTTTCTCACAGTTTTGGAGACTAGAAATTCAACATTGAAGTGTTGGCAGGCTTGGTTTTTTTCTAAGATTCCCCTCTGGTTTGTAGATGACCATCTTCTGCCTGTGTCTTCATGTGGTCTTTCCTCTGGGCATGTCTGTGTCCTAATTTTCTCTTCTTTCAAGGACGCTAGTCATATTGGATGAAAGTCCACCCTAATGACCTCACTTTAACTTAATTATCTCTTTTAAGACCCTATTTCCAAATAAAGTCACATTCTGAGGTACTGGGGTTTGGAACTCAACATACAAATTTCAGAGGCATGAAATTCAGTCAGTAATACTCTCCTACATTGCCAACCCTGTTTTAGCAATGGGACGGGGTTAGAGAGGGCCTGATTCCACTTGAGGAGGTTTTATGTGGGTCTAGGTGCCATTATGTGCTCATTTTAATCTTTTAAAATATGAAATGAGTTTGGAAGCTCACCCATTATATTGCTTAACACATGAAACAAACCTAGCGGGTGTAGAAGTTTCGATAAAAATAGTATTATCTTATGACATCCTCTGCCTAATTGACTACCTAGTGAAGAACTTAAGAAAAAGTGTCAAGCCTTCCCAGTTATGGATTAGTAATCTGATGATGTAAAATCCTTTAGGTTGCCAAGAAGTCATTTCCCAGTTAATAGAGCTGGTAGTTATCTAGTGTGCCATCACAGTTGCTTTGGCCCATGATAATGGCTGGATCACTGAGTTGGACAACTGGGCTGTGAAGAGGCTCTGAACATCAGTATAGGGATTGGCTTCTCTGCTCTGGGGACTAAGTAAGGCTGGAGAGCCCAGTGACATCCTATCTCTGTGTGGTGAGTGGAGCAAAGCCAATGCAGGGAGGAGCCCAGCAACAGGGCCACGGCGACTGGTTCTGGAAGGTGTATTAGTTTCCTGTAGCTGTTGTGGCAAATGTCCAGAAGTTTAGTGACTTCAAACAACACACATTTATTATCTTCCACTTCTGGAAGTCAGAAATCCCAACTCCATTTCACAGGGCTGAAGCCGGGCTGTTAGTTGGTAGGCTGGTGACTCTGGAAGCTCTGGAGGAGAGTCTGTTTCCTTGCCTTTTCCAGTTTCTGTAGGCCACCTATATTCCTTAACTCATGGCTCCTTCCTCCATCTTCAAAGCCCACAGTGTAGTGTAGTGTTTTCAGATCTCATTTTGATTCCCTGACCTTGTCTCCATTATCATATTTTTTCTCTCACCCTGACTCTCTGTTTCACTTATAAGGACCTTTGTGATCACATTAGGTCCACCTGGATAATCTAGGATTATATCATCTCAGGATCCATAACTTAATCAATCTACACAATCCCTTTTGCCAGAAGAGGGGACATATTCACAGGTTCTGGTGACTGGGATATGGACATCTTACAAGGGGCCATTATTCTGCTTGTCACAGGGAAGAACCCTGGCAGATGGGCTCTCGGGCCAGGAGGCAGGAGGTTGTGAGCAGCTCCAAATTGCAAACCAAAGAATTTAAGTGGTTTGTGAGTGGGAGATGGATGAGCATATGTGTGTGTGTCAGTGGGGGGTGGGAGGAAGTATGTGTGGGTGTATTGTAGAAAGGAAGGGTTCAGTAAGCCCATGAACTATCATTCATTCCTGTGAAAGTGTCCCTCTCTTTATATCATCATGTCTACTAGGTTAAGAACCTGTTTCAGGCCTCAAACAAAAGAAAGAGCAGCCAGATCCACAGATCGCAGTGCTCCCTAGAGCCATCCTCTCTGCTCGTTGTCACATTTCTTTCTTTCTTCTTCTTCTGATTTTTTTTTTTTTTCTGGCTACCATCTGTTGAGTACTCACCATGAATAGATATAGTGCTACCTGCTTTATCTCTTATTTCTCTTGTAATCCTTGCTATATTTGTTAGCATGAAGCATCCTGCCATCACAAATCACAAAATGGCAGCAGTTTGACTCCAAAGAAACTATTTCTTGTCCACAGGGCCCTCTGATGATGGCGGGAGATCTGGTCCCAGGGCAGCTCTCCGCATGATGCTTTACTACACAGGCCCTGTCCATGGTGCTGCTCCACATTCTCCAGGACCTGGGACCCTCTGCATCCAGCACCTAGCTGGGGAAATGTAAATAGAGGGGATTGATCTGCTCCTTAAGAAGTCCTGGCCAGAAGAGGCATGTGTCTTTTCTGTTCATGTTCTTTTGTCCAGTACATAGGATACTCAGCCACAAGGGGGACTGGGATGTGCAGCTGTCTGGCTGGGTGGTTTCCTCCAAGTAGTGACTCTGTGCAAGTTTTGGAGAGTTTTGCTGGACAGCAGCTATCACATCCATCCTTTGAATAAGCCTATTTGGTAAGATTGTTTGTCGGTGAACAAATCAAGACCTCACATTATTTCTAATAATGTGACCTGGTTAAGTAAGTGGCATAATCAGGGTTCCTGCACAAGCTTGTCAGAATTCTCTCTGATTGCAAATCCTGTCTTTGTAACCAGTGCCTCATGCCAGCACTTGTCCTGCTGCAGTGTTTATCAACTTCTTTTTTCATCTGATGGTCCTTGGAGGGGTCAGCATTCCTCTGAAACTGTGGGGCCTCAAGTCTGCACACCCTGTTCTGAGAGGCAGTCTGAAATCAGCCCCTTGTTCTCCTTTCCTGCCTTCTGTCTTTTTTCCTGTCAAACTTCCAGGCCCCTTTTGCTGTCCCCAAACTCTATGATTCAGGTATTTTCTGATCTCCTATTTCCCTCAGTTAACAACGTGGATCCATCATGGTTCATTTCTCAAACCAGTTCCAGAGATGGTGCCAGACATCTTGCCCCTAATGTTGTTATCTTTAATTCCTCCCTCTCCCTCATCCATCCATGTATCCACCTCTGACATTTATCCTATGCTTACTCCATGCCAGGCACTGCGTAATCTACTTGGGTGGAATATGACCCAAGATTTGGGCTTGAAGTGCTGATGATGCCTATTTCAGAACCCAGTAATTCCAGCGTTCATCCTCCTCCCTGTTTCCACTATCAGATGTTCCGGTGCATGCCCTATTCCCTCTTTCTTAAAGCATTCAGTAATTTCCTCATTAGCCTCCTACCTTATTTATCTTTTAGTTCAATTGTTTCCATACATTGTTGTCAGGTTAATCTTTAGAAAGCAGAGTCTTGATTATATTTATTTCCAGCTCTAAAATTCCTGTAGCTCCCAATTGGACTGTAGCCCGCCAGGCTCCTCTGTCAGTGGGATTCTCCAGGCAAGAATGCTGGAGTGGGTTTCCATTCCTTTCTCTAGGAGATCTTCCCAGACCCAGGGATTGAACCTAGGGCCCCTGTGTTGCAGGCAGATTCGTTATTATCTGAGTCACTAGGGAAGCCCTACTGACTGTAAAATAAGGTCTAAATGTTCTAGTCTGGCATACAAACTTTTCCATGATCTAGCCTCTCTTGATCTTTCTAATTTTATATTCCCTTTCCCCCGTTTCATGCATCACCCACCCAAATTGATATTCTTAAGATTCTCTCCACATTCTCCTTCTTTACCCCTCACTTGAGTATATATCTCACACACATCCCATTTATCCTAACGTTTAAAGTCTTTGGTCCTGCAGTCTCTCATATGAGAGACTCTATTTGTGCTTTATAAATAAGTGTTGAATGAATGACTAGGTCCTAGCCTGGTCTTGAACACATCTAAATCCCAAACATAACACTATGTATTAGTCATGGCAATAAATTCATTGTAATTTATATTATACTTGTTTTTATATATATCTTATTATTCCTACTAGATGGTTTTCAGGGCTATACATGATTTAGCTTTAGTTACCATGCACCAAATCATCTTCCACCTGAGTACCAATGCCCCACATGTAGTAGGTCCTCAAAAAAAGTCTGTGCATGTCTGTGTGTGCATTGAATGGTTAGACCTTGCTAGAATGTTTTGAGGATTATAGAGTCTATTTAAGGCACACAACAGGCTTTCCTTTGGGAACATATCATGCTAAAGTAATGGCTGATAAGTGTGCAGAGCCATTTCTATAGGGGCATTTAATAAGGAATTAAAGGAATAAGCATGTAATATTAGGTTCCTGGATGAAGTGGGAAAGGTGTTCGGTGCCACGCCTCCTCTAATTATTCTTCAGGGGACCCCCAGCACAGAAGCAGCCTATATGGCCACACTAGAAACAACTTTTGCATGCTGGAATTAACACTGTAAAATGAAATATCCCAACTACTGGTGAAGCCTGGGTTCTGGAGTTTGAGTGACTGGGTAATCTATCATTTAGCATAGAGTTGGGCAGAATATTAGTTGAATGAGTCAGTAAAGGTATCAGAGCTGAGGTGTGAATGAAAACTCAAGTGTGGGGCTCTTTGCAATAGTCACCTGTCTGGGTGCTTTTCACAGAGGTGCAGACAGACTTAGGATGCTGAAGGATTATGAAACTTCACTGTTGCTGTGTTTAGTGAGCAGGTAGCTCTCTAACTGTGCCCTTTTGATAACCACAAGCATTCCTATCCTCTTTGTTTGGTGCCAGTCCTAGGGAGTGCAGACAGGCTGGGAGTTGTATCTTTATTACAGACATTAGCCACCAAGGGAGCCTGCTCAGAGTTTCACATGATTTTCTGCTGAGCAGGAGGCCAGCAAAGTCACCAGGCACCACATGATTTAATTAGAGACAAGATTTCAAGCTTTGTTTGTGTTCCCAGGATTTGGCGTGATGGTACAGTGGGGACCCTGGTATCTCGGCATCCTCTGTTTAGGTAATTGGTACAGCAGGGAGGGCTTCATTGGGCCAACAGTCAGTTTTCTCCACCGAAGGTTCACAATACCCGAAACACATTTCACTGACTTTAAATGAGTCACTAGATACAATCCAGCCAAGGAAGGCACATGTCTTAGAAACTCTGCTACTTAAATTCTTCTCTGAGACTTTGGAAAGGCAGGATTTGAAACCCAACACATGCAATCCTTACATTAGTGATGTGAAGCTAGCTCTTTTCTGTCACTCTTCTCTACAGTTTATCTCCCTTGTACATTTCAGAATGTCAATCCAAACAAAAAGTATGACACAAGAATCCATCGTATCACTAATCCCCTTACCATCCTGTCTCTCTTTCTATATTCTGATATGACCTAGTCTTACTGCTGCTAGTGCTTTCTCCTTGCCCTGGGCCATCGCGTATCCAGATGATTCAGTGTTGCTCCAAACGGAGATGACAGTTCTTGGCCTATAGGCTGTCATTGATCCCTTCTTCCCTCATGGCAGATAGCACTAATTAACTGATCACAGCACACTTTCTTAAAGAGCCGGGTCTTGTGTATGCAGTTTTACTTAGGAGAGCCCGAGGCAGACACCACTGATCAGTGGAACTTAGTATATGAGATAAAACCTATTTTCCCAATTAAGCAGTTTCTATTGACTTCTAGAAATGAAAAATGAAGATTGAGCTCACTGACAATAACCCTTTTCCTATTCTTTCTCCTCCAGGATTTTTTAGCTTTTCCACCGTAAGTTTTTCTTTGTAAGTTTAAGTAAAATAGTTAATTTTCTCTTTTTTGTTCAGTTAAGTTTTAGCAGAATTTCTTGATTTCGTATGTCGTAAAGACATCTCTCCAAAGAAGATGTACAGATGGCCAAGAGGCACATGAAAAGATGTTAAACATCACTAGTTCAGTTCAGTTCAGTTCAGTTCAGTCACTCAGTCGTGTCCGACTCTTTGTGACCCCATGAATCGCAGCAAGCCAGGCCTCCCTGTCCATCACCATCTCCCGGAGTTCACTCAGACTCACGTCCATCGAGTCTGTGATAGCATCCAGCCATCTCATCCTTGGTCGTCCCCTTCTCCTCCTGCCCCCAATCCCTCTCAGCATCAGAGTCTTTTCCAATGAGTCAACTCTTCGCATGAGGTGGCCAAAGTACTGGAGCTTCAGCTTTAGCGTCATTCCTTCCAAAGAAATCCCAGGGCTGATCTCCTTCAGAATGGACTGGTTGGATCTCCTTGCAGTCCAAGGGACTCTCCAGAGTCTTCTCCAACACCACACTTCAAAACCATCAATTCTTCAGCGCTCAGCCTTCTTCACAGCCCAACTCTCACATCCTTACATGACCACAGGAAAAACCATAGCCTTGACTAGACGGACTTCAGTCGGCAAAGTAATGTCTCTGCTTTTGAATATGCTATCTAGGTTGGTCATAACTTTTCTTCCAAGGAGTAAGCGTCTTTTAATTTCATGGCTGCAATCACCATCTGCAGTGATTTTGGAGCCCCCAAAAATAAAGTCTGACACTGTTTCCCTGTTTCCCCATCTATTTCCCATGAAGTGATGGGACCAGATGCCATGATCTTTGTTTTCTGAATGTTGAGCTTTAAGCCAACTTTTTCACTCTCCTCTTTCACTTTCATCAAGAGGCTTTTTAGCTCCTCTTCACTTTCTGCCATAAGGGTGGTGTCATCTGCATATCAGAGGTGATTGATATTTCTCCTGGCAATCTTGACTCCAGCTTATGTTTCTTCCAGTCCAGCGTTTCTCATGATGTACTCTGCATAGAAGTTAAATAAGCAGGGTGACAATATACAGCCTTGATGTACTCCTTTTCCTATTTGGAACCAGTCTGTTGTTCCATGTCGAGTTCTAACTGTTGCTTCCTGACCTGCATACAGATTTCTCAAGAGGCAGGTTAGGTGGTCTGGTATTCCCATCTCTTTCAGAATTTTCCACAGTTTATTGTGATCCACACAGTCAAAGGCTTTGGCATAGTCAAGAAAGCAGAAATAGATGTTTTTCTGGAACTCTCTTGCTTTTTCCATGATCCAGTGGATGTTGGCAATTTGATCTCTGGTTCCTCTGCCTTTTCTAAAACCAGCTTGAACATCAGGAAGTTCATGGTTCACGTATTGCTGAAGCCTGGCTTGGAAAATTTTGAGCATTACCTTACTAGCATGTGAGATGAGTGCAATTGTGCGGTAGTTTGAGCATTCTTTTGCATTTCCTTTCTTTGGGATTGTAATGAAAACTGACCTTTTCGAGTCCTGTGGCCACTGCTGAGTTTTCCAAACTTGCTGGCATATTGAGTGCAGCACTTTGACAGCATCATCTTTCAGGATTTGAAACAGCTCCACTGGAATTCCATCACCTCCACTAGCTTTGTTCGTAGTGATGCTTTCTAAGGCCCACTTGACTTCACATTCCAGGATGTCTGGCTCTAGATGAGTGATCACACCATTGTGATTATCCAGGTGGTTAAGATCTTTTTTGTACAATTCTTCTGTGTATTCTTGCCACCTCTTCTTAATATCTTCTGCTTCTGTTAGGTCCATACCATTTCTGTCCTTTATTGAGCCCATATTTACATGAAATGTTCCCTTGGTATCTCTCATTTTCTTGAAGAGATCTCTAGCCTTTCCCATTCTGTTGGTTTCCTCTATTTCTTTGCATTGATCACTGTGGAAGGCTTTCTTATCTCTTCTTGCCATTCTTTGGAACTCTGCATTCAGATGCTTATATCTTTCCTTTTCTCCTTTGCTTTTCACCTCTCTTCTTTTCATAGCTATTTGTAAGGCCTCCCCAGACAGCCATTTTGCTTTTTTTGCATTTCTTTTCCATGGGGATGGTCTTGATCCCTGTCTCCTGTACAGTGTCACGAACCTCATTCCATAGTTTATCAGGCACTCTATCAGATTTAGTCCCTTAAATCTATTTCTCACTTTGACTGTATAATCATAAGGGATTTGATTTAGGTCACACCTGAATGGTCTAGCGGTTTTCCCTACTTTCTTCAATTTCAGTTTGAATTTGGTAATAAGGAGTTCATGATCTGAGCCACAGCCAGCTCCTGGTCTTGTTTTTGTTGACTGTATAGAGCTTCTCCATCTTTGGCTGCAAAGAATATAATCAATCTGATTTCGATGTTGGCCATCTGGTGATGTCCATGTGTAGAGTCTTCTCTTGTGTTGTTGGAAGAGGGTGTTTGCTATGACCAGTGCATTTTCTTGGCAAAACTCTATTACTCTTTGCCCTGCTTCATTCCGTATTCCAAGGCAAATTTGCCTGTTACTCCAGGTGTTTCTTGACTTCCTACTTTTGCATTCCAGTCCCCTATAGTGAAAAGGACATCTTTTTGGGGTATTAGTTCTGAAAGGTCTTGTATGTCTTCATAGAACCGTTCAACTTCAGCTTCTTCAGCGTTACTGGTTGGGGCATAGACTTGGATAACTCTGATATTGAATGCTTTGCCTTGGAGATGAACAGAGATCATTCTGTCGTTTTTGAGATTGCATCCAAGTACTGCATTTCAGACTCTTTTGTTGAACATGATGGCTACTCCATTTCTTCTAAAGGATTCCTGCCTGCAGTAGTAGATATAATGGTCTCTGAGTTAAATTCACCCATTCCCATCCATTTTAGTTCGCTGATTCCTAGAATGTCGACGTTCACTCTTGACATCTCTTGTTTGACCACTTCCAATTTGCCTTGATTGATGGACGTGACATTCCAGGTTCCTATGCAATATTGCTCTTTACAGCATTGGACCTTGCTTCTATTACCAGTCACATCCACAACTGGGTATTGTTTTTGCTTTGGCTCCATCCCTTCATTCTTTCTGGAGTTATTTCTCCACTGATCTCCAGTAGCATATTGGGCACCTACTGACCTGGGGAGTTCCTCTTTTGGTATCCTATCATTTTGCCTTTTCATACTGTTCATGGGGTTCTCAAGGCAATAATACTGAAGTGGCTTGCCATTCCTCAACACTATAATGAGGTATCACCTCTCCCTGGCCAGAATGGTCATGTACCCCAATGTTCACTGTAGCACTATTTACAAAAAGATATGGAAGCGACTTAAATATCCAGTGATAGATAAATGGATAAAGAAAATGTGGTATATATTTATACAATGGAATATTACTTAGCCATTAAAATAAGTGAAATTGAGTCATTTGTAGAGATGTAGATGGACTTAGAGTCTGTCATACAGAATGAATAAGTCAGAAAGAGAAAAATAAATATCATATACTAACACATATATATGTAATCTAGAAAAATGGTACAGATGAACCTATTTCCAGGGCAGGAATAGATATGCAGATGTATAGAATGGACACATGAATGCTGGGGGTGAAGGGAAGGGTGAGGTGGATTGGGAGATTATGATTGACATATACACTAGTATATGTAAGCTAGACAGCTAGTGGGAACCTGCTACAAAGCACAGGGTGCTCAGCTCTTTGCTGTGTGATGAGCTAGATGGGTAGGATGGGTGAGGTGGGAGGGAGATCTAAGAGGGAGGGGTTATGTGTATACATATAGCTGATTCACGTAATTGTACAGCAAAAACTAACACAGCATTGTAAAGTAATTATACCTCAATTTTTTAAAAAAGAGGGTAATAGGTTTCTTGAGGTTTTCTTCATCTTCCTCTCCCATCATGCTTTCCCATGAATTTCATCTTGTCATATGCTTAACATTTACATTCCTTTCTTTACATAGTATGTCCTGATCACTCTTAATGAGACAGTCTACCCCCACCAATCTATCCTTGTTAACCTGCTTTGCTTTTCTTTACAGCATTTTTCACCTTTAAAAAGAAATAGAGTATTTATTTTTAAATTATCTCTCCCCAACTAGAGTTTACATTTCATGAAAGGAGGGAACTTGGTTTTTTTTTTTTTCAAGTGCTTGATGCCATAATTCTAGCATCAAGAATTCTGTTGGCATAGTAAGTGAGGTGCTTAATAAGTACTTATTTAAGGAATAAATGACTTCTAATCATGCTCCATATCCCAGTTAACTCCTGTTGGCAGAAACAGCTCTTTTTGCCTGAGGAAGGCATCTGACCACCACCACCCCTCCACCCGTCCACCTCCCCACAATATGAAAGGACTACCTCACTTTCTGATCCTCTAGGGCATTGCAAACTTCCACTGAAGGCATTCTCCAAACAGGATCCCATTAAAGAACTTTACGTATTATCTAGTTTTAACTTTTTTAGGCATATTGGCTCCCTGAGGATATGGAACCCAGAACAGGGACAGTTTGATGAGAAGGAGGAAGAAAAAGGGAAAATTTTCAGAACTTGAGTTTGTTTAAGGAAGTCAAACTTGGGGTAATTTGGGATTATGAACTCAGAATATAAACTGAGAGTTAGAAAAGGAAAGGGAACTTTACTTATTTAAGACATTTCTTCTTGGATATTTCTTCTTGGAGTGACTAACAGCTATGTGTATAGCAGCAGTATTCTGAAAATACTGACCTGTTAAGTCAAACAGATCTGAGTTTCAGTTATTTTCTGCTGTTGGTTGTGTGACATTCGATGAGTTACTCAACTTCTCTGAAAATTAGCTAGCATTATTCATAAATATGAACCCATGTTTAATAACATCTACATACTCCTGCTCAAATGCTCAAGCATAAGATGAAAAATCTCTTGATGCCCTGGGGGAAGACAAGAAAATAAGGGCTGTATTGCCGAGCTATAAATGATGAATGTGTGCTAATCACTCAGTCATGTCTGACTCTCTGCAACCCCATGTACTGTAGCCTGCCAGGCTCCTCTGTCCATGGAATTCTCCAGGCAAGAATACTGGAGTGGGATGCTATTCTCTTCTCCAGAGGATCTTCCCATCCCAGGGATGGAAACCAGGTCTGTTGCATTTCAGGCAGATTCTTCACTGTCTGAGTCACCAGGGAAGCTCTTAAAAATAAATAATGAGAGGGGCTATATTTTAAGTGATGAAAGTACTTCTTTGTCTTACTTGCCAAGCAGTGTGGTGCTAGGTCATTTTCAGGTTAGTTCAGTGGCTCTGTGGCAATAATGAGTAAAGTCAGAGTCTGTTTTGGCCATTTCCTCAAGACCTAATATAGCTGCAGCAGCCTGAAGTATATCCTTACATTCCAGAAAGGTTAGAGAACAGGAAAGTGTGCCAGAAAGGCTAGAGAACAGGAAAGGGTGCCAGGAAGGTTAGAGAACAGGAAAGGATTTTCTCCTTAGGTTCTTTCTTTTATCAGGGAAAACACTCCCTCCCAAAAGTTCCCAGCAACTGTCATTTATGCTTAGCCCCAAGGCATGATGGGAAATGGTGATGGTGGTTTAGTTGCTAAGGCGTGTCTGACTCTTGCCACCCCATGGACTGTCACCTGCTAGGCTCCTCTGTCCATGGGATTCTCCAGGCAAGAATATTGGAGTGGATTGCCATTTCCTTCTCCAGGGGATTTTCCCAACCCAGGGACTGAACCCAGGTCTTCTGCATTGCAGGTAGATTCTTTACTGAGTTACGAGGGAAGCCTGATGGGAAATGAGTGTGTGGCATTTTGAGCCTCCTTCATGGAAGCAGGCTCCACCCAGAGGATGCAGGAGGTAGCTCTGGTTATTGAATAACCCCTGAACAACATACCACAGGGATCAAGTGACTAAGGGAAGGTGTTTGTAGCAGATATTTTCACTTGTTCTCAACACATGGTGCTACTCAGGCAACAGTCAACAACTGCAGAGTATCCTTATGAAAATTCAAAGAGTAAACTCCTAATGCAGATTCCTGAATATGAGGTACCATTTTCTATTGTGTACTAGACACTTTACCACCAGCTTATTTACATTTTCCAACAATAGCTCATAAAGTAAGTAGTATTATCCCTCTGTTACAGAGATCTAACAACGTTTATATAGCAAGTTGTCTAAAGCCTCCTAGCTAGTAAGTAACTATGACTGGAAGCTATATTTTTCTGAGGCCTGTGTGTGTTATACTTCTCAGCCTCCATCACATTCTTCCCTAAATGCTTACTTGCCCCAGCCAAGAGAGATGGTCTTCCTCTCAAATGCAATAAGGTGACCAGATGACTGCCTCCAACACCTTAACACAGTCATCTAAGAAGTGAGCATTCTTCAATGGTTTGAAATCTTTTGGCTATTTCTATTTTTTTTCTACTGTCCTAAAACCATTTTTTTAAAGTACACTTAGGTATGACTCAGTGATTCTGAATACTTTTTCTTCCATTTTTAATTTTTCTCTCTGACTGCTCCATTCCTGTTTGCAGCTTTTGTGGCTGGATAAAGCCTAGGCAAGTCTTTGGATGTCAGTCATTTTGAAGGGTGACTTTCTTGCATGACTTGGTAAGATCTGAAAGGAGGATAACAGGATGGGGAGGCTGTGGTGAGGCGTCCCCAGACAGCTGGCAGTCTTGAGCATCCAAATGTAATTGCTCTATTTTATTCACCCCAGCCTGCCTGCTGTGTTCATCAGACTGCCCAGTGAACAGAGGGTAATCAGGGCTGAGATGGCCTCAGAAAGTCAGGCACGTACAACCGATGTTAAAAATATGTAAAAGAAAAATTTCTTGGATGTGATTTGCTCTCATAGAACTCAATTTCTGGATAAGAACAAGAGGAAACAGTGCAAAACTGGGGCACTAAAATTCATCTTTGCTGAAGAAAATGCAGGGAGAGCTGTGAACATTTAATAACTTGGATATCTAACAGCCCATAGTAAGTGCTTGCTTAATGCATAGACAAGACAGGGAGGTTCAGAAAGCAGGCGACTCAAGGCATTTCCAATTTATTTAAGGAACTCTTTGATCTGTTTTGAAATTTAGGATTCTGCTTTTGACTTTGCTAGATAAAGTTGGAGTAGAAATGAATTATTCATATAAAATATTGCCTCAATAACACTGCATCAAATAAACATAATGAAAAGCTGCCCATGTTATATAAGGGAAGCTAAGTCACAACTCTTTTGAATTGCAAAGCTAAGCACTCGGGGCTAGACTCTTCCCCAACATTACTCTACAGTAAGAATCTGCTTAGGAGGATGTAACACTCAGATCTTTTTATTTCCGGTCAGACACACATTTGCAGTTTATGGGTTTAAACTACAGTTGTCACCATGGTGTTATTAAATCTCACAGTTCTCATCCTGAATCCATCCAAGTCATTGGAGGCCTGAGAGCAATTTCTGGGACAATGTATCCTATACCACTTCAGCACTTTAAGTTCACCACAGAAATATGGTAAAAACCAATATAATCCGTGCCCACCCCCCGCCCCCCCACGTCAGTGCAGTTCAGTCACTCAGTTGTTTCTGAATCTTGCAACCTCATGGACTGAAGCATACCAGGCTTCCCTGTCCATCACCAACTCCCAGAGCTTACTCAAACTCATGTCCATCGAGTTGGTGCTGCCATCCAACCATGTCATCCTCTGTTGTCCCCTTCTCCTCCCACCTTCAACCTTTCCTAGCATCGGGGTCTTTTCCAATAAGTCAGTTCTTCGCATCAGGTGGCCAAAGGATTGGAGTTTCAGCTTCAGCATCAGTCCTTCCAATGAATATTCAGGACCGATTTCCTTTAGGATCAACTGGCTGGATCTCCTTGCTGTACCCCCACTATGGAAGGACGATATTTTCAGCAATCACTGAAAGCATACCTACATCCATGCCTTGAGGGGAAAATTTTAAGGCAAATAGAACCATCACTTATTGGTAATGTTTCTTTTCTGACAATTCTTTGGATAATAGATTTAAAGAGAGAGAAGGATAAACCAAACCTCAACAGTGCACGTCGGGGGAATTGAGCTCTGCTGAAATTCAACAGATAACACTTGCATTCTTGCTGACAATCCAGCTTTAAAGAATGGCAGTTCAATAAAGGTACAGAAAGGTGCCCAAGACAGCCTTGGGCAAAACGGTGAGGAAGGCAGAGTTTATCTTCAGAGCTACCCTTGTACCCCGTCCCTCCTTTCTCCATTCTTCCTTCAAAAATATTTATAGTCATGCACAGTGTACTAGGCACTATGCTAAGGTCTGCGATTCAAGTGCAAACAAGATGACATGCTCTTTGCCTGCTGAGAGCTGACGTTTCAGATGGAAGAAAGGCAACAAAGTAAGTAATGAACAAACATGTGCGATGAGTACAAGCCCAGAGGAATTGCAAGGTGCCTTGGGAGTGCATGGCTGGGTGAACTGTATATGAGAGGATGTGCCTCAAGGAAGGATAATGTAAGATTGGAAGCTTACATTAGCTGGGGAGAGGGTTGTTGATGAAGATTTGGGAGAGGGTGTGCATGCACAAGAAACAGCATGGGAAAAGGCCTGGAGGTGAGAGAGAATACAGCATGTTGTAGACATTGAAAAGCTTTCTCTTCCTGGGGATAATATTTTCAAGGGGGAGACTGGAGAGAGATGAAAAGGAAGCTTCTTCTGTGGCTCAGGGGTAAAGCGTCTGCTTCCCAATGCAGGAGATGCAGGAGACATGGGTTCAATCCCTGTGTGGGAAAGATCCCTTGGAGGAGGAAATGGAAACCCACTCCAGTATTCTTGCCTGGAGAATCCCATAGACAGAGGAGCCTGGTGGCCTACAGTCCACATCCACTCAGGGCCTTATCAGAGAAGAGAGGAGTTAAGAGATCAGATTATAAAGAGTTTATATTTGAGGAGACAAAGGGTTTGAACTTCATGCTCAGAGTAATTGGGAGTTATCAAGGATTTTCAGCAGGGATGTGACATGGTGAAATTAGTATTTTGAAAAGATCACAGGTGATGGTCTAAGCAGTAATTGAAAGGGATGGAGGCAGAGAGATGATGGGAAGCCACTGCAGTCACCTGAGATGGGAGGAAGAGGGATCAAAGAGGTATTTTCAGTAGTACTTGGTGACTGATTGGGTGAAGGGTAACTGGGATACCCTCAGGAAAACTCTCTTAGAGAATGGAGAATAAATTCATTGAGAGAACTGAGCATATTTAGTCAAAAGAGGTAAAGAGGATACATGAGAGACATTTTCAAATAGTACAGCATTGCTTAAATAATGTTTTGATTAAATTCATTGTCTCCCTCTAAGTGACCAGCTTAGAGTACCTCTATTAAAATTTAAATGGCCACAGAAAATGAGCATAGGTGTTCTCTGAACTCATGCATTGTGAAACTGGGGAGTGTGTCCCAGTCCAAATATTCTCCCTCAGAAACCCTGGGTTAGGAAGAGAGATGTGTGTGTGTGTTAGTTGCTCAGTGGTGTCTGACTCTTTGCAACCCCAAGGACTGTATCCCATCAGGCTTCTCTGTCCATGCAGTTCTCCAGGCAAGACTGAGCTTCCTTGATAGCTCAGTTTGTAAAGAATCTGCCTACAATGCAGGAGACCGCGGTTCCATTCCTGGGTCAGGAAGATCCACTGGAGAAAGGATAGGCTACCCACTCCAGTATTCTTGGGCTTCCCTTGTGGCTCAGCTGGTAAAGAATCTGTCTGCAATGTGGAAGACCTGCGTTCGATCCCTAGATTGGGAAGATTCCCCTGGAGAAGAGAAAGGCTACCCACTCTAGTATTCTGGCCTAGAGAATTCCATGGACTGTATAGTCTATGGTGTCACAAAGAGTTGGACATGACTGAGCTACTTTCACTTTCAGGCAAGATTACTGGAAAGGATTGCTGTTCTTTTCTGCAGAGGATCTTCCCAACCCAGGGATTGAACCCTGTTCTCCTACATTGCAGGCAGATTCTTTACCGTTTGAGCTACAGTGTGGTGAGCTGAAGCAAAGGGCCACTGAGTTCCAGCTATCTGCTGCATCTGTTGGGTGCACATGAGTGCAGAGTCAGCGCTTCTCGACCTGAGCTGCACCGTGGGGCTTCAGAGGGGAGGGATGAAGTTACAAAGAGGCAGATACCAGCAAGGCATAAGGAGGGACATTCTGACAATTGTCTGGCAATTGTTTTAGAGAGGTGAATGCCTCATTCCTGGGTATGTTCAGGTGGATCTGGCCATACATCTGTCAGGCAAGGGTTTTTCTTGTTGAGTTCCACATCACATGATCTCTATTGTTCCTCACGTCCTGTGCTCAGTCATGTCTGACTCTGTGGCCCCCTTCACTGTAGCCCAGGAGAAGGCAATGGCAACCTACTCCAGTACTCTTGCCTGGAAAATCCCATGGACAGAGGAGCCTGGTAGGCTGCAGTCCATGTGCTCGTTACTAGTCAGACATGACTGAGCGACTTCACTTTCACTTTTCACGTTCATGCATTGGAGAAGGAAATGGCAACCCACTCCAGTGTTCTTGCCTGGAGAATCCCAGGGACAGGGAGCCTGGTGGGCTGACGTCCATGGGGTCGCACAGAGTTGGACACGACTGAAGCGACTTAGCAGCAGCAGCAGCACTGTAGCCCGCCAGACTCCTCTGCCCATGGGTGTTCCCAGGCAAGAATACTGGAGTGAGTTACCGTTTCCTAGTGGGTCTTCCCTACCCAAGGATTGAACCCAGCTCTCCTGCATTGCAGGAGGATACATTACCACTAGCGCCACTTGGGCAGTACACTTGTCCCTTATGAACTGTCTGTAAAGAAATGATTCTAAAGAATTACATTCCCTGCCAGCCATGGGAAGCTGTCCTTCTCACTGGTAACTGTACCATCACAAATCAGAATGAGGAACACAGGATTATTACTACAGGAGCTTTGAGTCTCTCTGCAGAGGATCGTTGTTTTGCCTTTCCAGATGTTTGCCATCTTGCAGCTGTATTAGTCTATGGTCTCTAGACATTGTCTTCATTTCTCTGAAATGAAATGGGAAATGGGAAAGAGAATTTTCATTTTATCAAGTGAAAGCAGCCTCACTGAATTCTTTTACAGAGATGTTTGTGTTATAATTCAATGCATGATATCAATTTGGGAAAAATAATTAAGAAAGATCCAGAAGAAAATATTGTATCAATTCTGCCTTTAGCTTTACTACGTTATAATAAAGGCACAGAGAATCAATCTGCTGTTAGGGCTCAAAGTGAGCATGAGTTATATATGCTGTTCGCAATTCCTTTTGAAAGCACTTAGGTGTTCTTTATAATATGAACAAATGGCTACTGAGAACTCTCCTAAAACTGTCAAATTCATTTTACTTATGTCCAAGTTTTTACCTGGATTTGCTAAGTAAATAGAAGCCCATCACCTTTTGTGTCACCTCTCTTCTTCAGGGTTATGCTTTTAAAAGCATTTTCAATAGGAAATACGTTTCATCAGTGCTTGGAAAATAAATTGGTGAGGTGACAGATTCTGCAGTTTGATGGAAGCTCAATTATAATTGTATAACATAATACAGAAAGTGCAGATGAAATCCTATTAGGGTCTGGAAATCCAATATCTCATCTCTATGACTTTTAATTGATCTTTACACATATTGTCATTGCAGTCAAATATCTGAGCTGATTCCAGTACACGTAAACAAATGTAAGCACATTAACTCCATTAATAATTTTAACAAGTAATCCGTATTTCCCTTTAGACTGTCTCCAATTTTGCCTTGGCATAATTAAAGATATCAGCAGTGATAAGTGTAATATGTTATTTAAAGTATGCATGTATTAAAGTCCTGCTTTTATCATTAAGTAACATATGATGTAATCTGTGTAGCCATCATTCAGAAATTAGACCTTCTCTTTCTCTGAAGTGAACATGGATGGTGGGGGCTGGGAGAAGGAGGCCCTGTGGAGTGGTGTAGAAGCGTCAGATGAAGACTAGAAAGTCTGAGTTCAAGTCTTGACTTTACCCCTCAAATACCCATGGGAGATCTTTAACCTTTCTGATCTTGTTTCATCACCTCCCTTAACAAGGAGATGGCCCTCATTTTTTCTCTTCGTGCTATGCTAACATTCTGGGTTCTATGAGGCAGACAGTGACTCTGTACTTTGCTAATAATCGACAGTTGAACTTAAAAACTCTTGTCTTTATGTTCATTTTTGCTCAAATTTCATGCAGTCGGACAATGTGAGCTCAGGGGTGTCTGGGGCAGTGGTGAGGTAACGTGTTTCTCTTGCTGATGGCCATATCTGCAACATCAAGCACAGAGCCTGGAACTTGCTTAATCAATATTTGTTGAATGAATGAACGAATGCATGCCTGTGTTCTAGTCTTTCTACCTTCCCGTGGAGATGGACTAGGGAGACTTTCTGGGGATCCCCACTCATATCCCTTGTGTTATTATCGTTCAGTTAGATAAAAACATCATGAAGTTACCTCTGAAAATACACCTTCATGACCTGACATGGCATAACACTGAATGCCTTCTCCTATCCTTAATGAAATGGAAGTGAATCATGACAGACTGCTGTCTCCCAGACTGTTGCCTACATTTGCCTCTTAGTCAGAGCACAGTGTGGAGATGCTTCTGTTAGTCAAGGGCAAGTGGACACTTAATATGTCAGTTTCCAGCTTGCTCCAAGTGGGAACTAGCATCTATTATGACATATGAGAATGCTCTTTGAGTATACTGAGAACATTAAAGTCTACACCATGCTGTAAACAAAAACAACTTTTAATACCAGCTATGACTAACCCTTGGTGAATTATGATAGAAGCAACGTCCGATACTGTAAAGAGCAATATTGCATAGGAACCTGGAATGTTAGGTTCATGAATCAAGGCAAACTGAAAGTAGTCAAACAGGAGGTGGCAAGAGCGAACGTTGACGTTCTAGGAATCAGTGAACTAAAATGGACTGGAATGGGTGAATTTAACTCAGATGACCATTATATCTACTACTGCGGGCAGGAATCCTTTAGAAGAAATGGAGTAGCCATCATGGTCAGCAAAAGAGTCCAAAATGCAGTACTTGGATGCAATCTCAAAAACGACAGAATGATCTCTATTGTTTCTGAGGCAAACCATTCAGTATCACAGTAATCCAAGTCTATGCTCCAAAGAGTAATGCTGAAGAAGCTGAAGTTGAACGGTTCTATGAAGACCTAAAAGATCTTCTAGAGTTCTGAGTTCAGTCGCTCAGTCATGTCCGACTCTTTGCAACCCCATGAATCACAGCACGCCAGGCCTCCCTGTCTATCACCAACTCCCGGAGTTCACTCAGACTCACGTCCGTCTAGTCAGTGATGCCATCCAGCCATCTCATCCTCTGCCGTCCCCTTCTCCTCCTGCCTCCAATCCTTCCCAACATCAGAGTCTTTTCCAGTGAGTCAACTCTTCGCATGAGGTGGCCAAAGTACTGGAGTTTCAGCTTTAGCATCATTCCCTCCAAAGAAATCCCAGGGCTGATCTCCTTCAGAATGGACTGGTTGGATCTCTTTGCAGTCCAAGGGACTCTCGAGAGTCTTCTCCAACACCACACTTCAAAACCATCAATTCTTCGGTGCTCAGATTCTTCACAGTCCAACTCTCACATCTATACATGACCACTGGAAAAACCATAGCCTTGACTAAACGGACCTTAGTCGGCAAAGTAATGTCTCTGCTTTTGAATATACTATCTAGGTTGGTCATAACGTTCCTTCCAAGGAGTAAGCGTCTTTTAATTTCAAGGCTGCAATCACCATCTGCAATGATTTTGGAGCCCCCCAAAATAAAGTCTGACACCGTTTCCACTGTTTCCCCATCTATTTCCCATGAAGTGATGGGACCAGATGCCATGATCTTCGTTTTCTGAATGTTGAGCTTTAAGCCAACTTTTTCACTCTCCTCTTACACTTTCATCAAGAGGCTTTTTAGTTCCTCTTTGCTTTCTGCCAAAAGGGAGGTGTCATCTGCATATCTGAGGTTATTGATATTTCTCCCAGCAATCTTGATTCCAGGTTGTGCTTCTTCCAGTCCAGCGTTTCTCATGATGTACTCTGCATATAAGTTAAATAAGCAGGGTGACAATAAACAGCCTTGACGTACTCCTTTTCCTATTTGGAACCAGTCTGTTTTTTATGTCCAGTTCTAACTGTTGCTTCCTGACCTGCATAGGTTTCTCAAGAGGCAGGTCAGGTGGTCTAATAGTAGCATCTCTTCAGAATTTTCACAGTTTATTGTGATCCACACAGTCAAAGGCTTTGGCATAGTCAAGAAAGCAGAAATAGATGTTTTTCTGGAACTCTCTTGCTTTTTCCATGATCCAGTGGATGTTGGCAATTTCACCTCTGGTTCCTCTGCCTTTTCTAAAACCGGCTTGAACACCTGGAAGTTCACGAATCACGTATTGCTGAAGCCTTGTTTGGAGAATTTTAAGCATTACTTTACTAGCATGTGAGATGAGTGCAATTGTGCAGTATTTTGAGCATTCTTTGGGATTGCCTTTCTTTGGGACTGGAATGAAAACTGACCTTTTCCAGTCCTGTGGCCACTGCTGAGTTTTCCAAATTTGCTGGCATATTGAGTGCAGCACTTTCACAGCGTCATCTTCCAGGATTTGAAATAGCTCCACTGGAATTCCATCACCTCCACTAGCTTTGTTCATAGTGATGCTATCTAAGGCCCACTTGACTTCACATTCCAGGATGTCTGAATCTAGATGAGTGATCACACCACCATGATTATCTTGGTTGTGAAGATCTTTTTGGTGTAGTTCTTCCGTGTATTCTTGCCACCTCTTCTTAATATCTTCTGCTTCTGTTAGGTCCATACCATTTCTGTCCTTTATTGAGCCCATCTTTGCAGGAAAATTTCCCTTGGTGTCTCTAATTTACAGCCTTGTTTAACTCACTGAAACTAAGCCCTGCCCTGTGGGGCCACCCAAGACAGGCGGGCATGGTGGAGAGGTCTGACAAAATGTGGCCCACTGGAGATGGTAATAGCAAACCACTTCAGTATTCTTGCCTTGAGAACCTCATGAACAGTATGAAAAGGCAAAATGATAGGATACCAAAAGAGGAACTCCCCAGGTCAGTAGGTGCACAATATGCTACTGGAGAGCAGTGGAGAAATAACTCCAGAAAGAATGAAGGGATGGAGCCAAAGCAAAAACAATACCCAGTTGTGGATGTGACTGGTGATAGAAGCAAGGTCCAATGCTGTAAAGAGCAATATTGCATAGGAACCTGGAATGTCAGGTCCATCAATCAAGGCAAATCGGAAGTGGTCAAACATGAGATGGCAAGGGTGAACGTCAACATTCTAGGAATCAGCGAACTAAAATGGACCAGAATGGGTGAATTTAACTCAGATGACCATTATATCTACTACTGTGGGCAGGAATCCTTTAGAAGAAATGGAGCAGCCATCATGGTCAACAAAAGAGTCTGAAATGCAGTACTTGGATGCAATCTCAAAAATGACAGAATGATCTCTGTTCGTCTCCAAGGCAAGCCATTCAATATCAGAGTTATCCAAGTCTATGCCCCAACCAGTAATGCTGAAGAAGCTGAAGTTGAAAGGTTCTATGAAGACATACAAGACCTTTTAGAACTAACACCCAAAAAAGATGTCCTTTTCATTATAGGGGACTGGAATGCAAAAGTAGGAAGTCAAGAAACACCTGGAGTAACAGGCAAATTTGGCCTTGGAACACGGAATGAAGCAGGACAAAGAATAATAGAGATTTGCCAAGAAAATGCACTGGTCATAGCAAACACCCTCTTCCAACAACACAAGAGAAGACTCTACACATGGACATCACCAGATGGTCAACATCGAAATCAGACTGATTATATTCTTTGCAGCCAAAGATGGAGAAGCTCTATACAGTCAACAAAAACAAGACCGGGAGCTGACTGTGGCTCAGATCATGATCACAAACTCCTTATTGCCAAATTCAAACTGAAATTGAAGAAAGTAGGGAAAACCACTAGACCATTCAGGTATGACCTCAATCAAATCCCTTATGATTATGCAGTGGAAGTGAGAAATAGATTTAAGGGCCTAGATCTGATAGATAGAGTGCCTGATGAACTATGGATGGCGGTTCATGACATTGCATAGGAGACAGCGATCAAGACCATTCCCATGGAAAAGAAATGCAAAAAGCAAAATGACTGTCTGGGGAGGCCTTACAAATAGCTGTGAAAAGAAGAGAAGCAAAAAGCAAAGGAGAAAAGGAAAGATATAAGCATCTGAATGCAGAGTTCCAAAGAATGGCAAGAAGAGATAAGAAAGCCTTCCACAGTGATCAAAAAAGAAATAGAGGAAACCAACAGAATGGGAAAGACTAGAGATCTCTTCAAGAAAATGAGAGATACCAAGGGAACATTTCCTGCAAAGATGGGCTCAATAAAGGACAGAAATGGTATGGACCTAACAGAAGCAGAAGATATTAAGAAGAGATGGCAAGAATACACGGAAGAACTGTACAAAAAAGATCTTCACAACCAAGATAATCACGGTGGTGTGATGACTCATCTAGATTCAGACATCCTGGAATGTGAAGTCAAGTGGGCCTTAGAAAGCATCACTGTGAACAAAGCTAGTGGAGGTGATGGAATTCCAGTGGAGCTGTTTCAAATCCTGGAAGATGACGCTGTGAAAGTGCTGCACTCAATATGCCAGCAAATTTGGAAAACTCAGCAGTGGCCACAGGACTGGAAAAGGTCAGTTTTCATTCCAATTCCAAAGAAAGGCAATCCCAAAGAATGCTCAAAATACCGCACAATTGTACTCATCTCACATGCTAGTAAAGTAATGCTCAAAATTCTCCAAGCCAGACTTCAGCAATATGTGAACCTTGAACTTCCAGATGTTCAAGCTGGTTTTAGAAAAGGCAGAGGAACCAGAGGTGAAATTGCCAACATCCACTGGATCATGGGAAAAGCAAGAGAGTTCCAGAAAAACATCTATTTCTGCTTTCTTGACTATGCCAAAGCCTTTGACTGTGTGGATCACAATAACCTGTGGAAAATTCTGAAAGAGATGGGAGTACCAGACCACCTGTCCTGCTTGAAAAACCTATATGCAAGTCAGGAAGCAACAGTTAGAACTGGACATGGAACAACAGACTGGTTCCAAATAGGAAAGGAAGAACATCAAGGCTGTATATTGTCACCCTGCTTATTTAACTTCTATGCAGAGTACATCATGAGAAACGCTGGACTGGAAGAAACACAAGCTGGAATCAAGATTGCCAGGGGAAATATCAATAACCTCAGATATGCAGATGACACCACCCTTTTGGCAGAAAGCGAAGAGGAACTAAAAAGCCTCTTGATGAAAGTGTAAGAGGAGAGTGAAAAAGTTGGCTTAAAGCTCAACATTCAGAAAACGAAGATCATGGCATCTGGTCCCATCACTTCATGGGAAATAGATGGGGAAACAGTGGAAACAGTGTCAGACTTTATTTTGGGGGGCTCCAAAATCATTGCAGATGGTGATTGCAGCCTTGAAATTAAAAGACGCTTACTCCTTGGAAGGAAAGTTATGACCAACCTAGATAGTATATTCAAAAGCAGAGATATTACTCTGCTAACAAAGGTCTGTCTATTCAAGGCCACATTTTTTCCAGTGGTCATGTATAGATGTGAGAGCTGGACTCTGAAGAAAGCTGAGTGCTGAAGAATTGATGGTTTTGAAGTGTGGTGTTGGAGAAGACTCTCGAGAGTCCCTTGGACTGCAAGGAGATCCAACCAGTCCATTCTGAAGGAGATCAGCCCTGGGATTTCTTTGGAAGGAGTGATGCTAAAGCTGAAACTCCAGTACTTTGGCTACCTCATGCGAAGATTTGACTCACTGGAAAAGACTCTGATGCTGGGAGGGATTGGGGGCAGGAGGAGAAGGGGATGACCGAGGATGAGATGGCTGGATGGCATCACTGACTCGAAGGACGCAACTCTGAGTGAACTCCGGGAGTTGGTGATGGCCAGGGAGGCCTGGCCTGCTGCGATTCATGGGGTCACAAAGAGTCGGACACGACTGAGCGACTGAACTGAACTGAACTGAATCTGTTTAAGTTTATTATTTCTGAAATTGTTTGCGCATATTAGCATGTATTTATTTCATTGATTGTTTCTTTTGATGGGGATTCTCTGTCTGCTCCTTATTTCATCTGATTTGCTTTTGAAGTGAAAAACCCCTTTCTTCTTTAGGTGTCCTTTGAAAAATAAATAGAATTTCCTGTACATTAAAAAAAAAGTTCTAATAAAAAGCCTTAATTAAGGGCAAAACCCTTACATGAAAAATTATTAGTATACCTCCTCCTGCATTAAAAACTTCTATGGAGAATATGGAGAGAGTATTAGGAACTCCTGAAGTGAATAAGATCAACTCCACGGTGACACCAGCCTCTCTTGGATTAGTGACCTTTTGCTTGGTTTTTCTTGTTTGCACAAGCAGAGGCTTTTGACATATTCCCCAAGACCCTTAATTCCTCTCTGTTTGGCATATTCCCAGCAACATAAAAAAGAGAGAAAGAAGGAAGCTCTCATTTTATCTTTGAGCTGCTTAAATATTTATGCTCTAATTTGTTATTGACTTCATGTGGAGTTTTATCAAAATATAGATGGAAAAGTTTAAAGATCGCTCCTGGGAGAGCACTTAATCCATTTAAAAATAAATTTCTAATGGCCAGATTTTCTGGGCTTAAAACATGAAGCTATGAAAGAAAGCAAAAGCTAAGAGGCCCAGTTTATATGCTGACATCTGTAGACAAGGATAAAGGAAAATCAGTAATGAAAATGCTAATCAAATATCATTATGAATGCTCATTTTTTCATTTTTTAAAAAATATTTGATGGAAGTCTTTACTAGATTTCTATTTTAATTACTTTTTGTTTGCAAAAAAAATGAAAAGTAATTAAAAACACCCTAGGATAAACCCTTGCGAATGAGTCTTTGTTGCATTTTGCCTCCTGTTTGTGTCTCACTTTAAGTATACTTATGCTTTCTTAGACACTTAATATGTTAATTCTTTCAGAAATAGCTACATGTTAAATGCCAGGACTGGGCACTATCTATAGCAAAGGATTGAATTTCTAATGGTGAAATTTCAGAGAATGAAAGGAGAAGTCAATTTAGACAGATCATATACACACATTCTTTCAACTCTAGCCATATGGATCTATGCTTGAAGCTGTATTCTCTATCACTGCTGCCTTTATGACATAACTAACATTATTTATCTTCCTATTCTAAGACCTTGCTGAATCTTTTTGAGCAAAGTTCTTACAGCAACAAGTTGAATATTACACAGAAGAGCCTTATCTAACTGAGGAGATTCTTTGAATAGCTACTACAAAATTCTAACGTAATAAGACTTACTTTATTGGCAAAAGTGGTATATACATTAATCATTTATTTTTTTTTGAGACTAGATGCTACTTTGTGCTTTGATTGCTAGAAGATTTTCTTATTTGCCTGGATCAGAATTTCACATATTGTAGGCCTCAGATCAGGTCCAGTTCAGAGAAAATTTTTATGGGTACTCAAATATAAGTTTGAATGGAAAAAAAGAAGGAGGGAAGGAAAGAAGGAAGAAAGGAAAGAAAGAAGAAAGGTACACAGTACATGAGTTGGCTTCTAGCTCTGAGGTTATAGGGTAAGCGCAACGTTTAGAATTCCCTCAATGCCTTCATGTGAGATTTAATGGTTATTTCCTGTTGTGAATGGAGAGGATCAGGTACTTTGAAAGCCATGAAAAAAATGCCTTCGCAAGCCACTTGTACAAACTGCATGTTATCCATATCTAATATAAAAATTCTGGCCTAATTTTTTTACTATTATACCAGGGCCAGCCATATTTGCTATTTATCTTGGGCATCAGATTTGCTCAGTGCATTAGTCAGGGTTCTCCAGAGAAATGGAATTTATATTGGAGATTATCTATCTATCCATTTTTGCTACAATATAATGTATATGCTTTTTAAAATTTTTGTTTATTTATTTTATTTGGCTATGCCAGGCCTTAGTTGTGGCAATAGGTCTTCAATCTTCATTGTGGCATGTGAGATCTTTTAGTTGGGACAGGCAAACTTTTAGTTGTTAACATGTGAGTTCTAGTTCCCTGACTAGGAATTGAACCTGGGCCCCCTGCCTTGGGAGCTTGGAGTCATAGCCACCGGACCTCTAGGGAAATCCCACAATACATATAATTAATATAAGGATTGGGTCACATGATTCTGGAAGCCCACAGTTTGCCATCTGCAAGCTGGAGGTCTGGGCAAGCTTGTGGTGTAGTTTGAAGACCTGAGAACTGGAGCTGAAGACCTGGACCAACTGAGAGCTGGTCATCTAGATTCCAGTTCAAATCTGAAAGCCTGGGAACCAGGGCATTTAGGGCAGAAGAAGACTGATGGACCAGTTCACATAGTCAGGCAGAGAGAGAGGGATTTCAGCCTTCTGTTTTCCTGTTCTCTTAAAGCCCTCAGTGTGGGATGATGCCTGTCCACATCAGAGAAGGATGTTTGCGTTACTCAGTACACCATGAATTCAAATGCTGATTTCTTCTGGAAGCACTCTCAAAGATACCTCCAGAAATAACATTTAATCAGATATCTGTCCTGGTCAAGTTGACACATGAAATTCACTGTCACATGCAATCACCCTGAAACTGTCTACCTGGCTGTGAAATGGGAGAGACTTGTCTAGGACCCCACACAGCTCTCTGTTGGACTTCAGAGTAAATTGGACTTATGAACGCACTCTTGGGATGTATCTCATTCATATATAGAGGACTTACTCAGCTTCCTTGGTGGCTCAGACAGATCCCCTGGCAAAGGGAATGGAAACTCACTCCAGCATTCTTGCCTGGGAAATCCCATGGATACAGTAGCCTGGCAGGTCGGGTATGACTGTGAGTCAGACAGAGTCAGACACAACTTAGAGACTAGCACTTTCACTTCACTTGTACTCCTAGGGTCATAAAATTCTCTCTACCAGTTACTGGTGAAGCAAGAATTAGTTCTGATGACCACATTCATCTTGTCAAATATAATTTAGAGCTTGCAAGCCAGATACAATGTGATCTTTCTCAGTATCCATTCCAAACACTTTGCCTTACCCTTTTTTATAGAAGTTGTAAAGCTAACACATTTTTAGATTGCCTTGAAACTATGGGTGGCTATGTAACACTATTCTGACCAATGAAATGCAAGCAGGAATTCTTGCTTGAGATTTCTGATAAAGCCTTTGCTTTCTTGATACAATGGACAACACCATCCACCTTGATTTTACACTCTATCTTCCTTTTCTGCTGGAATAAATGTGATGGATAGGCTTCCCTGGTGGCTCAAACAGAAAAGAATCTGCCTGCAATGCAGGAGACCAGGCTTTGATCCCTGGGTTGGGAAGATCCCCTGGAGAAGGAAATGGCAACCCACTCCCGTATTCCACACACACACACTGGAGCTCTAGCAGCCATAGCAAGACAAGGAAAGTTAGAGACCAATATCCTTCACTTGACAAATCAACACCATCAATTACCTCTCAGGTTTCTTGTAGAAGCCCCGACAAATGGGTTTTCTAAGGCTCAGAACCAAATGCAGACCTTGACTGATGCAGGTAGGCATTGGGAAAATAGGGGAAAAAGGACAGGAGAGAGTCTCTGGCCCTTGATTGTGTGAGCAGGGCATCTCTATAGGAGTTGGAGGCTTTAATGCAGTGTCCTCCACAGGCAAGCTGAGGGCTCATTTCCTGCCTGAGAAACCTGGAGCACATGAAGCGATGAAATACATTTCTGGCTATTAACGCAGAATCAGTGGCAACTCCAGTGTTAATCCTACAGGCTGGAAATAAATTATGCTCTGTCTCCACCAGACCGAATCTCTGCTAAAACAGCATTAATACCTATTTATATTTTTCTATCAATATTTCATAAATTTGAAGAGAAACAGCTTGAAAGAATTCAGATGATTTTTTTTTCCTCTCTGTGTGCTTTCAGAGCATCAATTATTGCTGTGGGGCACCTTCAGCCTAGCCTGAAGCTGCAGTAAATCCCCCAGTTCTAACTTTGAAGATTTTAGAAATGCTAATAGTGGAATGTGTATGAATTATTACTTTTGCTCTAGTGCAGTGATACTTTCCTGAAGAGTAAACAAAATCCTCATTCAACTCAAGAATGAATGACCATTGGAGGAGGGGCTTGGGTTGGGGGATGTGAGTGGGGAGTAACAGGGAGGGTGCGCGAATTTCTTAATAGCTTTGAACCTAGTTTCTCACCAAGGGAAGCATATAGATAGGTGAAAAAAGAGTGTTAGTATAATGTCTTTATGTGTTTTTTCTAAATATTTCACCTTTTCTGACCCATCTGATTCTTATAAAAATATTACTTGGCAGGCAGGTTAATTACAACTATTCAGTTTTTAGATGAGGAAACCAAGCCATAAAGCATTTTTTTTCCCCTTCATAGGCTTCCCAGTGTTCTCACCACTCAGAATTGGTATTACAGTGGAGATCTATTGGTCGTGTCTATTACCTCATTGTCCTTCAAGCTTGGTAATTAAAAAAAAAACAAAAAAACCAACTTGACTAACTTCCCTCATTCAACTCTTGAAAACAACAAAAATAACCAAAGGATAGAAATAATTGTGAATCTTTTTATATTTGCATCCAAATTGAACCAGAAGTGGTAAAGAGGGAATAAAAAAGGGAGGAAGGAGGATCAGAACTAGCAACTATAGAATTCTTGTTATTATTATAAAGATTGCTGGGAAAAATATCAATAACCTCAGATATACAGATGACACCACCCTTACGGCAAAAAGCAAAGAGGAACGGAAGAGCCTCTTGATGAAAGTGAAAGAAGAGAGTGAAAAAGCTAGGCTCCTAAATCACTGAAGATGGTAACTGCAGCCATGAATTAAAAGATGCTTGCTCCTTGGAAGAAAAGCTATGACAAACCTAGACAGCCTGTTAAAAAGCAGAGACATTACTTTACCAACAAAGGTCCGTCTAGTCAGGTATGTTGCTTTTCCAGTAGTCATGTTTGGATGTGAAAATTGGACCATAAAGAAAGCTAAGCATTGAAGAATTGGTGCTTTTGAATTGTGGTGTTGAAGAGTTCCTTGGACAGCAAGGAGATCAAAGCAGTCAATCCTAAAGGACATCAGTCCTGAATATTCATTGGAAGGATTGATGCTGAAGTTGAAGTTCCAGTACTTTGGCCATCTGACTCGAAGAACTGATTCCTTAGAAAAGACCCTGATGCTGGGAAAGATTGAATGCAGGAGGAGAATGGGATGACAGAGGATGAGATGGTTGGATGACATCACTACCTTGATGGACATGAGTTTGAGCAAGCTCCAGAAGTTGTTGATGGACAGGGAAGACTGGCATGCTGCAGTCCATGGGGTCACAAAGAGTCAGACATGTCTGAGCAACTGAACTGAACTGAATACTTGTTATAGACTGGGAAGGTGTGGGAGGTACAATGTATTATCTCAGGGACTAGGATAAGAACTATATATGAGGTGCCTTATTCCCATCTTATAGGTGGAGAGATACACTCAGAGAGGTTAGTCGCTTGCCAGAGGTCAAACAGCTAGAAGAATGATTATACTGAGGAATATGCTTTCAAAGTCTATGATCTTGATAAAGAAAACGTAGTATATACATAAATGGAATATTATTCAGTCTTGAAGGAAATTTTGCCATTTGTTACAACACAGAAGAACCTGGATGACCTTGTGCTAAAGTGAAATATACCATGCATAATTCTATTTATATAAGGTACCTAAAATAATGAAATTCATAGAAGTAGAGAATGGAAAGATGGTTGCCAAGGGTTGAGGAGAGGGCGGGATGGGGAGTTATCATTTAATTACTGTTATATACAATAAGGAAGTTCTAGAAGTCTGCTGATAACAGAGTGCCCATAGAAAATAATACTATATTGTACACTTGTAAATTTGTTGAGTGTAGATTTCATATCAGGTGTTCTTACCCCAAACAAAAACGCACATCACTTGTGCTTTTACAGGTACTTTTTGTGTTGTATCTAAGAAGATTTTGTTTAACCCAAGGTCACAAAGATTTACTTCTATAAATCTAGCTGTTTTCTTCTAGGTGTTTCATAGTTTCATACTCTATAAAATATTTTCATTTTTTTACTTGGAAGAGGGTCAGCCTTTTTGTTCTATTCAAACCTTTAACTGATTGGCTGAAGTCCATCGCATTAGGGAGGGTAATCTGCTTTTCTCAGTCTCCTGATTTAAAGGTTTATCCCATGAAAAACACCCTTACAGAAACATCGGAATTATGCTGATCACATATCTGGGGTAACTTTTGGTCCTGTCAAGTTGACATGTAATAACTGTTAAACTCCCTCACTCTCTCCTTTCTTCCCTTCTTGCCCCATCTTTCTGGCTGTAACTGCCCAGAATAGAACTTCCATTGCACTGAGCTGTGGTGTAGAAGGTATGAGCATGTTTTGACTCAAATGCCATGAATTCTTCTTATTCTTTTCAAGATTTATTAGAGTTTTCTTCAATACATGTTTCTCCATTTGCTGTATGCTGTTAAGATAATTTCTAGAGAATTTATTATTTTTTATTTTATTTTTTTTAATTTTTATTTTTACTTTATTTTACTTTACAATTCTGTATTGGTTTTGCCATACATTGACATGAATCCACCACGGGTGTACATGCGTTCCCAAACATGAACCCCCCTCCCACCTCCCTCCCCATAACATCTCTCTGGGTCATCACCGTGCACCAGCCCCAAGCATGCTGTATCCTGCATCGGACATAGACTGGCGATTCGATTCTTACATGATATTATACATGTTTCAATGCCATTCTACCAAATTGTCTCTGGAGGGGCATCCTCTCTGTAATTTTCTTCCTTCACCAGGGATGACTCTGTCCCAGAAGACAATTTCTAGAGAATTTAAAATTTTAAATTCATCAGATAAAATAGAATCCATTCTCCCTCCCTCACTCCCTTTCTTCCTCCCTGCCTCCCTTTCTCCCTCCCTCCCTTCCTTCCTCCAACACGTTTATTAAGGTCTCTAGCCCTGACATAGTCACATTAGAGGAAAGTATCATATCCACCCATCCTTGTTTATCAAACTCTTTGGGGAAATAACTTGCAAAGATTGGAGGTCCAAGAACTCTGGATGTGGACACTGAATGCCAGCCCTTGGATTACCAATGAAAAAAGAGTGGTCTGGAAAAGTGGTAAGCATCAGACAGGGTCCTTTTTTATAATGGAATGTTAACTTCAAAATAATCTGTCTTATGAGGGAGGTGAAGGGAAGGGAAGGGAAGGGAAAGTCACTCAGTCGTGTCCGACTCTTTGCGACCCCATGGACTGAGAAGCCTGGTAGGCTACAGTCCATGGGATTTTCCAGGCAAGAGTACTGGAGTGGGTTGCCATTTCCTTCTCCAGGGGATCTTCCCAACCCAGGGATCGAACCTGGGTCTCCCACATTGTAGGAAGATGCTTTACCCACTGAGCCACCAGGGAGGTGGGAGGGGACATATGCATACCTATGACTGATTCATGTTGATGTATGGCAGAAATCATCACAATATTGTAATTTCCTCCAATTAAATATTAAATTTAAAAATCATATATTCTGTGCCTTAGAGTAGTATATGGTCTAAAGCAGTAATCAAGTGTCTTCTGCAAAGGGTGAGTTTTTGTTATTGATCATAACTTTTACAATATTTTGTATACCTAGATATAGCTAAAATTTCATTTTATAGATATTATACATTGTGTGTTTCATGGTAGTGATGTATTTAGATTTTCTCTGTAAATTACTTGTGTTCCAACATCAGAAAATTAAATAATGATTTTGTAATTTTCTTTATTAAAAGTAGCTAAAACAGTTGTTTTGAAACTAATGGGAGATGAACCATCTCCAATTCAATCATGGATTTTAATCATGGATACTTGGGTGAGATATTTTGAAATCCAGATATTAAGGATAATTATTAGTTCCTGAAACAATAGGTGTTAATTGTGTGTGTTTCTATGTATGAGAATCTGCTTTCAGTTTACTTGGAGGGTGGGGAACATGCAAATAAGATGGTAGAAAGTCTAAGAAAGTCACATCATAATTTGGAATAAATTCTGTGGAGTTTCAGAGAGGAGAGTAAATGCAGTTTGTTGGAGGGCTCAGGATATGCTCAGGGGAGGTGATATTGAGATTATAAATATATGCACTTTGAGTCAGAATTAATTGCTTTCATGTTCTTTGCATTTTCATTGTAGTATTTGTTTCATTCAGCTTTAGCATACTTCATTATTTGTATTTGCTTATTGACTAGTTTTAAAGCTTCTTGAGGACAGGGACCTTGTCTAACCATCTAATCTCCAGGGTAGTTGCTAAACAAATATTTGTTTAATTAAATGTAGCACTACTATGAAGAGAAAATTATTCGGAAGCTCAGAGCTCTAATCTATATGGGTCATAATACCCTTGATAAGAGGGTTTCAGATTAACATATAAATCCTATGCAGTAATTAACATGTTCATTTGAAAAGCAGTTAGGGCCCAGATAAAATCTGAAGCGACAAAAATATTTTTGAGTAGCAAAGGGGATATGGCAGGATATCCTTGTCTACAGATACATGGGAGAAAAAGGTGCTTGTAATAATTAAACAATGATTGATGCACTTATTTCGTACCCATGACTATACATTTAACTTTTGCTAAGGATTACCTATAGTGTCCACCTCCCTGTGCAAGGCCTGTGTTACAAGGTATGAGTAGATAAAGAAAACTTGGTTCATGCCCACAAGAAGGTTCTCAAAGTATATTGACATCAAAAATACATTATCAGTGCTGTTTCTCTTGCTTCTGCCTTCTAATTTCTCATTAGTTGATTCTCACTACCCAGCATCGAGGAGGGCATGGAAACCCACTCTAGTATTCTTGCCTAGAGAATCCCATGGACAAGGGAGCCTGGTGGGCTACAGTTTATGGGGTCGCAAAGAGTCAGACATGACTAAAGCAACTTAGCACAGCACACAGCACCCAGCATCTGCTACATCCTGATTCTAAAGCTAACCCGAGTGAGGCAGAAATCTAGCCTCATTTTCACTTTTCAGAAGGGCTTGAAAATGAGTCCCACTCTTGGGAACCAGGACCCAAGACTCAGCCAAGGACCCTGGGATGTTGCTTCCTTGAGTCTTAGCTAGATTTGAAAGGGATACTGTTTTGTCATCACATGGATGGAATTTGTTCCTCTATCTCTTTTATCTGGTCTGGCACCTTCCTTTTTCTGGGCTTCCACCTTATCTCCCACTCTTCTGTCAGCCATATATTTCTGCACATTTTCTCTGGCCCTCTGGCCCCAAACATCAGCCTTCTTGGTTTCATTCAGTCTCTTTCCCTGAGGAGTAGGGTATTACCCTTGTATATCACACTGTGGACCCCACATCTATAGGGAATGGGTAGGTCTCCCAGCACTGCCATTATTGTCCTCCTCCATTTCCTGAGAGTTCTTACTCTCCTCCTTTCAAAATTTGCTGCTCAAATGCCTGCTGTCAGACCAGCTCACCCAGGAGTAACAGTCTCATGAATTGTGCTAAATTTTCCGGACTCCTTGGATTCCAAATCTAGACCATCCAGCTGCCTCTCCCTGGGCCAGTCACTGCAGCTGGGCCAGTTTCTGTGCCTCCTCACCACAGTTCTTACCCTATCTCGTTTCTCTCCTCTTTCTTCCATCCCATGTTTCTGAGGTCTCTTCAAACAAAGCTCAAGTCCAAGTAGATATTGCCAAATTGATCTTGTATTCAGTGATGCTCCCAATCTCATTAAAATAGTTTTCTTAGCAAGTATGCATACATGCATTTAACTGTAAATCCATCATTTTTAAATATTAACTTTGTGTCCAAGTGTTGGTATTTCTTTTCAACGATGCATCCATCCACCTATCCATCCTTCCAACAGATATATAGCAAGAAACTATTGAAGTTAAGCTCTCTGGCTCAAATGATGATTGATAAATTAAAGCCATACAAAAACTCTGAAGATGAAACTCTGCTAGTTTCAGAGTTTCTAAGATGACAATGTGAATTCTTTAAATTTCTTATAATATAATTATGAATTATAAATTCTAGACCATGGAAAGTAACTTTGAGACTAAGCATATTTTAAGCTCAAGTAATAAAAATATGATCTTCACTCTGTTATATGGGATTTTAAAGCTAATTGTTATGTGTCAGGTATTTTACATACTTTATGGGATAGATTTTTTCATTATCCACAGTTTAAGATATGAAGATAAAAAATAGAGGCTCAGAGAAATTTAAGTAACTGCTCCAAAGTTAGTTTTCAGAAAGCAGTAGAGAGAGACTATAAGTATTTCTTGGTCTAAAGTCCATGTTCTTATATCTTATATCACCTCTCTAATATTTGTTGTTGTTGTTGCTCAGTTGCTAAGTTGTGTCTGACTCTCTGAGACCCCATGGAATGTGCAGACCAGGCTTCTCTGTCCTCCACTATCTCCTGGAGTTTGCTCAGATTCATGTCCATTGAGTAGGTGATGCTATCCTTTACCTTCAATCTTTCCCAGCATCAGAAATTCTGCTCTTTTCCAAGAAGTCTGTTCTTCACATCAGGTGGCCAAAGTATCAGAGCTTCAGCTTCAGTATCAGTCCTTCCAGTGAATATTCAGGGTTGATTTTGTTGAGGATTGACTGGTTTGATCTCCTTGCTGGCTAAGGGACTCAAGAGTCTTCTCCAGCACCACAACTCAAAATCATCAATTCTTTGGCACTCAGCCATCTTTAAGGTCAACTCTCACATCCATACATGTGCTATGCTGTGCTTAGTCACTCTGTTGTGTCTAAATCTTTGCAACCCTATGGATTGTAGCCTGCCAGGCTCCTCTGTCCATGGGGATTCTCTAGGCAAGAATATTGGAGTGGGTTACCATGCCCACCTCCAGGGTATCTTCCCAACCCAGGAATTGAACTGGAGTCTTCTGCATTGCATGTGGATTCTCTACCAGCTGAGCTACCAGGGAAGCCCCATACATGACTACTGGAAAAAACATAGCTTTGACTATATAAACCTTTGTCTTCAAAGCGATGTCTCTGCTTTTCAATATGCTGTCTAGATTTGTCATATCTTTCCTTCCAAGGAGCAAGCGTCTTTTAATTTTATGGTTGCAGTCATCATCTGCAGTGACTTTGGAGCCCAACAAAATAAAATCTGTCACTGCTTCTACTTCTTCCCCATCTATTTGCATGAAGTGATGTGACCTGATGCCATGAGCTTAGTTGTTTTTTGTTTTTTGAGTTTCAAGCCAGCTTTTCACTCTCCTCTTTCACACCCTCATAAATAGGCTCTTCAGTTTCTCTTCACTTTCTGCCATTACAGAGATATTATTTGCATATCTGAAGTTGTTGATATTTCTCCTGGCAACCTTGATTCCAGCTTGAACCATGCAGCCCAGCATTTTGCATGATGTACTCTGCATAGAAGTTAAATAAGCAGGGTGATAATATACAGCCTTGTCATACTCCTTTCCCAATTTTGAACCAGTCTGTTGTTCCATGTCTGGGCCTAACTGTTGCTTCTTGACCTGCATACGGCTTTCTCAGGAGACAAGTAACGTGATCTGGTACTCTCGTTTCTTTGAGAATTTCCCAGTTTGCTGTGATCCACACAAAAGTTTTAGTGCAGTCAATGAAGCAGAAATAGATGTTTTTCTGGAATTCCCTTGCTTTCTCCATGATCCAATGAATCTTGGAAATTTAATCTCTGGTTTCTCTGTCTTTTATAAACCCTACTTGTACTTCTAATATATAATGGAGATTAAAAGCAGAATTTGAATTTTTACAATATGATTCTATCAGAATATTTTCTTATTTTTTTTAAAAAGTGGTACTTTAAAAAATTCACCCTGATAAATCTATCCTTATCAGGTAATGTTATGTGATCATCTCCCAACAGCAACCCTGCCCCCAGTATTCATGTAGTATTTAAATAATTGGGATTGCAGCTAAAGAAAGGGGTTTGACCAGTGAAAAGAAAGCACATGACTTTACTTCTGCTCAGAAACTTTTCTTGTGGTGCAGTATCTCTGCCTTTCACTCAAATTTTAACAGCTCTGAATTTTTTACCAACTTTATCATGCCCTTTATGTGGTCTCCTAGCCCATGGCAGACAGCATAAGGCTGATGAAGGCATGGAATTGCAAGAAATCATAGCTGCTGTGTTTTGGTGAGAAAATGTGGGAAAACTATAATAGCAGGCAAAGGGACTAAGAAAACAGTATTTGAGGGATCATTTATTGTCAGACCCTAGATACACCTGCCTCATTAAGGCATTGTATGATAATTGCCTCTTTACAACCATTTTGAAGGGAACTGGTGCATAGCAATGCACATAATGATGACTTTGGGAACCAAGTAAAAAATTAAAATATATTCCAGTTCTTTCTCTTGGAAAGCAGGACAGTATATACTGTGTATGAGTGTGTGGAAATCCAAAATGGTTTTAGGGCTTTACGGAATAAGCTTCTATTACCAGAAAAATTCGTTCATTTGAAATATGCATCCCAATGCTACTTCTTACTCTCCCTGTGACTTTGGGGAAGTTTTTGTTTCTCATAGACTGTTCCTTTCTCTTTAAAATGAGGCTTATAGTAATGATGATGAGTTGGTTGTGATGATTAACTTAGATCAAGTGCTAGCACAACTCCTAATGTATGGTAAGTACTGAAAAAAAGAGTTGATTAAATTTCAGGTTCTGACCATTTACATTTTGCCCATGTTTTTACTTGGATCCTTGGATTTAAGTTTTTTTGCATTTTAGAGTTAAAGAAAATTCATCTGCAGAGGTGTGTTTATTAGGGAGCTTTTCAACAGTATCTTAAACTCCATCCCTGACTGATTTCCTTATTACTTCTTAGGATTACATGAGACTCGGTTACATTTCTCATCTCTTTTTTTCCTCTCACCCAGCCACTACATAGGTACCACATGGCAGCCATGATCTAGTTTGAAGAGCACTAGGCCAGTCTTTAGAGACACAGATGTTATTTTGTCTTTACCTGTAACTGTGAATTCAGATAAGCAGCTTAACTTCTCTGGGCTTTCTCAGTCTGAGTTATTCCCTAACATTCTTATAATCTGTTTTTATAGCATTTTCTATCAGTCTTTGGAATTATTTTAATACTTTCTTTGGATAAATTTAAATATATTCATACAATAGTGTTTTTATGGACTCTGGGGTCAGTTTGACTAGCTTCCATACTTACTAGTTCTGTGAAGGCAAACAAATTACCTAACTTGTTTGTATCTCTTTTTACTTATTTATAAAATGGAGATAAACATATCTACTCTGTAGGCTTGCTATAAGGATAAAAAAAATTGGTAATGTACCTGCAGCATTTGAAATCATGCCTAGCTTATGGTAAAAGCCCAAGAAGGGATATGGAGATGAATACATTTTTAAAGAGCTGGCAGTTTCTTGGGGGAGACTAAAGCATATACCAACAACAAGGAGGAGTATGATACATGTTCAATAGAGGAGAAATTGTAGAAGCTGGTGGAGCATGGAGAAAGGAGCAATTAATTTCAACTGAAAGGACCAGGGAAGGTGTCATGAATTCGGTCAGCTGTGGTCTGAATATGGAGGAGGGAGCTGGATGTCAAGGGAATAATTTCTTGGTGAAAGAAACAAAAAGAATCAAGTGAGGAAACACAGAAACTAGCCAATGTGCAGCTCTCTTGAGCTGCAGTGTTGATGCTGAATGAGGGTGTGAACTGGGAGATGAAACTGGGAAAATGGCCTGGGATTTGATTAGCAAGAGGTTCACAAAGGGGTGCAGAGTTGATGCTGTGGGTAGCAGGAAGCACTGAAGGATGCTGAAGCGATAGGATCCCATTTGTGAGTTAGGAAAAAGACACAGGTGATTCTGTCAAGGAGGAATTAGAGGAGAGAGAAAGTGGAGTCAGGGAGGACAGTCGGAGGCCACTGAAATAGTCTAGTGAGAGAGTCACATGTGTCCGTGCTCAGCTGTGTCCAGCTCTTTGCGACCCCATGGACTGTAGCCCCCAGGTTCTTCTGTTCATGGAATTTTCCAGGTGAGAATACTGGAGTTGGTTGCCATTTCCTGCTCCAGGGCATCTTCTGGACCCAGGGATCGAGCCCATGTCTCTTGTATCTCCTGCACTGGCAGGCAGATGAGGGTCTAAACTGAAGATGTATGGCAAAACCAATCCAGTATTGTAAAGTAAAAAAATAAAATTTAAATTAAAAAAAAAAATAGAAGAAGTGGTGGCAGTGGTGAAGAGAAGGGCTAGACCTGAGATCTGGAAAAATAGGTGCTGCCTTGTAAATTCTCCTTCCTGCACATTGTTCCTTTTTCTCCATGCTATGGAGAAAATGGTCTCCATGCTATGGTTCCTCCTGTCTATCTTTCCCGGTTCTGGGCATCTCCTATGGTGATCTCGCTGTACTCATTAACTCACCTTTATAAAGGTTGGCATGGCAAGACCTCAGTGATTTAGGAAGCTGACAGCTTTTATCCCCATTTTTTTTAAGGCAGGTGATATTTTAGAAGCAGAAGACAATGACACAACAGATAGTTTTTGTTTGATTGAGAGGTTTCCAAACAATAACTAAACTCTGAAAGCCTTCCTTTTCTTATAGGACACCACACTATTGAGAGGTCCTGTTGAGCCTCCTCATTATGTATCTGCAATGGATACCGTGTAGCAGGAATTTTGTGGGGGCATTTTGTAATGCAGTGTCTGAGGTATGGAGGCATTGTATTTCCTCACTGCCTGGGTTTGGTAATAACAAATGTGAAAGGGAACATCTAGATCAATAGAGTTAACTAGTATAGGTGGTATCTATGCACTGCAAGGCAGATGTTCTCTCTTCTTGAAAGAGTACATTTTAAGCAGCTGAAGGTCACAGGGATTCTCTTTAATTAGTCATACCTGGTCTGACAAAAGGAGGTGAAATTCATGAATCTGTGTGAAATAATGAATCAGAAACCAATCAATGAACACTGATGAAACAGAATAACAAAAGAAGATCAGAACCAGGTAGAAACAACTTTAGGTAGTTAACAACTTTAGAGTGACAGCAATGCCCTGATGAGAAGAGATGGCTACTGTGTGGGTCTTGGCTTCATTGACAGTTATTCTGCCTCGAATGTATTGTTATGTATATATACATATAGATATACGCATAGATGTATATGTACCTGATACACGTCTATGTCAACGATGTAAGATTCATTCAACAAACTTACCTTAACAGTGTCTGTGTGATAGATGCTATCTCTTCAGATAGATACTCAGATAGAGGTACTGAGGATAAAATAGTCAACAAAAACAGACCAAGTCCTGAAGAACTTATATTCTAGTAGGAGAAACAGACAATAAATATATGTTGAATCAGGAAATGATAAACTCTAAGGCTAAAAATAGAGAACATTGTTGGGGTGGGGGGAGGCAGAGAATGAAAGGCAGAAGCAGGGTTACATTCCATATAGTACATCTTTAGTGTGGTAATGTCTGAGGCAAGAAGTGAAGAAGGCTTGCAGAGATCTGGGAATGAAAAGTAGTCCGGCCAGAGGGCATAGGAAGAGCCAAACCCTAAGGTGAGATGTCTTGGTGTTTTTGAGGAACAGCAATGAGGCAGGGGAGTAGGAGCAGAGAGAGGGAGAGGAGCCTCAAGGAGACGAGGTCAGAGGAACAGCTAGGTCTGTCGGGCCCTTGAAGGATAGGTAAGGACTCTCATTTTATAGTGAGAGAGATGAAAAGCTTCTGGAAGCATATTATTAATACTTTATGCTGACTGCATAGAGTTAATTTTATAACTTGCATCTAATTCTTCATGACCTATTTTTGCATTTAAAAATTCATAAAATAAGGTATGCCCATATCTAGTCCTCTTTTGTCTTGTTTGCCATTTTCTCATCAACAGTGCCCCACCCAGCACACTGCAGAGGCACTCTGAATGCTGTTCCAGGTCCTGACACTGTATCCTTGGACAGTTTTAGTAAAACACTCTTCTTACTCAGTTCTCCCACCAAGAAAATGGAAATACTCTCACCAAGTTCACTTTATTAATGGTATAACAAGAAAAAAAGAAAATAATACCCAAACTCATGATCTGATAATATTCTTTTTCTTTACATAATTGCCATGGGTTTTCCCTTGTGGCTCAGCTGGTAAAGAATCTGCCTGCAATGTGAGAGACCTGGGTTTGATCCCTGGGTTGGGAGGATTCCCCAGAGAAGGGAAAGGCTACCCACTCCAGTATTCTGGCCTGGAGAATTCTATGGACTGTATAGTCCATGGGGTCGTAAAGAGTTGGACACAACTGAGTTTCTTTCACTTTCATTTTAGCATGTAGTAGGTATGCAATAAAAACTTATGGAATTAAATTAGAATGGTAAAATGGGAGGATATGTAAAATGTTCTCCACATTTCTTTAGGGCTAAAATAATTTTATTTGTTCAGCTCAAAATATACTCTTTCTGGGGAGCATCACTCTTGATACCCAAAATGTGAATTATTCTTGTTTTCATAATGCTCCTATGATACTGTTTCGTAAGAATTTATTTAACTCTGTAAGTTAGAGAATGAAGTGGTTGATTCCACTTAGATTTGTACTTTTGATGATCTTACAGATAATGTATATCTAATTATTCTTTTCACAAAATTTAGCCAAGAATTTTAGCCTATGCCTTCTCTTGTTAAACTTTGCAGAATGTTCGATAATACTTCTTTTGTGCGCTTTGGGTCTACCTTTTGTGGTAACTTGTTTGCAAAATGGTGAGGAATTCTTCCTCTTCCTATAGGATGCCTTTTTGTGATGTGGCTTTGCAGGAAGTCCTGTCAAGAGATGATATCAATTTCTCTACACCCTGAACCTGGGCTTGGGGTTATGATTTGCTTTGCCAGTGGAACATTAACACCAGTGATGTGAGTAGAACATGTCAAAACATAGCACACAGGACCCTCCCTGGCTGCTCTTGGTAACCCTGGGACTACTACTAATTACCTGCTGGATGATGACATATGGCCAGTTACCTTTTTTTGCTACTAGCAATGGACAATCAACCACAAGACACACCAGTGAGGCTACTTTCAGCTGACACATGATTGAGCCTGACCGACAACATGTGAACCAGAGATGAACCACATCAGCTGAGACTTAACTCACATTGCTTTTTTGGGGAGCTTTGAAAAAGTCATCCCATTAGCATAAGCCCAAGTGCAGTGGAAAGGGGCTTGTTACAAATAACAAGACCCCATTTCACATTTTTGGCTAAGAGGTGATTTCAGGAAGAAGACTAGAGACCAAGTATCACCAAAGATGTTCCCATTGCTCTTATAACTCAAGAAATTGCTAGGGTTTTGGGAATTGTGAGCCAGGAACCATGGATGAAGATTAAGTATATATGAGAAATGTATTTTGGGCATCTGAGTGATTAATACATCTATACTGTAAACCACAATATTGCAGACTAGTCCCCCTACGTCCACTTTTCTCTTTTTCTTTATTAATACACCTCCACACTTCCTCCACTTCCCCATATGTGAGTTTTATCTGGGCACCTGACTGTCTAGCTGGAGACTAAATGTCCAAGCTTCTCTTGCAGCTAAGGTGTGATCACAGACAAAGTTTTGACCTGTGGGTTGTGAATGGGAGAAATGGGTGGTAAGGAAGCTGCTGCATTCCATTCTCTGTTCTTTCCTTTCATTTTCCCCTCCCCATTTTCTCAGGCTGGGAAATGAAGTCACCTTAGACCCAGAGATGGAAGCCACATATGAAGGGTGGCAGAGATAACCCACAAACTCAGATCCCAGAATGACTTTGTAAATCAGATCTCTTATTCATCCTGAACCGCTTGTCTATGACTGGTCTGTTATGTAAGAGAAAAATGCACTTCTATCTTAAGTATGCCACTATATTTTGAGGCCTCTACCCTAACTCATACGTTAACACTGCAGACATAAACACATAAACACACACTACCTCTATAGTACTTAGAACTCAGGCGTTCAATAAATGCTAAATTCTTGCATTTATTCAATTACAGTGACTGAGCTCCTATTGTGTATTAGGCAGAAAGTTGCCCGGATAATTACTTTTTTTTTGGGGGGGGGGTGTGGTTGGGAGCTAACAAATGAGAAGAGAAAGATAGAAAAAAACTAACAAAAAAAGGGAAATTAAAGGTGAAGAGTACCATAACAGACTACTCTGTCAGGGGTGCTATACAGAGAAAATGAAAGGATTTGGATAGCTCTTAAAAGTTTGCTGCAGTAGGATGAAACACAAATCATGAAACGAACCATCCATTCAATGCACCTGTACAATTTCTTTCACAGAGTTTGGAAGCCTCCTTTCACTTGTGTCTGGGTCACTGAACTTGAGCTGGGGCGGGGGTAGGGGTGGCTACTGGCTTACTGTTTTTTCACTGCAGAGTTCCAACACTAGCTTTTCAAAGGGTTTTCTGTGTCAGGTGTAGGGGTGGCAGTAGGAACGAAGGTTCGGTTTAGAGGATTACTGACAATCCTGTAATAACTTTTGAAATAGCTTTTCAGATCAATTCCCATTCATTTCCCACTTTACAGAGAAAAGAGGGCCAGAGAAGGATCAACAGTTATGAGAAAAACTAAGAGGAAAAAACTCCACTCACCACAACTGGAAATGGAAGATATCTCTTTATTCTCATGTCCCATTTTCTTTCTGGCTTGTTTGTGTTTTCCTCCTATCATCCACAATGGTTTTTGTTTTATATTGAGAATATCCTGGGGAAAAGATATTAAATGAGAAATCATTGCAAAAATTCCAGAAGAGAATATCTATAATATCTTGGGTGTTAACTAAGAGATGCTAAGCATAAAAAAGAATTCATGCCAAATTAGGTAGTTCTATTTCATTTAATTGCACAAAATCTCCTGTCATGCTCATTTACAGTCATGTTATTTTTTAAAAAATCTTTAGTTATAACAGCCTTGATTTTTATAATAACTTGCCTAAATATGTCCTACATTTAAAAAATACCTTTTATATTCAGGTTGTAAGTATATGTTTGTGCTAAGTTGCTTCAGTTGTATCCAGGTCTTTGCGACCCTATGGACTGTAGCCTGCCAGGCTCCTCTGTCCATAGGCTTCTCGAGGTAAGAGTACTGGAGTGGGTTGAGATGCCCTCCTCCAGGGGATCTTTCTGACCCAGGGATCAAACCCACATCTCTTATATCTTCTGCACTGGTAGGTAGGTTCTTTACCACTAGTGCCACCTGGGAAGCCCTGTGAGGTGTATGTTTTAATAAAAATCATCCATCCTCTTTAGGCCTCAGTTTCCTTATCTGTAAAATGACTAGATTATCTCTGAAATCTCCTTTGGGCCCCCAATTCCATACTTTGAGTCCCCTTACAAACATATTGATTAAAGTCTGGTGACAACTGTAGCTAAAATGACAACAGAATAATGAAGCATATTAACAGTAGTGTTAATGTAATAATCAGCTGTGTTTTGTTCCATATGGCAATTTATTTCAACAATTAAGCCAAACTCCATCTGTTTTGGCATACACAAGTTTTCAGATGGGTTCCTGAACCACATCTTTGGAAATGATTTCACGTTTTTCAAATACTGCTACCATCAATAAATGACAACCATGCGGAATCTTTCTGATTTAAAAAAAAAAAAAAAATCACTGATGCCAAAGCCTATCTTATTGGACAAAGGGATTGTTTTGCTTATTTGACCTTACAGATATGTTGCACAGTCTAATCAATAGACCCAGAAAAGGAAGATAAATCTCCGTGTCAGCATGGGGGGAACATGCATGGGGTGCTGGTTTCTAGAGCAGGCAAAGCCTCAACCCTGTCAGCAGTGGGTTTCTATTTTTCTGACCTGAGGATCCTGTTAGGACAGGATGTGCCTCGATCTATGATGGAGACAAGACAAATGGTACGTTCCACACATCTGGCCGGGGTGCCTTTCTTGAGTCTGGCTTGAGCTGCATTGACAGAATAGCAATAGGGAACATTTGTCTTTATCTTTGTAACACTTGACAAGAGGCATGATTACTGCAGTAAGGGTATCAAAATAAAGAAAAAATGGGCTATCCGAGAGCCCTGTTATTTATCACATTCAGAAAACGCTAACCCAGACTAGCAGGATAGAAATTCCTTGTCAAATTGCTTCTAAAGATCATATTTTCCTCCCCAAATAGTATATGAAACCCAAGGATCTCTCCTGTACTGTACTCCCCACTTCCTCTGACCCCTCCTCCATTTTTTCAAGTTGGGCACAATCTTCTCCTGGCCCATGCTGTCCCTCCATAGCCTGGGAGTTGCCTTCATGTTGCTTATTGCATTTGCCAGCCTGACAGTATGTATGCCATTCCCTGTATGTGCAGGAAACGCAGGGAAAAAAGAAAAAACCTGCTAGCTGGCAGCTTATTAACAAATATTGAATGTATACAGCAAAAATTCGATTTATTTTGCAGCAAGTGTTAGGATGTCTCCAGGCAAATTAGAGCCAAAGCTGACTGTTCAACCCCTTTATTTATTTTCCCGGTCCTTGTTTCCTAATTAGGCAGGCTTTCTTCTGCTTCACAAATACCCTCTCTGCCTAAATCATTGCAGGTCTACTGAATCCTGAACACAATGGGCTTACACATTCATATTAATACCATGATAGGGAGGTATAATCCACCCTTTTGCATAAAGCCGCCAAATCGCTACAAGAATGATAGCAAATGCCTTTACGACACAGTATGCATTTTCCCTCTTTGACTTGTGGGGATCTGCATGTGCTATAGCCAACGAATTTTTCAAAGAAATTGTGAACAGTAGATGGGTCTAAGAAGTGTTTGCTTTGAAAGGCCACCTCCTTCAGTGTATGGCACCAAAGTCTCTCTCTCTCTTTTTTTTTTTCCTTCCGAGTGTTCTCTTTCAGCAGGCCTTTGCAAAAGAGGGCACTTGCTCACAATTCCTCATGAAGAGCAATTCAAGAGTTAAATCAATGGCCATGCCCAGAAGCTTGTTTGGAATTCAACATTTTGTTAACTTAGCATTCTTTTGTAGGGTTTAGAGCAGTTCTCAACCTTGGCTCTCCATTAGAATCTTACGAGGAGCTTTAAAAATATGTTGATGCCTAAGCCCCTTCCCAAGTCAATTGAATTAGAATGTCAGAGGGTAGAATGAAGATTTTGGCATTTCTAAGAAAGTTTCCAAGTGATTCTAATAGGCAGCAAGGGTTAAAAGTCATTGGTATGTAGAGTTTTTATCATTAGAACACATCTAGAGAACTCTTGTTCTTTCATTTAATAAGTATTTGAATGACTACTATCCATTAGGAAAAGAACTGTGTGCAGCTGATTGGGTATTCAAAGACATAAAGGGATTTCTCTGTTCTCAAGGTAGCAGGTGAGCTAACAGAGGCTCTGAGCTTTTTAACCTTTCCATACATATTATTACACATATCCTATTGTGTATTATAAGCACTGAGTCAGTAGGGTGCAAACCAGACAAGGTCCTTGTTCTCATTGAGCTTGCATTCTTTCAATAGTGAACACATTTTAACATAGGTACTGATGAGGAAACTCCCTCGCAGGCCAGTGGTTAGGACTCAGTGCTTTCACTGCTGGGGCCCAGGTTCAATCCCTGGTCTAGGAACTAGTATCCTGCAAGCTGTGCAATGCAGGCAAGAAACAAAGAAGTGCTGATGAGTTCTATAGAGAAATTAATACAGAGGTAACACGATAGAGTGACTGGGACCGCAGAAGAGTTCTAGGATGCTTCTCTGAGCAGCATATCTGAATGATGAGAAAAAATGGATCAAGTGAAGATCTTGAAGGATTGTTTCCTGGGCAGAAGGAACACCAGTGCCAAAGTCTTGAGGTAGAAGCAAATGATTTCCTGAAGCAGATAGAAGCCAAAGTTCTCAGAGGAGGTGGGAGGTCAGAGGTAAAGTCAGAGTTAGACGGGGGTAAATATTCTGCATAAAGTAACCTTGACAGAGAGAAGAAAGCAGGCAGGAGTTGGAGATGAAGACGAATAGGTCTGAGCCTTCAGAGCAGAAGAATTACTGCTTTTGCAGGGCCTTGGTGGTTTTAAATTGTACTTTGAAGGAGAGCACCTGAGAAGCTGGAGAGGAAGAACATTTTAAAAAGTAGTGCGTGAGTGCTAAGTCACTTTAGTTGTGTCTGACTCTTTGCGACCCCATGGACTATAACCCACCAGGCTCCTCTGTTTATGGGATTTTCCAGGCAAGAATACTGGAGTGGGTTGCCATGTCCTCCTCCAGGGCATCTTCCTGAGCCGGGGGTTGAATGCACATCTTAAGTATCCTGCATTGGCAGGTGGGTTCTTTACCATTAGCACCACCTGAGAAGCCCCTTTGCTGCTGCTACTAAGTCGCTTCAGTCGTGTCCAACTCTGTGCCACCCCATGGACTGCAGCCCACCAGGCTCCTCCGTCTATGGGATTTTCCAGGCTAGAGTACTGGAGTGGGGTGCCATTGCCTTCTCCGAAGAAGCCCCTTTAAATAGTGGTATTTCTCTATAAAGACATAAAAGGCAGGACAATCTAGATTATGAACAGAGAATAGTAGATTGTCTAGCTTGACTGGAATGAAGGATTCATGAAGCAGTAAAGGAAGCTTAGAGGTTTAGATAAAAAAAGGACTTTGTATGTTGAGAGCTTGTACTTTATCCTAAATACAAACAGAAACCCCAATATATTTTCTGCTTATATTATCACCCTTATCTCTGGCCAGTTCTTGCCTTACTTCTTGTATCCCAGCAACTCCAAACTTCTTAGCACCCCACATCTCATATATATATATACTTACAGCACCATGCCAGTTAGGCTTTTATGATTTTCATTCATTCTGTTCAGAAAATCTTTCCCATACCCTTGGGTTCTCCTGATCAACTAATCAAACTGCTACTCAGGCTTTGAATTAGCCATAGTTCCTCCAGGAAGGAGCTTCTTGACCCTCCTTGATGACTTCATAAAATGAGAGGCTTATTTCCTTAAGGACACTTACCATGCTGGGTCACTCATTCTTGAGTTGTTGTTGGTGTTTAGTCATTAAGTTGTGCCCAGCTCTTCATGACTCCATGGACTGCAGTGTGCCAGGCCTCCCTGTCCCTCACCATCTCCTGGAGTTCATCCAAGTTCATGTCCATAGAATCAGTGATGCCATTCAACCATCTCATCCTCTACTGCCTGCTTCTCCTTTTGCCTTCAATCTTTCCCAGCATCAGAGTCTTTCCCAATGAGTTGGCTATTCACATCAGGTGGCCAAAGTACTGGATCTTCAGCTTCAGCAAGGAGCATTCAGGGTTGATTTCCCTTAAGATTAACTGGGTTGATCTTCTTGATGTCAAAGGGCCTCTCAAGAGGCTTCTCCAGCACCACAATTTGAAAGCATCAATTCTTTGGCATTCAGCCTTCTTTATGGTTCAACTCTCACATCTATACATGACTACTATAAAATCCATAGCTTTGATGATATGATGCTTTGTTGGCAAAGTGATGTGTTTACTTTTTAATATGCTGTCTAGGTTTGTCATAGCCTTCCTTCCAAGAAGCAAGCAGCTTCTAATTTCATGGCTGCAGTCACCATCTGCAGTGATTTTGAAGCCCAAGAAGAGAAAATCTGTCACTGCTTCCACTTTTTCCCCTTCTATTTGCCATGAAGTGATGGGACCGGATGACATGATCTTAGTTGTTTGAATGTTGAGTTTAAGCCAGCTTTTTCATGCTCCTCTTTCATACTCATCAAGAGGCTCTTTAGTTCCTCTTTGCTTTCTGCCATTAGAGTGGTATCATCTGCATATCTGCATTCTTGGGTGTTAGAAACCAACTGTTTGAGTGTTGGGTACTGTTCTGGGTGCTTGCTTTACACTCTAATTGATAGACAGCCAAGAAATGCTGAACATAACAAATAAGCAGATTATATAGTTTGTTATAAGATAGTGAATATGATAGGAAAAAGTAGTTCAGTGTATAGGAGTGGTGCAGGAGGGCAGATTTGAAGGACAGGGTAGGCCTAGTTGAAAAAACAAAATTTGAACAATTTGAGATTTAGATAGAACAAATTCCAAATTTGCCTGAGACCGAGGTATTTCCTGCAATGCCAGATTTCCAGTACTGAAACTAGGATAGTCCTGGGCAAACGAGGATGGTTGGTTACTCTTATTTGTTAATATTTGTCCTATCTATTAGTTTTGCATACTTGAGAACAGGAGCTAGAGAGCTGGTGTAATGTGGCTAAGATTTTAGGCTTTAGACTTTGACTGGCTGTGTTCAAACCCTGGCTCAGCCATTCATTAGCATTGTGACCTTGGACTAGTATGATTTTTTTTAAACCTCCCTGATATTCTGCTTTTTCATCTATGAAATGGAAGTCGTTGGTACAGAATAAACAGTTAAGAAATATTGCTATTATTATTATTCATAGTGCCTAGCATCGTCTCTGGGACAATCACTCCTCAATAGATGACTATTGAAGTAACAGATAAATAAATGATAATCCACCATGTACAAAGCACTGGGCTAAACTCTGGACATAAAACAACAGATAAGGTATGATTGCTGCCTTCAAGATCACAATCCAGCAGGGGACATACATACACCAAATTTTATCATCTGACTGCTGTCTTGATCCACCATTACAGTCCTTATCCCCTTTTATGAAGTTCTTTTTCATTTTTTGTAGAGCACATGACCTTCTAATATACTATGTAATGTATATCTATTTCTGCTTTATTGATTATGCCAAAGCCTTTGATTGTGTGGATCACAATAAACTGTGGAAAATTCTGAAAGAGATGGGAATACCAGACCACCTGACCTGCCTCTTGAGAAACCTATATGCAGGTCAGGAAGCAACAGTTAGAACTGGACATGGAACAACAGACTGGTTCCAAACAGGAAAAGGAGTACGTCAAGGCTGTATATTGTCACCTTTCTTATTTAACTTATATGCAGAGTACATCATGAGAAATGCTGGGCTGGAAGAAGCACAAGCTGGAATCAAGATTGCCAGGAGAAATATCAACCTCAGATATGCAGATAAGACCACTCTTATGGCAGAAAGTGAAGAGGAACTAAAAAGCCTCTTGATGAAAGTGAAAGAGAGTGAAAATGTTGGCTTAAAGCTCAACATTCAGAAAACGAAGATCATGTCATCTGGCCCCATCACTTAGTGGGAAATAGATGAGGTGAAAGTGGAAACAGTGTCAGACTTTATTTTTGGGGGGCTCCAAAATCACTGCAGATGGTGATTGCAGCCATGAAATTAAAAGATGCTTACTCCTTGGAAGGAAAGTTATGACCAACCTAGATAGCATGTTGAAAAGCAGAGATATCACTTTGCCAACAAAGGTCCGTCTAGTCAAGGCTATGGTTTTTCCAGTAGTCATGTATGGATGTGAGGGTTGGACTGTGAAGAAAGCTGAGTGCTGAAGAATTGATGCTTTTGAACTGTGGTGTTGGAGAAGACCATTAAGAGTCCCTTGGACTGCAAGGAGATCCAACCGGTCCATTTTAAAGGAGATCAGTCCTGGGTGTTCTTTGGAAGGACTAATGCTGAGGCTGAAACTCCAGTACTTTGGCCACCTCATGTGAAAGTTGATTCATTGGAAAAGACTCTGATGCTGGAAAGGACTGGGGGCAGGAGGAAAAGGGGACGACAGAGGATAAGTTGGCTGGGTGGCATCACCAACTCGATGCACATGAGTTTGAGTGAACTCCGGGAGTTGGTGATAGACAGGGAGGCCTGGCGTGCTGTGATTCATGGGGTTGCAAAGAGTCGGACATGACTGAGTGACTGAACTGAACTGAACTGAACGTACAATATTCTTATATGTCACAATTATTCCCACTGGAATGTAACTTTTCTCATTTTAAAAAATATTATTGGGATATAGTTGCATTACAATATTGTGTTAGTTTCTGCTATGCAGCCAAGTGAATCAACCATATGTACACATATATCACCTCTGTTTTGGATTTCCTTCCCATTTGGTCACCACAGAGCATTGAGTAGAGTTCCCTGAGATATACAGTAGGTTCTCATTAGTTTTCATCTATTTTATACTTAGCAGCATATATGTATTAATCCCAATCTCCCAGTTCATTCCACTCACTTCTTCCCACCTTGGTAATCACAAATTTGTTCTCTACATCTGTGTCTCTTTTTATGCTTTGCAAATAAGTTCATCTGCACCATTTTTCTAGATTCTACATATAAATGATAGTTGTTTTTCTCTTTCTGACTTATAGTCTTCTGTATGACAGTCTCTAGGTCTATCCACAATGCTGCAGATGGTACTGTTTCATTCCTTTTTATGGTTGACTAGTCTTTCAGGAGGTCCAACCAGTCCCTCCTAAAGGAGATCAGTTCTGGGTGTTCATAGGAAGGACTGATGCTAAAGCTGAAACTCCAATACTTTGGCCACCTCATGCGAATAGTTGACTCATTGGAAAAAACCCTGATTCTGGGAGGGATTGGGGGCAGGAGGAGAAGGGGATGGCAGAGGATGAGATGGCTGGATAGCATCACTGACTCGATGCACATGAGTTGGTGTGAACTCCGGGAGTTGGTGATGGACAGGCTGGCCTGGTGTGCTGCAATTCATGGGATCACAAAGAGTCAGACACGACTGAGCGACTGAACTGAACTATTTCATCCCACTGGAATGCAACTTCTTTAAGGCAGGGGCCTGGTTTTATTCACTGAGATGTCCCAAATTCCTGAAAGTGTACCTGGCACCAAGAAGATGGTCAATAATATTTGGTGAGAGGTATGCACAGGTGTGGATGATTCCTTTTGGATAGTCAGGGGAGATTCCGTAGACAATGTGGCATTTGTAGTTGACCTTGAAGAATTTATAGTTTCTTTAGGAGAAGAAGATAGCATGGTATTTCAGGCTCTGAATCCAGCAAGAAGACTTGCCAGGAACAGGAATTTTTCAAGAGAATGCAGGGTCATGGAAGCCAGAGAGAGGGATTAAGGAAGTGACCTTATAGCATTAAATGTTGCAGAGAACCTGAAGCAGTTAAACATGGGTGAGGTTTAAGAGACATTTCAGTTTGTTGATAGAAAATGGATCAAAGGGTGAAGCAGTATGTGAAGTGACCATGTAGAGACCAGTATGTAGTTACTTAAGAATGTGGAGGGAGATGAGTTGGTAACTTGAGAGAGGTTGATCTTAATTTCTAGTGAAGTGAGATCACTTCATCAGGGCTTACCTGGTGGCTCAGAGGTTAAAACATCTGCGTGCAATGCGGGAGATCTGGGTTTGATCCCTGGGTCAGGAAGATTCCCTGGAGAAGGAAATGGCAACCCACTCCAGTATTCTTGCCTGGAGAATCCCATGGACGGAGGGGCCTGGTGGGCTACAGTCCATGGGTCACAGAGTCGGACCCGACTGAGCGACTTTTGCTGGTAAGATCACTTGAGCACATTACTAGACTAAGCGGAAAGAAATAGCCAATAGAAGAGGTAAGTATAGACACAGAAGAGGGCAGGATGCACTGAAGTTCTGGAAGGGATGAAATTGAGAGGACAGAGAGAGGGAGAGTTGCTCATTCTTTCTCAGTGACTAGAGATAAAGAGAGAAGGCTAAGCATCTTACTACCTGTGTGAAACTCAAGTGATTCATCAGGTCGTGGAAGATGGTATTGTTATAGATGAGATGGGCATGTTGAGGGTGGTATGACCTGAACAGATGATGATATATTTTTTTTATAGAAGCTGAGTCATTATTGTCAACTAAATTGAATTCTGTTAAGTTACTTTATGTTGGATGACAGTTAAGAAATGTGGCAACTAGGAGACATTCTTCATGAGAAGTGTTAAGGAAAAAACAGTTGTTTTAATTGTTAGAAAACACAGAGTGTTTTCTGTATTGGAAATACTGGTATATTGGAAATATAGAGTTTTTTAATTCAGAATTTACAGAGAAACCCTTTATGTTTCCAACCATTGTTAAAATGATTGTTTTTTTTTCTTTCATAAGAATGATACTTTGAAGTAATATTTTGCTTTAAAAATTTTGAAGTGATTCAAAAGTTGCCTCCAAAGTTTATTTATTTATTTATTTATTTTTAAATATAAATTTATTTATTTTCATTGGAGGTTAATTACTTTACAATATTGTATTTGTTTTGCCATTCATCAGCATGAATCCACCACAGGAACTGCCTTATGACCCAGCAATCCCACTGCTGGGCAGACACACTGAGGAAACCAGAATTGAAAGAGACACGTGTACCCCAATGTTCATCACAGCACTGTTTATAATAGCCAGGAGATGGAAGCAACCTAGATGTCCATCAGCATATGAATGGATAAGAAAGCTGTGGTACATATACACAACAGAGTATTACTCAGGCATTAAAAAGAATACATTTGAATCAGTTCTAATGAAGTGGATGAAACTGGAGCCTATTATACAGAATGAAGTAGGCCAGAAAGAAAAAACACCAATATAGTATACTAACACATATACATAGAATTTAGAAAGATGGCAACAATAACCCTGTATGCAAGACAGCAAAAGAGACACAGATGTATAAAACAGACTTTGGACTCTGGGAAGAGGGTGAGGGTGGGATGATTTGGGAGAATGGCACTGAAACATGTATAATATCATCTGTGAAATGAATCGCCAGTCCAGGTTCGATGCATGATACTGGATGCTTGGGGCTGGTGCACTGAGACAATCCAGAGGGATGGTGCGGGGAGGGAGGAAGGAGGGGGGGTTCAGGATGGGGAGCACATGTATGCCTCCACATTTTAATTCCAGTTCTCCTGAGTTGCAGAAGTAGATACAGATGGTGTAAGACATTGATATTAATGGATATGGAATTTAGGATGTCCCTGGAGAGAGTCCCTCCCACTCCAAATCCCCCAATTCCAGTTGTAGCAAAAATATTTAGTGGACTGAGGATTTCAGTTGTTTAGATTTTACTTATTTTTGACTTTTGTATTGCATCTGAAAATTAACTTCTAGAAATTAGGAAATGGAAGCTTATAATAATGAGTAACCCAGGTTTTACAATTTAAATTTTTGCTTATAAATTTTGTATTGGGTGGGTAATCTTTATATTCAGCCATCAGCCAAAGAATTGGGTTGTCTCTGAATATAACTATTATATTATCAACCATAATAGTCTTTTCCTCAAGGGCAATTTCTCAAACAAATGATTTCAAAATCAATAAACACCCTGTAGCCTCCTGTTTCAGAATTTACTTATTCATGAGATGCTTATCTCTCTGTAAATTCCCAGGAATAATTCTTATTGCTTAATCCCACCATATTGGAATGAACACTTATCAATTCAAAATTAGTTCTTATTAAATTTTTTTGGCAACTTTGTAACCATCTCAGGGGTTTCTCCCCTAGAGAGTTTTCTTACTTTAAATCTTACATGAGTAGAAACTTATTTTAACATCCTAAAGATCATTAAACATTGGCCTGCCCATTTGCAAAGGGTTGCATTTCAATTATTAGTTGGGGCAAAGTCCATATGCCCATAAACAGTGCTTTTTAAAAGAGACTATTTTGCATGGCTGCATGTTTTTGTTATGAGACACTCACATTCTCCATCACTGACAGGCAGTGACCAATTGAAAGCTGAAGTGGGGTAGAGCCTGGTGTAGGTATCTTCTCATTTTCCACCTTGAAGTCTGTTTCTGTTGTCCTTTTTTTTGGTCACAGGATCATTAGTAGCTTCTCTCCATATCTAGGGATGTAATCGGATGTCTGTGGAGTTACATTACCACATACATGGTCAGGTAACCAAAGTGGGATGGATGGTCTGCTCCGACTGCCTGATTGTGAGAGGATGCCTGTTCAAGATGGCGAGCGCCTCAGAAATAATGCTCTGCTGTGGGCTCATTTGAATAATCTCTCCACTCATTAAACACAGCTGCAAGGCAGGAGGCAGTGGAGTTCAAAAAGCAAGCCAAGGGAATATATTAGTAATAGAATTATAGTTTAAGCCTTTAGGCATGTTTCCCCAATATTTTTGTACTCCATTAATTACAACTAGAACACTTTTGTCACTTACTTAGAAAAAAGGTTAGAGGAATATTTTGACTAAGAAACATAAGTAAAATGTATATATTTTATAAAAGTGTTAGGTAGGTTGCAATTAAATTTTAAGACAAACTCTGGAAGTTATCCAATAAGTCATTTCCTTATTGTACAATTTAAATCCCTGGTGAGCTGGGATTAGAAAATGTCAGCACAATTTAGCTTCATGAGTCATTTTACCTTCTGCACAACACATGGGTGTCTTCACAGTCTTATGGTGAGGATGACTCTGTGTGTGTGGGGGGGGGGGGCGGGGAGCACGGGCGTGCATATGCCTCTGGTCTGTTGGGTGATTTCTGGTCTAAAATCCCAGAGTACCTCTTACAGTCATTCAGAACATTACGTTTATTATAGGGCTAGAAATTATTTAATGGAAGAGAGAAAAGAGTGGAAATGAAATGTGGAAACACAAAACAAAGGTTTCCTCTGGAAGACTTCACTGGCAGCTTTCCTCCTCCTCAGTGTTTTTGAGGTTCGGGGTTGCCTTGGGCTCTTCCGGAGTTGCAGCCTCTCAGCCCTTGTTTTTACTCTTGATCTGTCTCCACCTCTAATCTCTTCCACCACACCATGGTGCCTGGATGACTCACCAACATGACATTTGGAGATATTAGGAATTTGATGTATTTAAATTCTGAATGGTTTAACTCTGAATCCAATTCTATATACTCCCTTGGGCCCAGGATTGAATTGAATTTTGTTTTATTACCCCAGGGATGCATGTCCTCTTCCAATACAGAAGCAAATGGCTTTCACTTTGTCACAGAGTTTCTATAAGGATATACTGAATTCCAAGGGTGGACAACTCCATTCTTTCTCTTCTCCTCACACACCTGCTTCAGTTGACCAAAACTGAGGGTAGATGTAGCGCAGTCTCAGGATGCAGAGAGATTCAGGGTCTCTGTTCTCTCATTTCCATATTAAGCTCTTCCTCAGCATGACGCAAAATGGTGATCCTAAGAAGCTTTCTGTTTTGTTTTCCTAGGCATCTTATTCATCTAGCATTGTATGAATAAAGAGTTCCTCTAAGTGAATTTTCCTGATAACTGAATATAGCAAAATTTTAAGAAGAGTAATCTGATAATTTGTCACTGGCTTTCAGATTGGATCTCTGCCTCTATCTATGTGACTTTATGTGTTAAATGATAGGTAAGCAGTGAGTGTGGTACACTGAAAAATGGGCCCTCAAAATATCTGTGCATCCTAGTCCCTAGAGCCTGTGAATTTTACCTTGTTGGACTCAGAGAGGGGTCTTTATGCATGTGATTAAGTTAAGATCTTGAGACAGGTTGATATAATGGATTATTCTTTCATGTGTGTGCATGCTAAGTCCATTTAGTTGTGTCTGACTCTTTGTGACCCTATGGACTATAGCCCACAAGGCTCCTGATCCCATGGGATTCTCTGGGCAAGAAAAACAGAGTGGGTTGCCATGCCCTCCTCCAGGGGATCTTCCCAACCTAAGGATTGAACCCATGTCTCTTGCGTCTCCTGTTAGGCCCTAAATGCAGTAACAAGTATCCTTATATGAATGGAAGACTTGACACACACTGAGAAGAAGCTAATGTGGAGCCAGAGCAGAAGGATTTCAAGATTCTGGCCTTGAAGATTGGAGTGAGATAGCCACAGGCCAAGGAAATGCCAGCAGCAACTGGAAGCTGGAAAAGGCAAGGAATGAAATTTCCCCTAGAGCTCCTGGAGGGAGTATGGTCCCGCTTACACCTTGATTTTGCCCCAGTGATACTGATTTAGAGCTTTTGACCCTCAGAAACATGAGATAATAAATTTCCGTTATTTTAAGCCAATAAAAAATGTGTTATAGCAGAGATGGGAAACTGAGTAGTGTACCCCTATTTTTCACTTGCTAAGTTGTGTCTAACTCTTTGTGACCCCATAGACTGCAGCATGCCAGGCTTCCCTGTCCTTCACCATCTTCAGAGTTTGCTCAGACTCATGTCCATTGAATTGGTGATGCCATCTAACCATCTCATCCTCTGTCATCCCCTTCTCCTCCTGCCTTCAATCTTTCCCAGCATCAGGGTCTTTTCCAGTTAGTCGGCTCTTTGCATTAGGTGGCCAAACTATAGGAGCTTCAGCTTCAACATCAGTCCTTCTAGTGCGTATTCAGGGTTGATTTTCTTTAGGATTGACTGGTTTGATCTTGCATTCAGGAGTCTTCTCCAGCACCATAACATTTAAACATCAAGGCCTACCAGTCAGACAAATGAAACTCTGCAGCATTTGTTCCATTTTTGCAAGTTTTCTAAGCTAGTTGGAATAATATAGCTGCCTGTTTCAAATTCAGCATGCATAAACATACAATATTTAGCAAAAAGAAAATAAATTTACTGACTTAAAGGCTATAGACCAAAAGAAGAATATAAGCTGGCATGCATTGGCTCATCCCTCTCTCTTGTTTTTGGCTTAAAAATGATACCGGTTCTTACAACCTGGATGCTTTTTTTCACGAAGGATGTAGATGACATTGGATATGATGTAAATAACTCTACTTGGATGAATATTTGACTGCTGCCATGTTCCCATCTTTAGTTGCCTGCTGTGTTCTTATAGAAGTCATTAATTGTTAACTTTGCTGTATCAGGTGGTCCAGCAAGATCCAGGCCACAGTATTCCCACCCTTGAATGAAGCTCTGACCTCTCACTGATCCTCTGATTCAAAGCTCTGACCTCTCACTGACCCTCAGGGAATAAAGACATCTTTGACTGGCCCCACCAGCTCCATTTCACTTAGGGAGATAAGTTGCAAAAAGAGAATATATCAAAACATGTCTTTGGCTAGAGTAATGAAACCAGGATAATATATGTCTTCTAAGCAAAAGAGTCTGAATCACTAGACTATTAACTATATCTGAGTGACTTTACTTTTCTACCAAGAGGAAAAAATTTGGATCTTTCTCTGGACAGCCTCCATAGTAAGGACAATGCTATTTTACATTTTACTCTCCAGGTTGGAAATCATGAACAGAACTTTAAGAAGTATTTCATATATCTCTAAACATAATTATTACCTAGGCAGCCAGACCTCATTAGCTTAGAATAATGATGTGAGGGTGGAGGAGGCCATGGACAGCTGATAATCTGGTTGCAGGAAATTTTTGAAGAAGAGCACTTTGAATACATACTGTCAACTAAAATACATCAGAGAAAGATATAAATGTACATTAGTCAGTGGAGTAAAGCAAGTTGGATTCATTTAAACGTTCATTCACACTGGATCAAAAAGGCAAAAGTCATTTAATATACAAGAATTTATTATGTCTCTTCAGTGGTCTAATTTAACAAATCTGGAAGAATATTCATGAAGAAATCCTTTGTTTCAAGAGCTTTTGGTTCAATATGACTACTAGTTTTAAACTAGGTTCCCTCACTAGAAAAGTGAAGTGAAATAGTCACTCAGTCCTGTCTGACTCTTTGTGACCCCATGGACTGTACCCTGCCAGGCTCCTCTGTCCTTGGTCTCCTGCATTCCTGGCTGATTCTTTACCATTTGAGCCACCAGAGAAACCCTCCCTCACCAGTAAACCCCCCAAAAATTTTCCAAGAATGTATTATTTTGCCTTTCTATAATAGATAGGATGGGCAGACACCATGTTTGAAGACTACATTATCTGTCCTCTCATTTAGAACTGAGCTTATCACAGCACCATTTTCACATACTGCCTATTTATTCACCTCCTTTCCAACTTCATCTCAATACAATTTTTCTTCTCCTTGACTCCATCAGAATTGTTCTTGGAAAGAGGAGCAGTGATGCAGTTGCTAAGCCCACTAGACTATTTTAGTCCTTGTTTTATTGACTTGGAAGAACAGTGTGATCTGGTCTCTGCAGTAAGCCCAGTAACACAGCTTGCCATCTGCTTTGAGAATTCTGCTGGACTCAATCAATTATGCTCCAAGGCTTCCATCACCCTGATCATTGATCCAAGCCTGATCCAACTACCTTTTCTTCTTTGAGGACCTCCTCTGGGCAGACCCAGTGCTTTGGACGAGAGTAAGACAGTAAGAGGGCATCCTTGGTGGCTCAGATAGTAGATGAATCTGTCTGCAATGCAGGAGACCTGGGTTCAATCCCTGGATTGGGAAGATCTCCTGGAGAACATAATGGCAACCCATTCCAGTATTCTTGCCTGGAGAATTCCATGGACAGAGGAGCCTGGTGGCTACAGTCCATGGACTTCCAAAGAGTTAGACATGACTGAGCAACTAACACTTTCACTTTTTTTCAGGACAGTAAGAGCAAACTAAGCTCTGATCCTAGGTTAACCCATCTAAGTTCTGATCCTAAGTCAATCTCCTGGGGCACCAGGGGAATCCATGGTTCCTTTGGGCCAACTACTAGAAACATGAAACATGAAATAACTCTTTTATTTCATAGAACTTAGGGCACTTTTCACAATAAACTGTGGAAAATTCTGAAAGAGATGGGAATACCAGATCACCTAACCTGCCTCTTGAGAAACCTATATTCAGGTCAGGAAGCAACAGTTAGGACTGGACATGGAACAACAGACTGGTTCCAAATAGGAAAAGGAGTACTTCAAGGCTGTATATTGTCACCCTGCTTATTTAACTTCTATGCAGAATACATCATGAGAAATGCTGGGCTGGAAGAAGCACAAACTGGAATCACGATTGCCAGGAGAAATATCAATACCCTCAGATATGCAAATGATACCACCCTTATGGCAGAAAGTGAAGAAGAACTAAAAAGCCTCTTGATGAGAGTGAAAGAGGAGAGTGAAAAAGTTGGCTTAAAGCTCAACATTCAGAAAACGAAGATCATGGCATCTGGTCCCATCACTTCATGGGAAATAGATGGGGAAACAGTGGAAACAGTGTCAGACTTTATTTTTTGGGGCTCCAAAATCACTGCAGATGGTGACTGCAGCCATGAAATTGAAAGATGCTTACTCCTTGGAAGGAAAGTTATGACCAACCGAAGTAGCATATTGCAAAGCGGAGATATTACTTTGCCAACAAAGATCCGTCTAGTCAAGGCTATGGTTTTTCCAGTGGTCATGTATGGATGTGAGATTTAGACTGTGAAGAAAGCTGAGCGCTGAAGAATTGATGCTTTTGAACTGTGGTGTTGGAGAAGACTCTTGAGAGTCCCTTGGACTGCAAGGAGACCCAACCAGTCCATCCTAAAGGAAATCAGTCCTGGGTGTTCATTTGAAGGACTGATGCTAAGGCTGAAACTCCAGTACTTTGGCCACCTCATGCAAAGAGTTGACTCACTGGACAAACCCTGATGCTGGGAGAGACTGGGGGCAGGAACAGAAGGGGATGACAGAGGATGAGATGGCTGGGTGGCATCACCGACTCCATGCACATGAGTTTGGGTGAACTCCGGGAGTTGGTGATGGACAGGAAGGCCTGGTGTGCTGCAATTCATGGGGTCACAAAGAGTCAGACACAACTGAGCAACTGAACTGAACTGAAAATGTACAGTTTAGTCTTTATTGAATGGGGCTTCCTTGATAGCTCAGTTGGTAAAGAATCCACCTGCAATGCAGGAGACCCAGATTTGATTCCTTGATTGGGAAGATCCCCTGAAAAAGGGAAAGGTTACCCATTCCAGTATTCTGGCCTGGAGAATTTACTGAAGTAAAGTCTTTACTAGAGTCTTTACTGAAATTGACTTTATTCCTATCTGGAGTAAAGTCACAGGACCATCAGCAATACACAGCAGTTTACACTCCCAACCTCCTCTCTCTCCTGCTGTATCCATTTCTCCTTGTATACCAATATATATCCTAAAAGTACTAATTTAACTCCTTTTACTTCAATGAACTAGCTTTGCAACTTCTGTTCTGTGTACAGAATGTGTACAGAATCACATCTCACGTAGGTCATATCACAGGACTGACACACCCTACATCTTAGAATGTCCTCTTTTCTTCTTTGGCACAGTGTCCTGGTCTTTCTCTTGCTACCTTGGTCACACCAGACCCTTGATCTTCACTAGCTCCCTTTCTGGGCTCATTCTCATTCTCTTCTCTGGGTCATCTTATTTCTACTCTCATAGTTACCTATACACTCATTTTATCTAAACTTTCAATTTTGATTGTTACCACGCTGACTCCATGGTCTCTATCCCTGGCCCAATCCTTTGGTTGAGCTCTAAACCCATCTACCCAGTCTCCTTCAGACATCATTCCCAGGCACCTAAGACTCAATAACTCTAAAAAGCAGCTCAGCATCTTTCCCACAAATGTGTGCCTCCTGTGTTTCTAGTCTCATTCAGTGGTGATCTCATCTCATGAGCGTCTAATCTCATCTCATTGCTCAGCACTCAGCCCAAGCTCCAAATCTGGTCATCGTCCTTACTGCACTCCTTACTTGTCTTACAGGCTAATTACTTATTTGTCTCTAAGTCTCATTTTTTCTCATTTATAGAACATGAAAAATAGTACCTATTTCACAGACTTATCAGAGTTGAATGTATATATCTGTGACAGTCAGCACAGTGACTGATTTATAATAAGTGCTCAATTCATGTCATTTTTTATTATAATTCATTCCTTCTTTTTCAACAGCTCCATATCCAGTTGATCACCAAAGCTTCTTGTGCCTATCTCCTATTCTATTTCTGTGATAAGTGTCTTTCTAATTTACCAACTTCTTACATCCCCATTGCTAGGATTTTAGTTCAAGCCAACAGCGTCCCTTAGGTAACTTATTTCAAGTGGTTTCCTCGCTTCCCGTCTTGCCAGCTGTCAATCTATCTTCCACCATCCACCCAGAATTGCATATCTGATAGTATAATGCCTCTGCCTAGAAATCTTAACAACTTTCCACTGTCCTCAAAGTGCCCAAATGCTTCTATAGGGTCCCCATGCTTTGGCATCTGCTCATCTCCCCTGCCTTGTCACACTGTGCCCTGTCATTCTGAAAAACTGTGACAGGTGCCAGTCTCTTGGACTCCCTGTGAACTTAGAAGAACTTGAACCTTCTCTTGAAATTCCTTCCCTCTTTCTCTTTTCCTGATTAACTCCTATTCACCTTTCAGATCCTGGTTCCCAAGTCAGGGTTACCAATATCTCCTTATACACTTCTTTACCACTCAGATCACACTTCTCACTTTATGCTGTGTTGAAATAGTCCATTTACCTTCTCTGAGAGTTATAAGATATAACTGATAAAAATCCAGGGCACTTAGTTAAACCTGAAATTCAGATAAACAGTGAATGATTTTTTACCATGTGTGTGTCCAAAACAGCCGATTGTTCTCCCACCAGACTGATCTCACTTGAGGGTCATCCTTGTTCCCCACACCTAGCATTTTGCCTAACCCATTGCACAGACCTTATTCACTGATGACAGAAGGAATGGACTACTTAAGAAATCTAAACATATATTTGTTATTTGTATATAATGTGCGGACTTGATCCAGAGCTGTCGTTTTGATACTGTATTCATCATAAAACACGTTCTAGTCCTGTTGTCTATCTTTCATATGTGTTTTAAGGCAAGCAGAGAGCTTAGGAATTTCTCCCCCTTCCCCCACCACAGTTCACTTTTGCATGAATGATTTGAAAGGCCCATGTTTAAAATCATCACTGTGTCAGAATGAAGTTGAAATTTCAGCCACAATTTTCACTGAAAAGCAAAACAGAAGCAAAAACATACCCTCCTCAACCCAACTGCCTTTTCCTTTTTGATCAGTTTGAAGGGCTTTTGTTCTCTCTAATACAAGTGTTTTCTGTTCATGCATAGCAAAGACATAATCTAATCTCCAAGGTTTATTTGCCAAAAGAATTGCTAGATGTGGGAAGGAGCTAGGGTTTGAATTTTTATTAATTTGGGATGCAAGTGCACCTGAGAATTAGTGTGCATGTCTCTCGGAGGAGTCTTTTCAAAATAAAAGCATAACTAAGGGAAAGTTTATAGACATTTTCCAACCTGTGAACTTACAAAGTTTAGTTAGCCAAACACTCACATTGTGCAGACTGTGAATGGAATAGAAGCAAACCCAGTTTCAAGGTAAATCTTCATGCTTTGAAGTGCTCAATGCCTTCCTTTTAGAGAGAACAACAGATGTCTTCAGCTATTTTATAAAACTTGAGAATACCATGGGGTCTGAGCTTTCTACTCTCTCTTGTGATTGGCCAATTCCTCTCTCCTTCAGCTATGTCTATTCTATGGTCTGGCTTAACAAACAAAATGCTGCACTGCTTTCAAAGAAGGGACAAAACACCCTACTGTATTTCCAATAATCTATTATCAAGGCGAGTAACCACAGGGATCATGCCGTAGAATGTTCTGCAAATGAGATGAAACAATACCTTCCACACTCATTAAAAAAATCTTCTGCTTCTGGTTAACAATAAAGCCAACATCTCTTATTCTTTTTGGTGGCTGTATGACTTACACAAGTCTGAAGCCAAAAAAGCATTCTACAAGAAAAGAAAGGCATACACCAACCATGTTTCCCAGGGGATCAAGCACATTAAAATCAAGAGGCATTCTCACGGTAGGGTTTAATTGAACTATTTTTCAGTAGCTGGTATTTAGTTTGCTTTATTTATATTTAATGCAACTGTAAGTGGGAAGACTGTGAGTTGGGTCTCTGGGCTAATCATGCTGAAGTGTTCAGGATGAAACTAGGTGGGGCGGGGTGGCGGTGGCTTTCCATAATGGAGTTCTGTGGTCAGGACAGCACTGCGTTGTTGAGTTTCTGAGGTTGAGGATGGGCTGTGTCAGTGTACACTTTTACAGGTAAAGGAAAGAAAATTACACTTGGTGGCAACAAGAAGAATCAAGAGTAATTTGCAGTGAGTGAGCAAAAGGAAATCCTATAGGAGATTGAGTTTGTTTAGCCAGGAGGTGTCACTGTTGTCAACTCACATTACCGGAGGTTGGGGGGAGGTAGGCCGTGGCTGGCATCCTTTGACAGTAACAGAAGACAATTTTTTGGATCTTCCCTCTCCCTCCCTCCCTTCTTTCCTTTGATGCTGCAGTTTACATCCTCTATGTCTGTTACACATAATGCGTGTGTTAAAACGCTGTTATTGTTACTTACATCAAGAGGAACAATTCAGTGTTGGGGGAAGAATGGAGAGAAATTCATTAGTTTTGGGGTCACCAATTCATTTACACTTTCGCTTTTTCCCCCTCTTAGTTTTGACTTAATGATTTTAAACTAATGAAATTTTGATACCATTAAGTTGCGAGAACTGACTTTTTTGCATCTCTCTATTCCCATACAACTCAAAAACGTTGCTTATAATTATCTGTAGTAGGTAGAATGGATGGTCTCAGTTCCTGCTTTGTGCTATTATTTAGATTCTTAGAAATGATGTTGGAAATGTCTGAGTTGTCTTTATTGTTGCAGGCTCTGAGATGAGGTCAGAAATTTTGAGTTGAGACTCTGGATTTATGTAATCCAGCCATGTAAACTTCTATCGCAAGTTGTTCACTCTGCCAAAGCCTCAGTTTTCTCATAGAAAGTGAGGATAATAACATTATCTATTTTCATAAAAGTATTGGGAGGATTAAGTGAGAGTGAGTGAGATAATATATGCAAAGCACAACAGAATGCACGCTGTGTAGTTAGAGTTCAATAATGGTTAACTTGGTTATTAACTTTTGATACTGACGTCTGGACAAGATGATGATGGAGAGGTCATAGCAGAGTCTAAGAGTCATACTCCAAACCTCCCTAACTTCTCTCTCAGTTGTCTATGGAATTTGGGAAAGACCTTATGCCCTTGTTTTTTCTCACATCATTGTCCTTGGCCCTGATCTTCATTTGGTTGATATGTTACAAAACATGCTGATGAAGCTTATTAAGACACTATCCTTTGTTGGAGATGGTGATGTGCTTTTCTTTCTCCTCTCTGCAGGTCCAAGTTCTTCGTTTCCTTCAAGCTCCAAATCAGTTTTTACCTCCCATATGCAGTCTTCCTTGTCTTTCTTTGGCTGAATTCCTGTAGCACTTAGGGTCTATATTCAAAAACTTGATTACCATCACTACTGCCTTTTTCCCCTTCTAGTAATAGTGTTAGTTGTGCAAACTATGTCATTAAAAAGCCTTTCTGTTTTTTGATGGATATAAGGACATTTGTGTCTTTCCTTTATTGCCTGCAGTACCCAGATTAGTTCTGAAAATACAGAAGGGACTGAACACATTTTTTTTTGTCACTGGTTGATTTATTGAGACTTCGGAATGTCATGGACGTTAAATCAAACACAAGCAAGTAATTTTGCAATTCTAAATAATATGAAAAAATTCAATGGGGACTTGGAGTTGAGGGTGGAAAGGTAGATTTTGAGAGAAGTCAGAAGGAAATTTAAAAAAAAGTATTTGGCTTGAACTATAATGAATGGCTGGGAGAAATATCAATAACCTCAGATATGCAGATGACATAACCCTTATGGCAGAAAGCAAAGAGGAACTGAAGAGCTTCTTGATGAAAGTGAAAGAGGAGAGTGAAAAAGCTGGCTTAAAACTCAACATTTAAAAAAGGAAGATCATGGCATCTGGTCCTATCACTTCATGGCAAATAGATGGGGAAACAATGGAAACAGTGAGAGACTTTATTTTCCTGGGCTCCAAAATCACTTCAGATGGTGACCACAGCCATGAAATTAAAAGACACTTGCTCCTTGGAAGAAAAGCTGTAACAAACCTAGACAGCATATTAAAAAGCAGACACGTTACTTTACTGACAAAGGGCTGTCTAGTCAAATCTATAGTTTTTCCAGTAGTCATGTATGGGTGTGAGAGTTGGACCAAAAAGAAGGCTGAGTGCTGAAGAATTGATGCTTTTGAACTGTGGTGTTGGAGATGACTCTTGAGAGTCTCTTGGACCATAAGGAGATCAAACCAGTGAATCGTAAAGGAAATAAGTCCTGAATATACATTTGAAGGACTGATGCTGAAGCTGAAATTCCAATAGTTTGGCCAGCTGATGCGAAGAACTGACTTATTGGAAAAGACACTGATGCTGGGCAAGATTGAAGGCAGGAGGAGAAGGGGACGACAGAGGATGAGATGGTTGGATGGCATCACCAACTCAATGGACATGAGTTTGAGCAGGCTCCAGGAGTTGGTGATGGGCAGGGAAGCCTGGTGTGCTGCAGTCCATGGGGTTGCAGAGTTGGACACGACTGAGTGACTGAACTGAACTGAACTGATGATGAATGGATAAAGGCAGCCCTGTGTGGAAGAGATGATGGGTTCTCTACAAACAATGCTAGAGTCCTAGTTTTGGGTTTTCATTCTATCGCTACTGGTGTGTACCATGGAGAAAACCATGTAACTTCTCTGGACCCCTATTTCTTTGGTTATAAAATGAGAAGCTTGGATTAGATGACTTCTAATGCCTCAACTGATTCTTTTTTTTATTGTTATCACAGTGTCACGTCTTATTGTTTTGCTGATATTCAGCACTGTAAATGGCTTGATGCATAGCTTTAACATCTGCATATTTCTTTTTTTACAATTTTAATTGGAGTATAATTGCTTTGCAATGTTGTGTTAATTTCTACTGTACAGAAAAGTGAATCAGCGTTATGCATGCATAGATCTCCTCTTTTCTGAATTTCCTTTCCATTTAGGTCACCACAGAGCACTGAGCGGAGTTCCCTTTGGTATACAGTAGGTTCTCATAAGTTATCTAATTTTATAAACTTCCCTATAGCTCAGATGGTAAAGAATCTTCCTGCAATGCAGGAGACCTGGGTTTGATCCCTGAGTCAGGAAAATCCCCTGGAGAAGTAAATAGCAATCCACTCCAGTATTCTTGCTGGAGAATTCCATGGACAGGAGACCTGGCAGGCTACAGTCTATGGGGTCAGAAAGAGTCGTACATGACCAAGTGACTAACACACATGCATCAATAGTATATACAGTCAATCCCAAGTTTCCTATGCATGCCACCACCATGCCTTTCCCCTTTGGTATCCATACATTTATTCCCTATATCTGTGTCTCTATTTCTGCTTTGTGATGCCCCAGCTGGTTCTAAAACTCCTTTACTAAGATAGGAGAGGAATAAGAAATTTTAGATAATATTGGGTGGATAAATTCCTGGGATTCCAGAAGTTCCTTTTTCTATCCCCCAGAGTGTAAAATAAGTACTGTGGGTTGAAGCACTGACCCTGCACTGTCCTTGACTCCCTGTGTGCCACCTATTCATTCATCTAACAAATGTTGATGGAGTCATACAATGTGGCAGGCATGAGGCCAGTGCTGGTGATGGATATATCCCTACTCCATGGGATTTACAACCTAGTGGGGAGAAAATATAGAAATGTAAAGCTACAACTGTGATGAGTTCTAGGCAGGACATGTAGATGATGGGTGAAAGGAATCTGACTTGGACTAGAGTCTGGGAAGGCTTCTGTGTGCAAATTATCCAGAGGAATGGCAGGAAGAGGAAGAGAGTACCTGTGAAGATTCCTTGGTCAGATGTAGAATGGCAAGTTTGGGAAACAGAAAGAAGAGTGTCGTTGGAACTTAGAGAACTAAAGAGGGTAATTTAGATATCTTAAAAGGGAGGGAGTCAGATTATGGAGGACCTTGTCAAACATTGTAAGAACACTTTTAAGAACAGTGAGTGAGAACCCGTGAGTGAGAAAGTGGGGTCGTCAGCTTGGTGGTAAGTGAATTTGAGAAGGCTGGGGTGGGGGCAAGTCTAATCCATTGGGAGGAATCCAGGTGAGTGGTAAAGTGATAACCCCAGCTTAGTCTAGGAAGGTAATGAGGGAAACAAAGTGATACAGCCCTTCAGGATCTCAATTTCCTCATTGCAGAAGGAGTGAATGCAACAGTAGGATGCTTTCTGGCAATTTCTTGGTTTGGTGGAATGGAAATACGTTGAGGGAGAATATGCTGCTGTGTGACCATATGACTGGTATGTGGGGGGAGATTTTCCTGGACGTGGGAGTTCTCTTTGAACTTCTCAGATGAGACAAGCTTTACAATAGTGCTTCAGCTTCATCGTAGAGCTTTCTGGCAACTGTATTTAAAAACTTTTTAAACTTTGACTTGAATTATAACATAGGATGAGAGATTATTGAATATTTTTTGACTTAAAACCTTCTCTCTCTCTTTTTTTTTTTAAGTCCATATACTAGGCACAACAAAACAAACAGTTTCATCTACTAGTTTTAATTCTGGCTCCACTGGAAGAAATAATAAGAGCACTTTGGAAGCATTTTCCCCCAGGAAGCATAAATCCCATGAAAATCTCAAGCATTTTATACCGTGACTTAAGCCTTCCTAGTATAACAAGAAAAGAAACAATCTATTGTAAATTTTATAGTCTTTCCCCTGACTATAAAAATATATGCTCACCGCAGAAAATTTCAGAAAATATGGACAATGGTAAAAAAGAAAATTAAGATTGCTCATAATCTCACTACCTAGAAATAAACACTATCTTAACATTTTCATTTATTTACAATCCTTTCTTTCCTACCAGTATAAATCTGTGAACATATTTAAACATCTAGACATAGGCACCCTTCTGTTGTTCCTACAGGGTGGCATAATGTTTAGGGTGATGTACTTTGCAGTTAGGCTTCCATGGTTCAAATTTAGGTAAATTTAGTAATTTTCTACTTCCCTAAGCCATAGTTTTCTTACCTGTAGAATGAGCACAACTGATAATGATGCTATTCTCAGGGACACAGGAGAACTAAATGATATAAAGTATATAAGGTCTTTGCTATGGGTCCTGACATCATTATTTTTATTTGGATTAATAAATATGTTATTTTTATATCATTTATCTCTATCATCTTAGATTTTCTTCTTTCTTCCTGTATTCTCAGTTATTTTCAGTTTCTCCAATGATTTGGAAAGTATACATTTTATTTTTATTTCTAGTGGTTACCTTTGAATTTTATTTTAAAACTTTGCTCAGTCTGGTGGTTTAGTAACTAAGTCATGTCTGACTCTTGTGACCACATAGATTGTAGCCCACCAGGCTCCTCTGTCCATGGGATTTCCCAAGCAAGAGTATTGGAGTGGCTTGCCATTTCCTTCTCCAGGGGATCTTCCTGACCCAGGGATCAAACCCATGTCTCATGCAGGCAGTTTCTTGCTTTGCAGATGGATTCTTTACCAACTGAGCCATCAGGGAAGCCCTTGCTCAGGCTATGTTTCTCTAAGTATCAAAGTCAAGAATGAAACGGTACTTTTTGACCTTCCACCGTCTTGAAAGATGTGGACTATCTTAAGGGAGAAAGAACCACTGAATGTTTGGGGGCCCCTCAGGACAACTTGTTTCCTCAATTTTCATAAGAGATAGACTGTTTCTCCCATTGCAAGATGAAACAGGCTTAGAGAGAGTAAGTAACTTGGCTATGGTTGCAGTTTTAAGGTACAGAGCAAAAGGTCCAACTCAATTCTTTTTGACTCTAAACTTTTTCATTCCTGGCTGATGTCCTCACTATCAAGTGGTCATGAATTTCTGTATGAACATTACTGGGGACAAAGGACTTAACCACTTTTGGGTCAGCCTACTCCAACTTCCCTGGTGGCTCCGATGGTAAAGCGTCTGCCAACAATGTGGGAGACCTGAGTTCCATCCCTGGGTCAGGAAGATCCCCTGGAGAAGAAAATGGCAACCCACTCCAGTACTCTTCCCTGGAGAATCCCATGGATGTGAAGCCTAGTGGGCTAAAGTCCATGGGATCGCAAAGAGTCGGACATGACTGAGCAACTTCCCTTTCACTTTCACTCCAACTTCAGTTCAGTTTATTTCAGTTCATTCACTCAGTCGTGTCCAACTCTTTGTGACCCCATAAATCGCAGCACGCTAGGCCTCCCTGTCCATCACCATCTCCCGGAGTTCATTCAGACTCACGTCCATTGAGTCCGTGATGCCATCCAGCCATCTCATCCTGGGTTGTCTACTTTTCCTCCTGCCCCCAATCCCTCCCAGCATCAGAGTCTTTTCCAATGAGTCAACTCTTTGCATGAGGTGGCCAAAGTACTGGAGCTTCAGCTTTAGCATCATTCCTGCCAAAGAAATCCCAGGGCTGATCTCCTTCAGAACGGACTGGTTGGATCTCCTTGCAGTCCAAGGGACTCTCAAGAGTCTTCTCCAACACCACACTTCAAAAGCATCAATTCTTCAGCACTCAGCCTTCTTCACAGTCCAACTCTCACATCCCTACATGACCACAGGAAAAACCATAGCCTTGACTAGACGGACCTTAGTCGGCAAAGTAATATCTCTGCTTTTGAATATACTATCTAGGTTGGTCATAACTTTTCTTCCAAGGAGTAAGTGTCTTTTAATTTCATGGCTGCAGTCACCATCTGCAGTGATTTGGGAGCCCCCCAAAATAAAGTCTCTCATTGTTTCTACTGTTTCCCCATCTATTTCCCATGAAGTGATGGGACCAGATGCCATGATCTTCATTTTCTGAATGTTGAGCTTTAAGCCAACTTTTTCACTCTCCTCTTTCACTTTCACCAAGAGGCTTTTTAACTCCTCTTCACTTTTCTGCCATAAGGGTGGTGTCATCTGCATATCTGAGGTGATTGATATTTCTCCCAGGAATCTTGATTCCAGCTTGTGTTTCTTCCAGTCCAGCGTTTCTCATGATGTACTCTGCATAGAAGTTAAATAAGCAGGGTTCACCCTTTTCCTATTTGGAACCAGTCTGTTGTTCCATGTCGAGTTCTAACTGTTGCTTCCTGACCTGCATACAGATTTCTCAAGAGGCAGGTTAGGTGGTCTGATATTCCCATCTCTTTCAGAATTTTCCACAGTTTATTGTGATCCACACAGTCAAAGGCTTTGGCATAGTCAATAAAGCAGAAATAGATGTTTTTCTGGAACTCTCTTGCTTTTTCCATGATCCAGAGGATGTTGGCAATTGGATCTCTGGTTCCTCTGCCTTTTCTAAAACCAGCTTGAACATCAGGGAGTTCATGGTTCATGTATTGCTGAAGCCTGGCTTGGAGAATTTTGAGCATTACTTTACTAGCATGTGAGATGAGTGCAATTGTGCGGTAGTTTGAGCAATCTTTTGCATTGCCTTTCTTTGGGATTGGAATGAAAACTGACCTTTTCCAGTCCTGTGGCCACTGCTGAGTTTTCCAAACTTGCTGGCAAGCAGTGCTAAAGAGTCTGTCCTTTAGGGCAAAACTGGAGTTTTGTCCTTTCAACTGCCTTCCCTGTAGTCTGCTCCCTATCACTTGTACGATAATACTAATGTATTTTGAATAATCATTCAAACATTTCTTGATCCTTATTATGTACCTGGATTCAAAGCAAGCACTATGAGGTTATGAACCATGATCTTTGCTCTCAAGTAGCATTTTGGTGAAGATAGATCAAAATACATAAAGCAGTTAGACAATAACAAGAACCTGTAAAAAAATTAGGGTAAAATACATTGAGCAAATTATCAGCTCATGAAAGTTCAACAAAAAAAGGGGAAAACAGAGGGTACAATTGCCATTGAAGGTTTATCTTTGTCTTATCTCTTATTCCATCTGAAATGATATAATCAACACTTCGCGATTCAAAGTGCATTATTAGAATTAAATAGCAATGTAATAGCCAAAGAAAGTTCTGCAGGGGTCCTTGGATGTTTGATGTAAATGTAAAACAGATTCCACTAAAATAATAAATGTCAAATATAAAATCCATTGTTTCCAATTACTGCCACTTCACAGACTTTAACTACCTAATTTAGCCAAAGCATGAGGTGAAAATATTTTGCACTTGAAAATGTAAATTAAAACATTTTCTAATGCAGCAACAATACTGCATTATTGAGCTTGGCAGACCCCAGCTCCATTTCCTATGGTCCATTACCCTGGCCCAGCGCCTTGGAGCTTATCGGAGCTGCAAGACATTCTTTGCTTCAGACCCTGCCTCTTTGATAAGGGTTATCACTTTGCTAGATATATAAAGCTCCTAGGTGCCAACTTGGGGCTTGCATCAGAAATTCATGACAAGGTAAGGGGCAAAACTCATGGTTTTTTTTTTTTTTTTCCAGAGCCTCATTATTTTTACCAGAAAAAAATTGGGATATGTCATTTCCATCAAACTTTTGCAAACTTCCTAGTGGTAAAGACACAATGCTTCTGCCTATTCAGGGTCCTTTATTGAACCAAGTGTTGAGTTCTTTAGGTGGACCAGCTCAGAGAACAGGAAGATTGGCCCATTCTCCAGGGAGTTTATTTTAAGGAAATTGTTTCAAGGTCATCTTCAAGACAGATTAAGCTCTGGGTATCTCTCTCATGAGCTGGAGGTTCTTTGTGACACATGGCTTCTCCCTGCACATGCTCCATTCTCCCTTGGTATTGACCAGCTTCCTATGGTTTCTCACAGTTTCTGCTTTCTCACAGTGGCCTGCGCATGGCCAGGAGTTGCCTTGATCCTGGGGTTTACCTGGCAATACTAGCTATCACTTGCATGGCACTATATGTCAGCTCTCATTCCAACCACTTTCCATATTCATATACTCTGAATCCTTACAATAAACCTACAAGGCATGTTCTACGGTCAGCTCCATTTTACAGATGAAGGCACTGAGACAGAAAGAGGTAAAGTATCTTGCCCCAGATCACACAGGTGGGAAATAACAGAGCTGGTACATGGAGCCAGGCCATCTGGCTCCAGTGTTATTTCCTATTGTAATCTGACTTCTAGTATTAATAGTATTCTTTCAGTTTAACTTCCATCTGGCACTTCCTTATTCTCTAAGTATTTCTAAGTTCACAGTCTATTAGAGACTGGATGTTTGTGTCCTTCTCAAATTTATTTGCTGAAATTTTAACCCCTAAGGGGATGGTATTAGGAGGTGGGGGTATTTGGGAGGTGATTAAGTCAAAAAGGTGAAGTTTGAATGATAGTATTCAGTTCAGTTTAGTCCCTCAGTCATGTCCGACTGTGACCCTATGAACTGCAGCACGCTAGGCCTCCCTGTCCATCACTGACTCCCGGAGTCCACCCAAACCCCTTCTTTAAAAATCCTTCCTTCTCCCATGTGGTGTGAGAGTGAGAAGATGGCTGTCAATGAGCAGGAGGCTCTTACCAGACACTGTATCTGCCAGAACCTTAGCCTTAGACTTCCCAGGCTCCTGAATTGTGAGGAGTAAATGTTTCAAAGTTGTCCAGTCTATGGTATTTTGTTATAACAGATCAAATGAACTAAAACAGGTTCCTGAGGGAAAGAATCTGGTTGGCCCAATTCATCATTTTATGCCTAGTTTTATCTTAAAATGCTAGTTTTGGTCCAATTAGCTGTGCAGTTGAGTAAGATAATAGGATGAAATGTGGTTTGAAACGTGGCTGGCTGGGATTTCTTTTTTTGTCAAAGGGGTCATAGAGAGGGCAGAGTTGCCTAGATCAGGTAGTGGAAAAATAGGTCCTGTTAACTGACCTCCTGTGTCTACTGACACTATTTTTGACTTGTAGGATTAAAATATTTATATGTATCCATAGGCTCATCACTGAACCTGTTAGCTTGAATACCTGTCCAGTCTTTGAAATGTTCATCTGTATTATTGTTACCTGGTTGAGATGAAGGCATAGTGCAGTCCTGAAAGCATGCTGCCTGCTGGTTTGTTTAATGTGCTCCCCATGAAGCCCAGCATAACCCACTGTGTTAGCACATCAAGCACTGCCTGCTCATAGGTGATGTGTAGAGTGTGTGCTCAGTCACTCAATTTAAAAAAAAAAATTTTTTTAATTTTAATTTTTACTTTATTATACTTTACAATACTGTGTTGGTTTTTCCATACATTGACATGAATCCACCATGGGTGTACATGCGTTCCCAAACATGAACCACCCCTCCCATCCCCCTCCCCATAACATCCCTCTGGGTCATCCCCATGCACCAGCCCCAAGCATGCTGTATCCTGCATCGGACATAGACTGGTGATTCGATTCTTACATGATAGTATACATGTTTCAATGCCATTCTCCCAAATCATCCCACCATCTCCCTCTCCCTCTCCCTCTCCCTCTGAGTCCAAAAGTCCACTATACACATCTGTGTCTTTTTTGCTGTCTTGCATACAGGGTCATCATTGCCATCTTTCTAAATTCCATATATATGTGTTAGTATATTGTATTGGTGTTTTTCTTTCTGGCTTGCTTCACTCTGTATAATCAGCTCCAGTTTCATCCATCTCATCAGAACTGATTCAAATGTATTCTTTTTAACGGCTGAGTAATACTCCATTGTGTATATGTACCACGGCTTTCTTATCCATTCATCTGCTGATGGACATCTAGGTTGTTTCCATGTCCTGGCTATTATAAACAGTGCTGCGATGAACATTGGGGTACATGTGTCTCTTTCAATTCTGGTTTCCTCGGTGTGCATGCCCAGCAGTGGGATTGCTGGGTCATAAGGCAGTTCTATTTGCAATTTTTAAAGGAATCTCCACACTGTTCTCCATAGTGGCTGTACTAGTTTGCATTCCCACCAACAGTGTAGGAGGGTTCCCTTTTCTCCACACCCTCTCCAGCATTTACTGCTTGCAGATTTTTGGATCGCAGCCATTCTGACTGGTGTGAAGTGGTACCTCATTGTGGTTTTGATTTGCATTTCTCTAATAATGAGTGATGTTGAGCATCTTTTCCTGTGTTTGTTAGCCATCCGTATGTCTTCTTCGGAGAAATGTCTATTTAGTTCTTTGGCCCATTTTTTGATTGGGTCGTTTATTTTTCTGGAATTGAGGTGCATAAGTTGCTTGTATATTTTTGAGGTTAGTTGTTTGTCAGTTGTTTCATTTGCTGTTATTTTCTCCCATTCAGAAGGCTGTCTTTGCACCTTGCTTATATTTTCCTTTGTTGTGCAGAAGCTTTTAATTTTAATTAGATCCCATTTGTTTATTTTTGCTTTTATTTCCAGAATTCTGGGAGGTGGATCATAGAGGATCCTGCTGTGATTTATGTCAGATAATGTTTTGCCTATGTTCTCCTCTAGGAGTTTTATAGTTTCTGGTCTTACATTTAGGTCTTTAATCCATTTTGAGTTTATTTTTGTGTGCAGTGTTAGAAAGTGATCCAGTTTCATTCTTTTACAAGTGGTTGACCAGTTTTCCCAGCACCACTTGTTAAAGAGATTGTCTTTACTCCATTGTATATTCTTGCCTCCTTTGTCAAAGATAAGGTGTCCATATGTGTGTGGATTTATCTCTGGGCTTTCTATTTTGTTCCATTGATCTATATTTCTGTCTTTGTGCCAGTACCATACTGTCTTGATGACTGTGGCTTTGTAGTAGAGCCTGAAGTCAGGCAAGTTGATTCCTCCAGTTCCATTCTTCTTTCTCAAGATTGCTTTGGCTATTCGAGGCTTTTTGTATTTCCATACAAATCTTGAAATGATTTGTTCTAGTTCTGTGAAAAATATGGCTGGTAGCTTAATAGGGATTGCATTGAATTTGTAAATTGCTTTGGGTAGTATACTCATTTTCACTATATTGATTCTTCCGATCCATGAACATGGTATATTTCTCCATCTATTAGTGTCCTCTTTGAATACTTTCATCAGTGTTTTATAGTTTTCTATATATAGGTCTTTAGTTTCTTTAGGTAGATATATTCCTAAGTATTTTATTCTTTTCGTTGCAATGGTGAATGGAATTGTTTCCTTAATTTCTTTTTCTACTTTCTCATTATTAGTGTATAGGAATGCAAGGGATTTCTGTGTGTTGATTTTATATCCTGCAACTTTACTATATTCATTGATTAGCTCTAGCAATTTTTCTGGTGGAGTCTGTAGGGTTTTCTATGTAGAGGATCATGTCATCTGCAAACAGTGAGAGTTTTACTTCTTCTTTTCCAATTTGGATTCCTTTTATTTCTTTTTCTGCTCTGATTGCTGTGGCCAAAATTTCCAGAACTTCAGTCACTCAGTTGTGTCCAACTCTTTGTGACCCCATGGACTGTAGCCCACCAGGCTCCTCTGTCCATGGGATTATTCAGGCAAGAACACTGGGGTTGGTCCCACGCCCTCCTCCAGGGAATCCTTCTGACCCAAGCATCGAACCCACATCTCCTGTATGCTGCATTGGCAGGCAGATTCTTTACCACTGGGCCAATTGGGAGACCTGGTGTATAGAGTACAGAACAGGAATAAGAGAATGTCTCTGCCATAAGGAACTTATAATCTCCTTGAGGAGAAAAGCTTCATGCAGTGAAACATAGACCCAAACCAATTCCTACTGATAAAGGACAAATTCCAGCAATATTTATCAACTACTATGCTGAATATTTCTACAAATGTTACCTCAACTGGTCTTCACAATAACTCTGAGATTTATGGTCCTTTTTCAGATAAAGAAATCATGAGATGGAGATATATCTTCTCCAAGACACAGTTGATGGTTTATATACCACAGGCATGGTCCTCAACTGCATGGTGGCCTCACTTGTCACTGATGATGGCAGACCTGCCTTGATGAATACTTACAATCTTTAGTTCCACACGGTTTACCCTCAGTCAGAATGAGTCACATGGGTTTTCTTTTTATGTAATTGCCTCTGAGAGCCACCCAAAGATGGAACTTGTTTAGCAAAGCTTATTAAGCAGATATTTGCTATAGCAAAATTCTGAAAACCTTTGTCTTGGGTCTGGTTTGTTGCATAAACAAGAACAGCCTGTGTGGGCTGGAGTTCAGTTCTCCCAGGTGGAGCCTGGAGGAGTGCTGAGGTGAGGTCTTGCTGGATACAGAATCTACAGGAGAATGAATCAGCAGCTGTGTTCAGCTTGCTCCACCACTCTTTAACTTAGGTGCTAAAAAGGAGCTTGGATAAGTCTTGGCTTGTATGATCTCTCCTTTTTCTGGTATTTAGCACAGTGATTAAGAATTGGACTCTGCCATGCGAGATGGGACAAATTATGTGATATCCAGAAACCTTTGTGTCTGACATATGCTTGATAGATGGTGTCTGTTATCATTAGTTATTATCATTTCTTTCATTTTCCAGGTCCTACCTTTTAAGCAAAGCATTTTTTTTCTTTTTTAAGGAAAGCATTTTAACAAGGATTTTCTAAAACTGACCTGCTTTGGGTTAAGTCTTCTTTTCTTTTTCCTCTCCTTCTTTGAAAATCAGTATTTACTTCTCTGTGATCTTCTGACCAGTGAGGAGTTTGTTATTTGGGCCAGGTGATAAACTGACACATGGAAGTAATGATGTAAAGTGTCACCAAGCAACCTTGCACAGGGTGACCTTGAGCATGCATATGTGTGCCTCATGCTGCTATACAAACACACGGTAGGCAGTGGGCCTCCTGTTTTAATAACAATGAAACTGCCCACTTTATTCCACTCCTAAGAAATGTTTTCCTCACCCTAATTATAAGGTTTGGATGTATTCTTATGGATCCCACCAACTTGGCCTCCACTGATTGGTCTAGAATGGACATGTGATCTATGTTAGGACAATCAGAACACTTTTCAGGCTTTTAGAACTTGGGATGGTAGAGATTGAGATATAATGCTTGCTCATATTGGTGACAGTGTTTTCTCTCATATGGAGGAAGCTAATCTGACAGAATGAAACGTGCAGAGAGAAACAGAGATGAGAGATAAAAGAAAAGAATTCTGGCTCTTTTTGGGTTCCTTGTTCCTTTTTCCCAGAAGCCAACCAACCCCAGACTTTTCCCATAGTTATGTATAGGTTAAAAGTCAGTTCAAATTGGGGTCTGTCACTTGCAACCTGTATTGTTGTCTATTGCTGTAAAATAAATTATTATAAAATATAGTGGCTTAAGGTAACAATATATACTTATTATTTCTTACAGTTTCTGTGAGTCAGGAATTCAGGAGCAGCTTGTCTGGGTGGTCTTGACTTGGGGTTGGTTGGTCCATCCGTTGTTGGTTGAAGCTGAAGTCACCCAAAAGGCTCGACTGGGGCTGAAAGAGCTTTTCCTAAGTGGCTCAGTCACATGGCAGTACATTGGCACTGGCTGTTGGGAGGAGATTCCAAGTCCTTCTCCCACAGACCACCCCACAGTGCTGCCTGTGCTCTTATGCCATGGTGAATGGCTTCCCCTAGAATAAGCAGTTAAGGAGATCATGGTGGAGGATGCAAATTTCTGCCATAACTTAGCCTTTTAAGTCACTCATTGTCACTTCTTCCATATTCTGTGGTTGATAAGGGTCAGCCATGATTTAGTATGGGAGGGGAATACACAAGGACATGGATACCAAGAGATGAAGGCCATTGGAGGCTCTCTTGGGGGTTGGGTACAATTAACCAAGTATCCTGACTGGTGCATTATGGTGACAGATATTCCACCTCAAGGCTAGATTTTATACCACTTAGGTATCCTGATCACTCAAATAATCAATATTTATTCTTAAGGCAATTGCCATTATTCATCACCTCTCATCTTTTTGGAAGTTAAATTCACATATTTCTTTTCATCACATACCTTATATATATTTGATTCATGAATAGAGAAGTTCCCTATTTGTGTGGAGAGATTTTTCCCTGCTTTAAGGTCCCTGCATATGGACAGGGAGCTCTGAGATGATGACTTGAGGAAACTGGGACTCCTTTAGTTCCCAAGTTCTGCTGTCTTCCTAGTTCATAGGTGATATGGTTAAAGCAAAAGGGAGGGATCTGGCTTCTAGTTCTGAATTTTCCACATAAACTGTGTGACCTTGGCCACTTTATATCGATGAGTCTCTTTCCTCACGTTTAAGAAAGGGATCAACTTAAAAAAAAACCTTTTTATTTTGTATTGGGGTATAGCCAATTAACAATGCTGTGATAGTTTCAGGTGCTCAACAGAGTGACTCAGCCAGACATATACCTATAGCCATTCTCCCCTAAATTCTCCTCCTGACCAGGCTACCACATAACTTTGAGCAGAGTTCCCTGGGCTATACAGTAGGTTCTTGTTGATTATCAATTTTAGATATAGCTGTGTTTACATGTCCCTCCCAACTCCCCAACTAGCCCCTCCCCAACCCTTCCCCCTGGTAACCATAAGTTCATTCTCTAAGTCTGTGAGTTTGTTTTTTATAAATAAGTTTATTTGTATCATTTCTTTATAGATTCTTTATATAAGGGATATCATATGATATTTCTCCTTCTCTTGAAATTTGAGTTGGAGTTAATTAACTAGTTCAGGAAAGTGGATGAGAGTTTAGGGGAGTGCTCCAGGTGGAGGAAAAAGCCTTCATAAGGAATTCAAGGTAAGAGAACACACAGGATGGTCAGAAAATCATTTGCTGTGGCTGAAGCCAAGTGGCAAAGGCAGAATAGTAATAATATGTAAGCTAGGGGCTTAAAGAGACAATGAGTCATAAAGCTCTTTCTAGACTCTGCCTTGGATTTCATCTTGAAGGCAATAAAGATTCCCTGAAGGATTCTCAGGCAAGAAAGAGATACAATCATATTTGCATTGTAGATCAATGGCTCTCTCCATATTTCTCAACGAGGCTGCTATTGGCATTTTGGGTGGAACAATTCTCTGTTGTGCAGCTCATTCCAGGTGTGGTTGGCAGATTAATGTGTCCCCAAAGATGTCCATGTTCAAATTCTTAGAAACTGGGAGCATGTCACTTTACATGGCAGAGGGGGTTTTGCAAGATAGGACCTTAAAATGGGGAGGTTATCCTGGATGACTTAGATTGGGGTGTGTGCATGCTGTGTGGTCAGTTATGTCTGACTCTGCGACCCCATGGACTGTAGCCCTCCAGGGTCTGCGGTCCATGGGATTCTCCAGGCAAGAATACTGAAGTGGGTTGCCGAGCCCTCCTCCAGGGCATCTTCCTGACCTAGGGATCGAACCGAACTCAAGTCTCTTATGTCTACCTGCATTGGCAGGTGGGTTCTTTACTGCTAACGCCACCTGGAAAGCCCCCTGAGCCATCATAGACTTGCTTTAATCACCTTGTGCCTTCAAAATAGAAGAGGAAAGCAGAAGTCAGAGAAAAACAAGGTAGAAGAGAAGGCAGGAGACACAAGCTGTAAGAATTCAACCTGTCATTACTTACTTTGAAGGTGAGAGGGGTCATGAGCCAAGTAACATGGGAGACCACCTAGAAGCTGAGAACAATCCTTGCTGATAGCCAGCAAGGAAACTGGAGCCTTGATCCTACAGTCCCATGGAACTGAATTCTACCAACAACCTGTCTATGCTTGGACAGGGATTCTTCCCGCCAGGACATCAAGATACTTCTGAAATCTCAAATTTAGCCCTTTAGACCTTTGCCAGACTTCTGCCCTACAGAACTGTGAGATAATAAATAGGCATTGTTTTAAGCTGCTGAGTTTGTAGTATTTCATTACCAGAGCAATACGACATGAATGTGTTAGGTATTTCAGGGTCCTTGGTTCCTGCCCCCTTAATGCTAGCATGTCCCCCTCCCCCCCTTATCGTGACAAGCCCCAAACACTCCCACACACTTCCAAATGCTACTGAGGGAGGTACACCCCTGGCTGAGAACTACTGCCATGAGAATTAATAGGAAGAAGCTGGGGTCAAAGGCAGAGGAACCAATGAGAAGGTTATTGGGATATTTAAGCTGAAGAATGAAATGGCCTGAAGGAACATAGTGGGAACATTCATGGGAATAGAGAAGGGGGTGAACTTGAGAGATAATTAGGAGGCAGAGTCAACAGGACTCATCAGTGGGGGCTTGATTAGCATTGGGGGTGAGCCATATCCTTGGTCCCTGCCCTCCCCTCCACCACCCTTCCACTCCCACCATCACAGCACATCGAAAAGCAAACAGTATTTTTGCAGGAGTGTGACTGCCCTTCCAGTGAGCAAGTGCGTGAGAGGACAGCTCTTAGAGCTGTCAGCAGTTTGTACCAGGATCAGCCAAAGAAGAGAAACGACAGCAGAACTATTGCAAACCCAAAAAGCCCCTTATGGCCAAAGGCACCCAGTTGGTGAGACACAGTAATTGCTTGAACAGTTTGCAGCCATTCCATGTTGCAACTGATGATAGGAAATGAGGAGAGATTTTTATACCTCCCAACAGGAGCAAGTCAGGCGATCCAAATGCCTGAAATGCAGTCTGAACCAGGGTGTTTGGTTAAGCCAACCGAGCCCCTGAGGACAGTTTGAAAGCATTTCACTCTTTGCTGTTGTTCAGTTCTCAGTCGTGTCTCTTTGAGATCCCATGGATTGCAGTATGCAGGCTTCCCTGTCTGTCGCCATCTCCCAGAGCTTGCTCAAACTCATGTCCATCGAGTCAGAAATGCCATCCAACCATCCTGTCCTCCTGCCTTTAATCTTTCCCAGCATCTGGGTCTTTTCTAATGAGTCGGCTCTTTGCATCAGGTGGTCAAAGTATTGGAGCTTCAACTTCAGCATCAGTCCTTATGATGAATATTCAGGATTGATTTCCTTTAGAATTGATTCTAGAGATTTTTTGGTACTTTGTCCAACAGGCCTATGCCCTCCTCTACACTCATGTTAACGAGCTCCGTGTACTAGATCCCTGCTGTACAAAGTAATTAATGTGGTCTCTGTTTTCCTCGTGGGACTGCCATGAGGCAGCGGACACAGCACACAGTGTATCACAGGCCTATTTCAAATATACATTTGTTCTCACTCCAGGTGTCTTCAGCCCCCATCCAGTTTATGCTGAGCTTCCTAGTCTAGTGACTGGGAAGACCACCACTGCATAATTAAGCCCTAATCATGGGAAGCTGAGCACCACAGAGCATGTAACCAGTTATCCAAGACAAATGCAAGGGTCATGGGAACCTTTTAAAGTTGGTTCTAGGTGAACAATAAAAATTTCCCTGGCATTCTTCCTATCTTCTTGAAAACAGCTGCAGTGACATGAATGAAACATCAAGTCAGAAATAATGATTCAACATAACTCATAAGTCCTGATAGAGAATCTGAATTTTTTGTGCTCTTTCATGCATAGGGATTGATGAATCTCATAGGTTTTCTTGGCATTAGCACTTTGGGTGAGGTGTTCAGTGTGTAATATTAAGGCTAATTGGCACATATGTAATTCATATGAAAGTTTTGCCTATCAAAGTGTCCTATTAAAGTTGACCACACTCTTCCATCCCCAGTGGAATTTAAATGGATATGGCACTGGTACCCAACCTTTTTGGCACCATGGACTAGTTTCATGGAAGACAAGTTTTCCAGGGACCAGGGGTAAGGGGGGCGGTTTTGGGGTGATTCAAATGCACTACATTTACTGTGCACTTTATTTCTATTTTTATTGCATCAGCTTCACCTCAGATCATCAGGTATTATATCTTGGAGGTTGGCGACCCCTGGTTATGGCGTGGGTAGTGTGGGTCTCGTTAAGTAAGACATGTTCCCCTTCTCAGACTTTTGATCAAATTCCATTACATGGAGTCGATTCTGTTTCTTAAAGACAAAAGTTGTTTCATATTGTAATAAGTATAATAATGTTAAGTTTCAGATTCAGCCCTAAAGTGGGAAAACCCAGCACTGATGATTCTGGCTGTGTCTACACTTACCTTGCTTTGGAGTCATTTTTGGGTCCAAGAGACTGTCTTTTTCTTTGCTCAGGCACCAAGGAAAAGCCAAGGACAAAAAGCAAGCATCCCTGTTCTTGGTGTCATTTCCTGGCTCTGTATTAGTATGTGTGATTTTATAATTACAGCTATTTATTTGATCCTGGATAGGCAAATCAGTTTGTGAGCTGAAGGGATGTTTTATGTCAAGATGCTCTAACTTTGGTTGGCAATTATCTTCTGAATGTTTAGAAATGGTGACAGCCATCTCTCCATTCTTGAATATATTTCTGACTGAAGTCAGAGCTTCAGTCCCAAAAAGAGAGAGAGAACGCTGCCACATAAGATGAGAGAACTAATAAAACTATAGAATTGGGATTTTTTTTTTCTATAAAAGAAAATCCATAACTGACAAAACACCTCACTAAGTCATTTTTCCTCCCCAGTGTCTTGTGCTGTGCATGTGTTTGGCACATGCACAAATTAAGTTTACAGATTTCGTAAAGCAATTCATCCTGCTCTGAGTCTAATGCCAGTAATTTTTCAAGGAAGTCAGCAGAATGTAGCCCAAGAAGGAAAACATTGGCATTATTTTTTTAAACCATTATTTTTACTCAATCTGTTACTGAACTGTGACTAAATCATTTGCTCTTCACATTTAATTTTTAATTTTGTGGTATTCTCCTCCCCGCTCCTCACCAAATGAGGTTGAGTCCTAAATCCTTGTACCCTAACATCCCAGCTGTACAATCATATAAGAGGTTTGTTTCAGTAAAAATGATTACTGGTGTCTATAAGAGAATTGTAATAACTCAATACTATTTTATAAATTTTTGATTCACTCTGCAGTTTTTATTTGACAGCTTGCCAAGTTCCAGTTTTTATCTGATCATCTTTGCATCAATAATGCATGAGACTGAGATCTTCTGAAAAGAGGATACTTTTTCCTCCCCCTCTCACTGAATGCTTTGCTTTTGCAGCAAAAATATTGATTTGGATTTAGTAATCTATAATCCTTTCGGTTTGATCACACTTAGCAGGAAACCCTGGAAGGAGCAACTGCCATATACTCGCTAACATGGAATCAATTGCTCCTCTTTAATAAATGGAATCATTGAGTGCTTGATTCATACTATTGCTTGTTATATGCAATTAATTAAAGGATTGAAACAGTAGAGATTTGAATGGTTCTGGGTTTCCCTATTCAGGTCCTCTCAACCAAAAAATAACAATCAGCAAAACCTTTGCCACAGAAAGATGATGTTTCTGATTATAATCTTTTGTTACCTTCATCAACGCACATTTTGTCACACTCTGCTTTTAAATGATCCCAGCAGTGCTGCTGATCTTAGTCTGCTCTCGCTCCCAGCTATTCGATTTCAAATCCATTGTAACAGGTCCCTCTTATCACCTGCTTCCAGGATTATTGTAAAGTAATAAACATCAGGAAAATAAACTGACAAGGAACTCAGAGGGCCCTCCAACTACTCATCTTCTTCCATGGTCTTAATTTCCATCTGTAAGAATTGCAGCCAAGGACATCTTGTAGAGTTTGGTGTTCCCATCTCAAATCAATGACAAGAGCTGATGAGTAAGAGAATCGCTAACCCAGTGGTTGTTAAGCAATTAAATCAGAATCTCTGGCAGTACAATGTGGGCATTAATATTATTAAAAGCTTCTGGGTCATTTCTACGTGACTCTAGTTCTCTACCCTGAAACTTTGCCACTTTTGGTGCAGCTGGGTTCCAGCCTCATGGACTTAGTAGCACTGCAGAAATTTACCAAATCAGGTTGATTCTACTGAGCCTTGTTTGCTGTATCAGAAACTGCATATCAGCAAAATCTCCCAAATGATGTGTAGACACATTAAAGTTTGAGAAATAGTGACCTAAATCACTATTATAAGGAACCTCCCCAAGTTAGGAAATCAATTACTAAACAGAATGGCAGCCTTCAGTGTTTCTAGAAGAAGCAGGGGTCAGTAGCCGTGAGTTCTTTTGTCAGGCAGTCCTGGCTTTATACCCTGGTTATCCGTTATTAGCTGTGTGCTTTGGGTCAGTCTCTATAAATTTCACTTTGCTTATCTGTGATGATACTAGTGATAGTACCCACCTCCATGGTGTTTTTGTGAAAATGAATCAAAATAATACATGTAAAGTACATAAGACCATGCCAGATACGTTGTAAGCAAGCAGTATGTTTTAGTAGTTAATACTAATATTGATAATAAGGCTATATTCTTCAGAGACCTCTTCAGTAGCTAAATTGTCTAAATGTAGGTAATAATGCTCTTAAAATTTATCTTTTTACCCTCAAAGCCTACTGAAGCTCTCATGGAAGTTGGACCTAATGTCTACCCCTGCACTTTTAGCTTACACTTGATCTCATTCATCACTTACAGGAGGGACAACAGGAAGGTCAGTGGATGCTTGGAAGAACAGTGCAGTGGTAAGGTCAACTTGAATGCCTTCCTTGCACCCGAGCCTGGGTGACTTCAGCTTAATTTTCTCTGGGAGTCATGCCATTGTGTATAAAAGGACTCACAAAGCTGGCTTCGGTGTGAGGTGGATTCTGTTCACCTAAATTTGGCCTGATTTGGAAAGCTCTCTTGGCTCTCTCCCACTGAATCCAAACAGGGATGAGAGATTTTATTAAAATGACTTGGGCCCAGCCTGCTCTGTGCTCCGAACCATTGAAGGGAGCCAAAAATGTCCCCTGGTATCCACAGAAACATTGTTCTTATTTTTCAAAATTAATCCAGCTGAATTTGCAAGGCTGCTTCACCTCCATCTGAGCCGCCGACGGCCAGGACAAAGAACTGTTTTGATGTTCCCAGCTGGGAACCCTGCCCTCAGCAAATACAGTTGATATAAATAAATGGTCTCTTGCCTGCCTACATTCATGCCCATCTGTTTGGAGGGCATGGTGCCCAATCAAAAGTTGCCTAGACGCTCACCATGGGCGCCAGAGCCAAGGAAGGACGATTCCGTGGCAGCCTGCCTAACGCTGTGAGTGCCGTCCCTTCAGGAGTGGGTTCTCATCCTGGACCAGAATAGGAGCACTGGCACTGCATGTTTCCTTACTGTTGGTCACACCTATTGACAAGACAGTGCCAAACCGGAGGAAGAGGGGAGGAAAGAAAACTGCTGTGTAGGAGCATCTCTGGGCTCTCGGGGCCTGGTGGGCCCACTAAGACAGATTCTAATTAAGTAGAGAAAATCTCTGCCATGGATATTCTGATGAGGCCCAAGACTGGCAAGGCAGACTTTGTCTGGCTTTATTGCAGGGGCAGAGGGCAAGCTGTTCCCAGCTGGCAGCTCTTCCCCTGTCTAATATAGGAAATATAATAGAACACTGGTCTTTGATGACACCAGGAGCCAAATAAACCAGGAGGAATGAATCAGGCTCAGGCCGGCCCACACTCTTCTAGCTCCCAATTTTCACCCACCCACTGGCAGCAATTGGTCTGATGAGTACCAGCCACAGGATGTAAAAACCCAGGAGCTGATTTTGTTTTGCATTGGCTGGACTTGAGGAAGAAAATGTAGCCAGTCAGTAGAAAGCATGATGTAAGGACATTTTTATGCTGATAAAAGTGAGTAAATTCCCTCTGAGATTGTTAAGCACAATTGGAAATAAATTTACGTACTTGGTCGCCAGGGGATCACAGAGGGGTCTAGGAGAGAATTCTTACAGCAAAAGTCAGGAGTTTCCTCATCCCCATGGACATCTCCAGGACTAACAGTGGCTCTCAGCCACGGAGTTATGCAGCGCTGGGGAGTGAGCAGTCTTTGTCGGTGAGAAGTTCATGTGTGCTGCCTCATCCTCTGGAAGGAAAACAGGTTGAGAAACTGCTGGCTCAAAGGCTCAGAGCAGCCATGCCTTGTTTATACCTAAAAGCGCATTTGTTAGTCCAAGATCTGTATGTTGATTTTTTAATTGGGGTGTAGTTGTTTTACAAAGTTGTGTTAGTTTCTGCTGTACAGCAAAGTGAATCAGCTGTATGGATACTTGTATCTCCTCCCTCCACAGGGCACCAAGCTGAGCTCCATGTACTATACAGTTCCTTCCTAAACTAGCTATCTAGTTTACACATGGTAGTATATACATGTCAGTCCCAATCTCCCATTCAACCCACCCACCCCTGCCCCATATCCACACATCTGTTCTCTACAGCTGCATCTCTATTCCCGCCCTGCAAATCGGTTCATCTGTCCTGGTTATCTAGATTTCACATATATGCGTTAATTACAATATTTGTTTTTCTCTTTCTGACTTACCTCTCTCTGTATGGCAGGTTCCATTTGGTGTTGATCCTAAGTTTGCACTGCCTTCTTGAAGTTTCAATATTCTATCAGTTAGATTTGTGGCTGAATCTTTGTGGTGGGCTGGACAACAGTCCTCTGAGATGTCCAGAACCAGAGAATATACCACCCGATAGGGCAAAAGGGATCGTGATGTATGATTCAATTAAGCATCTTGAGGTGGGGGGATTATCCTGGATGATCTGGGTGGGCCTGGTGGAATCATAAGAGTCCCATCAGAGCAGAAGGCAGTGTGATGAAGGCAGAAGATGTGTTAAAGATGGGAGAAGGGTCCAGAACCCAAGAAATGCACGTTGCCATCAGAGGCTTAAAAAAAGCAAGGAAACCGGTGCTCTCAGACCTTCCAGAAGGAAGCAGCCCTGTAGACAACTTGACTTTGGCACAGGAAGACTGATTTTGTAGTACTTAGAATAAATATATGTTGCTGCAAGCCAATAAGTTTGTGGTACTTTTTGAAGCAGGAATAGGAAGCTAAGACAATCTTTATCCTTATGGAGCTGACTGAAGGTGGCCCAAGATGAGAGGCTCCCAGGCTTTAAAAAGAAAGCTTAGAGCAACACCATCCATTGGCTGCTCCAATAAACAAACTAATTGAGTTGTCTGTTTTCCTCACCAGCTCACTGGCTTTTTTTCCTCCCCTAGTCAACACAAAGGATCATGGTCAAACCCAGTGTTCTTGCTTTTGTTTTTTCTTTTGGACATTGTGCAAGTCTAAGTTTAGAAGAAACAGGGCCAGAATACCACCCACACTGACCTAAGCTATTGGTAATGCCAATTCCATCACAGGCATTCATTTCCCAAAGGCAGGGAACAGTTTTAGAGCAGCAATTCAGATTTATGTTCAGCTAATATTACTATATCCCTACTAAGTGCCTGGCACTCGTATAACATGTTTGACGTGTGGAATATCTCCTTAAGCAACACAGTGGGTAAACTACAAATCTCCTGGACACACACGTAGCATGAAATAACCACTATTATAAGAAGTTAATGCTTATTCTTCTCAGCAAGTATCATAACACTGTAGGGCAGCCGCTGTCACTGAATGTTAGCAGCAGGTGCCCGTCTATGTACCCATCCGTCATTCCATCCCAGCAACTGGATTGCTCATCATTTTTCTGCCTGTGGTGGCCCTGATCTGCAGAAAGCAGACTCCAGGAAAAATCCAGAATTTACAGTGTGCTTCAGTCAGGTTTTATATGTACACACACACACACATATATTACTCAAGTAATATTCGGTATACTACTTAGAGTGGGCCTCTTTTGCTTCTCTTTCCTCTTAACTATAACATAACACACAATAAACAATAAGTCTGCACAATAAATAACCATGTACTCCAGAGTGACCAGGATCTTACAGAAGGAAGAAGTGATAGTTTAATTGTTTTACTTTTCCTTCAAATAAATTAAATACATTGAATATCTTTCATAAAAATTTGAGAAATTGAAACTCTGCTAGTTCTATTGTTTATCTCTGTTGAATAAAGTTAAAAGAGATCTTTTCCAAGTTGGTTGAGTTTTATCCATGTTCCCTATCAATTGGTTTATTTCAACATGCATTTCCAGTGTTTGGCATACTAAAAAATTACCCCCATCACTTCTACATCTACTGTTTGGTCCGTATTCTGCCCAAGCTTTCTTTTTAAGAGTAAAAGTAAATGAAAATATTTCTCTTGGTGAAGCGCCATTTTCTCAATGCTATTTTCATTATTTTTTTTTGCTTGGAATCCAAGTTAGTGATAATTTAGTCATTTATTATGATGATAGCCTCAATATTTGAGATGCCTATCAGAGTGAAATGAAAGTGCCTCTGTAGAATTCAATAGACCAGAGAAGAAAATAATCAAAGTACTGTTTATTCACTCACTTATCAACACACATTTATTGAACACTTAGTTGCCTTGGTATCCTCTCTTTTTTTCTGCTTTTTCATTCTCTTCCTTCCTCTCTCCTACAAAATTGACATCATATTTCAGAAACTGAAAATTCAGAGATGAATAAAATATAGCTCCCAGCCTTAAGGACCTAGAGACAGTAACAATACAGTGCAGTGCAACTGTTCTGTTACAAAAAGGAGCGAGAGATGCCGTGGGTATATCAGAAGGGAGAGGCCATTTGTGCCTGGGAGCATCAGGGAAGGCTTCACAAGAGAGGTGACACTTCAGTAGAGGTTTGAGTAGGAGTTCACTAGAACAGGGTTGGGGGTGTATTAGTTTTCTATCTCTAAGTAACAAATTACCACAACCTCAGTGGTATAAACATTTACTATCTCACAGTTTTTGTGGGTCAGGAGTCTGGGCATGGATTATTTGGGTTCTCTGTTCAAGCTCAAGGCTTCCCTGACGGTTCAGTGGGTAAAGAATCTGCATGCCAATGCAGGAAACACAGGAGATGCAGATTCAATCCCTTGGTTGGGAAGATCCCCTGGAGGAGGACATGGCAACCCACTCGAGTATCTTGCCTGAAATCGCATGGAGAGAGGAGCCTGGTGGGCTACAGTCCATGGGGTCGCAAAGAGTCAGACACAACTGAGTGACTAAGCGTGCCCAGTTCAAGGTCACACAAGGCTCAACTCAAGATATACGGTAGGCTGAATTTTCATTTGGAGGCTGAATGTGGAATAATGCATTTCTAAGCTCGCTGTCCTCAGGTCCTGGAGGCTGCCCATGGGTGTACTGCCATGGTCTTCTCCAACATGGCTTCTCATTTCATTAAGCCAGCAAGGAGAGTCTCTAGTCTAAGACAGACTCTTAAACAGTGTAACAAAATCCCACTACCTATTCTATCAGAAACAAATCACAGATCTCATGTGCACCTAAGGACAGAACCATGAGCAACAAAAGGTAAAGTCATGAACACCAAAGGAGGGCCTCACTGGGGTCCATGCCGGGGTCTATCGCATGGGATGATAAGAGGAATTGGATAGACAGATGCCATGTAGGGAATGAACAGTGGGTTCATATGGCTGTAATAGGATGGAAAAGTTAGGAGAAAGACTCAGACTGGGGAAGTAATAATCACTGCCAACATTTATATAATACTTACTCTGTTCCAGAGTGCTTTCATATATGTTAACTCATTAATCTGACCAAGATTATAGAGATTGTAAATGGTCAAACTGCATTTTAATTGCCTGGCTCCTGAGTCTGTGTCTTTAAACCACTATGCAACATTGCCTCTGGGCAAGTATTGAGGTGCTCCAGGAGCATATTATGAAGGGTCTTGTTAAGGAATTTAATTTTATTCCAAGAAGTACTGAAGAACACAATAGGGGTTTGAATGTATGGGGTTTGGACGTAGGGGTTTTCTTATGTATTACATGAATTATTTATAATTTCTAAATTGTATTGACTGTGTTATCTGATTTAATACTGACATCAACTAGTAACAGTATGTCCTGTTATTGTCATTTTATAGATGTGGACATTGAGGCAGAAGAGAGTGACCAAACTGAACCCCAAAGTTCAATCAAGAGTACTCATCATCCTTCCTCGTTATAATAAATCTTGACCAGAATAATGGAGACCCTCGAGAATATAACATTCTAAGCTGAAATACTCAATATAATGGCTGTGATTCTTGCAATCCTTTTTTTTTTTCTTTTTTACAAGCACATCAGGGAAATAAGACCTGAAAACATAGGCTGCACTAAAAACTAAAAAGAGGAAAGTATCATGACTGGCATTAGGTGATTGATTAATTAATTAATTATGTGGCCATCACAGAGTGTAGTCTAAAGAAAAAGTCTATTTATTGAGGAAATAAATTAAAAACTAAAAGCCAGGGGAACAGACTGTGGCTGTCATCCTTGCTCCAGCACATGCCCACCTCTGTCACTCTGACCTCTTATCCACTCACCAATTCAAAATAAATCTAGCAAAATCACCTTCATCATCAGTGTGGCTTTCAACTAATCCACAAGCAAGACTGACAGTCTTTGTTTTTCCCTTCAAAATTCACCCCTATTCTTTTCTTATCTATCTCAATTGTCTGATTTCCTTCCATTATTTGAAGTGTATCTTTTTTTTCTGTTCTTTTCCTCTGAGATAACAGCTTCAGTTCAGTTCAGTCACTCAGTCATGTCTGACTCTTTGCAACCCCATGGACTGCAGCATGCCAGGCTTCCCTGTTCATCACCAACACCCAGAGCTTATTCAGACTCATGTCCATCGAGTCAGTGATGCCATCCAACCATCTCATCCTCTGTCATCCCCTTCTCCCACCTTCAATCTTTCCTAGCATCAGGGTCTTTTCTAGTGAGTCAGTTCTTCGCATCAGGTGGCCAAACTATTGGAGTTTCAACTTCAACTGGAATACTGGAAATAACAGCTTAAGAAATAAGATAACATTTATCCTTTTCCCCTCTTTTCTCTTGTTTGCTTGTCCTATCTCTTCCATGACCTACTTTTCTCCCATGTAGATGGAGATCGCCTTTTCTGCTTCAAGAATCAGTTCAAGAATCCTTTTGGGGTAGACTTATTTCTAAGAAGACCCCCATGTCCCCTGCCTCTTTGTCTTCAGGCCTTATTGCAATCCTCCACCCCTGCTTGAGCCTGGGCTGAACCTAGTGATTTGCCAAAGACTGGCAAAAGTAATGGGATAATTAATATGGCAAAAGTGATGGGGTATCACTCCAAGGCAGGGTTATGAATAATTGTAAGATTCATCTTGCCAGTAGGCTCTCTCTTGCCTTCTTGGCTTGATCATTTTGATGAAGCAAGTTTCCACATTGAAGAGGTCCCCGTGGCAAGGACCTGAAGACAGTCTCCAGTCAACAGAGAGGAGTCAATGCTCTTTCCAACATTGCACACAGAAATGGATTTTTCCAACAGCTATAGTGCTTGGAAGTGGGTCTGTTCCCCAGTAGAGCTTTCAGATGAAACTGCATACTTGGACTAACACCTTAACAGCAGCCTTGTGAGAAACTATGAAACAGAAGACCCAGCTGAGCCATGCCCAGGTTACTGACCCACTGATATGATGAGATAATATACATGTGCTATTTTAGGTCACTAAGTTCTGGAGTAATTTGTTACACAGCAATAGATTGCTAATACATCTCCCTCCTGAGCAGCTTCCCTGCACCCTAGGCGCCTCTCCTTTGTGCAGCCATCTGTACAGCCCTATTCTTGTACTTAGAACACAGAATTCTAATTATGTGTGCCTTTGTTTCCTGCTCTGCACCAAGCTCACTGAGGGCAGTGACCTGATTTATCTCCCAGCTCAGCACCTGGCTCAACAATAATTGTGTGTTAGGTAATGAACATGTATTCAACAGCCTTCTCTACTCCCACTTCTCCCCCGCTAATCACCGGCATGAGAAGATGGTTCAGCTCCAACCATCTCAGGTAACTGCTATAATTCTGCCTTTGCTCCTGCTCTCTTCAGCCCTTTGGGCAACATATGCTGGCAAAAATGAGATGAGCAGATTTCAGACACATTCTCTTCTTTGATCTTCCCATCAATCCTATGAACTAGATATCAGGATCCAGTGTATAATGAGGAAATTAATGTCTTGCACTGAGTTGCATAGCTGATAAACAGCAGAGTTGAAGTTAGTATTTGAATATATCTGATTTTTGATTCAATACAAATCTCTATTCACAGTTATGCCATGCCTCCTGATCATGGACAAAATTTCCTATTCTCTAGGATAAACTATTGAAAATAATAACAAAACAATGTTATTTGAAAACATTTGCTGAGTTCTTATTCTGTGGCAGGCACTATTCTACATCCTTTAAATGTATCTACTCATGACATTCTTACAAAAGCTATGAGGCAGATATTATTACTATCTCCATTTTACAGAGAAGAAAACTGAGACAAAGGGAGGTTAAATAACTCACCCAAGGGCATATGCCGGGAAAGTGGGAGAGCAAGGATTCAACTCAGAGGGTTGGGTTTAGAAATCAGCTTGGCTTTAGGGAACATGATTCATTTCAGGTAATTTTGATTTGCTCCTATAGGAGCAAAATGGCAGATCACTACTCACAGGTATTTGAATCCTAGTTTCCCCAGATAAAGTTAATTTGGAGATTCATTTCTTCTTTGTTAATGAGCATCAGTTCTCTGGAGAGAGGACCCCCTCCTGTTATGGATCCCCACTGCAATGTAGGAGCTCTAATTAAGTCTCTGCAAAGTACATAAAAAATGGAAATAATGAGAATCTGGAATTCAGAAAGACATGACTCTGATAGCAACCCTGAACACAGTCTGGCCAGATTTTGTCCCTTCCTTTTAGTATCTTGTGGCTGCAAGTAATAAGAGGAGATGTAAAAATACGTTAATATTTGAAAGAAGAAAGCTTAATTGGAAGATGTTTTCAAGCAAGGGCACAGAGCATTATGTGAGCCTTCAATTCATTTGTTGAGAAGAGTTTATAAATTTAATGTAATTTTTTTTCTTCAGTTGTAATTGCCGGATAAAAAGTCAATTAGTTATGTAAGACCTATGAAAAAGGGCATCTCCCAGCCTTGTCCCTTCTGCATGCCCCCACCTGAGGAAGCTACCTCTTAAAGCCTTTTCAGCTCTTTCTCTTGATATTTACCTTTGTATTTCCAAATAACTTGCTCATACTATCTCTTATTTCAGTTTGAGACATCATTCTGGAGAAGGATTTGTCACTGGCATTTTATATGTCAAGTTAGCATTTCCTTTTCAGACATTTCTGCAAGAATGAAGACAATAATGCAAAGAAGTAATAGTACCTCCACATGAGGAGTGCATACATATTTATACAAAACGCCTTGAGATTTACGGGCTTGGGAGAGGGAACAGCTATAAGAGACAGCCTAAGAGCAGTAAACAAGTAGATGGGCAAAATAGCCATCAGCACTTGGGAATAAAAAAGGCATACCAGAGCAAGCCTGAGATGCTATTTTACATGCAATAAATCAACAAAGAAAAGTTTAATAAAACATCCAGAGCTGGTATGGTTGTTATAAGTTGAAACACTCACATGCTTCTAATAGAGTATTTTTGAAAGGCAACATGACAATACCTACCAAGTGCCGTAAAAATGGTCATACTGTTTGGCCCAGTGATCTACTCCTGGCAAGTGGTCCTAAGGAAATAGTACAACAGATGCGAAAACCTGTATATTACCAACAAGTTCATTGTCGTATTAACTATGAACCCATATAAATCATTAGATGGGTTATTATCTAGATGTTTAAAGTGATAAACATGATGCTATATAAAACATGAAAAATACTTATGGTTCTCGTTAACCAAACAAAGCTAAACACGAAATAGTATATGCTCTCTGATTTTAATCCTGTATAAACAAGTGTATGGGCTTCCCAGCTGGCACTAGTGTGTAAAGAACTCACTTGCCAATGCAGGAGACTTAGGAGATGTGGGTTCGATCCTTGGTTCAGGAAGATCCCCTGGAGGAGGGCATCGCAAACCACTCCAGTATTCTTGCTGGGAGAATCCCGAGAACAGAGGAGCCTGGTGAGCTACAGTCCATAGGGTCGCGAAGAGTCAGACATGACTGAAGCAACTGAGCATACACACACCCAAACAAGTGTACATGAGGGCTTCCCAGGTGGCTCAGTGGTAAAGAATCTGCCTGCCAGGTCAGGAGATGCAGGAGACATGGGTTCAATCCCTGAGTCAGGAAGATCCCCTGAAGGAGGAAACGGCAACCCACTCCAGTATTCTTGCCTGAAAAATCCCATGGACAAAGGAGCCTGGCAGCCTACAGTCCATGGAATCATGAAGAGTTAGACACAACTGAGCAACTGAGAACACACACACACACACACACACACACAAATAAGTGTGCATACCTACAGGAGTGGCTTCAGTATGAAGGATATGGATGAACTGATTTGAAGTTTGGGTCTTTTATTTACAAGCTGGGTGTCCTGGGGCTTAAAAATTACTTATCTGAGCCTTGTTTGTTGCATCTGCAGAATCAGAAAAAAAAATACTGACCTTTTAGAGTTGATGTAAACTTTAGAAAAATGTGTAATTGGATGCTAATACAATGTCCAGCTTATTATAGTAAGGGCTCAATAGATGGTTACGAGTACTGCTAACATATGTACCCAAACAAGAAGGCAATATTCAGGGATGGGGAACTATCTTACAAAGATGGAACTATGGATGATGCTTTTTCCCTTAAAAGTTTTATGTATATGGATATATAAAGATTATATATACATTATACCTAAATTTATAAAATTATATATATAAATTTACAAAAGTATATATATAATTATATGTAAGCTATCTAAAATTATATATTTATATATATGAATGTATGTTTATATATAAATGTTATATGTATAATTCCTACATGAGTGCTTTAATTCATACAGAGTGAATGGAATCATACAGAGTGTCTTTGCCAGTAAGGAAGGCCCATGTGCCTATAGGTGCCATAATAAAATAAGCCTGAAGAGAAAGCAAGGTTGGGAGCCTTGGTCTGTTACACCTCTGTTCTCTTTTTATTGCCTTTGGCTCTCCCAGCTCTTTGTTCTCCTGTGGGCAATTGCTGCTGGAACTGGTGCATTCCTGTTAAGTGGCATTTTAACCCCGATATTCCCACAACTCTATGCTGTTTCCTTAACTGACGTTTGCATGGCAGATGGCGCAAATGGCCTAGCAAATATATACCAGGTCGCTGTGAAAGAGCTGCCAGATTGATGGCTGTGTTGGCTGTGTGCCTCCAAGCAGACACACGACTGGAAATTACACAAAGGCTCAATTTTCCGGACCAACTTGTGGGCTTTCTGTTCCTCCCTTGCTACAGGCGATCAGTAGAACAGGTGAAGATGGTCTGACTGGCTTCACTTTAAATAGACATTGATGTGGGCAAATGGGTTGGCACACAGCATGCTAAACTGGGAGCTGAATCTTTCTCCTTCTAATCCTGCCTGCATCAGATTTGTGGGGCTTCCCAGGTGGCGCTAGCAGGTAAAGAACCTGCCTGCCAATGCACGAAATGCAAGGGACATAGGTTCAATCCCTAGGTCAGGAAGATCCCCTGGAGGAGGGCATAGCAACTACTCTAGTATTCTTGCCTGGAGAATCCCATGGACAGAGGAGCCTGGAGGGCTCTAGTCTATAGGGTGGCAAAGAGTTGGACACAACTGAAGCGACTTAGCACTCAAGGATGCCAAAACCTTAACCTGTTCATTTCCAGAGTGTTCCATGGGATAATACTAAGCTTCTTTCAAGGAGTATCATGGAGGCTGACTTAGGAAAGAAGAACAATTATCTAAGTGGTTAGAGAAAACTTGTTTATTTAGTACTTCTTAGTTCCTAACTGCTTCTGGGGAAGAATAAGCCATTGACTTGGCTTCTACCTCTTCTTGGGCTTTCATCTCTGTAACACAGTTATTTTCTGTGCTCATGGTCTTCCCATCTAGACTGTAAGTTTCTTGAGGACAGAGACTAAATGTTATGGATGTTTGTCTTTCTGATGGCGCATGGTAGGACTCTTGCCAATGCTATCTCTCTGTGCTTAGTGAGAACTTTGTGAAACAAGTACTGTGGGCCTGGTTCGTAGTGCTGTAACAACAGGCAGTCCTGGATCTAGCAGGGCCCCCACTCTGGATCTCCTGTGGCTACGTCCCTACTGTTGGGGCCAAGAGTCCAAGGTTTTATTATCTCAGTAGATGGTTGTGAACATGACATGATAGGTAAATATGATTCTACTTGGACTTCTCTCTTCTCTGCATCTATCAAACTATATTTTTCATATCCATGTCCCTGGAATTTCCTATCTCAATGGCCTTGAATCCAATTCCAGAATCTGCATGGGTCTCTGCCAAAGGAAGACTATGATGCCAGAGTTTGATATCCTTAGGCCTGCAGGATGCCAAGGGGGAGCTGTTTGCAGGGAGCTGGGGTGGGGGAGGGGAAGGTAGAAGGCAGTTTGGAAATGTGAACCAGGAGGCACATGTACTGTGAGTACATGATGGCTTATAGTGCAGGATGGAACTGGGTTGGGAAGAGAAAATGAGTGAATAGCAGGCTGGGTGAAGATGTTCCCTAGGCTGCCGTGTTCAGGTGCAGCACATGAGTTCTAAATTTGAACCTGGCCTTCAATTTTCCAGACTAAGTTAGGACTATAGGACAAGGCATATGTTTGAAAATAGATAGAATGTACTTTATTTCATCTGTGTTAGCTTCACTTATAACTGTTATTCATTTGTATTCATGCTCAGTTCTGCAAATTTTAAGGGCAGGTGATGCCAATGAATTCAACTTGCAAAATAATGTTGGGGTTAAAAGGTGATGTCAATTCCTATATTTTATGTACTTATTTAATCTTCCTGTGGACAGATACATTTGAATGTAATAAATGATAAAAAAAAAAAAGAATGTGAATTATGGAGTATTTTGAAAAACAAAACAATTTTAATCATATAATTATCCAAACTGATCAATTAAGTATTGCTAAGTTGAAGTCCTATGAGCCTCCTTTAGTAAAATGGTAATTAGCTCATTAATGTCTCTGAATGAAATGAAATAAAATAGTTCTAAAAGCACTCAAAAATAATATTTTCTAAATGAGCCTTCATATTTTGCCCATTTTCTTTATACAGCTAATTTACTTAGGTCATTTAGTTCTCTAAAATCAGGTGAACTTCTGCCTACTTTAAGTAAGAATGATGACCATTTCCAAAATGTGCAGGCCCCAGCTGGCAAGGTTTTGTGGAATTGATTCATGTTTGTGAATGTGACAGGGCAGGTAAGATTCCAGACCCAAAGTCAAGGTCCAATCTCTCCTTTGAGATCTCACTGGGAGTGAACAATCATTAAGATAATGATTATTACACTTTATAGAAACATTTTATTGTTCTTTTTCAAATGATTAAAAAAATCCCACTATAAGCAGGAAGAAATTAGATTCAGAGGGAAAACAAGAACTTTATAGGCCATCTGCTCAGACTTTCAGATTTAAATTTTATACATAAGAGCACATTAGCTGTGGGGAAAAATGTGATCACATTTTGTAGCTGTCTGAGCAATGAAGAAATTTCCCTCGTTGGGTTTTTTGCATGGAAATAAAAGGAGCCGTTTTGCTGAAGAAAATGAAATGGCTTCGGTATGGGGGAAATTTGCTGTTCACCATTTTATATTTATGGAGTGCTGAATTTACACCGTTCTTTATAAAATATGAAGAAACGGTCCATGTCTCCAGGGTTCATGGGGGACATTAGACAAACAGTATTTGAGAGCACCTCACAAAGAGAAAACTGAGACCTTGACAGCTTGTTAGTGGCGGCAAGTAACAGGATGGATGGGATGGATTCACAGGGGACAAAGGGCCCACCTGTGGGTAGGAGAACACAGATGCACGAGCGAAAGGAAGCTGTTCTTTTGTACCCCTTCTCCAGAAGCCAGCCCCCTAACTTAAAGCCTGGTCCTGGTGGCTGGTGCCTTTAGGAATCTGCTTTCTTGCCTGGTGGTGGAGAATGGGAGGATGTGGCTGACAGCATGAGAGTCAAGGATCACCCTGAGCTGGGGAGGATGGGTGACAGCCACACCGCTCACATCAGCTCCTGCCTCCTGCGAGCCACAGCTGGCGGCTTTCCTAGGAATGGTCAGGGCAGCATTTGATTAGGTCAGGCTGCTCCTCCTGCTGCCTCTAACCTACCTGTCTGACGCTCCGTGACAGGGGCAAGAGAGGTCGTAGCAAACACCAGGACAATTAGTGTGCACCGTTGCTTTTTCTAACTGCCTGCCTCCCTTCCTAGGCTGTAATCATCAGAGAAATCTCCATCTTCATTTGCTCAAATGAAGCCAGGCAAACAAATCCAGCCTCCTTCCCCCACTTTGTTTTGCTGTGAAAAGATGAAGGAGGCTCAATGAACGTTTAAAGTGATGGAATGAATGCTGACCTCGGCAGCTAACAGTCTTTTACAGTCAGCCATAAGAGCAGATACCTTAAAGCAACTAGTTTAGAGAGGTATATGAACCATTTTTAAAAAAAATACTAATTAAGGAAAACCAGTTAAAAGGAAAACTGTGAACTGAGAGTCATGAAAAACAAATTAAATTCATTTGAGTTGGTGCTATTTTAGAAAAGCTTAGATTAATCTGATGGTAACTGAATGAAAGGAGCACAGAACTCAATAGGAATGATAGCACTGAAAATCAAATTTCATTCAGCTATAAATCATAAAAGTAAAATAATACAGCAGTTCAGGGTGAGCCTTGGTAGTCAGAGCACCTGTGTTTGAATTTTAGGTCTCCTATCTTTGATCTATGTGACCCTAAATAAGTTAATAACCCTCTCTGTGCTTCCATTCCCTCATCTGCTTCCATCCCCTCATCAGATAGTATTAGAGAGCATTAAATGATCACTGCTAATGTGACTGCAGCCATGAAATTAAAAGACACTTGCACCTTAGAAGAAAAGCTATGAAAAATCTAGACAGCATATTAAAAAGCAGAGACATTACTTTACTAACAAAGGTCTGCATAGTCAAAGCTATATTTTTTCCAGTAGTCATGTATGGATGTGAGAGTTGGACTGTAAAGAAAGCTGAGTGCTGAAGAACTGATGCTTTGAACTGTGGTGTTTAAGACACTTGAGAGTCCCTTGAACAGCAAGGAGATCAAACCAGTCAATCGTAAAGGAAATCAGTCCTGAATATTCATTGGAAGGACTGATGCCGAAGCCCCAGTACTTCAGCCACCTGATTCGAGAACTGCCTCATTGGAAAAGTCGCTGATGGTGGGAAAGATTGAAGGTAGGAGAAGGCGATGACAGAGGATGAGATGGTTGGATGTCATCACTGACTCGATGGACTTGAGTCTGAGCAAGCTCCAGGAGTTGGTGAAGGACAGGGAAGCCTGGCGTGCTGCAGTTCATGGGGTCTCAGAGTCAGACACAACTGAGTGACTGAACTGAACTGAACTGAAATGAGATAATACATAAAAAGTACTTAGTGGAGTGCCTGAGATATTTTGCAAGTGCTCAAAGAAATATTAGAAATATTAATCCAGTGATTTTAAAAACTATGCTTTAATGAGTCCTTCTAGGTATCACTCTCCCATTCATATACTGTAAAACTCATTTATTAGAGCACCCATATCTGAAGACCTATATTGAGCTTTCCATCGACTTCCAGATTTACTAATAAAACACAGAACAGCCAGTTAAATTTTTCTCTTTAAAACAAAATTGAGTGAAAGATACCTTAAGTTTTATAGTGCTTTATAATTTCCAGCAGTTTTACACACATTATTTCATATAACCCCATAATGACCCCCTTTTCCCCTGTATGCCTGTATTGCCCTCCCCCTACCACCCTGTCCCCACTAGTAACCACTAGACTGTCCTCTGTATTTGTGAGTTTGCTTCTTTTTTATATATATTCACTAGTTGTATTTTTCAGATTCCACATGATATCTTATAATATTTTTATTGTCTTCTAGGTCTGCCTTATTTCACTTAGCATAATGCCCTCCAAATCCATACTTGTTGCTGCAAATGACAAAATATTGTTCTTTTTATGGCCAAGTAGTATTCCATTGTATATATGTGTGTGTATGAATATTTATATACATATATACAAATAATGCATCTTCTTAATCCATTCTTGTTGATGGACATTTAGATTGCTTATATACCTTGAAAGCTATAAATAATACCACTATGAACACGGGCACAAAAAAATAGAACACCCAGTTAAATTTAAGTTTCAGGTAAATGATGAGTAATTATTTAGAATAAGTTTGTCACTGATATTTTATCTGGCAATCTTCCTTAAGGGTTTTTTGTTTTGTTTTCTAATACAATTTTGCTATTAAACCATTGTTTATCTTCTATACTTCATTTTAGAAGCTAAGCTCAAAAATGTATATTTATCTCAATGAAATTTCATTTCATAAATTTCAACTTCTTTTTCTGACTTGTCAGAAGTTTTAAATTCTTGATTTTATGAAGTCATTGTATTCACTCTGCTTCTTAACCCTGAATCTCTAGTTTGCTATTTTGGCCAGATAGGGAAGGTCCATGAAAGGAAAAGTAAAGAGCAAGATGGAGTTTAGAAAAAATGGTGGTGGCAGAGAGAAAGCCAGTTAGAATGACTCAGGATAGAAGTAGTTTTAGGGAAATTGGAGAAAGAGGGAGAAACATACATTGAAAGGAAAGGTATCAGTAGTCAGAGTTCTTCATTTCACAAAACTGTTCAATTTAAGCAAAAAATAAAAAAAGATCAATTATATGAAGAGATAGAAGGCTCATAGACTCTACCAGAAATTTGGATAATGGGCAGGAATCAAGAGCTGAGTAACAGGAACCACAGCAAAGTCTGTGAAGTAGAAACAGGCTGGACTCAAGGCCACTTGGGCTACTGCTGAGCCTGTGAGGATTTCCACCTTGGGTCAGAGGTGAGCTCTGGCTAAGAGTATCCCACTGGCCAAGCTTAAACCCATCCTCTGGCAGTGTTGCCCTGAGGGGATCTTTAGTCAAACCCTTTGGTCTCCATCAAGGAATGCTCAACACAGTATTTAAAATGTACAGTTAGGAAGGGGCTTCTATTTTAGACTTCTGTTTCTATTTCAAAATCACTCAAATCAAATCAGTCAAGCAGCCATTCAGTAAGAAATAAAACAAACCAATATTCCCAATGGAAAGGTTAAAAGGATAGAGTCATTTACAGATGACTCACTCTATGCTGCCTCCAGCCCAGGCCTCTTATCCATGCTGTTAATCAGTACAGTCATTGCCTACTCAGTGTCTCTAATGGTATGTGTGAGTCAAAGCAATACCAATAAAATTTCTCCAAAATCTAGCTCATGCTCTGCTCCCACTCTACATCCAGCCTGTGTCTTCTCTGAGAGTAGCCCCTCTCTGTGAACATCACACCTTCCTAATATAGAATCATTCTTGACACTTCCCACTCTTCAGTCCTTCATACTAAATTTACCTCCAAGTTCTGCTGAATTTACTCATTAATCTCACTTGAATATCTTTACTTCTCTTCATCACCTCCACCACCCTAGTCCATCCTAATCCTATCCCTTGCCTTTACTATTATTAACCATGGCATAACTTATATCTCTGGATCTATTCTGCCACTCCTGCAAACTCTTCCACACCCTGCAGCCAGAGCAATCTTTCCAAAATGCAAATTTGAACATAACACCTATCCCCACATCTCTCAGCATGAAATATTTCAATGGCTTTCCATTATGCTTAGAAAAAGATCAAGATCTTTAGTCGACAAGGTTTTAAATGATCTGAACCCCAGATATTTCTCCCCAAACTCTGTACCCTGGGTTTGGGGAGAGGTTGTGGAGGTGATGGTGGTGTATTATGTGGGGGGCTGGTCTCCAATAGCGGTTTCTACAGCAAGAGTGTCTCTTGGCTGAGTCAGCCTCTAAGCTTAAAATTAATTCCAGCCTTTACTGAACACCTATTGTGTGTTATAGTCCTGACACTTGTACACACATTTACTTAATTAGAAGCAAGTGTCTTGGCCAGAGGATGGCTCATACTTCTCTCCAGTTCACGCTGTGGTGTTTTAATTGGCTGCTTGGAAACATTCTGACAACTAGAGGGTTTCATTGCTTTCTTTGCCCCTTGAAAGGTGCTCAAATACTAGTAGTCAGGAACCATCCTCTGGGCTCTGAAGGGTTCTGGAGTGTGTGACCCCTGTGAGCATTTTGAATATTTTGCTGAAAATATTTTTATTATCATTGCATAGTTTTACACTGAAAACAGTAAAAAATAAAAGCTAAGAGTCCCTTCTTTTGGCATTCCTAATTTGTAGATAAAACTGGCAACTGGGAACTCTGGGTCCCTCAGCAAGGCATGGTTCCTCTTCTGGTTCCCTTCTGCCCTTGCAGAAGAATGTTTAGGGTTGCAGAGAACTTCGTGTTACCAGAATGACTACATCCCAATTCCCAACATTTATATCCTTAGCATCACAAGCTGCTTGAGACTGTCATAATCAATCTTACCATAACCTTTATCCAAAAGGGAATGATAAATCCTGGTTTGCCAAGTATGGCACTCTCTTTCACTCCTCAGAATGCCCAAGTGCATGGTCACTTATTCATCCATGTTTACACCAGGTTTTCTAAAAAAACTTAAATTCTCAGGCTACCACCTTCCCCATGGATTTTATTCCTCACATGTATCTGTATCTGACCACATTGCCCATTCTTTCTCAGTTTCCCAAGTCAGTCCTAAGAGTTATCTGAAGCTCACAATCTCCCTTGAATCTAAAAAGGTTTTCCTGAATGTTCTCAGCAGTCTCCTTTTAATTGAAATCTGATTTCCCTGAGGATGGATTCTGCTTCGTGTTTGTGCCCAAAGATAGAGGTGGTGGTGGTGGCTGATCGTGCCTTACTCTTACCACCTGGGCCATCTCTTCTGGACCTTCAGTGGGTCTTACTTATGATAGTGCTTAGTAATTAGTTGGTAAGTAACTTTCTTTGAGTCAATGCAACTAGTCCTAATACCACACCTTGGCATAATCCCAGTTATATGGTTGATCATTGGATGACCTAGAGCAAGACACGTGGTTCCAGCTTCTGCAAAATGGGGATATGACACCTGTGTACAGCATTCCTAAGAGAATTCCCTGAGCTCCAGCCCAGTGCTTGGTGTACACTATTCAACTGAGGGTCTGACTGTACACTAAACCATCTCAGCAGGTACTTAATACAATAGCTGTAAGAGGTAAAATAACATTAGAATTCTTGTTTCATAGGGAAAGAGAGAGAGAGAACACACTTAAATAACATTCTCATGTTCACAGAGTCAGGAGAGAGTAGGAAATGCTTTCAAACTCAAGCAGATGAACAGCATGGCCTGTGCTTGAATAATAATAATGATAATAATAATAATGACAACAACAATAATGTGCAGAGTGTGCATTTAATAGAAGGGCATTGATGTCTTTGATGATGATGATGTTACTGTATTACCCTTCTCATGTGGCTCCATTCTCAACTTTCCACCTTTCTTGGGGCCTGTATCTGTTCCAGATCATGCTCTTTTGTTTTCATTCAATAGGCATTTCTTGAAAACTGACTCTATGCCACACAGTGTCTCAACTAAGAAAAGTAAATCAGACAGACACGGTTCCTGAATTCCTGAAATAGTTCATTGGGGAAGATGTCCATGGAACAAAAAGTGTTAGATGATGAATTAATTGCAAGTATGAAAAAGCAGAAATCAAGAGAGCTGGGAAAGCTGATCCCTGGGGCTCTTATCTTGGTGGGGGTGGAGGGGACAGGAAGTACTCTTAGGTCAGAAGAATTCCCCTCCTCTTTCCTGTAAGCTAGCAGGGGAGGGATGCAGGTGTTTTTTAAGGAGATTCAGAACAGGCTATTTGAGCTTTTTTCTTTTAAATTTGTTATTTATGAAAGAACAAAACAACTCATGGGTTTTAGAAATTATAGGACAGGCCATTAGGAAAACTGAATTAATGAAAATATGATGAAGTCTCTTAGTTTTCTCTAAAGGAGTTTTCTTCTGCCTCAAAAACCCTATCCTCCATCTATTCCCATGAAATTTCATCCAGTCTCCTCTGTTGTTACCCTGTCCTGATAGACTTGGGTTTGGGATAAACACTCCATGTTCATCTATTAGGACCTTTGCCTCTTGCTCTTCCTAAATTCTAGATTGTCCTTCAACACAGAAGCTTTACATTCTTGAGAGCTTTCTACAAACATACAACTATGCCAGTTTATCCTTCTAGATCTGTTTTAAATATTTACATTGCCTTAAAATGTTGAAATACTTAACTCAGGGATCAGTTGCTTTCCCACAAAATGTTGTAGCTGTGTATTATATTTCCGACTAAAAATACAGAGGAGGATTTGTAAAATATTTAGGTTGAAGAAACCATAGCACAAACCTAATTTATAAAATGTTATAAATGGTAATGAAACAGTTTTCTAATTAGAAGCTGTTTCCTCAAATGAAGGCATACAAAGTAGTTTATGTCTGTAGTCCTTTTGAAAAAAATCAGTTCATCAGCATATCTGAAATCCATTCACTAAACTGGCAGAAAATCAAAATATTAATTTATGTGGGAGAGGAAAACCCCTAAAGATTTTCATTTAAATATCTATATCTTGGACTCATTTTAGGTTCTGACTTAAAATCAGGGGTTCAATATTTCACGGCCGATTATAAGGCAGAATCCAGAGAATTAGATAAGACATTTTCTGACTCGTATTATCTCCTTGATGAACCAAAACCTTACTTTCAGATTCATTTTCCGTATGATTTCCCTGTTGGATACGTCCTGGATGCTGCAGTGAGAAGCCAGCAGGAAAACCCCAGGGAAGAGGTCAGAAACGATGCTATCAGAGACAGAAATGTCAAGGGACAAGGACTGAAAATTGGAAACAATGAGAGAGGGAGAGGGAGGGAGAGAGGGAGAGAAAAAAAGAGAGGGCGAGATTGAGAGAGAATTTGTATGCAAGGGAGCACAATATAAGAAATCATACATGGAGTACTGCCACCAACATGATCGTTTTGGTTCCTCTTATTTAAACCCTCTTTAAGCCTTCACTTGTAATTAATAAGAAATGCTATTTAAAAAAATTTCAGAAGGACTTCTGTTTAGTGTTGAAACATAAAAGAAAAAATATTGGCCTTTCATCATCTCCAAAAGGAAAAAGAAAAAAAAAAAACCCACACGATTTATGTATATACTTTGGAATCAAAGCCCCTTTTATGTCTCTTGGTGCTGATCATAAACAGAAGCCAAATCTGATCGCCCCAAATAATAAAACAGTGGAGAAAAAGATAATGCACCCTTACCATTTAAATACTTGGACCTCATCAGTAAAAGTGGTCCAAGTAAGTGCTATTAAATTAGTCCTAAGAATGTAGGGCACTGAAATTTGTATAGTAGGGGCTGGTTTTCAGTATAGAAGCAACTACTAAGCCATCAGTAACAGTACACTTTTTTATGGTTGTTTTCTCAAAAGAGGTGCTGGCCTATACAGATATCATGCTGGCCACCAACTCTCCCTAACCCATTTTCTTGAAACTACTGCTGTTTTCTATATATATGTGTGTGTGTGTGTGTGTGTGTGTGTGTGTGTGTGTGTGTGTGTGTGTGTGTGTGTATGTGTGTGTGTATGTTTTGGTAAAGTGGAAAAAACACAAATTGTATATATCAGTGCTAGTATTCAATTGAGAAGGTTACTTAGCAGATTAGCAGAGTTCTGATGGAAGTGAAAACTTATCCTGAGAGGAAGAAATTAGCTGTAAATTTGGTGAAGAAGGCAGCTGAATTTTTCTCCAGAAAGGCCAGTTGACATATACAACCTGAAGCATATATCAAACATGTGATGGAGAGCCAGCTGAAACTTAATAAGTTTCCCCAATGAAGTGCATTTGGGAGGTTGTTGGGGGTGGGGGTTCAAATAGAGATAAACAGCAATCCAAGATGGGGGAAGCATCCTTAGAGGCAATCATTTTTTAAACAAAAAACATAAAGGCTTATGTATACAGCTGGTATTTACATGAATTCTTCCCACTAATGCTTGGGACTTTGGAAGACACACCAAGAGATAGGAGGTAAGCAGTTGTTTGTGCAGATATTGTCAACAAAGAGCATTTGGAATTCCAATCTATTATGCAAAACCTATAACCAGTGACTTTTACCTGGGGATGTGGGGAAGAAGGGCATCTAGTTGATCTCTAAATGCTAGTGTGTTCAGGGCTTATTCCTGAGCCTCCTTCTTCACCTGCCTTTTCTCCCCAGGTGAACCCACACAGTATGTGAATGCAGTCTATGCTGATTTAATGTTTATAAAGCGCCGAGAACCTTGCCTAGTTCATAGTAAACACCATAGAAGTGTCAGCTATTGTTATTTATTATAGCTAATTGCCTAGTAACTATTTCCACTTGAATGTTTGATAGGTATTTCCAAATTAAATCCAAAATGAAATTGCAGGTTTTACTGTTCCCCCAAACCAATCTATCCTGTGTTGTTTTTCCATCTCTGTAATAACAGCTTGACCTGGTGACTCAGGCCAGAAGCTTAGGAATCATTGCTGATTTCTCTTTTTCTCTTACTCTTCACATCCAATTCATCAGCAAGTCATTCTGGTCAAACCTTTGAAGTAGAAAACAATTTCATCCACCTCTTTTCATCTTTGCTGACCCTGATCTTGAACAAGCCTCCTCAACTTGCATGGAGAACCGCAGAAATTTGTCCCCTGTTCCCTTTGTTCTCAGATTCCCTTACAATCTGTTTTCTATACAGCAACCAGAAGGATATCTTTAAAATTGGAATGCAGGTCAGGCTTAAGACACACTAATGACTTACCAGTACCTTTGGCATAAAGTTGAGTCTCCTTTTGTTTTAATCTGTTTGGGCTGCTATTACAAAAATACCATAGGCTGGGTGTCTTAATGAATAAGTATTAATTTCTCATAGTTTTAGAGATTGGAAGTCTAATATCAAGGTGCTGACAGATGCAGTGTCTGGGGAAAGCATGCTTCCTTGTTCAGAACTGACTTGATGTGCCCTCACATGGCAGAAAGAGTGAGGGAAGCTTTCTGCATGTGTGCTCAGCTGCCCAGTTGTATGTGACTCTTTGCAACCTCATGGACTGAGGCCCCCCAGTCTCCTCTGTCCATTCGATTCTCCAAGCAAGAATTCTGGAGTTTGGTGCCATTTCCTACTCCAGGGGATCTTCCCGACCCTGGAATCGAACCTGAGTCTCCTTCATCTCCCTCATTGGCAGGTGGATTCTTTACCATTGAGCCACCTGGGAATCTTTGAAGAAGCTCTCTAGGGTTTTTTTTTATAACAGCACTAATCTCATTCATGAGGGCTCCACCCTCATGACCTAATCACCTCCCCCAAGTCCCTCTTCCTAACACCATTGGGTTAAGATTTCAACTTGTGAATTTTGGGGAACACAAGCATTCAGTCTATGACGCCTTCCTAAGTCTTTACTGGCTGACCTCTTCGATCACTTCCCTATATCATGCTCACTACACTCTAAGGCAACTGGACTTCTCTTTGTTCTTTTCTTTTGAAAGAACTTCTCTTTTGGGAGAGATGAACTCCAGCTCCAGCATCTGCCCCTCACCCACACTAGGTCCCTTCTCAACAGTTTAGATTGCAGCTCAAGTGTTGAAGGCTTTCCCTGAACCTTTGGCTCATTCTAAACAAGCTCCCACCCTCTTTACTCCAGGGTGGTTCTGTTCTTGCATTCATCACCACCCAAATTTATCTTCTTCATCTGTGTATCTACTGGCACATTAGTAGTACCAGCTCTATGAGGGCAGAGCTGCATCTCACATGCTCAGGACAGTCCTGGAACAATGAAGTATCTCAATGAATATGAAGGATCCAGTTCTCCTGATCAATGGACAGGGGATAAAACCTCAAATCTTATTTATAAAGAGCAGTAGATGTGATATATAGGGATGATAAAACTACAAGAGGAGGGGCCTGGTGATTTACTTAGGAAAAATAAATGGTAGAAGCAGTGCTCCTGTCTGAAGCCAAGCTCTTCACCTGCTCAGTAGATTCCATTTCCTTACCTACTCAAGGACAATGTTCCAGAAATTTCTCTTTCCCCCTCTAAAATTATACCTTTTTTTGTGCTCTGCTGGATTATTCCTATCATGCGAAACTGTGGGTTTTCCCTTCTTTAAAAAATAAAAAACAAAAATCCAAAATTCAGCTTATTTCCTTGTTCTCCTAAGTTTACAGAAAAATATGTCTGGTCTTGCTGCTCCAGTCTCAGACTTCTAACTCTTTTTGGACCAGCATGTCACCAAAATTGCTGTTGTAAGGCTCACAGATGACCTCCACATAGTCAGTCTTTAGTCCTTGTCTGACATTTCCTAATAGGGACTCTTGATCACTGTTCTCCTTGGTGTGATTTTCTACTTGGCTTTAATACACTTCACTGTCCTGGTTACTTCTTTTTCTACCTTCCTGACTGCTTCTTCTCAGTCCTTTTCTTCCTTTTTTTTTTTTTTTTTTTTTGCTGATTTCTCCTTGTCTTCCTCAGTTCTAAGTGTTCAAGTGCCCCAGGACTTAGAATTTGGGTGACTTCATAGAGCTTCACAGTTTTAAATTCTGTCTATATGCTTATGACTCCCTGATTCCTGTCTCACACCTGGATATTTTCCAAGTCTTGCTTATTCATCACCTCTACTTGGATATATAATAAACTTCTCAAAATTAAAATATCCTAAAAACTACCCTTGATTTTTTTTTTCCACTCGATTCTCCTCCTACACTATTTTCTCCAGCTAAGAAAATGATGACTCTTTCTTTTTGATTCCTCAGAGGGAGAAACAAAAACTTGAAACCTTGGATCCATTCTGGATTCCTCTTTTTCTTGTCATGGTGGTGGTGGTGTGGTATTCAGTCCTTTAGTCATGTCCAATTCTTTGTGACCCCATGGACTGTAGTCCACCAGACTCTTCTGTCTATGTGATTTCCCAGACAAGAATACTGGAGTGGGTTGCCGTTTCCTTCTCCAGGGGGCTTTCCTGACCCAGGTTCCCCTGAACCTGTCTCTTGTGGCTCCTGCACTGGCAGGTGGGTTCTTTACCATTAGCACCACGTGGGGAGCCCATACATTCATTCTGTAGACTCTAATGTACCCAGATTCTGGCACTGTCTCTCCACTACTATGCTTGTTGAAGCATCCTTTATTTGCATAGATTATTTCAATATCCTCCTAATTGTTTCCCCTGTTTTCTTCCTGAACTATTACAATCTATTTTTAGCAACACAGCTATAACGATCCCTTTAGAACCTGAGTCAAAGCCAGCACTCTCCTCAAATCAGTGCATACCTTCTTGCTCAGAGTAAAAACTGAAGTTCCCATTGTGAATTATAAAGACTTATTTCCCAATAGATCGTAAGGTTCCTGGGAGGTTTGTAAAGTCCCGTGAAAGGCACCTGGCACATTATGGATACTTAATAAATATTTGCTAAATAAAAAAATTTTAAAGAAACTCCCCTGGAATGGAGTCAGAGTAATACTATATGTTACTTATATCTTAAATTCACCCGGCAATTCCCAGGGAGGATCAAGTGATATAGAACTTCTTGGTGACTGCCCCTCTCCTATGTAGTCTTTTGCCCATCACCCTCCTGTCCTCATCTCCTGATTCTCTTCCCCTCATTTATTCCATCCAACAACACTGTCCTTCTTACTGTTCACCCAACATGTCAGGCATGTTTCTGTCTTGGGGCATTGGTCCTTGCTGCTTCCTTTGCCTGGAACCCTCTGCCCCAGAAATATACATGGCTTTCTCTTTCCCCATCTTCAATCCTTTGCTCATGTGAACCTTTTTCCAGTAACTCCTTTCCTGACCATCCATTTAAGAATTTTAATCCCACACTTATACCAGCCTCCTCTTCCCTACAATCTACATCTTCATCCAACTGGTCACCATCTGACACTCTTTTATAATTTTATAATTTAATTTGATTAAATGTAGACTCCTTGAGGGAATTTTGTCTGTTCAGTTCTCTTCTGGATCTTCAACACTTTCATCAAAGCTTGGCTCTTATAGGAGACTTTCAGTAGATATGTGTTGAATGAGTGAATGAGAAAAAGAGTAAATGAATTCTGATATGAAGGACTGAAACCTCAGCTGGATAAGGAATTAGAAAGACAGGAAACTCAGGTACTACATGTGATATATTTTTGGGTTTTTTTTGGCATGTGAACCCAGATTATTTTTCATAGTTTGTGAACAGCTTGAAAGTCAGGTCACTGAACTGTTTTGATTATTATTGAAGAATGAAAACAAAGAAAAGATGTACCAGAAAACTATGGATATGAGAAAAGTTTTTATTTTTGATCTGTGGCATGTGGGATCTATTTCCCTGACCAGGGATCTAACCTGGACCCCTTGCATTGGGAGAGCAGAGTCTTAGCCACTGGACCACCAGGGAAGTCCCAGAAAAGGTTTCTTTCTGATTTTCAAAGGAAATGTTAAACATAGATTAAGCAAACCTCAGACTGGTACACTTGCTTCTGAACAAGACTTTAGAATTGATCATTATAGTGTTTGTCTGCTTTGTAGAGGAAGTTTACCACTAACACAAATTTTAGCATACTAAAAACAAATTTTGTTGGCTAAATTAACTTTTTATTTGCCTTTTCAAAAACTAGAGTGCCAGAGAAATCCAAGAGACAGTGTATATTTGCATTTTAGCAAGTTGCTGATGAAAAATCTTCCATTATTTTCTTGTGGAGAAAATGGGGAAAAATAAGCTAGACCTGACATAATTAGATGGATTAATGATTTGTTTGATGATTAAATTCATTGCTTTCAGCCTAGATAGAAATTCCACTTGAAAAGTTTTATTAGTTCTTCATGTTTCAGTAAGCATTCTCCATTCTCTCCTTTTCTCCTTGTAGTAAAGGTTAGTGGTGCCCTGTGGCTCTCTCTGTGGTCTATCAACATATTTATTAGTATTAAATTTTCAGGTGTGACTCACTTGGGAGGCATGGCAAATATATTGTATCAGTTCAGTTCAGTTCAGTCGCTCAGTCGTGTCCGACTCTCTGCAACCCCATGAATCGCAGCACACCAGGCCTCCCTGTCCATCACCAACTTCCGGAGTTCACTCAGATTCACATCCATCGAGTCAGTGATGCCATCCAGCCATCTCATCCTCGGTCGTCTCCTTCTCCTCCTGCCCCCAATCCCTCCCAGCATCAGAGTCTTTTCCAATGAGTCAACTCTTCGCATGAGGTGGCCAAAGTACTGGAGTTTCAGCTTTAGCATCATTCCTTCCAAAGAAATCCCAGGGCTGATCTCCTTCAGAATGGACTGGTTGGATCTCCTTGCAGTCCAAGGGACTCTCAAGAGTCTTCTCCAACACCACAGTTCAAAAGCATCAATTCTTCAGTGCTCAGTTCAATACAACCCATATTGGCTTGGCTGACATAGTGCCTGAGGTTAAAACAGGTGCCTCCACCAGACCATAGATGGAGCAGACACACCTTAGTTGTTGTCCAGGTGAAGACCATTAGAGATTTGATTAGGTAAGATAGAGGTGGAGTTGCTACAGAAAGCAGACCTCCCAGACAGTAGTCCACTGCTGGGTGTGCTGCACACACCATTTCTTTGCCATCCACTAGGGTGTTATCCTTCCCTCATTGGCAGAATGCCTCCATTTTATGCTAGTTTCCTAAAGCATTGGAATAAGAATGTTCAGGGAAAATTATTTTGTTTTTTAAAGTTATTTTTAATTTACATGTGTAAAGTTCATTTTGGGCATGTATAGTCCTATGAGTTTTGACACATGCCTAGATTTTTGTAACCACCACTCTTGGGTTCTCTGCCAAGTGAACATGGGCTTCTTTTGGAGCTTCCTGTTTGTGATTCCATTTTGGGGCTAATCCAGAGCCCAAGTCAACATATATGAGAGGCAAAAACAAACTGTAACAACACTGTTGGGTTGTTTTGGGGTCCTGAACTTCTTACCCAGTCCTCATGCTCTTAGACACTTTTCAGAATCCTCTGGTAGTTGCTTTATATACTCTGCCCAGACTTTTCAGTGGTAATAAGTAGGAGAGATAGTGTGGGGTGTGCTCACTCCATCTTAACTGGAATTGAACCTTGTGGTTTCCTTTAAACATATGGAATGACAAGGATACTCTTCACTTCTGCTTACATCCTATTGATCAGAAATTAATTAGTACCAGGATCACATCTAGCTGCAAGGGAGGCAGGAAAAAAATGCATCCTGCCACTTAAGGTAATGGGAAAGATAGAACCGTTTTTAATAGGAAGAAAGGAAGAGCAGATTTTGGAGAATACTGGCAGTCTGCCACAGGGATGATGGCAAAGACTACATTCAATATGGCTTGAAAGAATAAGACGGCTAATAAGATTTCACGCTATGTGTTTATGAGTATGAAACAGTATGAAGCTTTAACTTTGTCTCCAGCCAGCTCCCCTGGGGGGAGCTTCCATGAAGCCATTTGGAGAACTTCATTGTGCTCAGTATACTACTAGGTGGTGTTGGTGGGGAATTACTGGTACCCGACTCATACCTGAGGATTTTTGTAATCACCACTCTTGGTTCTCTGCCCAGAGAACATGGGCTTCTTTTTTGGAGCTTCCTTTTTGTGATTCAGGGTGGCTACAGAAAACTAGTTTCTACACCCAAAGTTTGTTGAGGTGAGGAGTGGACCATAGGTGGGCCTCACAGAAGAGAAAGAGGTAATGTAAGGTTTTCTTGAGTCCTGTTTAATCCATCTACCTGTGTAAGACGAATGTCCTCAGCAGCAAGAATGTGGATTCTAGAGGTTAAGGAAAGGTGTCATGTAATAATCATTGGGACAACAAGTCAAAGTAGAGATACAAGTGGTAGGGCCAAGAGATTTTCAGGAAAACGGTCTTCAGAGATGGAATTCTCAACCCAAGTGCACAAAAACATCCCCCCCCCCCCACCACACACAAAAGGATTAAACACCTATTAAACCTAGAGAGAGAGAGGAGGTTATGATTGAAGACATTTCCTTTCATCTTATCCGTGTAAAGGTCAGAAATTAGCTGACAAGTGGAGAAACAGAAGCCAACTACCTCTGAGCACTAGTCACAAGCCCAAGAAGTTACTACCCCTTTCCTGCTGCAGGCTTCCAGCCTGAAGCTGACCCCAGCTGAGGAAGTGGAAAGGACCAAGTGTTTGACCAAGTTGATGATTTTGATTCCTGTCTCGAAGTGGACACTTTCATTACTGAACTGAGTCTATGTTTGTAACTAAAAGTACCTTAGGAATGTCTGTTACTTAAGAGTAAGAAAAATATCATTTTTATTTTTTTTACCATCACTGATTACATTTTAATGGAAAGGTAGGAGACAATGTTGTATTTTGATAATGCCACAGATTATAGCTTGTCACAGATTATACAGCAACTACAAACATGGAACATTTCAGATGCAAGAGGATAAGATCTTCTCTTATTTTCTCACATAAGAATCTTGAGCATTTGTAGGCACTGTACATTAAAAGGAATCCAGAAAGACCCATTTATATCCAAGTGGCCTGATAGTAGAAAGATTTAGAAAAGTCATGCTACTATTTTCCCAAATTGAAGGACCATCACAAGGGAGAAAATTAAACTTGCTCAGTAGTTAAAACAATAAACTAGGAGAAAGCTTCATAGAGTCATATATTTAGTAGAAAGATTTCTTTAATAGTCTGGGTCTTGGTGCTAGTGGTAAAGAACCTGCCTGACGGTGTAAGAGGCACAGGTTCAATCCCAGGGTGGGGAAGACCCCCCTGGAGAAGGAAATGGCAACCTACTCCAGTATTCCTGCCTGGAGAATCCCATGGACAGAGGAGCCTTGTGGGCTACAGTTCATAGGGTCACAAAGAGTCAGATATGACTGAGCTGACTTAGCATTCAGTATTCATTCATTCATATTTAATAGAAAGAAGACTTCTTTAATTGCCTGGAGCCCATGGATAAAATGGGCTGCCTTGAAAAATGGTGAACTTTCCATTATTGGAGATGCTCAAACTTCAATACAAGATGATGTTGCAAGGTTGCTGAGAGAGTGGTTGAAGTTAATGATCTTTAAAGCCTTTTCCATCTTTGGGATTATGGGATTCTGCAAGTCTCTGTCCAACTGTGCTTATACTCTTTGGAAACTGTAATATCAAATTTCTAACACTGAGTTAAATTTAAAAATACATATATTATCTAATGTAACAAGTATTCATTCTATCTGATTATTTCTATTTGAATCTCACAGGAAACCAGCCAACTGGAAAGAGGCTCCAGCAAGTTTTAAAAATTACGAATCCATAACTAAAAATCCTCTGACTAATAATGATGGTTTAGCTAAGTCCAAACGATAATCAAATTTGTGAGTTGTTCTATACCACAAAAAAGACATGTTTGAAAAATACTGTCTCATTTCTTCCACTGTTGCTCTCTCTGTCAGTCACCTTCTCTCAGTCATCCACTGAGCGTCATCCACAGTCTTGTCTTGGGTCACCTGTTTGCAATCCCATGGACTGTAGCCTGTCAGGTTCCTCTGTCCATGGGGATTCTCCCAGCAAAATACTGGAGTGGGTTTCTATGCTCTCCTCCAAGGGATCTTCCCGACCCAGGGATTAAACCCAGGTCTCCCACATTGCAGTCAGATTCTCTTACTGTCTGAGCCACCAGGAAAGTCCCAGTCATCCACTAGCCCTTTACAACTCAATCCACAGACAGAAAAGTAAATCTCTGTCCCGTGTCCAGGCCTTTGTCAGGATACATTTCTCCAGGTTACAGTGAAAGAAGCACAGCCACTCCTGTCTAAAGATGCAGCATGGGTCCCATGTGCTAGCCTGTTTTAGTAAGAGTTGTTTATGCCGTTGGCTTTTACACTTTTCTTGAATTCCACAAGAACAGCAATTACATGATGGATGCTCAATATATAGGGAAACAATGATCAAGTCTTATTTTTATCTCTCACTTTGGGGAAGTACTGAGAGAAAACCAGGTTGGTCTCACAAAGAACGTCACAAAGCTTTGAAGAGTGCTAGGCATTGCCTTCACCCTCAGCTATTTACTGATCATGTAGAATATAAAGACAAAGCAAACAAGGTCCCTGCTGTCAGTGTGCCAATAATCTGATAGATAAAATATGGGGAAATAGCCATGGTAAAAGAAAAGGTATGAGTATGATAAAGTCATTGATAGAAGATTAGGCTCTCATTTTTGGAAGGACCTTGGAGATTAGTGAGTACATACCCTTCTTTTCACACTTGGGTAAACTGAGGGCTTCCTAAGTCTCCTGATGTTTTAACATTTCCATCTTCTCATTGTGGCACTCTTATGGCAGAAAGCGAAGAGGAACTAAAGAGCCTCTTGATGAAAGTGAAAGAAGAGAGTGAAAAAGCTGGCTTAAAACTCAACTTTCAAAAAGCTAAGATCATGACATCTGGTCCTATCACTTCATGGCAAATAGATGGGGAAACAATGGAAACAGTGACAGATTTTATTTTCTTGGACTCCAAAATCACTGCAGATGGTGACTGCAGCCATGAAATAAAAAGACGCTTGCTCCTTGGAAGAAAAGCTGTGACAAAACTAGACAGCATATTAAAAAGCAGAGACATTACTTTACTGACAAAGGGCTGTCTAGTCAAAGCTATGGTTTTTCCAGTAGTCATGTATGGATGTGAGAGTTGGACCATAAAGAAAGCTGAGCACCGAAGAATTGAGGCTTTTGAACTGTGGTTTTGGAGAAGACTCTTGAGAGTCCCTTGGACTGCAAGGAGATCCAACCAGTCCATCATAAAGGAAATTAGTCCTGAATATTCATTTGAAGGACTGATGCTGAAGCTGAAGCGCCAGTACTTTGGCCACCTGATGCGAAGAACTGACTCTTTAGAAAAGACCCTGATGCTATAAAAGATTGAAGGCAGGAGGAAAAGGGGACGACATAGGATGAGATGGTTGGATGCCATCACCAACTTGATGGACATGAGTTTGAGCAGCTCTGGGAGTTGGTGATAGACAGGGAAGCCTGGTGTGCTGCAGTCCACAGGGTTGCAAAGAGTCAGACACGACTAAGTGACTGAACTGAACTGATCTCATTACTTGAAGCTCCATCCATCAGCATGACTGATACTGTTGATTGTCTTCCTAGTAGTCATTGCCTTTTCCTGGCTGACATGATTTTGTTGTTTGGGTAGCAACCTGTCCAGCCTAAGAGGTGAATCACTGTTTTAAGGCATGATCATTCTTCCTCTATGCCAGTGATTGACGTAGGGATGAAAGTGTGACAGTGGAATTTAAGGGAAGTCAGCTGAAGGCTTATGGGTAAGCTTTCCTTCCTCATTAAAAAAAAAAAAAAAAAGGCAAGTGAGGAGAAAAGTCTCTTTTGCTTCTTCTCACTTTGCTTCAAGAGTGTATATTGATTTCCAAGGATGTGACACGTAGCTGGGACAGACATACTTATATTATGAAGAAAGACATTGCTACACATAGTAGATGACAGGTTGGTAGAATCAAAGGGATCCAGGACCAGTCTCTGTCAAGATTTCTTGTTAGATACAATAAATGTCCTTTTGATTTAATTCTATGTGCTTTTTTCCTTTTACTTGCAACCACAAACACTGCTAAATTTCATCTTCTATAACTCATCCTTCTTTTGCTGTCTTCCCTCCTAACTCACTTTACTGGAACCTCTGGAGCCTGGATTCTGTTGTAAGATAATCTTGAGGCTATCACACAGCTCTCTTGTCTCTGCCTAACCTGAACCCTGGCTCTCCTCAGATGACATTGAACCTGTTGCAGCCCTTTCAGAGAGTCATGTCATTCTCCTCTTTCCACATGTTACAGGGAACAGAGGTAAGGATGACATATCTGGGAGGCCCATTGCCTTGGCAGATCATTACACATCTACTATAATGAGGAAAAAGTCTCCTCCTTTGAGGAGACAGGAGGAAACAGATTATGACTATACCTGATTATATTTAATAATAACTACCATCTGGTTAAGACATCTTCTACCCCTGCATGTTGCTGCCATGTACTACACCCTGTTGCCACCATCCAGAAATTCCTTCATATTTCTTTTCTGAAGACTTTGACAACTGGTTGATAGGTTTCCTTTTTGCTCCAAATACTAGCCTCATTATGGTGATTTCAGCATTTGTGTAGACATCACCTACAGTACTTGAATTTCAGGAACTGGTGTTCAGCCTCTCCTGAAGATTTTTCTTTCATTATGGGTAATACTGATTTAGTGATTTTAAAATATGTTAGCAAATCTTTGACACCCCTTCAGTCAAGAGGTGGGGTCTATGTTCCCTCTCTTTGAAATGAACTGGCCCAAGGACTTCCTTATTGTTGTTTAGCTGCTAAGTTGTTTCTGACTCTGTGACCCCATGGACTGTAGCCCACTGGACTCCTCCAACCATGGGATTTCCCAGGAAAGAATACTGGAGTGGGTTGTCATTTCCTTCTCCAGGGGATCTTCCTGATCCAGGGATCGAGCCCACATCTCCTGCATCTGAAGACCATGCAGTTTCTTCAGGTTCTCTTGGGATGTTTATTCTAGGAAGGCCAGTCTGCATATAGGAAGTCCAGTTACACAAACCATGTTGAAGAGGCCATGAATAGGTGCTCTGACCAATACTCTCAGCTAAATGCCCAGCTGACAGAGAACATCAGTGGACAGTCTTGCTAGTAAGCCATCTTGGACAGATAGTTGCACTTTCAAATGATTCCATCTCCAGCTATTCAGTCACCACACTGGCTTTGAGTCTTTCCAAGTAAAGTCTTAAATGTCATGGAGCAGAGATAAGCCATGCCCATGTGCCTTGTTGGAATTTCAGACAGAGAAATGTGAGTATAATAAAATGTTATTTTAAGCTGGTAAGTTTTGGGATAATTTATTTTGCAACAATAGCTAACAGAATCCCTGTCATTGGCTTTCAGGGGAATTACAGTACTCATAAACTCAAGACAGGACATTCCAAAGCAGGGAGTCAGGACACAACAGACTGGGATAGCACCTGATTACACCCAATGATGTAATTTCTGGATTTTGAACACTACCTTTGTTTATGGGTTTGATCCCGGGGTTGGGAAGATCCTTGGATAAGGGAATGGCTTCTGACTCCAGTATTCTTGTCTGGAGAATCCCATGGACAGAGGAGCCTGGTAGACTACAGTCCATGGAGTCGCAAAGAATCGGAAATGACTGAGTGACTAAAGAGCAACAATAATTGTGCCTGATGTTGTGCTTAGGTTATCAAAGTGAATTTTGATATCAAATGGCTTCAAACTCCTGCTTTTCTATTTATCAGTTCTGTGATTCTGAACAAAAATACACTTCTAAATATCTTTTTCTTCATCTGTAAAATGGGAAAAGTAACAACCATCTCATAGGATAGTTTCTAAAACTAAATAAGAAAATTTATAAAGCCATTGACAATAATGGTAGTTGTTTGATAACTGCACAAGAATAATATGATTTATAAAGGCCAGAGTTGAGAGATGAAGTCAGTGAAAGGAGTGTGAAGCTTTAGAGTCTTGAGTGTTGGGCAAAGGAATTTGGAATTTGAGGGAACTCCAAGTTTTTTAATTTTAAATGAAGTTTTTTAAAAAATCAATTTAATTATTTAATTATGTGTGAGGGAGTGGCTTTAGTCCTCAATATTATATTTGAGACTCAGTTTAATATTTATCAATTTATTTTAAAATATTTAGTTAAATATTTCAAATATAAGGCAAAGTGAGGGGGAAAAAGTATATTATTTGCTAAGGACGTTTCTTCACTTGGATGCTAATATTTACATATTAGCCTTTGAATTTTAGAAGATGAAGTTGGTAGGGTGGTGCAGAATGAATGGAAAGGTGGAACCTCTGAGCTGGTTGGGGTCTTTCAATTCTAGCATTATGGTTGTGATTCAAGGATGGGTGGGACACTGGATAGAAGGTTTGCTGTGAGAGACCCCAGCAAGGACAACTTGTTAGGCCTTGAGTCTCCAAAACCATATAATTAATAATTTTCTTCCTTTTGCTTGGGAACAAAGTGTAACTACTAAACAGGTTACACTAAGATGTGTGAGCAATTTTGTCAGAAATATCAATTCTACATATTGCAGCAAAGGAAACATGGAATGTTTGCCAAGTTCTTGTGAGAAATCTCTGTCTAAAAACTGTGCCAGCTTGCTACATATAGAGTCATTACCAAGAACAGAGCCAGCTGGCCTGTTCATCCTACCTCAGAGGAGACAACGGGGGTTATGCCGGATCTTACCCCACCAATGGCTTCCACCCTTGGGGACTAGGGATGGGGCAGGGTACCTTTCTTCCCTGGAACCACAGTCTTCCAGTGTCTGTAACTGCCCGTCCTCACACAGAGAGGCAGAAAGTGTCCACATGTCCTCCTGCACCTGAGATAGAAGGAATCTCACCTGCAGATGCCTGGAACAAAGCTGGGTGCTATTTGCATAACACTTAATCTTTTTCCAAGTGAAGGATCTGAAAAGGGCAAGAGAGATACTCAGTGAGTGTTTTCAGAGTGTCCTGAGATCTCTGTTTCACTGTTTTTTGTCTATTTCCAAGGAGTGACTCACTTTTAATATTGGAAAATACCTAAAAATGTAATTGATTGAATGTAAAAGAATCAAAATAGTTCAACATAGGAAAGCTGTAGCATGAAGAAGGATTGGCCCGGGGGAAAGAGACATGTGGTTTTGGATACCATGAGGACAAACATGCAAATTGTTGTTTGGGAAGGTAATTTGTGTCCCTATGTGTACATGCATGCTCAGTCAGGTCTGACTCTGTGACCCCATGAACTGTAGCTCTCCAGGCTCCTCTGTCAATGGGATTCTCCAGGCAAGAATACTGGAGTAGGTTGCTATGCCCCCTTCCAGGGGATCTTCCCAACCCAGAGGGATGGAACTGGCATCTCCTACATCTCCTTCATTGGCAGGCAGATTTTTTACCACTGAGCCACCTGGGAAGACTTGTGTCCCTATGCAAGTATACAAAAGCCTTCTTGTGGAAGAAAGTGCCAGAATACTGCTGTTAGGGTTGCATGGTGTCCCTGCAAAAGACATGTCCAAGTCCTAATCCGTGGTAACTGTCAACATCATCTTGTTTGGAAACAGGGTCTTTGCAGACATAATTAAGTTGAGGATCTTGAGATGAGATTGTTGTGGATTTAGGACTGACCCTAAATCCAACACCCATGTCTCTTTATAAGAGAGAAAGGGAGGCTTGAAACACAGAATGAGAGACAGTGGAGGAGGTGATGTGAAGACAGAAGCAGAGATGGGAATGATGCACCTGGTAGCTGAGGAACATTAAGGATTCCTCCAGCCACCAGCACCTGGGGACAGACAGGCAATAGACTCTCCCTTAAATCCTGCAAAAGGAACCGGGGCTGACAACCAGACTTTGGTCTTCTGGCTCCACGACAGTAAGCATATTTCTGTTGTTACATGCTGCTCGTGCACGCTCAGTCACTTCAGTCTTGTCCGACTCTCTGAGACCCTATGGACTGTAGCCCGCCAGGCTCCTCTGTCCATGGGATTCTCTAGGCGAGAATACTGGAGTGGGTTGCCATACCCTCCTACAGGGAATCTTCCTGATGCAGGGATCAAACCTGCATCTCCTGCAGCTCCTGCTTTGCAGGCAGATTCTTTACCACTGAGCCACTAAGGATTCCCTATGCTACTCACTTTGTCGTTATTTGTTACAGCAGACTCTGAAAAGAAATACAACCACCCATAAAGCACACACACACAAAGAGGAGACGCAGAACTAGAAAAAAGGACCTTGGTAGGTGTAGAAGTATGCTGTTCAATGTGGTAGCATTAGCCATAAGTGCCTATTCAAATGTAAATAAATTGCATTAAATGGAATTAAAATTTCAGTTCCTCAGTGGCACTAGCCACAGTTCCACTGCTCAGTTGCTCCATGTGGCTCACAGTTACACAGGGGGACAGCACAGAGGGAGAACATATCCATCACTCCAGGAGGTTCTACTGGATGGCACTGCTGTACTAGCCACCAGTCAAGGTTCCATCTTTAGGGGCCGGCGGTGTGCTTGGGGGCTTCATAGCAGCCTTTTTGCTCACACCTGCACTGGAAGACAGCAGTTATCCCTGGTAGTGTCACTTTTGATTATGAAGGAAAAACAGCAGTGAGGTGTAAATATAGTACAACCACCTGTCTCAGGTTTCCTCCCACGTATCATCTTCCAAAGCAACAAACACATAAAATGATTGCATTGATAGACAATTCTCTTCCAGGCCATCATCCCCCATCCATGAGTTCAGAGACCATCAAGCATGTGCTTATCTACAAATACTATGTGAGTCAGATCCAAGTGAATGTATTTATTCAATTCCCTTCCTTGTATATTTCCATTTCATCTTAAAATTTTAAGAGGAGTTTTTCCCCTTTATAGTGATTTACCCTCTAGTGGGCTCTGTGGCTTTTGAGAACTGCAGGAGCTCCCTGATGGGCTTAGAGAACTAGGGAAAGATTCTTAACAGGGGAATGATGTGATATTCACTTGATTTTCCCCAGAAGATGAATCTGGCAATGATGTTAGAATGATTTGAAGGGATAAAGACTATTGGCTGGGTGGTCTTGATGAAAATGGGAAAGAAATTATGTTCTGAATTGCAAAAGCTGCCATCACCGAGATCCACCTGTTCTGAGCTATCTTTAGCTGCATTCGGGAACAATTTATCCACATAACCTTTCTTTCCCTTACTTTTCTTGTCTCCAGGTACAGACAAGGAGGAATTAGCAACATTAAGATGCGAAACAGCATCACAGAACTGTATGTGTATGTGTATATGAGAGAGAGAAAGAGGAGAAATAAAAAGAGGGATGGGAGATATATATCCATATACCAAATATATATCAATATATGGTGGTGCATATATTGTTGGTTAGAAGTAGAATGAATAATATGGCATAGCACTGATAAATTGTTACACCCTGACCTCAAACACATTATCCCCTTCCCCCCAAATCCCTCCCTCTGCCTGCCCTCAGAGCCACATGTGCTGTCACAAAAATGCGCCAAACACACCTGTCCCTCCATCTTTGCTCTTCCTCTTCACCGTCAAGAATGCTGTTTATTGTCCTCTCCCCTGGTGAATCCTGATCCCTTTACAAGACCAGTATATATGTCACTGTCTGTAGAAAGTTTTCTTCTGCTCTTCTCCTCTCTCTTCAGAAGGTATTCCTGCTTCTTATGGTTTTCCCTCTTGACTGTCAAACATGTGTGTGTACCACTCAGAACTTGAGTTCATTCTGCAGTTCTGCATTGTTAATTTTTTATTATTTTCTTTATTGGTTATATGCAGAATCGATTCTGGCAGCATCACTGGATACTCCAGGAGGTCATGCCAAATGGACATCTGAGCTAGGTGAGGGTGACTTGGGAGCTGAATGTGAATTTAGTGCAGGTGTGACTCTCAGCCATCTCACTCCTTACTTGACATGTGCTGCTATGACTTGTTTTCATTCAGCACAGTTCATGGGCCTAAATCTTACAGGTAGCATGTCATTTTACGGCCATACAAATTAGTCCCCATAAGTAACAGATGTCTTCATTCTGCTCGCCCCTCCACAGGCATTTGCCACACCTATCTCATCTGCCCCATCCCTACTGCCTCTTCCCCATCTTGGTAAATGGCCCCACACTCAGTTGTTCAATTCAGAAAGCTGGGGCCATCCTTTATTTCATTCCCCTCTCTTTATTTCTCCTCCTCCTCCCATATCTCATCCATCAGCAGAAACTGTCAATTCTGTCTTAAAATCATCTCTCTCCTTCTGGCCATCTCCACAGCCACCACTCTGACAACCCGTCAGTACTTTTACGTGGATCACAGCTGTAACCTTTTAATTGGCCTTCCCATATCTGTTCTCCATAGAGTGGCCAAATTGACATAGAAATAAAAATTGGAGAATTTCACTTGTCTGGTGAAACATTTTAATGGCTTCCTACTGTCTTCTGAATGAAACTGAAATTTCCAAGCATGACCCAGAGTTGCCTGCTTCCTGGCAATTGTTGGGCTTTTCTCCTACTTACACACCAGGGTCCCTCTTATTGACTTTCTTTCTTCATCTCAGAGTTTTGCAGACTCCTCTGACTGGAATAATCTTCTCTCCTTTCTTAAAAGTTTGAAAAGTGAAAGTGAAATTTGCTCAGTTGCATGCTCCTCTTTCCAGCCCCATGGACTGTAGCCCGCTAGGCTCCTCTGTCCATGGAATTCTCCAGACAAGAATACTGGAGTGGGGAGCCATTCCCTTCTCTAGGGGCTCTTCATGACCAGGGATTGAACCTGGTCTCCTGCATTGCAGGCAGATTCTTCACAATCTGAGCTGCCAGGGAAGTGGGCTCAGTTTTTTATGTTACTTCCTCAAAGAAGCCATCCTTGATTCTCACTAAGTAAAATCCCCTCTTGTTCTTTTTCTATAGTATATTTTGTGTCCTACATAGTACTCAAAGAATTGGCCATGAGTTCAGTTGCTGATGTATTTGTTCAACTATTGTCTTCTCTCCCAGGAGCTACAAGCCACACAAGGGCAGAGATTGTGGCTATTGTGTTCATCTGGTCACCAGCACAGTCTTGGAACAGACTATTAGCTCCATAGAACACATACGAATGAGCGGATAAATGAGTGAGTATTCAGACTCCTCTCACTGTTCTTTTGCTATCAAATCTCTCTTATGCTTTCAGACTTATCTCTAATATCAGCTCTGCACAAAGTCTTCTCCATTCCCTTAAAATAAACTCTTACACGAAGCTCCTATGTTGTTTGTTTAAGGCTTTGATGTTGAGAATCATTATATGAAGTAGTTGAGAGAACAGGCTTTAGAGTAAGCAGGGCTTGAGTTGTATCCTTGCCTAATGTTTTTCACCTTTGTCATCTACTTGGGCAAGTCAATTAGGCTCTCTGCCTTTGAATTTCATTATACTAGGGAGAATATTTCCAACCTTACTTGTATAAGATGCTTGGCCCTATGGAAGGGAACTCAATGAGGGTTGATAGCTACTATTAAATTGGCTCATAATTTTCTATGTATTGATATTTTTATGGAAATATTTTGAAAGCAAGAAATAGTGAACCCTAAACAATGCGATTGAAGGCATTTGATATCTGTGGAATAGGGCAAAAGCACCTTGATACTGGAGAATATCCTGGTTCTGGAGTCAAAAGATCTAATCTCAGCCCTGATTTACCACTTACTGGCTGTGACCATGTATAGATTTCTTATGCTACTGAACTCTCAGTTTCCTGGTGTGATTGGAATCATACTGTTTCAACAGGGGTGTTTGTGAGAATTAAACATAATATATGCAAAAGCCAAGGGCCCATGTATAATCATAGCTGCATAAAATACCTTTAATACTAGATTCATTTCACTCAGTCAGGACAGAAACTTGGTCTAATTGAATATGATCAAAATTGACACCACTAACAATGCTTGGAGAAGGGAATGGCAATGCACTCCAGTATTCTTGCCTGGAGAATCCCATGGATAGAGGAGCCTGGCAGGCTACAATCCACAGGGTTGCAAAGAGTCGGACATGACTGAGCAACTAACACCAACTAGCAATGCTATTAGAACCCCTGTGAATTTTTTCAAGCAGCCCAACTTTCCAGAACTTGACAAAAACGAATTTTCTCAGATTGATAATGAGGTGTAAAGGGCTGGGTGTTTCTCCAATGCCTGCCCATTTGTTTTACGTAATGGCTTCAACCACCCTTGCAATAGTGGTGGGTTCAAGGTAAACTCTGGCTGGGACTGGCTTAACACTCAGACATGATGTCTTTTAAAGGCTCCTGATCAACCAGTAGATGTGTCTTCTGGAAGACATCTGAGAGGGCTGGAGGCATATTGAACACAAAGCCTTCTTTGAAAGAACAAAAAATATTTGATTCTAGGGGAATGGGTATTTATTCAGACATCCCTAATGTTGAATTCTTGAAAGAGATATGTATGAAATTAAAAAAAAAAAAAAGAAAGAGAAACATTTAAGGGCTTCCCTGGTGGCTCAGTGGTAAAGAATCTGCCTGCCAGTGCAGGAGACATAGGTTTGATCCCTGACCCAGGGAGATCTCACATGTTGTGGAACAACTAAGCCCATGTATCACTACTGAGCCTGCGCTCTAGAGCCCAGGAAGCCTGTGCGCCTAGAGCCCGTGCAGCACAAGGAGAGAGTAGCCTCTGCTCTCTGCAACTAGAGAAAACCCATGCAGCAATGAAGACCCAGCACAGCCAAAAAATAAAACTAAAAACATTTACAACAGTATTCCCAAATAGTCTAATGGAGAGGAACTGGGGTCATGTAGTGGATTAAATAGTGTTCCCTCAAAAGTTTTGTCTACCTGGAAACTGTCATCGACTTTAGAAACAGGATCTTTGCTGATGTAATTAAATTGAGATAAGGTCATACTGAATTCGGTGGTTTCTAAATCCAATGTGACTGGTATCTTATTTTTTTTTAATTTTTTTTAAATTTAATTTTAAAATCTTTAATTCTTACATGTGTTCCGAGAAGAGTGGAATTTGTGCCCAGACGTATAGATATAAAGGGAAGCTGGTCATGCGATGATGGAGGCAGAGATTGGAATGATGCTTCCACAAGCCAAGGAATGCCAAGGTCTGTCAACAGCCACCGGAAGCTACCTGAGAGTTCTAATCTAGGGCCTTTGGAGAGAGCATGGCCCTGCTGACACCTTGATTTTAGACTTCTATCCTTCAGGACTGTCAGAAATTTTTTTTAATCATCTGATTTGTGCTGATTTGTTAAGCACCTCCAGGAAATTAATACAGGCTGGCATACTGATACAAGATCATGAACTCTGCCAGATACTGGTTCTGTTTAATATATCCTTATGCAACGTCTTCAAGCCTCAGTTGTCTTCTTTGAAAAAGAGTATGATCTCAAAGCCAGACAAAGACAGAAAAGGAAAGCAAAATTACAGACCAGTTTCCATGATGAACATGGATGAAAAAAAAAACCCCAACAAAATACATGCAAATTTAATTCAACAGCACTTTAAAGTATAATACACCACGATCAAGTGGGATTTATCCTTAGGATACAAGAATGGTTCATTGGCAATAACATGGATGGAATTGAAGACCTTATGCTATTAAGTGAGAGGTCAGTCACAGAAGGACCAACACTGCCTGAATCCATTTATAGGACTACCTAAAATAGTCAAAATGATAGAAGCAGAAAATAAAACCATGGTTACCAGGAGATGGAGGGAGGAGAAATGAGGAGTTGTTGTTCAGCAGGTATAAAGTTGCAGTTTTACAAGATAAATTAAGTTCTGGAAATCTGCTGTGCAAACACCATGCCTATAGTTAATAATATGATGTTGTACACTTAAAAGTTTAATAGGGTAGGTCTCATGTTAATTGTTCATCCCACAAACACAAAAAGAGAAAAAGGGATGTGAGTGAATTATATTGATTGTGGTGATAGGTTGTGGGTGGATACATATATCCAGGAAGGAAATGGCACCCCACTCCAGTACTTCTGACTGGAAAATCCCATGGATGGAGGAGCCTGGTGGGCTGCAGTCCATGGGGTCTCTGAGAGTCCGACACAACTGAGTGACTTCACTTTCACTTTTCACTTTCATGCATTGGAGAAGGAAATGGCAACCCATTCCAGTGTTCTTACGTGGAGAATCTCAGGGATGGGGGAGCCTGGTGGGCTGCCATCTATGGGGTCACACAGAGTTGGACATAACTGAAGTGACTTAGCAGCAGTAGCAGCATGTGTCCAAATTTACCAAATTACACACATTAAATACGAGCAATTTTTTTTGTATATTTGATATTAATTTTATCCCAATTGGTTCAGTTCAGTTCAGTCACACAGTCATGTCTAGCTCTGCAACCCCATGGACTGCAGCACACCAGGCTTTGTCCATCACCAACTCCCAGAGCTGGCTCAAACCCATGTCCTTTGAGTCAGTGATGCCATCCCACCATCTCATCCTCTGTTGTCCCCTTCTCTTCCTGCCTTCAGTCTTTCCCAGCATCAGGGTCTTTATCCCAATAAAGCTACAAAATTGTTGGTGATTTATAGGAATATTAATAAACGGTCTTTGAAGTATGTTGCAAAAAAGAGAAAAGGAGAGGAAGCAGTATGTATAGGAGGCCTCTAGTGCCTCATTTTATGTTGCCTACTTTCTTATTATAGGTTTAATTGACAGAGCTCCCCTCTGCTGACCCTTGTCTGTCCTGCATTTTGCCCCAGGAAAAATGGGGCACTTGTGGGACTCACTACTTTTACCCATTGCAGCCCTGAAAGTGTTATGGTGTCAGCAGCCTGTGATGTCAACATTTGTTATGGTCACAAAATCCAGGGGGAAAATATTCCTCTCTTCAGAGTCTTAGATTGTTCTGGGGTGCTTTCTGCACAGACTTTCAGAGCTGCCTTCGTGATCAGTACTCCAGCTGCCTACAGGATAGATCCTACAGACAACACAGCCTTGGGCTGGTTTTCCGCACTTTCCTGTTTCACCCTTCCTAGGCCCCACTTCCTTTCCTTGTTCGTTTTCCAAATTAAGCTACCTGCACAGAAGCCTGTGTACAGGCTCTGCCATTTGTGGAACCTAGGTTAAGACACAAGCGTGCTGAAGGTGAAGATTTAAATGTATGTAAAGTGCTTAGTCAGTAGCTGGTACATAGAAAGCATCCAATAAATGTTAGTCATTTCCTCGGATGCGATGGAATGTTCTGGAATATAAATTTTCAGTGCACTATCATCAATCTCTCTTTCTAAGTGTTGAGTGGACACATAATGGTAAAAGTTGTTTGTGGTTTTTCAGCTTCAGCTCCCATGTTCATTAACACAAGTGGGGCTGTAATGGTAGAAAACAAGATATCAAATTTCACTTCTCCTTATGACACCCACTTGAAGCTCTGAAGCTAAGAACTAAAAGTGAAATAAAACTATTTAGCAGCCAGAGGGAAAGGAGAATAACAGCATGTGGCTTGTAAATGTAACAAATGTAATCACAGTAATTGAGCAGCCCAGGAAATAATTTGGCCAGCATAATTATATTACAAATTACATATTACACAATTAAACAATTGCATTTTGACCACAAATGGAACTCCAAATACACAATTTGTGGTGAAATTGAGAGGTAATTTAAACTAAGAAAAGAAAAACAAAGGCCCAGAAATGCATTTACATTTATAACCTTATTAAAGAGAATATACCAAGGAAAATAACAAGGAGGAAGAGCAGTATTTTCAATAGGAAAAAAAAAAAAAACTGAAATTTTGCGATACTAAAATAGATGCTGTATGATTACTTGAATCTCCAACATGTATAAAATCCTCAAACCTCATTATTTCTTAAATAGATGTTAAATAGACATTATTTCTCTTATTAGGGGTTTTTCAATTGGACTCTTAAAATGGATGAATGAAGTCCTTAATTCAGCGGGAAATTCCAATATCCAATTGCCAGAGGTTATTGGAGGAATCAAATCTTACTTTCTCTTGTTAAGTGCATATATTCCTGAAGCATGATGATTGGTAGATGCACAAAAGAAATTACTTTTCTCATTCTGCTGTTCCAGATTCTTAGGAATTTGGTCATTTTGTTTGATCCTCATCAAATATTTACTATAGACTTTTCAATTTATAGGCAGTGCAATGGGAACTTAGTAAACACAATTCTCTCGTGAAATGTGTGTTTGATGAGAGAAAAAAAACATTAAACAAAAACGATTACAGATGTATAAACTGTTAAGAAGTAAGGCTGGAGGACACCAGGTATGCTCACACCAGGGTTTTCTAACCAAGCCTGCTGGGGAAGGACTGATATTTACACCATAATCTGAGGATCCCCAAGAAATACAGGACTCCCTACTTATTTTAAAATTAGTAATGGGTAAGGAAGCCCTTCTATAATTTTTTGCCTGGAGGCCTCAAAGTCCAATTTATACTGCAGATGGGAATCATTTAGAGGGAAAAGTAATTGGAGAATATATTTCTCTGTCAAAAAAGAATCTTAAAAAACAACTTGGTAATTTTGGGATGAGTTCTATAGTAATTCTTGGTTTGTGTCCTGAAGCGCTGAAGATTTAATGTCTTGCCCAGTGGAGATTTGAAAGGTACAGTTTAAAACACCCAGACTCTCTTTGCTCAGTACTTGGAGTTTAGGGGCAGGATACCACCAGTGTTTGTGTGTGTGTGTGTGTGTGTGTGTGTGTGTGTGTTTAATAAGCAAAAAAATACTCACTGTGATCCCCACTTATTAAGTGTTTTGCTATTGCTGCTGCTTAGTCATGTCCGACTCTTTGTGACCCCATGGACTGTAGCCTGCCAGGCTCCTCTGTCCATGAAATTCTCCAGGCAAGAGTACTGGAGTGGGTTTCCATTTCCTCCTCCAGGGGATCTGCCCAGATTAGGGATTGAACCAGTGTCTCCTGCATTCCAGGCAGATTCTTTACCACTAGTGCCACCTGGGAAGTCTTCTAATTGCTTTCCTATGAGCTAGTGTCTCTGAGGAGAGCTTTGTCCTACTCAGTCTTCACAACAGTCCATGTGATAGGGGCTGTTCTTGTCCTGTTCTACATAGGGTACAGTTGGAGTTTCCATGGGGTAAGTGAATTGTTTTAGGACCTTAGGTAGTGAATGGTATATCTGGGCTTGAACTCAGTGTTTCTCTGACCCAACTGTCTGCACTCAAGCATTTTAGTGTTAGGCTGTTCATGTGTTTAAAAAAGAGAGAGAGAAGAGAAGAAAAAAAGGAAGAAAGGAAATAAGAAAGTTCATCATTAGATTTGCTCTGGGCTGTAGTTTGTTATCATGTAGGTCTAGTTCTCAGAGTGTGGTCCCCAGAGCAACATTGTTAGCATCACCTGCAAACTTGATAGAAATGAGTAGGCGACTGAATCTGGAACTCATAAGGTGGGAAACCAGTAATCAGTTTTGACAAACCTAGAGGGATTGGATGCTAATTAAAGTCTGAGAACCACTAAGGCAAACATGGAAGGCTCTGCAGAGCCCTTCTGTTTGTTTGGGGGTCCAACAATGTCTGATGACAGGTGATTCTGATTTATTTCCTTTGGCTGGGGCTGCTATAATCCAGAAGTAGCTTTTCCATTCAAGATGAGATTCAAAGCATTTCATGGTCTGAGCTTTTACTCACCATTGCCTACCCCACACTGGTTTATAATTGATCTTTGGTCCCTGAGCTTTTTTATTTTTGATTCATATCACCTGCTGTTTAAAACAGATGACCTCATTAAGAAACTTCCTCTGCTCCCCTCAAGGTCCTGCCTTTGTTTATATTCAAGTGTGTGTATCTTAATTGGAAAATGTGTCAGACCCAGATTAGAATGTGAAAAATCTGGATCCTGGGAAGTGTAGATTTACCATGTGAACTTAATGAAGGAACTTTCTCCCCCAAGACAGAGGGAGACCAACACCACAGGGAAGAAGTCAGTAATGCAGAGGAAGTGAGGGAAAAAAAAAAAAAAAAACAACAGTGAAAAAGAAAAATATTAGATATGTGGAATTAGGTCTTTTTCACAAAAAAAAAAGGGAAACTATATCAACCTGAGATGGGAAGCCACTTGGTTATGCTTCTTCTGGTTCATTTTTTTCTCTCTCTCTCTTTCAGGTAAATGCTGGCTTAAGACTCCACTTAATGCGACTTTCAGGTCATTTAAAGAGACATCGTGACCTTAGACGGGGTTTGTGGGCAAGAAAGTAATCAAATAAATTTGGAACATGCTGTATATTATCTCTGTTTTGAAGGTTTTGTGCACATTAAGCATTTTCTCAGCACATAAGGTATTTCAACAAGCATCTCTCAATATTATTTGACCTAGCATCATTTTTTAATAACAATATCAATTATTATCCTGAGAACATGCTGATCTTAGGTCTTCAACTATATGGTCATTGGTGTGTCAGGTAGTGTGGCCGACTTTGTGACAGTATTTCACAAATTGGCACTTGTGATTGGCGCTATTTTGTTGCACTATATCTGGAATGCATAGTGGGTCTCTGGGTGTAGTAAACAGAATATGAGCTGGGTTCCCTGGGAAAAAAGCACTCAGATGGGGATATTGAGTAAATGACTCTTAAAAGGCTTTTGTACATTTTTGTTCTGGGTTGAAAGTCCATCCACTGGATACCTCTGTTGGATAAAACTTTTGTAGGTAGTTTTCTAGTCCATGTTGGGAAATATTTCATGATAGACACCTTGCTCTTTTGCAATGTCTAATTTGGAGATAGGTCTTCCCAGGTGGCCCAGTGGTAAAGAATCTGCTAGCCAATGCCAAGGGAAGCAGCAGATGTGGGTTCGATCCCTGGGTCAGGAAGATCCCCTGGAGTAGGAAATGGAAACCCATTTCAGAATTCTTGCCTGGAAAATTCCATGGACAGAGAAGCCTGAGGGTGCAGTTCTTGGGGTCACACAGAATCAGACACAACTGAGCACACACACAATTTGGAGATGCAGGTAATGAGATTCAGCCTTGGCTAGAGAGTTTTGAGGAAAACATCAATCCTGGAGGCAGCAAATAGGGATGAAGTTGGCCTGAGCCTGTTCCAGCCTCTTAGTTCTTGGCAATATCTTCAACCATAATCTCAATTCTGCCCATGTGCTGAGATAATCTTGCTAAAGGGCTTCTTGCGATGGATTGTGTAATCCTAGATGGCCCTGCTTGTTCAGTCTCATTTCTCACCATTCGTCACCTTCCAAGCCTTCTAATTATTTTAGGCCCCCCAAATACATAACTATTGGGCTGGCCAAAAAGTTTACTATGGAAAAACCCTGAATGAACTTTCTGGCCACCAAATAGTTTCTTTCTTCATTAGACCAAATGGTTCCTTCTACTCCAAATACTTTTCCTTTCTCCATAACTAATGCTCATTCCTTGTTGACTTCTCAGTTTAGATAACAGTTACCCTGGGAAACATTTTATATTGGGGGTTGTTTTTTTTTAGTTGCAAGTGGTAGAAACTAAGGCTGGCTTATTAAGCAGACAAGGTTATTACATGGATCAAAAATTTTGGAACCTTGACTTCACTTTAGGACCTGACTTAACTATATCTGTTACTGTTGCCAGAATTGAAACTATACCTGACTTTCCAATGAGTGCAGCTGCTAAGACTTGGATGCCGTGAAGGCCAAATGGTTCCATGGGGGCCTTTGTATTCCTCTTTTACAGTACTAAGTCAAAATCTTTCAGAGATGAGTCTGGTTAGTATGGTCTAGGGAATACATCTATGCCCCAGTTACAAAAGAGGCTGTGTGGCAACTCTTCTGGGTCCTATTTTAGGGAAGACATAGGCATATAAGACTGGACATTTCCTGAGGATTCAAAGAAACATCAGAGATGCTGGGCTAGCAGCTGACATGACAAATGTTCACCACACATTTCCTGGTTTTGTAACTGTGTTAGGGGTCCCTCAGCACACTGCACTTTCCCGTCTTGGCATCTCCCTCCCACCTCCATACTGTAATCACCTCTTTACTGTTTGATAACTTTCCCCAGAATGCCTATGAGGAAAAGGGCTGTGTGATGTGTATTTCTTTTTATTTACTATTGCATTGCCAGTCCCCAGCTTAGTATTGCTCTGCAAATAGTAAGTGCTCAATAAAGATCAATTAGTCTGGGTTTCATAAAGCTAGTTTCCAAGGAACCTACATATCATACCTACTAAATTTTCCCTATTATGTCTCATTCCAGCTTTCCTTTTCTTTTTTCCCAGGTTTGTAAGATATAATTGACAACATTGTATAAGTTTAACATGTAAAATGGGATGAAGCATATGTATATATTATGAAGTGATTACCACAGAAAATTAATTAACACATCCATCACCTCACATAGTTATATTAGTTTTTTTTTCTTTTTTAGTAGTGAGAACATTTACAATATACTCAGAAAAATTCAAAAGTACAATACAGTATCACTAACTATAGTCACTATGCTGGACACTGGATGCTCAGAACTTATTTCTTTTATACCTAGAAATACATCCTCTTTCATCAGCATTTCCTCTTTTCTCCCATCCCAGCTTGTAACCATCAATGTCTCTGTTTCAATGAATTTAGGCATCTTTTAGATTCCATTGCAGTGAGTTTAGATATATTTTAGATTTTTTTTTATAATTTTAGACTTTTTTGAGAGCTTTACCAATAGCTCAGTTGGTAAAAAAAAATCTGCCTGCAATGCAGGAGATCCCGGTTTGATTCCTGGGTCAGGAAGATCCGTTGGAGAAGGGATAGGCTACCCACTCTGGTGTTCTGGCCTGGAGAATCTCATGGACGGTCCATGGGGTTGCAAAAAGTTGGATACAACTGCGTGATTTTCACATTAGACTTTTTTTAGATTCCACATGTATATGAGACCATGCAGTGTTTTCATTTCTCTGGCTGACTTATGTTATTTTGGATTAATGCCCTCAAGATTCATCCATGTTGTTACAAAGGGCTGATTTCCTTTTTGTTATATAAGGCTAAATATCATTCCATGGGCCTTTATCCAACATCAGACACTTAGGTTGCTTCCATGTTGTGTTGGCTATGGTGAATAATGCTGCAGTAAATGTGGGGTTGCAGATATGTCTTCAAATCCATGATTTCATTTCCTTTGGATATACATCCAGAAGTGGATCCCTGGATCAGCCTTCCTTTTCAACTGGTACCCAAAGAGAATTTTGGAATAACTTCCAGAGATGCCACTGGGAAATTCTTAGTTTCCACTGGAATATGCCAGAAGTTTTTAGGCCTTAAAGTGAATTCTCAATGAGAAATGAGGAAGGTAAGACTAGAAAAAGAGATTTTTAATGGGAATAATCTTTTGTATATTTTATATCTTTGGGTCCTTTTTGGCTCTTCATCCAGATTATGTTCTCACATTATTCTAAGTTCTGCCCAGCAAAACAAAAGTAAACAGTGAAGTAGAGATGAGCTTTTCATAGAAGTAATGTCAAATCAGGAGGACTACTAAAGTTAAAAGCAAATGTGATAAAAAAAAAAAAAAAAAACAAACCCACAACAAAAAACCAAATGATTGTTCAAATACTTACAGGAACTAGTGAGTTCAGCAAAATTCCCAGGTCAAAGATTAGTATACAAACACCAATTATATTTTTATATTAGAGCAATAAATGCATTAAAGTAAATTCAAAAATTACCATTTACATTAGCTTTGAAAAGTATCAAATACACAAGAATGCATTTACCAAAAGAGGTATGAAACTTCTATAGTAAAAACTTAAAAATTATCACATAGCTGAGAGAAAATAAAGTTGTCTTAAATAAATAGATATACCATGTTTATGGACAACAATATTGTTAAGATGTCAGCTGTCCTCAAGTTGATCTTTAGATCCAATAAAATCTGAAGTCAGGGAAGGAATCTAGAGTACAGTACAAATTTGGACGTTGTTGGTATAAAGTTAACATTTTAAGTCTTGAGTCTGGATGTGATTCCCAGAACAGTGATGTAGGAGAGGCCTAATGACTTTGGGACATTTAAGAGTTTGGAAGTTCAGGAAATGAGGAACCAATAAAGACTAAGACGTTAGTGAGGTGGGAGGGTGTGGTCTCTGAAGTGTTCCAAATGAAGACAGTGGATTCTGAGTTCAAGAAAGGGTGGGTGGGGCAGGCAAGAGTTTTCTGCTCTGTTGTATAAGCAAGTCGTTTTGTCTCTTGGCCCACAAAGCCTACAGTATTTACTACTGACTAGGACACAACTGCGCAACTTCACTTTCACTTTCATGCATTGGAGAAGGAAATGGCAACCCATTCCAGTGTTCTTGCCAGGAGAATCCCAGGGACAGGGGAGCCTGGTGGGCTGCCGTCTATGGGGTCGCACAGAGTTGGACACGAATGAAGTGACTCAGCAGCAGCAGCAGGCTCTGATCTACAGACTTCACCAAGAATTGTGATAAAGTGGTGCTGGAGGATGTGACAGTGTGTTAGAAGTAAAAATCTTCAGAAAATTAGGGAACGTGGACTAAGTGTTAGTAGTTGACTGCACCAAGGAGGGTAGTAGATGGAAGAGTCTGATGACATGAGATTTAAACCTGGGTCATGATCCCATACTTTTTAATACTTTTAGAAAACCTAGCAGGAGAATGGCAAGTAGTGGCAAAGGATATTATCAAGAATAAAAAGAGTTTTAAATGAGCTTTAAAAAGTCACTCTTGCCATTATCATTATGATATATAAATGGTTATTGTGTTGAAGTAGAATTCAGTAGACACTTGAAAACTATACAAAGGTTAAGTATATAATAAATAGTGGGTCATAAATGTAGAATTTTTAGCAAGTTTTTATGCAGTTCTGAAACCAAACCATCCTGTGAAAGTATTCTAAATGTCCTTGGATTCAACTCTAGTGTCTCTTTCAGAAGTAAACTTGCCATGCAAATTAGTCATTGCTTGAAGAAACAGGGTCCTCAGGAAGCTAAAATTAGAACTACTATCCAAGGAATTGTTATTGCATATTTCAAACAACTGATGCTCTTCTCCATCCCAGTCATAACAAGGTACAGAGGGACAATGGAATCATTTTTAATGGATAGATACTTTTCTAGCTAACTTTTTTTGGAAAATTGTTTTTAAGGGAGGCAGCATGAAATGGTGAAAAGCCCTGAACTTAAGTAGGAACCCCAATCTACCATTTTCTGGTGGTGTGACATTCGGAAAAGACTAAACCTCTTTGAATCAAAGTTTCCAAAATTGTAAAATGGGGATAATGTTATTAAAGCACATTGAATTTTTGTGACTAAGAAATGAAATGTCTGTGGAAGTTCTTAGCACTGTTCCCGGCATATGCTGTGTAAACTCTATGAAATAAGCCTGAATCTGAACCAACAAGATGTTTCACTGATCTTCAAACAACATTCTTACAGGCTCATGACTTTTTAAGATAAGCTTAAAAATTCCTGGAAAAAACAGGCATTTTGCTAAAATATTTTAAATGACTATTATATATCATTTAGGTAATAGGATAACCAAGTTAATGGGTATCTTTAGTGAAAGTGAAAGTGTTAGTTGCTCAGTCATGTCACATTCTTACCCCACAGCTATAGCCTGCCAGGCTCCATTGTCCATGGAATTTGATGTGGGTAGCCATTCTCTTCTCCAGGGGATCTTCCTGACCCAGGATCAAACCCAGGTCTCCTGCATTGCAGACATATTCTTTACCATCTGAGCCACCAAGAAAGTCTTGGATATCTTTAGGGGGAATACAAAATGTTATGTACAGAAACATAAATCTTCACACTCATTTATTCTATATAAAAGGCCAGTGAGCCCAAATTAAAAAAAAAAAAAAGAATGCCAATTGAGGTATACTGGAGAGTCAATGTTCTGTTTTACAGATTTCAAATGTTTTTGAATAACATGTTCTTTCCTCCCCAAAATCATAGGACTTGGCTAGTGAGACATCATTTTTTGACTCTGTGTGTAGAATCTTGGTTTTGCTGAGAGAAACATTCAGATCTTTATGAATCTCCTTTTAATTCTGTTGAGATTCACCAACTTTCTATGCAAATCTTTTACCGATTCTAACTGCATGCACTTTTAACTTTCACTAAAACTTGATCTTTCACTGCATGGCCATTTGTCATAAAAAATAAAGCTTTTGTCACCGTTTGGGAATTCTGTACACCTCCATAATGATCTTAGAACAGCAAAGCCTCCTTGAGATATGACTCCTGAGGTGAGGCTGACTTCCTATCTAAGTGGTTTGTTCTCATAAGCTACCCCTCACATTGCTTGAGGCTCAAATTTCTGCTTCAGCAAAATAGAGATAGACTGCAGTATGGCTGAAAGTTTGAGATCCCTGATTATAGTCACGGGATCTGGTTCAAACCCTAGTTCCTTGCCTTATTGGCTACATGATTTTGGATGAATTGCCTAATATCTTATTTCTTCTGATAGTTTCAGCTTGGCAGGCCAGTTAGTCAGTAGTAATCAGGGGTGAGAGGTCAGGGGACATGGTGGTCTTTGAACTCAATTTATCTAGGGGAGATTGAGTTCAAAGCAGAAAAATAAATTGTCAATGCAAAAAGTAAGAATAGAGTTAAAAATGTGAGCTATGACCACAGAGAAGAGCCAGGTAGAAGCTGTACTAGAGCAAGGAGCAGAGACAGAGGGTAGGAGAAGGTGGGGCCTAGCAAAGCAAGAGGTGCCCAGCATTTCCCAGGAAGCTAGGCTATTTGCTAATGATTCATTTCACAGGCTGTTAAGGGCTTTCTGATTTGAATCCCAATTGCTCTGGTTTAAAGCAAAAATTGAGAACTGGAGGCACCATTTTCAAATTCAACCCACAAGCCAGAGGTAATAAGAAGAAGACGTAAGGTATACTGAACACTTACTACACATGAGGCTTGTTCTAAGTATTTTATGCATATTAGCTCATTGTCACCACTCAGCGATTTTTTTGAAATGGATACCACTTGTATCCTCAGTTTACTAATGGGGGAACTGGGTTGACAGCTAGTTAAGTTGTAGTGTTTGTCTTTAAGCCTAGGTAGACTGGTTCCAGAGTCTAGGCACTTAACCACCATCCTATAATAGAGGTCATATCCCCATGTCAGGAAGAACGCAGTTGGAGATGGATGGCAGAATTGGACCCATACTCTGGGCTTGGTGTGGGGACAAACATGTAAAATAGGCTTTCATCCTTTGACTGCCTTCTCTATCCACCTTATTGTCTTGCTTCCATACCATTTTCTCAGGCATTTTCACGCACTGTTTTTTTTTTTTTTTTTTTTTTTTACTGCTTTTTCAGGTCATAAAGTTTTTTTTTTTTTTTTTTTAATTTTAAAATCTTTAATTCTTACATGTGTTCCCATGCACTGTTTTAAATAACATCAACATATCATTTTCACAGATTTCTTTAAGGTAATATGCTCAACATATTACCTTAACATTTCATTAAAAAGTCTATTCTTTCATTAGAAAACATATATTTTGCCTACCCTGTGTTTTTAAGTAGTTGCCAACATTTTAATTTTGGAAGATCAAAAAAAAAAAAAAAAAAAGCTACACTTTCAGCTTTGATTAGGAAAACCAGAGACCTGGGCAGGTTTGGGACGGTGTTCCTGCTGGCTGCTGCTATGCTGCCTCATGCAGCAGGTGCTGCTCTGCAGAGCCCTGCAGTCCCAGCACCTCTGCCACATTGTTCATGTATGTCACCGGCCTTTCCTCAGTAGGGCTGTGTGACCTCAGGTTTAAAGGTCTCAGGTGGACTGGAAACATCAATGATAGCAGAGTGGTCCCAGAATTACCTACAGGGCCATGTAGAAAACAATTGAATTTAAAATTAAAACAGTGGTACTTAAACAACTGAAACTAGACTATGCAGCTGTTAACACCTACTTATGGGATTTTAGAGCATTGGCTTATAAATGATTGCTAGCCTTTATTGACTATGCCAAAGCCTTTGACTGTGTGGATCACAATAAACTGTGGAAAATTCTGAAAGAGATGGGAAGACCAGACCACCTAACCTGCCTCTTGAGAAACCTATATGCAAGTCAGGAAACAACAGTTAGAACTGGACATGGAACAACAGACTGGTTCCAAATAGGAAAAGGAGTACGTCAAGGCTGTATATTGTCACCCTGCTTATTTAACTTCTATGCAGAGTACATCATGAGAAATGCTGGACTGGAAGAAACACAAGCTGGAATCAAGATTGCCGGGAGAAATATCAATCACCTCAGATATGCACATGATACCACCCTTATGGCAGAAAGTGAAGAGGAGCTAAAAAGCCTCTTGATGAAAGTGAAAGAGGAGAGAAAAAGTTGGCTTAAAGCTCAACATTCAGAAAATGAAGATCATGGCATCTGGTCCCATCACTTCATGGGAAATAGATAGGGAAACAGTAGAAACAGTGTCAGACTTTATTTTGGGGGCTCCAAAATCACTGCAGATGGTGACTGCAGCCATGAAATCAAAAGATGCTTACTCCTTGGAAGGAAAGTTGTGACCAACCTAGATAGCATATTAAAAAACAGAGACATTACTTTGCCAACAAAGGTCCGTCTAGTCAAGGTTATGGTTTTTCCACTAGTCATGTATGGATGTGAGAGTTGGACTGTGAAGAAAGCTGAGTGCCAAAGAATTGATGCTTTTGAGCTGTGGTGTTGGAGAAGACTCTTGAGAGTCCCTTGGACTGCAAGGAGATCCAAGCAGTCTATTCTGAAGGAGATCAGCCCTCGGATTTCTTTGGAAGGAATGATGCTAAAGCTGAAACTCCAGTACTTTGGCCACCTCATGCAAAGAGTCGACTCACTGGAAAAAGACTCTGATGCTGGGAGGGATTGGGGGTAGGAGGAGAAGGGGATGACCGAGGATGAGATGGCTGGATGGCATCACTGACTCGATGGACGTGAGTCTGTGTGAACTCCGGGAGATGGTGATGGACAGGGAGGCCTGGCGTGCTGTGATTCATGAGGTCGGAAAGAGTCAGACACGACTGAGCGACTGAACTGAACTGAAACTGAGACTCTGTTTAAGTCTTTCCAGTCTTCCTGACCCAAGGAGCGCACCCATGTGTCTCACGTCTCCTGCACCGCCAAGTGGGCTCTTTACTACTAGCGCCACCTAGGAAGCCCAGAGAGAATGTTAAACTGGGTCACTTTATGCCAGTGCATATGACAGCTCTGTTAGCTGGTCCCCTGGCATCTAGGATGACTCCTGACAATGGTTTGCTTGTCATTACCAGGCCTAGTGCTAAGAAAAACTTCCAGATATCATCATCCTCTTTCTTTCCTTACCATAGAATCTTAGATACCAGGTATTAAGGATGATGGCATTACAAGATAAGAGGAATTTAATCTGGGTTCATTACCTGAAGGTAGTTCATTACCTGCAAGGACCATTGGCACTGAAGAAAAAAAAAATTATGTATTTTTACATATAAAAGCACATAGAATTCTCACAGCTATCTTATAAGTTCCCTGTTATCTCATTTTTACAGATGAGGAAACTGAGGCACAGAGCAGTTAGTAACTTGCCCAAGGTTACAAGGCTAGTCAATAGCAGAGCTAGAATTTGAACACAGGCTAATGGTCTTCAGAGTCTTGCTTTTACCCATCCTACTTCTCAAAAACATCCACTGAGCATGTGTGAAGATCCAGGCAGGAAGTAATGCTCTAGGCATGCAAAGTCCATAAACACACATCATTGTTATACTTAAGGGGCTCATGGTAAAAAAACAGAAGCACCCTCATGAAAATATTCAGTAATTTGACATACTTATTGAGTGCAGACTCTATATCTGCCACTGCTATAGAGGAAGAAGGTCATCTACTGTGAAAGGTGGTAGAGGTAGGTCAGGATGGAGAGACACGGAAGGAAGGGAACCACTTCACTCAGGGCACTCTTCCCTTGGGAGACAACAGTCTGCTCAGATCCTGTGGGTTACTTATGGTTTTGCCAGCATTAGAACAATTCTAGGGATCTTTAGCCCCTGGAGGAAGGCACAGTAACCCACTCCAGTATTCTTGCCTAGAGAATCCTGTGGACAGAGAAGTCTAGTGGGCTACAGTCCATGGGGTCGCAAAGAGTTGGACACTACTGAAGTGACTTAGCATGGCACGGCAGGGGCCTTTAGGCATGTTCTATTTCTACTCAAGCACACAAAAACCAAACCCCTTTCCCCTCTCACTTATATGCACAGTTTCTGTACCCTGTGATCATCTTTGCTTAGCTATTTTAGGAATAGGAACAGAGAACAATTAAAAATTATCAATTACTGTAAATAAACTTGACAGTCAATATCTCTCCTGATACCATAAACCCATGCAGCTATTGACTCACTAACAGGTGAATAATTCTCCAGGATCAATGATGACAGTAATGCTTTGCTAAATTTAGAGCAATCAAAGTAAATACACAAGTACATAGGGTCAAAACAATTCCTCATATCCACAAGGGAAATTTTCATCAAGTTAATGTGCCATGATGAAGCAAAAACGAGTGGAAAAAAAAAATCCACTTCTCCTTGAAATGAACTTTTTTTTTTCCTGTGGATCATTCTCAAATTATTTTCTTTATTTCTAAAATTTATGATATTCTGTGCAGCAATGATATTAGCTGAGAAAAATGATGAAGAGTCAGCATCAATACAGAGGCACTCCTGTTAAGACACTTGTGAAAGAGTTCAATAATCTTTCACATCCCATGACTTCAGCTTGGTGATTGCAACAGTTATTTGTATTCCTTTGCTTTTGCTGTTCTCCTCATGTTATAGCTCATCATGGCACTTTGGATATTCCCTACCTGAAATATATAGTGCTTTGAAAAAATTTTTACAGTGGGGTTTATAGTAAGCTGAAATTTCATATGGGTCTCTATATTCAAATACTTATTACTGTAGATATTTATATACATAGATGCACGAAGCTATGCTCTGTGATTAAGAGTGAGTCCAGAGAGACTGGAGTTCTAATTCTATCTCTGCTTAGCTTTGACCTTAGGCAAACTCCTTTACTTCTCTGTAATTCCTTTTCTCGATTTATTAAACAGAGTTAATAAGAGAAGTTTCCGCATAAGATAGAAGAGTATAGATGATTGAAATGTTTTCCATGAACAAGATGAAGATAATACAGAAAAAAACAAAGGCACTCAGACTTGGGTTGAGAGAGCCCAGAGAATTTCATACATTTCCTTCCTCATTATCTTGAATAATTTTCTCTCATTTACAAAATAAATACTAAAGTATAAATTCCTTAGCTGGACTTCAGTATTCTCACTCCAGTGTACTTTTAAAGTGTACTTTTATCTTCCTGTAATAGTCTGGGCTCAGATTCAAATATCTGAGTTCAGCTCAGAATATACTATTAATTAGCTGTGTGCTTTGAATAGGTTGCTGAACCTCTCTGAACCTTAGTTTTTTCAAATGAATAATGTTAGATGATTATTATCTTACAGATAATGAAGAAGGTTGAGTAAAACATTTAGTATAGAATCCCACACATCCTATGTACCCAATAAAATGTTCTCTCTCGTCTTCCTTTGTATGAAAAGTCCCCTGTATGCGAAGGCATTTGAAAGAGCTATGCATCATCCTCATTCTGACAGAGCAGCTGGCCAGAAGAACACTGCAGTTATGTTGCTCACTAACATTGTGTAAATACCTAAATGCCTATATAGAATGCAGATAGATTTTACTTCCTAATGTCATCGAGTTTCTTAAAGTCAGCAGTTATGAGTGAAAGACTATTCTTGTGGATATACATGAAAACATTGTCATTTCAAAACTTAATTATGACAAAAGTATGGAACTGAGAAGAATAAAAATTCCATGCAGCAGAACATTGCAAATTGGCCAGAAAGTATAGTGGGGTATAGGGTTAAAAAAAAGAAAAGAAAAATCTGCATAGCATAGAACTTCACGGGCTTTTCCATTTGGGAGAGAGTGGTGAGTCCCCCCTGGAGAGCCCTCTCTACAAACAGCACTTTGGTCTTGGCCTGTGTACACCCTTAGCTCTGCCAAGCTTTCCTTTCTCATGAACTTCTTCAGTGAATTCAATTGACACTTCTTCCTGGACCCAGTAAATACAGTTCTCCACCATCTTTTAGAAAAGCAACTTTGTCCACCATTCAAAGCAACTGCTGCCTAATCCTGTTATGTTTATGGTTGTTGGTTAGATTTTGTTTAGTAGTTATAGACATCAGCATTTCAAGTTCTTTTAACATTCTTTTGGTTCAGTTCAAATGACCTATGAAAAGTACTGATGAATCATTAATGGGACAGTCAATTCAGTTTTTCATTCCAGCACAACAAAGTTTTCCATTTTGGTATTTATAAAAATTACTGTGATAAATCATGTTGAGTCCCAGTTCCATTTCAGTTCCTATTAGACCCTGTGCCAAATCTTGTTGGACTCACATTCAATCTGCTTTCACATAATAGAAACCTTGTGCATTTGAGGAAGGAAAGTGGCCTCTATTTTTCTGATGGTAAAAAAAAGAATTGTTTCTTTTCACACATGCATGATTTGTAAGAGGGTCCTCTTACAAATCCTACAAATCCCTGTAAAAAGGTGGTTTATGTTCCTGCTGATATAAGTGACAAAACAAAAGAAATGCAGTAATTGTGACCTTGGGAAGTTATGAGACAGCTACTTTACAATACGTACATGTTTAGGCAGTTTAGAATCATGTTCTTTAAAAAAAAAATAATAGGCTAAAGAGATATACCACTTATTAAGTCCATACCAGGTATAAATAATGCATTCAGTATTTATGAGATTTATCTTATTTAATCTTCCCAATTTAATGAAGTGATGTTATAGGTATTAGATAACTTCTCTGAAGCAACGTACTTGTCAAGTGGTGGAGCCGATTTTGAATCTAGGTCTAGCAGATATCCAGATGACACCACCCTTATGGCAGAAGGTGAAGAGGAACTAAAGAGCCTCTTGATGAGAGTGAAAGAAGAGAGTGAAAAAGTTGGCTTAAAGCTCAACATTCAGAAAACGAAGATCATGGCAGCTGGTCCTATCACTTCATGGGAAATAGATGGGGAAACAGTGGAAACAATGTCAGACTTTGTTTTCCTGGGCTCCAAAATCACTGCAGATGGTGACTGCAGGCATGAAATTAAAAGATGCTTACTCCTTGGAAGAAAAGTTATGACCAAACTATATAGCATATTGAAAAGCAGAGACATTACTTTGCCGACTAAGGTCCATCTAGTCAAGGCTATGGTTTTTCCAGTGGTCGTGTATGGATGTGAGAGTTGGACTGTAAAGAAAGCTGAGTGCTGAAGAATTGATGTTTTTGAATTGTGGTGTTGGAGAAGACTCTTGAGAGTCCCTTGGACTGCAAGGAGATCCAACCAGTCCATTCTAAAGGAGGTCAGCCCTGGGTGTTCTTTGGAAGGAATGATGCTAAAGCTGAAACTCTAGTACTTTGGCCACCTCATGCGAAGAGTTGACTCATTGGAAGACTCTGATGCTGGGAGCGATTGAGGGCAGGAGGAGAAGGGGACGACCGAGGATGAGATGGCTGGATGGCATCATTGACTCGATGTACGTGAGTCTGAGTGAACTCCGGGAGATAGTGATGGACAGGGAGGCTTGGCGTGCTGCGATTCATGGGGTTGCAAAGAGTCGGACACGACTGAGTGACTGAACTGAACTGAACTAGTAGATTTCAAAGCCCAAATTATTTTAACTCTACTCTGCCAATGCCCTCCAATTAGAGAAACTTATAAGTAGAAGCATCTTTGCATTGGGAAATTTCATATCAATCATTTTTTGCAGGGCTCTCTTTTTTTATTCTAAACAGGCTTGGTAAGTTATGGTGAATGAAAAAGAAGAGAAATCTGGTCTTTGACTCCAGGTTCTGTAACTTGCTAGCTGTGTGATCTCAATCAAGCATCTTAGGTGCTCAGATCCTCTATTTTCTTCTCTGTGAAGTGGGGGTAATAATAACTGCATTGCAGAGTTGTTGGGAATTTATAAATAATATATACGCATCTCTTGCAGCAGAAGTTCTGGAGAGTTGTTCAATAAAATGCAGCCATTCCTCCTTTTATACCAAGTAAATATTTAGCTGGTGATACAGAAAACAGTTAACTCCAATTGATTCTAATATTTTGAACCAGAACAACAGAATGTCTCCTTCATAAGGAGCTGGACAAAGAAATGGCTGAGAAATAATGTCTTCATACACATAACTGCTAGCAATTTTAGTAGATATTGAAGAATCACTAATGTAACCTGCAAGGCAAATAGGTCTGTAAAAGGTCAAAATAACAAATGCATTCTTTCACTTTCTCAAGCTTAAAATGCCTCGGGTAAAAAGAAATTTGTAGTTTTCCACTAAGCCTTTTTATTCATTCCTTATTTTTTTTAAAGTCATGCCATAAACATAACAGGTCCTACACTATAAGTTAGAGTAATTTTTAAAGTGGTAGGCCAAATTACATGCATGTCACCTAGTAACATTTTTCTGAAAGCACTAATATTGCTCTAAATAGGGTCAAAATAGCCAATTTCTGAAAAAGCAGAAAATAAATGTTGCAAGCATTTTTATTATTACATTTGATAGTCCTCTGGCTGGAGACTTTCAAACTGGGATTATTCTGAGTAATAAAAGTAAGTGAAAGCAAACAAACATCCCTCTATAGATGGCTTCTCTTTTCTCTTATTCCTTGGGAGCAGCAAATATGCATAAGACACTGAAAATTTTCACTGCAGGCTTTTATCACAGTGAAAATCACTGAGTACTCTGCCTAATGAAAATTGTTGCACTCAACTAGCGGAAATCAACAGTCAAAACTCTAACCTTGAATTTTAGAACCCTTGTGACCCTTAGAAGTACATTTCCCTATACTGACGTATAACACCATAGGAGATGGAAGTTGATAATTTCAAGTGGTGTTTGCCATTCCAAGTCTAGCCCAGAGGTAGAGTGAACGTTGGTGATTTAACCAGTGTCCTCCTTTCAGTTTTCTGAGACAACATGCATTCATTGTCTTAATGCATACCAGTCTTCCTCTTTCCTCTCTGACAAAAATTCTCAGAAACTCTGAGTAGACTAAAATTTACACATGAATTTCAGACTCTAAGGCATCCAGTAACTTATCCAAAATACACAGCATTTAAGATAGAACCAAGTCTCAAACCAAGTCTTTGGACTATCAGCCTATCACTTGTCTTAACATGAGAACCTGAAAAGAGAGTTTGGACAAGAGGAAAAACAAGAGGAGCATGTGAACTGGATCCCTCAGCAGGCACCAAGAAGAGAAAAGGACAAGAAGGTGAGACTAATTTTGTCCCAGTTCACCCAGAGCAGCTCAGCTTCTGGGCAACTGAGATCCAAGATATGCTATCTGCAGAGGCCAGAAAACCAGGGGAGACACAGGAATGAGCAGATCCAACCTTGTGCCTTGGGGACACTGAAGACACCAGGACTGTCTCCTTCTGGATGTTTCTCACCTCTGATGATGATAGTACCTATTCCACAGGATTATTGTGAGGGTTAGTTGATCCACATAAAGTTCTTCAAACAGGGTCTAACATGGGGAAAACAATACTAAATTAGGGGCAATAATCATTTCTTTATAAAAACAATATTCCTTCCTTTCCATTATCAGCTCAGTTCAGCTTAGTTGCTCAATTGTGTCTGACTCTTTGTGATCCCATAGACTGCAGCATGGGCTTCCCTGATAGCTCAGTTAGTAAAGAATCTGCATGCAATGCAGGAGATTGCAGTTCAGTTCCTGGGTTGGGAAGATCCGCTGAAGAAAGGATAGGCTACCCACACCAGTATTCTTGGGCTTCCCTTGTGGCTCAGCTGGTAAAGAATCCGCCTGCAATGCGAGAGACCTGGGTTTGATCCATGGGTTGGGAAGATCCCCTGGAGAAGGGAAAGGCTACCCACTCCGGTATTCTGGCCTGGAGAATTCCATGGACTGTACAGTCCATGGGGTTGCAAAGAGTGACACGACTGAGTGACTTTCGCTACCACTACTACTAGACTGCAGCACACCAGGCCTCCCTGTCCATCACCAACTCCCGGAGCTTTACTAAACTCATGTCCATCAAGTTGGTGATGCCATCCAACCATCTCGTCTTCTGTCATCCCCTTTTCCTCTTGCTTCAATCTTTCCCAGCATCAGGGTCTTTTCCAGTGAGTCAGTTCTTCACATCAGGTGGCGAAAGTATTGGAGTTTCAGCTTCAGCATCAGTCCTTCCAATGAATATTTAGGACTGATTTCCTTTATGATTAACTGGTTTGACCTCCTTGTTATCCAAAGGACTCTTAAGAGTCTTCCTCCAACATCACAGTTCAAAAGCATCGATTCTTCAAAGCTCAGTTTTCCTTATGGTCTGACTCTCACATCCACACATGACTACAGGAAAAACCATAGCTTTGACTAGACAGACCTTTGTTGACAGAGTAATGTCTCTGCTTTTTAATGGGCTGCCTAGGTTGGTCATAGCTTTTCTTCCAAGATGCAAGCTTCTTTTAATTTTGTTGCTGCAGTCACCATCTGCAGTGATTTTGGAGCCCAAGAAAATTAAGTCTCTCACTGTTTCCGTTGTTTCCCCATCTATTTGCCATGAAGTGATGGGACTGGATGCCATGATCTTCATTTTTTGAATGTTGAATTTTAAGCGAACTTTTTCACTTTCATCAAGAGACTCTTTAGTTCCTCTTCACTTTCTTCGTAAGGGTGATGTCATCTGCATAACTGAGGCTATTGATATATCTCCCAGCAACCTTGAATCCAGCTTGTGCTTCATCCAGCCCAGAATTTTGCATGATGTATCTCCCTATAAATTAAATAATCATGGTGACAATATACAGCCTTGACATACTCCTTTCCCAACTTGAAACCAGTCCATTTTTCCATGTCCAGTTCTAACTGTTGCCTCTTGACCTGTATACCAATTTCTCAAGAGGCAGGTAAGGTGGTCTGGTATTCCCATCTCTTTCAGAATTTTCCACAGTTTGTTGTGATCCTCACAGTCAAAGGCTTGAGCCTAGTCAATGAAGCAAAAATAGATGTTTTTCTGGAATTCTCTTGCTTTTTCTATGATACAACGGATGTTGGCAGTTTGATCTCTGGCTGCTCTGTCTTTTCTAAATCAAGCCTGAACATCTGGAATTATCTGTTCATGTACTGTTGAAGCCTAGCTTGGAGAATTTTGAGCATTACTTCACTAATGTGTGAGATGAGTGCAATTGTGCAGTAGTTTGAACATTCTTTAGCATTGCTTTTCTTTGGGATTGGAATGAAAACTGATCTTTTCCAGTCCTGTGGCCACTGATGAATTTTCCAAATTTTCTGACATATTGAGTGCAGCATTTTCACAGCATAAGCTTTTAGGATTTAAAATAGTTCAGCTGAAATTCCATCACCTCCACTAGCTTTGTTTGTATTGATGCTTCCTAAGGCCCACTTGACTTCGCACTCCAGGATGTCTGGCCCTAGGGGAGTGATCACACCATCATGGTTATCTGAGTCATTAAGATCTTTTTTTGTATAGTTTTTCTGTGTATCTTGCCATCACTTATTAATATCTTCTCTTCTCTTAGGTCCATACCATTTCTGTCTTTTATTGTGCCCATCTTTGCATGACATGTTCCCTCTAATTTTCTTGAAGACATCTCTAGTCTTTCCCATTGTATTGTTTTCCTCTATTTCTTTTCATTGCTCACTTAGGAAGGCTTTCTTATCTCTCCCTGAGATTCTTTGGGACTCTGCATTCAATGGATATATCTTTCCTTTACTCTTTTGTCCTTCGCTAGGAGTGTGCATGTCCATGACTACAGATTTGGAAAATACTTTAATTAACAAACACTTAAATAGTGCTTCATATGTGCCTTGGACATATAATAAGCTCACATCTTAATAAGGAAGTATCATTGCATCTTCATTTACAGGGAGGATATAAAACCTGTTTAAAAGTCCAGTTGGTGAAAGAGCTGGTTTCAGTGTCAAGAAAATCCACGAGTCAAACCATTACCTTATGTTGTCTCTCAAACAGAAAAACGAATCAGCAATATTCATAATTTCTCTACCCAGGCATTTTAATTTTGTTTCTACGCTCCTTTAGTTACTTCTGTCTTTGGGTAGCTTGTTTTGAAGACATGCTGTTTTTCATTTGGTTATTTCATGTTGTCAGCATCATCATGACAAGATGCAACATTCCACTGGGAACCTACAATATTCCAGGCATCATAGTAAGTACTCTACACACACTTTCCAATTTGACCTTCATAGCAATCCTGTCAGGTAAGTTTTTTTTTCCCCATAGTATAGATGAAGACATAGGGAGGTTATCTTTAAAAACTCTATTCTTATAGGCTTCTCATTCAAAAGTAACTATGCAGCAGAGATTAACAGCAATTTAGAAGCAACAAGGAAGTTTAGGATGGCCTGGCCTGATTTTATGGGTGAGCATGGAGAGAATGTCTGACTTTTCCAGTGTCACGCCTCAGGGTTGGAACAGAGGCATGACTAGAAGCACAGATCTATGAATTCTATCTAAATGCTCTAAGAACATCCCATGTCTCCCCTACCCATTCTTGCATAGTGTTTCAAATCAGAGCTTTTTGTTATTGTCCCTTTCTTTTATCATTCATTTCCTCTAAGCAGTGTAAGTGACAAAGTCAATATTTCTGAGCTGATTGGTCCCTTAGCATCCTGCCTTGTGATGCATTTGACTATTTGTTTGCAAGAGCTTTCATGGTGCTGTTGATTCTCATGACTGCTTCCATCTCCATGGATCACCCAAGACATCAACATCCTTCTCTTGTGGGACCTGCGTTATATATACACAGGAAAGTTAACTTTGAGCTGAACAAATTGAATTTGGGAGAATATATCTGATCCATTTTAAGTTAACAAGGACTTAAACAAAATAAAAAAAATACGATGTGGTTGAGTAGAGATAATATGGGGGAGACATGGCTAGAATTTCATCAGATATAATTAAACAGAGAACTAGACTATGGACATCTGACTGATTGAGAGTATATAAAATACATTTTAAAAAATAGTGTGTACAATGTCTGTGAAAATAACAGTGAACAGAAATGTAATAATAATAAATCTCATTTATATTAAGGGCTTATGTTCTATGCCTTGTGTTAAAACACTTTACATATATTATCTTTTTCCACCTTTATAACCACCTTACCTATAATTACTACCCTGATGAGAAAAATGAGAGTTTTTGTAACTTGCAGCTTATGTAACTTACAACCACTTCAGTTCAATTCAGTTCAGTTCAGTTCAGTTCAGTTCAGTTCAGTTCAGTCACTCAGCCGTGTCTGACTCTTTGCGACCGCATGAATCGCAGCATGCCAGGCCTCTCTGTCCATCACCAACTCCCGGAGTTCACTCAGACTCACATCCATCGAGCCCATGATGCCATCCAGCCATCTCATCCTCGGTCATCCCCTTCTCCTCCTGCCCCCAATCCCTCCCAGCATCACAGTCTTTTCCAATGAGTCAACTCTTCTCATGAGGTGGCCAAACTCTCATGAGTTTCAGCTTTAGCATCATTCCTTCCAAAGAAATCCCAGGGCTGATCTCCTTCAAAATGGACTGGGTGGATCTCCTTGCAGTCCAAGGGACTCTCAAGAGTCTTCTCCAGCACCACAGTTCAAAAGCATCAATTCTTCGGCACTCAGCCTTCTTCACAGTCCAACTCTCACATCCATACATGACCACAGGAAAAATCATAGCCTTGACTAGATGGACCTTAGTCGGCAAAGTAATGTCTCTGCTTTTGAATATACTATCCAGGTTGGTCATAACTTTTCTTCCAAAGAGTAAGCGTCTTTTAATTTCATGGCTGCAGTCACCATCTGCAGTGATTTTGGAGCCCCCAAAATAAAGTCTGACACTGTTTCCACTGTTTCCCCATCTATTTCCCATGAAGTGATGGGACCAGATGCCATGATTTTCATTTTCTGAATGTTGAGCTTTCAGCCAACTTTTTCACTCTCCTCTTTCACATTCATCAAGAGACTCTTTAGTTCCTCTTCACTTTCTGCCATAAGGGTGGTGTCATCTGCATATCTGAGGTGATTGATATTTCTCCTGGCAATCTTGATTCCAGCTTGTGTTTCTTCCAGTCCAGTGTTTCTCATGATGTACTTTGCATATAAGTTAAATAAGCAGGGTGACAATATACAGCCTTGACGTACTCCTTTTCCTATTTGGAACCAGTCTGTTGTTCCATGTCCAGTTCTAACTGTTGCTTCCTGACCTGCATACAGATTTCTCAAGAGGCAGGTTAGGTGGTCTGGTATTCCCATCTCTTTCAGAATTTTCCACAGTTTATTGTGATCCACACAGTCAAAGGCTTTGGCACAGTCAATAAAGCAGAAATAGATGTTTTTCTGGAACTCTCTTGTTTTTTCCATGATCCAATGGATGTTGGCAATTTGATCTCTGGTTCTTCTGCCTTTTCTAAAACCAGGTTGAAAAAAAAAATAGATCTTCATGACCAAGATAATCATGATGATGTGATCACTAATCTAGAGCCAGATGTCTTGGAATGTGAAATCAAGTGGGCCTTAGAAAGCATCACTATGAACAAAGCTAGTGGAGGTGATAGAATTCCAGTTGAGCTGTTTCAAATCCTGAAAGATGATGCTGTCAAAGTGCTGCACTCAATATACCAGCAAATTTGGAAAACTCAGCAGTGGCCACAGGACTGGAAAATGTCAGTTTTCATTCCAGTTCCAAAGAAAGGCAATGCAAAAGAATGCTCAAACTACCACACAATTGCACTCATCTCACATGCTAATAAAGTAATGCTCAAAATTCTCCAAGCCAGGCTTCAGCAATACAACCACTTACAGCTTGTAAATGACAGAGCTGGGAGCCATATTTTTTTTTAATGGACACATTCATAGGCATACCTCAGAGATACTGTGGGTTTGGGTCTAGATCACACTAATAAAGCAAGTCACACAATTTTTTGGTCTCCCAGTGTATGTAAAAGTTATGCTTACACTATCCTTCATCTATTAAATGTGCAGTAGCATTATGTCTAAAAGTGTGCAATTTATTGTTAAAAAATGCTAAACATAATCTGAGCCTTCAGGGAGGCATAATCTTTTTGCTGGTGGAGGATCTTGCTTCCATATTGATAGCTGCTGACTGATCAGAGTGGCTGTTACTGATGGTTGGAGTGGCTGGGATATTTTCTCAAGACAACAGTGAAGTTGCATGCACACTAAGTCACTTCGGTTGTATTCAATTCTTTGTGACCCTATGGACTGTAGTCTGCCTAGCGCCTCTGTTCATAGGTTTCTCCAGGGAAGAATATTAGAGTAAGTTGCCATTCCCTCCTCCAGGGGATATTCCTGACCCAGGGATCAAACCTGAATTCTTATGTCTCCAGCAGGTGAGTTGGCCACATTGATTAGCTCTTCTTTTCATGAGTGATTTCTCTATAGCATGCAATGCAGTTTGATAGCATTTTACCCAGCTTCCCTGGTCTCTCAGTTGATAAAGAATATGCCTGCACTGCAGAAGACATGGGTTCAATCACTGGGTTAGGAAGATCCCTTGGAGAAGGAAATGGCAACCCACCCCAGTATTCTTGCCCAGAAAATCCCATGGACAGAGGAGCCTGGTGGGATACAGTCCATGGGGTTGCAAGAGTTGGACATGACTTAGCAACTAAATCACAGAACTTCTTTCAAAATTGGAGTTAGTCCTGTCCTCTCAAACCCTGCTGCTGCCTTATTAACTAAGTTTGTATAATAGCCTAAATCCTTTCTTGTCATTTCAACAATCTTGGTGGCATCTTCACTGGGAGTAGATTTCATCTCAAGAATCACTTTCTCTATTCATTCATGAGAAGCAACTCTTCATTCATTAAAACTTTATCATAAGGTGGCAGCAGTTCAGTCACGTCTTCAGGCTTCATGTTAGATCTGTTGCTATTTCTATCACATCTGCAGTGACTTCCACTGCTGAAGTCTTGAGCCCCTCAAAGTCACCCATGTGGGTTGAAATCAACTTCTTTCAATAGCTGCTAATGTTGATACTTTGACCTCTTCCCATGGATCATGAATGTTCTTAATGGCATCTAGAAGGATGAATTCTTTCCAGAAGGTTTTCAATTGACTCTACTCAGATCCATCAGAGGAATCCTTATTTATGGCAGTTATAGGTTTATGAACTGTATTTCTTAAACAATAAGACTTGAAAGTCAAAATTACTCCTTGATACAAGGGTTACAGAATGGATATTGTGTCAGCAGGCATGAAAACAACATTAATCTTGAACAGTAATATTTTGAAAGGAATCTTTTTTCTAAGTAGTTCTCAACAGTGGGCTTAAAATAATCAGTAAACCATGTTGCAAATAGAAGTACTGTCATCCAGGCTTTCTTGTTACATTTGTAGAGCACAGACAGAGTAGATTAAGTATAATTCTTAAGGACCCTTGTAAATGAGTACTGACTTCAACTTAAAGTCACCAGCTGCCTCAGCCCCTAGCAAGAGGGTCATTTTGTCCTTTGAAGCTTTGAAACCAGGCATTGACTTCTCCTCTCTAGCTATGAAAGTCTAGATGGCATCTTCTTCCAATAGAAAGCTGCTTTTAAAATCTTTTGTTTAGTATAGTCATCTTTATTAATGATCTTAGCTAGATCTTCTGGATAATTTGCAGCAGCCTCTACATCAGCACTTCCTGTTTCACCTTGCGCTATTATGTTACAGAGACAGTTGCTTTCCTTAACCCTCATGAGCCAACCTCTTATAATTTCAGATTTTTCTTCTGTGGTTTCCTCATCCTCTCTCTATTTGCACAGAATTTAAGAGTTAGGACTTTGCTCTTTATTAGGGTTTGTCTTAAGGGAATGTTGTAGTTGGTTTTATCATCTCTCCAGACCAGTAAAACTTTCTTCATATTAGCAATAAAGCTGTTTCACAATCTTATCATCTTCTTCGCAGCAAGAGGCCTAGCTTTCACCTCATCTTGGCTTTCATCATGCCTTTCTCACTAAAATTAATCATTTCCAACTTGTGATTTAAAGTGAGCAATGTATGACTTTTCCTTTAACACCTAGAGGTCATTGTAAGGTATTAATTGCCCTAATTTTAATATTGGGCAATTAATTTTAATATTATTTTGTTTTAATATTGTTTTGTTTCCAGGATTGGGGGGGCCCAAGGAGAGGGAAAGAGATGAGAAAATACCTGGTTAGTGGAGAAATCAGAGCACATACATTTATTGATTATATTTGCTGTCCTATATGGGTGTGGCCTGTGGTGCCCCCAAACAATTACAATAGTAACATCAAAGATTACTGATCACAGGTCACCAAAACAAATACAATAAAGATGTTTAAAATATTGTAAAAATTGCCAAAATGGGACACAAAGTCATGATGTGAGCAAATACTGTTGGAAAAATAATGCTGATAGACTTGCTCGATGCAAGGCTGCCACAAAACTTCAACTTGCAAAAAATACAATGTCTGTGAGGTACAAGAAAGTGGAGCATAATAAAATGAGGTACATATATTTTTCCCTCTAGAATATTAGCTCCATGAAGGAATTTTTTTTATTGCTGTTTTGTTCACTGATGTGTCCTAGAGCCTAGAATAGTGCCTAGCATTGATTCACAGTTGAGAAGCCCATAGAGTCTGGATACTATCACTCAACAGATCTTAACAGGACAAAGTCATATTATTTTTGTTTGCTCTGTAGAGTCAAGAACGATGTGGTTGTCTTTTTTTTTTTTTTTCCGGTCAAAACTAGTAAGTACTCTAACTGATAGCAACAACTTGAGGGAAGAGATAAACTTCTTAACTAGGATTAATTATCTGGAGAGACCCAAACAACTAGAGAGGCTGTAAGTATATCATCCTAAACCCGTGTTAATGAGGTGGACTGGGTGTCATTAGAAGGATGTCAGTGTGAGCGGAGGTCAGCGCCCATTACATAATGAAGGAAGCATGGTAGTGGCCAGATGTATTTGAAATGCCCAATTTTCTAAAATGACAACCCAGCACAAATTGCTTTTATGGAGATAATAAGGATAATGGGAAAAGCATCTCTTTTACTCACTCTGTTTCCAGAATTTAAGATAATAATGATTGCACGTAAAGCATTTTGAAGGGCTACTTATTGCCATTCTGCCAAATGGGATTCCTCAACTCTCCAACTCCTGAGGCTCATCTAAATGGATACAGATCATGGCCTGCAGTGGAAACTGATTGCATGTTTCATGAATCAGTACAGGCTCTTGGACCTTGACCTTGTATAGATAACTCTCTGGTATTTTTCCCTTAAAACTGTAGTTAGCATGAGAAGGAAAGGAACTGGCATAGTAATTAGTAAGAATTCGAGTCCACAGAAAGAGACAGCAAACACTATGGGTGGGATAGACTAGGTATGATCTTGTATAATGATAGAAGGATTGAATGTGGCTCTGAATACTTGAGATCAGATGACTTCACTTCTTGATTGTAGAATTTCATGATTCCTATGGTAAAATAGCTTCAACATTTATATATAAATACCTCATTATTGTCTTTTAGCATACAATTATAATTATAGTAGTAACAAAAAAAGCCACTGGCAATCTGAACTTTTTGTTTAGTTAACAGAGGCTGCATGTCATAGTGATAAAGACATGGGTTTTGGGGATAGACAGATTTAGGTCCAAATCCAGCTCTGCAGTTGGCTTCCTATGTAAACTTCAGCAAATGACTTGGTTAGTTCAGCTTCTTCAACTGCAATTTGAATGTGTTCCAGGCACATATTGATGGTACATAAGTAAATATATATGTCACTTGAAGACTTTTAAGGATTAGAGGAAAAATATACGTACACTCTGTAAGTAGTAAATATGCATGCATGTGTGCGCGCACACACATACACACACTACACTATTAGCCACTCAGTCATGTCCAGTTCTTTTGCAGTCCCATGGACTGTAGCCCACCAGGCTCCTCTGTCCATAGGATTCTGCAGGCAAGAAAACTGGAGTAGGTTACCAGTTCCTTCTCCAGGGAATCTCCCTGACCTAGGAATCTAGCCTGGGTCTCCTGCATTGCAGGTGGATTCTATGCCATCTGAGCCACCAGAGAAGTCCATGTATATACATATATGTCTACATATATATTTGTTTTAGCTACTATGTAAAAGAAACATAAAGGGTAAAAATGTGTCAGTTCCATAAATAATAGTGTCAAATTTAAGAGACTCAAGAAAATTCTTGAAATTTTATGTTTAAAGACAGCATTAGATAAAGAACATTGACAAGCAAGTCATAAACAAATGTAAATGAATACTAATTTCTAAAAAAATTCCTGAACTTGACTGGGAGATGCAAAAAATTTTAAATGCTATATTTTACTAAATATATGGGAAAATATAATTTGATAACATATTACAATAAAGACAATATGAAAAATGACATTACAAATTGTTTTTATGGAAAGTAAGCAATATTTATTTGAAATAAAAATGAACATATTATTTTACATAGCAAACTTGGTTTATAGAGATCAGCTCTGTTAAGGAAAAGCACATGCTAGATCATAACATAACTCATTAATAAATTTGAAAAGTTTGAAATCATAGATTATATTCTATGATAAAAATGAATTAAATGAAAAATCAACAAAAGAAAAACATCAGGAATATCACTAACTGTTTGGAAATTAAATAACACACTTCTAAATAACTGACTGAAAATGAATTACAGGAGAAAACAAAACATTTTAAACTGAGTTGAAATGAAAATATATCAAAATTTGTGCAAAATTTATAACATGGAACATTTACATTAGAAGAGATTAAAAAGGTCTCAAAAAATCCAAACTTTGTATGGAATTAGAAACACACAGACACACACACACACATGCAATAACCCAAAGTAAGCAGAAGAAAGGAAATAAATACAAAATAATAAAACACGTGCTTGCTTAGTGGCTCAGTTGCATCCAACTCTTTGTGACTCCATGGACAGGTACCCACCAGTGAGCCTGCCAGGCTCCTCTGTCTGTGAAATTTTCCAGACAAGAATATTAGAGTGGGTAGCCATTACCCTCTCCAGGGGATCCTCCTGACCCAGGGATCAAACCCAGGTCTCCTGCAATGCAGGTAGATTGTCTACCACCTGAGCCACCAGGGAAGTCCGAAAATAACAAAATCGAATTAGATTAATAGAGAAAATAAGTAGAACCAAAAGTTGATTCTTTGAAAAAAATCAATATAATTGATAAAACTTAAGATAGAGTAATCCAGAAAAAAAGAGAGGACAGAAATTACCAACCTTAAGAATTAAAACGGTGACATCACTGCAGATTCTATAAACATTAAAGAACAACAAATGAAAAATATGGCAATAAATTTGACAACTTATAATCTTGAAAAAGACAAACCACCAAGCATACCTAAGGAGAAAAACAGGTAATCTGAATAACCCTGTATCTATTATATTAAAGAAATGACATTTATATTTTAAAACTTCCCCGAAGTTAAACTCCAGCCCTAGTGGTTTCACTGATGAATTCTGTCAAGCATTCAAGGAATAAATACCAATTTTGCAAACTCTTACAGAAGAAGTGGGAACAGTTTTCAATTCATTTCATGAAGCTGGTATATTAGAACTAGACAAAGAAGGCATCACAAAAGAAGAAACTAGAGACCAATATAATCAAATCCAGGACTACATAAATTATATAAAATACACGACCCCTGGCGTGCTGTGATTCATGGGGTCGCAAAGAGTCGGACATGACTGAGTGACTGAACTGAACTGAACTGAATGTATCATGATCAACTGAAATTTATTCCAAAAAAATTCAACAGTTAGTTTAATATTTGGAAACCAATCAATATAATTCACTATGAAAGTGAAAGTCACTCAATCATATCTGACTCTGCTACCCCATGGACTATCCCATGTTGAAGGTCAGGAAGGGCGGTGGTGAAAAGATGCCCTTCATCCAAGGTAAGGAGCAGCGGCTGCACTTTACTGGAGCAGCTGTGAAGAGATACCCCACACCCAAGGTAAGAGAAACCCAAGGAAGAAGGTAGGTGTTGCAAGAGGGCATCAGAGGGCAGACACACTGAAATAATACTCACAGAAAACTAGTCAGTCTAGTCACACTAGGACCACAGCCTTGTATAACTCAATGAAACTAAGCCATGCCCTTGGGGCAACCCAAGACAGGTGGGTCATGGTGGAGAGGTCTGACAGAATGTTGTCCACTGGAGAAGGGAATGGCAAACCACTTTAGTATTCTTGCCTTGAGAACACCATGAACAGTATGAAAAGGCAAAATGATAGGATACCAAAAGAGAAACTCCCCAGGTCAGTAGGTGCCCAATAAGCTACTAGAGATCAATGGAGAAATAATTCCAGAAAGAATGAAGGGATGGAGCCAAAGCAAAACAATACCCAGCTGTGGATGTGACTGGTGATAGAAGCAAGGTCCGATTCTGTAAAGAGCAATATTGCATAGAAACCTGGAATGTCAGGTCCATCAATCAAGGCAAATTGAAAGTGGTCAAACATGAGATGGCAAGAGTGAATGTCAACATTCTAGGAATCAGGGAACTAAAATGGACTGGAATGGGTGACCAGATGACCATTAGATCTACTACTGAGGGCAGGAATCCCTCAGAAGAAATGAAGTAGCCATCATGGTCAATAAAAGAGTCTGAAATGCAGTACTTGGATGCAATCTCAAAAACGACAGAATGATCTCTGTTTGTTTCCAAGGCAAACCATTCAATATCACAGTAATCCAAGTCTATGCCCCAACCAGTCACACTGAAGAAGCTGAAGTGGAACGGTTCTATGAAGACCTACAAGACCTTGTAGAACTAACACCCAAAAAGATGTCCTTTTCATTATAGGGGACTGAAATGCAAAAGTAGGAAGTCAAGAAACACCTGGAGTAACAGGCAAATTTGGCCTTGCAATGCGGAATGAAGCAGGGCAAAGACTAATAGAGATTTGCCAAGAAAATGCACTGGTCATAGCAAACACCCTCTTCCAACAAGGCAAGAGAAGACTCTACACATGGACATCACCAGATGGTCAACATGGAAATCAGATTGATTATATGCTTTGCAGCCAAAGATGGAGAAGCTCTATATAGTCAACAAAAACAAGACCAGGAGCTGACTGTGGCTCAGATCATGAACTCCTTATTGCCAAATTCAGACTTAAATTGAAGAAAGCAGGGAAAACCACTAGACCATTCAGGTATGACCTCAATCAAATCCCTTATGATTATACAGTGGAAGTGAGAAATAGATTTAAGGGCCTAGATCTGATAGACAGAGTGCCTGATGAACTATGGAGTGAGGTTCGTGACATTGTACAGGAGACAGGGATCAAGACCATCCCCATGGAAAAGAAATGCAAAAAAGCAAAATGGCTGTCTGAGGGAGGCCTTACAAATAGCTGTGAAAAGAAGAGAAGCAAAAAGCAAAGGAGAAAAGGAAAGATATAAGCATCTGAATGCAGAGTTCCAAAGAATAGCAAGAAGAGATAAGACAGCCTTCTTCAGCGATCAATGCAAAGAAATAGAAGAAAACAACAGAATGGGAAAGACTGGAGATCTCTTCAAGAAAATTAGACATACCAAGGGAACATTTCATGCAAAGATGGGCTCGATAAAGGACAGAAATGGTATGGACCTAACAGAAGCAGAAGACATTAAGAAGAGGTGGCAAGAATACACAGAAGAACTACACAAAAAAGATCTTCATGACCCAGTTAATCACGATGGTGTGATCGCTCATCTAGAGCCAGATATCCTGGAATGTGAAGTCAAGTGACCCTTAGAAAGCATCACTATGAACAAAGCTAGTGGAGGTGATGGAATTCCAGTGGAGCTGTTTCAAATCCTGAAAGATGATGCTGTCAAAGTGCTGTACTTAATATACCAGCAAATTTGGAAAACTCAGCAGTGGCCACAGGACTGGAAAAAGTCAGTTTTCATTCCAGTCCCAAAGAAAGGCAATGCCAAAGAATGCTCAAACTACCGCACAATTGCACTCATCTCACATGCTAGTAAAGTAATGCTCAAAATTCTCCAAGCCAGGCTTCAGCAATACGTGAACCGTGAACTTCCAAATGTTCAAGCTGGTTTTAGAAAAGGCAGAGAAACCAGAGATCAAATTGCCAACATCCACTGGATCATGGAAAAAGCAAGAGAGTTCCAGAAAAAAACATCCATTTCTGCTTTATTGACTATGCCAAAGCCTTTGACTGTGTGGATCACAATAAACTGTGGAAAATTCTGAAAGAGGTGGGAATACCAGACCACCTAACCTGCCTCTTGAGAAACCTGTATGCAGGTCAGGAAGCAACAATTAGAACTGGGCATGGAAGACCAGACTGGTTCCAAATAGGAAAAGGAGTACATCAAGGCTGTATAATATCACCCTGCTTATTTAACTTATATGCAGAGTACATCATGAGAACAGCTGAACTGGAAGAAACACAAGCTGGAATCAAGATTGCCAGGAGAAATATCAATAACCTCAGATATGCAGATGACACCACCCTTATGGCAGAAAGTGAAGAGGAACTAAGAAGCCTCTTGATGAAAGTGAAAGTGGAGAGTGAAAAAGTTGGCTTAAAGCTCATCATTCAGAAAACGAAGATCATGGCATCTGGTCCCATCACTTCATGGGAAATAGATGGGGAAACAGTGGAAACAGTGTCAGACTTTATTTTTTGGGGCTCCAAAATCACTGCAGATGGTGACTGCAGCCATGAAATTAAAAGACCCTTACTTCTTGGAAGAAACGTTATGACCAACCTAGATAGCATATTCAAAAGCAGAGACATTACTTTGCTGACTAAGGTCCGTCTAGTCAAGGCTATGGTTTTTCCTGTGGTCATGTATGAATGCGAGAGTTGGACTATGAAAAAGGCTGAGCACTAAAGAATTGATGCTTTTGAACTGTGGTGTTAGAGAAGACTCTTGAGAGTCTTTTGGACTGCAAGGAGATCCAACCAGTCCATCCTAAAGGAGATCAGCCCTGGGATTTCTTTGGAAGGAATGATGCTAAAGCTGAAACTCCAATCCTTTGGCCACCTCATGCGAAGAGTTGACTCATTGGAAAAGACTCTGATGCTGGGAGGGACTTGGGGCAGGAAGAGAAGGGGACTACCAAGGATGAGATGGCTGGATGGCATCACTGACTCGATGGACATGAGTCTGAGTGAACTCCGGGAGCTGGTGATGGACAGGGAGGCCTGGCATGCTGCAATTCATGGGGTCACAAAGAGTTGGACACGACTGAGCGATTGAACTGATTTATGTTATCTCACGGTGGCAGGAAAAGGAAGGCATTAAATGAATATACTGCTTTCCCTTCTAACAAATATTAAAAACAGCTGTATTGTCATATCTATCCACATATCACCTTATTTAAAGTAGTTTTTGGCTCTGCAATTTGAATGTGAAAGAGGGATTTTAGAAATGAAAAATTACATAGACTTCCAATTTAAATTGTTATGAAAAGAAGCCATATGTTCAATATCTGGTATTCCTTATTTCTTCCCATATCCATACAATATAATTTAAGATCACAAATCACAAACCGAGCAAAAAGTGAAGACCACCTAATTGCATTAGAACTCATGTTATTGTAAAACTGAACTATATAAATCTATCAGTATCTCAGTAGGAAAGATTTAATCCTTATAAGCCAATATGCCAGAATTAAGTTTAACTCTTGAGATGGAACATTAATGCTTTCAAATTATATAGGCCACTTGTCCTCAAAGAGGCCTGAATCACATTCACAGTCAGTGTACTGCTAACAGTAGTTTCATAAGGAGCACGTGGTCATGGGTGAAAAACCAGCAATACCAACACCTCACAAATGAACACGGGTATAGAGGTTAATACTTTGGCCACCCGAGGCTAAGGGTCGACTCATTGAAAAGACTCTGATGCTGGGAAAGGTTGCAGGAAAAACGAGAAAAGGGTGGCAGAGGATGAGATGGTTAGATAGCATCACTGACACAATGGACCTGAGTTTGAGCAAACTCTGGGAGATACTGAAGGACAGGAAAGACTGGCATGTTGCAGTCCATGGGGTCACAAAGAGTCAGACACGACTTAGTGACTCAACACAAGGATAACAACAACACAGAAGTTAAAATATGAGTTTCAGAGCCTGCCTAGGTTTATAATTCAAGCCCCATCACTTACCATCTCTGCGCCCTAGGATAAATTGCTTAATTTTTTGTGTCTCAGTTTCTACATATGTAAATTAAGAACAGTAAAAGCTTCCATCTCATAGGATTGTTATGTGGGCTAATGGATTATATTAACTCATTATGAATTATCTGAAGAAGCTCCTGGTCCTTGACAAGTATTTGGTAAATAACAGAAAATACAAGTATGCCTGGTAAACCAGCCGTGCTGGCTTTACATCTCTATAAGGAACATCTCCAAAAGGTGGACAAGTGGGAAGGGCATAGGGATATTATCTCAGACCCAACTTAACTTCTGCCCCACTCTGTCTTGAGATTCGCTATTTTTACTTTCCTGCTTATAATCAGGGGTGCCTATACCAGAAACACCAGCTAAAGACACTTCTAAATGGAAATATTCACAAGAAGAGACTGTAAACAAGTCTACCTCATGCCAAATTTCTTCATTCTAGGATTCTGGGGCTGGGACTTTGTCACAAATTTGAGCAATGGTGTTATAAAACAGACTGACAAGGCTGTGAATTGCAACAGTACATCAAGCTGGAGTCCTAAACTGTTATACTTTTTTTTTTTTTGCTTTGAATTTTTACCCCATATGCTTACCATTTCTGCAGACATACGTTCATGCATTAAAATTTTTATTTTCCAGGGGAAAAGGTACTGGGGTTGAAATCAGAGAGGATTTCTCCAAGTCTTAGGGCAAGAGAGTTAGGACATTTGGTAATTAGTAGAGAGAGAGAGAGCTATTGGACAAAAACCTCTGTCCCTGTTCCATTTCCTTTCCGAAATCTTCATGCCCTAGCGTTGTTTAAGCCTGTTTCATTTTCCCATTATATCATGAGTCTTCTGAGGTAGGAACCATCTTGCTTATCTTTGAACAATAATTGGTGACAACAATACTGTTGATGGGCAGTATTTACCACATGGCAGAGAGTGTACTGCGTGCTTCACACGAGTCAGTTTAATCCTCACCATCATTCTAGCTATTGCTTTTATTCCAGTTTAACAAATGGGGAAACTGAGGCTTGGAAAGGAAAATTAATAAACTCAAGGTCACATGGTTAAGTGGCACAGTCAGGTTTGGGACTGAGGTTTGTCCAACTTCAGAATGCATTCCCTTGATTGATACCCTATGATTCTCATGTGGGATATACCTTAATACTGGGAACCTACTGCTGCTGCTGCTAAGTCGCTTCAGTCGTGTCCGACTCTGTGCGACCCCATAGACAGCAGCCCACCAGGCTCCCCCGTCCCTGGGATTCTCCAGGCAAGAACACTGGAGTGGGTTGCCATTTCCTTCTCCAATGCAGGAAAGTGAAAAGTGAAAGTGAAGTCGCTCAGTCGTGTCCGACTCTTAGCGACCCCAAGGACTGCAGCCCATCACGCTCCTCCGTCCATAGGATTTTTCAGGCAAGAGCACTGGAGTGGGGTGCTATTGCCTTCTCCATGGGAACCTATTAGGAGTTTTAAAAAAACAAAAGTTTCCTCCTCGGAGGCAGCTGGATAGAAAGAGTGAAACTGAGAGAAGCCTGTGGTGGCAGCTCATTGTTGTTGCTCAGCAAGTCAGTCGTGTCTGACTCTTCGCGACCTCAAGGACTGCAGCATACCATCTCCCACAGTTTGCTCAAACTCATGTCCACCGAGTTTATTTGTGATTCACAGTCAAAGGCTTTAGTGTAGCCAATAAAGCAAAAGTAGATATTTTTCTGGAATCCCCTTGCTCTTTCTATGATCCAGTGGTTGTTGGCAATTTGATCTTTGGTTCCTCCGCCTTTTCTAAGCCCAGATTCTACATCTGGAAGCCTAGCTTGAAGGATTTTGAGCATTACCTTGTTAGCGTGGGAAATGAGCGCAACTGTACAAGAGTTTGAACATTCTTTGGCATTGCCTTTCTTTGAGATTAGAATGAAAACTCATCTTTTCCAGTCCTATGGCCACTGCTGAGTTTTCCAAATTTGTTGGCATATTGAGTGCAGCACTTTAACATCATCATCGTTTAGGATTTGAAACAGCTCAGCTGAAATTTCATCACCTCCACTAGCTTTATTCATAGTATTGCTTCATAAAGCCACTTGACTTCACACTCCAGGATGTCTGGCTCTAGGAGTGTGACCACACCATCACTGTTATCCGGGTCATTAAGACCTTTATTGTATAGTTTTTCTGTGTACTCTTGCCACCTGTTATTAATCTCTTCTGTTTCTGTTAGGTCTGTCCTTAATTTACTTGCTATGCAGGAGATCTGGGTTCAATCCCTGGGTTGGGAAGATCCCCTGGAAAAGAGAATGGCTACCCATTTCCAGTATTCTTGCTTGGAGGATCCCGTGGACAGAGGAGCATGGAGGGCTACAGTCCATAGGGTCCCAAAGAGTTGGACACAACTGAAGTGGCTTAGCATATACACATTCCTTTATAGAATTTCAGTTATCAAAATTTGCTAGTTTTTATGTTTAAAAAAGCATTTTGGAATATGAGTCGAACCTGCATCTCCTGCATCGGCAGGCAGGTTATTTACTGACTGAGTCACCAGGGAAGTCCCCATAGTCATTATTATTCTATTTATAGATAATTAACTGTGTGCCAGGTATTGTTGTTTTTTAGTTGCTCGGTCATGTGTGACTCTTTTGTGATCCCATAGACTGTAGCCCACAGGCTCCTCTGTCCATGGGATTTCCCAGGCATTTTCCAGAATACTGGGATTTTCCAGAATATTGGAGTGGGTTGCCATTTCCTCCTCCAGGGGAGATAGGACTGCTGTCTCCACATCTCCTGCATTGCAGTCAGATTCTTTACTGCTGAGCCACCAGGGAAGCCCATTTTAGAATAACTGGACAACAAAAAGTTTATTGTATCATGATTACAGTTTGTGGAGAAAGCTTTGGAAACCACATTTGGCTGGTTTACTGACCTCATGATGCTGTTCTCTGAGATATTTCTGATGTCCTGGAAGGGCCCTGGAGATGTGGTTGGGAGGACATGAGTTGGGTCCTGAATACACTACTTACTTTCCATGGTCCTCAGGCAAGGGATTCAACTCTTTGATGTTAATTTCTTGATCTGTGTCATCGAGGTAAATGTCTTATAAAACTGAGGATCATACAAATTGGTATATATGAAAGCATTGCAAGTTATAAGGCATTTTATCCACGTGAGCCATAATGCAGTTCTTCTCCCAGGCTGCTAAGGCTTTGGGAACTATGCAGAGTTTTATCTTTGATGAGCCAGAGAGAGTAGATCAGTCAGAGCCATGCAAGACAGGTTGCAGAGATGCACATGAAGGATAAGAAGGAAGAATATTGCCAAGGAATGACTCAAAATGCAGCGTGATCACCCCTTTGATCATGCATGCTGCCCCTTTTCTGATTGGGGTAACAACTGACAGTTTGATGAGGAAGACAGGAAGGGAAGAGCTGGAGCAGCCTGGAGGAATGAAGATGTGGCTGAAAGCAGCCAGTGGGGGTGCAGGTCTGGGGATGGAGGATGTGGATGTTTGAAGGATCCTTAAAAGACTGGAAACACACAAGGAAGATTTGCGTAGGCAACATATTTTTGAATATGATTCACAGTTTAGTTGAACTTTAGCTTTACTGTATGTTATGGACTGAATGTTTATATCTCCCCCATTTTTATTTTGAGCTCCTAAGGTGATGCTAGTGGTAAAGAAACTGCCTGCCAATGCAGGAGACATCAGAGATGCAGATTCCATCCCTGGGTTGGAAAGATCCCCTGGAGGGCGCAGCAATCCACTCCAGTGTTCTTGCCTGGAAAAAGCCCAGTGACATAGGAGACTGACGGGCTACAGTCCATAGGGTCACAAAGAATCAGACATGACTGAGGCAACTTAACATACACACACCCTCGAGTATAAAGAGTATTTGGAAATGAAGACTTTGGGAGGCAGTTGGGGTTAGATGAGGTCACGGGGGTAGGACCTTTATTGTAGGATTATTGCCCTTATAAGAAAAGACACTCAAGAGCTTGATCTTTCTCTCCCACATGCACTCACTGGGGTAAAGCCTTGTAAACACACCACCAGGATGATTGTCTGAAAGTCAAGAGGAAGGCCCTCACCAGACTGATGTACTGGCACTCGGATCTCAGACTTCTGGCTTAAAAATCTGTAAGAATATTAATTTGTATTGCTTAAGCTCCCTCAGTTTATGGTATTTTGTTATGGTGGTCCCAGTAGATTAAGTCACTGTCAAAAAAGTCAGGTAAAATTGGGAAGATTTGTATCAAATGATACAGTATACAGTGGAAGACTTGTATCAAAATGACAAACATGAATTTACCTCTTTTGTACTTAGAATTATTCTTATTATTCTCCACTGTTTAGTCTCTTTCTCTGTTTTCTCCACTGCAACTGTAATTCACTTGGTATGGTTCAGACTTTCTAATTTTGGATTGTTAGTAAGAAAGGGTATCTTTTTTTTACACTTTCTGTTTTAAAAAATTTAATTAGAGCATAATTACTTTACAATCTTGTGATGGTTTCTGCTTCACCTCAACATGAATTGACCATGGATATACATATGTTCCCTTCCTCTTGAACCCCACTCCCACCTCCCTCCCCCTCCCACACTTCTGGGTTTTCATAGAACCCCAGCTTTGGGTTCCCTGTGTCATACAGCAATCTCCCACTGGCTATCTATTTTATATAGTAATGTATATGTTTCAATGCCATTCTCTCAAATCATCCCACCCTCTCCTTCCCCTTCATGTCCAAAATTCTGTTCTTTATGTCTGTCTCCTTTGCTGCCTTGTAAGTAGGATCATTAGTACTATCTTTCTAGATTCCATATATATGCATTAATATACAATATTTGTTTTTCTCTAAGAAAGAGTATTTTTAGACACTAGAATCCCAGTCTAAATACCTAAACCATCCCCACAACCCACACAGAAGAAACTTTGCTAAAGAGGATAATTCACTTTCCTACCAACTGGAAACTCACTAGCCTATCTATAAATGGTTAGGTGTTGAAAAGATGACTTTCATTTTAAGATCAACCAGATGAACTAACTGAAGGCCATTTCACATTTGGAATGAATAATGAAAAAAGCTTCTCCTACCTTGAAATACCTCTCAATTGAAAAAAGAATTGGTGATTTACATGTGTTCCAACAAACTCACAATTAACCTTGGAATAGTTGCAAATTTTCAAAAGGACATGACAAAATGCTAGTAGGACAAGCGCACATTAAAGCAACAATGATGGTAATGAACAAGCATTTCATTGTCAGGAGATCATAAATTCTGTTCTCTGCATCTTTCTTCCAACAAATTAGAAAAAATAAATAAAGTGATTGAATGTCAGATTCTCAGGAGTGAGGAAAAAAAGAAGGCTACACACTAAAATGTCCAATACCTGCACCATGATAAGTTACTTCTGGCAGGTTGACATCACTGATTGATCATGGCTTCAGCATCACCTCCTTTCTTGCCTGGAAACTTAACCTTCAGATTTGGTAGCAATGAAGATTGACTCTGTGCTTCCCAGAGCACGGTCAGAGTAATTCAAAGGGGAGAACTGCAGATCTTATCCCACTGTGCTAGGACAGAAACTGATTTAGAAACCTCTTTGCAGACAGCAGTTTTAACCAGATTATGGTCCAAAATTGGACTCTTTTTGAGACAGGATGAAATTTGATCCCTTTGTCAATGACAATAGAAGCTTCATTGCCCACATGATAGAAGCTTGTGTGTGGTAGGTGATTCCTCACAATTTCTCAGCAGTTATAAAGCAAACAAAATCAACTCTAGGTAATGTGATTGTGAGGAAACTCAAGACTGCACAGTGCATGCCTCTGCCATCAGCAGAGAGCCTGGCTTGACCATTATACACACACTTCTCCTCCAGTGCCTCTGATAAGAGGGCTTTCTGTATACTGCAGGTCAAGGTCCCCCCTTGCAGTCAGGCTTATAGAAAGCCTCCAGAGGCCATCTAATTGACCACACTGACACTCAGTGGGGCCATCCATTTATCTTGCTGCACTTTAAGCCCAATTTCTCTTTGTGCATCCTAACCAAGGAAGACAAGTCACTGTTTTCTGTTATAAATCCCCTTGACCAAAGGCGATTCCAAAAGTAGCTTTCATTGCTTTTTCTTCTTCTTCAGGGTGAGTAATCCTAAATTCTGTAAGCTTTCTCACAATCCTTGCTTTTGATCTCATAATTCATTCTATAATAAGCTGTGCTTTTCCAAGTTCTTTCTAGAGTTTTGGTTGGGCCAAACCAAAGACAACCATTGATGAATGTGTCTTAACAATGAATAGAAGTGCTATTTGCCCAGAAGGCTATCTGTCTAATGGACTGTTTAGGCCTGGAGCTTCTTAAATCACTAAAGTTGTTTGTTTTTCCTGTCTTCAAAAGCATTCCCTGCTGAAACACAAAGGTGATTGGAGAGGAAAGAGAAGTGTTGTTCACAAGGACTTATGTTACAGAGTAGTTTCGAGGGTTAACTGGTTGACGGCATGGAGTAGGAGGTGACAACATGGTGCAATGCAAAGAACACTGTACTGAGAGTCCTCAGGCAGATATAGCATTTCCTCCACCCTTGCCACTCAGCAACTGGGAGATCTGGGGCATGTGTCTAAGTTTTGGATTTCTTATCTGCATCAAAGAGATGCTTGGGAAGTGATATTTATGATCTTATTCATGTCTGAAGTTTGGAATTCCGTAACTTCATATTTAGCAGGGCTCTAAGAGGATACAATACAAGTTATATCTCCAAGGTGAAGAGGTTGATTAAGACCACAGTGGAGGGTGCTCTGTAGCGCTAGAGGGCAGGGGACTGTGAGGACAGCTATGAATATCCGGACATAGAGTATAGCCTCGAATGCTTGGAAATTGGGAAGACGGTGTGAGAGTGGGCTACCATTTTGTTCAGGGCCTCAGCCAGTGTAGAAGACGATGTTTGAACTCTTCTGTACTTCCCTACATAAGCTCAGCTGTGCTGAAATAAACCTCAATGATACTGGGGACATTTAGTGTTTACCTCATATACACCTTTGAGGAAAACCTAATTTGTTGAAGGCAAAATCATCTTCTACTCTAGAGTTGCCAAGATGATAAATATCCCGGCAGAAATGTTGATGACTCTTTATCAAGTTCTATAGTAAACCCAAGAAACAACTAGGATTTATCTTTCCTTTAATTTCAAAATGCATAAGTCTAAAGCACTCAGCAATCATAAAAGTTTTGACTTTATCCAGGTCTTTTGTCAGTGGTATTAAGAAATAGTAGAGGAGCCTCAAACAAAATGACCAAGAAAACATCCTTGAACCTTAACACCCAATGGGTTTGGATTTCTAAAATAGTTGAAATCAATATAGTGTAGTGGTTATGAGTATACATTCTGGACTCAGCCAAATCTAGGTTGTGGTTCTGATTATCTCATTTAATAAGACTATGATCTCAGAGAAGGCTGGGGCTTTTCAGGTTCTATTTCTCCTGATCTGTTAAATGGAAATAGCAACAATAATATCTGTATCATAGGGTTGTCATAGAGATTAAACATTAATAAAAAAAATTTCTTAGTTCAGTGCCTGGCATACGGTAAGTTCTCAATAAAAGTTAATCATCATCAATTTCATCTTCCAAGAGGACAAATTGATCCTAAAGGCTAAATTCACACTCAGAGAAAAAAAGATGCAGTCTTACAATATGCTCCCCATCTCTGGCTGCTGGACGTGGCTCTGCAAAATGAGCTGGAATATGTCAAATATGAATCTCACAGAAATAGGGAGAGGACTGCTTGGAGGTAGGTTCCCAAGCCAGGCCAGTGTTTGATATTAAAGTTCCTTGTAGTCATATTGAAGTATTATTATTCTATGTTGCTTTGAAAAGAATAGCTGAGACCTGTGTCCTAAAAGCATCTTTTAGGCTTTGTTGATTGGTCTAACCAAGCTGCTCATTTTCTGATGAAATCATCGTTTTGATCACTGTGAGACAAACAGCTAAGAACAGACAGATGATCAATAGGCCTGTGTACCAATGCCCTAGCTTGTTTCAATTTTCATAAACAAAGTAAAAAAAGTAAATTCACTCTGGTTTTGAATTTAAATATCTGTGAATGAGTCATTGTAATTATAAAGAAATTATTACATTTGATGTCATCATACCCCCCCCCCCCAAAAAAAAACCACTTTAAAAAGTGTCTTACACAGTGGAGGTTAGTGATAAATTGAAATGTTGAGTAAGAGATGAACAGATAAAAGTTGAACATGGGCTTTTCATGCTTACTACCATTTTTCTCTCTTTCAATTCAAAATTCATGTTTTTATTTTTTAAATATTTTATTTTGTGAACTTAAACAAGTTCAAGCTGCAAAAATGACATCTGTGTTTGTACAAGACAACAGACATCATTTGAATTGATTAATATAGAGCATTTTACACCTACAAGAGACTCAAATAACCAATGTAGTAAGCAGATGGGAAAATATCACAAATAGTCTGTCTTTTGATGACATTTATAACTTTTCCTTATTCAGCAATGGCAAGCTAAATAGGCAAATGGACTTCTTTTTTATAGTTATAGTCTAGGAAAGCTTCTTAGAAGCTGCTTTTATGAGAAGCTCATTTTTAACATATGGGACTGAGTATCTAATCAAAGGATTGGCATTTTATGATGCAAAAGTTTTAAGGCACTTTATGGGGAAAAAAACCCTAATTTACAAGAGTGTTCAAATGTAAATAAAAGCCAAAAGTATTTTCTGAAATGGGGTACATTTTAGTGAAAGCACTTCAACCTAAGGCATTTTAATCTAAATTTTTCTTTCAGTTGTACTTGTTCTAAGAGCAAAAACCTAAATGGATTTGGAGTTTTCAGTCTGAAGAAAGAAAATCAAGGAAAATTCAAATTAAAAAATCTTTAATTTTAGAAAATTCCAACAAAGAGAATGGATATATATTGTTTTCTGTCTTCATTTACTTTAAAAAAGCTTAAAATTTTTAAGAAAATAAGAAGTCTGTGAAAATTAACATATAGAGGTCTTTAATTGGATAGAAGCCACAATTTACTGTTGGTGAGAGTTTTTGTTTTGTTTATTTTTCTTTTTTAACGTGGATTATAGAGTCTGCAAGAACTTGAAAGCTTTTTGTAAGATCTTTTGAAATATGACAGAATTTTTTTTTTTTTCCAGGCTGGTTAGAATTGCTCAGGTGTGATTGCCTCCAAATTCATTTCCATCCTCTTCTTCCAGCTCAGTTTGCTGTTTGGCAAGATGTATTACATTTCTCTAAAAAAGTGATTTCAGCCGTATTCAGTTTGTTAACCCAGGAGGCCATTAGACTGGTGTGGCTCTGTTGCTAGGCTGTTTATGTAGCCGAGTAAAACTTAAGCCTGTAATTGTTTCAAGGTTATGAAATTGAAACCTAGAGACAACCAATCAGAGCCAGCTAGGCTTTAAACTATAGCCAATCAAATAATTTCCTTGCTTTGCTCCTGTACCTTCTCTGCTGCTGCTGCTGCTAAGTCCCTTCAGTCGTGTCCGACTACGTGTGAACCCATAGACGGCAGCCCACCAGGCTCCCCCGTCCCTGGGATTCTCCAGGCAAGAACACTGGAGTGGGTTGCCGTTTCCTTCTCCAATGCATGAAAGTGAAAAGTGAAAGGGAAGTCGCTCAGTTGTGTCTGACTCTTAGCGACCCCATGGACTGCAGCCTACCAGGCTTCTCTACATGGGATCTTATCCCTGGCCACTGTCTTCAGAGTACCCCTAACCACTTCCGGTTTGGTGTTGAGTCCAATCCATTTTTACTCAAATAAACTCTAAAAAAATTTGATACCTTTCAGTTTATCCCTTAACAGTGCTTAGGGGAGCATTAGTTAAAGGATAATTCCACTTAATTTTTATGCCCATGCTAGTCAGAGAGCAAAAGTTGGCTGTCCTGCTCAAGTCTTTCAACTGCAGTTGAACTCTGTCACAATAGAAGGAAACACTGGGAAGTGGTTGCATTTCTAAATACTTCTCATTATACTTAAACAAACAAACAAACAAAAAAACCTCTTTTTGATGCATCTCATAATAAAAGTTCTTTCATTGTTTGAGGCTTTTTTTTTTTTTTTCCTAGTTCGCAGACAAACCTAGAGGGAAAACCATCAAATCAGCGACTAGGGAACATGCACATTGGTGACATGGTGCCGTAGATAGGACGACTCTATCAAAATAAAAGGGAGATCTGTATCTGCACACCATTCTTATTTCATGTACTTGTCAATATAAAATGATTGTATGTAATTTTTCAAAATGTTGCTTAATTCAAAGTAGGACCTAGCATAAGTTTGTATGTAGGCTTCCTTTTTGTGAAGGCCACATGCAATCAGTCAAGATACAACTCAGACCCCCAGTTTTTATCTAAGCAGATCCTAGCTGCTCTAAGAGTGACAGTACACTGCTTGACAACTGGGAGAATTCTTTCTTCTTGTTCTTGTGTACAGACATTATGGTTCTTTCCTTTGGGAATATTTTTCTAGTGGAAATACAAAAGAAGGCAAAATGGTAGAGAAGGGACTTTTTTTTTTTTATCAGAACGTTAGTAGGTAAAGCTGACCTTTTGGACAGGTAACCCAGGACAAGGATGAAAAGGGGGGAGGTGACAGAAGAGGGACTCAGAATCTAGCCAGAACCACTCTAAAAGTCATAAAGTCACAAAATGAATGGTCATTATAAAGATATAAAAGGCTTTTTATTGTGCATATTATCTCTAACCAGATCTTACAAATTTATAAGCATTTCTTAGAAATAAAGGAGGTGGTGGAAGCTTTGGAGTCTGAGATAAGAATTTGTCATTTATTTGACAAGTCACTTAATCTTTCTGTGCTCAATTTCTTTTTGGGTAAAATAAAGATCATTGTAGTATCTATGCCTAGGGTTGTTGGGATAATTAGATGCCACAATGTACACAAATACTATGGTGTCCAAAGCATAGTAAGAGCTTAAGAGACATTAGCTATTGCTCTACTGAAAAGTATTTAGTGAAGAAGAAATTGTAAATTGAACAAAAAGCAGAGTGACTATAATTATACACTTAATATATTTAGAATATCAGGATAGTCTCTTTATAAAGGGTGCTGTCTTTATAAAGACATTTAGTAAATGTAAAAACACAAGGTTTACATAAGATCTTTATTTTTAGCACTATATGTATAGAAATCTATATCTTCATAATTTATATATGTATAGAAATATAAATGCTAAGTTAATCAACTTTTATGTCACCTACTCCTTAGAATTTCAGGATTCTAATATTGATGGTTGGGGTGGAACTCAAACATATGAAGGACTTTGCAGCATTCTCTGTCTCAAAACACTACCTTCTGGAAAAGTCCTCTAGTGGAAGGACTGATGATGAAGTCGAAGCTCAAGCTCCAATACTTTGGCCACCTGATTTGAAAAGACTCTGATGCTGGGAAAGATTGAGGGCAGGAGAAGAAGAGGGCAACAGAGGATGAGATGGTTGGATGGTGTCACTGACTCAATGGACACAGGTTTAAGCAAACTCTGGGGAGATAGTGAAGGACAGGGAAGCCTGGATTAGTGCAGTTCACAGGGTTGCAAAGAGCTGGACATGACTTAGTGACTGAACAATAAAAGTGACCTGTAAGAAATAAGGCAGGAGGTTACAGCTTTCCCATAAGCTCATAAAGGTTGTTTTATTTGTTTTTGTCTCTTTTTGTTTGAAGGGTTAGGAAAAGCTGGAGTAAAGTGATGGTGGGGGGCAGATAGGGAGAGGAATTTGAGAAAATGTGCTAAATAGGATACCATTATTTCATCACAGCAATTCTTTCGATGAAATCTAATTAAAAATTCTTCAATACACTTAATTAACTGATAGATTTCATTTTGAATTTGGCTTCAACATCAACTAAAAATATATTGAATTGCAAGTCAGTTCCAAATTCCAATCAAGCTTTTTTAAGACTCTGAATCATTTCCTAATTTCTATGACAACCAGTTTATGCTTCTTTCTATCTCCTGTGAAGCTTAAAATGACACTGACCCAAATCAATGCTATAACAACAAAAGCTTAAGTTGTTTAGATTCCCTTTATATAGTTCGCATGCTAAAGAAATATATCTTGCCTTAAATTAAAAAAAAATAAGTTATAAACTGAGATCATCTGATTATGAAGACCTAAATTTCAGTAGGCAGATGTTTACATTTTGTTGAGCTTGTATTCAACCATTTTTTCCTTTGTTAACATAGTCCTTCCTTAACCCTGATGCTTTCTGTGCCCCCACTTACTTTAACCTTCACATTCTTCCTTTTAGCTGTGAATTGAATTGACTCAATAAAATAATATTTATTGAATATCCAGGCTGTTTAGAAGATTTGGAGATAACTAGATGAAAAGATAGAGACAGATCTTCCCTCACAGAGCACACGGCAGGCAGGTGAAGACTAATGGAGGAATTACTGTGTAACAAAGTAAGGACTCTGGAAGGAAAATAAAATGCTATGGCAAAGTGTCTTAGTTGCTCAGTCATGTCTGACTCTTTGAGACTCCATGGACTGTAGCCCACCAGTTTCCTCTGTCCATGAGCTTCTCCAGGCAAGAATACTGGAGTAGGTTGCCATTCCCTTGCTATGGTAGTACCACTCAAAGCCTGCTTCCTTGATGAGGTGGGATCAGATGCCTGTGTTAGAAAGACCCTGTCCCCTTTCTTTGTAAACTTCACAGCATGAAGACACAAGTGGTCCTAGAGCTTCTTTCTTTCTTAGTGGTAATTGCTTTCAGGACTTCAGGCAAGGTGATGATGTTACATCTGTATGTGGTAGTGGTGGGGTGGGTAGAGAGGATTGGATCTGTTACAGGAAACCACTCTTCTTTCTAAAATAATAATGGTCGCACATATCAAATAGCTTACCAAAAGAAGTGCCAACTTTCTTTTTTTTTTTACTCCTGCTTGTCAGCACTTCCTTAGACTCAACATCTGAACCAGAGAAAACTGAGTTTGGCTCAGTCTCACACATCGCCAGCACAATCATCAATACTCTATAACACTTAGATCGTATGAGAGGATCTGGAAAAGATAGAAAGATGACTCTTCCTTTTTTTTTTTTTAATTCATTTTCAAAAATGTATAGGCAATTAGCCAACACAAATGAACCTGGAAATTTATCTAGGATTCCAGTGGAAAAGGTTACATTTAAATGTATAGATGCAATATTCAATAAAGTAAATAATATAGCAGATCAGGTATTAGATGAACAGAATGAAATCTAGAACTACCTGGACTCCAACAGTCATTAATGGAACATTTGATGTGTTTTCACCTCAAACATAAGCGCTTACAAATTCAGAATTTCCTGGCCTCTCGTTTCTCCTGAGCTGTCTTCACCTCTTACTCTTTAGTCCTGTTGGAAGGATATGGATTTTCTGACCACAAATAGAGTCATCTCTCTCTCCCCACATGTCTCTGTCTATGGAAAGTCAAAACAACCAAACTGAATGACAAGAACTTCCATGGTATACCTAGGAGAAGACAAAATCTAAAGTTCTGGCTCTCATTTTGACACTTAATGAATTTCTTGTCCCAGAGTAATTTCTGTCGTTTCCTTGAGCACCAATTTGCTCACATGCGCAGTTCAGTCTCGTGATCTATGTATATATCTATTTTTCTTTCTTTTCCTGACAGGGCTTTCTGTCACCAAAACTCATTAGTCACATAATTTTTGCATGCTTTTATTTATGTATTTTTATTTATTTTATTTTAAACTTATTTTTATTTTGTTTGTATAATATAAAACATAAAATATTTTTATGTTTTGTTTTAGTGAAGGTAAACTTATTTCTTTGTTGTTTAGTCACTAAGTCATGTCTGACTCTTTTGCGACCCCATAGACTAGCCCACCAGGCTCCTCTATCCATGGGGATTCTCCAGGCAAGAATACTGGGGTGGGTTGCCATTTCCTTCTCCAAAAACTCATTTATAAGGTTTATGTAAGATCACTTAGCAGATGCTCTCTCCAGTAGGGGTTACTGATTGTTCCACAATTCCTATTCTTGCCTCCTTCCAAGTTTTAGCAAAGCTTATGATCGCTTGCATAAAGACAATATCCCCTAGTTTCCCTTGCAGGTCTTGTTGTGTGAATAAGTCCTGACCAGCGAGATTCATTCATTCATTCAATGAATATTTACTGAGCACCTACAGTGGTCTGGAATCTAGAGACAGAGCAGAGAATAAAGTAAATTCCAATAATCCCGACCCCTGCCTCCCATGGAGTTTACAGTCTACTAGGAAGAAAGAGACAAGTTAAAAGATATGGTTTCAGGTGATGACAAGTGCTATGAAGAAAAATGAAGCAAGGTAGGAGGATAGTAAGTGACAAATGAGGTGGGTGTTCCCTTACTGTCCATAAAGTTGAGCAGGAAGTAGAGTCCTGAGGATGAAGCCTAGCCTGGAATTCAGGGGTTCTTGTGGTGACTGATGTATACAGGGTAACAAGCATGCTGAGACGATGACAGGGCAGAGAGTGGTGGTGAGACTGAGTGATTAGATGAGGGCAGAGTGATGTTCAGCTAGGAGTACACAGAGCTCTGGGATCCCCTCTTCATTCCTGCCAATAGTGGTGTACAGACAGGGGCAGGAGAGAGTCATCTGGAGCACGTGATGCTTTCTCCTGACTCCTGCCACAAAAGACAGAAGGGCTAAGGGAAGGTGGGCACTCTTGCCTAAGACAGACACAGCAATGTCATGGGTGGCTCTCACAAGCTTGCCTTACATATCATCTGGTGGGTGCCCTATGTCCATTGTTCTTTCTTTTCATCCATTCTTGTGCTTGTGGCAGAGACCTGAGAGCAGGCTTTCTAGAAGCCACTCTGTACTATGAGGACAGGCCCATACTCAAGGGAGTGGAAGGAGCTTGGTTACTGAGGATTTTATTTATTTATTTTTGCTGTGTGGCATGTGGTATCTTAGTTCCTGAACTAGGGATTGAACCTGTGTACCCTGCAGTGAAAGCACAGAGTCCTAACCACTGGACCACCAAGAAAGTCCTGAGGACTTTTAGACAGCAGAGTTACCATGCCAGCTCCTTATTTACTTGAGGGAGAAAAACTCCCCTCTTGTCACTATTATTTGAAGTTTTTGCTGCTTTCAGCTACTTTCAAATATAGAATGCAGGTACAAAACCTACCATTTATACCTGCAATGTCTTATTTGGAGCTGTAATGTAGTAGTTTGGACAAATAAGTGATTTTGGAGGCAGAACATCTGGGGTTGTGTCCTGATTCCATGATCACTCTAAATCTTGTTTTCCTTATTTATACTCAGCATTCCTGGCAGAATAAAGAGCAAGAAGCCAAACCTAGAGGTGAGAATGAGCATGTCCAGTTTGAAAAGTTGGAAGTTCAGTATGGATGGAGTGTAGCCACTCCAACACTTGACCAATAGTTGGGCTGACAGCTGTGAAAACATGAGCTGAACTACTGACTGACAGCTCAAGCTCCACGGTGTGCCACGACGCCTTCATGGGTTGACTACTGCCTCCACTTCCAGCCTCAGCTTTCACTGCTCTTCTTTACTCAGGTTACCACCTAGATGCAGGTTACCCTGAAGCTGCTTGCTGTCACTTGTGTTCACTCAATATGTCTTTATAGTTTGTTGTTAGTCACTGGGTTTTGTCTGACTCTGCTAGCCCATGAACTGCAGGACATCAGGCTTCCCTGTCCTTCACTATCTCCTGGAGTTTGCTCAGATTCATGCCGATTGAGTTGGTGATCCTATCTAACCCTCTCAATTTCTGCCACCCTTTTCTTATTTTGCCTTCAGTCTTTCCCAGCATCTTTATAAGTCTTTAAATGTTAGCTCATGCTGTTCTCTTTTCCTAGAATGACAACACACTGCTCCAACTTTGCCTGTATAATGCCTACATTTTCTATACATCATTTCAAATGTTCCTTCCTCCAGGTGTGTGTGTGTGTGTGGGGGGGCTTTCCTAATATTATTCTTATTATTCACATAGACTACTTGTAGTGGGTTGAATGTAGCAGGTGGTCTTGGAACCTGTCCACATCCTGGAACCTGAGAATATGATCTTATTTGTAACAGTCTTTGCAGATGTAACTAAGTTAAATATCTTGAGGTGAGGCATCCTGGTTTATCTGCTGCTGCTGCTGCTAAGTTGCTTCAGTCATGTCTGACTCTGTGCAACCACATAGATGGCAGTCCATCAGGCATCCCAGTCCCTGGGATTCTCCAGGCAAGAACACTGGAGTGGGTTGCCATTTCCTTCTCCAATGCATGAAAATGAAAAGTGAAAGTGAAGTCGCTCAGTTGTGTCCTACCCTCAATGATCCCATGGACTGCAGCCCACCAGGCTTCTCCGTCCATGAGATTTTTCAGGCAAGAGTACTGGTTTATCTAGGTGGGTGTTAAACCCAATGCCTAATGTGTCTATAAGAAATACAGAGAGGAGAGACAGATGGAGAGGAGGAAAAGGCCATTTGAAGAGGAGGCAGAGATTGGGGTTATATAACCATGCAAAGAAAGGCAATGCCAAAAAATGCTCAAACTACTGCACAATTGCACTCATCTCACACGCTAGTAAAGTAATGCTCAAAATTCTCCAAGCCAGGCTTCAGAAATACATGAACCATGAACTTCCAGATGTTCAAGCTGGTTTAGAAAAGGCAGAGGAACCAGAGATCAAATTGCCAACATCTGCTGGATCATGGAAAAAGTAAGAGAGTTCCAGAAAGACATCTCTTTCTGCTTTATTGACTATGCCAAAGCCTTTGACTGTGTGGATCACAATAAACTGTGGAAAATTCTGAAAGAGATGGGAATACCAGACCACCTGACCTGCCTCTTGAGAAACGTATATGCAGGTCAGGAAGCAACAGTTAGGACAGGACATGGAACAACAGACTGGTTCCAAATAGGAAAAGGAGTATGTCAAGGCTGTATATTGTCACCCTGCTTATTTAACTTCTATGCAGAGTACATCATGAGAAATGCTGGGCTAGAAGAAGCACAAGCTGGAATCAAGATTGCTGGGAGAAATATCAATAACCTCAGATATGCAGATGACACCACCCTTATGGCAGAAAGTGAAGAGGAACTAAAAAACCTCTTGATGAAAGTGAAAGTGGAGAGTAAAAAGTTGGCTTAAAGCTCAACGAAAACTAAGATCATGGCATCTGGTCCCATCACTTCATGGGAAATAGATGGGGAAACAGTGGAAACAGTGTCAGACTTTATTTTGGGGGGGGCTCCAAAATCACTGCAGATGGTGAGTGCAGCCATGAAATTAAAAGACGCTTACTCCTTGGAAGAAAGTTTATGACCAACCTAGATAGCATATTGTAAAGCAGAGACATTACTTTGCCAACAAAGGTCCGTTTAGTCAAGGCTATGGTTTTTCCAGTGGTCATGTATGGATGTGAGAGTTGGACTGTGAAGAAAGCTGAACACTGAAGAATGGATGCTTTTGAAGTGTGGTGTTGGAGAAGACTCTTGAGAGTCCCTTGGACTGCAAGGAGATCCAACCAGTCCATTCTGAAGGAGATCAGCCCTGGGATTTCTTTGGAAGGACTGGTGCTAAAGCTGAAACTCCCGCACTTTGGCCACCTCATGTGAAGAGTTGACTCATTGGAAAAGACTCTGATGCTAGGAGGGATTGGAGGCAGGAGGAGAAGGGGACGACAGAGGATGAGATGGCTGGATGGCATCACGGACTCGATGGACGTGAGTCTGAGTGAACTCCGGAGAGCTGGTGATGGACAGGGAGGCCTGGTGTGCTGCAGTTCATGGGGTCACAAAGAGTTGGAGATGACTGAGCGACTGAACTGAACTGAACTGAGATGAGTGCAATTGTGCAGTAGTTTGAGCATTCTTTGGCATTGCCTTTCTTTGGGATTGGAATGAAGACTGACTTTTTCCAGTCTTATCCCCACTACTGAGTTTTCTAAATTTGCTGGCATATTGAGTGCAGCACTTTTACAGCATCATCTTTTAGGATTTGAAGTAGCTCAGCTGGAATTCCATCACTTTCACTAGCTTTGTTCATAGTGATGCTTATTAAGGTCCACTTGACTTTGTATTCCAGGATGTCTGGCTCTAGGTGAGGCCTGGTGTGCTGCGATTCATGGGGTCACAAAGAGTCGGACATGACTGAGCGACTGAACTGAACTGAACTGAACCACAAGTTAGGGAACACCTTGAGCCCCCAGACCCTGAAAGAATCAAGGAAGCCCTCTGTCCTAGAGCATTCAGAAAAATTATGTCCTTGCTGAAACCCTGATTTCCAGGCTTCTAACTTTGAAGACTGTGAGAAAACAAATCTCTGTTGTTTTAAGACAGCAAGTTTGTGACAATTTGTTACAGAAGGCCCAGGATACTAGGCTTCTAGAATTATCTGTTTTTTAAAAAGGGCTTAGAATCTGATTATTCATTTTTTTTTTACTATCTTTCCCATGTAGAGTGAAAGTCCTCACAAAGACAAAACATATCTTGGTTACCTATTACATCCTGTACCTACCCCAGCACAGGGCACATGATTTGAATTTATTAAATGGATGGGAGTATGGATAAACAAATCAGTACTAAAAATTTCCATGCCTCAACTACAAACTATTAAGCAACAAAATTTGAGTTTCTGAAAGATGCTTGTTTGTAAGTGTTAGATTCTCTTCCCCTGCTGCCAGGGTGGTCCTGTGCACTTTAGCTCTTGCTGGGTTTTATTTAGCATTGTGCCAAATCGAAGGAAATTAGATGTTCATGCCTTTCCTTGTTTCCTGGGGTTTAACCTTCCTTTTGTGTAAGTCCTTTCTGGCTCTCACAGCAAGGCAGTGCCTATGCACCCTTAAAGTGTTGCATTCAGCACCGTGTGGGACCAAGATCTAGAGAGCTGCTCCGTACTCTTCCTTTCTTCCTTTCCCTCTTGCTCTCTCCTTCTTTTCTTTTTTTTTTTAAAGCTGAATGCAAATGTGCTAATGTTCAATTTTGGCACTAATTCTATGTGGAGATGGATATATATTGACTCTGCTGTGTATTTTCAATTGTGTGACTTTTTCACTGCCTGATGAAAGGGACCTTGACCACACCCTGAGCCCCAGCTGGATAATCAGGTTTCATAATCAGGTTCCTCAACTGTCAACTCTAATAGGCTCAGACTGACTCATCCAATGTGATACTTGCTTTTATGTTCTCTAGAACCTCATTTTCATCCATTTGAAAAGCCAGACTCAAAGATTAGGGGGCTTCCCTAGTGGCTCAGACGGTAAAGCGTCTGCCTGCAGTGCAGGAGACCCAGCTTCAATCTCTGGGTTGGGAAGATCCCCTGGAGAAGGAAATGGCAACCCACTCCAGTACTCTTGCCTGGAAAATTCCATGGACTGAGGAGCCTTGTAGGCTACAGTCCATGGGATCACAAAGAGTCGGACACGACAGAGTGACTTCAGTTTCAGAACTCATCTTATACGTAAAAGAAAGAAATCTTCGTTCGTCAGTGGGAAAGCAGCTCATGGGCAGAGGGTAGTGAGGAGGCTCAATGTTCTCCTGCTCTGCCTGTGGTCTGCATTTCACCATGGGCTCTGCTTCTACTGCCCCTCAGTCTTCCAGCTCATCTAGGAAACTCACTCAGCTCTTTTTTGAGTAACCATTATGTGACTGGGCATTTGACTAGATGCTGAGGACATAGCCATGAATGAAACAGAGAAACAATTTCTTGTTTCACTAGGGCCTATATTATAGTAAATACAGGCATATCTCATTTTATTATGCTTTGCTATGTTGAGCTTCACACTTACTGCATTTTTTTTTTTACAAATTGAATGTTTGTGGCAACTCTGTGTTGAGCAGCTCTATTGGCACCATTCTAATGTTAGTAACACTTTACAGTAACTAATGGGACTTAATGGATAAAAGGAAGCAGTGGTAGTTTCACCCTTTGATTTCTTTAAAATTAAAAGAGAAAAGGAGATCTTACTTGCTAAGTAACAGAGTAGAGAATACAGCCCACTGAATATAGGCACCAACAGTGACAGTGAAGTCGCTCAGTCGTGTCCGACTCTTTGCGACCCGTGGACTGTAGCCCACCAAGCTGCTCCGTCCGTGGAATTCTCCAGGCAAGAATACTGGAGTGGGTTGCCATTTCCTTCTCCAGGGGATCTTCCCGACCCAGGGATCAAACCCAGGTCTCCCACATTGCAGGCAGACGCTTTAACCTCTGCACCACCAGGGAACAGGGGGATCAAATTAGAATTTCCCCCTTACACATTTTTATGGCAATTTTGGAAAACAGGTAGTGAACATGTGTCTAAATAATGCATTTATAAATTGAATATTCAAGTTTATATGCACTTTCACAGACTTGTCATTTTTGGAGAACATCTTATTAAGTGAGGGATTACCTGGTGCCTCAGATGATAAAGAATCTCCCTGCAATGCAAGAGATAAATGCAAGGGTTCAGTCCCTCGATCAGGAAGATCCCCTGAAGAAGGAAATGGCAACCCTCTCCAGTTTTCTTGCCTGGAGAATTCTATGGACAGAGGAGCCCAACAGGCTACAGTCCTTGGGGTTACAAAGAGTCAGACATGACTGAGCAACTAACACTTTACACTTATTAAGTATGAAAGTCACCCTTCCCTCAAGGCCTTACTGAGTAAGCAGGCAAGGCTCAATAATTTGTCTAAGACCAAACACACAGAACCCAGACTAGATCTCAGGTCTTCTGAGTCTCTCATTTATCCCATATTTTTCCAATAAAGAACACTGTGCTTTCTACAATCAAATGTTTATTCTTTTAAATATTTGGTAAAATACAAAATTACTACTAGAATTGATTTAAAATGTGTCTGGTATTTACAGAGTGTATATATAATAGAAATCTAATGTTGTACAATAAAAAAAGAATTTTTTTAAATGAAAAAAAATCCCTGTGAATGCACTGCTGCTGTTGCTGCTGCTAAGACACTTCAGTTGTGTCTGACTCTGTGTGACCCCATAGACGGCAGCCCAACAGGCTCCTCTGTCCATGGGATTCTCCAGGCAAGAGTACTGGAATGGGGTGCCATTGCCTTCTCCCTGCGAATGCACACTCCCAAGTTATTCTGGCTATGTATTCTAGAAGCATGATTGTAATTTAAAAGACTTCATATATTACCATTAATACATAATGACTTTATAATAAGTTTTAATTAGGGCAGCATGGTGTAGGGAAAAGAGATCGAACTCTTCCAGTTACTAATTGGGCAATCTCTGTGAAACACTCTCTCTCATTTCAAGATGAGTAAACTTATTTTTTCAAAACACCCTTTCTAATTTTTTTTCTATACCACTTATCACTTTCTAGTGTACTATGTAATTTTCTTATTTATTATTTTTTTTCATCTGTATGCCTCAAGTAAAATCCAAACTCTATAAGAACAGTTATTTTCTGAGTGCTTATGCTAAGCACTGTTCATGGGAAACACTTGATCCGTATTCAGATTTCCTAAACTGAGCACCTGAAAAAATAGATTCAACACAAACAAGTTGTTCCAAATATAGTCAAAAAATGTTTGTTGAATTTAATGAAAGAATAAGATTTCTTCTTCGCTAAGTATTAGAGTCAGAGAACAGGTTCACCCTTCATGAGTTCCCTGGCACTGTGTGGAGAAATTGGGGTTTGGGGGCATTGGTGGTCTTTCCTATGGAGTCTGACCACAGGGCAGCAAGAGGGCCTGTCATACTCATTGGTCTGAGAAATGATGAGGCTCGAGGAGGAAGAGGGGAAAATACAATTCCCCTGTATTCAAGAAAGATTGGTTCCGGAATCTGCCCCACAGATATCAGAACCCACAGATGCTCAAGTCCCTTGAGCATATGAAAAATATTTGAGCTGCAATTGGTTGAATTCGCAAATGCTGAATCCATGGATAATGAGAGCCAACAGCACTCACAAAAATTGTGGGATAGGAGACAGGAAGCAGTTGTAAGAGAGAAGTTGGGAGTCTGTTGGGAGTCAGCTGTCTAGAGTGGGAGAGGTTCCAAGCTGCTATAGTATGTGAGAGATTAAGAGAGAAAGGAAAATTAAAAAGGAGATATTTTCAGACATAGAGCTCTAGCTGTTACTGTTCAGTTACTCAGTCACGTGCAACTCTGTGACCCCATGGACTGCACCATGCCAGGCTCCTCTGTCCTCCATTATTTCTTGGAGTTTGCTCAGATTCATGTGCATTGAGTTGGTGATCTAACCATCTCATTAGCTGCCACTCCTTCTCCTTTTGCCTTCGATCTTTCCCAGCATCAGGGTCTTTTCCAATGAATTCGTTCTTTGCATTAGGTGGTCTAGGTTACAAGTTAAATCCTTTTCATTTTCTTTGAAGAGAGGAAAGATCAGAATTCCCATTTAAGTGCTTTGGATGGTGGGTTTTTTTTTTTTTTTTCTATCTGTACATTGTAGAAAATAACTGCAGTGGGTTCAGTTCAGTTCAGTTCAGTCGCTCAGTCGTGTCCGACTCTTTGCGACTCTTTGCAACGCCATTAATTGCAGCACGCCAGGCCTCCCTGTCCATCACCAACTCCCGGAGTTCACTCAGACTCATGGCCATCGAGTCAGTGATGCCATCCAGCCATCTCATCCTCTGTTGTCCCCTTCTCCTGCAGTGGGTGATGAGGGGATTAAATTACTCTTCCCTCAGAGATGACATGGTAGCAATCATGTCAAGTGATACTCTGTTGAAAGTGACCAAAAAGTGCTCAAGTTGGTTTAAGCAACTGAAAGGAGTACACTAGCTCACATAATCAAAGCCCCCAGAGGTAGAATTCAGCCTAGGTTAAATCAAGAGATGAAATCATCACAGCATGGTTTTTCTTCTCTCTTTTCTATGTTTCTCCTCCGTATTGGCTTCATTCACAGATTCTGGTCAGTGTCAAACTGGATGCTGGCTTCTATAATCCTGCTGGAAAAAGCCTCTCTCTTCACTAACTTGTATCTCACTGGCTGGGATTGGGCCATTTACCTGTCCCTGAACCAATCACTGGTGGCCAAGGACAGATGACACTCTGATTGGTTAGGCCTAAGGCACATGCCCAGTCCAGTCACTGGGGTAAATGTAGCACCACTGAAACTGAAGGAGAGAGGAGTGGTTCCCTAGAGGGAAATTAAGGGCCCATACCAGGATAAAGTCCTGGCTGACAAAACAACAAATGTCCATCATGAGATCCAAGGAAGAGGGAGTCTGAAGAATAAAAGATGCTTCATTAGTATGGGATGCTCCTGAGAAGTTAGGATAGGATTTTGACAATGGAAATGTCATTGGCTGGCTTTTGCCAAACACTGATGGAGGGTGGGGGCCGTGGCAGGTGAAGATTTTAAGACTGGAAAAAAGAAAGTTGTCTTAGAGGTAGGGTAGCTAGTGTGCTCAGTTACCTGACTATGAATAGGAAGAAAAGGAAGAGTGGGTAGTGGAAGATTTGCCATCAAGAGAGGGTCTGTTTATTTATGTAAGCCGTGGAAGAATCTTGAACTTTTTATATGCTGATATATAAAGTCATATGAACATTTAAGCATGAAGTGGAAAAAAAAGCTGTGGTGATGACAGGCATGGTGATAGGATGGTTTACGTCCTCCCAAAGATGCCTCCCTTCTAATCCCTGGAACCAGGACTTCCCTGACAGTCCAGTGGTTAAGACTTCACTTTCCAATGAAGGGAGTTCAGGTTGGATTTCCTAATAGGGGAGCTAAGATATCACATGCTTCACAGGGAAAAAACCAAAATAGAAAATAGGAACAATATTATAACAAATTCAATAGAGACTTTAAACGTGGTCCATATTAAAAAAGAAAAAAACACAACCTTAATCCCTATAACCTGTGAATCTGTGAAAGAAAATTTGCAGATGTTATTCAATGAGAGATTTTGTGGAGGACAGATTACCCTGGATTATGCTGTTGAGTCTGATGTAATCACAAGGGTCCTTGTGAGAGGGAGGGTAGAGGTCAGAGAAAAGAGAAGATACCGCACAGCTGGCTTTGAGGATGAGGGAAAGGGACCATGAATCAAAGAACACAGGTGGCCTTTAGAAGCTGGAAAAAGCAAGGAAAGAGATTCTCCCTGAGAGCTTCCAAATGAAATGTAGACCTGTGGACCTATGGAAATGGCAACCCACTCCAGTGTTCTTGCCTGGAGAATCCTAGGGATGGCGGAGCCTGATGGGCTGCCGTCTATGTGGTCACACAGAGTTGGACACGACTGAAGCGACTTAGCAGCAGCAGGACCTATTTATAGGCTTCTGACCTCCAGAATTAATGAATTTATGTTGTGTTAAGCCAGTAAACTTGTGATCATTTGTTTTAGCAGCCATAAGAAACTAACAGAAATAGAAGTGAATTTTTGACATTTACAAATACAGTGTTGGCATACACATTTAAAATATAATGGCCTCTATTCTCACTGAGAATCTAACATGTTTAGACATGTTTCTGGGGACATATAGGACAGACATATGCACTTCATGGTAAGATATAAATATCTTATGTAACAGTATCCTCATACATATAACAGGCCTTGTGATCCACTAGGAAATTTGCAAGTTTTGTTCATTCTAATCTTCCACATTTAAGTGAAATTCCAGTACTCTGCTAGGACATTACAGAACCGAGCAGACATCTGTATTTTTATACATGGACCCTGTAAGAATAGTTAGATAATTTTTGAAGTCAAAAATAAAATCAACCTGATGAGGTAAGTAGGGCTCCCATATTTAAAATCATGTGTAAGATCACCACAGTTCAGGGAAAGAGGATTGATTTGATCTTTTCTTATTACTGGTAACCGTAGAGGTATTTCTATTGTGAGAACATCTTTTCATGAAGCAGAAACAAGACTGTCTCCTTGCCTCCTTTAATCTCAGAGCTTAGATGGTCCTGTATCATTTTCTTGTTTTGAGGGTCACTTTTCAACACATGGGCACAGCTGTATGAGAGGCCTCTTTCTTTGGAAATACAAAAATAGCACACCTTCCTATTATATCTCAGTTTCATTATAAGACAATTTTAGGCTGACCCGGGCGGTGTGATTCACTAATGTCCAATCGTCATGTGCAGTGGAGGTAGCTAGGCTAAGAGCTGCCCTCTCCTTCAACTGGAAAATTTACAGGCAAATGTTTATTTTATGAGGATGCTTCCTCTTCCCCATTGAGCTTATAGCTTGTAACTAATGCTGGCTGAATGGCAGCAGTAAGGCAATATCCAGAAACCACTTACATTTCCTGATTTTTATTATTTACTGTAGGTACATGTATTACATTATTTGCTTGCATTCACATTCACATTTCACCCGCAAAGATAATTGCCCCATTGTAAATCCCTAAGCCACCAAATGGCCTTGTGTTTAAATTGTGTGCCCCTCCCTGCTCCAAAGAAAATTATGTAAACATGTTTACCTTTGGAGCCAGCAGACTCAGAAAGAGCCTGTAAAGACTCTCTGACAAGTATCTCAAATCCACATGAGAAACTGCTACACCGCGTTATGACTCCTATAACACATGTGATCTATCATGTTATTGTGACTCTGTATTTACTGACTGGCTTTGCAGTTTTTGTTTAGAACTTATTCTCCCTTGAAACTTGTAATCTTGCAGTTTAAGGGTTGTGTTTATCCCCACCCCAGGACTCTTGCCTGCAGAATCCCATGGACAGAGCAGCCTGGCAGGCCATAGTCCATACAGTGCAGAGTTGAACATAACTGAATCAACTTAGCACACATGCGTACTGAAGACATTTTCCCCCACCTCCCAGTAATAATGACTGGTATTATCAGCAGTGCATAGCTTACTACATGCCAAGATCTGTACACATGTCATATTTTTGACATCCTCACTGTGATAGTGTGGATTGGATGTTATCAAATCCATTTTGCAGATGAGAAAACGAGGACTCTTAAAAGTGCAGCGTCTTGCATAAGGCCATAAAGCTAATCCTTAAAGTAGAATTGTATATCAGTCAGTCAGAACTCTCCACCCTAACTCTATAGTGCCTTTTGCAGTGTTACTAGCACAGAATAAATAGTGAAAGGGTGGTTAACTTCCTGAAGCTCACCTATATGACTTCTAAAATAGGAATAAATGTTATGTATGAAAAATAATAGAATGATGCAATGTTGAAGGGCTGAGTCCATTAGCATTTCCTTACTCTGCGATAATTTAGACAATTCAGAACTAAGGGCTGTCTTGTTAAAGGCCAATTCAGTTCTTGGCCAAATTCACAATCTTGGCCAAGATGTAATGTCTTTTCTGGAGAAGAAGTTTGAAAAAATCTGGGTAGGAGGAGGAGTGGCTCTGGGTTTGATAACTCTGAGTTTGACTTCTTATTAAGCTTCTTGAAGTGGGGATCTTTAGGTCTTTCTCCTTCAGCAAGGGATCAGGCTGAAAGGACAGCAGAGCTGGCCTCATGAGATATGGCCAGTGCAGTTGTATAGGACTTCACACTCCCTTTTGGCATTTAATTCTGTGTGGTTACCATCTTGAAATTCTCAATAGTTTTATCCTTCAGTGTGTGTTTTGTAAGTGAAGGTTGATGACAGCAGAGCAGGAGCGGGATTTGGAGTCCTGACTCACAGCAGAATAATCTGCCCAGGCTGAGATTTGGCTTCTGACTCCTTCACCCTGGGGATGGCACTGGGGGGAGTAGGGCTTCAGTGTACATACAGGGGCAGCCAGGGTCAAGAATGGACCTCATGGGCTGAATTATTGGTGGGTCCTGGGTGCCTATGAATGCTCTTTCCTTGTGAGTATCCTCATGACCAAGATAATGAGAGGCTAAATACAAATTAAGAAGATACAGTGACAGCTCTAGAGAAATGACAGAAGGAAGGAAAAGCTTTTTACATGGTTTTTGTTCAAGGGGTCTCATTGTTTACTGTGCCCAACAAATTATGTAGCTATCCCTGAAGGATGGTTCAGAATATTTGGAGGGAAAATACTCTGCAGAAGCTGAATGGCTTGTTTTTTTACTTCCAAGTCTTCTCTCTCTCTTTTGGTATCTATTGGCTAGATGTTCATTGATCTTCAAATCTTTACTGGGTTCTTTTACAAGAAGTTGCTATATTTCTCAGGCTCTTTTGTAGTTAGTCCCAGTCCCTAATAAGTGGGTTCGAGTGTAGCCTGGCCATGAGAAGTTCCACATCCTCTTCATTCTATCTTTTTACTCAGGGATTGGCTGGATGCAAAGGATCCAGCAGAAGTCTCCCAGGGACCCTAAGAGATGGATTACCACAAATTGGAAGGAAATAGGATCCCCAAAGCACCGTTGGAAGGCAGCCTACCAAGAGTGAAATATACATCCATTGTAATAAACCGTTGAGAATTTGAGGTTGTTCGTTACAGAAATGGGCTTTCCAGGTGGCTAGTGGCAAAGAACTACCTGTCAGTGCAGGAGACGTAAGAGATACAGGTTCAGTCCTTGGGTCAGGAAGAACGCTTGGAGGAGGGCATGACAACCCATTCCAGTATTGTTGCCTGGAGAATCACATGGACATAGTAATCTGATGGGCTAAGTCCATGGGGTAGCAAAGAGTCAGAAAGACTCAGAAAGAGTTACAGAAAAAGTGCTAATTAAGCCAACTAGAGCATTTCAACAGAAGAAATTTTTCTTAAGAAGAGTTGGCAAGCTATAGTCTTCAAGTCAAATTAGGTCACCACCTATTTCTTAAATAAAGTTTTATTAGGAACACAGCTGTGTCCATTAGTTTATGAGTTGTCCTTGGTTGCTTTTGTGGTACTGTGTCATAAAATGTGCCAGAGAGAGTTTGTCCCATAAATCCTAAGATATTTACTATCTGGCCATTTATAGACAATATTTGCAAACTACTGGTCTTATGAATAACTGACTTAGTGGCCCCATGATTTTAGTTGCCCCATGGCATTGGTAGGTTACTGTATTAGTCTCTCAGCCATGTCTGACTTTGTGATCCCTTGGACTGTAGCCCACCAGGCACCTCTGTCCATGGAATTCTCCAGGCAAGAATACTGGAGTGGGTACCCATTTCCTCGTCCAGGGGATCTTCCTAACTCAGGGATCAAACCCAGGTCTTCTGCATTTGCAAGCAGATTCTTCACTGTCTGAGCCACAGTGAACCACATGGCATGCAGGATCTTTGTTCCCAGACCAGGGATTAAACTAGTGTCCCCCGCATTGCCAGGTGGATTTTTAACCACTGGGCAACCTCAGAAGTCCCTGGATGAGGCTTTTTAAAATGAATTGTGATATAATCTGGACAGTATGATTTTAATACTTTCTCTTTCTCATTTTTACCATGACAGCAAGTTGTTTTGCTAAGAGATGCGAGATACCATCCAAGAAGATTCTTGCCATTGTGAAATTGATTATAATTATAATAGCAACTGTAATACTAACAACGAAAGTGATAACTGCTAGAATGTTCACTGGGTTATATACAACCTGTATGTTCAATATTATATGCATGGTATCTGGTTTAATTCTCATAGTGAACTCGCTCAGTCGTGTCTGACTCTTTGTGACCCCATGGACTACAGTCCACCAGGCTCCTCCATCCATGGAATTTTCTAGGCAAGAGTACTGGAGTGGGTTGCCATTTCCTTCTGCAGGGGATCTTCCCTACCCAGGGATCGAATCCAGGTCTCCCACATTGCAGGCAGATCTTTTACCATCTGAGCCACCAGGGAATCCCATTCAAAGGGTGTTAATTCTCATAGCACCCTATGAAATAGGAATTACCATTGATAAGAAAACTGAAGTTCAGAAAGATTAATGACTTGCCCAATATTGTTAGAAAAGTGGAACTCCTGAGTCCTGGAGCTATACACACCTCTCACCACCACCTCCCTCCCCACACACATACACAGTGGTGAGAAGAGCAGCGTCTTTCATACCCCTGCTTACAGAATCCTAGCTGTAAGAATTATACCCTTCAGAAAAGACAACAAAGGAGTCCTCTTTGAGGAAACAGAATCTGCCAAGAGTAAAAACCTGTGGACTTTAACATTAGAGGATCACCCGATACCACTCCCAATAACTTCATAGTGAAATCTCCTAACTGTCAAACTGGCCCATGGCCTTTCAGTGCTTTATTTTCAAATACAAACAGATAGCCAATAATCCAAAGATTTTTTTAGGAAGTTCTCTAATTACATAAAGAGATCAAAACAAAACAGCAGCTTAAAAGGGGATGTAAAGGAAATAAAAATGTATAACAAAATTTAAAAATGAATAAAAAAACAGCAAGTTATTTACTTACATAAATAAAAACAGGATGCTACTTTAAAAAACAGAAAATTTTGGACTTTAAAAATAAATTAGCACAATATTTTAAAAAATCAATAGAGTAATTGGAGATAAAGTTAAGAGATCTTCCAAAAGGAAAAGAAAAAATGATTTAAGGTTCAGGAGGTTTTGAACAATTAAATCAAAATACAAACTAGTTGGTAATATTTTTTGTCATAATGCTAGAATGAGGGAAAATGAGGGAAAAAGAGGGAAAGAAATTATGGAAACAATAACGATGAAAATTTCCAGGATTTGTAAAATGTGTGTATAATAATTGAAAGAACCAACTGAGTGGGATAAAATATACTAGATGGCACAGTATCACAGAATTTCCCAACACACACTGAAGATTACGAGGATCTACAATGAGAATGATATTGGACTTCACACTAGCAACATACAAGGCTAGAAAAAGTAGGGCAATCCTTTCACAATTCAAAGAGAAAATGTTTTCCAACCTGTGAGATATCAAAAAATGTATTTCATTTGCATCTTTTTCAGGAAGCTACCTGAGATGAATCCATAAAGATAAGAAATTAAATCAAGAATGAAGAAGCTATGGAATCCAGGTAAAAATTCAGCCAAGGGACAGGGGCAAATGGAATTCCCAGGGTGATACTTGTACAGTAGGCCTTGGAAATCAAGTGGTCCAGAAAAGGAAGATTGGAGGGGAATTTAGGGAGGAATATTATTATAGTATTATTTATATTAACTTAAATTGGAAACCACTCAAATGTCCATCACCAGTAGAAAAGATAAATAGTGGTACAATGTTGTAATAATATAGCAATACAACAATTAAAAGGAATAGACTATTGCTAGCTACATGCAACAATGTTGGTATGTATGTTGGGTGAAAAAACAGAAATGAAAGAACACAATATCTAATTTCACAGCCATACAAAATTAATCTATGGTAATAGAGGTGAGAATAGTGGGTACTTCTGGGGGGATTTAACTGATAAGGACTTCAAGGGAGAATTCTTGTGGGCAGAGTTAGGGGCTGATAATGTTCTGGTTTTGACCTGGATGGTGGTTACATAGATACATTTACTTTGCAAAAATTCATCGTTATGATTTGTAAAGTTTTCTCTTCATGCATAATTCTTTCACTTAAAGGGTTTAGTTTGAAAAAGGAAGAACACAAAAGTATGTTTACAGAATAAGCACAACATTAAAAAGTTATGACATTAAAATTCATTTAAATATATATAACAGAATGTTGATTTACCTCTTGGGTGTACCATTATTAATTTTAAAGATAATTTTGTTTATTTATCTATTTTCTGGCTGTGCTTGGTCTTCATTGCTGCACCCTTTTCTCTAGTTGCAATGTGCCAGCTTCTCACTGTGGTGGCTTCTCTTGTTGCAGAGCACGGGTTGCAGGGCATGTGGGCTCAGCAGCTGCAGTTCCTGGGCTCTATCTAGAGCACAGGTTCAGTAGCTGTGGTGCACAGGCTTAGTTGCTGCATGGCATCCTTTTCTCAATTCTCTATAATGTATGTGTATTAATCTGTTATGAGGGAAAAGGGAAACATAAAAAGAAAAACATTGCTATAGCTTTTTCCTCTGCTTATCAGATAAGAGCATGAGAGATGGGTGCCCCATACTCTGTTGGTAGAAATTATAAATTGACATATGTATGATTAATAAAATGTGCCCATGATTAGAACCAATCAATTTCACCCCTAAGAATTTATACAATGGCAACAGATGGACAAATATAAAGATCTTTATGAAAGGATGTTAACTTTGGCTGTTTTTTAGTTAAAAGTTGAATGTACATTAGAAGGAGAAGGGTTCAATAAATTATGATATTACCCAGAATGGAATGCTATAGAGTCTTTAAAAATGGATCTATATTTATTAACATGGAATATGTACAGTTTGATCATATTTTAATAATTATAAATATATGGATATATATGTACTGAGGTAGAGCAATAATGTTATCTCTGGATGGTGAAACTGTGATTTTTACATTTCACCATTCTTTTCAATATTTTGATTTCTCTTTTATAACTGTATTAGCCTACTTTGTCTGCTAAAACAAAATAGCATAGCCTGGGAGGCTTAAACTGAGGACATTTATTTCTCACAGTTTTGGAGGCTGAGCAGTTCAAGATCAAAGTGACAGCAGATTCAGTTCTTGGTGAGGGTCCCCTTTTTGGCTTGCAGATGACCGCCTTCTTACTGTGACCTCACATGGGAGAGAGATGGAGAGATATAGAGAGAATGAACTCTGGTCCCGCTTCCTCTACTTTCAGAGGTAAGAAGCCCATCATGGGGGCCTCCTCATGATCTTATCTAAACCAAACTTCTTGCCAAAGGGCCCACTTTCAAATACCAACATATTATGGGTTAGTGCGTCCATCTGAGAATTTTAAGGGACATAAACATTCAGTTTATAGCAAACAGCATGCATAAATTTTACATTAACCATAAATGTCCTAATTGTTTTCATTTTTGGAGGGAACAAAGTTACCTAAGAAGGAGTGAAGCACCAGTTGCCTCAGAGAATGGCCATGTTTTATTTTATCTTTGTTTTCTACTTGAGTTGTTCTTGGTATTTGTTATGATTTTATGATAACTTTGTTCTATAGTAAACAGGTAGGAAAAAAGAACTGTCTTAAGGAGAACCTTGAATTCGTACCTATTTTTTCTGTTATCTAAATGGTAGATAGAAGCCTGATGAACTATGGAATGAGGTTCGTTACATTGTACAGGAGACAGGGATCAAGACCATCCCCATGGAAAAGAAATGCAAAAAAGCAAAATGGCTGTCTCGGGAGGCCTTACAAATAGCTGTGAAAAGAAGAGAAGTGAAAAACAAAGGAGAAAAGGAAAGATATAAGCATCTGAATGCAGAGTTTCAGAGGATAGCAAGAAGAGATAAGAAAGACTTCTTCAGCGATCAATGCAAAGAAATAGAGGAAAACAACAGAATGGGAAAACTAGAGATCTCTTCAAGAAAGTTAGAGATATCAAGGGAAAATTTCATGCAAAGATGGGATCGATAAAGGATAGAAATGGTATGGACCTAACAGAGGCAGAAGATATTAAGAAGAGGTGGCAAGAATACACAAAAGACCTGTACAAAAAAGATCTTCATGACCCAGATAATCACGATGGTGTGATCTCTAATCTAGAGCCAGACATCCTGGAATGTGAAGTCAAGTGGAACTTAGAAAGCATCACTATGAACAAAGCTAGTGGAGGTGATGGAATTCCAGTCGAGCTGTTTCAAATCCTGAAAGATGATGCTGTGAAAGTGCTGCAGTCAATATGCCAGCAAATTTGGAAAACTCAGCAGTGGCCACAGGACTGGAAAGGTCAGTTTTCATTCCAATTCCAAAGAAGGGCAATGCCAAAGAATGCTCAAACTACCGCACAATTGCACTCATCTCACATGCTAGTAAAGTCATGCTCAAAATTCTCCAAGCCAGGCTTCAACAATACATGAACCACGAACTTCCTGATGTTCAAGCTGGTTTTAGAAAAGGCAGAGGAACCAGAGATCAAATTGCCAACATCCTCTGGATCAAAAAAGCAAGAGAGTTCCAGAAAAACATATATTTCTGCTTTATTGACTATGCCAAAGACTTTGACTATGTGGATCACAATAAACTGGAAAATTCTGAGAGAGATGGGAATACCAGACCAGCTGATCTGCCTCTTGAGAAATCTGTATGCAGGTCAGGAAGCAACAGTTAGGACTGGACATGGAACAACAGACTGGTTCCAAATAGGAAAAGGAGTACCTCAAGGCTGTATATTGTCACCCTGCTTATTTAACTTCTCTGCAGAGTACATCATGAGAAACGCTGGACTGGAAGAAACACAAGCTGGAATCAAGATTGCTGGGAGAAATATCAATAACCTCAGATATGCAGATGACACCACCCTTATGGCAGAAAGTGAAGAGGAACTAAAAAGCCTCTTGATGAAAGTGAAAGAGGAGAGTGAAAAAGTTGGCTTAAAGCTCAACATTCAGAAAACGAAGATCATGGCATCTGGTCCCGTCACTTCGTGGGAAATAGATGGGGAAACAGTAGAAACAGTGTCAGACTTCATTTTTTGGGGCTCCAAAATCACTGTAGATGGTGACTGCAGCCATGAAATTAAAAGATGCTTACTCCTTGGAAGGAAAGTTATGACCAACCTAGATAGTATATTCAAAAGCAGAGATATTACTTTGCCGAATCAGGTTCATCTAGTCAAGGCTATAGTTTTTCCATTGGTCATGTATGGATGTTAGAGTTGGACTGTGAAGAAGGCTGAGCACCAAAGAATTGATGCATTTGAACTGTGGTGTTGGAGAAGACTCTTGAGAGTCCCTTGGACTGCAAGGGAATCCAACCAGTCCATTCTGAAGATCAGCCCTGGGATTTCCTTAGAGGGAATGATGCTGAAGCTGAAACTCCAGTACTTTGGCCACCTCATGAGAAGAGTTGACTCATTGGAAAAGACTCTGATGCTGGAAGGGATTGGGGGCAGGAGGAGAAGGGGATGACTGAGGATGAAATGGCTGGATGGCATCACGGACTCGATGGCCATGAGTCTGAGTGAACTCCGAGAGATGGTGATGGACAGGGAGGCCTGGTGTGCTGCGAGTCATGGGGTTGCAAAGAGTCGGACACGACTGAGTGACTGAACTGAATTGAATACGTTAACTTTGGAGAGAAGACACTGTAGACGTTAAGTCCCAGCTTGGCCACTCAGCTGTGTGATAATGTTAGACAAGTGGCCTAGTTCTCTGAGCCTGAGATCTTTCAGTCTGTAAAATTTGGATAGTAGTTTTTCTAACCAGTTGAGAAAATGTAAGGAGTATGTGGTCAGGCTTTGTCAGTCTTATTCACTCTGAATCTGCCTCCTACCCTCCCAATCTAGAACAGTCCCTGACCCAGAATAGCTCAGTAAATACTTGCTAAGTGAATGAATGAATGAGTGCAATTGTGTTGTAAACTCTAAAGTGCAATAATGTAGGTGCTGATTACATAGTCATTAAATTTGATCACTCAGATCTGTATTTATTATCATGGAACCAGTCTGGGTTACAGATAGCATGTATAGAGTGCTTACTAACATTTCCTTTTATTTTGTAGAAAATATTGCAATATTCAAAGTTGCACTTGAAGTACTGGGGGCGCGGTTCTGGGGATTTACGGGATGTGTATTAGTAAAGCTATGATCTTATAAAAATGGAAGTTTGCACATATTTAAAATCAAGTTTTCTGCTGGGTTTTGTGACTATATAAATGGAAAAGCAATATTTTCTTCCAAAAAAGACTCATCCACAAAAACAGTGGTATGGTGGATATAAAATAATTTTATGGATAGCAGTGAATCTTTGTGGAATAAGATCCTAATCTTTTTATGAAAACATGGGGCATGCTTCTAGATGCTGATTAGCTTTATACAGAAACTACAGAGAATGGTAAGTATTCTAGTCATCTATTCTAATTAAAATTTAAATTGAAATCTGGGTTCTAATGAAGAGAAGCTTAGTGCTGGTCCTGTGGGAACTCTTCAGAGGGTAAGAGGAAAATGGCACAAAGGCATAAAAAGATTCCACACAACCCCTTCTTCCTATGTATTTTATTTGAGTATACAATTCATATTTTATATAGGAGCATGTCTGTCCTTGATGGAAGCCAAACTGTCCTTCTGACATGGACATTCTTAAAATTGTGCCATATCCCAATAGTGCTGACCCAGCTATGTCATTGTGGACACACTGGCATTATCCCTATGACACCCTGTCTCAGGAAAATTAGGTGACAGCTCAACTCCCCCTGCGAATTGGATTCATTATTACCAATTTTCAGTGTATGATTGGGCAGACGGGGATCAATGTCAAAGGTTACTGATGTGTTGGGGGAAAAGTTGCATTGCAAAAGGGATAATAAAGGAAGAGTAAAACTTAAAACTCTATACAAATCTTATTGGGCAACTTTAAAAATTGTCTGGATGTCAAATAATTTCACAACACCCCTTGAAGAGCTGTTTGTTAGATACCACACACAAGCACAAGCCCAGAGAATGCATTCAAAGGGATGACATATTCAAAACATTGACAAGAAACAAATGTACAAAATAAAGACATTTCAAAGGAAAGATGTCAAAATGGTGACTTCTTACCAAATGCATTATTGTCATAGACATAAGGTAAATATATGAAATGGAAAAATGAAAAAATCCCTTATAGTATTTTTAAAGGCATGTTCACACTACTTCAAAAAGATGTGATTTCAACAAGACATTTGAATAGAAATTCAACTATTTTTTTAAGCCTTGAACTGCATTTGTTGCTAAAACATGACACACTAATTGTGTCATTCCTCTGTCTTACAGACTATTTTTTTTGCTGTATTTCTCCACGTTTATTTTCTTAGGTTAATTGGGGAAGTGAAATTAATTCTCTATTCAGGATTCTTTCTCAGTCAAGAACAAAGGCATTTCAGCCTACAGGAAAATATCCGAAGGCAGAAGCAGTTCTAGAAAGGTAATAAACACTGCGTTAAGGCATCTTTCCTTGACTGTGAGCATTCCACAGATAGAAAGTTAGCAACTGTCTGTTGGACATTGTGAGTGGCAGATAGCGTGCCAGAGAGAGAGAGCTCACAGCTAATCTATTGTGAACACTATGCAACATCTCCTCCTGAACCTCCCATGGTTACTATGCAGAGAGGGGGCTGGGAGAGGAACATCTCCTCAGCAACACTTATAGGAAGAGCATGCTGGGAAAAGCGCAAGAAATAACAAGGACAGATCTGACAGGGACTTCCAGCAGAGTTTGATTAAAATGTACCAAAATTGTAATTTTTCCTTCTCTATTTAACTGTAAGATACAGTCAGTGTTGCTTAATGTCAATGCTGTTAATGAAGTTGTCAGGCTTGTCACTTTCATTGAATACCAACTTTACTAAGAAACTGGTACTACAATTACCTCTAGCTCTATACGATTAAATTCATCAAAGCATGCCCAGCCTCCAGACTGTGCCGCATCTTTGGAGAATTTCCTTATGGCTTTGGAGTCTACTCCTTCAGAAAAACTCAGCATGCCCCGTGAAAGACAGAAGCTTAAATCACTCATCGGAAACAAAAAATTTATTTCAAACTTACTCTAAAATGGGCCAGCTGGAAATTGGAGAATTCTATTCTCCATAAGAGCCAGCTTCATGTACAGGTTTTGTGGCAATTTTTGAGGCCTTCCAAGACTCTGTATACCTACTATTTGTCTTCCTGATCCCTTCCACAAGTGAAATAAAATTCCACCATTTTTCCTTTATTCACTCATTCATTCCTGTATTCTCTTATTCAAGAAATATTTGAGTGTCTATATTAACATTGCACTAAACATCAGTTCAGTTCAGTCACTCAGTCGTGTTCGACTCTTTACGATCCCATGGACTGCAGCACACCAGGCTTCCTTGTCCATTACCGACTCCCAGAACTTGCTCAGACTCATATCCATAGAGTCAGTGATGCCATCCAGCCATCTCATCCTCTGTCGTCCCCTTCTCCTCCTGCCTTCAATCTTTTCCAGCATCAGGGTCTTTTCCAAAGAATTAGTTCTTTGCATCAGGTGGCCAAAGTATTGGAGTTTCAGCTTCAGCATCAATCCTTCCAGTGAATATTCTGAACTGATTTCCATTAGGATGGCCTAGTTGGATCTCCTTGCAGTCCATGCGACTCTCAAGAGTCTTCTCCAACACCACAGTTAAACAGCATCAATTCTTCAGTGCTCAGCTTTCTTTATAGTCCAACTCTCACATCCACACATGACTACTTGGAAAACCATAGCCTTGACTAGACAGACATTTATTGGCAAAGCATAGGAGGTGATAAAAAGAAGAGCATATTTTAAAGAACTGGAAATTCTAATAGGGTAGAAAGATTTCTGCATAAATAGCTAACAACCAAGGCATAAAGTAGTAAGCACTGCAAAGAAGAAAAAATATTGTGGACTGAAATTCAGGTGGAAGATAAAAGAAAGCTTCTGAACTAGGCCTTCAAAAGTGGATAATATTTGAATATTGAGGGTACTTGCTGAGCTCTCTCCTTGGAACTCTCTGATCTACACATGGCTGACTCCTTGAGATCAAACATCAGCCACTCAGAAATATCTTCCCCTGAACACTCAATGATATGACACCTCCCACTCAGTTTCTATCACATCACTGCTTTATTATCTTCAGAGCACTTATCACTCTCTGAAATTATTGTGTTTATTTGTTTACTGTTTTCACTTATTAGAATAAAATCTCCATGGAAGTAGATACCTTGTCCCACTTGATTAATGCTGTATTCTCAGGGCCTAGAATATGACAGGGCTTCCCTAGTGGCTCGCGTGGTAAAGAATTCACCTGTTAGGCAGGAGACCCAGGTTCCATCCCCAGATTGGGAAGATTCCCTGGAGATGGGAATGGCAACCCACTCCAGTGTCCTTGCCTGCGGAATTCTATGGACAGAGGAGACTGCAGGGCTACAGTCCTTGGGGGTCACAAAGAGTCTGATAATACTGAGTGACTAACACACACAGAATATGACTGGCCTGCAGCAAAGGCTCAAAAAAAAATGTAAATGAATGAACTGAGTGCAACAGATGAGGAAAAGAAGATTCTAGGTTTAGGGAAGAGTATACGCAACACTGAGGAGGCTAGAGCAATGGACGTGTCTGACTCTTTGTGACCCTGTGGACTGTAGTCCACCAGGCTCCTCAGTCCATGGGATTCTCCAGGCAAGAATACTGGAGTGGGTGCCATTTCCTTCTCCAGATGGATGTGTATAGGAAACAGTAAAACAGGTGTAAGGTCATGGCAGAAAACACATCCAAAAGATCGATTGAGGTAGATGTTGAGAGTGTCAAATGCTCTGTTTCTTTTTCTTTTCTTTTTTTTTTTTTTGAACTCTTTTCTATTGTAAATGGGCAGCCATAAATTTTGGAATCGGAAAGTCACTCAAAGCAGCATAGGAAAAGCTTAGCCTTTGGGCTGTGTCCAAAATAAAGGAGCAGAGACTGAAGCCTGGAAGAATAGTTAGAGAACTATTTCGTGGTTTAAGTGGAAAGAAATGATTCATTACTTTAGGGAAAGACCATGGAATGACAATTAATCCTCAACACCTGTGTGAATTTGTGTCTCCAATCTCTCTCATAAGAATTAAGTAAAAACTATTAATATTCAAGGAGTAAATATTCACTAACAAAAAGGCATGTGATGGGGACAAGGATAAAGGGAGGAAGGAAGGATAATTCTGGGACCCTTGTGTCCAAGGAGGCCAGAGCATGTTGGAATGGCCTTGCAGGGAGGAGAAGATCTTGAAAACACCTCCACTTTGTTTCTAGATCTGGCCTTGTCTTTAAGCTGAGAAAACCCAGCTTGAGTTCTGATATACCCTTCCATGTCTTATTCATTCTTTAGGATAAAGAAAACACCATTCCACTGCACACTATCCTCCTCATGTCTATTATTGGACCACATCCTCTGGCCTTCACATTCTGGTGGCTCTTTAAGATCTGAATATCACAGAGAGCAAACTAGTGGTTTCCAGTGGAGAGACGGAGTGGGGAAGAATAAAGATATTAGTGGGGATTAAGAGGTACAAATTACTATATGTAAAATAAATTACCTGCAAGGATGTATTGCACAGCATGGGGAATACAGCAAATATTTTGCAATAGACTTTAAATGGAGTACAATCTATAAAAATTTTGACTCACTATGCTGTAGACCTGAAACTAATACAATATTGTAAATGAACTGTACATCAATTAAAAAAATTTTTTTTAAAAGGATCTTAAAACATAGCAGATGTGGGTCCCAGAACCAGAGCAACAGACACTTAGTTGTCTACCCTTAGATAAGTTCTCTAAATGCTCTATGTCCCAGTTTCCTCCTCTGGAGAACTGTGATGATAATATTACTGCCAGTGCCAGAACTTTAGGGAGAATGAATGAACTAAAACAAGTAGCATGCACAAATGAGTGAGCACCTGCGAGTGAGTACCTGGACAAGGAGAACATTCAGAAAACTGAGCTGTTACTAATCATGCTACCGTTACCACTACTCATCACATTCCTAGCATCTAACATAGTACTCAGTGCGTGCTCATTATTACTCATTCATTCAGCTGTGTCTGGCTCTTTGTGACTCCATGGACCATAGCTCACCAGGCTCCTCTGTCCATGGAATTCTCCAGGCAAGAATACCGGAGTGAGTTGCCATTTCCTTCTCCAATTACTTGTCAGTACTAATTTGGGAACTCATGTACACCCATGGCTGATTCATGTCAATGTATGGCAAAACCAATACAGTATTGTAAAGCAAAATAAAGTAAAAATAAAAATTTTTAAAAATAATAATAAAAATATAAAAAAATAAAAAATAAAAGACACTTGCTCCTTGGAAGAAAAGTTATGCCCAACCTAGAGAGCATATTAAAAAGCAGAGACATTACTTTGCCAACAAAGGTCCATCAAGCTATGGTTTTCCAGTAGTCATGTATGGATGTGAGTTGGACTATATAGAAAGCTGAGCACTGAAGACTTAATGCTTTTGAACTGTGGTGTTGGAGAAGATTCTTAAAAGTCCTATGGATGGCAAGGAGATCCAACCAGTCCATCCTAAAGGAAATCAGTCCTGAATATTCATTGGAAGGACTGATGCTGAGGCTGAAATTCCAATACTTTGGCCACCTGATACAAAGAATGGACCGATAGGAAAAGACTATGATGTTCGGAAAGATTGAAAGCAGGAGGAGAAGGGGACAACAGAGGATGAGATTATTGGATGGCATCACCGACCCAATGGACATGAGTTTGAGTAAACTCCAGGAGTTGATGATGGACAGGGAGGCCTGGCGTGCTGCGATTCATGGGGTTGCAAAGAGTCGGACACGACTGAGCGACTGAACTGAACTGAACTGATTCAGCATAGAGATTCAAAGTACTTAGAGGTTATATTCCATTTATAAAATATTGGCTATATTCCCTGTGTTGCACAATATACCCTGTGGCTTATCTATTTCACGTGTGGTGGTTTGTTCCTCCTAGCCCCTACCTCTACCTTGCTCCTCTGCTCTCCCTCTCCCCACTGGCAATCGCTAGTTTTTCCTCTATATCTGTGACTCTGTTTTGCTATATTCTGGGACCCCTGCTGTGTTTTTTAGATTTCACAGATAAGTAATACCTTACAGCCTTTGTGCCTTTCTCTGACTGACTTATTTTACTGAACATAATACCCTCCAAGTTCATCCCTGTGGTGGTGTTAATACTTTATCAATGGAGTTTCATTTAATCTTCCCTGAAGTGAGGGTACATTGTCAGTCTCCTTTTATTGATGAGAAATTTGAAGCTTAACATAGATATTAATACATGTGAAAAATTATAAAATTAGAAGGTGGTTGATGATATCATATTAGTCCAGGTCTATCTTCAAAGTGTGTGTTCTTTCCAATAAGCTACACAGCTTCTTCCACATCCTGAATCTGTAAAACAACAGATATTCTTCTGTAAATGCCTATAGCTTGAGTGAAAACACTTTTATTTAAAGTTCTATCAAATTGACATTTTTGAGAAAGATATAAAACTGGGTTAAAGAGTTGATCTAGATAGAATTCTAAAAAAAAAAACAGTTCTAGATGTCATTTAGCAAGTATTTTTGTCTACGTGTAAGCATTTATGTATTACTGAACATAAAAGCAGTGTCAGGTTGTATTTGGTTGTGATGGAAACCCAGCGCAAAAAGCAAGGGACCACATTGGTTCATATAACTCAATAATAGGAAGAGGTGATGGATATTTTTCTTGTGGTTGGCTTGCCCTTTTAGCTCCTAATCTCATAGAAACAAGCACCTCTGTTCTCATGGCTGTGGTCAAGCTTCTTAAGAAGACTGTATCCAAACCAGCTTGGGTCGTGTGTCCACCAGGTATAGGGGAGAGGAACACTCTGATTTCAGATCATTTGCATACTTGAACTTTACGGGATAAAGTGGATTTTTATGGAAAGCTAGAAATCTAAACATTTCCCAAAGAAAAAGTTGCTGGGACAACCAACGTAGTCAGGAAAGTTCAAAGGTACACAGGATAGAGAGTAAGCAGAGAATGACACACAGTCCAGTGAAATTCACAGTTCAGTTCAGTCACTCAGTCGTGTCTGACTCTTTGCTACCCCATGAATCGCAGCATGCCAGGCCTCTCTGTCCATCACCATCTCCCGGAGTTCACTCAGACTCACGTCCATCGAGTCCGTGATGCCATCCAGCCATCTCATCCTGGGTCGTCCCCTTCTGGCATAAAAGATTAATGTGGTCACTCTGGTAATTTCATTGTTTTGCCACAAGGTTTAAATTACTGATCTGAAATTTAAAACTGGAAACTTTATGTGGAACTAACATTTTACTGGAGTGATAAATAAATGCTGGAAACAACCCTTCAAATATAAACAGATGCTCCATTCAGGTTAGGCCAAAAAACAGTTTCACTAAAAGAGTATCTTTCTTTGCAAGTTGCTGAAAGCTTGCACCCTTGCAAACTTTCAATCTTCCCCAAAGCAAATTCTCTTCTTGTATAAATTTATGATCGAAATGAAGAAAGCATCCAGGTGATAAATTCTGAGCACCCTATAAACTCATGCCTTTCCTTTTCATTTTTGTATTTTCCATTTCTCTCTCTCTCTGTGTGCTTTCCTCCATCCCTCCCATTCCTCTCTCCTGCCTTGTGCTTTGTATCTGTCAACGGCACTTGGCTGTTGTGCATATGCCTCTGCCATCATGCAGGTAGATATAACACAGAACAGAGCTAAATAGTTGCCCTAGCAATCTTTCCAGTGAAAGGCTGTATAAAGTAAGATTTTGCTAGAGATCTGATACTTGTATTGATAACATAGTTTTCTTACATGTGGAGGAAAAAAGAAAGAAAAAGGACTAACGATTTCTGAGGATCTCCTGTGCGCTAGACAAAGTGTGAAGTAGATTTGTCTATATTGTCTTACTGAAGTCACCTTTGCACCAGCTTCCATGAACCAGCTCTAATCACTATTGTAGACAAGGAAACTGGTCTAGAAAAGGCAAAATAGTTTGGCCCAAATCACCCACAGAACAAAAACCGAAACTTGAACCAAACCTGCCTGATTCAAGCAACACTGTGTTTTCCAAGTCCAATGACTATGTGACTTTTACGTCCTGACCCCATGTCCTCTCCGTTGCTTCTCTGACACGGTTCTGTAATTTCCACATCACTGTCATCCCCAGTAGTCTGCTCTAGCCTATCATCAGCTTCCTCCTGGACTAACGCAACAGTCTTTCAACTAATCTTTACTCCTCTCTTCATCCACCTTGCCTAAAGAACATTCTAGGGAACAGATACTCATGTCATCCACTTCTTTACAATTCTTAAAAGGCTCCTAACACCCTTAGGGTCAGTGTCAAAGTCTGTCCCATGATCTCACCCTCACTGACCCCTGCAGCTCCATCTTTCATCCCTCTCATTTTGTGTTCTAGTCATTTTGAACTTTTTCTAGGTCCTCAAATATGACATGCTCATTTTGTCCACCAGCCTTTGTGCTTTCTGTTTCCCCTGCCATTTACTCTTGACTTTGTTGACTCACTTTCCGTCAGGATATATTTTAAATGCCATTGCCTCTGGGAAGCTTTTACTGACTTTCTAGACTTTGTTTGATTCTGCTTAGCACCATTTGTTGTTGTTCGGTTGCTCAGTCCTGTCCTGCTCTTTGCAGTCCATGGACTGAAGCATGCCAGGTTTCCCTGCCCTTCACTGACTCCCAGAGTTTGCTCAAACTCATGTCTATTGAGTCGATGACGTCACATGTCTCTCTGGATGGAGTCTTTATCACATCACAGACTGTATGTCCAGGGAGGGCAGGCATCACGGCAATCCTGCCCACCAGTGACTCCTTAATATTTCTTGCAGTGTCTGGCACTTCACAGTAGGCATTCATTTTATATTTGTCAAATGCTCAGTCAATTCAAGTTAGCCTCCTTGACTATGAGTTTCCCAGAGTCTCTCTAAGTAGATGGTAAGAATATACATATGTGAAACAATTACACAAAATCCACACTACACACGATATGCATTGTGGTATCATCACAAAATACTAAGTCAATAATGAAGAGCTATATACCAGAGTTAAACAGTTTATGCAATTACTTATTCACTCTTCTGGCAATACAGTATTTGTTTAGATTATATGACATATGGAATGTTGTGAGATGTGCTGAGTTTATAAAGAAATCATTTCTCCAGGATCCAACAGGCTACTTAGGGATATAGGACAGACATACGAAATAGTTAAGCAGAATGGGAAACATTATAACAGAGGCCAAAACAGAGGAAGATCAGTAATGGCTGGCATGTCACAGAGTCTGGATGAAAATAATGGGCCTGAATAAATAGGGCTGGAGAATCAGAAGGGATGAAGAAGGTATTCTTGCATGAGAAAGAGTATGATCAACAATATTCATAGGTGGGAGGTAAGTTAGCTGGAGTGAAGGGTTGGTCCAGAGAAGTGAGAGGCAGAATTAGACAGATTGGAGGGGGTTTGATTTTAAAGTCATTAAGGCAAACTGAGGGTTTTGTACTTTTTGCTACAGAAGGCCATTAACAGTCTCTTTATATGGTGGATGTGACACAAAAATATTGTTATTTTTAAAAGAGGGACTCTTTCCTGAGTCTTTCAGAAAGGCCAAGGTATTTCTTGTTCTAAGTTTCTACTGATCATTTCATAATTGTTGGGTTCAGTTCAGTTCAGTTCAGTTCAGTCGCTCAGTCATATCCAACTCTTTGTGATTCTGTGGACTGCAGCACACCAGGCTTCCCTGTCCTTCACATGCTCCCAGAGTTTGCTCAAACTCATGTCCATCGAGTCAGTGATGCCATCCAACCATCTCATCTCCTCCTGCCTTCAATCTTTCCCAGCATCAGGATCTTTTCCAAAGAGTCAGTTCTTCACATCAGGTGGCTAAATAATTGGAGCTCCAGCTTCAGCATCAGTTCTACCAATGAATATTCAGGACTGATTTCCTTTAGGATGGACTGGTTTGATCTCCTTGCTGTCCAAGGGACTCTCAAGAGTCTTCTCCAACACTACAGTTCAAAAGCATCTATTCCCACTAGAATGGCAACTTCTAAGGTAGGGTGAAATTTTGTTTCATATCCCCCATGTCTAGCACATTGCCTGGTACATAGTCAGTGTACAATACATACTTCTTGAGTGACTCAGTGAAATGAATTAGTTAATCAATCACTTAGGCATAAAGGGGTAATATTTGAAATTTGGAGAAAAAGGATACAGGAGATTAGAAGGTTAATGACAATAAATTAGACACGATGGGGCAAATGCTTGGAAGAGCTGTAGTCACTGATGTGAGAGACGTTTGGGAGAAGTGATTATACATGTGGTTTATGGTAGCCACAAAATGGAGATATCCCAAGGTGGCTAGATAAACGGGTCAATATCTTGATTGAGATGTCAAGCTTAAAATTAATTACTCAAATGAAAGCGTTTGAACAGAATGAGACATGGTTTCTAATGATTCTTATTTGGGTCCTTATCAAAATAAGGATTGTTTTACTGTGGAACAATCAAAGCAATGTTATGTCATTAATATAGAAAAGGATATGTAAAAATCCTCAGGACATAATGTTAAATAGAATCTACTAAAAAGTTATAACCCAAATACTGATTTTTTTTGCCTATGGCTATTGCAATTATAAGTGATTTTAGCTTTGGTTTTCCCTATCTGAATTTTTAAAATTCTCTAAAAACTATGACTACATCTCATATAGTAGTTATAATGAATGCTGATACCATTATAAAATTCTAAAAAGGATAATTCAGTACTATTTCTATGTTTCCTGAAATTACCTTATCTATTAGGGTAAGATTCCAACTTGGGAGGCACATAAATATTCGAGAACAAAACCATCTATTTGTGAAATGTGAAGATGAAAAACATGCCAAACTATCTATTCTTTATGACCATCAAGCTCCTTTACTTTACGATATTATTTTCAATTACATCCTCAAGTGGCACTTTTATTTTATAATTTAAAATAGCACACTGGATAATATATAAACCTGAGAGTAGCTTTACTGCATCATACTCAGTGAAAATAAATCCTGCCCCATGCCACTCTAGTGTACTTATCTTGCAAATCTCCGTTAACTACATGGAGGCATTATGCATATGAGAAGTGGCGTTTGTTATTTTATTACCACTTGGTTGGAGCTCATGCAGACTTCGTCTGCGTACTGGTTTCAGCACACAGTGTATAAGTGGAATCTTTCCAAATCACGTCCTCTCTCGGCTTCAGTGTGGGCTCGCCTGTTAGTCTCCCTGCGATTTTCCCTTGGTTTCCAAATACCCTCCTGCTGGCCCCTGGTAGAGCAACTCCAGAGAACAGCATCCTCCCATCGGTTTAGTGGACAGCTGGGTTTCCAAGGCAGACCTTTCTGTTGCGAGTAACTGTGTGAACTCTGGTGACTCACACATTCATAATTATGTGCACGCAGGGGCTCTCCATCCTGCATTTGCTTTTTCACCTCCTGTAGTGTTTAAGTCATAAAGAGAAGACTTTTCTCCATGTTCTAAACCCAAAACAACCTGCTTGGGGCAGCCTTCGCAAGTCCTTTTGCCTGTTTCTGTTTCCCTTGTTCCCGCTGATCCCTCTGGCTTTCAACCAAGGTTTAACCATAAGACTCTCATCAGAGACCTTAAAGAATAAAGGTTTCCAGCATGGGTACACTATATTAATAAATGAAACCCAACCTTTTAAAAATTACACAGTCAGAAAAACCCATTAGGCTGTAAAAGAGTTGAAGTAAACATTAGATTTTAATATCTACTGCTGCTTAGATTTTTCTGAACTGAAAAATCCCCGGTGAGCACTTAAAACTTCATTACTCCACTGAAAGGTTGTGAAAGGCTATTTAAAGGTTTTCAATTTTGTGGAAGTCTAGAGGTTATTACAGCTGGAAAGAATACAAACCCTAATACTACAAGGAATGAAAGGAATGAAATTTATGTTCTCATCTTCCTGAAGTTTAATCCAGGTCTATTAGATTCATTGGTAAAATTTAGGGCAGGTTGAAAACTTTTCTACAGGTTTGATGAAAAATAATATTTGGACATTAAGACAAGTATTGCTATCTGCATCACACTCAAGGAAATGCCTTATCTCCCAGTCTTCTGGTCACAAGTTATTTCAAGACTGGCCTCTACTTAAAGCCCCTTAAACAACTTCAAAATTCACATTAAACCTTAGAGCAAAGCTGTGAATCCTGCCCCAACAGCCAACATATGAAATGAAACCTTCACTCAAACTCATAAATACAAAAGCATGGTGGTTATGTTCTTTTCCCATGACTTTTTTAAAAACTACCCTAATTTTTTTAACTTTTTATTTTGTATTGGGTATAGCTGATTAACAATGTTATAATAGTTTCAGGTGAACAGGGAAGTCATACATATACATGTACCCATTTTCCCCTAAACTCCCCTCCCATCCAGGCTGCCACATAACATTGAGCAGAGTTCCATGTGCTATATAGTAGGTCCTTGTTGATTATCCATTTGAAATATAGCAATGTATATATGTCCATCCCAAACTATCTCTTCCCCTAACCACCCCCCTCCCCCCACACCCCAGAGACAACAAGTTCATTCTCTAAGTCTGTGTGTCTCTTGCTGTTTTGTAAGTTTACTTACTCAGCCATTAAAAAGAATGAAAATTTGATTTGTGGCAATATGGATGGACCTAGAGATTGTCGTACTGAGTGAAGTAAGTCAGACAGAGAAGGAGAAATATTGTATAATATCCCTTATATGTGTAATCTAAAAAGAAATGATACAAATGAATTTACATAACTTATTAATGGGAGGAATTTACATCTTAATTTCTTTTTATTTGCCAAGTTGGTATTTATAAATTTAACCAAGTAGTATTAGATTGGAGAAGGCAATGGCACCCCACTCCAGTCCTCTTGCCTGGAAAATCCCATGGACAGAGGAGCCTGGGAGCCTGCAGTCCATGGGGTCGCTAAGAGTCAGACACGACTGAGCGACTTCACTTTCACTTTTCACTTTTCTGCATTGGAGAAGGAAATGGCAACCCACTCCAGTGTTCTTGCCTGGAGAATCCCAGGGACGGGGGAGCCTGGTGGGCTGCTGTCTCTGGGGTCACACAGAGTCGGATATGACTGAAGTGACTTAGCAGCAGCAGTATTATATGCTCTGTACATCCCTTGTTCTTATCGCAAAGACCCTCGACTCTTCTGTCAGTCTCTGTGCTTCAGAGTGGCTTTGTGCTTAATATAAGGCTATTTTCCATATGTCTTTCTATCCATTCACACACCTACCCATCTATCTGTCCAACAAACATGCCTGGCACTGTGCTGTGTGCTAGGGAGTGAGAAAAAGATTGCTGACTGTTTTGAGGTGGACAAGTTAACAAACTGTAGCATAGGATGGAATGATGTGGGCTATGCTAGAGGTGTGTCCAGGAAGCAGTAAGCTGTCACAGGAAGGGCCTAGCTTTACAGCCCAATAAGAAGATTTATTTGAGGAGGAGACATTTGGTGAGGAGGGGATCAAAGGACGAATCATGGAGGAAATGGGACAAAAAGAACACCATACAGGAAATAGTATACTTGGAAAGGTATGTGAAAGTTGCTCAGTCGTGTCCAACTCTTTGCAACCCCATGGTATACAGTCCATGGAATTCTCCAGGCCAGAATACTTGAGTGGGTAGCCTTTCCATTCTCCAGGGGATCTTTCCAACCCAGGGATTCAACCAGGGTCTCCTACATTGCAGGCAGATTCTTTACCAGCTGAGCCAGCAGGGAAGCCCAAGAATACTGGAGTGGGCAGCCTATCCCTTCTCCGGCAGATCTTCCTGACCCAGGGATCAAATCGGGGTCTCCTGCATTGCAGGTGGATTCTTTACGAACTGAGCTATTGGGGAAGCCCAGTAGTGGTATATAAACACAGCATCTAAATCAGCTTCAGGATGGGTGAATGTGGAGGCTTGGTATAACACAAATCTAAAAAAATGATCTGAGATGAATGGTGAGAGCTATTGTTGAGAAGTGTTTTGGATTTGGTTAGAGAATTTTATGATGTTTTCTCTAATTGTAAAAATATTGGTACACACTTACTATAAACAATTGAAAATTTAGAAAAGTATAAATGGAAAACATTTTCAAATCATTCATAATCTTATTATTATGGTGGAAATCATTGCTAAAATTCGGTGTGTTTATTTCCAGTCTGTCTACCACACTTGAAACAATTTTTTGTATATTTGATGCTGTTATTCAGTTGCTAAGTCATGTCCAACTCTTTGTAACCCCATGAATAGCAGCATGCCAGGCTTCTCTGTTCTTCACAATCTCCCTGAGTTTGCTTAAACTCATGTTCATTGAGTGAGTGATGCCATCCAACCATCTCATCCTCTGTCACCCACTTTTCCTCTTGCCCTCAATCTTCGCCAGCATCAGGGTCTTTTCCAGGGAGTTAGCTCCTTGCATCAGGTGGCCAAAGTAGTGGAGCTTCAGCTTCAGGATTAGTTCTTTCAGTTGATTTCCTTTAGGATTGACTGCTTTGATCTCCTTGCTGTTCAAGGGATCAAGAGTCTTCTCCAACACCACAGTTCAAAAACATCAATTCTTTGGTGCTCAGTCTTCTTTATGGTCAAACTCTCACATCCATACATGACTACTGGAAAAAACCATAGCTCTGGCTATATGGACCTTTGTTAGTAAAGTGAAGTCTCTGCTTTTTAATGCACTGTCTAGGTTTGTCATTGCTGTTCTTCCAAGAAGCAAGCATCTTTTAATTTCCTGGCTGCAGTCACTATCCACATTGATTTTGGAGCCCCATAAAATGAAATCTGACATTATTTCCATATTTTCCTCATCTCTTGGCCATGAAGTGATAGGACTGGATGTCATGATCTTAGGTTTTTGAATATTGAGTTTTAACCCAACTTTTTTTACTCTCCTCTTTCATCCCCATCAACAGGTTCTTTAGTTCCTGTTCACTTTCTATCATTAAAGTGGCATCATCTGCATATCTGATATTGTTGGTATTTCTCCTGGTAATGTTGATCCTAGCTTGTGCTTCACCTGGCCTGACATTTTGCATGATATACTCTGCATAGAAGTTAAATAAGCAGGGTGACAGTATGCAGGTTTGATATACTCCTTTCCCAATTTGAACCACTCCATTGTTCCATGTCCAGTTCAAACTGTTGCTTCTTGTCCTGCATACAGTTTTCTCAAGAGGCAGGTAATGTGGTCTAGTATTCTCATCTCATTAGGAATATTCCACAGCTTGTTGTGACCCACAAAGTCAAAGGCTTTAGCACAGTCAATGAAGCAGAAGTAGCTGTTTTTCTGGAATTCTTTTGGTTTTTCTGTGACCCAGCATATGTTGGCAATTTGATCTCGTCTTCCTCTCCTTTTTTAAATCCAACTTGTACATCTGGAAGTTCTTGAATCACGTACTGCTGAAACCTAACTTGAAGGATTTTGAGCACAACGTAGCTGACATGTGAAATGAATGCAATTGTACTGTAATTGGAACATTCTTTGGCATTGCCTTTCTTTGGGACAGGAATGAAAACTGACCTTTTCCAGTTCTGGTGCCCACTGCTGAGTTTTCCAAATGTTCTGGCATATTGAGTGCAGCACTTTAATAGCATCATCTTTTATTTTTTTACATATTTTATTTTATTATTATTTTTTTAATTTTAAAATCTTTAATTCTTACATGTGTTCCCAAACATGAACCCCCCTCCCACCTCCTTCCCCATAACATCTCTGTGGGTCATCCCCATGCACCAGCCCCAAGCATGCTGCATCCTGCGTCAGACATAGACTGGCAATTCAATTCTTACATGATAGTATACATGATAGAATGCCATTCTCCCAAATCATCCCACCCTCATCTTTTAAGATTTGAAATAGTTCAGCTGGAATTCCGTCACTTCCATTAGCTTTGTTTGTAGTAATGCTTCCTAATGCCCACTTGATTTCACACTCCAGGATATCTGGCTCTAGGTGAGTAACCACATCATCATGGTTAACTGCATCATTAAGAGCTTTTTTGTATAGTTCTGTGTATTCTTGCAACAGTTTTTTAATCTCTTCTGCTTCTGTTAGGTCCATACTGTTTTGTCCTTTATTGTACCTCTCTTTTTATGAAATATTCTCTTGGTATCTCCAATTTTCTTAAAGAGATCTCTAGTCATTTTCATTCTATTGTTTCCCTCTATTTCCTTGCATTAGTCATTTAACAAGGCTTTCTTTTCTCTCCTTGTTCTTCTCTGGAACTCTGCATTCAGTTGGGTATATCTTTCCTTTTCTCCTTTGCCTTTCATTTTTCTTCTTTTGTCAGCTATTTGTAAGGGCATCTCCAACAACCACTTTGCCTTCTCGCATTTCTTTTTGTTGGGGATGGTTTTGGCTATCACCTCCTGTACAACATTGCAAACCACCATCCATAGTTCATCAGACACTCTGTCTACCATATCGAGTCCCTTGAATCTATTCATCACTTCCATTGTATAATCAAAAGGGATTTGATTTAGGTCATATCCTGAATGGCCTAGTGGTTTTCCTTACTTTCTTCAATTTGATCCTGTATTTTGCAATAAGGAGCTAATGATCAGAGCTCTAGGTCTTGTTTTTACTGACTGTATATAGCTTCTCCATCTCTGCCTGTAAAGAATATAACAATCTGACCATCTGGTGATGTCTATGTGTAGAATCATCTCTTGTGTTGTTGGGAGAGTTTGCTATGACCAGTGCGTTCCTTGGCAAAACTCTGTTAGCCTTTGCCTTGCTTCATTTTGTACTCTAAGGCCAAACTTGCCTGTTATTCCAGGCATCTCTTGACTTCCTACTTTTGCATTCCAGTCCCCTATGATGAAAAGGATGTCTTTTTTGGTGTTGGTTCTGGGAGATCTTGTAAGTCTTCATAGAATTGCTCAACTTAAGCTTCTTCAGCATTAGAGGTTGGGGCATAAACTTGAATTACTATGATGTTGAATGGTTTACCTTGGTTTGTATAGCTGAAATTAAATTAAATCATGCACACAGTTCTATATCCGTTTTCTTTACAGATAACATTGTAACTAATCCATAATTCTATGTTACCCATTCTTTGTAATCTTAATGATTGTATCATAATCTACTATCACGAATGAAACCTTTCCTTAGCTGATGGATTTTTAAAAAAGTTTTTGACATTATAAATAGTGCTGTAATGACCATTTTCTGTGTAAATATTTTGTCTAATTTTTGGATTATTTTCCTGGGTTTTATTCATCAATAGAAAATATAGATGAATAGTAGTTAACTCAAATAATTAACAATTATTATTATCAGAAATGAAATGACTGGAAAAATGTTAAGAACACTTTTAAGGTTCCTGATATACATTATTAATTTTTTCAAAATTATTTTAATGAATTATTCTATTGCCAGAGGTAGCATAAAAGTCTCTCTTTTATTGCATCTTCACTCACTGTAAATATTATCACAAGATTATTACAAATTAACTTTGCTAATTTAATAGTGAATTTTAGCATGCCATTGTTTTAATTTATAGTTCTTTGAGTACCAGTGATGCCAAATATTAATTTGGTATTTATCGACCTTTTGTACTTTCTCTTCAGTCTTTGCGTTCTTTGACCATTGTCTGTGAAGTATTTGGAAAGCTCTGCTAGAACACTGGGACTTTATCCAGTTGGCAATGGGGAGTCACTGGCAATGGGGAGCTTTTAAAGTTTTTTCAGTTTCACAAAAATGACCATCCCAGCAATATAATTCATCGCTCTTTGATTATTTAGCTCCATTATAGCACTGTTCACATATGGTCTTAAGAGGCATAGTGACAATAATAAAAACATAGTAAATACTTATAGTAGCTGCTACTTACTAATACTACATGCCTGCTAAATAACAGCATTTTCTAGGCATTTCCAATATTATTTTAATTAATCCTCACAACACTATACGGTAGGTACTATAATCTCTGCACCATTTGTTAAAGTTTGAGAGTGCCAGTTACTCATCTTTCCTCTATTTCAACTCTATTCATTAGAGACCTAACACAAGGATCACTGTTATCCTGTAGTAAAATTTCCAGACAGACAACTCTAAATATATATCTGGGGTTCACCATATAACATATTTAAATGCTCAACTTTAAAATACCTAAAATATAAACAACATGTACTGTTTATACTTAACTACACAAGTTGATTTCAAAAATATTATTATTCAATCTATTTATAAAGCAATTTAGTGGATGACCTTTTATGGAAATCTTGGTTAAATGATTAAATAGACTTGTTTAGATGTGGAAGCTTCAATGATTTTCCCAAGAAATTTCTTAAAACTCCTCAGCTTTAAGAAAGATTTTGTGGTATATATCCAATTTCGAAAAAGACGGAAACATATCTAAACCAAGCAATGAAAAAAAGAAAAAGGAGGTGTTCACAGTTCTGGCTTTGTATTACAACTCACTTTTCAGCATCTAATCATTTTTCATTCAAAAATATATTAGTTAGGAATTGGATATATATTTGAAACGTCCTCAAAGAGGAGATAAGCATAAATAATCCAACAAATTCCATTAGAAATTTAAATTGTAATAAGTGCTTTCAAGGAAACCTGAAAGAAATCTAAATCAGTAGTAGAGAAGACAGCTTTGAGGAAGCTGTGTTCAACCTGAGTCCAAAGGATGAGTCAGAATTAGCCTGACCTCTATTAGGGAGACGGCTTCCCAGGTGGTGCTAGCAGTATAGAACCGGCCCTCCAGTGCAGGAGACAGAAGAGACACATCTTCCCTCTCTCCGCTGGGAAAATCCCCTGGAGGAGGGCACGGCAATCACTTCCAGTTTTCTTACCTGGAGAATCCCATGGACAGAGGAGCCTGGCAGGTACAGTCCATAAGGTGGCACCGAGTCAGACACAAATGAAGCAACTTAATTCAGTTGCACCGAAACAACACACGCACACATGATATAGAGAGAAGGTGTTTGGGGAGGGGTCCTGAGCAGAAAAAATGTGGAGGGTTTGAGGAACTAAAAAAAAAAAATTAGTGTGGTTGGAACCCAGGTTATATGGAGAATGAAAAGGATGTAGATCATGTAAGGCCCTGTGGGATGTTAGCATGTCTGAATTGTATGCTAAACGCAAAGAGACACTTATTATTATTACTATTATTATTAATTTATTTATTTGTGTTTAGCAAAAGAGTGAAGAGTACCTGAACTTTGGTATATATGTAGGTGAAAGAAGTGATGTTTGGCAGGAAATGATATTCATCATAAAGGGCTTTCTTTCCCCCCTTAAGTACTATGATCAAACTTTCTAAAATAATAGAGACCCACAGCTTAACAAAACATTTTTTTTTTCAGTGCTGCTGCAGGAATGAGAGTCCAGCTGGCAATTGTTCACATTTTTGGGAAACTATAATAAGCTATATAGTAAACAATAGGGAAATATTTTACAATTGGGACTGTTAGGAAAATAGGATTTCTATGATATCTTGATGTGTCGCAGGCTAGGGGGTCTGGACTTGATTCTTCTGGCTACAGGATGACGTTGGAGGTTTGTAGGCAGAAAGTGACGTGATCCACGGTGTTCTAGTCAGGTGGTTAGAGGCATGAGAGACTGGACTGCAGAGGAATGAGTTAGGACTTGACTACAGGCATCCAGGCAAGAGGTGATGAGACTTGGCTAAGACACTGGGGTGAGTTTCATTTATATGGTCCTGAGATAAAGTGTATTTTTCTCACACGTGGTCATGAATATTTGGCAAAATGATACCATTTTATGTAATTAGGGCAGATCTACAAAGAACCCGAATAGATGTTCTTTTTCCAAGAAGCTGGGTGGCATATAGATCACTCTTGTCTGCAAATTTTTATACTATTTATTAGATATGTCAGTAAGTATAAATCAAGCACAAACTACCTTTACCAAAGCATCCTAGAGTCATAGCTGTTTACCTCAAACAAGGAGCAGGAGAGGTGCTTAAGTTATTACTCCATCTGTACAGCCAAACTTAAAGTTCTCATCAGCAGCAACCTCTGTATGACTGCCAACTATTCTTCAGCTTTTGACAGGGAGGACTTCAACTGTGGGTGGTCAACCACATGCCTCAAGGGGTGGAAAGGAGGTATCTTTTGTAGGCAGAGAAACCTGTCAGGAAGGCTGACATTTGGAACACCATACTCAGTGCTTCTCTTATTCCCTTGTTCTAAGCATTGTGTTTCTTCTACGGTCCATTTAGAACGGGACTGCATTTGGTGGGGGAAAATCACTGGACTGAGTCTCCAGCACACAAAAATGCAGTGAGTTAATTATATTCCTTTTTTTTCTTGCCAGGAAGCAACAGTTAGAACTGAACATGGAACAACAGACTGGTTCCAAATAGGAAAAGGAGTACGTCAAGGCTGTATATTGTCACCCTGCTTATTCAACTTCTATGCAGAGTACATCATGAGAAACGCTGGACTGGAAGAAACACAAGCTGGAATCAAGATTGCCGGGAGAAATATCAATCACCTCAGATATGCAGATGACAGCACCCTTATGGCAGAAAGTGAAGAGGAGCTAAAAAGCCTCTTGATGAAAGTGAAAGAGGAGAGTGAAAAAGTTGGCTTAAAGCTCAACATTCAGAAAATGAAGATCATGGCATCTGGTCCCATCACTTCATGGGAAATAGATGGGGAAACAGTAGAAACAGTGTCAGACTTCATTTTGGGGGGCTCCAAAATCACTGCAGATGGTGACTGCAGCCATGAAATTAAAAGACACTTACTCCTTGGAAGGAAAGTTATGACCAACCTAGATAGTATATTCAAAAGCAGAGACATTACTTTGCCAACAAAGGTCTGTCTAGTCAAGGCTATGGTTTTTCCTGTGGTCATGTATGGATATGAGAGTTGGACTGTGAAGAAGGCTGAGTGCCAAAGAATTGATGCGTTTCAACTGTGGTGTTGGAGAAGACTCTTGAGAGTCCCTTGGACTGCAAGGCAATCCAAACAGTCCATCCTAAAGGAGATCAGCCCTGGGATTTCTTTGGAAGGAATGATGCTGAAGCTGAAGCTCTAGTACTTTGGCCACCTCATGCGAAGAGTTGACTCATTGGAAAAGACTCTGATGCTGGGAGAGATTGGGGGCAGGAGGAGAAGGGGATGACCGAGGATGAAATGGCTGGATGGCATCACTGACTCGATGGACATGAGTCTGAGTGAACTCCGGGAGATGGTGATGGACAGGGAGGCCTGGCGTGCCGCGATTCATGGGGTCACAAAGAGTCGGACACGACTGAGCAACTGAATTGAACTGAACTGCACTGGAGACAGTGATTATTGTGGCTATATTGGTACGTGATACGGTACAGGGAGAATTGGTACAGAGAGGAATGGGGACACTGAAATAGAGTGATGGATATACAGAAAGGAAGAAGTAGGAATTTGGGGGCAAAAGCTATCAGCTCATGTATAGTTTTGTCTAGATCAGGTCCTGATAATTAAGTAAATCAGTACTGTATATACAGAAACTCAAATCTTCTCAGGTTTAGAAAGGATGTAAAATATCACATTGTTGAATCCTCATCTATTATAAGAGATTACTTGTAACACTCCAAACAAATGACCATAGTACCTCTTCCTTGAATACGTCAAGTCATATACATCCCTTGACTTCCCCAAGAAACCTGTTCCCATTGAGGCCAAGATTGAAATTTCATTAAATTGTTTCTTATATGGAGCCCAGATATGTGTTCTTCGAACTTTGTTTTGACTTCCAGACCTACACTTTCTTTGATTATTCATATTTTTATTTTCTTTTTCTTCCTTCCTCCCTTTTCCTCTCTTTCTCTTTCTCCATTGTTCTTTTAAAAGGCATCAAGCATGGGACACAGAAGGGTTTAATTTTTCTCACATTCAATTCAAGTATCAAAGACATATCATCACAGCCCCTCTCAGATTTCTCAGGGGTTAAACTCCTTGTTTTCTTTGTTATTCAATCACAATCAAATTACTTTTAATTTCATATTATAAACACAGTCTACTAACTGTGCCCACATTTCACACCAGGGTGGCAGATTGTCTAAAAGCATTCAGCAGGGGAATATTCATTTCAACCCAAACAAGATGTAATGTATGCTCTTGTGAGTTCCTTTGCCTCCAAGTATTTGATTTTGCTCCACAGGTGATAGAAAACTCCTTGTTTTGACAGCTTCTTATAGAAAAATTACTACAGCTCAGTTGCAAGCTATTGGAATCCCAATTATAGATTATTTCTTAAATAACACTGCATATTAGCCTTATTCAGATTATCTGATTCTCAAGGATATTACTATAAGAAAACAAGTAACTGTGTTGTATAGATTTTCTATTATCAGAATAATAACTTTAAAGATACCCAACAAATTAATGATCTTATGAGTTGGATATTCTCTGCTGGATTTCTTGTCACATAAAATACCATTCTCCCAACTTTCTGGCCCTAAAAGTGTATGCACACTAAAACTTTCTCCATAGATGTCTACACACAAATCAAATGCTTGACGTAACTTTTGCAGTGTCAAATGCTTCACTCTGAGGCTTGGGTCAGCTCATCTAGCATGTTCAGATAGCATCAGTTCAGTTGATCAGTTGTGTCCAACTCTTTGCAGCCCCACGGATTGTAGCATGGCAGGTTTCCCAGTCCGTCACCAACTCCAGAGCTTGCTCAAACTCATGTCCATCGAATCAGTGATGCCATCCAACCATCTCATCCTCTGTCATCCCCTTCAGATAGCATATCTAATAGAAAATGTGTTTTTGTTTTGAAATTAAATGCCAGTCATATGTCAAACCAATCATATGCCAATGCCAAATATAAAATTGATTCAATTCTCTTAGCTTCCTGGCTACTGGTCTTCTCATTTGACTTTCATTGTATATAGACTCTTCTTAAGTTTTATGATTCATTTTCTCAGACTGTGCACATTTTCACAACTTATTTTTCCCTGTTATAACATCAGAAATCCTTCCTCTCACTGAGAGCCAGTTTACTAAATAGTATCTCTTCCCACCTTCAATGCTCTCTTCATCTTATAACTTTTTTGGACTAAAATTGATCCTGTCCAGAAAGTAGTGAATTAAAGACTATAGTCACAGGCAAGGAGAGGCAAAAACAGAAAAAAAAAATTTAAATAAAATAATCATAATTAATCCAAACATCACATAAATATATACTGACATTATATACACTATCTCATTTTCCTTTGCCAAGGATTGTCTAGGGAGGTTATGTGAATCAGTCACAGCCAGTGAGACGCAAAGTGAAATCAGCTAGGAGCTGTCTGAGAGAGCTTATGCTCCTGGTAAAAAGCTGGACTGGTAAGGGAGACCCTCATTTTTTTTTTTTTTTGCCTCTTTTCCTTCTTTCAATCATGGTGCAAGCATAAGAATGTGATGCTTAAAGCTGCAGTGGCCATACATCAGCTGTAATGGAGTTACTGCTAATGATATACAGTTGACTGCAGGAGAGAAAAGTAGAAAGAACCTATTTCCTGGTGACATTGTGAAGATGCAATATCTGCCAGCTCTTGCTAAATCTAAATAACAAATACCTGCAAAATGTTGCTTAAAACAATAACCATTTATTTAGCACAAGATTCTATAGGTGGATATTTGGGCTGGGCTGAGCTGGTTGGGTCTTCTGGACCCAGCTGGTCTGCTTCATGCGTCCATGGTGGAGAGTTGGTTTATAGGCAGAGGTGGGGAGAATGCACAGCTGGAATGGCCCATTTCTATTGTAACATGGTCTCACATCCTCTTGTAAATTAGTCCAGGCTTATTATGGTTATTTGGAATTTAAGAGTAACAGTGAAAGTGTACAAAGTCTCTTGAAGTGTAGTCTCAAATTATCCAACAATTCTGCCTCATTCTATTAGTTCAAGAAAGAAGAAGACAGTTCAGACTCAACAGGTGGTAAAGTCTCAGACTGTTGGTGGGAGGAGCTACAAAAATTATGCCCATTTTCTCCTTCTGCCACAAATGCCAAATCGACCTTGGGACCACCCATCTCTGGAGCAATGCTTATCTTTATGGTTTACATTACCACAAGGCTGTTTTTCTGTTACGTCTGCCAACATATTCTAACTGTTTCAACCTGCTCCGTCATTCCAGCAGCTGATCCTCAGATTGAGAAAGTAACCTTCACCCTAGACAAAATTACAAGTTAAGCTCTTTAATTTTCAGAACAAAAACACCCTGCATACTACTTGGAGGGCTGATATACTGAGAAAATTATCCTCCTTTCAATCAATACCACAGAAAAATATACATTTCTGGGGTTTGTGAGTGATTTTCACTTCTAATTGTCTTCCACACAGTTCTTGTCAAAGATGAGCTGAGACAATCACCATCCCACAGGGATTAGCTGTTAAATCTTCTTCCTCTAGATTCTCTAAGCCTCAATTTATTTTGCCTTGCTTCCTAGGTAGCTGTTTACATGTTGGTCTCTCCCATTAGATAGGAAGGAGCAGGATGGCCAAAACTGTGTTATATTCATTCTTAGTCCATCACTCCCTCTTCCTGGAACACTTCTCTCCCATCTCTAGAGCTCATTATTCTGTCTGGCATGCAACAGGAACTCAGAATTTTGTTGAACTGAATAATACTTTAGATGCTGATAATAATATATTAAAGACGACCAACTAGAGAGTCATTTGCCTTAAAATGTATCTACTCATAAAATTCAAGCGAAAGGGGCTGTAAGTAATATATATCTCACCCTGAGTTTGTAGTAACTACGTTTCTAACTTCTGTAAACTTGGTGCTTTAACATCTGTCCTTTAGGCATATGCTGTGTGTGCTAAATTGCTTCGCTCGTGTCTGACTCTATGTGACCATAGGCTGCCAGGCTCCTCTGTCCATGGGATTCTCCAGGCAAGAATACTGGAATGGTTTGCCATTTCCTTCTTGAGGCATATGCTGGGCATGCCTTATTCTGGGCAACCTGATAACAGCTTGGTCACCTTGCCCTGATCTCCTACCTTCCTAGTCAACCCCCACCACCCACATTCGGGGAAGTTCTCCTCTTGGGGGCATGGTTTTCAAATATAGACCAGCCAAGTTATGACCAACCTAGATAGTATATTCAAAAGCAGAGACATTACTTTGCTGACTAAGATCCGTCTAGTCAAGGCTATTATTTTTCCTGTGGTCATGTATGGATGTGAGAGTTGGACTGTGAAGAAGGCTGAGTGCCAAAGAATTGATGCTTTTGAACTGTGGTGTTGGAGAAGACTCTTGAGAGTCCCTTGGACTGCAAGGAGACCCAACCAGTCCATTCTGAAGGAGATCAACCCTCGGATTTCTTTGGAAGGAATGATACTAAAGCTGAAGCTCCAGTACTTTGGCCACCTCACGCAAAGAGTTGACTCATTGGAAAAGACTCTGATGCTGGGAGGGATTGGGGGCAGGAGGGGAAGGGGACGACAGAGGATGAGATGGCTGGATGGCATCATGGACTCGATGGACGTGAGTCTGAGTGAACTCCGGGAGATGGTGATGGACACGGAGGCCTGGCTTGCTGCGATTCATGGGGTCACAAAGAGTTGGACACGACTGAGCGACTGAACTGAACTGAACTGAATCCAGAGCCCACACTCCCAACCAACTTTGTTTTTGGGCTCTCTGTCTCTGAGCCACTATCAGCTCTATTCATCCCAGAGGCAGGTACCACATAACCAGGAACAGTCCCAATGCTACAGAAATATTCAAACTATTCAAACTACTGAAGATATTCAAACTAGTCAATCCTAAACCTGCCGACTCTGCCCTGTTTTCTCCTTTCCACAATAAAAGAGCTTCTTTATGATTCCCACCTCTCTGCCTTTAACCTACCCCAAGCTTTTATCAGGAGGCTTCCCAGGTGGCGCTAGTGGTAAAGAACCTGCCTGCCAATCTAGGAGACGTAAGAGACCCAGGTATGATCCCTGAGTTTGGAAGATGCCCTAGAAGAGGGCATGACAACCGACTCCAGCATTCTTGCCTAGAGAATCCCATGGACACAGAAGCCTGGCAGTCCAGGAGACCATTGGATCGCAAACAGTTGGACATGACTGAAGCGACTCAGTGCACGTGTGCGTACACACACACACACACACACAAGCCTTTGTCATATGGCCTCCCATAGTGTGTGGTGGAATCGCTCTTTTGGGATTGTGAGTATAATAAAACATAGTTTCTCTGACAATCATCTTCTGCTCTGCTGGCTTACAGTACTCATAATCATACCTACTGAAACATAGTTACATACCTGACTAGCCAAAGTCTGAAGTGGAGACATAAAGGTTTTCTTTTTCCTTAAGAGAACTGGAAATAGAAAAAAATTTAAAGAAAAATAGAATTTACGGGCTGTTAGAATAGAATAAAAAACCAATATTTGTCAGCAAAATGAGAAATGGATAAGTGCTTTAGGCACTTGAACTGAGAAAGTGGAAACACAAAAATGAACAAAAAGGAAGAGGGGAAAATATAAAGCAATTCTGACCATTTTGCCATTTGTATCTTAAAATACTTGCTGACTATATGAATTAGGGTTGGGAGGAGCTGCTTTCTTTATTTCTCCTTCCTAAAAAAAAAAAAATCCTGCTGTAATTCTCATGACAGCCAAAGCTGAGAACCACTATATGAGAATCTTGTTATTTAAAGAGGTATCTGTGGGCCAGCAAGCTTGGGCAACATCTCAGAGATAATGGTTTCCTATTGCCAGCTTGCATGCGTGGTACATGTGTGCTAAGTCACTTGAGTCATGGCTGACTCTTTGCCATGCTATGGACCTTAGCCTGCCATGCTCCTCTGTCCATGGGATTCTCCAGGCAAGAATATTGGGTTACTATGCCCTCCTCCAGGGGATCTTCCAGACCTAAGGATCAAATTTTCATCTTTTCTGACTCCTGCATTGCAGACAGGCTCTTTACCACTAGTGCCTTCTGGGAAGACCATCGCCAGCTTGTGCAGGCTAGAAAAGCGAATTGTATACCTCTCTTTCCAACTTCATCTTCAAGAAGCATGAAATAGACCATGGTGGGAGTATTTACACTATGGGAATTGGCAAATGCTTTTTTGATCCTTGGCCCCCAGAACCATTGTTAAATATTTATCAGCAGACCACTTCTTCAGGGCTCATAAGAAATGCAGGCTCTCTGGCTCTATCCAACATCCACAGAGTTAAATGAACATTTTAACAAAATTCCCAGGTAGTCCACATGCGTGTTACAGTTAGAGAAGCAAATAATGCCTGGATTCTTGACATGACATTCTAGGCCCTGCAAAATGCAGTATCACGTCCTCCCACTACTGATCTTGGGTGACCTCAGCCTCCAGTCTCTTGAAGCAGGATTGCAGTTCCTGGACAGAGATTGAAGTCAGCTGCAGTAGTGAGACTGTTGAATCCTAGTGGCCAGACCACCAGGAACCAGTGGTCAGTGACAAGACCTGGCCTGTGAGCTTTGTAGAAATAAATCTTCACAAAGAGACAGAAAGCAGCAAAACAAGGTAAGAATTAACTAGAAGGAAAAAGAATACATGTGGATGGACACATGGGTGGACTCAGAGAAAGAGCTGCATCCTCGTGGTAGTTTGAATCACTTATATGGGGCATTTCTTCCGGGTTTCCTTTGACCAATCATCTTGCTTTGCATGTCTGAGTCTGTACTTGGTTTATCTGAGGGTCCTCCCACGTACATCTTAGCCAAAATGGATTCTAGCAAAGAAGCCTATGAATCGATTGACACCACTCCTTTTGACCTTCAAGAAGGCTTTCTGCACATGCAGAGTCAGGGAGGTCTCCTTGAATTTGAGAATGAGATGTAAGTGATCTCTATCTTTTATCTGGGCAGGGCTCAACTCCTCTCTCACTCCTGTTGTTTTGAATGATCTGTTCGCAGGGGACAAACTCCAGCTGCTCAGCCTGGGGCCCACCTATCTCTTGCCTGACTACACATTTCCAAACACGTTGAGGCTCACTCACAACAGCCCTCAAAGATTCCTGAATTCTCACAAGTTCCCATGCTCTTCCCTTAGCGTGGGAAACCCATTTCCTTCTTTGCTTTCACTGTTAAAATCAAATATCTTCTCTATCAACTGTGCAGGCAAAAATAATGATTCTGGTTTTTTGTTCCCTAACTTGTCATGTAGAGCTCTCTCAGGGTAATTCTTTTATTTCATGGTCATATTCTGTTTACAAATCCAACTTCCTGACTCTCCAAGATCCCCAAAGACAAGCTCTGTGAATTCATCTCTGAATCCCTCCAAACCAACACACAGTAGGTGCTCAGCAACTATTTGCTAAATCTATAAGTCACTTCATCAAAGAGATCTAATCTAATTTTTTTTAAAATCTAGTCAGTTTTGATAACATAGGCATCTAGGAGAAATGTGAAAACCTCAGGAGCAGGCATAAATGATGAAAATAAAAAGGGCTTTTCTGCTACAATTTGTGCCTAAGTACGTAGGAATAACTGAAAATTAAAGGCTATTGCTGCTTGTTTTGTTGAATAATACATCTGCAAACTGGAAAACTGCATGTCTATTTTATTTACCAGCACAAATGCCCATTTGCTCACACACATAGCTGTTTGCAAGCAAATTTTGTTCCCATGCAAAACAAATGTAAATTTGGCATTAAACAAGTGCCAATTATTTCCTGACTGTGGAAAGGAAAGGAAGGGTGATTTAACAGATAGAGGCTCTGGACTGGGAAGCAGAGAAGGCGGCCTAGCTCAGCTGCACGGGGCTTTTTCATCACAAGGAGTGAATGTTTAATCTGCTTAATTGGGTGGGCATTCACTGCCGATGAGCAGGGACCCAGTGTTCCATGTCATTTTCTTTCTCTATGAGATGGCTGCTATGACCTTCGGCAGTCTCCTCTGCTTGCTGCCGGAAAATAGGAAGCTAATTTGGGCTTGTTCTCATGTTTCTTTCATGTGGTGGAGAGAATTCATTTGATAAGCCCTATGTCAGTTTTTATTGTGAGGCCTGATTACTATGATTAATTTCAATACAACTAGTTACCATTTATTAAGGACCCACTAGGTGCCAGGCACTAAACAGAGACGCTTCAAGTGCCCTGTCTCAATAGAAGTTTTAACCCTCGCCGCAATCCAGTAAGTGAGACTGTATTGGTCCTACTTTGACGATCCGGAAACAGATTCACTGTCAAGTCACGCACTGGTGAGTGGCAGAGACAGACTGTACACCACGTCTGTTGGTTCTAATCAACCCCTGCATCCTGTTCTTTCCACTGGGTCGTGCATGCGTGCGCAGTCATTTCAGTCATGCCCAACTCTTTGCGACCCCATGAACCATAGGCTCCTCTGTCCATGGGGTTCTCCAGGCAAGAATGCTGGAGTGGACTGCCAAGCCCTCCTCCAGTGCATCTTCCCAACCCAGCTGTTGAACCTGTGTCTCCTGCAATGCAGGTGCCTTCTTTCCTGCTGAGCCATCAGGGAAGCCCTTCCACTGGGTCACGGTCCCTCAATTTAATGAAAAATACCCAATTGATTCTTTTCACAGCTTGACTGTGTCAACTGTTCTGGAGAAGAACTTTATTCATTTTTTTGGCTGTCTTAGTGGAAAGAAAGTGAAAGTCGGTCGTGTCTGACTCTTTGCAACCCCCATTGACTATACAGTCCATGGAATTCTCCAGGCCAGAATACTGGAGTGGTTAGCCATCGCCTTCTCCATGGGATCTTCCTGACCCAGGAATCACACCAGGGTCTCCTGCATTGCAGGTGTATTCTTTACCAGCTGAACTACCAGGGAAGCTGAAGCAAAGGTTACTTCTCTGGCACCTCCACCTGCCTTTATCATCCTCCCCTCTTCTCCACAGCCACCCCTTCCCCAGGAGTTCATGGTCTTGCTCCACTTCCCAGTGCAAGCCTGCAGCCTCTGTTCTGGGCATTTTCTTCCTCCTCCTTGAGTCCCCAGCTTGCACCCCTTGCTTATGCACACCTCACTTCCTTCCTCCCTGCCCCTGCCACAAACACATGTTCTAAAAACTTACCTGCCCCCAGTCTCATACGACAAGCATTCCAAGCAACAATAGTAAATGTGATGAACTCTTTCTTGCTCAGGTCCTCATGAGTTTCAAATGACGTACATTTTGTTCTAGAATAGTTAGACATTCAACAAATGTGTACTGAGTGCTGTCAGGTGTCAAGAACTGTTGCAGGCTGTGGATATTCAGCAGTCAACAGCACAGATGGTCCTTGCCCTCATGGAGCCTGTCTGAGTACCTATTATACAGTGGGCACTGTTCTGGGACCTGAAGGTATAAATATAATGAAAGCTTAGCATTTGTGCTTGGAAGTTCATAGATAACTGGAAACTCAGTTTAGCTTCCACAGTAGGACATTATAATTACATTTATTGAGCATTTATTATGTATCAGACACTTTTCTAGGCTCTTTGTAGATGGTATATTAACTGAATTTCATAACCTACCCATAGCATTTGCTGTTAGCATTATCCTAATTTTGTAAAAGAGGAAGGTAGTGACAGAGAGAAGTAAAGTAACCTATCCATAGCTACACAGCTGATGAATGGTGGAGATAAGATGAAAGAGAGGAAATCTCAATTCAGAGTTGAGGCTACTCATTCCACCAAGAATCTCTCTCAAAGAAAATATCTTACTGTGTAAAAGATTTCATGAGTAAAAATGTCTACAAAGGTGTATTTATAAGGGCAGAAAGTTGGAGATCACCAACATGTCTAACCATTGGAGAATGTCAAATGAATGGTAATACATTAAGATCTTGAGGAATTTCAATTATCATTTGGAAACTCAATAATAGCCACATTATTCTCCCCAAATTTGGAAAACTCAGCAGTGGCCACAGGACTGGAAAAGGTCAGTTTTCATTCCAATCCCAAAGAAAGGCAATGTCAAAGAATGCTTAAACTACCACACAATTGCACTCATCTCACATGCTAGTAAAGTCATGCTCAAAATTCTCCAAGCCAGGCTTCAGCAATACATGAACCGTGAACTCCCTGATGTTCAAGCTGGTTTTAGAAAAGGCAGAGGAATGAGAGAGCAAATTGCCAACATCCGCTGGATCATGGAAAAAGCAAGAGAGTTCCAGAAAAACATCTATTTCTGCTTTATTGACTATGCCAAAGCCTTTGACTGTGTGGATCACAATAAACTGTGGAAAATGCTGAGAGAGATGGGAATACCAGACCACCTAACCTGCCTCTTGAGAAATCTGCATGCAGGTCAGGAAGCAACAGTTAGAACTGGACATGGAACAACAGACTGGTTCCAAATAGGAAAAAGAGTACATCAAGGCTGTATATTGTCACCCTGCTTACTTAACTTCTATGCAGAGTACATCATGAGAAACGTTGGACTGGAAGAAACACAAGCTGGAATCAAGATTGCCGGGAGAAATATCAATAACCTCAGATATGCAGATGACACCACTCTTACGGCAGAAAGTGAAGAGGAGCTAAAAAGCCTCTTGATGACAGTGAAAGAGGAGAGTGAAAAAGTTGGCTTAAAGCTCAACATTCAGAAAACAAAGATCATGGCATCTGGTCCCATCACTTCATGGGAAATAGATGGGAAAACAGTAGAAACAATGTCAGACTTTATTTTTCTGGGCTCCAAAATCACTGCAGATGGTGAGTGCAGCCATGAAATTAAAAGACTCTTACTCCTTGGAAGAAAAGTTATGACCAACCTAGATAGCATATTCAAAAGCAGAGACATTACTTTGCTGACTAAGGTCCGTCTAGTCAAGGCTATGGTTTTTCTTGTGGTCATGTATGGATGTGAGAGTTGGACTGTGAAGAAGGCTGAGTGCTAAAGAATTGATGCTTTTGAAGTGTGGTGTTGGAGAAGACTCTTGAGAGTCCCTTGGACTGCAAGGAGACCCAACCAGTCCATTCTGAAGGAGATATACCCTGGGATTTCTTTGGAAGGAATGATGCTGAAGCTGAAACTCTAGTACTTTGGCCACCTCATGCGAAGAGTTGACTCATTGGAAAAGACTCTGATGCTGGGAGGGATTGGGGGCAGGAGGAGAAGGGGACAACAGAGGATGAGATGGCTGGATGGCATCACGGACTTGATGGACGTGAGTCTGTGTGAACTCCGGGAGATGGTGATGGACAGGGAGGCCTGGCGTGCTGCAATTCATGGGATCACAAAGAGTCGCACATGACTGAGTGACTGAACTGAACTGATTCTCCCCAGTGCCAGCATCTACAGGTACCTGGCAAATATCTCCCCAAGGTAGAGTAGTGCCAGATGCCCAGATTTTTTCTGCTCCTAGTTTTGTTCTTTCTATTGTCTCAGCTATTTTCCTGTTTTTGATTTTTCTCATAGATAAGCATTCATATATATATATATATATATATATATATATATATATATGCTTAGTCACTCAGTTATGTCCAACTCTTTGTGATCCCAAGAACAGTCATCTGTCCATGGGATTCTCCAGGCAAGAATACTGGAGTAGGTTGTCATTTTCTTCTCCATATATATATATATATATATAAACCGTACATAATCTGAGATGTTCAAACCACAAACCTGAACATAATTGGTGGCATTGTAAATCTTGGAAGCACAGAGAACCAGCTAAGGGTGCCAAAACAAGATAATTTCTGGGACTTTTCCTCCATTTAAAGGATTCAATATGTAGGTTTCCATAGTAATGGAAAAATGGAGCAGAAAAGAGATGGTTGAAGACTCTGGTATTGGGGTTTACACACTCTTTGTCAAAGTTTTCTTTGGCTGAGGTTTCAACAGGACCTTACCTTGTCACCAGTAACCTGAGATTATTCTAGTCAGTCTTTTTTGTCCCATAGATGATGAAGAAAAAAAAGAAAAAAGAAAGAAAAAGATTTATGGCAGTGATACTATAAAATGGAACATGAATAGAACTTTGAACTTTATTATAGTGACAATATAATAAAATGTAAATTTTTATTCTATAAATTAAAGTGTTAAAAGTAGAATAAAAATTGTATAGGATAACCTGAAGGCCGGATTTGTAACTCTGGCAAGTTTATCAGATTTTATGTTAAAATATTTTGTCCATCATTCAAATTGATAGCTTGATCCAAGTGTTCTAGCTGGTCTTTTCTTTGCCTGTTTTTGTAAACTTGTTATAAATTTTTGTATCTGAAAATGACTTTGACTCTATTTTAGAGAAAAGTATGATATAAATTAATTAACAAAAACATTATTTTTCTACCTCTTGCTTCCTTTCTCACATTCTTTGACCTATTCTGGGCTTTAGTCATTTCCTCTTCTCAGTAGAATTATGCTTTCTCAGATCTAAAGAATTATTATTTATTTTTTGACAGATAGTAAACAATCAGAAGTTGAGAGGAAGAAAATGCTTAAATTACTTGCCTTTGGTGTCAAGTTTCAGATGGAGTCAAACTGAGGGGAAAGAGTCCTGTGGCTGAAATGAGCAAAAGCTAGACAGCTGAACATGGTGTCTGAATTCTAAGAGCAAGGACTGATTAGCAGGAATTGGCTGGGGGCCAACATCAGAGGTCAAGATGGGAACTGCAAAGCTGAGAGTCAGGTAGCCACTTTAGACAAAGAGTGAAAAATAAAGAAAGGGAATTCTTAAGGCAAGATCCTGAGAGTCGAAGTGAAGGTACTAGAAAAGGTGAAGGCAAGACGTTCTGGGGTTCGTTACGGTTGCAGCTGGCTTTGGCTTAGAGTTCCCCTTCACTGTAGAGGTTGCCTTTTCCCCATTTCTAGGGACCTCATGAGCAGGGCTTTATTTCACTGTGACTGCAACTTTTCGTCTTCCTGGGACATTCACAGATTCTTCATTTGGAAGCACTGTAACTGCTGGCCAGTTGTTGATTATACATTATGCGCATGTACTCTTTGTGTAGTCAGTCCTGTGCCTCCAGGCTTTCAGGGAAAGAGGCTGGAGTATGTAATAATGGATTGATTCTTCTAAACAGGATCCAAGTTAGCTCTTTGTCTCTCCCTTGCCCCTGTGGATGGCACATGAAAGCACACATTGCAAAGGAGCATTTTTCATCCCCAAACTGGCCCCAAGCAATTTCTGTGAAACGGTTGTCACTTTACAACAAATGGGCCCAGCATCACTCACAATATTAATAAAATAATTATGCAAAGCAGTTGCTTTTCAAGTCGACTGATAATTTTCTTTTTTTGTTTAGACATCAAAAAGAACTAGTTCCCACTACTGACTTTAAAACATACCACCCACCAGGTTTTCCTTGGAAATTCTAGCAGTTTATGCATTTTATCCCCTGATGAAAACACCCAGCATATATATTTGTTTATTCACTCATTTGTTCATGCATTTATTCATAAACTCAAGAGACACCATTTAGAGAAAACTGTGATGTGATGGGCACTATATCCATTGCTTTATAATTTAAGTACCAAGGAGCTACTATGTGTCAGTTGCCATCCTCGTTTCCATAGATCAAAAGGCCACCCTGAAAAGTTCTTAGGAGAAGAACAAACAAGTTAAATATATTTAAAATGAGGACCTAAAAGCAGATATTGACAGTAATTCCTGGGGTCTGAAATGACACCAGGTTTCATAAAGGCGTTTTAAAAGGGTTAGGTACTGATCAAACTTCTGATAACCAAACAAAAAACCAAAACAAAGTTCTCACACTTGAGCAGGGGAGGACCTAAAGATTAAAGAGAACTTGTCCTTGAGCAAATAAGCTACTATTCCAATAGAAAATTGAAGTAATTTGCTGGAGTGGAAGTGCAGTCAGATAAAAGACAGAGGAGCTGGTGCAATGGAAGTGTAGAATCTACCCACAGATATAGTCAGAGAAGCACATTTTCTGAGAAGGGACTTTAGTCACTAGGAAGAGAGTCACTGCCTGTCACTCTCATGCAGTAGGAACCATTGCTAACACATATTCTAGTCTTAAGTAGCTAATGTATTAACTGAATTACTATTAGACTATGGCATCTGGGGACCATTCTAATATCTGTCACCTCAATATAACTTCTTAGGAGGAATCCATCACTCAAAGTGGTTTTTAATAGGTGAAAACAACTAAACACACTGACCTTCGGTAGGAAAGTAGACCACCCTTTTCTTTAATAACGTGTTCTTGATATGCTGCCCATACCTAAGAACATTAAAAGTATAACAGAATAGGTTGGAGCCCTTAAGCCATGTACATTTTACAAATTTTGATTGTCTGCATTATATGTCTTTGTGTTTTGTCATCTGTTTGCTTGTTCTCTGATACATTCCCAAGAAATGTGAGTGGTCTCTGATACTATATAGTCACTCCAAAATGTTTTTTGGTTATATTCAATTAAATTGAGGTGTGTAGCATAGAGCATGGATACACTATCTCTGGAGCCAGAATAGCTGGCTTTAAATCCTAGCTCTGCTGCTAACTACTGATTCCTCCTCTTGAAAATGAAGTTGTAAGGATTGTTGTGAAGATGAGATGATTAAAATATGTTGAAAGCACTTATGCCAAGAGCTGGCACCTGATAATGCTATACCTGGCATATATTTATTATGATTGATATTGATCATGTCTCTTAGGCAGTGACAAGTCCTAAACCTATGATTATGGGTCTCAACTTTCACATCCACCCATAGATCTCAGGGGAGCTTGTCTTCAGAGCAACATTTTTTTTTTTTCAAATATACTTCCTTCTACACTTCCAAGTTGCTGCAATTGCCCTTTGTCTCCATCACTTCTCCAACCCTATACCTGTTGAAGTTGTTATTGTTCAGTCACTGTCATGTCCGACTCTTTGCGATTTCACGGACTACAGCATGCCAGTCTCTTCTGTCCTCTACTGTCTCCCAGAGTTTGCTTTTATTTTTTCTTTGGCATTGAAGCCAACCTTCCTGTTTCTCCTCCTAAATTTTAGACACACTTCCTTCTTGCTTACCTTTGCCAACTCTTCTTCCTGCACTACACTGATCAAAATAACTTATTGTGGCAACAATTTTTATTATTCCTATGTTTGCATTGAATAAACTGAGACTTAAAGTGGTATCTTGCCTAGAGTCACACAGCTAGGACTTGACTTGAATCCAGGACAGTGTGACTCCTGTGTCTGTACTGATATATACTCTGGTGTTTCTTCAATTAGATTGAATCAGATCACAAGGAATCTTGGAAACTAATCTAATCAAAATGTAATATTAATAATTAACACTAACATGGTCCTTATGCTGTGCCAGACACAACTCTAAAGCTTCATATATTTTAACTCCTTAATCCTCAAAGAGTCTTATGAGGTAAGTACTATTATGCCATTTTACAAGTGAGAAAAGTAGGGCATAGTTTCTTAAGAATGCTAAGCAATTGGCCTTTTATTCTGTCAGCACTCAGAAGCTCAAATATCCTTAAGAAGAGAGGTGACATGACCTTGTTCTTCTATAGAAAATCAGTTCCAGGAATATAGAGGTTAGACTGAATGGATTATTTTTGTACATAGAAATCTATTAGTAGGCTGTTAAATATTCTTGTCTGGGGAATCCCATGGCCAGAGGAGCCTGGCAGGCTTCAGTCCATAGGGTTGCAAAGAGTTGGACATGACTGAAGTGACTTAGCACAGCACAGCACAAAGAGAGTCTAGATTAAATGATGAAGGCCTGAGTAAAGGTTATGTCAAAGAATGATGGATGGAAGGAATGGGTGAAGACATTTATCAGATATTAAGATCAAGGTTTAATGGCTAGTGGGGTATAGGTGGTGGGAAGCAAAAAAGGTGTTGTTGAGGTTCTTTGCATGGGAAAATTTATAAATAGGGTGTTTAGCTACACACTAAAATTGGGGTATTTAGCCTTTCAGGCTGGCCTTGTGCCCTAGTAGTCTTAATTAACTAGGTTCATCTGGAGAAACAGTTCCCCTGCCAGTATGCCGCCACGGCCTCTGCTGTTTCCTCCAGCTGAAGCTCGCTATGCCGCCACCTTTTCCCTGCAGCCCCGTTCTGGCCTGGGGAAGAGTGTTTAGGCTGCTGGCTCTGTGGCTATCCCGAGATTGCTGTTCAGTGACATGGCAACAGTTTTCCCCTTCTGCCAGGGACCAGCTGCTGCCTTCCTAGGAAAATCAGAACTTAAAATTATTCTTGGCTGTGTCTTCAGTTCCTTCACAGCATTGAACTCGTAGACTTTTATATTCTATCCCACCCTCCCCACCCCATCTTTCTTAACTGATACTGTGAGGTGGCTACTGTTAGTGTCTGGGAACATGACTTTTCCAGTCATTTCTTCTTCTTGCCATTTGCAATGCACATCTTATTTTGGAAGTTAACACCTGTATTGGGTGCTCATTGGAACCATGCCAGACTTATGTAAGATGCTATGAATACAAAGATGAATAAGGCATATGCTGATCTTAATGCAGAGTCAATAGGGTACAATAATGTATGTCCAGAATCAAGAAATAGTGCTGCTAGTTTAGTGACCAGCAAGCAGTTCCATATGTCTCTAATGTAGAGTAAAGGTGACTGAGGATGGGGCAAGTTTAGGAGAATATTGAGGGGTAAGGCTAGGGGGAGAAAAAAATGAGAGGAACCATTAATAGGCTTGAATATCATGATTTAGAGTTTGGAATTTATCCACAAAATAGGAGGAACTTAACAGGTATAAATAGGGGTGTGATGTGGTCAGATTTCCTTTTTTTTTTTTTTTTCTTTTTTTAAAATTAGTTTTTTATTTTTTTAATTTTAAAATCTTTAATTCTTACATGCATTCCCAAACATGAACCCCCTTCCCACCTCCCTCCCCATAACATCTCTGTGGGTCATCCCCATGCACCAGCCCCAAGCATGCTGTATCCTGTGTCAGACATAGACTGGCGATTCAGTTCTTACAAAAATTTTTTTGTTGTTATTTAGTCACTAAGTCATAGCTGACTCTTGTGACCCCATGGACTATGGGACACTAGGCTTCCTTGTCCTTCACTATCTCCTGGAGTTTGCTCAAATTCATTTCCATTGAGTCAGTGATGCTATCTAACCATCTCATCCTCTGTCATCCCCTTCTCCTTTTGCCTTCAATCTTTCCTAGCATCAGGGTCTTTTCCAATGAGTTGGCTCTTCTTAGAATTTATCAATATTTGACTGCAATGAGGAAAGTCAAGATGAGGGCATAAGATTCAGTTAGGGCAGGGGTCCCCAACCCCTGGAACTGGGCCACACAGCTGGAGGTGACCTATTGTCTTCCACAAAACTGACCCCTGTTGCCCCAAATAGATTGGGGTCTGCTATGTTAGAAAGCTATGGCAGCCAGCCAAGTAAGAGCTATGGAGAATTACACAAAGGAAGTAGCATTGTGAAAAACATGGAATGAAGAGATTTATAAGAAGGTAGGTTTTATGAAAGTTGGTGATTGACTGGACTGAGGGGGAAAAGGAGAACAACAGTGTCTCTGGGTTATTTATTGAGCGGTAGAGCTTGACCAGGGCTTTGAAAATAAGTTCTAAAAGAATCTCTCAATCATATTGCCAATTCATCTTCAGAGACATGAATTTTAACTTCTGCTCCTTGTTTTGAGTCTTGTAGGTTCATTTTTTCAATAATATCCTCTAATAACAAGTACACTTTTGTACACGGAAGGAGATTCTGCCATTGGCCAAAATCAAGCATCCTGATGGTTTTCTATGGATTATTAGTGGCAACAGGAGCCCTTCTTCCTTTACCACTCAGGAAACTCTTAAATGTACAGTGCTTTGAAAAGCACAGCTATTCCTCTTGGGAGTGGATCTTGGTTTCCACACATCTCTAAGGTAAGAGAAATAATTCTAAAAGCCTATTAAATCTTCTCTCTGTCAAGATACCTGCCAGCTGACTGGTTCATCAGTTAGGATCCTTCTCTTCTTTCTCAGTGGAAATGCCATCATTCTTCAAATACTGCCTAAATTGCTACCATATCCATGAAGCCATACTCAGGAACAACAGCAGACTTAGGTTTCTTCTCCTCTCTCTTAGTATCAGTACCATCTTTTTTGCCTATTTGTTTCACTAATTCAAGGATTTATTGAGCCCCTACCATGTACCTGGCACTCTTTTCGTCCTTGGGAATATAGAAGGGAATAAATCCAAGTGCCTGCATTCCCAGGACTTACATTTGGTGGGAGAAGAAAGACACTGAGCAAGTAAACAAAAAATTTAAACAATTTCAGAGACTGGAATTGTATGAAGAAAATAAAGAGAAAGTATTATTGGTGCTGGGGAGGGCTAGATAATTTAGATTGGTCAAACAGAAGGTCTTACTGAGTCTTGAGTGATCAGAAATAGAAGCTAGCAATGCCGTGGCTTAGAGATAGTGCTTTTGGATAGAAGTCCTAAAGAAGGAACAAGTTTGGCTTGTCCAGTGTAGATGAATGCTCCAGTGTGTCTGGAGCATAATTTATATCCAGTTGACTTGTTTTATTCTCAACTTTTCCATATTTGCACTCTGTGGGTTTCTGGGCTAATTGGATTATTTGCATACATATTGTTTCTCCTTAAAATCCTACACTCCTGGAGGGCAAGGTATATCATATACTTCATTTATTTTCCCCACAACCTCTCTCACAATCCTGAGAACACTGCTAGGTGCTCAATAAATTCTTGTTAAATTCAATTGAATTTGTAGTAATAGGATTATTTTTCATAATATAAAGAGTGAACAAAGGAAAAACCTACTACAACACTCAGTGACACCATAACAAAGGTTCAAAAACTGATTATAAGTTGCTCCTCCAAAGAGGAGACACACTGATTTTAGTGATGGTCATCCTCTCATTTGTTAAAGAGTCATGTGAGTTTAGGAAGTCATCTTCCATGACAGCTGTCCACATTTTAGAGAGAGGAAATTACTAACACATGGCTTTGGTAATTACAAATGATTTCACTTACTGCTAAAAGACAAAAACAAGAAAATTGATTTTCTGTATTCAACACCTAACTCTCTGGGACAAAGGCAGGGAGAAGGTGGGTCATAGAATTTGAGTTCAAGAAGGAGTTGATGAGACAGAGTGAATCTGAACAATAAGTGGAAGGAGAGGAGACATTGGTGAATAAGTGGACCCAAGCCAAGAGCAGTTGATAAACCTAGGTAAGCTGAATCAAAGATAGAATAAAAATAACAGGAGGACAAGGGGTGTAGTTAGACCCAAGGCAGTCAAGTCGGAATGCCCAGACATTAATCTTGGAAGCAGAGAACCAGATATTCAATAAGAGTCACAACATTAGTTTTATCCTCATCCTTTGGCAGACTCAAGGAAGCCCATTCTTCCCAGAATAGCTCATAAGGCCATATTTTATTTCATGTTCATAGAAAAGAACAATGCATATAAAGGCATAAAAGACTTTTACATAAGAAAGAAAGCTTCACTTTCTCATAGTCAGAGAGAGGCAAACAAAACACTACACTAAGATAACATTTTTCACCTTTCAGATTGGCAAAAAATTCGCTGTTGGAAAACCTGTAGGGAAACACTGTTTTTTACATATGGCTGGTGGGAGTATAAATTGGCACAGTTCCTATGGGGGGCAATTTGGCATTATCTATAAAAATTATAAATGTGTGTAGACACTGAACCACCTTGGGGAATTTAATCTATTGCTATATTAACACACCAATAAAATAATATATGTACAAAGTTACCTATTTATTAAATAGGAGAAATAGAAAACACCCAAATGTCCAATAAACTATGGTATAGTTACATGATGAAACTCTAGGTGGCTGTAAATCAAATAATCCCCAAACTCTACATTTCTAAAACAACAGTAAAATGAGGACTTTCTCTGTGCACTGTTGGGAACAGTGCTCTTGCAACAGAAGAGCAAGCCCAGTTGTGTGTGTAATATGTGTCTTTTTCTGCAAAAAAGGAGAAGAAAGCTAAGAATGTATATTTCTATTTGCTTGTGTTTGCATGAGGAGCCTGGAACAATACACAAGAATTCGTTACATGTGGCTGTCTTCTAGAAGAGCAACTGAATGAATGAAGGACTGCAAGACTTGGCAGTATACATTAAAATCATTGGTTTTCTAAATATATGAAATAATTACTTAAAAATATTGTAAATTCTTTGTCCTCTCGGCATTCTGTAGTCTAGTAGAAGAGACAGAAAATAAAAAGAGAGTGATAACATAGTGTCTAATAATGATAATTACTAAGAATAAGAAGTAAAGTTCTGTAAGGGGAGTGAAAATAGTTGGATAGTGGATAGATGGATAGTGAAAACAGTTGCTATTTTAGATAAGGGTCAAGGAAGGCCCCTCTAAGAAGTCAATGTGGAAAGAGAAAACTGAATGAAGCTAGAGGGGGCCATGTAGACAAGTTGGGAAAAAGTGATCTGGGCAGAAGCAGCAGCAGTTGCCAACATCATGCCATAGGACCAGATCTATTACATTAGTCAAGATATAGCTTAGGACTTTTGGAGAGGGAACCAAGGATATATAACTTATATAAAGAGTACATCATGAGAAACGCTGGACTGGAAGAAACACAAGCTGGAATCAAGATTGCTGGGAGAAATATCAATCACCTCAGATATGCAGATGACACCACCCTTATGGGAGAAAGTGAAGAGGAGCTAAAAAGCCTCTTGATGAAAGTGAAAGAGGAGAGTGAAAAAGTTGGCTTAAAGCTCAACATTCAGAAAACGAAGATCATGGCATCTGGTCCCATCACTTCATGGGAAATAGATGGGGAAAACAGTGGAAACAGTGTCAGACTTTATTTTGGGGGGCTCCCAAATCACTGCAGATGGTGACTGCAGCCATGAAATTAAAAGATGCTTACTCCTTGGAAGAAAAGTTATGACCAACCTAGACGGCATATTCAAAAGCAGAGACATTACTTTGCCAACAAAGGTCTGTCTAGTCAAGGCTATGGTTTTTCCTGTGGTCATGTATGGATGTGAGAGTTGGACTGTGAAGAAGGCTGAGCACAGAAGAACTGATGCTTTTGAACTGTGGTGTTGGAGAAAACTCTTGAGAGTCATTTGGACTGCAAGGAGATCCAACCAGTCCATTCTGAAGGAGATCAACCCTCGGATTTCTTTGGAAGGAATGATGCTAAAGCTGAAACTCCAATCCTTTGGCCACCTCATGCGAAGAGCTGACTCATTGGAAAAGACTCTGATGCTGGGAGGGATTGGGGGCAGGAGGAGAAGGGGATGACAGAGGATGAGATGGCTGGATGGCATCATGGAGTCGATGGACGTGAGTCTGTGTGAACTCTGGGAGATGGTGATGGACAGGGAGGCCTGGCGTGCTGCGATTCATGGGGTCACAGAGTCGGACACGACTGAACAACTGAACTGAACTGAACTGAACCAAGGATAAGATTGTGATGGACATTTTGGACCTTGGTCAGGTCTTTGGATTTTGTTCTCTGTGTGGTTGGAAGACAATGACCTTTCAGTTGACATCCAATGCTCTGCTGGTTCTTCCAGTCTCTTCTCTGTTCTGAATCTATTTGCCTCCTGCCCTCCAGGGTGCCATGCTCACAGTAAAAATGCTTGCATATCCTTCTGATTGGCAAGACGATTCCCTCTTGTCAATCCTCAGCCTTGAACAACTTCCACTATTTATTTTCTTTTTTCTGGTAGCAGAATAAAAGATAGACTATGAGCCCAATGCTAGGCTCCACCACAAATTCATGTTCATTAACCTCCTTTGGGCCTGAGTAGATAACTACAATTTTTTCACCTTTTATTAATTTCCTATCGCATTGTCTCAGACCTTATCCACACTCAGCCATCTCCCCAGTCACTATACATTAGCTGACAACCTTACCTCCTGCCTTAACAAAAATTGAATTTGCTGAAGTTCCCTCAACTGAATTTGCAACTGACTCCTCTTCCCCTATAAACCCACTCCACCACCTGTTAACTTCTCTTTGTGAGTGGCACCCAATCACTCAGCTACCCAATCAGAACCCTGGGAATCTTCCTGATCATCCCTGATTCCTTCAATGCTTACATTCAACTAGTGCCTTACCAAGGTAGATTCTACCTCCTAAATATATCTTAATACTAGCTCCCTTCTCTATTTGTACTTCTTCTGCATCAGATTAGTCCCTCATGCACACACACACACACACACACACACACACACACACACACACACAATTTCCAGTAAATATAACTGCCTATATTCTTCCCTAGCTTAAATATTCCCTAAGTATCTTCAGGATAAATTAAAATTCCTTGACAAGGCATACAAATTTCTTTGTAACCTGGTATCTCTTTACCTCTCTGTGGAAACATTTCTAAACATCTTTCCACACCTATTTTCACATCTGCAAACTGGGGATATTAATACAAGTAACCTCATGGGATGTTTTGTGGACTCAATGTTCATCCCTCTCCCAAATGAGGATTTGGTGGTGGGGCCTTTGGGAGGTAATTGAAGTTAGATTAGGTCATGGAGGTGGGGCTCTAATGATGGGATAACTCACTTTTAAGAAAACAAAGACTTCCCTTTCCCTTCTCTCATCCAAAGGAAACACACTGAGGAAAGACCAGGTGAGGATATAGTGAATAGCTGACCATCTACAAGCTGGAAAGAGAGCTCTCGGGAACTGAGTCCACTGGTAACTTGATCTTGAACTTCTCAGCCCCTACAACTGTGAGAAATGAATGTCTATTGTTTAAACCACCAGTCTATGATATTCTATTATGACAGTCCAAGTAGGTCAATGGTTGTAAGCATTAATGGGAAGCAACACATGTAAATTTCTCTGGAAAAAAATTGACCACGGTAAATGCTTTAAAAGTTTGTTACTACGATTAGCATCCATTTTCAGCCCAGGTTCATCTCCTTCCCACCTTATAGCAGTCCCAAAGTCTACTTGACATTTCTGATTAGTCCTTACTCTCTTATTCTATGAGATTATACATTCTGTCTGGAGCATCCGTTCATGTTTTCAGGATTCAGTTAGCACCCTAGGACCAGAGTTAAAATCTGTATCAGACAGCACCATTGTTTTGTCTTCATGCCCTAGTACAATCCTCTCCCTCGAGTATGGGCAGAACCTGTGACTTGCTCACAGACAGAAAGTGTGGTTATTCTGTAGTTAATTATGTTATACTCATTTGCAGTTCCCATCTTGCTGGAGTCTCTGTCTTCCTTGATAACTCTGAAAAAGAAAGCTGCAGTGATGGAGAGGGCCACATGGCAGCAAGCTGGGAGACATCCTCCAATGTCAACCTTGCAAGAGACAGAGGCCCCTATTACAGCAGCTACAAACAATTGATCGTCCTCTCAACAACCATGTGACCTTGGAAGAGGATTTTTCCCCTGTCAAACTTCAGATGAGACCATAGTCCCAGATCATATCTTATTTGTACCCTGTAAGACCTTAGAGAGGATCCAACTAAGACCTGACCTGCAGGAACTGGGTGAAAATAAATATGTGTTGTTTTCAAGCTGTTAAATGTATATTCATACTATGTAGTGGGCTTCCCATGAAGCATTAGTAGTAAAGAACCTCCCTGCCAATGCAGGGAACATAAGAGACACATGTTCAATTCCTGGGTTGGGAAGATACCCCAGAGGAAGGTATGGCAACCCATTCCAGTATTCTGGCCTGGAGAATCCTAGAGAATCTGGTCTCAAAGAGTCAGACATGACTGAAGCAACTTAGCACACACATGCAATATTATGTAGTAATAGGTATCTAGTACATTATCCATCTGTACTTTCAAAACACTGCAATAGACCTTGTTTAAAGCTCTTATTCCTTCCTATTTGAAGTCTCTGCTTACTTCATGTTTTCCCTCTGCCTTGGAGACTTATGAGGGGATGATTACATCTTTCTTCGTAACCTGAGAGCTTTGCATGGCACAAATAACCTCATTGTTGCTGAACAGATGTTCATTGAATGCATTTCATTCCTATGTGTGCGAGCTAAGTCACTTCAGTTGTGACTGACTCTTTGAGACCCTATGGGCTGTAGCCCGCCAGGCTCCTTGTGTCCATGGGATTCTCCAGGCAAGAATGCTAGAGTGAGTTTCCATGCCCTCCTCCAGGGGATCTTCTCCACCCAGGGATCGATCCCAGGTCTCTTCTGTCTCCTGTATTGGCAGGTGGTCTCTTTACCACTAGCGCCACCTGGGAAGCCCTTCCCTCCTATAATACTTTCCAGATACTTGAAGACAAGCAGTTAGAGTCTTGATTGGGTGCAAGGGTTTAAAACTTGATTTGCAAGTGTATGAAACTGAAATAGATCACAAGGGGACGAAAATGACAACTGCATGGTGATGTGTCTAATGTCAGCTTTTCAATAGAGTCATCTTGATTAATGAGGTCCTTCATTTGTGCAGTCACTAGGAAAATGAAAAAAAAAGAGATCCATTTCTTCTTATAGTCTACTTTCAAAGGCACTGGCTTCTCATTATGAATAATCAAATACCACTGTGAAAGAAGGGCAAACTTGAAATGACTAACTTTTAGCTTTTAAGGCTTACTATTCAAGTAAAGAGTAAAATATTCCTTTTATAAAACTGATGTTTTGATTTCACTTGGATAATTTAGCACTTTGAAAAATGACAGCATTCTTGTTCAATCATCTGGTTAACGAATCTGTTTGAGGCATCTCCTTGCAAGAAAATTCCAAGGGTTTGTTTTTTAATTTGGGGGAGGGAGTTGAAGAGTAGGATATTATATACATACTATAAATGTGTTTCTCAGGAAATTATAATACAAATTCCTTGAAAAAACCACAGTGACTTCATTTATTTATTTAGGGATAATAGGTGATCAATACATATTTATTAACGTGAATTAAATTCTAGTGATTTTTCTTTTTTTGTAAATACAGTGTAAAGATAGCAGTATTTGGAATTAAATGATGCAGGTTTCTGTTATATTTCTCACTATTGCAAACTATATAACCTCGAAGAGACCTGCCAATGGTCTGTGGGTATCCTTACTCCTTCTCCTGAACTTGAAGTTTCATAAAGTGCTATAACAGGACTTAGAGTGTGATATGGAACCAATGTCCCTGCTGCTTTTTAACATAGTACTTAAGGGCCTGGTCAATGTTGTGAGGAAAGAAAAAGAAATCAGAGAAATGAGGACTGGAAGGAAAGATTTAAATAAATAAATAAATAAAACCTGACAAAATATTAGACCTATTAAGAGCTTAGCAAGGTAGCTAAATACAACACCAAAGTACAAAAATTAAAATAGCCATTTCTACAAAAGCAATAAGCATCTAGAAAATTTAATTAAAATGAAAACCTTCCACAATAGCAACAAGTACAAAGAATTCTAAGTTAAATGGAATACACAAGACTTCCATGGGGAAAAATATCTTAAAACTTGAATAAAAGAGAAAGATGTTCTGATTAGATGAAGAGAACTTTTATGCTCTTTGATGGTTCTATCCCTTGTGGAGATGTAATTTCTTCCCCAGATTAATCCACATATATGCAATCCAAATAATATCTCAGCTGAACCTTTTAAATAACTCAATAAACTTAGTCTAAAATTTGTATGGAAAAACAAATGTCCCCAATCAAGGCAACACTGAAAACCATAGTTAAGAAAGAAGGACTTGTTTTACTGATTTTGAGACATATCACCAAGCCGTGGTGAAGATGTCAGTGCTCACTGACTTAATCTGTGGAGTCAAGGTCATCATATTCATTGTCTTGCCTATGTGAATTGCGACATGCTGATTCTAAATTCTATATGGAAGAGCAATGAGCCAATAATAGCCACAATATGCCGGATAGAGAAAAATATGTGGGAGTGTGGCATGCAAGATGTTGAAATTTACTGTGCAGCTTTGGTAATTAATATAGTGCGTCATTACTGCAAGGATAGACAAACTGATCAGTGGAGCAGAATATAGAACTACTCAAACAGACTCACAGATACGTGGAAATCTCATGACAGAGATGATGCCACAGAACAGTAAGGAAAGGGTGGATCTTGCAATTAATGGTGCTGACAGAGTCATTCATATGCATAAAAAAGACACTGAGTTTTAATCATACCATATACAAAAATCAATTCCAGGTAGATTATAGATAAATGTGAAAGGTAACAGTATATTAGAAGACAATGTAAGAAAATGTATTTGCAGACTTCCCTGGCGGTCCAGGGGTAAAGAATCTGCCTGCCAATGCAGGGGATGCAGGTTTGATCCCTGCTCCAGGAAGATTCTACATGCCATGGGGACCACAACTGAGCCTGTGCCCTGGAGCCCTCAGGCCACAACTACTGAAGCCCATGTGACCTAAAGCCCATGCTCCGCAGCAAGAGAAGTTGCTGCAATGAGAAGCCCGTGCAACACAACTAGAGAGGAGCCCCTGCTACCCACAGCTAGAGAAAGCCCACGTGCGGCAACAAACACCCAGCACAGCCAAAAATAAATCAATAAATCAGAAAATTTTAAAACAGAAAATATATTTATAATCTTGGTGCTAAGAATTCTTATGTAAGACTTTAAAAATATAAAGCATAAAGGGAATTATTTATATACTTGTTGGAATAAGTTCAAGAACTTTTCATCAAATATGATGATGAAGAAAATGAAAAGACAAATGCCCTGGGAGAAAATATTAACTGCTATAACCGTCAATGGACTAGGAGTCAGGATGCATATATATATATATATATGAGAGAGAGAACACCTATAAATCTTTAAGAGAAGTACAAACAATAGAAAAAATATGCAAAAGACAGAGGAGGTGGTAATAGGAAAGAACAATAAACATATGAAAAGACATTCAACACCGTAAATAGTTAAAGAAAATGCAATTTAAAAGCACAATGTAAATCCATAGTAAAATGGATAAATCATAATAAGTTCATACAGTGAAATATTATAGAGGAAATGAATAAACTACAGCTACATAATGCAAAGATGCATTGGCATAATGGGGGTACAAAAGGCAAACTAAATATTCTATATCTTAAAATGAATATTGTGTACTTAGGTGATCACTGTGCTATTATTCTTTCCATCTTACACATGCCTTATAAAAATCCTTTTGTTTTTAACAGTTGGATCTAAGCTATTTTTAAAAGGCACAAGTGTTTCCAGGTGTGGAAGTCCTCTTAGAATCTGGCCCGGGTACGAATGCTAAATGTGAATCTCCCGGCTGGAGCCTCAGGAAGAGGTAGCTTTTACCTTAAATATTCCTCATAAATTAGATACTAAAATTGAGATCATATTTTATGTCTTAAAGTGACTGTAGGAGTTTTAGCAAAAACTTAAGAGAAGTCAAAGAAATTAAGGAGCCTGACTATGTTTCCTGATAGGGCAGAAAAAGCCTTCTCACTGTACAAATTAGAAAGAAAAAAGAGAGAGAGAGACCAAAATGTGTGTGATTATACCCCATAAGTCCTGCTCATTAAGTCCATTTCATAGGTTGGTTAAGAAGATCAAATGAGATACTGAATATAAAATAAACCTGCTTTATGTATAAGTGCAACAGATATTAGCTCATGTAGTTACCATTACCCTGTTATAGGGTGGAGTTGTAAAATGATTGATTTTTGCAGTACAAAAGGAAGATTTCACATATATAGATCTAGTGAAACATGCCCATTGAACTTAGAGTTACCTTTACTAGATTTACACTCCATGAAATGTTTCAGGCGTTGAATGAAGTATTTAATAAATGCAGCGTTCAGACAATGTGGTTAGTTCAGAACAGCCATCAAGGCATGTATCTTACCTGGGAAGCAAACTGTGGAAATAATAGTCATGGTATGCAGGTTTCCACTACAAGCTGATAGCTGACCTTTGTCTTTAAGTGCAGCTATCATTTCATTTTAACCCTTTCTTCCTAATTTTTTCTTCCTAATTTATTATTTATTTACTTTTTTAAGGCGACACAAAGGGGTACTTGTGAAATTAAGAATTGGAAATTTTAGACCTAGTTTTCATCCTTTGTTTGGCTAAATTAAGTTTGGTCACAACACAAAAAAGCAAAAAAGAAAACAAAACAGAAATGTGGGGCAAATACCAAGCCTCCAGAGAAATGTCAGGGTTTGGTAATAATTATTAATAAAAATAAGTAGGAATTTGGGGTACTAAATTGTATCTGTCCCTAGGGGACGACACTAGGATCATCTGAGGAAAGGGGACAAGAAAAGATTGGAAAAGATTTGTGTAATAAGTAATTTCAAAAGAGAGAAACAGATGGCTTTGTGAAATGTAGTAAAAGAAAAGATAAGCTCTATGTAATGTACCACCAAATGAGTGTTTGGCACATTAATATCCTTACAGGGAAAAACAGTGCTTGGTATCCAAATATCAGGAACTAAATATACCCAAAACATGCATTTGTCTGTGTTACCATTTACCTCTTCTCCTGTAGCCTTATTTTTATGCCCAATGCACTTTGATTATGTTTTTAAGCTTTATAGCATTGTGTATAGGGTAGAAAACAGACAAAACCATGCATCTGCTGATGACCTGGCTCCAAAATAAGAAAGAGAAGTGATGTTTTTATGTTTTATGTATACCCTATGTCCAAAAATGTCATTTTCTAGCTATTATTGTCTTGCAGAAGTACTTACTCCCTATGGAGCGGAATATGCTTCTATTCTGATATTATTGAGATGATCTGCTGATTCTGATCAACCCCAGGCCCCAAGTCTGGCAGAGAATTTTGCAGACAATTGCCTCGATATCAGGCTGTGCCTAACCTAGGAAAACTCAACACTAATCTATCTGCCTGCAAATCACCCTTGCCTCCGATTTATTCACCAGCTCACTGGTCCCTAATCCACAATTCTATGTCAATGCATAATCAAAGCATATTCTTCTCCATTACTGTCATAGAATGTCAATGCTGTAATCTGTTTGTAATTAGCCACTCCAAAAATCTATCTTTTCTTTATTCCCTTCCCACATAAACTTTATAGCAGAATAAACATGCCAGAATTATTCTTACCCACAAACAGAAATCAATCTCTACCAAATTCCCTGGTGTAATATGTATTAGCTTGTCACCAAGGACAAAATTTATATTAACTTAAAGATGTGTTTCTTCACACAATTCTTCTCAGGTCTGCAGTAAATAAAAATGCATGCCTGTTTAAGCATTTAAAAAATAGAATCATTCTGAGAAATATAATCCACTTACACAATGAAAAGTCATGGCATGAATGTACTGTATGCCAATAGTGATGTGCCTCGAAGAATAATGAGTTCCGTTTTGGTGAGCTTGCTTTAGAGTTCATTGACATTATAGCCAAAATATTTATTGCTGGCTGGTGAACAAAGCCCTAGCCCCAGGTTTTTGAATAATGTTGCAAAAGAAAGATGTGGCAGAGAGATGCTATGTGCAACTTGGTATTATTTTTTAATTGTGGCAAACTGCCTGGCTAATTTCATTTTTCTTTCTTACATGCATTGGAGTATTTTGACTTACAAAATTTTATAAATAAAAGGTTATTTTAATAATTAATCTTGACATGTCAACTTCAAGGCAAGTCTGTTCATTTATAAGAAATCCCTTTATGTTTTTAATTTAGATTAGATAAGCTCTTCTTAGGGGGTTATCTCTTTGAAGATGCCTATTAAAAATAGCAGGATACAATACACACTAATTTCCTACAGCCACTTGTATTACTTTTACTTTTTGCTAGAACCATCCATACGGTGCTGCATTGTGCTTAGTCTCTCAGTCGTGTCTGACTCTTCGACCCTATGGACTATGGCCCACCAGGGTCATCTGTCTAGGGGGATACTCCAGGGAAGAATACTGGAGTGGGTTGCCATGCCCTCCTCCAGGGGATCTTCCCAACCCAGGGATCAAACCAAGGTCTCCCACATTGCAGGCAGATTTTTCACAGTCTGAGTCACCAGGGGAGCCCAAGAAAACCAGAGGGGGTAACCTATCCCTTCTCCAGGGGAATCAAACCAGGGTCTCCTGCATTGCAGGTAGATTCTTTACTGGCTGAGCTATCAGGGAAGCTCCATCCATGCAGTATGAACAAGACAAATGCTCACCTCTAAGAATAACATATTTAGCTTGCAACTCAATATTTCCTCTGTTAGGGTTTACATCGGCTCATAACCAGATTTTCGTTTTTAAATCACTCTTTGAAGCAACCCGAAGCAGAAGTCTGCATAGGATGACAAAACTCCAAACAAAAAGTTAATTCTAGAGTTAAGTACAAGAGATTATGTATTGTCTACTGTAAGTACTATGAAATGTAATTAGCTATTCAGGGGGAAAATGACAAACAAACCAACAACAAACTAATTAGAACACAAAAATATTTCCTAACCACAGGCTTCAAGAAACTAATTATCAAAAGAAAACATTATATTGATGTTAACAATATCCATTTAACCAAGGTACATTTTTAAAGTGACTTTCGCTACAGTTACAGCAATTAAACTGTCAGATTTCTTGCTGAATTAGATCAAATAAAGTTTTGCTTTTCTTCGACTATTTCATAAGCCAATTTTCAAAGTCTGGTCTTAGAGAATAATGGAATATTGTCCTATCTTATGGCTCATAATTTGCTTTTTGTATTACTGAAACCTACATGAGAAGTTAGAAATATTTTAAAGAGTATGTATCTAAATTTTCTGTATAGGCTGCATGTGTTTATTAAGTAAAAAAGTATGTATTCAATCAATTTTTATCAAGAGCTCACTGTGCTCCAAGAACTACCAGCAGTAAGGTATACAATGATAAATGAAACATGTAAGGTCCCTGCTCTTAGTGAGCCGAAGTTCTAGTGCTAGAGGAGAGGCAGCAAATGAGTAAACAAATACATAAAGGTACTACTGATTGTGTTGTGCTTGAGACAAACACATAGAGTGTTTTGGTAAAGAATAAAAGAATGAGAGGAGCACCAGAATATATAAAGAAAATAGTAATATTATCAGACTTAAAGGAAGTAATTGAAAGCAATACAATAGTAGTAAGGGGCTTTAAGATTCTACTTACATCAATGGATAGATCATTCAGACAGAAAATCAATACAGAAACATCAGACTTAAACAATACATTAGACCAGATGGACTTTAGAATATGTACAGAAGATTCCTTCCAAAAGTAGCAGAATACATAGACTTCTCAAATATAGATGGAACACTCTCCAGGATAGATCACATGCTACATCACAAAACAAATTTCAGTAAATCAGAAAAAACTGAAATCATATTAGGTATTCTCCAGTCACAATGATGGGTGGCACAGTGTTAAAGAATTTGAGACACAAGAGACGCCAGTTCAATCCCTAGGTCAGGAAGACCCCTGGGGTGGGAAATGGCAAATGACTCCAGTATTCCTGCCTGGAAAATTCCATGGACAGAGGAGCCTGGTGGATACAGGCCATAGGGTCGCAAAGAGTAGGACATGACTGAGCACGTACTCAGCATAATTACTCTGGCTACTTTGCAAAGAATGTCCTGCATACCATGGAAGATCTTTTCCACCATGTGGGATTATAGCTAGAAGACAAACATATGTGAACCAGATACTGAATTTGCTGGTGCTTTGATCATGGACTTCCAACCTCCAGAACTGAAAGAAATAAACTTAAAAGGTAAAAAAAAAAAAAAAAAAAAAAAAGAGAGAGAGAGAGAGAGAAAGAAAAGGAAGGAAAAGACCAGTTAGGAGATGCTATAGTGGTCCAGATGGAAGGATTTGGGCTTTATTTGGAGTGTGGCCAATGGAGATGGAGAGAAATAATGGATGTGCAATAATTTTAAAGTAGAAATGATAGAACTTAAAGTGGAGTCTTGAAAAGAACCTTCCTTATTTGCAAAGGAGAAAGACAAACTTTCCTCTTCCATGTAAATTGCATGACCTTTCAGTTTGGTGGATGGAAATGCCTTAGAATGTGAGATAACTAATGTACTGAAAATTTCAGAAGAAATATTACAGTCATACTATGAAGACCAAAAGTACTATGCCTTTTAATTAGCAGAGCATTTGTCCTAAATGCTATGATTTTCTTTGTTATTTGGCAAAATTAGTATCTTTGCATTAAAGCTTCCTTTTCTGTAACATCACAACAATAATTCCAAACTTACTGAACTCTTATGAAACACTTACAATAGTATATATGAAAATGTAACATGGAGTACTAGGAGAAAAATTAGCTTATTTAAATATAGTTTGCTTGGCTTCCAAATTTGAACATTCTATTACATCAACATAAAAAGGCAGTTTTTGTATCAATGACCAAAAGGAGTTCATACTCATTTTTTCTACCAGGAGATGGTTTCTCTAATGCCTTGTAATACAAAAGAAAGCATTCATTGAAACTGAAATGATAGTGATTACTTTTTTTTTAAGTCTGGTGAAAAAGTTTTGATGAATCCTCTCTAAAAATATCATCATATAAAATAACATATTTATATGAATAAATGTCTTAGCTTAGAATGTGTAAAAGTGCAATTTTTCAAATTAATGTATTATATTTTTTTTCTAGATGAGAACTTTTCTCTTTTACTTTATTCTAGAGACATAATATTTAATAAATAGCCTTAGTAATATTTCTAAACTTCACCTGATTTTCAATCTCTTGATATTTTTCTACCACAAGGTAAAAGTAGAAATTAAAATAGAAAGCTCTCTCTGAAAGATGCAAATTAAGATCATCTAAATTAATATTTAAGTGTGTGTGTGTCTGTGTGTCTGTGTGTGTGTGTGCATGATCCAAGCATATCAGAGTGCATAATTTCAAAAAGAAGAGGTCTTAAACGGAGCATAATTCTATGTTGGACCACGTCTTTATGAATATAACCCCATTAACTAATTATACTGTGTGCTGAAACACATTACTGAAATCTATTATGTGAAATAAAACTTAATATTGAGGTGTAATTCCCACACACTGTGGAGAGTTAATTATTAAATATATTATCCATTACACAAAAAACAGTGTGGATAATGATGTTTTTGCAGAGGACAAGTGTGAATGAGAGAAAACAAATGCCATCATCAACTTATTTCACACTGGTAAGATCATTTTATTAAATTTTACTTCTATAGTATGCCTTTTTTAAAAAATACAGAATGTAATATATTCTCATTGTGTAAAATTGAAAATATGTAGGAAAATATTGCAGTGATCCCTGTCCTCATCCTCCATCCCAGTGTTAAAATTTTGTGGTATTTTTTTTCTAGATATTTTGTATGTACTGCTCCTGTATTTCAAATTTGCAATTATCATTTAATTTTAATAATAAATAAATTTAATAATAAAGTGAAATGTAAACAATTTAATAATTTAATTTAATTACTATTTATTTTTATAAATTAAAACTATACTTGATCCTTGAACAACAGAGTATAAGGATGCTGACCCTCTGCACGGTTGAAAATCCGGGTATAACTTACAGTCGGCCCTTCATATACATGGTTCCACATCCATGAATTCAACCAACTATGGATTCTGTAGTATTGTAGTACGTACTATTGAAAAAATCTGCATATATATGGGCCCATGCAGTTCAAACCTATGTCATTCCAGGTCAACTGTATAGGAGCAGTACATATTAGTGCATATACTTTTCTCCTTCCCTCATTTCACGTTGTACTGAGAAAATTTTCCCATGTAATACAATATTCTTTTAATTGTAATTTTATTTGATGTATAATTTCCTCAGAAGTTCTCATAGAATTTCATTAAATTTATTGATTTATTTGTATAATATTAAAGCAACATTATACAAATTAAAAGGAATATTATTTCCACCCAGGCAGATAGTGCTTTCTTTTTTATTTAAACAGGTTTTTAAAATATCATCATCATCCCATTCTTTGTTTCATACAGGTCATTACACATTGGTTGTTGAGTTCTGTGCTGGGGCTTTTTTTCTTCCTCTGTGGGTAAGAGCTCCTACCCTATTCTTCTAACTAGTTATTGCTAATAGGGAAGAAAAGTTATTCATTTGTGTATTTTTTCCGTACCCTTCTTATTAAATTTGCTTACTAGTTGATGCTCTTGATTTTTCTGGGTAGAAATATGTATCATAAGTAAATAATAAATTATTTCACTCCTTTTACAAATCTGTATCTCATATACTATTCTTGACTTTTGCATTAGCAACAGTTCCTAGAAAATGTTAAAATATAGCTATGAGAGCAAGTATCCTTGGTGATGGGACTAATGATAATTTTCTAACATTTCATTGTTGAATATGATATTTGCCAGTTATCTTTACACAGCTATTCTTTCTTTAATTAAAGAAATTTATTTCTGTATCTTACTTATAGAAATTTATATACTTAGAGGAAGAAAAGTTGTTCAGTTCAGTTCAGTTCAGTCACTCAGTCATGTCCGACTCTTTGCAACCCCATGAATCGCAGCATGCCAGGCCTCCCTGTCCATCACCAACTCCCGGAGTTCACTCAGACTCATGTCCATCGAGTCAGTGATGCCATCCAGCCATCTCATCCTCTGTCATCCCCTTCTCCTCCTGCCCCCAATCCCTCCCAGCATCAGAGTCTTTTCCAATGAGTCAACTCTTCACATGAGGTGGCCAAAGGATTGGAGTTTCAGCTTTAGCATCATTCCTTCCAAAGAAATCCCAAGGCTGATCTCCTTCAGAATGGACTGGTTGGATCTCCTTGCAGTCCAAGGGACTCTCAAGAGTCTTCTCCAACACCACAGTTCAAAAGCATCAATTCTTCGGTGCTCAGCCTTCTTCACAGTCCAACTCTCACATCCATACATGACCACAGGAAAAACCATAGCCTTGAGTAGATGGACCTTTGTTGGGAAAGTAAGGTCTCTGCTTTTGAATATGCTATCTAAGTTGGTCATAACTTTCCTTCCAAGGAGTAAGCGTCTTTTAATTTCATGGCTGCAGTCACCATCTGCAGTGATTTTGGAGCCCCCCAAAATAAAGTCTGACACTGTTTCCACTGTTTCCCCATCTATTTCCCATGAAGTGATGGGACCGGATGCCATGATCTTTGTTAGATTTATCAAAAAATTAAAATTTCTCTGGATGCTCATATACTATCCTAGCTATAATCTAAAATAATAATGTTAAGAATAAAAATAGCCAAAATATATCCAAAGTTAGTACTTACCAGGTACTAAGTATTACATAAAATATTTCATTTATGGTTACCAAAGGGAAGGGGAGGATAAAGTAGAAGCATATAATTAATATATGCAAACTGCTACTGCTGCTTAGTCACTTCAGTCATGACCAACTCTGTGCGACCCCATAGACGACAGCCCACCAGCGTCCTCTGTCCCTGGGATTCTCCAGGCAAGAATACTGGAGTGGGTTTCCATTTCCTTCCCCAGTGCATGAAAGTGAAAAGTGAAAATGAAGTCGCTCAGTCATGTCCGACTCTTCACAACCCCGTGGACTGTAGCCAACAGGCTCCTCTGTCCATGGAATTCACCAGGCCAGAATACTGGAGTGGGTAACCTTTCCCTTTTCCAGGGAATCTTCCCAACCTAGGGATCGAACCTAGGTCTCCCTCATTGCAGGCAGATTCTTTACCAGCTGAGCCACAAGCAAAGCCCAAGAATACTGGAGTGGGTAGCCTATCCCTTCTCCAGTGGATCTTCCTGACCCAGGAATTGAACTGGGGTTTCCTGCATTGCAGGCAGATTCTTTACCAGCTGAGCGACCAGGGAAGCCCTGGTATATAGGGTAGGGAAATACATTCAATATTTTATAATAAACTATAATGGAAAATAATCTGAAACACTATCCATAAAACTTTGCTGCACACCTGAAACTAACACAGTATTATAAATCAACTAAATGGCACCCCACTCCAGTACTCTTGCCTGGAAAATACCATGGATGGAGGAGCCTGGAAGGCTGCAGTCCATGGGGTCGCTGAGTGTGGGACACGACTGAGCGACTTCTATTTTACTTTTCACTTTCGCTTTTCACTTTCATACATTGGAGAAGGAACTGGCAACCCACTCCAGTGTTATTGCCTGGAGAATCCCAGGGATGGGGGAGCCCGGTGGGCTGCTGTCTATGGGGTCGCACAGAGTCGGACACGACTGAAGTGACTTAGCAGCATACTTCAATAAAAAATATTTCATTTAATCCTTATAACAACTCTATTAGGTATATACCATTATCATCTCCAAGTAATAGGTGATTGTATTCACATTAGAGACCTAAGGGAAAAAACCATACATGTTTGTAGTGAATTGTTTGTTTACTATATTACTTGACTCTATTTACTAGTACATTATCTAGGGTTTTACATCTATAGTAGCACAGAGGACTTCCCTGGTGGCTCAGATGATAAGAATCTTCCTGCAATACAAGAGACATAGATTCGACCCCTAGGTCAGTAAGATACCCTGGAGAAGGGGGATCTTACTACCCACTCCAGTATTTTCGCCTGGAGAATTCCATGGACAGAAGAGCCTGGTGGGCTACAGTACATGGGGTTGCAAAGAGTTGGACATGACTACACATTTGCTGATAGTCTTCAGTTCACCTCAGTCATGTCTGACTCTTTGCGATCCCATGGACTGCAGCACGCCAGGCTTCCCTGTCCATCACCAACTCCGGGAGTTTACTCAAACTCATGTCCATTGAGTTGGTGATGCCACCAACCATCTCATCCTCTGTTGTCCCCTTCTCCTCCTGCCCTCAGTTTTTCCCAGCATCAGAGTCTTTTCAGATGAGTCAGTTCTTCACATCAGGTGGCCAAAGTATTGGAGTTTCAGCTTCAACATCAGTCCTTATAATGAACACTCAGGACTGATCTCCTTTAGGATGGACTGGTTGGATCTCCTTGCAGTTCAAGGGACTCGCAAGAGTCTTCTCCAACACCACAGTTCAAAAGCATCAATTCTTCAGCGCTCAGCTTTCTCTATAGTCCAACTTTCACATCCATACATGACTACTGGAAAAACCATAGCCTTGACTAGACAGACCTTTGTCAGCAAAGTAATGTCTCTGCTATTTAATATGCTGTCTAGTTTGGTCATAACTTTCCTTCCAAAGAGTAAGCATCTTTCAGTTTCATGGTTGAAGTCACCATCTGCAGTGATTTTGGAGTCCAAAAAAAAAAAAAGTCTCTCATTGTTTCCATCGTTTTTCCATCTATTTGCCATGAAGTGATGGGACCAGATGCCATGATTTTAGTTTTCTGAATGTTGAGCTTTAAGTTAACTTTTTCACTCTCCTCTTTCACTTTCATAAGGAGGCTCTTTAGTTCTTCTTTGCTTTCTGCCATAAGGGTGTTGTCATCTGCATATTTGAGGCTATTGATATTTCTCCTGGCAATCTTGATTCCAGCTTGTGCTTCTTCCAGCCCAGCATTTCTCATGATGTACTCTGCATATAAGTTAAGTAAGCAGGGTGACAATATACAGCCTTGACGTACTCCTTTTCTTATTTGGAACCAGCCTGTTATTTTATGTCCACTTTTAACTGTTGCTTTCTGATCTGCATACAGATTTCTCAAGAGGCAGGTCAGGTGGTCCGGTATTTCCATCTCTTTCAGAATTTTCCACAGTTTATTGTGATCCACACAGTCAAAGGCTTTGGCATAGTCAATAAAGCAGAAATAGACGTTTTTCTGGAACTCTCTTGTTTTTTCAATGATCCAGCGGATGTTGGCAATTGATCTCTGGTTCCTCTGCTCTTTCTAAATTCAGGTTGAACATCTGGAAGTTTATGGTTCACATATTGTTGAATCCTGGCTTAGAGAATTTTGAGCATTACTTTACTAGTGTGTGAGATAAGTGCAATAACGCAGTAGTTTGAACATGCTTTGGCTTTGCCTTTCTTTGGGATTGGAATGAAAACTGACCATTTCCAATCCTGTGGCCACTGCTGAGTTTTCCAAATTTGCTGGCATATTTAGTGCTGCACTTTCACAGCATCATCATTTAGGATTTGAAATAGTCAACTGGAATTCCATCACTTCCTCTAGCTTCATTCATAGTGATGCTTTCTAATGCCCACTTGACTTCGCATTCCAGGATGTCTGGCTCAAGGTGAGTGATCACACCATCGTGCATTACAGACATTTAATTCTAATCACAATCCTATGCGGGAAATACAATAATCTCCACTTTCCAGGTGAATAAATGGACACAATGAAAACATAAAGAGGTAGATAAATTTTCTAAAGTTGCATACTTAGTTAACAATGAAGCAAAGATTTAAACCAAGTTAGTGGGAAGATAGAAGAGAAAAAGAAAACAACAACAGCAACAAAAAATTGAAAATCTCAGTATTATGGATTAGATGTTCGTGTACCTGCAAAATTCATATATTGAAGCCCTGTTTCCCAGCATGGTGGAATTTGATGGGGCCTTTGGGTGGTGCAGAGGTTAAAGTGTCTGCCTGCAATGTGGGAGACCTGGGTTCGATCCCTGGGTCGGGAAGATCCCCTGGAGAAGGAAATGGCAACCCACTCCAGTATTCTTGCCTGGAGAATCCCATGGACTGAGGAGCTTGGTGGGCTACCGTGCACGGGTCGCAATGAGTTGGACACGACTGAGTGACTTCACTTTCTTTTTTTCACTTTCTTTGGGAGGTAATAAGGTCATGAGGGTGGGGCACTCATGATGCAATTAGTACCCTTATAGGAAGAGGCATCCATGAGTTTGTGGAACATTTACTGATAGCTTCCAAAAAATAGGTTAGTTAGAGGTAAATATTTTCAGAAAGAGTTCATGTCTGAAAATCAATTTTACTATTAGATTTAGAATGCATGAATATGTCTCTGTGTGTGCTAAGTCACTTCAGTCATGTCTGACTCTCTTTGAACCTGTGGACTATAGTCTGCCAGGCTCCTCTGTCCACAGGATTCTCCAGGCAAGAATACTGGAGTGGGTTGCCATGCCCTCCTCCAGTGGATCTTCCCAACCCAGGGTCTGAACTCACCTCTCTTGCGTCTGCTGCATTGGCAGGTGTGTTCTTTACCAGAATGTGTTTATCAGTAGCCAAAAACGAAAAATAAGCCTGAACACAAGCTTTAGTGTTCCCCTGATTTTGAACCAGTAAACCTTGTGTCTCAATTTAACAAAGTTAAATATAAGTAATATTGCTGCAAAATATGCACAAATATTTAATGAAAGAGGTGATTTGTCCATACTCTATAAAGAGCTCCTAAAAATCAATAAGAAAAAGAAACAACCAAAAGAAAGGAAATAAAATACAATAATTACCCACTATTTGTGTTTTCACTTCTCATGGTTTTAGTTAATTCATGTTTAACTGCAGACCAAAAATATTATATGGGAAATTGCAGAAAAAGACAGTTCATAAGTTTTAAATTCTGAATAGCAAAATGGAATCATGCAGCTTCCCACTCTGTCCTGCCTGGAATGTGACTCACATCTCATTACAAAAAAGAAGAAACGAATACAAAATAATAAGATATTTTGAGGGAGAGAGACACCACATTCAGATAACTTCTATAATTGTTCTATTTTATTATTAATTAATATTGTTAATCTCTTAATGTGTCTATTTTGTAAATCAACCTTTGTCATAGGTATGTATATACAGGAAAAACATAGTTTGCATAGAGTTTAGTAATATCTGCAGTTTCAGTCATCCACTTGTTGGGGGGGGGGGGGTTTCTTAGAAAGTATCTCCCTGAGGATAAGGGAAGGGAGGGATACTGTAACAAGAAAAAGAATAAGTGGTTTTGGTGAAAAAACTTACAAATTACTCAGCATCCCTAACAATCAAAGAAATCCAAATGAAATTAAAAATAAGAGAATGCTGGTTTTATCAAATTTGCAGAATACTTAAAACTGATGGTACCATAATTATGAGTATGTAGAAACAGGCACATACTTTCAGAAAACATACTGAGTTTCTGTTAGTTTTTTTATTCTCTATTAATTTTTTTAAATATCAAGCTTTCTGGAAATTTTTTCTTAGAAAATACTTCCACATTTTACATATAAATACATAAAAGAATATTCATTGCAGTATTGTTTGGACTAACCCCAAGATGGAAATAACTGAAAAGTTTATCTCTATGAAAATGGTTAAGAATATGAGAAAATTCTTTTAATGGATTACTTATATGCAGCCATTAAAAAGGAAAGAATAGAAAAAAAAGAGAGAGAGAAAATAACATTTCTGATATGAAAAGGTGATTAAGATAACTGATAAGTATAAAAGTCAAGTTGCAGAGCAATAATATGATATGATCTCATTTTAAAATAACGATGAATTAGAGAAGAACATCAGAGAAATATGCACCTAGCTTTTCAGAGTAGTTACCTTTGGGAGTGATTCTCACTTTTTTGTGATATTAGTTCCATAACATCTGCATTTTATGTAGCTGTACAACATTTGCAATCTGAATAAAATATATGATGATATTTTAAAAAATAGCAAAAGTGACTCCTGGATCTTCTTTGATAATCTTTTTTAGTATTTTAGTCACTCTTGGGAAGACATTTTTTTTTTCCCTGTCTCAGGGTAGGCATGTATGCTCTTTGTTTTTAATGGAGTCCAGGTGAGAATAATTGTGTCCTCATTAGATATTTAGAAACAATTGTATCACAACTCCTTTAACCTTTTCTTTTAAATATTTAGTAATCCATGATCTCAAAGAAAATTATTTCATGATTTCAAAGAAAGCTGACAAGATAACTTATTTCAAGAAACTTAATATTCAAGCTAATTCACTTATTTTTTGATATTAAATTGTATCTTTATTTTCAAGTATGGACTAGAATAGGAAGTACCTTAAGACCTAATCTAACTTTCCCATTAATTAGTTTTGCTTTTTGAACAATATTAGTCCAAGTCTAACTATAAATGAGGATTTAGCAGTAAAGTGTCTTCCTCAGGCAAAACCTCATTTAACTCTTTAAGGGTGGGGTAATAAAATATAACTGGAAATGTGTATGTTACAGAAGCTTTCAAAAATAAGCAAGAGTAAATAAAAGTAAATTTTTGTGACAAATCATGTTTTAATATATATCCCTGTGTGAAAATATATCACTATGGAGCTTATATGTGCATTTCCTAAATGCATTGTCCTGGTTATTCCATTTTGGTGAAATTATGATGTTTTAGTAATTTTCCAGTGAACCAAAAAATTGGTTTGACTAACAATGTACTTTATTTTTCTTCCTGTTGTATAAATCTGGTCATCCTTGTTCAGAAATCACTGCTGCTCAACTTCAAATTTAAATATGAATGATGGGGAATTTCAAAGCATGTCCTGTTGTGGAAGGAAGCATGTACTCTTGCTTGATTTATCTCATGGGAATCTAGCAGGCACTTTTCTCCCCTTGTTTTCTCATCTAATTTGTACAGATACAAATTTCATTAATATTTAAACCTAAATATTACAAGAAACAAAATTTCATACACAAAGCCCTTGATGTGGGATGCTTCTTTATGGATCTGTGCTTGCCAGGCTCGATGTCAGCACCGTAACTTGACAAAACCACCAATTCTGACTAGAAATACTCAACTGGAACTCAACTGAGGCCTCTAAGAGGATCCTGCAGTACAAACATGGGGTAACAACTGGGACATCAACCATTCTAAAGAGAGCTTGGGTCCAAACTGTGAAGACTAGATGAGATTCCGAGTGCTTCTTAAAAGTAAAGAGAACCATTTGGATAACCCCCACAGGCCAATAGTCTAAGATTAGTTATTAGGTATCAAAAAGATAATAAATAGACTGATAGCAGACAGAAAGCTGAGGGTGAGGTCCCAGAGTCTGATAAAAATGGGCAAGTTCACCTGGTGGCTCAGCAGTAAAGAATCCACCTGTCAGTTCAGAGGGCACAGGTTCCATCCCTGGGTTGGGAAGATCCCCTGGAGAAGGAAGTGACAACCCACTCTAGTATTCTTGCCTGGGACATCTTAGGGACAGAGGAGCCTGGTGGGCTACCGTCCATGGAATCGCGAAGAGTCAAACATGACTTAGAGGCTAAACAGCAATAACGATGGCATGATTCAGAAAGTTTATAATTGCTCAGTTCTCCTCTGATGTTCTCTTCCAAGGACCTGTGATGTGGAAATCTCTATTCTACTTGTGGCAGACAGCAGTAAACAGAAGACACCTAAGCTCTGTCTTTCTGGAGCAAATGTGCTAGCTGGAAAGACAAGCTTCAAACAAGTCATCCTAAGGTTATCAGTTCAGTTCAGTTCACTTCAGTTCAGTCGCTCAGTCATGTTCAACTCTTTTCGACCCCATGAACTGCAGCACACCAGGCCTCCCTGTCCATCACCAACTTCCGGAGTTCACTCAAACTCATGTCTATTGAGTCGGTGATGCCATCAAGCCATCTCATCCCCTGTCATCCCCTTCTCCTCCTGCCCCCAATCCCTCCCAGCATCAAAGTCTTTTCCAATGAGTCAACTCTTTGCATGAGGTGGCCAGAGGATTGGAGTTTCAGCTTTAGCATCAGTCCTTCCAAAGAACACCCAGGACTGATCTCCTTTAGGATGGACTGGTTGGATCTCCTTGCAGTCCAAGGGACTCTCAAGAGTCTTCTCCAACACCACAGTTCAAAAGCATCAATTCTTCAGTGCTCAGCTTTCTTCACAGTCCAACTTTCACATCCATACATGACCACAGGAAAAACCATAGCCTTGACTAGATGGACCTTTGTTGGCAAAGTAATGTTTCTGCTTTTGAATATGCTATCTAGGTTGGTTATAATTTTCCTTCCAGGAGTAAGCGTCTTTTAATTTCATGGCTGCAATCATCGTCTGCTGTGATTTTGGAGCCCCCCAAAATAAAGTCTGACACTGTTTCCACTGTTTCCCCATCTATTTCCTAAGGTATAGTGAATTTCAAAAAAGAAATAAAGAAAGTACAGGGTGCTATGGAAACCTAAAGCAGATGGACCATCCCTTGGCTGCAGAGAAAGTGTCTCTGTAAAAGTGTTGTTTACACGGTTAGCATTAGCCAGTTCAGAAAAGGAAGGAATGGACATTCCAGGCAGAGGATGTTCCAGTACTCCCTATCTGGATAGGGAAGGGTTTGTATAATCTCACAAAAAATTCCATTGGTCTTTGTCTAATTTTGCTTTGAGCATCTTCCTTGACAAACAGTGAATTGCTGGAGGAGACTGCGTTTTAGTCGCTGTTGAATCTCCAGCACTTAGGACAATGCCTGTACATAATAGATCTTCAATACATGTTAAATGACTATATGAACTATTTCTGTTGGTTGAGATAGCTACAAGAAGGTTAAGTCTGAACTTTGGGATGTCCACTGAATAGACAATAATGCCTCAGCTTTGTCCTCAAGATCCATGCTGTTGGGTTTCCAGAAGATGTGGTTAATATTGAGGATGCATAATGGAATATAATTTTCTATTCATTTATCATCTTTTCATTATAAATTAGCTCTCTGATATAGTATCTATAAGTAAAATGTAATACTTTAAAACAAATTAACTTTTTTTTGCAGTATTTTTATTTTTAAATTCTTATTTTTACTTTATTTTGCTTTACAATACTGTATTGGTTTTGCCATACATTGACATGAATCAGCCACGGGTGTACATGAGTTCCCAATCCTGAACCTCCCTCCCACCTCCCACCCCATATCATCTCTCTGAATCATCCCCGTGCACCAGCCCCAAGCATCCTGTATCCTGTATCGAACATAGACTGGCAATTCATTTCTTACATGATAGTATACATGTTTCAATGCCATTCTCCCAAATAATCCCACCCTTTCCCTCTCCCACAGAGTCCAAAAGTCCGTTCTATACATCTGTGTCTCTTTTGCTGTCTTGCACACAGGGTTATCATTACCATCTTTCTAAATTCCATATATATATATATGTGTTAATATACTGTATTGGTGTTTTTCTTTCTGGCTTACTTCACTCTGTGTAATAGGCACCAGTTTCACCCACCTCATTAGAACTGATTCAAATGTAACATAAGACCAGAAACTATAAAAATCCTAGAGGAGAACATAGGCAAAACACTCTCCGACATAAGTCACAGCAGGATCCTCTATGATCCACCTCCCAGAATACTGGAAATAAAAGCAAAAATAAACAAATGGGATCTAATTAAAATTAAAAGCTTCTGCACAACAAATTAACATTTTTAAGTGTTGTGCACATGTCAAAGGAGCATATTAAAGGATAAAAATGGAAAACTATCAAATGTATTTAAAAATAAGTATTGACTTTATTTATTTATTATTGTCTCAACATTTTCTTAATTTAGGCTTACAGATTCAAAGAGCAATCTTTGACAGTGGTATGAATTGTGTTTTAATGATTAAAGTCCAAAAGTCCTCAGGAAATACACCTACACAGAGTAACTTGCATACCCACACACGTACATGTATATATATTTCTAGTACTCAAGGGTTTCAGAACTACATGGAATCAAAAATTTTAAAGAAATTCTCTAACAGTAGGAACCTAATTATTTTCACACTTATCAGAAACACATATTAATTGTCTTAGTCTTTCTTGCTATTTGACTATATCAATATTTCCTTTTTTCTCATCTGAAATAGGTGGAAAAATGACAAACATATATAGTATGAATCATTGGTCCAAATATAAACTATGCTTCTTTTCTCAAGCATAGTTTTCTTCAAAGCTTTTAAGAGAACAAAACACAAAATCCAATTTGAGATGTCCTCCAACTTTCTCTCACTCATACCTTAAACCAAAATTACCCTTAACCAGAATATAGGAAGATTTTTTAATGATCTCTTGGTTTCTTCCAAATGACATGTTTTCCAGAAATCATCTTTGCTTTTTTATTTTGAAATCTTCACCCTAACAAGTTCTGGTTTTTGTTGTTGCTATTCACTCGCTCAGTCATGTCCAACTCTTTGTGACCCCATGGACTGTAGTCTGCCAGGGTCCTTTGTCCACTGAATTCTCCAAACAAGAATACTGGACTGGGTAGCCATTCCCTTCTTTGGAGGATCTTCCCAACCCAGGGATCAAACCCAGATCTTCTGCATTTCAGGTGGGTTCTTCATCATCTGAGCCACCAGAGACCAGACTTTAAAATAGTCTCCAGTTAAATTTGTCTCCATATCGACTGATTCACAGGTTTTGTCTTAGCCTTATTCATTTCTGAGTCCTCAGGGCTGAGCTCTGTGTCTAGCACATAGTAAACACTCAATAAATGCTTGTTAAATAAATGAAAGCATGGTCTATGGAAACAAAACTCTTTTAGAATAACTGCATTATTGGAATTTTAGGTGGTTCAATTAGAATGTTGTTTGAGATTCTCAGTTAAGAGGTTCTATAAAGACATCATCAATAATAGTAACAAGCCTTATATTTGGGGGTGAAACATATCTTGCTGTTTAATGACTCATATGCCACAGTACATAATGTTTCTGTTTGATAATGAAACATTGCATCTTCTAGACAGTATGCCAGACATGATGATTTAAGTGGCTATATTTAAAAATAACTTCCAGGCAGCCTCACTAAAGGAACATGCCATACAATGAGGACTAAGTGAAATGTTCGGTTTTCAGGTTGAAATTATTGGTAGCAAGTCTAACATTTTTATTGTGGGCAAAACTTTTATATGCTTATAATTTCACTCACTGACTTAAAACAAAAGTTTCATTACAGTAAAGTATAAGTTAAATGACTGTTTCTTATTTGTTTTTCTTATGTCCTATTTAAGACCTTAGACAGAATGATAAAAGTTGTTTACTTTTTTGGAAAGCAAAAACAAAAACAAAAAACACTACACTCAAACAATGTTTATTCATGCAGGTAGCATGATTATAGTATCAGAATATCCAAGTGCATTTTAACAAGGGAGAGGATGAGAAGGAAACTAATTTCTTGACCATCCACTGTGTGCTGGTTTTGTTGAGGTGTTTTAGCTGGTTCAGGGTGCTATAACAAAAATAACATAAATTGGGTGGCTTATAAAAACAAGCATTTATTTCTCAGAGCTTTGGAGGCTTTGAAGTCCAAGATCATGACACCAGCCAATTTGGTGTTGAGTGAGATCCTTCTTCCTGCTTCATAGACTTCAGAAAGTTCTCACTGTGTCCTCACCCAGTGGGAGAGGCAAGGGTCTCCTGAAGCCTTTTTTATTAGGACGCTAATCCCACTTGTGAGGGCTCCTTCATCATGACCTAAGCACTTCCCAAAGGCTCCACCTGCTAAACGCCATCATCTTGGAGGTTAGGATTTTAACGTGAATTTGAGGGGGACACAAACTTTCACACCACACTAAAATCCTCCTGTGTGCATGTATGCTAAGTTACTTCAGTCGTGACCAACTCTTTGCAGTTCTATGGACTGTAGCCCACCAGGCTCCTCTATCTTTGGGATTCTCCAGACAAGAATACTGGAGTGGGTTGCCGTGCCCTCCTCCAGGTGATCTTCCCCATTCAGGGAAGCCAGTCCACTTCTCTTACGTCTCCTGAATTGGCAGGCAAGTTCTTTACCACTAGCACCACCTGGGAAGCCCAGAAAAACCCTCATACCCCAGGTGAAATCCAGGTGGGTGAGTACAGTCCCTGGCTTTCAGGTTTGGAGCCGCAGACATTAGAGGAGTTTTGGTGGAGTGAGTGAAGGACACAAGTACACCCAAATCATTGACATGGGCTCTTGGCCACAGTCCATCTGCCATTTTTCTGTACCATCACAGTCCCTCTATGATGTGAATGAAATTCACTCTCTTTTCTTGGATCTTTTCATTGCATGTGTAGTGTCTGGCACCTCACTGGCCAAAGTGAGGGCTGATGGCTATCACCAAGCCGTGCTATCTCTGACTTCTAGCAGAGATTACAGAGAGCACATTTACAATGATTTAAAGTAAGCTTTTAGTCTATGTCTGACGCAGGATACAGCATGCTTGGGGCTGGTGCATGGGGATGACCCACAGAGATGTTATGGGGAGGGAGGTGGGAAGGGGGTTCATGTTTGGGAACGCATGTAAGAATTAAAAATTTTAAAATTAAAAAAAAACTAATAAAAAAAAATAAATAAATAAAGTAAGGCTTTTAGGAAGCCTCTGCTGAAGGAACACCTCCAGGTAAAGCCCACCCTCATACTACCCTATGGCATGGATATTATCACTGTTTAGCAGATAAGGTAACTTAAGTTATGAAAGTCTGAGTAACTCGCTCATGTTCACACCGCTGGCAAGCAGAGGAGCCAAACTCAAGTTTGAAAACATCTCTGTTTCTCTATGACAGCATCTGCCCACACCTCCAGTCACTCATGGGGGGCCTTGAGCCGTTCATGATACATCCGTTACCTGAAAACAGCTGAGGGAATCCTCCTATGGCTAATACCAATCCGTACTGATAAACTCCAGTGTCAATTCCACCTGCATAAGTGTTCAATTCAGGTATTCACTTGAAGGGACTATTCATTGCTCTGTGGAATATTGCAAAAGAAGATGGTATCAAGAGCACATGTTTTGCCAAGACGGTGTGGCCTCCTACCTGTGGGAAGTTTATAATGATGAGTTCTGATGATGAGCTGCAGTGATCATATTCCAGGACTGTCTTGCTCTCACCACATTTCAAACAGCACAGGACTGATTCTCCAGATATCTGCCCCCAAATCTTGTCACCATGTACACAGCTCATTAAGTGTGCCTTCTCGGGTCATATCACAAGGAAGGACTGCCTGGCAAACAAACCTCAGTTCCACCAAAATGTAAATTAGAAAGAATGGTCCAAGTCAAGTGGAAAAGGGGCTTTGATTGCACACAAACTGTAGAAAACCTATTTGAGCTCTGTGCTTATGCTTCGGAGCTTAATTGGCTGCCGCTAATGAGATGGTTAAATAGCATCACCCACTCAATGGACATGAATCTGAGTAAACTCCAGGAGATGGTGAAGGACAGGGGAGCCTGGTGAGCTGCAGTCCATGGGGTTTCAAAGAATCATACATAACTGAGTGACTGAACAACAATGTATTTATATGCCATGGGTATGCAAATACCCAGATTCTTCTTACAACAAAAAGCTACTTTGCTTTTAGATAACCCTTCATTATTTACAAAGTATGATTGCATACCTGGTATACTTAGAAATGTAGCATAGCCTGGTCAGAAAGCTATGCTGTCAATGCACTCGAGTTTGTTCCTAATTAACCCATTCTTCTTATTCCACAGAATTTCAAATATAGAATAATTCTCTTATTCTCATATTCCTACTAGCTCCTGATAATTGTGAAAGGATTGAGCCACCAAACTAGGGTATAAGTAAACAGAGATAACTAACTCCCTGTATCAGAGATATATCCAAAACATGTATTTCCTCAGAGGGAAAGAGTGAAGGAAAGTCATCTCCCCAAGATCCTAAGGCAAAACCAGCTATGAAATGCAGCACATGTTTTTTTCTCCTTCACTTCCTGGAGTTAGTTCCCTGTTACTTTCTTTAGCTCATTGTTTTCTTATACACATGATAAGTTTGGTATTTTATTTTCCAAAAGAAAGTCAAGATGCCACTAGGCACTTGATGTTAGGGCCACAAAGCCTTCAGTTCAGTTCAGTTCAGTTCAGTTCAGTTCAGTTCAGTCAGTCACATCCAATTCTGAGGCCCCATGGACTGCAGCACGCTCTTTCACTTTCATCAAGAGGTTCTTTAGTTCCTCTTCACTTTCTGCCATAAGGGTGGTGTCATCTACATATCTGAGGTTATTGATATTTCTCCCAGCAGTCTTGATTCCAGCCTGTGCTTCATCCAGTCTGGCATTTCGCATAATGTACCCTGCATATAAGTTAAATAATCAAGGTGACAATATACAGCTTTGACGTACTCCTTTCCCGATTTGGAACCAGTCTGTTCCATGTCCAGTTCAAACAGTTGCTTCTTGACCTACATACAGATTTCTCAAGAGGTATGTCAGGTGGTCTGGTGAGTCCCATATTTTTAAGAATTTTCCACAGTTTGTTGTTATCTACACTGTCAAAAGTTTTGACATAGTCAATAAAGCAGAAGTAAATGTTTTTCTGGAACTCTCTTGCTTTTTTTTTTTTTTAAATTTTAAAATCTTTAATTCTTACATGTGTTCCCAAACATGAACCCCCCTCCCACCTCCCTCCCCATAACATCTCAGTGGGTCATCCCCATGCACCAACCCCAAGCATGCTGTATCCTGCGTCAGACATAGACTGGCGATTCAATTCTTACATGATAGTATACATGATAGAATGCCATTCTCCCAAATCATCCCACCCTCTCCCTCTCCCTCTGAGTCCAAAAGTCCGTTATACACAGCTGCGTCTTTTTTCCTGTCTTGCATACAGGGTCGTCATTGCCATCTTTCTAAATTCCATATATATGTGTTAGTATACTGTATTGGTGTTTTTCTTTCTGGCTTACTTCACTCTGTATAATCAGCTCCAGTTTCATCCATCTCATCAGAACTGATTCAAATGAATTCTTTTTAACGGCTGAGTGATACTCCATTGTATATATGTACCACGGCTTTCTTATCCATTCATCTGCTGATGGACATCTAGGTTGTTTCCATGTCCTGGCTATTATAAACAGTGCTGCGATGAACATTGGGGTACATGTGTCTCTTTCAATTCTGGTTTCCTCGGTGTGTATGCCCAGCAGTGGGATTGCTGGGTCATAAGGTAGTTCTATTTGCAATTTTTTAAGGAATCTCCACACTGTTCTCCATAGTGGCTGTACTAGTTTGCATTCCCACCAACAGTGTAGGAGGGTTCCCTTTTCTCCACACCCTCTCCAGCATTTATTGCTTGCAGATTTTTGGATTGCAGCCATTCTGACTGGTGTGAAGTGGTACCTCATTGTGGTTTTGATTTGCATTTCTCTGATAATGAGTGATGTTGAGCATCTTTTCATGTGTTTGTTAGCCATCCGTACGTCTTCTTTGGAGAAATGTCTATTTAGTTCTTTGGCCCATTTTTTGATTGGGTCGTTTATTTTTCTGGAATTGAGCTGCATAAGTTGCTTGTATATTTTTGAGATTAGTTGTTTGTCAGTTGCTTCATTTGCTATTATTTTCTCCCATTCAGAAGGCTGTCTTTTCACCTTGCTTATAGTTTCCTTTGTTGTGCAGAAGCTTTTAATTTTAATTAGATCCCATTTGTTTATTTTTGCTTTTATTTCCAGAATTCTGGGAGGTGGATCATAGAGGATCCTGCTGTGATTTATGTCTGAGAGTGTTTTGCCTATGTTCTCCTCTAGGAGTTTTATAGTTTCTGGTCTTACATTTAGATCTTTAATCCATTTTGAGTTTATTTTTGTGTGTGGTGTTAGAAAGTGATCTAGTTTCATTCTTTTAAAAGTGGTTGACCAGTTTTCCCAGCACCACTTGTTAAAGAGATTGTCTTTACTCCATTGTATATTCTTGCCTCCTTTGTCAAAGATAAGGTGTCCATATGTGTGTGGATTTATCTCTGGGCTTTCTATTTTGTTCCATTGATCTATATGTCTGTCTTTGTGCCAGTACCATACTGTTTTGATGACTGTGGCTTTGTAGTAGAGCATGAAGTCAGGCAAGTTGCTTCCTCCAGTTCCATTCTTCTTTCTCAAGATTGCTTTGGCTATTCGAGGCTTTTTGTATTTCCATACAAATCTTGAAATGATTTGTTCTAGTTCTGTGAAAAATATGGCTGGTAGCTTGATAGGGATTGCATTGAATTTGTAAATTGCTTTGGGTAGTATACTCATTTTCACTATATTGATTCTTCCAATCCATGAACATGGTATATTTCTCCATCTATTAGTGTCCTCTTTGATTTCTTTCATCAGTGTTTTATAGTTTTCTATATATAGGTCTTTAGTTTCTTTAGGTAGATATACTCCTAAGTATTTTATTTTTTTCGTTGCAATGGTGAATGGAATTGTTTCCTTAATTTCTTTTTCTACTTTCTCATTATTAGTGTATAGGAATGCAAGGGATTTCTGTGTGTTGATTTTATATCCTGCAACTTTACTATATTCATTGATGAGCTCTAGTAATTTTCTGGTGGAGTCTTTAGGGTTTTCCGTGTAGAGGATCATGTCATCTGCAAACAGTGAGAGTTTTACTTCTTCTTTTCCAATTTGGATTCCTTTTATTTCTTTTTCTGCTCTGATTGCTGTGGCCAAAACTTCCAGAACTATGTTGAATAGTAGTGGTGAAAGTGGACACCCTTGTCTTGTTCCTGACTTTAGGGGAAATGCTTTCAATTTTTCACCATTGAGGATAATGTTTGCTGTGGGTTTGTCATATATAGCTTTTATTATGTTGAGGTATGTTCCTTCTATTCCTGCTTTCTGGAGAGTTTTTATCATAAATGGATGTTGAATTTTGTCAAAGGCCTTCTCTGCATCTATTGAGATAATCATATGGTTTTTATTTTTCAATTGGTTAATGTGGTGAATTACATTGATTGATTTGCGGATATTGAAGAATCCTTGCATCCCTGGGATAAAGCCCACTTGGTCATGGTGTATAATCTTTTTAATTGTGTTGTTGGATTCTGATTGCTAGAATTTTGTTGAGGATTTTTGCATCTATGTTCATCAGTAATATTGGCCTGCAGTTTTCTTTTTTTGTGACATCTTTGTCAGGTTTTGGTATTAGGGTGATGGTGGCCTCATAGAATGAGTTTGGAAGTTTACCTTCCTCTGCATTTTTCTGGAAGAGTTTGAGTGGGATAGGTGTTAGCTCTTCTCGAAATTTTTGGTAGAATTCAGCTGTGAAGCCGTCTGGACCTGGGCTTTTGTTTGCTGGAAGATTTCTGATTACAGTTTCAATTTCCGTGCTTGTGATGAGTCTGTTAAGATTTTCTATTTCTTCCTGGTTCAGTTTTGGAAAATTGTACTTTTCTAAGAATTTGTCCATTTCTTCCACGTTGTCCATTTTATTGGCATACAACTGCTGATAGTAGTCTCTTATGATCCTTTGTATTTCTGTGTTGTCTGTTGTGATCTCTCCATTTTCATTTCTAATTTTATTGATTTGATTTTTCTCTCTTTGCTTCTTGATGAGTCTGGCTAGTGGTTTGTCAATTTTATTTATCCTTTCAAAGAACCAGCTTTTGGCCTTGTTGATTTTTGCTATGGTCTCTTTTGTTTCTTTAGCATTTATTTCTGCCCTAATTTTTAAGATTTCTTTCCTTCTACTAACTCTGGGGTTCTCCAATTCTTCCTTTTCTAGTTGCTTTAGTTGTAGAGTTAGGTTATTTATTTGACTTTTTTCTTGTTTCTTGAGGTATGCCTGTATTGCTATGAACTTTCCTCTTAGCACTGCTTTTAAAGTGTCCCACAGGTTTTGGGTTGTTGTGTTTTCATTTTCATTCATTTCTATGCATATTTTGATTTCTTTTTTGATTTCTTCTGTGATTTGTTGGTTATTCAGAAGTGTGTTGTTCAACCTCCATATGTTGGAATTTTTAGTAGTTTTTCTCCTGTAATTGAGATCTAATCTTAATGCATTATGGTCAGAAAAGATGCTTGGAATGATTTCGATTTTTTTGAATTTATCAAGTTTAGATTTATGGCCCTGGATGTGATCTATCCTGGAGAAGTTTCCATGAGTACTTGAAAAAAGGTGAAATTCATTGTTTTGGGGTGAAATGTCCTATAGATATCAATTAGGTCTAATTGATCTAATGTATCATTTAAAGTTTGCGTTTCTTTGTTAATTTTCTGTTTAGTTGATCTGTCCATAGGTGTGAGTGGGGTATTAAAGTCTCCCACTATTATTGTGTTATTATTGATTTCCTCTTTCATACTTGTTAGCATTTGCCTTACATATTGCGGTGTTCCTATATTGGGTGCGTATATATTTGTAATTGTTATGTCTTCTTCTTGGATTGATCCTTTGATCATTATGTAATGGCCTTCTTTGTCTCTTTTCACAGCCTTTGTTTTAAAGTCTATTTTATCAGATATGAGTATTGCCACTCCTGCTTTCTTTTGGTCTCTATTTGCGTGGTATATCTTTTTCCAGCCCTTCACTTTCAGTCTGTATGTGTCCCTTGTTTTGAGGTGGGTCTCTTGTAAGCAGCATATAGAGGGGTCTTGTTTTTGTATCCATTCGGCCAGTATTTGCCTTTTGGTTGGGGCGTTCAACCCATTTACATTTAAGGTAATTATTGATAAGTATGATCCAGTTACCATTTACTTTATTGTTTTGGGTTTGGGTTTATATACCCTTTTCCTGTTTCCTGTCTAGAGAATATCCTTTAGAATTTGTTGGAGAGCTGGTTTGGTGGTGCTGAATTCTCTCAGCTTTTGCTTGTCTGTAAAGCTTTTGATTTCTCCTTCATATTTGAATGAGATCCTTGCTGGGTACAGTAATCTGGGCTGTAGGTTATTGTCTTTCATCACTTTAAGTATGTCTTGCCATTCCCTCCTGGCCTGAAGAGTTTCTATTGAAAGATCAGCTGTTATCCTTATGGGAATCCCCTTGTGTGTTATTTGTTGTTTTTTCCTTGCTGCTTTTAATATTCGTTCTTTGTGTTTGATCTTTGTTAATTTGATTAATATGTGTCTTGGGGTGTTTTGCCTTGGGTTTATCCTATTTGGAACTCTCTGTGTTTCTTGGACTTGGGTGATTATTTCCTTCCCCATTTTAGGGAAGTTTTCAACTATTATCTCCTCAAGGATTTTCTCATGATCTTTCTTTCTGTCTTCTTCTTCTGGGACTCCTATAATTTGAATGTTGGAGCGTTTCATATTGTCCTGGAGGTCTCTGAGATTGTCCTCATTTCTTTTAATTCGTTTTTCTTGTTTCCTCTCTGATTCATTTATTTCTACCATTCTATCTTCTATTTCACTAATCCTATCTTCTGCCTCCGTTATTCTACTATTTGTTGCCTCCAGAGTGTTTCTGATCTCATTTATTGCATTATTCATTATATTTTGACTCTTTTTTATTTCTTCTAGGTCCTTGTTAAACCTTTCTTGCATCTTCTCAATCCTTGTCTCTAGGCTATTAATCTGTGATTCCATTTTGATTTCAAGATTTTGGATCATTTTCACTATCAATATTCGGAATTCCTTCTCAGGTAGATTCCCTACTTCTTCCTCTTTTGTTTGGTTTGGTGGGCAACTCTCCTGTTCCTTTACCTGCTGAGTATTCCTCTGTCTCTTCATCTTGGTTATATTGCTGCGTTTGGGGTGGCCTTTTTATATTCTGGTAATTTGTGGAGTTCCCTTTATTATGGAGCTTCCTCACTGTGGGTGGGGTTCTATCAGTGGCTTGTCAAGGTTTCCTGGTTACGGAGGCTTGTGTTGGAGTTCTGGTGGGTGGAGCTGGGTTTCTTCTCTCTGTTTTTGAAGACAATGGTCTGCTTTTCTGGTTGCCTGATGTCCTCTGCCAGCCTACAGAAGTTGTTTTGTGGAGTTTGCTTGGCGTTGAAATGTTCTTTTGAGGAATTTGTGAGCGAGAAAGTGGTCTTCCCCTCCTATTCCTCCGCCATCTTTATGCTCCTCTCTCTCTTGCTTTTTTGATGATCCAACGGATGTTGGCAATTTGATCTCTGGTTCCTCTGCCTTTTCTAAAACCAGCTTGAACATCTGGTTCATATACTGTTGAATCCTGGCTTAGAGAATTTTGAGCATTACTTTACTAGCGTGTGATATGAGTACAATTGTGCAGTAGTTTGAACATTCTTTGGCATTGCCTTTCTTTGGGATTGGAATAAAGACTGACCTTTTCCAGTCCTGTGGCTACTGCTGAGTTTTCCAGATTTGCTGGCATATTGAGTGCTGCACTTTCACAGCATCGTCTTTTAGGATTTGAAATAGCTCAACTGGAATTCCACCTCCACTAGCTTTGTTTGTAGTGATGCTTCCTAAGGCCCACTTGACTTTGCATTCCACGATGACTGGCTCTAAGTGACTCATACCATCGAGGTTATCTGGGTCATGAAGATCTTGTTTGTACAGTTCTTCTGTGTATTCTTGCCACCTCTTCTTAATATCTTCTATTTCTGTTAGGTCCATACTATTTCTGTCCTTAATTGTGCCCATCTGTGCATGAAATATTCCCTTGGTATCTCTAACTTTCCTGACGAGATCTCTAGGCTTTCCCATTCTGTTGCTTCTCCTATTTCTTTTCACTGTTCACCGAAGAAGGCTTTCTTATCTCTCCTTGTTATTTTCTGGAACTCTGCATTCAAATAGGTATATCTTTCCTTTTCTCCTTTTCCTTTAGCTTCTTTTCTTTTCTCAGCTATTTGTAAGGCCTCCTCAGACAATCATTTTGCCTTTTTACATTTCTTTTTCTTGGGGATGGTCTTGATTGCTTCCAATGTCACAAACCTCCGTCCATAGTTCATCACGCACTCTGTCTATAAGATCTAGTCCCTTAAATCTATTTCTCACTTCCACTGTATAATGATATGGGATTTGATTTAGGTCACACCCAAATGGTCTAGTGGTTTTCCCTACTTTCTTCAATTTAAGACTGAATTTGACAATAAGGAGTTCATGATCTGAGTCACAGTCAGCTCCTGGTCTTGTTTTTGCTGACTGTATAGAGCTTCTCCATCTTTGGCTGCAGAGAATATAGTCAATCTGATTTTGATATTGACCATCTGGTGATGCTCATGTATAGAGTCTTCTCTTGTGTTGTTGGATGAGGGTGTTTACTGTGACCAGTGCATTCTCTTGGCAAAACTCTGTTAGCCTTTGCCCTACTTCATTTCGTATTCCAAGGGCAAAAATGCCTGTTACTTCAGGTGTTTCTTGACTCCCTACTTTTGCATTCCAGTCCCCTATAATGAAAAGGACATCTTTTTGGGGGTGTTAGTTCTAGAAGGTCTTGTCGGTCTTTATAGAACCATTCAACTTCAGCTTCTTCAGCATTCCTGGTCGGGACTTGGATTACTGTGATATTGAATGGTTTGCCTTGGAGACGAACAGAGATCATTCTGTTATTTTTGACATTGAATCTGAGTACTGCATTTCAGACTCTTTTGTTGACTATGATGGCTACTCCATTTCTTCTAAGGGGTTCTTGCCCACAGAAGTGGATAATGGTCATCTGAGTTAAATTCACCCATTCCAATCCATTTTATTTCACTGATTCCTAAAGTATCAGTGTTCACTATTGCCATCTCCTGTTTGACCACTTCCAATTTGCCTTAACTCATGGACCTAACATTCCAGGTTCCTATGCAGTATTGTTCTTTACAGCATCAGACTTTGCTTCCATCACTAGTCACATCCATAATTGGGTGTTGTTTTTGCTTTGACTCCATCTCTTCATTCTTTCTGGAGTTATTTCTCCACTGATCTCCAATAGCATATTGTACCTGGGGAGTTCATCTTTCAGTGTCCTATCTTTTTGTTTTTCATACTGTTCATGGGATTCTCAATGCAAGAATGCTGAATTGGTTTGCCATTCCCTTCTCCAGTGGACCACATTTTGTCAGAACTCTCCACCATGACCCGTCCGTCTTGGGTGGCCTTACACAGCATGGCTCATAGTTTCATTGAGTTAGACAAGGCTGTGGTCTATGTGATAAGTTTGGTTAGTTTTTTGTGATTGTGGTTTTGATTCTGTTGGCCTTCTGATGGATAAGGATAAGAAGCCTATGGAAGCTTCCTGATGGGAGAGGATGACTGAGGGGGAAACTAGGTCTTGTTCTAACAGAAGGCTTATGGGCTTATGGGCTTCCCTGGTGGCTCAGAGGTTAAAGCATCTGCCTGCAAAGCAGGAGACCTGGGTTTGATCCCTGGGTTGGGAAGATCCCCTGGAGAAGGAAATGACAACCCACTCCAGCATTCTTGCCTGGAAAATCCCGTGGACAGAGGAGCCTAGTGGGCTATACTCCTCAGGTAGCAAAGAGTCAGATGCTTCATTTATGGGAGGGGCCATGCTCAGTAAATCTTTAATCCAATTTTCTGTTGATGGCCAGGGCTGTGTTCCCTCCCTGTTGTTTGACCTGAGGCCAAACTATGGTGGAGGTAATGAAGATAATGGCGGCCTCCTTCAAAAGGTACCATGCATGCGCTGCAGCACTTAGTGCCCCTGACCCTGCAACAGGCCACTGCCGACCCACGCTTCTGCCGGAGACTCCTGGACACTCACAGGCAAGTCTGGGCCAGTCTCTTTTGGGCTTAATAATAAAATATAATGACATTAGGCCTAAGGGTGTTTGTTTTTACTTTTGTTTGCAAGTTCAGGCTATGTTATGGGAGTTTCAGAGCGCTGAAAGAAGCCTTTATCTTCTTCAGCTTGGACCCCAGCCAGGTGACGAAATATGTCTGTTTATCACACAGCACAGTAGAAAATATATAGAACAGAATGAGTTAGATACACCAGTCTGGGCTTAACAAATCATGGCTACAGGCATCTTGGGGAGCCTACTGGAAAGTGTCATTGTACCTGCCAATTGATGAAGAATTGGTTAGAGTGAGTTTTATGCCAATACTTTTGCAGAGACTGAGAATCATCTGCAATAAAGAAGTAAAGACTAATATAAAGATACTACTAACCTCAACAGATTATGAGAAACATGTATATAAAGCTAAGAGAGTCTGAATAAAGAATCCTTAATAGATGAGACTCTTGACCTTATTGATTGAGGGCTGTCATTAGTTTCTTTGTGAGGACAATTGGTAGTTTATCTCAGAATTTAATGGACATAGAATTTATCATTTGTTATGTATGTATAGTGATGTCCTAGTTTTTTAATAATGTGTACTCATATTATTCTGAATCATTTCTTTTGTCTTTCTGAAGTCTAGAGTTAAGCCCCCTCCTGATGGAATTTTATATTGATTCCTCTACAGTAGACTCTCAAAGGCTGGGATCCAGAGTGGGTGGGTATAAGCAGTTAATTGGCCCCCTCCTCCAAAATTTTGCCTTAATGGACTTTAATTTTGTCGGTGTGCTACCTTCACATCAAGACACTTACACTTTTATGCATCTGCTATTGTTTAGTATAACAAAAACATGTAATCATACAATTTTTCATCCTATTTTCTTCTGATATTTAAATAAGCTAGCATCTTTATCTATTTCCAGGAGGCACAGGGATTATCTCACATATTTTAGGAAAGGGTAAACAGGAAGATAGAAGTAAAATGACTTGCTTAGAGGCACAGTGGATTCCCTGGAAAATGAAAAAGTGATATCAGAAGTCTTTCTCTTCAGGGCTAATTCTCCACTGTGCCTTTTTCCTGAGCAAATACACCAGAATCAAATCATCTCTCATTCTTGTCTTAACAACATCTACTTATGTAAGCTCTGCAAATTCAAAACCCCGACCAGAAAAAGGACAGAGCATTTATAGTTGTGACCCACACGATTTAAAGTTAGCTGGGAGGCTGGCAAAACACAGTGTCATGCTGAAGTTATTTCGAGAACAGCAGGCGTCTCTTCACGCAAACCAGCTAAAATGATGTCAAACTTGCCAACCTATTTTCTCCAACACAGTTCTTTTAAGATTGAGTGAATGGTAGAAAAATTTTTTCTTCCCATGTATTCAAATTAATTAACTGGGAATTATGAGTCAGGCTATAAAACAGAGATCTCAGCAGCTGCATGGAGTCTGGATTTGGACTGAATGGGCTTGAAACCTGGCTCTACCTCTTAAATGAGCAGCCTTAGGCAAGTTACCTAACCTCTCTGTGCCTGAGTTTCTTCATCAATAAAATATTGCTAACAATACAGGGTGCCTGCCTCATAACTCTAGTGAAGATTAAAAGAGTTCATTCCCCTTTAAGTGCTTGATGAAGTATGAGACTTGTAGTAAGTGCTTATAAATACTAGCTGTTATTATATCCACAGCACCTAGTCAGAGACTGGCACATTGCCATCTTTTACTAATGTGAGCTTTACCCTTGAACTCTCAAGAAGTTTTTATTCTAGTTGGGAGACAAGATACATATATAAAGTAGGAGTAACCAAATAGCACAGACAATGTACATATAAGGATATAATACAATAACACATCAAATGGAGAAACTGTCATTGGTGTCAAAGTACATATAGAAGTTTTCCATGGGAGCAACAGGTGATCTTGAATCAGCCAAGGTGTCTGTGTGGAACATTATTTATTCAACAGGTATTTGTGGATAATTTGTAGTATTCTAGACACTCCATACATCAAAATTCCCTTGACATCAAAATTATCTTAAAATTTTCAGAGAAGGAAATGAAGATGGAACAGCTATGAGACATTAACTACAAATACCAAGAGAGATAATCCAGCTCTCTTGAACCTGTGTTTATGTATTTGGACTTGGAGAAAAATCTGTAAGAACCTCCTCAGGAGATTAGAATCTTGGAGAGTGGGGGTGAAGTGGTTTGTGCTTGAGGGTGTTCCACTTTTACTAATGGATTATTTTAGTTTTCAAAAAGTCTAAAGATTAATTAAAACAAAAGACATGACTATGAGCTTTGAGGATTCTTTATGCCTAGTATCTGATTTGATGGTGAGCAAGTGGTGGGTCCTTAATACATTATTGTTGAATGAATAATGAATCAAATAATCTTTAAATGAATTAGAGAAATACTACTGCCAAATCTCTTTACACAGAATACCAGGGAAGAAGAATATTGTTTCAAAGAAAACCAAAACTGACTTGGATGAGGAATAAACACAAAAGTTCACTGACCTATGGATCTCTGCCTTATATTCTAGATGGTGCCACAGGAAGTAGCATATTCCCTTTTCCCCCAGAGAGGCCAGGAAAGGTAACCTGGGGGTGTGGGGAATAGCTGGTGAGTGGTGAAGGAATGTAAAAAGTAAATTATTCCAAAAAAAATTTTTAATGGTAAGGAAGACTGTATTCAAAGCTGTTTCAACAGGGGTCAAGACTACTATAACAGGAGAGAAAATTGAACTCAACTCCAAATATAGCAACATCTACTGGAGATTTATAGAAGAGTGAGAGGGTCAGTAGACAGAAAATTACTAAGAGAGAAAACCAAGGGTAAGGAATTATTGCTAAACACCTAACAGAATTCTTATTGGAGGCAGGCCAAGTTTGAAGTTTTGTCAAAGAGGGCTCAGAGGCTTCTGACTTATTTGTTCAAAGAAGGAATCTTTATCAGGGGACATCTCTATGGAGTGTTTTGAAGTCTGCAAAATGTTTTAGACACTCATAAAGCTTTTTGTCTTTATCTTTTGTGGTGCTCTCCTGGAAATCTTTCTGTAAGACAACACATTTTGGAAATGGTTGGAACGTGAAGTTGGTTTGGGGGGAGATTTGGGGATCTTGGCATCCCATATTCTTCTCATTGAGAAATGACCTCATTCCCAATGTCCTTGGGAACCTATGGCTATTTTTTCTGTTCTGCCTCCCTCCCCTGTAGCACCATCCAGAGTATAAAGCAGAAATCCTTAAATAGTGAACATTTGTGTCTATTCCTCATTCAAGTCACTTTTTGTTTTCCATAGGATTACTGCTTCCCTAATATTCTGGGCAAAGTTGTTCTTGTGTTCAGTCACTCAGTTGTGTCTGACTCTTTGTGACCCCATGCACTGCAGCACGCGAGGCTTCCCTGTCCTTCAACATCTCCTGGAATTTGCTCAGACTCATGTCCATTGAGTTGGTGATGGAATCCAACCATCTCATCCTCTGTCATCCCTTCTCTTATCCTCAGTCTTTCCTAGAATCAGGGTCTTTTCCACTGAGTCAGCTCTTCATATCAAGTGGCCAAAATACTGGAGCTCCAGCTTCAGCATCAGTCCTTCCAATGAATATTCAGGGTTGATTTCCTTTAGGATTGACTGGTTTGATCTCCTTGCAGTAGAAATGACTCTCAAGAGTCTTTTCCAGCACCACAGCTTAAAGGCTTCAATTCTTTGGAGCTCAGTCTTTTTTACTGTCCAGCTCTCACATCCATATGTGACTACTGAAAAAAGGTTTTGCAATGATAGTTCTCTAATTCATTTAAAAAGTATTTGACTTTTTGAATTATGGTTTTCTCAAGGTATAGGCCCAGTAGTGGGGTTGCTGTGTCGTGACTCATTCATTCATTCATTTGACAAACATGTATTGATTGAATGTCCACTGTTTGTTCATCACCATGCTAGGGATTGGGCATAGAAAAGTCCCTCCTTGGCCCGTGCTATTTGGACCAGCTGATGATGTTGGAAACTCCCAAAGTTGAATAGAGTGAACTGAATTATCTCTGTGAAAACAGACAAACTAAGAAAAGAAGAGAAAAGAAGAAAAGAAGAGAAAAGAAGAAAAGAAGAGAAAAGACAGTTGCAGCAAGCCCTTCTATATCAAGGCTCCACATCTCCAGAGCCAGTCAGTATAAAACTTAGCTGAACCTCCTACAAATGGGTCCCATGAGCTCCTCTATATTCCTAATTAACTTAGCAAAGTTTTTGTACTTTGTGATGAAATGTGCCTCAATCAGTTCTTCCAGTGGCGTCCTTAATGGGAAAAGTTACCTACATTCTCTTTCTGGTATGGGAGAGCCACAATTACTTAAAAAACAAAAAATCCTAAGTGATATCTTAAAGGTAACTCATAACGATAAAGTGTAGATCACTGTATTTATGCCACTCCAACCTCCATTTCCAATTCCACCTGTACCTTCGTATCCTAGAACTTGTCCAGGGGAGAAGTTATTGGTAAGAATGGCTTAGTAGCATTCTCCAACATCACAATCTTCACAATCAAGGATCCTAGAAATGCTAGGGATTGCTTCATCCCTTCTACATCCAAATGGTTCAAGATTCCTGCTTGTCAATAGGAGAAATGAATCCAAAGTGATACTCACTCAGATTTCTGCCCCGTAGTCACCCATAACACCAACGTTTGACTTGAAAGTTTGCATTGAAAACACCAGACAGCAAGGCTTCCCTCACTTCTCTTTTTTCTTGTGAGGTGTTACTCCCCAGGCCAAATTTAACATTTGCCATATGCCAAGACGCTAAGAATTCTTCACATGTGTTCTATCTGTATATGTAAACATGCCTTTTGCTTTAGGATATAGGAGACATTCTCTCCCTCCTATAGACTTTAATGGTAGGGTATACTCACAATAACCTTGATTTTTAACTTTCAGAGAGTGGAGAAAATAAGTTTAGTATCTTAAAAAGGAACTACACAATGGCCCTTCAATATAAAAATCATGTCTGATGATTATCAATGATGAGATTTCTCTGCACTAAAAGCCCTCTGAATTGGGTCTGTTTCTGAATAAAGATTGCCCCTACTTTCCTGAGTACTTCTGCTCTGCTGGAGATCCAGTGCTTAAGTATACTTTCTGGTCTTTTTAGACTCTTACTACATTTGCTTCTCAAATTTCTTTTCTTTAATGAAAGCCCAGGTGATAAAGGGTAGGTAGCAAATATAACTGTGGATTTCAGCCATGATAATGCATGCAGGGGAACAGGTTTCCATCAGGACACCTTCAGCAAGCTTTCCCTGTGAAGTATCTTTCCTACTGGGATACTAATGAGAAGGTGGCGCCCAGGATGAAAGGGAAAAATGGCAGAGAATAGGAAAAAATGGAAAATTGGAAAGGCACTGGTAGCATTACAGTTTCTGAATAATAGGGTATTTTCTGTCAGCCCTGTGTCAATGCTATTCAATCAGTTTTCTTAGCTTTATTTGCAAGTGGATAAACAAAGTATAGTTGACTGTCCTGGGGCCCGAAAGGAGAGGCCTTAAAACAAGAAAGAAGGCATTCATAACAGAGTGAGCTTGCTGATGAGGGGAGCAGTTTTCAGATAGGAAGCAAAAGTACCAGGATATCATGATGATTAAATCAGCAGTTCAGCACTTGTATTTATGAGTCCATTCTGGGACTGTCACATATTGTGAAATTTAGGTCCCGTTATAGACTCTGGGCTTCCCTGGTGGCTCAGTCGGTAAAGAATCTGCCTCCAATGCGGGAGGCTGGATTCAATCCCTGGTTTGGGAGGATCTCCTGGAGAAGGGAATGGCAACCTACTCCAGTATCCTTGCCTGGAGAATTCCATGGACAGAGCAGCCTAGCTGGCTACAGTCCACGGGGTCACAAAGAGTTGGACATGACTGAGTGACTAACACTTTCACATTCACTTTTCATAAACTCGGGAGGATGGGATTGGTTATCAACAAACAATTACTTGAAGAATTTGCACATTGGCCAATTTCTGATAAGGAAAGTGCTTGCGTTAGTTGAGTAAAGATAATGTTGTACATTATTGAAATCGTAATGCATACAGGTGAAGATGGAACCACCTACGGTGTTAAAGGTGTGCTGTCAGTTGCGGTGAGACTAGTGCCAAGAAATGAATTCAAGGAGCAGCTAGTGTCATTAGTGCAAAGGCCTGGTCCCTGGAACCCCGCAGGTGGATGTTCCTGAAAGCACTTTTAAAGTGTTGTAACTTTTCAATGAACCAGAACAAGGTCTAATATTTATCGATAAAGCCAGGCAAGTAGGTGGCATCCTAGAAGAATTCCAGGTAATATCAGATAGGCAGTCACTGAGCACCAGTTAAAAGGCCAGGTGACCACTGCTCCTGGGTATTGAGGCTCCAGAGAAAAGGCAAAGATGAAGGCACAATGGTAGAAAATCAGTCATTGGTGTGGGGCTCAAAGGCCAAACTAAGGGAGTACTGAGGAAGACACAGTGCAAGGCCAGGGAGGGGTAAAAGACTTACTCAAATCCCCCCTGCCCTAGTTAGTTATGAATTGATCCCAATGGCGAGGGTGTCTCCATTTGTAACAACAGAGAGAAAAGGGTAAGAAACCAAAAAGTGCATCCTGGGCAATCCCCGAATGCTGTTTTACCAAAGAGTAAGATGCCAAGTATTTCAAGAAAGTCTTTCTGGACTTGAAAAGGGGAAATGTAAACCAGTCTTGTCATTTGACTTTTAAATGATCTCCTGGAGTAAGCTTATCTTGAAAATACTCAGCATAAGGAAATCTTTTTAAGGGCAAATTAAAGCAAGGATTTTCCCTTGACAATAACCTTTAGAAAAACTATATAAGCTAAAATATCTTAAGTCCAAAAGGATTGTGTGCCTGAAGACGTCAAAATCATCATGCGATATCACAGATGATACGAGAAACCTGGTTCTCCAGTAATTTTGGGAAGTGAGTACAGATAAATGCAGAGTGTAATAGATAACTTCCTTCTGGGTGATTTAGGTTAAAGGACACCTGCAAAGCAAAAATTGAGGACTCAGTTCTAAAAAACCACTGGTCCAAAGACTGGTAGACTCTTCCTAATGGTCATGTGACAAAAACTACAAATAATTTCAATGCCATACTTCCTGATTTTTTTCACCCATGCAAAGGAATAGAAGAAGAGAGATTTGATCTGAAAGAAAACTTTGAACTGAACAAAGCTCCTCCATTTTTATTTTTTAATTATTATTATTTTTTAGTTGAAATATAGCTGATTTACAATGTTGTATTAATTTCTGCTGTATAGCAAAGTGATTCAATTACATATATATGTATATCTCTGGTGGCTCAGATGGTAAAAAATCTGCCTGCAATACAGGAAATCATGGTTCGATCCCTGGTTTAGAAAGATCCCCTGGAGAAGGGATTGGCAATCTACTCCAGTATGCTTGTATGGAGAGTACCATGGACAGAGGAGGCGGATGAGCTACAGCCCATGGGGTCGCAAAGAGTCAGATATGACTGAGTAACTATATAGATATATGTATATATATATAGCTTTTTTAAATAGTCTTTTCCATTATGGTTTATCATAAGATACTGAATACAGTGGCTTGTACTACACAGGAGGACCTTGTGTTTCTCCATTTTTAGAGGAGGGAAATGAAGTGACTTGCCCAAAGCTAACAGTTAATCAGTTTCAGTACCACCATTAGGTCCAGGATCTTATAATATCTAAGATTTTGATTGTTTCAGACTACAGTCTTGAAGTCTGAACCATATCCTAAGTCTCCTTTCTTTCCTCAGAATTAGACTCATTCAGAGTTGCTTAACGGATGGTTTTAGAAAATATGAATTCATCCTTTATACATTGGGAAGGCACTGGGCACCAATAGAAAGTCTCCTTCCAACCTCCCCCTGTGTATAGCAGTTAGAGGTCCTGCCTTCCACCCCCTGTGCTGGGCATCCAAAGGTCCCCTGGGGTATATATAAGAGTTCAAGTTCTCAACTTGCTCCCAAGAAATGATTTATCACCAGAAGGCTCTGGATTATTAGTTATCTATGGAATGAATGTAAATTCTGCTTTTGGAGGATTGCTTCATGCTTTAAAATGAAAAACAGCTCAGGAGGGAAAGACATACTATGCTGTTTGTCATAGCAATTAAACCTTCTCCAGCATTGCATTTGGAGAAGGCAATGGCACCCCACTCCAGTACTCTTGCCTGGAAAACTCCAAGGACGGAGGAGCCTGGTAGGCTGCAGTCCATGGGGTTGCAAAGAGTTTGACATGACTGAGTGACTTCACTTTCACTTTTCACTTTCATGCATTGGAGAAGGAAATGGCAACCCACTCCAGTGTTCTTGCCTGGAGAATCCCAGGGACGCGGGAGCCTGGTGGGCTGCCATCTATGGGGTCACACAGAGTCGGACACGACTGAAGCGACTTTGCAGCAGCAGCAGCATTTGCTTCATATTTAAACAATTCCAATCCTTTGGGGACTCTGATGACCTCCCCCTGTTTGGTTCAGCTTGGACTGTTTAAGATTTAGTATAATTAAGGATGAAAAGTAACTGTCTGAGAATACAATGTCAGGTTTGTGATACGTATTTCTCGATAAAGAAGGCAGTCTGCTTGTGATAGAAACACCTCCTCCTCTGAGTCCTACTCTTATCATGCACTGCAGTCATCGTCTTTGACCTATATTAGATTCCCTTTTGCAGTATGTGCTTTTGATCATGAAACTGCAGGGAAAAGGTTCCTTATAAACCACAAAACAAGGTAAGCTGCTTCTTATTTGTTTGAATATACAGGAAGCTGGTGACAACCAATTTTCTTCTTATACATCTAAGAAATCGAAAGGTCAGGTGTTAGGAGGGATTATAGAGAGTTTATGAGGCAAACAGCCCGCCCCACAGCATGCCTTATCAGGAACAAGCCTAGCTTTCTTTCATAAGCCTCTGGTGGGCATCTTGTGCTCAGAGCCACCATAGCTGGCGATCTGGGGTGCACACTGCACAGTTTATCATCAAGCAGTATCTTTGAAATGCCAAACTTTATTTATTGATCTTACAATTCTATGTTATCTCCAACAAGCCACAGGAAAAGTAATACATTTTGTATGGATTAATCCTTGTAATTCTACACAACGTATACTCAGAGATAACTCAAACTCACTTTGTCTTCTCATTATCTAAACAGACAAGTCTTTTTTTAAGTCATCAACAGAGGTCATCTCCCAAATACCCTTGTGGAATATTCATTAATCAAATAACTAATTTGAAATGGACTTTCAAAGCATTATTCATTTCCCCATCATTCTCCCAACATCAGTTTAAATGCTTTGTGGATATAATGATTAGGCTGATGTTTAATTAAATGTGAAATTGTGAATTAAGGCTAAGTTAAAAGATAAATCATTCTTCGGTGCATGAGAGAGAAAGAGAGAAAGCTAGAAAGGGCAAGAGAGTTTTACTGGTAGCTTTAGTTGGGCATTCTTAGCAAATGTCTCTTTATTTGTGGCAACATGACAGTTTTAGATTTTAAGGTTAACCTTTGAGAATCAAAGCTTCTTCGTCTGTTGTTTCTTGATGGATTTTGCATTAGTCTCCACATCAGTGAGAAGATGCCATAGGCCGTCATACAAATATGTAGATGTAGCTATAACCTGCTACTCTTGACAAGTTTTCTTGTGGAAAAAGTAAGAGGAAACAATCATAGCCATGGTTTTGTTTTCTGCATGTGATGATCAGAGTCTTATATTGTTAACTCGAGAAAGTAAAGTTTTGATTCAAATGGAGGTCTGCCCTGATCATCCCTGTCCTGTCTTCTTACAGTGACCTAACCCTCACTGCCACAGGCATCATGAGGTCAATCAACCTAACTGTTTATATTTTTGAACTTGCCCATCTCCCCGTATTTGACTATGAACTCCCTGAGTTCAGGATCCAAATTGGATTCCTCTTTTTACGCCCAACATATCACATAGAGACTGTGTTCTCGACATGAGCAGACCCAGGTTGGTGTTAGCTCCTCCCCGTCCTGGATCACTGCTCCTCCACTTGTCCACATGGCTCAATGCTTCACTTCATTCAGCGGCTCAGATATCACTTCCTCAATGAGAACTTTCTTGATCACTGTCATAGTGTTTAAGCTGCTATAACAAAGTACCATAGTCTGGATGACTTATAAACCACACATTTGTTTCTCATAGTTTTGGAAGCTGAATTTCAAGGTCAGGGTGCCAGCACAGTCAAGTTCTGGGTGAGGACCCTTTTCTGGGTTGCAGACTGCCAACTTTGTATGCAAAGCACTTAGAATAGCACCTGGTACATAGTATGTATGCATTATATGTGGCTATTATTGGACTGCAAGGAGATCAAACAGTCAATCCTCAAGGAAATCAACCCTGAATATTCACTGAAAGAACTGATGCTAAAGTGGAAGTTCCACTACTTTGGCCACCTGATGCAAAGGGCTAACTCACTGGAAAAGACCCTTATGCTGAGAAAGATTGAAAAGAAAAGAAGGGGGTGGCAGAGGATGAGTTGGTTGGCTGGCATCTCCAACTCAATGGACATGAATTTGAGCAAACTCTGGGAGACAGTGAAGGACAAAGAAGCTTGGCATGTTTCAGTTCATGGGGTCACAAAGAGTTGGACACAACATAGTGACTGAACAACAACAAATTATTGTTTTCAATAAAAGATAGAACCATCTCTCCAATGAGATGAAAAGGATGGATGGAAAGATTTTATCTTCTCTCTTGTGTTTTGTAAAGCTCAATTGAAACTGAGAGTGTCTCCTTTTTTTCTTAACAAGTATTCCCCCATGACTGTTTAAGAAGCTCCTAAAGATTAAGAGCTATATTTTCTTTGTCCTTATAGACTTCAGTTTAGTGACGGTCATGAGTAGGTTCTGAACCTGTGCTTAGATTTGTTTTTTAATATCCAATAGTCAATAATTATTCTTAACATCAATAAGTACAAATGTTATTAATGGGAAATCAGGGTAGTTAGTAGCTAGTTTCTTTCCCCTTCTTCCCCAGTGAGATTGCCCCTGAGTTTGAGTTCCAGAAGACACACAGGCATTCTTTCTAGACAGGCATATGCCTTTAGTCCTTGTCTGTTTTCCTCTCTTGAGGAACTGACTGTCCCTCGGAAGGACTCACCAATGTTGTGTTTCTCTCCTTTAAGATATTAGGCCTGGAGCAAGCCTTAATCAGCCAGTTGAACTGTTTAAATTCTTCCAAAACAGAAGCCTGAAACCTGCTCAACATTTTTGAGGCCAGCATACCCGGGGCGCTCAGGACACCACAATCTCCTTAACACTAGGCTAAAGTGAGTTTCCTAAAAGCTCCTTTCCTTTTGTTGCTCTTGTTCAGTCACTCAGTTGTTTCCGACTCTTTGAGACCCCATGTACCACAGCACATGTACTGGAGTTTGCTCAAACTCATGTCCATTGAGTCAATGATGGCATCCAACCATCTCATCCTCTGTTGCCCTCTTCTCCTACTTCCCTCAATCTTTCCCAGCATCAGGATCCTTTTCACTGAGTCAGCTGTTCACATCAGGTGGCCAAAGTATTAGAGCTTCAGCTTCAGCATCAGGCCTTCCAATGAATATTCAGGTTTGATTTCCTTCACGAAAAGGAATTTACAGTCAGGTTTGACTAGTTTGATCCCCTTACCGTCCAAAGGACTCTCAAGAGTCTTCTCCAGCATCCAGTTCGGAAGCATTAATTCTTCGGCACTCAGCCTTCTTTAACCCCGTTTTAATTACTTCTCTATCCTATGGCTCTAAGACAGAAATATCTTGCATAAAATCAGCTCAGTTCAGTTCAGTCGCTCAGTCGTGTCTGACTCTGTGCAACCCCATGAATTGCAGCACACCAGGCCTCCCTGTCCATCACCATCTCCCGGAGTTCACTTAGACTCATGTCCATTGAGTCCGTGATGCCATCCAGCCATCTCATCCTCGGTCGTCCCCTTCTCCTCCTGGCCCCAATCCCTCCCAGTATCAGAGTCTTTTCCAGTGAGTCAACTCTTCGCATGAGGTGGCCAAAGTACTGGAGCTTCAGCTTTAGCATCCTTCCTTCCAAAGCAATCCCAGGGTTGATCTCCTTCAGAATGGACTGGTTGGGTCTTCTTGCAGTCCAAGGGACTCGCAAGAGTCTTCTCCAACACCACAGTTCAAAAGCATCAGTTCTTCTGTGCTCAGCCTTCTTCACAGTCCAACTCTCACATCCATACATGACCACAGGAAAAGACATAGCCTTGACTAGATGGAACTTAGTTGGCCAAGTAATGTCTCTGCTTTTCAATATGTTGTGTAGGTTGGTCATAACTTTTCTTCCAAGGAGTAAGCGTCTTTTAATTTCATGGCTGCAATCGCCATCTGCAGTGATTTTGGAACCCAAAAAAATAAAGTCAGCCACTGTTTCCACTGTTTCCCCGTTTCCCATGAATTGATGGGACCAGATGCCATGATCTTAGTCTTCTGAATGTTGAGCTTTAAGCCACCTTTTTCGCTCTCCTCTTTCACTTTCATCAAGACGCTTTTTATTTCCTCTTCACTTTCTGCCATAAGGGTGGTGTCATCTGCATATCTGAAGTGATTGATATTTCTCCCAGCAATCTTGATTCCAGCTTGTGTTTCTTCCAGTCCAGTACATTCTCATGATGTACTCTGCATAGAAGTTAAATAAGCAGGGTGACAATATACAGCCTTGTCGTACTCCTTTTCCTATTTGGAACCAGTCTGTTGTTCCATGTCCAGTTCCTGGCCTGCATACAGATTTCTCAAGAGGCAGGTTAGGTGGTCCCATCTCTTTCAGAATTTTCCAGTTTATTGTGATCCACACAGTCAAAGTCTTTGGCATAGTCAATAAAGCAGAAATAGATGTTTTTCTGGAACCCTCTTGCTTTTTCCATGATCCAGCAGATGTTGGCAATTTGATCTCTGGCTCCTCTGCCTTTTCTAAAACCAGCTTGAACATCAGGGAGTTCACGGTTCACGTATTGCTGAAGCCTGGCTTGGAGAATTTTGAGCATTACTTTACTAGCATGTGAGATGAGTGCAATTGTGAGGTAGTTTAAACATTCTTTTGCATTGCCTTTCTTTGGAATTGGTTTTCCAATTCCACTGCTGAGTTTTCCAAATTTGCTGGCATATTGAGTGCAGCACTTTCACAACATCATCTTTCAGGATTTGAAACAGCTCCACTGGAATTCCATCACCTCCACTAGCTTTGTTCCTAGTGATGTTTTCTAAGGCCCACTTGACTTCACATTCCAAGATGTCTGGCTCTAGATAAGTGATCACATCATCATGATTATGTGGGTTGTGAAGATTTTTTGTACAGTTCTTCCATGTATTCTTGCCACCTCTTCTTAATATCTTCTGCTTCTGTTAGGTCCATACCATTTCTGTCCTTTATCGAGTCCATCTTTGCATGAAATGTTCCCTTGATATCTCTATTTTTCTTGAAGAGATCTCTAGTCTTTCCCATTCTGTTGTTTTCCTCGATTTCTTTGCATTGATTGCTGAAGAAGGCTTTCTTATCTCTTCTTGCTATTCTTTGGAACTCTGCATTCAGATGCTTATATCTTTCCTTTTCTCCTTTGTTTTCCCCCTCTATTCTTTTCACAGCTATTTGTAAGGCCTCCTCAGACAGCCATTTTGCTTTTTTGCATTTCTTTTTCATGGGTACGGTCTTGATCCCTGTCTCCTGTACTATGTCACGAACCTCACTCCATAGTTCATCAGGCACTCTGTCTATCAGATCTAGGCCCTTAAATCTATTTCTCACTTCCACTGTATAATCATAAGGGATTTGATTTAGGTCATACCTGGATGGTCTAGCAGTTTTCCCTACTTTCTTCAATTTGAGTCTGAATTTGGTAATAAGGAGTTCATGATCTGAGCCACAGTCAGCTCCTGGTCTTGTTTTTGCTGACTATATAGAGCTTCTCCATCTTTGGCTGCAAAGCATATAATCAATCTGATTTCATTGTTGACCCTCTGGTGATGTCCATGTGTAGAGCCTTCTCTTGTGTTGTTGGAAGAGGGTGTTTGCTGTGACCAGTGCATTTTCTTGGCAAAACTCTTTTAGCCTGTGCCCTGCTTCATTCCGTATTCCAAGGCCAAATTTGCCTGTTACTCCAGGTGTTTCCTGACTTTCTACTTTTGCATTCCAGTTCCCTATAGTGAAAAGGACATCTTTTTGGGGTGTTAGTCTTGTAAGTCTTCATAGAACCGTTCAACTTCAGCTTCTTCAGCGTTACTGGTTGGAACATAGACTTGGATAACTGTGATATCGAATGGTTTGCTTTGGAGACGAACAGAGAGCATTCCACTGTTTTTGAGATTGCATCCAAGTACTGCATTTTGGACTCTTTTGTTGACCATGATGGCTACTCCATTTCTTCTGAGGGATTCCTGCCCATAGTAGTAGATCTAACGGTCATCTGAGTTAAATTCATCCATTCCAGTCCATTTTAGTTCGCTGATTGCTTGAATGTCGACGTTCACTCTTGCCATCTCTTGTTTGACCACTTCCAATTTGCCTTGATTCATGGACTTGCCATTTCAAGTTCCTAAGCAATATTGCTCTTTACAGCATCGGATCTTGCTTCTATCACCAGTCACATCCACAACTGGGTATTGTTTTTGCTATGGCTCCATCCCTTCATTCTTTCTGGAGTTATTTCTCCACTGATCTCCAGTAGCATATTGGGCACCTAATGACCTGGGGAGTTCCTCTTTTGGTATCCTATCATTCTGCCTTTTCATACTGTTCATGGGGTTCTCAAGGCAAGAATACTGAAGTGGCTTGCCACTCCCTTCTCCAGTGGACCACATTCTGTCAGACCTCTCCACCATGACTGGTCCGTCTTGGGTTGCCCCGCGGGCATGGCTTAGTTTCATTGAGTTAGACGAGGCTGTGGTCCTAGTGTGATTAGATTGACTAGTTTTCTGTGAGTATGCTTTCAGTGTGTCTGCCCTCTGATGCCCTCTTGCAACACCTACCATCTTACTTGGGTTTCTCTTACCTTGGGCATGGGGTATCTCTTCACGGCTGCTCCAGCAAAGCACAGCCGCTGCTCCTTACCTTGGACGAGGGGTATCTGCTTACTGCCGCTGTTCCTGACCTTCAACATGGGATAGCTCCTCTAGGCCCTCCATGGATTGCTGAATGAATGGATTGACCAATCAGTGAATAAACTAAGTGAATGTTTGTGAACTGGGAGTGTTTACTATCTTCTTTGTTTCAAGGTCTGCAGGATAAGGCATTGATCACATACTAGATTACGCTCATTTCTTTTCTTTGCTGGCTTTTTAGCATTGTTTATCTCCTTCATTCTTCAGAAACTGAAGACACTTAAAGGAAACAGGAAAGTGGAGAGAGTGAATCCAATAGGACCACCTAACAAAAATTCAGGTCTCTATAAGGACCCCAGTGGAAGGCCAATATGCTACTTGAGTCTCTCTTTGTTTCCTGGTTAGGCAAAGACAACTCATCCTTCTAAGTCCCAGGAAAGAATTATTTTATGTCTAACTGGTTTCTTAAATAAACATTCACAATGATCCTCCTATTTCTAAACAGTTATTCTAATCAGAGTGCTTGTAGCATGATGGATGATATGCAACTCAGATGTCACCAACCTTGAGATCTGACTGAAGCTTGCTTATTGCTGACTTTGTGCAATGGCTGGCAGTTGTGGATAAACAAACCAAATTCAAATTCACAGGTCAATTACTCTGAAGAATGCCCTGCTAATTTTCCTGTTTGAAAAAGTACGGGTAAATGTTTTCAAATGAATCAGGTGCTTTCAACCAGCTCAGCTGCTTTGACTAACTAGTGGGTCTTGTGGTTTTTGAACTCTTGTGATAAAGGTGGCAAGGTGTCTAAGCTACAGGAGTTTAGGGGATACCACGTGCATACTTCACTTAAGAGTGACACATCCTTTAGCAACTAATAATGCAATTAACAAATTTCATCTCATCCTAAGCAAAACTGGGCTTTCTTAAAACATTCCAAACACACAAAAAAATCAATTCAAAATTAAGGACACTTTCCTCTCTAGAAAATGAATGTTCAGGGAAGTCCTCTGGGTATACCCTAATGAGATGCAGCAGTTGGTCAAGATTAGGTATCTAAGACCTTCAGATTTCATGAGTCATTAAAATCCCCTCCCTGTCCAAAAATATGGAAAATCAGCATGGGGTTGCCAGCATTTTCGTTTGCTGAATACAAGCCACAAAACAAAATGACACAAGATAAAAATTACTTTCTACTAATAATAGCAAATGAAGCAACTGACAAAGAGTCAATCTCAAAGATATACAAGCAGCTCCTGCAGCTCAATACCAGAAAAATAAATGACCCAATCAAAAAATGGTCCAAAGAACTAAACAGACATTTCTCCAAAGAGGATGTACAGATGGCCAACAAACATATGAAAAGATGCTCAACATCACTCATTATCAGAGAAATGCAAATCAAAACTGGCGTGAGGTACCATCTCACGCCAGTCAACATGGCTGCTATCAAAAAGTCTACAAACAATAAATGCTGGAAAGGGTGTGGAGAAAAGGGAACCCTCTTACACTGTTGGTGGGAATGCAAACTAGTACAGCCACTATGGAGAACAGTGTGGAGATTCCTTAAAAAACTGTAAATAGAACTGCCATAAAACCCAGCAATCCCACTGCTGGGCATACACACAGAGGAAACCAGAATTGAAAGATCCACGTGTACCTCAATGTTCATCGCAGCACTGTTTACAATAGCCAGGATATGGAAGCAACCTAGATGTCCATCAGCAGATGAATGGATAAGAAAGCTGTGGTACATATACACAATGGAATATTATTCAGCTATTAAAAAGAATTCATTTGAATCATTTCTAATGAGGTGGAGGAAACTGGAGTCTCTTATACAGAGTGAAGTATGTCAGAAAGAAAAACACCAATACAGTTTATTAATGCATATATATGGAATTTAGAAAGATGGAAACGGTGACCCTATATTGCAAGATAGCAAAAGAGACACTGATGTAAAGAACAGACTTTTGGACTCTGTGGGAGAAGGCGAGGGTGATATGATTTGAGAGAATAGCATTGAAACATCTATATTACCATATGTGGAATAGATTGTGAGTCCAGGTTCAATGCATGAGGCAGGGTGCTCAGGGCTGGTGCACTGGGGTGACCCTGAGGGATGGGATGGGGTGGGAGGTGGGAGGGGGGTTGAGGATGGGGAACACATGTACACCCACGGCTGATTCATGTGAATGTATGGCAAAAACCACTCAGTTCAGTTCAGTGGCTCAGTCATGTCCGACTCTTTGCGACCCCATGAATCGCAGCACGCCAGGCCTCCCTGTCCATCACCAACTCCCAGAGTTCACTCAGACTCACGTCCATCGAGTCCGTGATGCCATCCAGCCATCTCATCCTCTGTCATCCCCTTCTCCTCCTGCCCACAATCTCTCCCAGCATCAGAGTCTTTTCCAATGAGTCAACTCTTCGCATGATGTGGCCAAAGTATTGGAGTTTCAGCTTTAGCATCATTCCCTCCAAAGAAATCCCAGGGCTGATCTCCTTCAGAATGGACTGATTGGATCTCCTTGCAGTCCAAGGGACTCTCAAGAGTCTTCTCCAACACCACAGTTCAAAAGCATCAATTCTTCGGCGCTCAGCTTTCTTCACAGTCCAACTCTCACATCCATACAGGACCACTGGAAAAACCATATCCTTGACTAGACGGACCTTTGTTGGCAAAAACCAATACAATATTGTAAAGTAATTAACCTCCAATTAAAATAAATACATTAATTTTAAAAATTACTTTCTACTATGACCATGTTTTAATTTAAAAAATTGCTTAACAAATACCAAAAGAAAAAAACTGGAGAGCTCTATGATGACCTAGAGGGGTGAAATTGGGGGCCAGAGTGGGAAGGAGGCTCAAGAGGGAAGTGTCCTTATAGCTGGTTCACATTGCTGTATAGCAGAAATTAGCATTTTGTAAAGCAATTATCCTCCAATTAAAACTTTTTAAAATTCCAATATTATTATTAATGATGAAACAAATGATAAAACAGTAGAAAGGACTGAACTGGGGAAAATATATAGCTTTTTAAGTGGAATTAACTTAGTTTAAAAATTCCATGTTATTCTTAAGTTTCCAATTTCACTGAAGATGGATATAAACAACACATCAACACTGGTATTTAGAGTAACTCCTGAAAGCCAGTGGTCTAATTTTTAGCTCCACAGGTAAAGTGCTTAAGTAGACTAAGGCAAGGTAGTTGTAGGAATTATTGTAAAATGTGTTTTGAGGATCTATCTATGTATTCTGGGCTGGTGTGTCCCCATCTGACTTGCCCTACTCTCTGGGGGCCTCTTGCTCCCCAAATTCAGGTCAGGGAGCACCTGTCCTCAAACAGAATGTCCCTCACTGACTGTTAGGTCCAGAGGTCATCAATCATACTTGTCCTTCTGGTTCCTCACCTGCAATGGAGAGTGGAAGCCCATAGACCAGACAACCTCTATAGTCCCTTTGGTTCTGAAACAGAATTTCCAAAGACCTGGCCATATCTTCCCTCAGAAAGCTAGTCAGCTTGTTCCAGGATTCTCCCATTGATGTGTCTTCTTCTATTCTTCTGAGAGTAGAACATTTATGCCCTTGAGAACTTATTCCATGTGGTTCCGGTGAGACTGAACTCCAAGCCCACTCCTCCATCACAGATCTGGTGCATGACCCCAGCTAGATCCATTGGAGGAGAACTTTGCACCATAGATGGTGGGAAAGATGGCTTTTCTGGGTGTAGCAATTCAATTGCTCAGACAGTTAAGAATCTGCCTGCACTGCAGGAGACCCAGGTTTGATTCCTGGGTTGGGAAGATCCCCTGGAGAAGGGAATGGCAACCCACTCCAGTATTCTTGCCTGGAGAATCCCATGAACAGAGGAGGCTGGCAGGCTCCAGTCCATGGAGTTGCAAAGAGTTAGACATGACTGAGAGACTAACACTTTCACTTTTCACTTCAGTGGATTTAATAGTGTCCCTTTAAAATTCATGTCCACTTGGAAACTCAAACTCTGATTTGTTTGGAATAAGCTCCTTGTAGATGAAATTGAGTTCAAGATCTCAAGAAAGATCACTCTAGATTTAGGGTGGGTTCTAAATACAGTGAACAGCATCCTTACAAAAGAAAGAAGAGGCAAACTTTAAATAAAGAGGCACAGAGAAGACAATTACTTGAAGGTGGAAGTGAGGATTTGTGAAATGCATCTAAAAGCCAAAAAAAAAAAAAAAAAAGCCAAGGATTTCTGCCAAACACAAGAAGCTAGGAGAGATGCATGGAATGGATTTTTCCTCAGAGCCTCTAGAAGGAATTAACCCTTTACACCTTGATTTCAGACTTCAGACCACCTGAACTGTGACAGAATAAAATTCTGTTGTTTTAAGATACACAGTTTGTGATGATTTGTTGGAGCAGCTGTATGGGATAAATACACTGAACTCTCTTGTCCATCCATCTCTCTCCACAAGAGAGCCATCTTGTCTGCAGGAGAGAGTCTGCCCTATGAAGGGAGAGAGAAAGACTGAGCTCCGATTATAACCTGAGTCCCTGGATGCAGCTAGGCTTGAAGTCAGCACCACCTCCGGACTTCCCAGCATGGGAACCAATAATGCTCTGTTTTTGTTTAAACTCTTCGGAATTAATTTTTCTCATGAATTGCTGAAAGCCTTCTGATTAAAATGTAACTCAACACTGAGAAAATCATGTTCATCTTTTATTTATTTTTTAATAAAATTTTGAAAGGTTACTTTCCATGTACAGTTATTACAAAATATTCGCTATATTCCCCATGTTGTATAATACATCCTTGAGCCTATATTACAGGCAATAGTTTGTGCCCCCACCTCCTCCACCTCGTTTTACCCCTATCTTCTCCCTACTGGTAATCACTTATTCACTCTCTGTATCTGTGATTCTGCTTCTTTTTGTTATCTTTACTAGTTTATTGTAGTTTTTAGATTCCACATATAAGCAATATCATACAATATAAAGCCCTCCAGTTCTATCCATGTTGCTGCAAATGGCAATTTTTTTTTCTTATGACTAAGTAGTATTCCATTTGTGTGTGTGTGTGTGTGTGTGTGTGTGTGTGTGTGTGTGTATCTTCTTTATCCATTCATCTATTGATGACACTTAGGTTGCTTCCATATCTTAGCAAAAATGTGAACATTAAAATGCATATATCTTTTTGAATTAGTCTTTTTATTTTTTTTCATATATATACCCAGGAGTGGAATTGCTGGGTCATAGGGTAGTTCTATTTTTAGTTTTTTGAGAAATCTCCATGTTGTCCTCCTCAGTGATGCACCAATTTACATTTCCACCGATATTGTATGAGGCTTCCCTGTTCTCTTCATTCTTGCTAACATTTGTTATGTGTGTTCTTTTTGATGATAGCCATTCTGACAGGTGTGAGGTGATCTCTCATTGTGGTTTTGACTAGCATTTCCCTGATGATTAGTGATGTTGAGTATCTTTTCATGTACCTGTTGGCCATCTGTGTTTTCTCTTTGGGAAAATGTCTGTTCGGTTCTTCTGTCCATTTTTTAATTGGGTGGTTAGGGGTTTTTTGATGCTGAGTTGTGTGAGCTGTTTATACATGTTGGATATTAATCCCTTATCTGTTGTGTCATTTGCAAATATTTTCTCCCATTTGGTAGACTGTCTTTTTGTTCTGTGGATGGTTTTCTTTTCTGTAGCAAAGCTTTTCATGTTCATCTTTGAAGGCCCAGCCATAGTGGTACTTTTTCTCACAAAGCCTTCCCTGGGGTCCCCAGCTTGAAAGTCTCATTTCTTCCTCTGTGTTCTTATAACTCTGTTCTCCTCTCTCACATGATACTCTTACTGAAAGTGGGGGTCCAGCTGTTTACTGCTCAAAAACCAATAAAGAGGCAAGTTGGTAGAAAGGCAAGTTTGCTTTATTTTAGATACAGGTAGCCATGGGGGTTGGTAGTGGGGAGAACAGACTCCTGTTCAAAGGCTGACTCCCTTCCCTGACAACCAGTGGCAAGAGTTTTTATTGACAGAGGGGGCTACATGTAAAAACAGCACAATCATCTCTAACAGTCATCTTGAAATTGGTCATGTGGTGGTCTGACCAGTGCCATCTTGACTGTTTTAAGTAGAGTTAATCTTCGGTTCCAGGGTCAGTTTGTTCCCATTTCCTTCAGACCAGTTATCAAAATTATATCAGTCTGCTCATCATGTTGTTAACTTTTTCCACCTGGTGAGGGCTTTAGTATCTATATAACAGCTCACACAATATGGCACTAAATATTATCTATAGCCCCTAAAGAGCAACTAAATGTCCTTGATTTTGCTTAATGACTGAACTATTGTTATTTGGATTCATTTGATTGTTTTCCTTTGTTTCTGCAGTTTCTTATTTCTCTGATTTATTGTTTGGCTAAAGTTTTTCCACAGACAAAAGGTAGGCTGAGGACATGATGGGGCAAGGACTATAGGGTCCTGCTCCATTTCAATACTATTCAGCTCATCTTGTCTTCCTTGCTAGACTTTTAGCCTTTTGAAAGCAAGAGCCTTGTCCGTGCCTTCTTTTCTTTATTGTTTAACCTCTATTCCATTTTCAGATCTGGTGCTTGGTGCATATTTGATGAACAGATATATAAATAAAAAGAAGGAATAGAGTGGGATTTCAGTGTTTATGGTAAAAGGTGGAAAGAAAAGTTTCGTGTTAGGGCCTCTCCTGTTGTTCTCAAACATACCAAACACACAAATCCCCTCATAAACTGCCCTACTAGGAAAACCAGCCAAAGACCAGGACTGCTGTGAGCAAGCATTGGGTTGGGTCTTTTGCCAGCATAAAAACTGCTAGGCTTTTGTAAAAGGCAATTGTTATTTCAAATACAAAGAATATAATATCATTTTCTCCTATTTGAAATGTTTCAGTGGTTTCCCACTGCTCTTAGGAAAAAAAACCAAACTCTTGTTCATGACTTACAAGGTCCTTTGAAACCTGATTCATCCTCATGGTGCTTGTCTGGTCTCTCAAAACTCCCCCACCTTGAGTCTATGCTCTGGGTAGTTCCCTGATTATATCAAGAGCTTCATTTTCTTTCTCCTCTCTTTATGTCTATTCCTCTCCTTCTGCCTCTCTCTCTCTTCCAGGCCTCTGTTCTTCTGGAATATTCACTCATTCCCATGAGTGATGAATATTCAGTCATCTTTTCACCCAACTTACTCCTCTGTACATCTCAGACCTTTGATTAGGCTTTATTTCCTCCAGGGGCCTCCCCTCCTTGGGTCCCCCAGTGTGTCCCCGGAGATCTCTGCACATATCTAGCAAAGCTTTTTCTACACTGCACTGTAATTGCTCATTGCTTGACAATCTCCCTCAATACATTGTTTGAATTGTGTCTATTTTTATCAATATCTCATTTATAGCACACAGCAGATAGTAGAGATGCTTATTGCACAGTTGTCAAATGGTCAGATGACTACACAGATAAGTAAATGATGGAGAAGTTAATATAATTCTCAAAGTCTAACTTGGTCTGAGCTATGGCCTCCTTTGTTCATTTCTGCACTTTCAAGGAATGACCAGGCTTTCTTTCCTGAGCCAGAGGAGAAGAGAGAGAAAAGGATCTTCAGAGAAAGGGATACAGGTCATTTCTCACGTGAAGTCCATGTTCTCTTGATTGTCCATGAGAACAGTAATGGAGGTTGCCAAGATATGTTTAATATTTTAAAGACTTGACAAAAATTCATACAAATTCTTATGACATGTCTGCACAAAACTCAACTGGGTGGGAAGTGTGAGGGGACAAAATCTGTGTGTGGAAGACAACAGTGTGTTCTATTTCTGCTTCTCCTCTTAATGAAACTCTTCTGGGGGTTTCACTTCTACTCGGGGTAGACCTGGCCCCAAGTCTTCTGCCAGACCTGGTCTTCTGGCAAAACAGAAGAACTTGTATCTCTTTCTGATGAAAGTGTTTCGTCATTGCTACCAGGCTTTCCAGTCTGGTTGTCCCTCATCTTAGAACAAAGAGAAGCCAGTACTACCATGGAGGTATCGCATGCACCTTGAAGGCTTGGGGAAAGCAAGAAATAAGCTTGTTAGGATAAGCCATTGAGACAATTGTGAGTTTGCTTGTTACAATAGCAAACCTTAGTCTATTTTGACTGAAGGACGGTGTTATTCATTTTTCATCTCTAAGACCTAGCATGGTGCTTGGCACAGAAGATAGGCAGTAAGTATTTATTGTATGAATAAACAAATGACTGACTAGATGAGTAGAAAACAGTTAACTGTGAAGCCATCTCACTGCAGACCCTTAAAAATCAGAAATCCGACTTTGTGAGCTAGATACAACCAGGCATTGCATCACAGAGACTTCTTACTTCCTGCAGTAAGAGTTGGTAACTTTGCAAATAGAAATCAGTTAAAAATACAAATATTTTCCAAGAACCATTGCTCATAAATCCAAGCATTCTGGTTATCTTGGTCATGAGTGACTTTGTCCAAAATATCAAAGATGTAGGATTCATTGATCTTGCTCTTAGCAACTCAGTGGAATTTAAGACTCATTAATGAATCCAGGAAGTGTTTTGCAGTTCACTTGATCAAACAAAACCCTCCAATAAGTAGTATTAAATCAGGCGGGGATCAATTTTCAAAATCTCTTTTTGTAGAACTCCATGACTGGCTAGAAATAGCAGCATGGAATATGCTGTTACATGTCTTTGCCCCTGAGTTTGTAGATGCCTGCAGTTCAACGTCGATACTAGAAGCAGCAGCTCTCTTCTCTAGTACATTGATTTTAAATTAAATTAACTCTGATCTTTAGGTCATCTCCTAGATTATAAAAGCTGAATGCCTCATTAATGATGAAAACAGTAGGAGTAAATGTATTGGAGCAGGTTGAGCAATTTAAGTGCTTTGAAATACAACTGGTGCAAAGCAAGGGTATTTGCAAGCTATCCAACTGAGGTTTGAGTCTAACAATGCTGATGGAGAAAAGCTACTTGAGCAGAGTGAGTGTTAGAAAATAGTTGGGATCTTCCAAAGACAGCCCCTTTCTAGCCCTCTTTAGGTCCTTCTGCTGTGTCAGTGTAAATCTTGTATTCCACTTGAATCATCATGGCTCCATCTTCTTCCACAACATTCTCCATGAGTGTATTAGTTATCTATTGCTGTTAATTATCCCAAAATTCAATGGCTTGAGTCAGTAGTATTTATTTTCCTCATCATTTCTCTAAGTCAGAAATCTGGGCACAGCTTAACTGAGTCTTCTGCCATAAGATCTCTCACAAGCTGCTATCCAGGTACCAGCTAGGCTTCAATCATCCAAGGCTTGAAAGGAAAGAATTTGCATAGGAAGGAATTCAATTCCAAACTCAACCATACAGTTGTTGGCAGAATTCAATTTTTTGTAGGACGTTAAACTGAAGGGCCTCAATTCTTTGAAGACTGTTGGTCAGAAGCCATGCTAAGCTATTTGCCACGTGGACCTATGCATGGAGCAACTCCAAACACAATGACTTACCCCATCAAAGAAAGCAGACCAAAAAAACAGAAGAGAGAGCAAGCGAGCAGCTTGCTCACAGATTTCTGTAACCTACCTTTGGAAGTGCCATTACAACATTTTTGCTGTATTTTGTGGGACTTTCCAGGTGGTGCTAGTGGTAAAGAATCTGCCTGCCAATGCAGGAGACATAAGAGACATGGGTTCGATCCCTGGGTTGGGAAGATCCCCTGGAGGAGGGTATGGCAACCCACTCCAGTATTCTTGCCTGGAGAATCCCACGGACAGAGGAGCCTAGTGGGCTACAGCACATGGGTTCGCCAAGAGTCAAACATAACTGAGGTGGCTAGCACATATATATTTTATTTATTATAAGTGATTAACCAGGTCCAGCCTACACTTACAGGGAGGGGCTTTCATCAGCATGAATACCACTGGTGGAGATCACTGGGAGGCATCCTCTGCCTAGCGTGAAGAGGAAATCCACAGTAGCAGAAATTGCCTTTCAGACTTTTTCTCCACTTGACCCCGTTAGAAGAAGACAATGAATGGATATTTGTGATTGAATCAGGCTTCTTTAAGTGAAAAAATTCTACAATATGTTTTAACTTTAAAGAAAATTTTCATTTCTATTCTGTAATGTAATGAGTTAATAAACATAGAAAACAATGCAAATCTATATATATATACACACACACACATATATAGGGAAGCCTGGCATGCTGCAGTCCATGGGGTTGCAAAGAGTTGGACATGACTGAGCAACTGAACAACAACAAAAAACATACATATGTGTGTATATAAATACATATATATTATATATATATGATCTATCTCATATATATTCATTTAATCCTCATAAAAAATCCTTTGAGTTTACTATTACATATCCATATTAAAGAGCTGGGAGACTGAGATACAGATAGGTAAATAACTTGCCCGAGATCACTCAGCTGGTTAGTGAAAGAATCAGGATTCAACTGAAGCAATTGAACCTCTGAGCCCAGGCTACTGTGCATTATATTTCACTTTCTTTTTAAGATGTTTTTGATTACTTGCTATTATAAGATGAATTAAGTTCCCTCGAAATTCATGTTGAAGTTCTAACCTCTCCCCAGTACCTCAGAATGTGGCAATATTTGAAGAAATAGTCTTTAAAGAGGTAATTAAGCTTAAATGAGGTCAGTGGGGTGAGTCCTAATCCAATATGACTGATGTCCTTATAAGAAGAGAAGATTAAGACCCAAATATAAACAGAAGGAAGACCATATCAAAACATTTGAAGAAGTTGGCTATCTACAAGCCAAGGAGAGAAGCTTCAGAAGAAACCAGCTCTTCCCAAATCTTGATCTTGGATTTCTAGTTTCCAGACTCTGAGGAAATAAATAATTGTTGTTTATGCCATCCAGGCTGTGATATTGGTTATGGTAACCCTAATAGATAAACACACCTGCCTGTAGGAATATTAATGTCCTAGGATGATGTGCCAATTATTAGCTGTGGTTTCTAGTATCCCCAGTTTAACTAGCTCAGGGGTGGTGGAAAGTACATGAGATTTGGCAGCCAATGCAAGGACTATCTTTAGCATGTAAAATTGGGCAAGCTCCTTAATCTTTCTGCTTTTGTGCTCAGTTGCTTAGTTGTGTCCAACTCTTTGAGACCCCATGGACTGTAGCCCACCAGGTTCCTCTGTCCAGGGAACTTGTTGGGTAAAAATACTGGACTGGGTTGCCATTTCCTCACCCAGGGAGCTTCCCAGACCAGAGGTCAAAGGCACATCTCCTGCATCTTCCGCATTTCGAAGGTGGATCCTTGACCACTAAGCCACCGGGAAGCCCAACTTTTCTGTAAAGTGAGGCTAGTAAGAGCAGCAACCTCACAGGGCTATTGAGGGGATTAGTAAGATAATATGAAATGTCTGGCACAGTAGCTGACATAAATTAAACCCTTAGTAAGTGTCATTTATTACTTAAATGACAAGTCACATGTTAAAGCAATTACTGAAGACACATAACAGAAGCACAGTCCCTTGTTCACTCTCTATACCCATGATATTCTGGAAAGAGATGAAAACAATATTATCAGTTTTTCTTCAGTGTAGGCAATCTCTATATTGATTCATTGCAATTTCCTTTATACTGGACCAGATCTCTCCTACTGTTCTTAATTAAAAGGCAGAAATATCAAAAGACCTGTGACATGGCCCAGCTTCTAGTTTTGTATGAATCTTTTAGACAGGATATGGTTCAGAAAAAAAAACATAAACTTACTGTAACAAGAAACTCCATCAGAATGGACTTCAGTTCAATTCTACCAATGCTTACTGAGTACCTAAAATCCCAGAGAGTAAATTAATTGCCTATAAACTTTCATCCAGTGACTAACATAATGAATTCAATGTCAGCCTGCATCAAAGCAAAAATAGTTAAATGATAGAGAAGATACTAATGGCTTCACATTTTATATTGATCAGACCACATTTGGAACATTGTTTTCAATTGTAGATACCATTTTTTAATTTTAGAAATTAACAAATGATATAGTGTTCTTGGGATGATGAAAAGTCTTGGTGAAAAATTATTGGAAGAACTAGGGACATTTTACCTGAAGACAAGACAAACTAGAGAGGGCGCTTTAAGTGTTTTGAATTCTTATAAGTCTGTCACGTGGAGGACGTCTCAACTCCTTTGTTGCTCTTGGAAACAAAATTACAACTTGTAGTGAGGCTAAATTCAGTTTAATAAAAGTAAAAATGTTTTCTCTAGACTAATTTGCAACCCCCAAATCTATGTATTGAAGTCCTAAACTGCAGTGTGACTGTATTTGGAGATAGGGCTTTTAGGAGGTAATTCAAGTTAAATGAGATCATTAGGGTCATCCTATAGAGTTAGAGACCTTTTAAAGAAGAGAAAGAAATCTCTCTCTCTTCATGTGCATGCACCAAGGGAAAACCACATGAGGTCACAGCAAGAAGGCAGTTGTCTTCAAGCCAGGAAGAGAGCCGTCACCAGGAACTAAATGAGCCAGAACCTTGATCTTGGACTTCCCAGCCTTCAGAACTAAGAGAAATAAATTTCTGTTAAGTCACACAGTCATGTAACATATTTTGTTACAGCAGCAATATCTAAAGTGAATCAAACAGTTTGATGAGCATTGAGTAACAAGCATAGGCCCAGATGCATGTGTGTTAGGACATTCTACAGAAGAAATGTCCAGAGCAGGATAGAAGTTAAAGTGGCTATTATGGTCCCTTTCTTCTCCAAGATTCTGTGATTTCACAAGTCTTCAGAGCCATATGGACACAGAAACACAGGTTGCTAATTGTACTACCCTTTTCTCACTATATAGAGGATGGAGACTCTTGTGTCAATCCTTATTCCCTAACAGCAGCTTCCTAGAACTGTTTTCAGAAGGATTTCTGAAGCTGTTTGAAAAAATATCCGTGATCAAAAGAGCTAATGCTTATTAGGTACTTGTCATGCACCTGGTCCTATTCTAAGTACAGTCTTTGTATTAATTTATTTTATACTTGCAACAACTCTAAGAGTTGAATCCTAGTAACATCAACATTTTAATGATAAGAATGTCAAGGCACAGACAGGGGAAGTTACTCAAGGGCCACATGGTTAGTAAATAGCAGCTCCAGACTATAAACCCAGGAGTTTGGCTTGAGAGCTTTTGCCTGTAACTGTTGCATTATAACACCTCCCCAGAAATCCATTTGCAATAATTATCATAAATGGAGAAGGTTGAAGAGGTACATGATCTGAAGTCCTTATGTTAGGATCTGCTTTGGGAGACTCTCAAACTACAACAAGTGGGCGTAATATAATTTTATTTGAGTGCCATAACTATTCAGACACAAACCAGAAAATTTTAAAGACTCTTAAATAGCTGAGTAACAGATTAGTGCCCCGTATTCCAGACATTCAAGTTAAAGTAAAATAGTGTTTGGAATGCCATCATTTCTTAGAAAATTCTGTTTGGGACCATGTTATCCCAGTTCCTGTTATAATGGCTAGTAGACAAAGGCAGTATTAGCTATTAAGCCGTATTTCTCTGGCCCTTCAGATATCCATGATTATCACAAACAACCAACTCAACTCCCTTCGTAATCAACTCCCACCCCCAGATATCTATTAATGTAAGCATCCTGGGGATTGTGTAGGCTCAGCGCCTGCCCCAGATACATCTTTCCTCCTTTAGCTCTCCCCCTCTCTTATCTGCTGCTGAATTTTCTCAGATACTTTCTTTCCCAAGTTACTGAGAGTTGTAAACCTTTCCTGCTTTGTCTTGTCATACAGCTGTGTTTGTGGAAGGTCTTATCACTGCCTTTCTCTCCTCTGGTCTAGATTTGGTTGATTTGCACAGATGTCTGTGGAGTGCTCACTCAGAAGCCCCCAAAGTTGACTCGTAATGGTGGGCTTTTCTCTCCAGACAAACACAGCACTCTCTACCATTAACCCCAGAGAATGATTCCCAATATCTCCTGGTCCTCAGTATCAGGATATTTAGGAGAGATGAACAAGTGTGAGGTACAAGCTTATAAAATCTTTCCAAGCCAAGCATTCATTGTGAATATACCTGATTTTTTTATACTACTTGAAGAAAATTCCATGCCTCCTTGTACAAGTCTCAACATGCTTCATTTTAAATTTATTTTAAATAATCCTTTCTATTAAATTGGCCTCAAGAGTCCTGCATCTTTTCTCCTTCCAATATTTCCCTGTGCTGCCTTTATTTTAGAGAAGGCCAAGGAAAAGTGATAAAAATCTACAGTCCTTGATCCTACATTTTAGAATGCAAGATGTTAAAATCAAATAAAGTAGGTCGAGACTTCTCCGTAGTTAGCAGAGACTAGCGCTTTTCCATATCAGCAAATATTAAAGTTGATAGGCAATCAAAAGTGCTATGTCTTCCTTTAGTATAAGAACATGTTATTGAGAAGCTAACATTCTATTTTTATCTCAGCCAAAGCAATAGAACAAATCCAACTCTGTGACTTTATTGCTTATGATTTTATAGATGGCTATTTTGTACATTTAAGCAGAGGCACTTTATTTTGCATTTATTTGGACAATGAATAATAGTTAAATACATTCAACTAATTAATTGTAAGCGAAGTCTGTTTAAATGCAGCCTGTGGTTGTAAAACTCAGAGGGGTTTGAAGCAATATTTAAAGTTGGAAGTTCTGATAGAACAAAATGGAAGAATGAGTAAGGAGGAATAATACTTGAATTCAAGGCTAGAGGTACATGGGGAAAACATTAAGTCCTTGGTTTATTTTAGGATAAGAGAAAGTTATGAATATCTTTCATTATTCTGGGACGTAATAGCACTCATTTGGACAAATATAATAAATTGTGTAAGTAAAATTAGATGCTACTATTCTTCCTAATAATAGCAACTCTAACATCTAGGATGTATGCTTTGTTTGTTTAATGAAAAAGAAGAATGCAAAACTTCTAAAGCAGGCTAACAGTGTTAATATAATGAATTATTTTGTAAAAATTCACCTCTCTAATAGCAATAAATGACTTTAGCAATTTACTTGTAATGTAAAGAAATGAGGTTGCTATTCATTAATGGAGAGACTCACTGGGGTGAAGGCCTTTGCTATGGGAAGGACTGTACCCTGAACCCTCCAATCTTCTATCACCTTCCAGATATGACACCTGCCATTAAAATATGAAGACAGCCATGCCTATACCTATTTGAAAATGGAATCATTGCTTGAAGAGGAAGTCATGAACTCATAGCTTACAAACTCTTGGAGTCCATGCTATTCTTAGGTGAGGAGACTCTTACTGCTATTATGCTTGAACAACAGTGGGGTCCAATCCTTCAAAGGAAGGAGCGCAGGGTTTGGAGCAGCTGGGGTGCTGGCTGCCAGCCTGGCCCTGGATATCATTCATGGCCCACATACCACTGACTATAGTTTTACATCCTTAATATCACATCTATTTGATTCAGATCTAGGACTTAGACTGGACCCACATCTCCAAGTGTCTCCAGTGGACTCATGCTCCATCCCCTGGTCATTTGACTCTTTCCTTCTCTAATTTAGACTTTAGATATGTCTCTGAACTGCCCTGTTCTTAGACTACCTGGATTCTCCCTTGGTGTTAGAACTTCCTCCCACCCCAACCAATGGCTTGCAAGTTTTGACCTCAACATCCTCCTAATCCTATTAAGAGGTTCACATCTGCTGTTTAACCTGTGCCACCCTCCGGTATCACAGGAAGTGCAGCCCTACCTGGAATGCCAGTTGACCTCCTGTGGCCTGGAAGTACTCTTCCTGATGCATTTATTTTCCTCATCACTTGGACAAAAAAAAAAGCTAAATTATAGGGTTCATTAAAGAAGGAGGAGGAGGAAGAAGATGACCATGGTGGCACACAGGAAGCAATTGTTGGGAAGGTCACGAACTTGATCATGCAGGTGACGTGGTTAAACACACTAACCTCTTGCTAGAAAAGGAAGCTCATGAAGAAGCCCCATGGGAAAGCCTCTTATCAGCTCAGACCTCCCACAATCCTGGATGAATGACTGTTCATTATACAGGAAGAAAAAGCTTTAAATTGTCCTTCTCTATCACAATAACAAGAAGTCTGATTTAAAAAATAAGAAGCAATGTCGTAAAGAACACAAACTCAAGTGCACTAAACCCTGTGTGTGGCGGGGGCAGAGCGGGGAGGGGGGGACTTGAGGCAGGACTTTGGTCCAAGATGGTTTTAAGTTTCTGGGAGCCTGAAGCTTTTACAATTTACAGAGCTCACTTTAAGAAAAAGAATATAAGATTATAAATGATAATCTAGTTATTAGAATAAATATTTATTTAGAGTGAGAGGATAAATCACAACAAGTAATACATCTTTAAAAGCTGCCAAATACCACAGTCTCTTGAGAGTCCCCTGGACTGCAAGGAGATCCAACCAGTCCATCCTAAAGGAAATCAGTCCTGAATATTCACTGGAAGGACTGATGCTGAAGCTGAAACTCCAATACTTTGGCCACCTGATGTGAAGAACTGACTCATTGGAAAAGATCCTGATGCTGGGAAAGATTGAAGACGGGAGGAGAAGGGGATGACAGAGGATGAGATGGTTGGATGGCATCACCAACTCAATGCACATGAGTTTGTGTAGGCTCCAGGAGTTGGTGATGCACAGGGAGGCCTGGCGTACTACAGTCCATGGGGTCACAAAGGGTCGGGCATACTGAGCCACTGAACTGAACTGAACTGAAATACCACAAATATTACCCAGAATAGCAATGTTTTTGATGAACTCCCTAATGTATTTCAAAACTTCTTTTTGGCTGCATATTCTCTGATTGTTTCTTCACATGACACTAATTTTGAAATATAATTTTTCTAGACAAAATATAAAATTATGAGTCTTCTAGTATTATTAACTAATATGTATTTTTATTGTCAACAATTTAGAAAAATTTTATCTTCAACACTAGTTATTGGGGACATTTCACAAATTGGGAAAATCCTGTGAAGTTTCATTGATATATAAGCTATTATACAAGTAATACTGATAGTTTTGAGTCTAAACAAACACAGGAATTCTGATAAAACTTGTTTTTACTACTACCTTTAAAAAAGTAAACAGATGGTACATTTGTAATTACATATATCCCATATTCTGGGTATATTCCTGAAAGGAGAGAAATTCCTGACCAGACATCAGTGAGAACGGAATCATCCATTTTCAATTATATGTGACTTCCGATTGGAGGATTTTCCACAGTCCCACTTCCTTTTCTACATCTTTAGAACTATTTTTTTCCCTCCAGTACCTACATATGTCCTGTGCAAGCTGCTATTGGACACATTCATGTGATGCTGTGACCTCCATGCAAGCACGGTGGTGTCACGAACCTGAGTGAGGCAGCTAGTGAACAGCAGGAGGGTGCCTGGGAGACACTGCCTCACCAGGAAGGCCAGCAGTATCTTAACTATATCTGGAAGGGCCTGGAAGCCTCATAAATACATGTCACATAAATTAAGGTATGAACAATTCCACCTCCCCTTAACGGAATCCCCAACTATATGCAGTCATATCATTACCTGACTTAAAGGGAAGTAGGACAGAGTGGAGATTGGAAAGAAGCAGTGTGTGTACACCCGGTCAGACACTCAGTTGTGTCCAACTCTGCGACCCTATGGACTGTAGACCACCAGGCTCCTCTTTCTATGGGATTTTCCAGGCAAGAACACTGGAGCACATTGCCATTTCCTCTTCCAGGGGATATTCCAGACCCAGGGGTCAAACTTGCACCTCTTGCATCTTAAGTACTGACAGGTGGATTCTTTACCACTGCACCACCTGGGAGGCCTAGAAAGAAACAGTAGCCTTAAGTATTTGTGGCTAAATTATCTTATTCATATAAATTTTACTCATGTATAGGTTCTTCTTGCAGAGCCTTGGAAGGGACCTGTGAAACTGAAGGGTACCAAAGCTTGACCTCATTAGCTTCACAGCAAATCTACTTCTGGCACCGGCTAACTTTTTCCTGAGAACTTAGGAAATACAGGATGCTAAGCCCTTCAAAAAATTAATTGACATGACAGTATTTGGAGACTATCCTTTGAGAAAAGGCATTATCAAAGATGAGATTAGTCGTGTTTAATAATTAGGGTCCTAAAACAAGGTATAGACATTTCTCTGAAGATATCAACTGTTGGGGATGGCATGGAACAGATGGCAAGAAAAATCCAAAGGATGTTGTTGTATCCCCATGGATCTTAAAGTTACCAATTGAGGAAAATTTTGATTTTCCTGTCAGAATTCAAAGTATTTTACTCAAAAAAATTTTAAACTTTTTAAAAAATACTTATTTGTCATGCAGACTGTTAGTTGCAGCATGTGAAATCTAGATCCCTAACCGGGGACTGAACTCAGGCCTCCTGCATTGGGAGCATGGAGTCTTAGCCAGTGCACCACTGGGGATGTCCTTTATAGCTTTTTAACATGAATAATGTGTTTTAAGACATGTATTTTTTATCGTATAATCTAGATTCCAGTCATTCTCAAATTCTGCTTTGTTTTTGTAAACCTTCTAGGCAGTGATCTGTATGACACTATATAACTGCTATAGTCCTGATTTTCCTGTCAAAGTCAGGATAAACCAGGAAAAATAGTCCCCACATAAAATTCTATCTTAATAAGTCTCTCTCTCTCTCTCTTTTTTTTTTTTTTTTTTTTGGCGTGCTGCCACATTATTGTCAAGGAAAGAAAATGTCCCAAGGACTGAAATAGTCGCATGTATTATGAATATAGTATTTACATTAACTGAGCCTGGGTGTCTTGTGCTGAAAGCTTAAATTCTAAAGGATGGTGAGTCCTCAGGTGATACACAGAAATTGCAGCAAATGAAGGAAACGATGGCAACAGATCCAAGCAACTGATGCTGCATGATCAAGTTTGGACAAGGTTTGAAATGACGATTATAAGATCCATGACTATTTGTTGTAAAAGAAATCACTTTTCTATTGTGAAGGAGATATATCAAGATACCATGAATCTCTATAGGAAAATGAGATTCTCTTATTGAATGAAACTGTGAGGTGTGGAGTCAAGAAGTTAAGATTCTGACTCTGAATGTAGCATAATAGAAGCATAAGTCACCAGGGCAGTGTTCTAAGGCATATCCTTTGGCCTCTCAAAAGCCTACCTCCAGTTATTGAAGGTACTAGATTTGCCTCATATATTTGTCTATTCCTTTTATGTATAACTAAGACCTTGTTGAAGAAACATAGGGCTGAAAAATACTGAATAAGGGTTACTTAATTTATTTTTCTTTAGTATAAAAATTTATCTAATTTTATATAGAAAAGGTATATTATACTCTTAAAGATTTATAGAAATGGAGATTCAAAATCATGTTCAAACAGAATCCCAGTGTTTACACTGTTCACTTCAAAGATGAATTTATCCATTGAACTATCTTACAGTATAATCTTGAGTCTTGTTTCTTTCTTTCTATAAGATACAAAGCTTATTCATAATCCTTTGCACACTAACCATTCACACAATTTGCTAAACTCACTCTCCAAGTTCTGTATTTTCTTTGACCGGAAAAAGTCAAGTTCCTTTGATGTTTTCTAATATCACTCTTAATCCATTTTTTATGACTCGTCTCTTAATTTGATCCCTCCTTATTCATGCAGCTCAGTTTAGTGTCATCTTATATAAAAATGTACTATTTTATCAGTCAGGAATATTTTTTGCTGGCAAGTAACAAAGACCTCAATGAACAGTAGCTTAAACAGGAAAGGAGTTACATTGTCTCATGAAATAAGAGGGTAGGAGTAGGTAGAACAGGGCTGGTTAGTTAATCAGTGATGTCATTAAGTATGAAAGAGCTTTTTCTCCCCTCTCCATTCTTCCCTCTCTGATTTCTTAGAATCAGACCTTTCTCAACATGTTTTTTATCTCATGGTCAGGAGTAGACTGCTGCACTTCTGGGCGTATGTTCACACAAAGAAAGAGGCAGGAAGGAACCAAAATCCTCTCAACAAAAGGTGAAATCTGATTCTCTACCCACTGAGTCTAGATTGGCCTTGTCACTTGCCATGAGCAACAGAACATGAAGGAACTGTAGATATTTCACTTACAAGCCTTGGCCTCAAGAAGTGCTGCATTCCTTCATTCTCTTTTGGAAATCAGCATTGATGGCATTGAAACAGCCTATTGAAAGGCCATGTAGAAAGAGACTAGCTATCTCAGTCGGGGCTACACTAAATGGTTAAGACCTCAACTGATCCATGACTAGCCACAGACGCATGAGCATGCCAGCATAAATTACAAAGCACGCATTGCTGATTTGTCACTACACTGGTGACCTCAGGAATCACAAGCTAAACAAATAGTTAAGAGACACTAAGCTTGGGCATATTTTCTTATGCAGCAAAAGCTAACTGATACACATGGACTCTTGCAAGTTGCACTATTCTTACTCCATATCAAGTAATAATTATTGACCTAGACTAATTAATTTCTATTCTGGATGAACACTTACATTTCATTAGTCATCAAAAGAAACTGAGTGGTAATTTTAGCTTCTTTCTGAAAAAATCCTTTTTACTAGTTGTGGACAAGATAATAATGAGCCCAAGTGAATTCCTCTTATGCATATTTGTACATGGTCCCATAGTTTTTGCTCAGGTTAATTCCAGGCTAATTCTAGGAGAGCAAGTTGCTAAGGACAATCACTCTTTCTTACCTTTAGTTGTTGCCGTGTTGGTGACAACTATCAACTTTCAGAACATAGCTATCAAACTCTCTGAGCCATCTTAAACCCTCTCTCTGGTTGGCTTGAAGTAAAGAGAGAAATACCTCTCCAACACCTTAGTAAACAGTGGGGACTCACAATACACCCAGTGACTCCAAAAGTCTCTCTATAATCTCCAATACTCTCACCTGTTGGGGTGTTGGGCTTAAAATCTTTTTGCTGGTTTTTAATTACTTCTCTTGCAAATCCAATCCCATGGTTTCTCACTTCATATCAAAATGTGGCACCTATTTCCATTTCGTCATCCTATACACTGAGATAAAGTACTCTCAACATGCAGATGTTTAAGTCAAATACTGAGTCATTCAGGGCTAGAAGTCAAGAGGAGCAGAAGTTAGGCAACTGCTTCCTAGAACCCAGAACTCAACAGAAAGTATGCCACTTCTTACCTCACAGTCACAAAACTCTGAATTAATTTGATCATCATCCTTATCACTTGAGAGTCAAAGCTACCTGAAGAACTATAAACAAAATACATCAAACACCAGTGAGAAGGTTGCTAAAAGCTGAGATGCAGGGTGCAGCAGGAAGCAGCTGCCCTACAATGTCTGTTCTTATTTAACATCTTCATTCATAAGCCAGAATAGGGAGCAGGCAGCATGCTGATGACATTCACAGTTGGTACTCATTTGGGAGATATTATGAATACCAGGGATATCAGAAAAATGATACAAAAGGACCTAGAGAAGGAATAACAATGAGACTTGACTTTGAAAATGCAAAGCGATGAGTCTGAATATGAAAAAGAAACCTTCAACATTTAAATAAAGGAAAGAAAACTAGAAGTCAATGTTGAAAGTGACATGAAGTTGGATAATGGAGTTAAATTTTAAAATGGGCTCTTTGAAATATAGCAGGAAAATTACTAGTATATTTCTTAATCTCTGGTTTTTGAGAGATGAATTAGATACTGTTACTATGTGGTCTCATATTCCTAACATCACATTATTTTTATAAATTACTTTTTGATTTGTCTATTCTTTTCTATCAGATCAGACTCTAAGTTTCTTGAACGCAGGGATTGGCATACACTCATTGTAAATCTTGTCCTGCCATAGTGACTGGCACATAGTAGGCATTGGATAAAGATTTCCTGGGGCTTCCCTGGTGGCTCAGTGGCAAAGAACCTGCCTGCCAATGCAGGAGACATGGGTTCTATCCCTGGCTCAGGAGGATCCCCTCGAGAGGGAAATGGGAACACACTCCAGTATTCTTGCCTGGGAAACCCCATGAACAGACGAGCCTGGAGGGCTCCAGTCCAGGGCTGACAAAGAGTCAGACAGGACTTAGTGACTAAACAACATCAAAGATTTCTGGAAGGTAAATGAACTACTTCCAGCATCATCTCTTTTTATGGAGTGAGGTGATAAAATGTTGTAACACTTTGATTTCAGGATCCCATGAGAAAAGCATGAGCAAGAGAGTTATGAATCATAAATAATAACAGAATGCTGCCTTTCATTTGTAATAACCATTAGAAGAGGAAAAAAAAAGACTAATTCTCATATTCAAAAGGGATGAAGGGTATCAATTCCTAACTATGGAAATAAAGCATTTGAGAAATGTAAACCTCTGTCTGATTTATAGAAAATATTTATGTCATTTTACCATTATGTTAGACATATAAGTCATGGTAGCACAGAATGTAGAATGTGAAAGTTTACAACAGCAGCTTTTGGAAGATGATTTTGGGAACTTTACTGATCCTCAAAACTTTTTCAGGGAGTCCACAAGGTTAAAATTATTTTCACATTGTACTGTAAAGTTATTTGTCTCTTTTATTCTCTTTTAAGTGTATAATGGAGTTTTCTAGAGGCTAAATAAAGTGATCACATCATCACCCAAATGACTAATGAAATGTTTGCTTGTATATTTTAATGATTTAAAATTTTTCACAGCTTGAATTTTCAATGCAGTAAATATCAATAGATAAGAGAAGTAAAATCTTTTGGGAGCCCTTAATAATTTTTCAGAATGTAAAGTAGTCCTGATACCAAAAAAAAAAAAAAAAAAAAAAAGAGAGAGAGAGAATTACTAGCTTTGGAGTCAAACAGGTATAGGTTATAACTGACTTCCAAGTTATTTACCTTTTCTAAGCCTTCCCATCCTGGGCAAAAAGAGTGATATTTACCTCATGGAGTTGTTGTGAGGATTAAATAAGAAAATATGGGCACACAACAGTCTCAGGGTTGAGTACACAGTCAAGTCTTAATAAGTGGTTTATCATCATTGTAAAGGAATGATAACAGGAAGTAACTTCCAAGAGCGTTTTTATGACCTTTTGGAAACCAAATTTTCTTTGTAGTACTCCATCGATCCTCCAAGGAGAGGAGAGGAGAGGAGGTGAGAGGGCAGAGTTTCATTCCCCCTCCTTGAAATCAATGAGAAATTGATGATTCTGTTGCTTCTGACTTCTAGAGGGTATAGGTTCATTTATCTCAGACCTGCTGCTAGAAGCTCCTGGGTGTAAATCAGAACAGGAAACAGATGATGTCTCCCTTCTGGTGGTTGAGCAGGAGGTCATCAATTTCAAGCAGGAGGAGCAAAGGGCTCGATGCTTCTGACCAATGGTCTCACAGAGACAAATCTCTGCCACTGACAGTGGTCCCATGTGGAAGTTATCAGAACTATGCTTTTTCCTTTCTTAGAGATATCTCTTTCCCGAGAACTACTGCATTCCAAACTATAATACTAATACAAATGTCATAAAGGTAATGAAATTTACATTTCTCTAATACTTCCCAATTAACAGTTTCATATGCAGAGATCTAGGACACCAGAGCTAGAAGGGTCTTGCTGATTATTTGAGCAAGGCCTCAAATAGACAATTGATATGGAGAAAATGGGACTCAGACAATTTAAATTACTTGTCCATGATTATACAAATAATGGAAGAACCATGATTTTTAAAAAAATTATAATAACAATGACATATGTTACTATTATATGATGATATAATATAATGATATTATATATGATATTATTTATTACAACCAATTGTGCAGATGAAGGGATTTAGGGTTAGTTGTTTCCCCAGAGTTAACTTACTGACTAAGCAGCATGGCCAAGATTTAAGTCTAGGTCATCTGAGGGGACTTCACCACTTCATCTACAGAATTACTGTCATATTGCTTAAGGCTTACTTCCCAGAAAATCAATTGTGAAGAATAATGATTCTAGAAATGCTTGTAGTAGTATACCTTTCCTTCCTCTATCAAACATTTTAGTCCTGCAGCATGTTCCTGTGTCTCAAGAGCTCTCAGTGTGTCCCTAACTAGGACCCTACTGGGAAGAATGAGTCTGTTCTTGGGAGGCACTAATACCACTGAAGAGTTGATCTTCCTCAGGCAACACTGATGACCTAATGCAAGAAGCCTGCTCAGAAACCTTTCCTCTGCTATTTTCTGCTGTAGTGGAATACCCCCTGCCACCTGTTCATTTACAATAGACTTCTGAAGACCTTTACTAAGACAGAAATGTTATTTTGTCAGTGTGATGCATTAATTTATGCATGCATACCATTATTCATACCCATAAACTGGTGCTTCCTATGAATGTAGATTGATTCTGTACTGAGGTCAAGAATGGATAGGTGATTATGAGAGCTATAGTGGTGGCAACAGAAGGGCGTTGGGTATCAAGGGAAGCCTTATCATAGTTCCTTCTACTCTGCACTTTTTCAGAGATAATGTCCTTCAGTCTCCAGAGCTATCAAAGCTGGCTCATTTGCATCCATTTGCATGGGTCCTTTTATATAGCTCTATCCCAGACCTTTTCATCAATCCTTCAGTCTTGTTTTTTCCAGTTCGCTAGCTAATCAGGCAAGCTTCCCAGGTGGTACTAGTGGTAAAGAATCTGTCTGCCAAAGCAGGAGACAAGAGATGCAGGTTCGATCCCTGGGTCAGAAAGAACCCCTGGAGGAGGGCAGGGCAACTGACCCCAGGATTCTTGACTGGAGAATCCCACGGACAGAGAAGCCTAGTAGGCTACAGTCCATGGGGTCGCAAAGAGTAGGACATGAGTGAAGCAACGGAAAGTGCATGCACAGCCAAACAAGCAGCCCATTTGTTCTGCCCAGAAGTCATTGAATATTCAAACCCCGGGCACCTCTCCTCCACACCAAGCGTATGGCCCATTGTAATACACTACCTGCAGCTCTATGCACTGCGAGGGCTTCAGGCTCACCCACTGCGTAGCCATTATGCAGCCGCAATTTACTTCAGCAAGCACCGATATGTCCTGCTAACACATCTGTGAGCTGTGTCTAAACTACACAGCAGAAGAGCGATGGAGGCTTTGCTGGAGCCCAGTACCTGGTAAGACAGCTGGTCATACTGGTAGTGGCTGAGCCAGGCAGTGGAAGCTGGGGGACAGGAGAAGTTAAATCAGTCTGAATGGGTGCATACATTGAGTTATATACAATTGTGTAGAGTGTTTCACAAAATCATTTGACCATAGAACCAGTCTTATTAACATCTTGAGGATCCAGAATTTTGTTGAACACATTTCAGGATGAATTGCTCTAAGCATAGTTTTCTTTTATGTTTGAACTACATGGAGGAATCAGTAAATATCTTCCTGATATTGTGAAAGATCTTTATGTTTGTGGGTAGCTCCTAATTATGATAGGAGACGTATTCATGAACACGAGGCTTTGATTCAGAACCCTTCTCTGTTTCTTATAAACTATGTGATTTTGAGTAAGTTATTTGACCTTCTGAGTTTCAATTTCTCAAGTATGAACAATAATATCTACCTTGAAGAATTTTTGCTATGAACTTACTAAATGGCAACCCTTATCATCATGATTACTAGGTAATCAATGAACCACTCTATTAGTCAGGATTCAACCAGGTTGTGCTACAATAACAAGCCAATCCCCAAACCCCATGGCTTAACACAACAACTATAGGGCTACTGTCCATAGAGTCACAAAGAATCAGACACAACTGAGCTTCTGAGCAAGGTGGATATAGTGGAAGTCCAGGGAATGTTTGTTGAAGGAATAAAGCAAGAAACAAAAATAACAACGATGTATGTAGAGCATTGTTTCTATGTGCCAAGAACTGATTTACACACATTTTCCTTGTTAAATGACTAAATAGACACATGAGACATAAGGTTGACTCTAGGTACTGAGATCACTGTACTTTTACAAAATTTTAATAAAATATTAAATCTTTCCTCCCCCTTCCTTTGTAGCATCAGTTTAGAGAGGATGATTCTAAAGCCCCCAAGTCCTACATTTGGTTGCCTCATTTAAAAACTATTCAAAGGAATTTGACAACGGCATTAGGTGTCTCCATTACGGCTTCATACTTCAGCTAATGTGAGCTCTCTTTCAAGTCCGAATCTAAAAGTCCAGGTGCATCTTAACTCTGAATCCTTTGAAGTTTACCCATCCTTATTTAATGTGATAATGCAATCTATATATTTAGAATCCATTTGAGGGGCAGTAAAGGGAAAACGGCACACCAAAGGAAAGATGAACTGCTCTCCGGGGTGAAATCTATCTTGCACACGCATTTATCTTAGGCAGACACTGTTGTTTAAACTAAAAATAATCATAGCCAGTTCTGTGACATTAACCTGCTTAGTTACTCCTGCATAAAACCAGGAATGAAAAGGAGGGCAAAGGTTGGCAGTGAGTCTGATGATTATTTTATGTCTATGCTCACACTGCTTCAACCTGCCTGGAGGAAAATGTGCCTATGTGTTAGATACGTGGATTTCTCAAGTTATAATTAATATACTTGGGCTGTTGTTACCCATAAGAGATTAGAATGTTCAATAATCTCTTGCATACTCCAACCATGCAGCCAGATTACCACATAATGCTTGGAAAGAACTTTGCCGTGACCATCAGCTCCTAGGCTTTATCCAGAGGACTCCTTAATCATTTTTTTTTCCTTGTCCTTCACTACCTTCTAAATGGGTAAACTGGTAAACACATGCATAGTTCTAATAGGTATTCATCTACCCACAAAGAACTCAAATCCTGGAAAATGACAAAAGAGAAGCATGCTCATTCAGAAAAATTAAGGGGAGGGGAATTAGCATTGAGACTGGGGGTGGGGGTGGATAAAAAGAAGCTAAAAAGTAGAAGTCACATAATGAAAAAAGGAAAAAGGTTAAAGCCTTTTCAAAATTCATCTGCTGGTTCTTAAGAATGCCTCAAGGATTAGAATAGATATTAGTCACATTCACACCAAATATGAGGAAATCAGCCTGAGGATATTCCTTCTTTTTCTTCCTCCAGAAACAAGCAATTATTTCTTATCTATTGGGGGAGATCACTGAGAAGGGGCACCCAGGAAACAACAACAGCAACAACAACAAAAATACCAAAACCCCGAGGAAGTAATCTTTCACACTTCAAACAATTCTCATGGCTCTGTTATCATGAAGCAATCCTGTAAGGCAGTCTTAAAATCTTTTGAATTCTTCCTTACTGAGTTTCCCACTTCAAACAGGAAGCAGTTGAAATTTCTTATAACAAAATGAAAATGATCAAAAACTAAGCAAAATGGATGTTGTTTGTTTAACAGTCGATCTGTTCAGACTGCAACAGACAAAATGAAGCTAAGAAATCTCAAGCAGTTCCATTTTGTGTGGTAAATAGCTCAAGTGTCTCCCTACACCGTGTTTCACCACTGAGGTTTCAATGTGGAGTCAGGGATACTTTGCTTGGCTTCTTTGATGGATTCAGATGCCCCCTTTTGTGTTCCCATGGTTCTGTGTACTTGTCTTTTGTAACACTACCTACCACCAGAATTTAACATTTACTCGTGTGATTGTTTTAGTAATGTTTGTGTTCCCTTCTCATTTGGATCACTTGCTGCTGCTGCTGCTGCAAAGTCGCTTCAGTCGTGTCCGACTCTGTGCGACCCCATAGACGGCAGCCCACCAGGCTCCCCCATCCCTGGGATTCTCTAGGCAAGAATACTGGAGTGGGTTGCCATTTCCTTCTCCAATGCATGAAAATGAAAAGTGAAAGTGAAGTCGCTCAGTCGAGTCCGACTCTTAGCGACCCCATGGACTGCAGCCTACCAGGTTCCTCTATCCATGGGATTTTCCAGGCAAGAAGAGTACTGGAGTGGGGTGCCATTGCCTTCTCCTTGGATCACTTAGGACAGCAGATATGGCCCTTCTTGGCTCACCATTGTGACCCCATCTCCAGGTACAGGTCCTGGTAAATGTAGCTGTGCAATGGCTCTGTGCTGGATGCATGTATTAATGAAGGCAGATTAAACTGTTAATCAGTCCAGGTTAAAGTCTGGGACACTGAGGACCTCTATCCTCCTCTTCACCTCTTTCATCTGATTTCCACATGCTTATTCCATGAGCTTTTACCTAGGACTCTGTCTTCCGTAATTTTTTCTAATTTATATAAACTTCATTTTAAAAAAACACTTTTATATTTATAGAAAAGTTGAAAATATAATACAGAGAGTTCCCTGTTAAATCCTAAACCTAGTTTCCCATTAATAATACAGTATAATAATATTTATTACAATTAATGAACCAATAGTGATATTGTTAACTAAAGTCCATTCCTTATTCTGCCAATGCAGGAGATGCCAGAGACTCAGGTTTGGTCTCTGGGTCAAAAGATCCCCTAGAGGAGGAAATGGCAACCTACCTAAGTATTCTTGCCTGGGAAATCCTATGGACATAGGAGCCTAGTGGGCTACAGTCCATGGGGTGAAAAATAGTCTGACACGATTGAGCGACTAAGTGCGCTCATTCCTGATTCAGATTTCCTTCGTTTCTACATAATGTGCTCTTTTTCATTTCCAGTTTCAGGGCCCCATCCAGGACACCATGGCACATTTAATTACCACATTTCCTTAGGCTCTTCTTGGCTGTGACAGTTTCTCAGACTGTGCTTTTTTTTTTTTTTTTTTTAGTGACCTTGACAGTTTGAGGAATACTGGTCAGGTATTTTGTAGACTAACCTTCTGTTGCGATTGGGCTGATATTTTTCTTGTAATTAGACTGGGGTTATGTATTTGAGGGAGGAAGACCACAGAGAAGTATTATGTTCATCACATCCTGTTGAGTACATTTATCACCGTGACAGTCACTGAGATTGCTGACTCCATCATCTGGCTGAGGCTGTGTATGTTTGCTTTCTCCACTGTGTGCAGCTGTACTTCAGTGATTTGGGAGCTATGCTCCGTATTCTGGGCTTCCCTTGTAGCTCAGTTGGTAAAGAATCTGCCTGCAATGCAGGAGACTAGGGTTCACTTCCTAGGTCGGGAAGATCCCCTGAAAAGGAAACGGCAAAGCACTCCAGTATTCTTGCCAGGAGAATCCCATGGACAGAGGAGCCTGGCAGGCTACAGTCCATGGGGTCACAACAGTCAGACATGACTTTGCTCCATATTCTAGAAAGTGAAATACCTAATATTATTTGGAATTCTTTGGCATGGGGAACTTGCCTATTCTTCATTTATTTATTTATTAATTACTTTATATCAATGTGGCTCATGGATATTTATTTCAAATCTTAGGTAATAACCCAGTACTACTTTATTTATTTTGTTGCTCAAATTGTTCCAGCTCTGCCCACTGGGAGCTCATTCAGTTTGTTCCTGTGTCTCTTTGACACACCCTCACCATTGTGAGGCTCTTGTTTGTTTTTGGTTTTTTAGCACTTACTTTCTGGCACTCCAGACTCATCTTGTATAGTTCCCATCTTATTCCTGGACTCAGTCATTTCAGCTGTTTCTTCAAGGAATTTTTGTTCCTTTTGCTGTGGAGTGGTCTGAAACCAAGGGCTGCCTACTAGGTGTGCTCATTTTGCTTCTAGGCTATCTCAGCTGAGACAGCAAGGACATATATGTGTGTCTTGATTTACAGATACGTGTATATCTATACATATTTTTATATGGAACCATTTCTATCTATGTTAAGCTAAACATGACTTCATACTGATGTCTCAAATTCTGATACGTTGCAACATGGATCACTCCAGCCTCTACCCTGTGTGTATCTGTAAACTTCCACTCCAGCAGTGATAAGCTTGGCTTCCACCATCCACCATCCATTAACTTCATTGTTCAATTCCAGTCCACACATATAGCAATATCAGAATTATTACCTGATACCCCTGTGGCATATGGCCTTATCAGCTAGAATGCAGTGCTTATCTACAGCTTCTTTTGCCTTTAGTTTTATATTCTATTCATTCCCAAAGCACTTTTCTCCTATCCCCACCAGTGAGGTGGTTTTAAACATTTGCAATACAGATTACTGTGTGACAGTCTGCTTTGTATCCCATGACTACTAGACCTTCTAAAATGATTTTTAAAATAATTTACAAAAATTAAGGCTCACTCTTTGTGCTGTAAAATTCACTTGATAAATATATAAGGTCTTGTATCCATAATTGCAGTATCATAAATACAGAGTAGCTTCATCACCCTAAAAAATTTCCCATGCTTCACTTATTTAACCCTTCCTCGTCTTTTCCCTAGGAAATGGTAACTCGCTCTAGTATTCTTACATGGGAAACCCCAAGGATAGAGAGGCCTGGTCGGGGGTTGCAAAGAGTCAAACATGACTTAGCCACTGAGCTTGCATACATACACCTCTTTCCCCTGAATTCCCTGCAATCGCTGATGTTTTTGTTACCATTACTAGATTTTTTTCCTTTTCCAGATGCCATGTAATTAGAATCATATAGTGTATAGTTTTCTTAAACTGGCTTCTATCACTTGGTTATATGAAGTTTACATCCATCTGTGTCCTTTTGTGGATTGACAGCTCATTTCTTTTTATTGCTGGGCAACATTTCATTGTCTAGATGTGCCACAATTTGCTTATCCATTCACTTATTTAATGAAAGACATTCTGGTTGCTTCCAAATTTTGGCCATTATGAATATTCTCTTGCAGATTTTCATACCAACATAATTTTCAGATCACTTGAGTAAATACGTAGGAGTGCAACTGCTGGATAGTAGCTCCAGTAACTCAATAACTACCGACTAAATTTCACTGTAGTGTTAGTGTTAGTCACTCAGTCGTGTCCAACTCTGAGCGGCCCCAAAGACTGTAGCCCCAGGCTCCTCTGTCCATGGGATTCTCCAGGTAAGAATTGGAGTGGGTTGTCATTTCCTTCTCCAGGGAGCTTCCTGACCCAGGGATCAAGCCCAGGTCTCCTCCACTGCAGGCAGGTTCTTTACAATCTGAGCCACCAGGGAAGCTGAAAATCTCACTGAGGGGTTAACTAAAAACATATGTTTAAACCAAGACTTAATGAATATTGATTATGTTCTAAGCTTTTCACCAAGGTACTTTTACATCTTGTATTTATTCATTCCTTCCACCAATATGTATTAATATTGAGTCTCTAGTAAGTATGGCCAGACTCTTATAGGCTCTGGAGATACAGCCATAAACAACAGCCATGATGATCCTCCCTGCAAGGAGCATTCATTCTAGGTAAGGGAAACATATCATAAACAAATAAATAAACAAATATGTAAAATGGCAAGTAAACCTGAGTGTTTATAAAAGGTATGGCAGGGTAAGGTAGACTAAGGGCTATATTCTGTGATGGGTGGATTATAAAAGATTTCACAGACAAGGCTAACATTTGTCCAGATACTTAACTGAAGTGAGAAGATAGGTAAGGAATAATTACAAGTATGTGCCAAGGCCCTGAGACTGCACCAAACCTACTATGTTCACATTTTAGAAAGATCAAGGAGGCCAGTGTGGATAAAGCCAATGAGAGAAGAGGGGAATGTGAAATGCTGAGGTGATAGAGAAAGAAGTTAGGAGGACAGATTCTGTAGGGTCCTTAGACCATGGTGAGCACCTTGCATTTAATTCTGAATAAGATTTGAAGCCACTGGAAGGTTTGAGCAGAGGAAAGAGCTGATCAGCCAAACACTAGCAATGACTCCCCTGTTTTTTCACTCAGATAAACGCCAAGGACTCATCCACAAAGTTATGCTGGAGCAGCTCACCAGAAAATGTCAAGTGCCGTAGGATTCCAGCAACATCACTGCACAGGACTGGTAACACCAATTTCATTTGAGGGAGGGAAGGGCATCTGATCCCTATGAGTGCAGCCACAATGCCATAACAGGCACTTAAAATATTTATTTATTTATTTAGGTTGCATTGGAGCCTTATTCGCAGCACGCAGGATCTTTCTTTGAGGCTTTCAGACTCTCTAGTTGTGGCGCACAGGCTCAGAAGTGGTGGTTCTGGGGCTTAATTGCTCTGTGTCAGGTGGGATCTTAGTTCCCTGACCAGGGATCAAACCTGCATCCCTGCTAGGTGTGCTCTTAACCACTGGACCACCAGGGTAGTCCCCTACAAAACCATTTTAGAATGTCTTTTGTTCTTCAGTGTGCCATCATGTGTGTGTTCTCACTTATATTCTGTGTGTTAAGCAAGGAAGGCAAAATCCTGTTAAATTCAAGGCAATGGAGGCATAATAATTTTTAAAATGTTAGCTAGCAGCTATGAATGAACACTTACTATATGCCAAGCATTTTCTAGCCATATGTATGTGTATATTTTAAACTACTTAGTCTTCCTCCAAAACTCTATGAGTTGTGACATTTTGTAGATGAGGAAACTGAGGAACAGAGAGATGGTGAATCCTGCTCAGTGGCACATAGCTGAAAAGTGATAGGGCCAGAATTCATCTGGTCTGTCTGGCACCTTAATTGGCTCAAGGTCACATACAGTGTAGACGAGAGAGTTGGTTCTCAGTTTTCTGTCCAGAGCAGCGATTGCAACTCGGTTCACTCACACTCATTCCAGACACTTCTCTTGGGACACCCCTCTTGCATCTCTGTTTATGTTTTTCAGGTGATGGAACTTTACTCCTGATTCCAGAAATGAGTATATATGACTCAGTTTTGGCCAGCTCTCCTGGTCAGAATGACTGATAAAAGAATGGGCATGTGTCTCCAGGTTGCCAAAAACAAACAAACAAAAAAAATCACTTTGAAGACTTTTCTTTTGAGGAAGAGAGGATTTTTATTTTCACTCTGCAACTATTTGCAAGGAAATGCTGTCAATCATATCAGAGGAGGGGGAGATTCCACTGCGATGTACCTGAGTCAGGAGGAATGAAGAGTCATTGAACTTGGTTGGGTCCCTGGATCCACCTGTGCCTGCTCCTGAACTCTTCCATCATTTGAGTCAATAACTTCTCCTTTTTCATAATCCAATAAAATTTAGATTTTACTTATTTGTGACAGTGGATTCTGATGAATATAAACAAATTGCTGAGTTGGTAGTAATAATGTAGCCATAGATAAAGGCTTTAGTTTTCAAACATTGAGTTCTGACCCCCTAACTCTACTGGCACATGTGGTTTAGGGAACACTGGAGAGAGAGAGGCCTTAAGCTGGAATTGACTACTCCGATCCAAATTTTAACCCTAGCTTCTAGTACTTGAGTAGTCTGTGAGCAGGCCACGCACTCCCTGAGCTTTGTTCTGTCCCATAGCAAAAGAGGAATTATGCAAAATACCTTGAGTGTCATAAATAAATGAGATGACATACATGAGAGTATCTATTAGATTTGCTGGCATATCTTAGGAGCTTGATGAACATTAGCTGTCTGTCAGCAGCACTGTTCTAAGAACAATTTAGATTTGCAAGTTTTCTGAATTGTAAGACTAAGTTTCAGCCTCCACCATTTGTGCAAACACTGGACCAAACATTGTACCAGGAGGTTAATATAATGTGAGCATAAGATGTCTATTTTATCTATGAGGGAAAAAAGGCTCAGACAGGCAAAGAAACTCAACAAAAGACAAATAGTTTGTCAGAAACTTAACTGAAGGACAAACATTTTGTAAGTGACAGAATCAGGATTTGAATCAGTCTCTGGTGATGCTTTGCTGACAAAGGTCCATGGAGTCAAAGCTATGATTTTCCCAGTAGTCATGTATGGATGTGAGAGTTGGACCATAAAGAAAGCTGAATGCCGAAGAATTGATGCTTTCCAATTGTGGTGCTTGAGAAGACTCTTGAGAGTTCCTTGGACAGAAAGGAGATCAAACTAGTCACTCTTAAAGGAAATCAAACCTGAATACTCACTAAAAGGACTGATGCTGAAGCTCCAATACTCTGGTTACCTGATGTGAAGAGCTGACTCATTGGAAAAGATCCTGATGCTGGGAAAGACTGAAGGCAGGCGGAGAAGGGGAGGACAGAGAATGCAATGGTTGGATGGCATCACCTACTCAATGGATATGATTTTGAGCAAATTCTGGGAAATGGTAAGGGACAGGGAAGGCTGGAGTGCTGCAGTTCATGGGGTCACAAAGAGTTGGGCATGACTGAACGACTGTGGTGACTGAATGTATACTTTTTCTTCTGCACTGAGATTTTCTCCAAATAAACTGGCTCATAGTCATCACAAATCAAGATATTAGGCTAAAGATATCTCCTGACTAAAGCATGTATCCAAGGGGACTTCCCTGATTGTTCCAGTGCTTAAAATTCCGAGCTTCCATGCAGGGAACTTGGGTTCAACCCCTGGTTAGGAAACTAAGATCCACGATGCCACATGGCACAACCAAAAGCGAAAAAAAAAAAAAAACGAAAACCAAAAAACACACACCAGAAAAACCCCAAACAAATAAAGCAGGTGTTCAAAGTGGCCAAATGTACCTCGATTCAACTGAAAATCAGAAAAAGTTGGGAGGGCACCTTTTTTTTTTTTTTTTTCACTTTAGAGAAGATGCTAGAAAATCTGTACCCTTAAAGTCTAACCATTAACTCAGTAAAAGTGAAGAAAATGTTTCCCTGAACACAGTTCTCATTTTTCTTCCAAAAGAAATGGGGAAAAAAAAACCACATTTCTTCATCAAACTCTCTCTTCTCATTCCCAATCAATCTTAATGTTTAAAAGCATCATCTGAATAATCAAAATGGGCATTGTGGAAGAGGCATGATACAAGAGGACAATTGGTTTTATACTTGCCATGGTTCTCAGGCCTCAAAGGCTTGATGCTTTAATGAGGGAGATGGTAATATGCAGCTAAAGAGTTCATTCATTGCTATTTGTTCATCAATAATAGATAATTTCACTTAGGAAGGCTAAGTGACCCATGCCTTATTTGCCCAGTGTGGTTTTGTAGTCTAAAACACACCCAGAAGACAACTGCATTCTTCCCTCCCTGCAGACATCCTCTCGAACCAGAGTCTTGTTTTTGCTGCTATGCTGTGTAACTGGAACTGCAATTTAATGCAATTTCTCGTCCATTTCACTGATTGCAACTATTTAGTACATTCTCAAAGAAAGATGATTACAACTGGCTGGTTCTTAATGCTTAATTTATTTACATGCATGCCTGCTACAGAGTTATTTCATTCATCTCCCAAATGATGGCATAAAATCATTGAAAAATGATGGGCAATAAACATGGCTATTCCGCCACAGTCCTCAGTGGCAAATAACACCCACCGTTGCTCCTAACATTGGTTGACCTGAGTTCCGTTGCTCTTAAAACCCAGCCATAATGAATGCAGCACAGACATAAAATGCCTTTATTGCTACTTTGTTCTGACAACACTTGCACAATAACAGATTTTCTTAGTTAAAATAAAACTCGTACCAAATTGACGTTTTTTTCGTGTTGGTAACTGAAGCAAAACCACATTCCTTCTTTAATTTTTTTCCTTTCTCTTTCTTTTCTTTTTGAAAGACTGTCATATTAGCTGGAAGAAAGGCTGAATTTGGGGAACCATGACTGCATTCTAATTGTCTCTTCTGTTGTTGCCTGGGCTGGGCTATTCACATTAAGCTGAACAAATGCCACATTTGCATTTCTGATAAGTGCTAGCATTTTTTGCATTTCTTTGGCAATTCTCACTTCAGTTGAGAGTACCTGAAAAGTCACCTAAATTAGTCTACCAGGATAGCTCATCATCTCATCAAAATTGGGAGGAGAAAAAAAAAAAATAGGATTTTCCTCCAAATTGCAAAAAGTCTTGAATCAGCAAAAAGGACTCTGCCCTCTTTATTAGAGGATTAGAATAAGAATGAGACAATAAAGTGAAAACAGGCAGAATGGGTATTTTCTTCTTCTTTTTTTTTCTAACAAAATGGCAGAGGCAAGTTGATGCCAGCAGTTGGAATTAGCTCACATGCCTGGTAATAGAATGCATCACTGAGTACACTCCTCCTACTACTTCTTATCTAAACAGCATCCAACAGCCTCCCCTTCCTTCATTTAAAAAAATGCTGCCTCTCTACTTTCAGCCAAAAAAAAAAATAATAATCCATATCATGCTGCCTCTTTCAAATCACGTTATTATGTTATTATAAATAAAGATTAGACATTTCCTATCAAGGAGGTTGCTGAAGGACTGTCATGAAAGTACTGTTTGTACTGCAATTGTTGGAACTTCTGATGATGTTTGGTTCCCTAAAAATGGCAGAGAGGAAAAATCTAAAAGCAGCCGAGCATTCCATCCCCAATCCCATGACCTCCTTCCAGAATATAATCATCACTGTTAGGTATTCAAACTTGGTTCTGATAAAAACTAAAATGACTTTTGAAAGTTAAACAGCAAACAGACAAGCAAGAAGGAGTCCTAATTTCATGAGAATTGCCTATTTCATTTATTTTCCTTTTTTTTAATTCAGTTTTCAAAGGATTCAGATTCAGTATGAGACAGCAGCTCTGGGTTCACTGAAATGTAGGGGCACATCTGACTTTCCATCCTCAATTAGTCTGAAAGAAGAGCAGGATTTCCTTTATCATAACTATGAATGTCTCAGTTACTCAAAAAAACATACAAAAAACCTGCCCACAATTTTGTCTACAAGTCTGATCACAGTAAGGGCATGGTTGTCTTTGAAACAAGATGAGATGATAAGATTGTAGCTATTCAGTCTAAGACAGAATTCTTCAAATGAGAAAGCGGAAAGAAAATAAAAGAGAGAAAAGTCTGGATAGTTCAGATTCCTTTATAGAGGGAAAGATAATTCTGATGGAGAGCATAGGGAAGAACAAAGAACTGGGAAGTTGATTATCAAATCCATGCTTTAAATCCCCTCTGTCTCACTAGCTTGGCATATCCACACCATCTGTCCTTAACCTTCTATTCCTCTTCTGTCAGGGTAAGGAATGCTCCAAAATGACCCTTCTCACTTGGCAGGAGAAGTGACCAGTCCCCACACGAGCCTGGGCACCGATGTTTCAGCCCACTGACAAACATGTGCACATTACTTAGAGGGAGGCTATAGATCAGAATTCCCTGGTGTTTGGGGTTGAACATAGGCTCCCCAAAAGATAGGTACTTGTTCTCATTCCCAGAATCTGTGAACGTGACCTTATTTGGAAAAAAAGATCCTTGCAGATATAATTAAGTTGAAGTCTTGCAGGGAGATCATGTTGGATTATCCAAGGGGGCCCTAAATCCAATGATGAGTGTCCTTTTAAGAGGTACACAGAGGGGAACTGACACACAGAGAAGGGAGATGATAAGAAGAGGGAGGCAGAGATTGGAGGTATGTGGCCAGTCAAGATGCCAAGGAATGTGGACAGGCACCCCCTAGAGCTTCCAATAATTTAATTTCAGACTTCAGGCCTCAGAATTCTGGAAGAATAAATTTCTGTTGCTCTAAACCACCCGATTTACAATAATTTGTTACAGCAGCCCAAGGGGTCTAATAAACCTGAGGAGACTGTAAAGATTCTCATGCCAGAGTGCACCCTGGAACAATTGAAGAAGAATCTCCACCAGTAGGATCTAAGCATCAGCAACTTTTAAAGCTCTCCCAGGTGATGCCACTGTGAATGAAGGCTGAGAGCTACTGACTTTGGGCACAGGCTCTTATACCTGCACGCGTGTGTGCTAAATTGCTTCAGTCATGTCTGACTCTTCGAGATTCTATGGGCTATATCCCACCAGGCTCCTCTGTCCATTCCTACAGGATTTTACCTGTAGGAACACTGGAGTGGGTTGCCATGCCCTTCTTCAGGGGCTCTATGTTGGCACCACCATGGCAGAGGTGAGTCATTCTGACAAAGACCATTTGGCAGGCAAATCCTGAAAAAAAAATATTGACCATCTTTCCCTTTACGGGAAAAGTGTCTTGTGTCCTATTCTAGAGTCAAGCAAAAGAGATCACAGTACTGAAGAAGATGCCAGAGGGTTAAAGTTTTCAGTGAGTGGAAGAGTAGTGTGGGGAGAAACTCAAGGCAGGTGTTAGGGCTCAGAATCTGCAGAGCCCATAAGACAGAATGCAAGGTTTGACTTTTGTGCAAAAATGCCATGGTGACCCACTGAGGTGCTCTAAGGAGGGCAGGCACCTGGTCAGAATTGCATCTTGGAAAAAAAAATAAAAGAACAGAACTGGCAGTGGTGTGGGCCATTCAGCCATTGAAGTCAAGAGCTAGGCTTTGACGGAGAAGGCAAAGGCAGCCCACTCCAGCACTCTTGCCTGGAAAGTCCCATGGATGGAGGACCTGGTAGGCTGCAGTCCATGGGGTCGTGAAGAGTTGGACATGACTGAGTGACTTCACTTTCACTTTTCACTTTCATGCATTGGAGAAGGAAATGGCAACCCACTCCAGTGTTCTTGCCTGGAGATTCCCAGGGATGGGGGAGCCTGGTGGGCTGCTGTCTATGGGGTCGCACAGAGTCGGACATAACTGAAGTGACTTAGCAGCAGCAGCAGCAGCAGGCTTTGAGCTCAGACCTCACAGCAGGCAGACCCCTGCAGATGAAGTATACCGCCAGCAGAGTGATTCCTAGGAAGACAGTCTGGTCAAGCGACATAAGCCTGAAGTCTCATTGGAAACTGAGTCCTCTCTCCAGTCTGACCTCCAGACCTCGCTTGAAGGAACTGTGGAGTGTGTTAGGGCCTCACTGTAAGAAAAACAGAGACCAGAGAGCCATGGAGAGGTAGGTAGAGATTGGAAGGTGTGGTTTGTATTTATTCTCAGCAGCAGGACTCATTTTCTTCCAGGGTGAAGCAGGACGGAAGTTCTGGTTCAGAACGGAACGAGGAGAGGTGGAGAGAAAGCACAGAGGTGGTTACGGTGGTGTCCTGAAGTTTCTTCTGGGCGTATATCAGGGACTCCACTCAGTGCCCTTCCTGTTCTAATTGCTTGTTTTGGATGCAGTTCAGAAAGTCAGTGAAGCTCTTCAGCAATCTTCTTTTTAAAAAATATTTCAATGTTATTGGAGTATAGTTGATTTATAATATTGTGTTATTCTTAGGTGTACAGCAAAGTGATTCAGGTATACATAGACATTTAATCATTCTTTTTTAGTCTTTTCTCATGTAGGTTATCACAGAATATTGGAGAGAGTTCCCTGTGCTGTCGAGTAGGACCCCATCGGTCATCTCTCGTATCTACAGTGGTGTGTTTGCAACCCAGCCTCCTGTAACACTCTTTTTTTTCACTTTCCCTCTCACCTCTCTCAGTCTCTCATCGCTCCCCTCTTCTTTTCCTCTCTTTCCTTTCTTCCCTTCCTTCCTTTCTTTGTTTCTCCACCCCTGCCCCCCCGCCCTTGGTTTGGGAAATACAGAAACTTCTGATATTTAAATTAGATTTCACCAATTGGAACTTTGTCTGTAAATGAGGTCATAATAAATAAAATACTCCAGATTCTCTTGGAAGTGAAGCAGCAATTTCATCATCTTTTATCAGAGGCGGTCTCCTGTAAGCCTTCTTGATGAGTTTTGTGAAAACAAAATCCATGTGGACTAGAATTTCTCAAACTTAGTTTCAAGTTAAAATTAAAGGTAAACATTTACTGAGAGTTAATGCCTTGCAAAAAAATTAAAAAAAAAAAAACCTTTCAGAGTCTTTCACTATTCAAGAAAAATTGGCATGCTTTCTGAAATTCAAACTTTCATGCATTCTCCTCCCCAAGCCAGAGTGATGCAGCTTGCCTGAAAAGAACTGACTTAGGAATAATATTTAAGCAGTCAAATTGGTAACCTTTTCAATGTTGGCAGATCAGCTCAACAAATCCTGTGGCAGGTGCCATGTGTGATAGCTGAGGTGTCTAGGTGGGACATCAGCTAACAGTCATATCTGTCACTGGCCCATCATTCCAATGGGAGAGGAACTGGAGTCACTGTTCCACAGCTCTACAGACATACTCCACTGAAGTTAAGCCCGCCATATCAATTACATTTTCAAAAAAGTTATAGCCTATTTTATCTTATCTACTCACCAATAACAGTATTGTAAAAAGATGTAAAAACAGAACAAACTTACCTGTTGTAAAAGGGACTTTGCAGGGTTGAGAAGATAGAATAATGTCATATTAATGAAGGACTGATACATACATGTATATATATGTATACATATATATATATATAATCTAGTAGTGCCAGTTGTTCCAAAGTCACAATCTATGAACTTAAACACTGTTGACAGAAATGTTCCCACAAGAGCTTAATTTTAGCACACTGCATTTACCATGTACAAGAGACAAAGCATTTGTCTCCATACTGGCTTCATTCTCACAGAAGGTCCCTGGAGAGCTTCCTACCTTCTAGCAACGTTTCAAAATTTGAATGGTGGCAGCTCCAGACACTGTGAACTCTATTCAGTATTTTGGTCTCCACTAAATCTTGTGAGTGTTTTGATTGTATGCTGCCGTATCCGCTGACACTGATTCTCGTCTTGAAATTGTTCAGACCTGAGAGAACTTCTTCCCAAGAAGCCTACTTTTAAATGTAATGATTAAATCTAAATTCAGTTTGAATTCCTGTGGGATGTCTTTTGCGGTATGAAGCTGCCTTGCAAATTTAAGGTGAATTCCCTCTCTTAGCCATGAAGGCAGTTCAAGGCAGTGTAAAAGAGGAATAGCATTTTATCCAGCCATTCTCCCCATATTTACCAGTGAGATCAATTATTTCATCCCCATAGGGGCAAAGTGAGGAAAGGAGCTGAAAGAGTCCTGCCCCCTCCACCATGGAAACCAGAAGGAGAGATGCAATATTCAGAACACATCTCACATTACTTCTTGGTAAAATCCAATTTCCTTCTTCAAAGGCAACAAATAGAAGCAAGTTGCTACAGGTAAAACCTTTAGGAAAATGTCTTCTTGCCTTTTAGCAGCAGCTGGGGACAGTGTCTGCACAAATACAGTGCCTGCACATACAACGCTGTGTGTAAATAATTGATATACTTTTGGACAACTTCCCACTTTATACATTCCTCTTTAAAAAGTAAAAATAAAACCAAAACCAAAAATCAATGCATGGAGATCAACTAAATGTGAGAAATGCACTTTTCCTAAAACAAACAAACAAACAAAAAACCAATTCACCCCCCAGCTTGGGCTGAGTAGCATGTGTGCTGGCATGTGGACTAGGAAGCATGTTTCCCAGAGGGTGCAAGTGAATGTCCAGTACCTATTATTTCAGTAGTTACTGCACTACAAAAAGCATGAGAAAGAAAGAAACTGGGAAAGGTTGAACTGCCTCGTGTGTCTATGCCTGGCTGGCCTCCAGATGATAGCTTTTCATCAGACAGCTGATGAGCAGAGATTCCGAGTGGGAACACGAGTCTAGGGTCACACAGGAAGTTGGCCTCTTATGAAGAGAGGTGGTAGTTCAGGGCTGCAGCCCTGCATTTAGTCAGCTTAGCTCAGATCTCAGACCTTCTGCTTGGTATTACTTGGGGGAGTTACTTCACATCTTTGTGCTACAGTTTCTGCCTATGTAAAATGGGGATAATATAGGGCCTACCTCACTGAGTTTTAAAAATGAAATGAATTACTATATCTAAATGGGCTTCCCAGGTGTCTCAGTGGTAAGGAATCAGCCTGTCAATGCAGAAGACATGGGTTTGATCCCTGGGTCAGGAAGATCCCCTGGAGAAGGAAATTACAACCCACTCCGGTATTTTTGCCTGGGAAATTCCATGGACAGAGGAGCCTGGTGGGCTATAGTCCTTGGGATCGCAAAGAATCGGATAGGACTCCGTGACTAAACAACAACAGCAACTGCAACTGTATCTAAGACACCTGGATCAGTGCCTCCCACCTAAGAAATACCATATCCTGGGTTACTGTCAGAACTACCTGAGCTACAGTTGAGTGGGACTTGGTAGAAAGAGGTTGAGGTCAAGTATCGGAAATATGCTGGACTTGCTTTGGAATTCTGGTTGTGCCCTGAAGTACCAATAGCTATGAACTACATGTCACTTAGCTTCTCTGAGCCTCAGGTTTCTCTTTTGTAAACTGTGAAAAACTACAGCCTATCTCCATAGCATTGTCATAAGGATTAAACGAGCAAAAAGTTTCTAAACGTCTTTGCCCTTGTTCAGTCACCCAGTTGTGTCAGACTTTTTGTGATCCCATAGAGCTGCAGCACACCAGGCCTCCCTGCCCCTCACTATCTCCCAAAGTGTGCCCAAGTTCATATCCATTGAGTCGGTGATGCCATCCAGCCATCTCATCCTCTGATGTCCTCTTCTCGTTCTGCCCTCAATCTTTCCCAGCATCAGGGACTTTTTCAGTGAGTCAGCAGTTTGCAGCAGGTGATCAAAATACTGGGACTAACAGTCCTATCTGATAGTAAATCCTCAACAAATATTTATACTCCTTTTTTGCCTTGTTCTTTGGCCCAACTCTCAATAGTCTTCATGCTTTCTCACCATTAACATCTACTCTAAAAACCTGAAATATCATTTCAGTGATCAAGATATTGTACTTCATCTACAATCAATTGCCAATGCCATAAGAAAAAAAAAAAAGAAGCAACCTTTCTTCATTCCCAAAGTCCTGTCTTGAAGGCTGACCTATCTTGGAGTATCATATTCAATCACAAATATTTGTTTGTGCCAGAACAATGTCAAAATAATGAAAATAACACCTTCTCTGGCTACACAGAATTTACATTAGAGAAGAGAGAAGAAAATTTTACTAGTAGCTCTAATGCATAGTAACTATGATTCATATACTGGCAGATGTACAAACCAAATGTTCCCAGGGCTCAGAATAGTAAGTGGGCCTGTCTGGTTTGCCCATATGGAAAAACTTCAAGAGGAAGGTAATATCTGATCTGATGTTTGAGGCTGGATAGAGATTGGATGGGTTGTCACAAAGAACAAGGGGACACTAAACCAACGGTCATTGTTTGGGGCTTTCTCAAAATTTGTGAAGTTAAAGTCTAACCCCAAATACCTCAAAATATTGCCTTATTGGGAGATAGGGTCTTTAAAGAGGTAATTAATTAATATAAAGTCACATGGATGGGCCTTATTCCAATATGACTAATGTCCTTATAAAAGAAAATTAGAACCGAGACACATGCAGAGGGAAGCCCGAACGAAGACAGAGGGAGAAAATGGCCGAAGATAAGCTAAGGGGAAAGTTCTTAAAATAAACCAATCTTGCTGATACTCCGATTTCAGGCTTCTAGCCTCCGGAGTGATGAGGAAATAAATTTCTGGTTTTTAAGACACTCAATCTGTGGTGCTTTGCTATGGCAGTCTTAGCAAACCAATATGATCACCAGCATCAAAGGGTAGACATATAGTAGGTGGTATATTCAGGGAAAGTGCAATTCTCCTCTAAGGTGATTTGAGTAGAGGAGTAATGAGAGATAAGTGTGAAAGAGGGCTGTTTAAGATAAAGAATAGAGACCCTTGAACATAAACTAGGGATCTGTTATTCAGCATGTGAAGGAGAGTCAGTACAGGGCATATACCCTGATAAAATCATAATCCAAAAAGACAATGCACTCTAGTGTTTATTGCAGCACTATTTACAGTAGTCAGGAAGTGGGGAAAACCTGAGTGTTCGCTGACAGATGAATGGAGAAAGATGTAGTGCATATGTGCAATGGAATATTGCCCAACCATAAAAAGGAATGAAATTGGGTCATTTTTAGAGATGTGGATGGACCTACAGTTTGTTATACAGGGCGAACTTCAGTACATATGAAGTGATATTTGTTTTTCTCTCTCTGACTTACTTCACCCTGTATGACAAATTCTAGGTCCTTCACACTTGTCTCTCATTACTCCTCTACTGAAATCTTAGAGGAGAATTGCACTTTCCCTGAATATACCACCTACTACATGTCTAACCTTTGTTGCTGGCGATCACCTTGGTTTGATAGGACTGCCATAGCAAAGCACCACAGATCGAGAGTCTTAAGAAACAGAAATTTATTTCCTCACCACTCCGGAGGCTAGAAGCCTGAAATCGGAGAATCAGCAGGATTCTTTGTATCAGGCTTCTATATATCGGCTCCCATGATAGCTCAGTTGGTTAAGAATCTTCCTGCGATGCAGCAGACCCTGGTTTCATTCCTAGGTCGAGAAGACCCCCTGGAATAGGGATAGGCTACCCACTTCAGTATTCTTGGGCTTTCCTTGTGGCTCAGTTGGTAAAGAAGCCACCTGCAATGAGGGAGACCCGGATTCAGCCCCTGGGTTGGGAAGATCCCCTGGAGAAGGGAAATGTTGCCCACTCCAGTATTCTGGCCTGGAGAATTCCATGGACAGTACAGTCCATGGGGTCACAAAGAATCAGACACAACTGAGCAACTTCCAATTTCAATGAATATATATAACCTAGAAAAATAGCACAGATGAACCTAGTTCCAGGGTAGGAATAGAGATACAGACGTAGAGAATAGATGTGTGGACGCAGGAGGGAGGAGGAGAGGTGGGACGATTTTGGAGATTGAATTTGACATGAATACACTACCATGTATGAAATAGATAGCTAGTGGAAACCCCTTGTATAGCAGAGGGAGCTCAGCTCGGTGCTCTGTGATGACCTAGAGGGGTGAGATGGGGTGGGAGGGAGGGGATATATGTATGCGTATAGCTGACTCACTTTGCTGTACATCAGAAACTAGCACAACATTGTAAATCAATTAGACTCCAATTAGAAAAAAAGAATTTTGAAAAACAAGAGTAAATTGTTAGATGTACAGGAATTGGGTCGGGTGGATTAGAATAGGAGAGACTGAGAGGCATACAGCAGCTAGTCTTCAGGCAGCACTTGAAAAAGATACTGAGTTGTAAGTTTGAGGGGAGGGAGGTGGTAGAAGCAATAAGGAAAGTGATAACATTTATAAGAGATGGAGTTGACAGGATGTGGCAATGGAAAGGAGCAGTGTGATGGGAGAACTTCTGAAGAAGGAAGTCAGAAGGTAATTTGGAGCCAAGTTGGTGATTTTATATTTATCTGTTGAATTGTACAATAAATATGAGATTTCCTGTGTTACTGTACAGTGACTGGAGAAAACTCAGATCTGGAGCTCAGGAGAGACAGCAAAGCTCAAACGATGATGATATAGAGGCCCTTTGAAGAGCAGAATAATTGCCGCCACAGCGCTGGATGGACAGGCTAATGAGGAGTATATGGAAAGCCAGAGCATACCTATAATTGGGAGCTAATAAGGATAAAAGATTTCCAGATGATTAGGATTGGAAACATTGCTCAAAGTTGTATGGACAGCAAGTAGAAGCACAGAAACTCTGCTGTTTTGGTGAACTTTAAAAGAATGGCGAGACGGGAAACCTGGCTGCAGAGCAAGTCAGGTTACGCAAAAGAGCAGGGCTGTGCAAGACACTGAGAGTGAGGGCACTCTGAACTCTTGCCTTCTACTTCCTTTACTTGCCTCACTTTGCTCTTGTCCCTCTCATAGGATGTAGTGGGCTTGGCGTGAGGCAGTAGGGAGCCCAAGGACTGGTCCTAATGGAGAAAGAATGACAGACTCAGCTTATTTTTTGACCTACTTTATTGTGACATTATTTACATAACATAAAATATAATGGGCTTCCCAGGTGGCACTAGTGGTAAAGAACCCGCCTGTAAATGCAGGAGACATAAGACTCCTGGGGTGGGTCCCTGGGTCAGGGAGATCTCCCAGAGGAGGGCATGGCAACCCACTCCAGTATGCTTGCCTGGAAATTCCATGAACAGACCAACTTGGTGGGCTACAGACCATAATGTTGCGACAAGTTGGTCTTGACTGAAACAACTTAGCATGCATGCAGGCACAAAATACAATAATTTAAAGTATACAGATAACCAGCAAGGACCTACTGTAGAGCACATGGAACTCTGCTCCAAGTTATGTGGCAGCTTGGATGGGAGGGGAGTTTGGGGGTGAATGGATACATGTATATGTATGCCTGAGGCCCTTCACTGCTCAGCTGGAACTATTACAACATTGTCAATTGGGTATACCCCAATACAAAAAAAAAATTTGAATATAAAATATATGATAAAAAATAAAAAATATCTGTCAGTTGTCTACTTAAAGGAATAAAGAATACAGTTCAAGTTTTGATAAATAGCTATAATTACTAATAAAATCATGATGAATATTTTACCAGCACAGAAGATTTAATCATTCCATTTTTCATCCAATATCCTCCTCATCCTCAAACCCCAGGTAGCAACTGATCAACTTTTCTTCACTATATATTGATTTGTCTTATCTAAAGTTTCACAAAAATTGAAATGAGCCCTAGGACTGTTCTGTCTCTAGCTCCTTTATTTAGCCATATATGTTTTTGAGATTCATACATGTTTTTTACTTTTTTGCTCCTGAGTAGTTTCCCATTGTATAAATATGCCACATTTTAAAAAGTCTATTCATCTCTCCATGTACCTATGTATTATTTCCCATTTTTACTACTATAAATACAACTGACATGAAATTTCATAATGAGATTCCAAATAGTATGGTGTTATGAAATTTAATATTCCAATTGCTTATTTCTAGTATGGAGCAACACATACTTTAGTATTTTGACCTGTGTATTTTAGCAATTTTGCTAAAATGACTTACTAGTTCTACTATGCTTTAATATATTCCTTTGGATCTTCTATGTGTCTGAGAAAAAAAATACTATTCTCTTTGACTCAAGTTGATATTTCTTATAGCTCAGGTCTACTAGCAATAAATTCTGTCAGCTTTGGTGTGTCTAAAAAAGTTTTTGTTTTCACTTTAATTTTGGAAGGTATTTTAAGATGAATGTTAAGATTCTAAAATAATAATGCTATTTTTCTTTCCACACTTTAAATCCATTGTTTTGTTGCCTCTGGTTTACATAATTCCCAAGAAGTCTGAGACGATGATTCTTCTTCTTCTATACCTATTCGACTTGTTTCCTTTGCCATGTTTAAGATTTTCTCTTTATCCCTGTTTTTTAATAATTCAGTTGTAATGAATCTTGATTTTTCCCCCTGCATTCTGTTTCTTTCTTGGGTCTATAGATTTATCATTTTTATTAAAATTTGAAATTTTTTGGCCTTTTTTTCTTTTAGGTATATTTTCTGTTCTGTCCACCAACGCTTTTTCTTGGACTCTGATGATATGTACTTGTTAGACCACTTGATGTTTTCTTTGAGATTCTTCTTGGTTATTTTTTTAAGTGTTTCTTATTCTATGTGCTTAAGTTTTGAGTGGCTTCTTTTATTGCTTTTTCAACTTTGCTGAATTTTTTGTAGTGTCTAATTGCTATAAATCCTGTGTGGTAAAATTTTTATTTCATATGTTTTATTTTTCATTTCAATTTCATTTGGTTCTTGTTTATATCTTCTATTCTTACCCTTGTTACATTATACTTTCCTTCAAATTTTTGAGCACACTGAGCATGTTTAACATCCTTGTCTGGAAATTTTATTTTCCCTGTCATAACTGGATCTGTTTATATTGATTGATTAGTTGATTGATTTCTTTTTTGTTTATAGGACTCATCTTCCTACTTCCTTGCATATCTAGCAGTGATTATTTTAGATGGAAAATTTTTTTATCCTAATTACTATTTAGAAAAAAATGTTTGTTGATACTTAAAAGAATTGTGATTTCTACACATCTTCCACAACTATTTGATATAGCTTAAACTTACACACACATTTTAAGGAGTTAATTGCATGAATTTTGTGAATTTTATAATGTTGAGTGCTGCTTTTTTTTTTTTTTTTTGTGTGCACTTTTCCTTTTTCTTTAGAAAGTGTTGGTGGCCATGAAGTTACTTGTGGATCACTTTGATCCTTTTGAGACTTGATTTTAAGCTTTATTTATAGTAAGTGTAGGTCCACTTTAGTCCCACCAGGAAGCTGTGAGTGTTCTGAAGTCTCTACTGAATGCCCGTGTATTCAGTTTGGTCTTTCCACTCTGGCTTTTGGAAACATAAAGAGTTCTAGCTCTGCATGAGCTCTGGGAACTTTAGCTTATAAGTTCTCAGAATTGTTCTTTCCTTGGAAGTTATTCTTCACTTGATCTCAGGAAGTTTTACCTTACTTACGGCATTCAGCCATACTGCATGCTTATTAGTGTTCACCAAAGACTAGGAGTGACCCCTACATAGGTTTCAGAAACTCTTTTGCTTACGGCTCCATTGTTTCTGACACTCTCCCTGAAATGTTTAGATCCCTCACCTTCCCAATGTACAATCTCAGTTTCCTCAACTCTGAAATACTGCAGGGCTTCGTTTTAAGTTCTCCTTTCTGCATATTGATCCATAAATTGCCTTTAAGAAAAAAGCCAGGGCTATCACAGGGCTTACCTCTGTTGTTTTCTGTTATTTCTCAAAGACCATTGTCCTCTACTACTGATGGTTCAGTGTCTGAAAACAGCTTTTTGCATATTTTTGTCAAGTTTTCTAGTTATGCATGGTGGGAGGATGAGTCTGGATCCTATGAGTCTCTCATGGCCAGAAACAGAAGTTATCCAATTTATTTTTGTAATGTTTTGCAAAGCCATCAAATAAAATAATTAGTGTACTGAACTATAGAAGAACCATAGAGTGGAATCCTTCTGCTTTTAAATAATTATAGCCAGTCATTATTGAGACTCTATTAACATGAGGAACAGTGCTAGATGTTTTATATGTCTTTTCTTATTTTATTCCTTGTAACAGTCTTTTAAAAGATGTATTATTAATATTATTCTCATCTAACACGTGAGGGAAATAGTGGTTGTAAGCACTGAGTGCTTCCCTGGTAACTCAGCTGGTAAAGAATTCCCCCGCAATGCGGGAGACCCCAGTGTGATTCCCAGGTCAGAAAGATCCCCTGGAGAAGGGATAGGCTACCGACTCCAGTATTCTTGGGCTTCCCTGGTGGCTCAGACAGTAAAGAATCCCCCTGCAATGCAGGAGACCTGGGTACAGCCCCTGGGTTGGGAAGATCCCTGGAGAAGGGAAAAGCTACCCACACCAGAATGCTTGTGGGGAAAATTCCATGGACAGAAGGAGCCTCACAGGCAGGCTACAGTCCATGGGGTCGCAAAGAGTCTGACATGACTGAACGACTTTCACAGTTAGGATTCAGACCCTAGGCTATTTACTGCTGCACTGGTTCATTCCACTGCGTTCCTCTCCCCTACTTGAGTCACATGGGAAGACAGGATGGCAGTGCATGAGGGACTGTCAGAGAGGAAAGACGATTTGGGGGCTAAAGGAGGAACTGGAGATGAAAGCATGGCCTGGCAAAGCCACTATATGTGGGCAGTCCCACCCCATGACTCACAGACTCCTCAGCTGCAGCCCTGTCCTAATCTAAAATGGAATTTATGTTCCTACTTTGAAACGTTCAGTTTAGATCCATTTGCCCTGGTTTTCTCAGGTTCTCTGTACCATTCCTAACTTGCGGAAAGTTTGCCATTTTTCCTCCTGCCACCTGGAGTCCTTGGTTTGTGAGGGGCTGTGTCTGGCCTCTTACTAATTTCCTCTGGCTTCTTGTCACTCGGCTGTGCTCCTGCAAGTTTTCTCTTTGGGGTTTTTCCATTATTTTTTTTTTCTTCTGTGATTATGAAAGAGAACTTTGGTCTCTGGGGTTCTTTCCATACAGTTTTAAGCATAGTTTTACGATTCCTATTATTAAAAAATCCTCCCTCGATCATCAACTCCTGCCTAAGCATGAACCAATTTCTTCCCTTGTATTTTTGGTTATGTTGCTTGAGAAGGGAGCTCAACCTGTTTTATCTGCAGACACAAACAATTACAGCTGTAGTCCTCCACCGGTAGTCCTATGCTCCTTACAGCACACAAATAGCATCCAGAGGCCCACTGAAAACCTCTTATTGTGCTCAAATCAAATAGGTTTTCATCAGCCCTGATTTTATTTAATTTAGCTTCTGATTTGGGGATTCAATTGGTCATTAAAATTCTTTATCAGCTTCAGTTATCCTTATTCTCTTTTCTGGCTCATGTGCTCCCCAGCTAGACTTCATATACCTGGATGTTACTTTATATTCTTCTCTCTGAGTCATACTAAATTCAACTTTGAAATCGAGATCTTTCGTGCAACCAAAACTGTTACCTGTATGGTGCAACTGGTCCCAGAGCATTTGAGCTCACTTTTTATTAGTATAAAATTTAAATTCATGATGGCAGATAGGTTGCATCACTCATGCCAACTCTGATGCTGAGTTTATAAGGACTCTGAGGACATGTTAAACTTAAAGGGGGAAAAGGTGGCTATCAATTAGGAATGACTGAGTGATGGAACACACACACACACACACACACACACACACACAATATTTATGAAAGAGGAGAGCAGTGACACAGATGTCAAATGTTTGCCAACCCTGGAAACGTTTCCTTCTCTGATGACAACGGCTATGAGCTGACTCGTCATTAACCAATATAAGAAAAACAAAATCTCAAACTTTAGACCTGATAAGAATCTTGCAGTAAATTAACCTTTCATGAATGCTTATTTATGCCAGAAACTATGCTAACTTCTTTATAGAATTCATATTGCTTAAACCTCACGGATTCTCTATGATAAATATACTATTATTATCCAATGGTGGCTCAGATGGTAAAGAATCTGCCTGCAACATAGGAGACCCACGTTTGATCCCTAGGTTGGGAAGATCCCCTAGAGAAGGAAATGGCTATCCATGCCAGTGTTCTTACCTGGAGAATTCCATGGATAGAGGAGCTTGTCAGGCTACAGTCCATGGAATTGCAGAGAATCAGACATGACTGAAAGACAGATACTTTCACTTTCTACCCAATTTAAGAATGAAGAAGAATTATATATATATATATATATATATATATATAATCATATATATAATTGATAAATGGGGCAACCTGATGCTGAACCCAGTTTGATGTGAGGACTGACAACTGATAAGAAAAGTGAAACAAAAAATTTTCACTTGTAGGTTCATGTGGCAGAGATAAATCCCTTTCATTTTCCTCCTTGACTCTAGGGAGACCACATTTCCCAGTAAATAGGTGGGACGACATGGTGGAGTTGTGGCCAGAGGACTTTGGGTGGGGGTGATACCTGCATCTTTCAGGCTCCATGCATACCGCGCTTTTCACCCAGCCCTCTTACTCTCTCTCTTCTGCTCCTGATCAGGCATGGTCTGAAAGATTGTGAAGCCCTAGGAATCGTGGAGCCAATAGAGGCGCCTCGGGTCCTGGAATGCCTTGGTGGTGCAGAACCCACTGCTGGACAACATGGCTCTGTGGAATGTGCGAGAAATAAACATGTATTATTTGGGACATGTTTGTTACAGGAGTTAGCCTTCCTGGGGGAGTTCAAACTAATGTCTGAGTACATGTTCCCCTAATGTTCCGTACATGTTTTTCCCACTTTCCAGCACAATGAGTCAAAAGGTATTCTCAAAAACAGGCATCTCAAATTCTGACTGATTTCCCACCAGTTCTGTATTTTTCACAGATGCACATGTCTCTGTATTCTGTATGCAGCTGTCATAATGAGATTACAGTCTTCATGCTTTTTCATTTGTCTTAACCCTCAGGGAGGTCCACCATCCCTGCAACCATTGTAGTGTGACCCATGTCCTTTAATACACTAGTCCCCAAACATTTTGGCACCAGGGACCAGTTTCATAGGAGACAGTTTTTCCCCAGACCAGAAAGAGGGGATGGTTTCAGGATGATTCAAGCTCATGACATTTATTGTGCGCTTCATTTCTGTTATTATTACATCAGCTCCATCTCATATCATCAAGCATTAGACCCCAGAGTTTGGGGACCCCTGCTCTAATAGATGCCTGTTATTTTGTCTTGACCTGCATTTGGTCCTATATCTTTGTTCTCAGTTAAAACTTATTTACCCAACAAGTGTACTTCCTTCTTATACTAAATTTCAAGTTTTACTCCTAAATAACACTGTCATTCTAAGTCTAGGCTGAGGATAAGAAACTCAATATGTTCTGAAATTTTGAATTGGGATTCATATTTTGTAAGGTTTCTTTTCCCCAGTGTGTTGTTGCTTGTTTGGCTATTTAGCTGACGTAAATCTTATGTTCCAAATTTGCTGGCATTCTTTAAAAGGAAAAGCACTGCTTAAGGAAGTTTCGTGTTATGCTTTGTCAAACACGAACACATTTTTGCTTGTTAACATTCTGCTGTTATTATGGTGTCTCTCTGATGCTATCACATATGTTTAATACATGGTCATAATGTTTATGGAATCACTTGTTAGAATTACCGTACAGGCTCATGATCACAGCAGCAGGAAAGAAGCTATAGGCTTGTTGAACCAGCTCATTATGAACCAGCTGCCCCTTTCTAAGTACAAATGAGCAGGATGGTCATGAGCTGCTACACCACCTTGCTGTTAGACTGTGTGTTCAGACGGGGCTCAATTTTCAGTCTTCACAACATCCATGGGCATATTTCCACACCCCTACTGAGTTATTAATATCTCTGCTCAAAAATTCCATGTGATGGTCCATTGCCCATAAAACTGCCATCGGGTGTCAAAGATTAGAACAATAGAAAGAACTTGAACCAATAATAATAACAACAATAATATAGATGGTTTTGTGCTTTGAATGCATATATGTATATATGGGCTTCCCAGGTGGCTCAGGTGGTAAAGAATCTACCTTCAGTGCAGGGGACCCCAGTTAGATTCCTGAGTCAGGAAAATTCCCTGGAGGAGGAAATGGCAACCCACTCCAGTATTCCTGCCTGGAGAATTCCATGGACAGAGAAGCCTGGCGAGCTACAGTCCACGGGGTCACAAAGGGTCAGACATGACTGAGTGACTAACATTACTATATATATATATATTTTATATTTATATATTTAATTCTATTTCAGCTTTCATTATGAGACTCAGTTCTGCAGAATGTCGTTCACTGACATTTTTAATGCTTCCTAGAGAAAAGCAAAGACCAAAGAAACTACAGAAGAAGAAAGAAAACCACTGGTGGAGAAGAATCAGGTTTTCTTCTGAGATTTGAAAGATAAAACTAAGGAGAGGCAGAACATTCCAGGAAAGGAATTGTCCATCTGGGTCAACATTTCCCAAAGTGTATTTTCTAGACTTTCGGTCCTTGGGAGGCAAAGAGTTGCTAACATAAAATACAATGCTTCCTGTTTGAATGAGTCTTTTAAAACCTGGTTTAACCAAGTTGGATTGATTTCTCCTCAGATAAAGAATCCGCCTGCCGATGCAGGAGATACAAGAGACATGGGTTCAATCTCTGTGTCAGGAAGATCACCTGGAGAAGGAAAAAGCAACCCACTCCAGTATTCTTGCCTGGAAAATCCCATGGACAAGAGGAGTCTGGTGGGCTACAGTCCATGCAGTTGCAAAGCGTTGGACAAAACTGAGCACACACACACACACGCAGATCTTTTAATATGGTGAGGACCACTTCAAGAGCAGAGGCGATACAAAGCTGGTTTTGCAAGAACAACTGGTCAAGGTTCTTAATTACAGGCATGGACTGATCAAAATAAAGAGTTCCCCCATGACTACCATTAATATTGACATGGGAAGCAGGTCTTTGCAAAGCATTTGGCCTGGAAATTGGAGGCCCCAGAAAATGTAGGGCTTTTGAAAGAGACTTGAGCTCGTGTTTGTCACATACAGGTATAGGTTTTATGCTTAACTTTGAGGCTTTTTTGATGAATAACTGTTGATGAAACTTACTGAAATTATGAGGGAGAAATTATAAATTCTAAATGATACTGACCTGATTTATTTTTAATTTGATTTCTCACATCCATGAAGACAGCAGGGAGGACATGGAGCCCTGGTTTGTCACTTTTGTTCTTAAATCAGGAAAAAGAGGTCATTCTTTACTGTCAGTCCTTTGCCAGACTCATTTCCTCCCATATTTCTAGAGCATTGTATCCACCCACTGGGGCTTCCCTGGTAGCTCAGCTAGTAAAGAACCCGCCTACAATGCAGGAGACCCCAGTTCTATTCCCGGGACAGGAGGATTCCCTGGAGAAGGGATAGGCTACCCACTCCAGTGTTCATGGGCTTCCTTGGTGGCTGACATGGTAAAGAATCTGCCTGCAATGTGGGAGACCTGTGTTTGATCCCTGGATTGGAAAGGTCCCCTGCAGGAGGGCATGGCAACCCACTCCAGTATCCTTGCCTGGAAAATCCCCATGGACAGAGGAGCCTGGCGGGCTACAGCCCATGAGGTCCCAAAGAGTTGGACACGACTGAGTGACTCAGCACAGCGCACAGTACATCCAGCCTCACTCTGGAATCCATGCCATCTTCCCCATCAACTATCCTCTCTTTAGGGCCATCATTTTTCACTGTCTTCTGCTTTCCTTTCTATCTTCTATTACACTTAACTCTCCCTCAGCTTTATCACACATTTTCCCTAATTATCTCCTTCTCTTTACCACTTCATTCCCAAAGAGTAGTCTACTCTCTGCTTCCTTCACTTCTTTATTTCACCACATTCCTTAACCTTTTGTAAGATGATTATGGGGCTTCATGATGGCTCGGACAGTCAAGCTTCTGCCTGAAATACAGGAGACCCTAGTTTGATCTCTGGGTCAGGAAAAGCCCCTGGAGAAGGGAATGACTACCCACTCCAATATTCTTGCCTGAAGAATCTCATGGACAGACAAGCCTGGTGGGCTACAATCCATGGGGTCACAAAGAGTCAGACATGCCTGAGAGACTAACGCACACACATACACACACACAATATGATTTTTATTTAAAAGATCTCTCCAAACAGAAAATCAGTCATCTAAGACAGATTTAATATCCAAATCATATAAATAATTCCTGTCACTCAACAACAAAAAGCCAAAGCAACACAATTTTAAAATGGGCAATGGACTTAAATATACATTTTCTAAAGAAAATATATAATTGGCTAATAAGTGCATGAAAAGATGGGTGACATCATTAGTCATTATGCAAATACAAACTGATACCACAATAAGTAGATATGAGATACTTCTTCATAGTAGCTCCAACGGGAAAGAATCTGCCTGCAATGAGGGAGATCTGGGTTTGATCCTTGGGTTAGGAAGATCCCCTGGAGAAGGGCATGGCAACCCACTCCAGTACTCCTGCCTGGAGAATCCCACAGACAGAGGAGCCTGGCAGGGCTATAGTTCATGGGGTCACAAAAAGTCAGACATGACTGAGCAACTAACACTTTCACTTAACACTTTCTCCTATTAGGACAGGTATAATTTTAAAACAAAAGAAAAAAAACACACAAAAACAAAATGTATTGGCAATGATGTGGAAAAATCAGAATCCTTTTACATTGCTGGTGGGAATACACAAGGTGAAACCATATGGAAAATAGTTTAGTGTCTTCCTTAAAAAGCTAAACATAGAAATATTGTATGATCCAACAATTTCATTTTTAGTAGAAGTCCAGAAGAACTGAAGACAGTGACTTGAATACTTACATGCCAATGTTCACTGGAGCATTATCCATAATAGCCAAAATGTAGAAACAAATGAAATGCCTATCAACAGATTAATGGATAACAAAATGTAGCATATGGGATATTCAGTTCAGTTCAGTTCAGTTCAGTCCCTCAGTCGTGTCCGACTCTTTGTGACCCCATGAATCGCAGCATGCCAGGCCTCCCTGTCCATCACCATTTCCCGAAGTTCACTCAGACTCACGTCCATTGAGGCGGTAATGCCATCCAGCTATCTCATCCTCTGTCATCCCCTTCTCCTCCTGCCCTCAATCTCTCCCAGCATCAGAGTCTTTTCCAATGAGTCAGCTCTTTGCATGAGGTGGCCAAAGTACTGGAGTTTCAACTTTAGCATCATTCCTTCCAAAGAACACCCAGGGCTGATCTCCTTTAGAAAGGACTGGTTCGATCTCCTTGCAGTCCAAGGGACTCTCATGGATATTACTTATCCATAAAATCAAGAAAATTATGACACAATCTAGAACGTGTATGAACTTTGAAACCATTATGCTAAATGACATAAGCCAGACATAAAAAAACGAATATTGTGGGATTCCACTTACATGAAATATCTAGAATAGCCAAATCCATAGAGACAGAAAGTAGATTAAAAGTTACCGGGGTCTCTGAGGGGAAGAGGAATGGGGAGTTATTGCTTAATCATTTAATGGTTTTCAGAGTTTCCATTTGAAATAATAGTTTTGCAATTAGTGATGGTGGTTGCACGACATAGTGAATGTATTTAATGCACTGAGTTGTAGATTTAAAATAGTTTAAAAAGGTAAATTTTTTATTATTCTTATTTTACCACCAAAAAAAGACCTTTCCGAAAAAATACTTCTCTTGAGGCAAAACAGGGCTTCATGGACTCGCAGAAGTCTTTGCCACTGGCTCAGATGCTGCCCTCAGTAGGGTTTTTCCTGACCTCTTTTTAACCTGCCGCCCTCCTTTCCCTTAGAATTCCCATGTCCCTTCCTTGCTTTAATTCATTTATTTGTCTTTATCAAATTGACATATTATATATTTTAATGGCCTGTTTTTAGTGCCTCTCTCCTGTGTGAATGTAATATCTAGGAGGGGAGGGATTTTTACTTATTTTTTCTCCTTTGTTCTGTCCTCAGCTCCTGGGACTGTGGCGAGTATACCGTAGGCTCGGGATAAATATGTTTGTAATGATGAATCAGTGACAAATTGAGTGTCTATATTCCTAGACACTCAAACAGTCTCTGAGGGGGGCAGATATGTCTTATTCCATCTTCCTTAGCTGCCCTTCTAATGACATGGAATTTACTTCCTTCTCTTTTAAGGAAGTTAAGCCAAGAACTTAGAAGAATAGGGAATCAGGTGAGGTATAATAAAAGCTGTTAGAAGATAGGGAGAGCAGGTGATGGGATTCAAGACACAACACCTCCAAATAGGGTGCTCTGGAATATTGAATATTTTAAGCTGAAGGAATACGAGAAATCGCAGGTGCTGGAGAGACTCTGAGTCAGCCACTGCTTGGGCTCTCCACTCATTATGAATGCTCAGTCACAAAAATATAGATATTAAATAAGTTTCTATACTTGTCTCTTGTTAATCTGTCTTTTGCTACCGAGCCCCAGGTGAGAACTCAGAAGAGTAGAATGAAAAGATAGTTTACCTCCCCTGCACAGTGGAAAAGGCGATGGCACCCCACTCCAGTCCTCTTGCCTGGAAAATCCTATGGATGGAGGAGCCTGGGAGGCTGCAGTCCATAGGGTCGCTAAGAGTCGGACATGACTGAGCGAATTCACTTTCACTTTCACTTTTCACTTTCATGCACTGGAGAAGGAAATGGCAACCCACTCCAGTGTTCTTGCCTGGAGAATCCCAGGGACGGGGGAGCCTGGTGGGCTGCCGTCTATGGGGTCACACAGAGTCGGACACGACTGAAGTGACTTAGCAGCAGCAGCACAGCTGAAAGAGATTTTTTAAAATGGAAAACCACCACAATTGTATCTTTAAAATATTTGCCATTTCGTCTATGAGCCTAGCTGCCAGCAGTCTGGCTCCTAGGAACTTCTTATTCCAGATGAGCATGCCTATGTTTTCGAGGAATTATATAAAAGCAAAGAAAGACAAACAGGAATAACCTTTTAAAAATTATCATTCATAAAATGACATTGCTGAGAAAATGGGAGGAAGAGGCAGAAAAGAAAATCTTCAGTTCAGTTCAGTTCAGTCACTCAGTCATGTCTGAGTCTGCAGCCTCATAGACTGCACCACTCCAGGCTTCCCTGTCTATCACCAACTCCCAGAGCCTACTTTAAACTCATGTCCTCAGCATCTAATTAACGCAGGTTCTCCTTGCTCGTGGGGTGGTGGAGGTGGGGTTTGGCTTCCCAGGTGGTGCTAGTGGTCAAGAATCTGCCTCCAGTGCAGGAGACACAAGAGACATGGGTTCCATCCCTGCGTCGGGAAGCTCGCCTGGAGGAGGAATACCCACTCCAGTATTCTTGCCTGGAGATTCCATGGACAGAGGAGCCTGGTAGGCTACAGTCCATGGGGCTGCAGAGAGTTAGACACGACACAGCCAGGAGAACCCTCTTCTCTGGGTTCAGCTGTCAGTTCCTGCACTTGCACTTTGAACCCAGAAGAAACTTCGTGCTTCGGGCTGTCCTGACTGCCTCGCCCCAGCCTCCTGGTCTCCGCCTCCCCTGGCGTCCCCCTAGTCTGTGTTCACCAGCATCTGTCACCTGTCTGGAAACTAAGTTCTGCATACTGCAGGCCATGTACGATGCTTCTTCTCTTTCTCCCTCAGTCCATGCCTCAGAGCAGATGCCTCACGCATACTTATTGAATGAGTCCAGATGAAATAAGAATTCCAAACAATGAGATTAGTCATACTGCTAGTATAATTTCCCAGGCATTCTAGAGATCTAAAAATATTTAAACTGATGTGTCCTGCTGAAATCACTGTTAGATTTCAGGCCCAGCTCAAATCTCTTCTCTGTCTTGAAGCCTTTTTGTGAGTGTCCCACTCTGTCCTCTCCAGGTACTGTGTGTACTCCTCTACGGAGCTAAATGATGGCACATTTGCTCCCTTCTGTTCTAAGAACCCCTTCCAGACAAAACAGCATTCATGTACATCTGCCCAGCCTGTTTCTGGGACCGTGCCTGGTGTAGAGGAGACAATCAGTTGCATTGGCTGAACATCTCTGATTGTCTCTGCCCACCTGCCTTCTCCACCCTCCATGTCTTCCTCCTACCTCTCTTCTTTCTACCTGGTTTCCCTTCCTTCTTTTCTCCTTCTAGGACCTAAATCCTTTTAATGAGCTCTTCAAGAAGCTGACTCATGAAAGTGCATACCAGGATCTGGGCCCCTTCCCCAGAATCCTCCTCCTATGCCTTTGAATGCACCACAGTAAGTCCCCTACATATGAACCTTCAAGTTGCAAACTCAAAGATGCAAACACACATTCACATGTTCAGTCACGTAAGTTCGTTCATACGCCTAGAGTACAGTGTCACGTGTCTGGAGTACATCATCACGTGCGTGCATCATCTACAAGTGGTGGTGCTTTTGTGTACAGTACTGTATAAAGAAGCACAGTACCATCCGTCAGTCAGTAATTCTTCTTGTCTGTTCACTTGATGTCAGCCCCTGTACGCCAGCTGTTGTACCATACTACTGTGCTTTTCAAGATACTGTACTGTAAGATTGAAAATATTTTCTTTTGTGTGTGTTTGTTTTCTATGTATTATTTATGTGAAAAGTATTATAACTGATTACACTACAGTACTATATAACTGATTGCATTAGTTGGGCTAGGCTAACTTTGTTCGACTTAAGAACTGACTGGCCTTATGAATGCACTCTTCAAAAGTATGTGGGGAACTGACTGTATTCCTCAATCAGTTTTTATCCCTTCTCCCAACCAATGGTTCATAGAACACAAATTCCTTAAAATCCAATGTGAAATTGTGTGTGTGTGTGTGTGTGTGTATGTGTGTGTGTCTAAGTGTGCAGGTATCTGTATGGATAGACGGTCCAAGAAGTCTGTGAGTTCTGCTTCCTCCAACCTCCTAAAGAAATTAAGAACCACAGATCCAGGGACTTCCCTGGTGTTGGAGTGGATAAGAATCCACTTGCCAGTGCAGGGGACACATGTTTGATCCCTGGCCCAGGAAATCCCACATACCCTGGAGCAACTGAGTCCTTGCACTGCTACTGTTGAGCCCATGCCCTCTAGGGCCCTCGAGCCTCAGCTACTGAACCCACGAGCTGCAGCTACTGAAGCTTGTGAGCCTAGAGCCTGTGCTCCACAGCAAGAGAAGCCACTGCAATGAGAAGCCCACGTACAGCAAGAAACAGTAGCCCCTGCTTACAGCAACTAGAGAAAGCCGACGCGCGGCAGCACAGCCAAAAATAATAAAGACATTTTTAAAAAGAACCATAGATCTCGATAGCTTGTTGTATTATACAAGATGGATTAATTTTCATGAAATAAATACAAAATGAGGAAAGATAAAAATCTTTAAAAATGCTTCTACAGTTTTCAAAGCCCTCACCTACCTGTAGGCAAGGCCTCCAGGGGACTCTTGGTATCAGAAGTGGAATAGTGTCCTGAGTTGCCCCTCACTGATCAGAATATCCAATCCACACTCTTGAAAACTGCTCAGGACTGTGATAAGCTGTGTCCTACTTCCCAGGAATTGTACAATACTCTGAGCAAGATGACAGACTCAGGATGTTATCCAGAAACGAATTATCATTATTTGTTGCTGACCTGCAGAATTCAAGTGTGTTCAGTTACGCAGCCCTAAAAGGCACTTCCCACTTGAAAAGGAGGTGCCCCATTGCTGCCTCAGATGGATGAGGGCATTTGGTGGGTGTGTGCCTGATACACATGTGCCAAGTCTGGGAAATCATTTTGAGCAATTATGCATAATGATCTTAGATGCCTGGTATTCAATAGTCTGTACAGCCATAAGTATCTTATTCCTTATGGATTTCCTTGGATCTGGCCTCTCACCCCACTGTCACTCCTGGCAGGCTGCTCATTAGCTATTCATAGTTTGATCAAAAGGAGCCCAAGACTTGAGATCATAGGCTCTATTTAGGGGACAGCCTAACTTCAGCACTTAGCAGAGGAAAAAAAAAAAAAGGAACAGTTCATGCCAGATGAAGGTTCCCTTCTCTCATTAAATGTGCATAGTTAAGGGAGGTCATGTAGAAAGTGTCCATTCACTTTCAAGCAACACCAGAGGAATTCTTTCTCACCCAGAAAAATCAGAGGATGGCTCTCTAACCATAACAATGCTGATAAAGTGGGAGGTCCTGGGACTGAGCAGCCAGGGATGGGGCCTCATCTTTATTACTCAGGTGATCTTGGTAATCATTTATCCTTTACAGTATCAGCCACCATGTACTGCATGAGAGATATTGTCTGTGTTATCACATTTTATCCTCAAAACAGACTAATCAGGAGAAAGCAACTGTTATTGACTTCATTCAATAGCAGAATATACTGAGATGATGTAAAGTTAGGTAATTGGTAAAGTTAGGTAATTGCTATAGGTAAAATCCTATCGCAAATGTGTGGCAGGAGGGTTTCTATCTAACCACAAAATCCATATTCTAATCTATTACCTTCTGCTGTATGTTCTCAAAGACTAATCAACAAATATATACACCTCTAGATTTTTCTTTAGTTTTTTCCCAAAAAGATTGTTATAATAATAAGACCTATTTTTTTTGTGAGTGTGCATATACTTACAATTGATCACATACTAGTACAAAATAAAACTTCTCAGAAAATGAGAAAAGTAAGGTATTATTATCTTTGTGTTGGTCAGGGTTCTTCAAAGAATCAGAACCAAGAGGATATATATATATGCATATGTATATGTGTGTGTGTGTGTGTGTGTGTGTGTGTGTGTGTGTGTGTGTTGGGGGGTGGGGGTGCTTCCCTGGTGGCTCAGCTGGTAAAGAATCTGCCTTCAGTGTGAGAGGCCTGGATTCAATCCCTGGGTTGGGAAGGTTCCGTGAAGGGAACAGCTACCCACTCCAGTATTCTGAAGAATTCCTTGGGGTCTATGGGGTCACAAAGAGTCAGACATGGCTGAGCGACTTTCACTTCACTTTCATATGTGTGCTTGTGTGTTAGTTGCTCAGTCGTGTCTGACTCTTTGCTACAGCCTGCCAGGGTCCTCTGTCTTGCATGGGCCTTACCATGCAAGAATACTGGAGTGGGTTGCCATTTCCTTCTCCAGAGGATCTTCCCAACCCAGGGATCAAACTTTTGTCTCCTGTATTGCAAGGGGGTTCTTTACCATCTGAGCCACCAGGAAGTTGGCTCACCTGATTATAGAGGCTGAGAAGTCCCAAGATCTTCAGTCACAGGAGACACAGCAGAGCCAATGGTGTAAGTTCCAGTCCAAGTCTGAGGGCAGGAGAATAATGTCCCAGTTTGAAGGCAGGGAGAGAGGGAGCAAATTCTTCTTTTATTCAGCTTTTTTGTTCTATTCAGGCTTTCACCAGGTCACCTGAGGACCATCCATTTTAAGGAAGGCAATCTGCTTTATTCATGTACCAATTCGAAAGTTACTCTCATGCAGAAACACCCAGAGCAATGTTTAACCAAATATCTGGGTACCTCACGACCCCAGTAAAGTTGACATATACAGTTAACCATCACAATCCCTCAAGTATTTGTTAAGAGAAGAAGAACTTGAGGTTCTATGGAAGTTGCCTTATGTCATCCGGGATATATGAGGAAGATATGGTATCTAAGTATTGGTTGCTAAAACATAGTTTCCTGTGGACTCCTCCTCGCTCCTCGGTTGAGTTCAGTTTCTCAGTTGTGTCTGACTCATTGCAAATCTGTGGACTGCAGCACACCAAGCTTCCCTGTCCATCACCAACTCCTCCGTCCTAGCAGTATCTATTTAAGTAGGGTTTTTTTTTTTGTCTGTTTGTTTGTTTTTTTCTGTCTTGATAGTGGCAGAAAATGCCACTATCACTGGGGAAGCCAGTAGGGAAGCCAGTTGTGATACTTTCAAGTAAATTTCCAAAGCTCATGCAGATTATGAGCTCTGTCATCTGCTTGCCCTGTAGTCTCCTTCTCTCAGCTGAGGGCTCCAAGTGGAACAGGTGAGGGATCGAAAACTCAACATACACCTACTTCAGTGTCAGAAAGAGACGGAACAGGTCACCATCAATCAAGAGAATCTCCAGCTCACATTTACTTATAATCCACGTCCATCTCCTCACAAGCTCATCGTGTGTCTACACCTCAACCCTGCAAATCCCATTCCAGTACTTCCTCCAAGATGGAGTTAATTGGGCCATTTGCTATGCTACACCTAATTATTGTTTACTTCATTTGCATTTTTTCATTCTATCATTAACATGAGGAGGGTACACATAGCTGGGGCAACTAGGAGTGATGCCAACATTGCTCAGCTTTAGCCAAGATTTTCCACTCAGTTGGAGCTGTTGGTGTCCAACGATGTTCTTGGCTCACACTTGTTATCACAACAGCCTAAACTCTCTGTAGTGCTTTCTATATTAGTGCATTTCTACCAATACCTCCCATTAACTTACTGATAATTTCTTCTACTTTTACCAGCTAGGCCCAGCATATTTCCTTTCTCCAGCGTAACAGCTCTCCTTCTATGTTATTCAGCTTCAGAATTTAATCCCTCAGCCTCTTTACTTGGAAAATCAGGATATCTGCCCTGCCTACTCCATGGGTGATGAAACATATATGCAGTACCTTGAATTCTTCTACTTTAATTTTTAAATTTAATTTTGAATTTATTTAAATAATATATGTTAGGTTTTTAAAGGTCAAATAATCACTATGATAACTATAAAGTGAAAAAGCACCTCATACCTGATTCTCATTCCCTTTAGGCAACCACTTTCAATTTTCCCTTATTATTTACCTTCCACTTTTCAAAAACAACAACAAAAATCCTTTTTAGGAATGAGGCTAGGAGGTAAGGTCTCTATGGTTTCCATGGATCAGTTTGCAGGCTTGCCTGTAGTTCCTCTATCTTCTGTATGATTCTGCAATCCATATCCACACTTCTCTGTGTCTAGTGTCCCCAGCTATAGACTTTCTTTATTTCAGCTTTTCCAGAAAGTAAACTTCTTATATTATCCAGGTTGGGGAAAACTATGCAAACCAATGGAAGATTCTGTCAGCAAACTACGGTTCATTCACCAAATTTGACCTTCCACTTGTTTTTGTTAATGAAATGGAACATGTCATATCCACTGTTTAAGTCTTGTCTATGGTTGCTTTTGTACTGCAGCTGCAGAGTTAATAATTTTGGCAGAGACCATATGAGGCATAAAGATAAATTCTGAGATATAGGCATAAGAGATTTACTATCTGGCCCTTTACAGAAAGTTTTCCAGCTCCTAGACTATACTAACACAGACTTTCAATCAATCCACCTATTTCAAACTCATCTGGTGCCATCAACTTCAAAATTACCTGAAACTTTCCAGGAATCAATAATACAGCATACATCTGCTTACTCCTTATCAACATTTCAACACTACATGCAGTTGAGTTTTAGTTTTCTCCTCTCTAATATGTCAGTTACCACCTACTCATCTCAATTCTATTATCCAAAAACATTGTTGATATCTCTGTGTTTTTCTAACTCACATTCTCATTGTCCTTAAAAGTTTACAGTTCTTTTCTTAAAAAAATCTCACTGTCATTTTTGTGGGGTTGAGTTGGTATTTTTCAGAAAATAATAAGCTTCTCAGGTATTTCAAGCAGGAAGGAATTTCATTTAGGGAATATAGTTGTTTAGAAAGAATTGGTGTTTCAAAGGTCAAGCAAGCAAAGCCTTTGATGTTTGCAGGTCACCACTAGCTTTCGGAAAGTCAGGAAGCTGCAGAAACCATGAGCAACAACCTGTAGTGATCACTGATGTTTATAACCCTGAGTTTGGGCCACAAACCACCAGGAGGCAACAGTAAATCTCAGACACAATGAGGCTACATCTCCACACACTCCTGCTAAAGCACCAATAAAATTACATCTGTCTCTCTTCTCCTCATACTATTCATTCTCTTGAGCAAGGAAATCAAACCAGGCAATCCCAAAGGAAATCAACCCTGAATATTCACTGGAAGGACTGAGGCTGAAGCTCCAACACTTTGACCACTTGATGTGAAGAGCCAACTCACTGAAAAAGACCCTGATGCTGGGAAAGATTGAGGGCAGGAGACGAAGAGGACGACAGAGGATGAGATGATTGGATGGCATCATCAACTCAACGGACATGACTTTGAGCAAACTCTGGGAGGTAGTGAAGGATGGGGAAGCCTGGCATGCTGCAGTCCATGGGGTTGCAAAGTGACAGACATGACTTAGAAGCTGAACAACAACAGTTGTCTTCCACCTGCCACCTAATCTGGAAACACTCTGACAAGGGGTGCAGGAAATGCGTTTCCTAGGGAGAGGCAGAGGGTAATGATGCTATGTTCCCAGTGGTGTAGCGAAGCTAGCAGAGATCAACAGGTGACTTCAGTCTGATATATTTAACTTCTAAGCCCCCACTTTTTCCTCTCCACCATCAAGGTTTCCATAAAGCCACTGCTGTCCACTGGATGAACACTGTTCTTTAGGTGCACAGACATAGGTAAGATACTTATTTTGGTGTGTCTTGGGCAAACCAATCAGCCTTGGCTTGCTCTAGTTAAATGGAGAAAGTATATACCTACTTTCAGAGAAGGCAATGGCACCCCGCTCCAGTACCCTTGCCTGGAAAATCCCAAGGATGGAGGAGCCTGGTAGGCTGCAGTCCATGGGATCGCAAAGAGTCAGACAAGACTGAGTGACTTCACTTTCACTTTTTACTCTCATGCATTGGAGAAGGAAATGGCAACCCACTCCAGTGTTCTTACCTGGAGAATTCCAGGGACAGAAGAGCCTGGTAGGCTGCCATCTCCGGGGTCACACAGAGTCGGACATGACTGAAGCAACTTAGCAGCAGCAGCAGCAGCAGCATATACCTACTATATGATTACTGTGAAGAGGAATAAGATCAGTTCAGTTCAGTTCAGTCACTCAGTCGTGTCCGACTCTTAGCGACCCCATGAATCACAGCACGCCAGGCCTCCCTGTCCATCACCAACTCCCGGAGTCCAGTCAGACTCGCGTCCATCGAGTCAGTGATGCCATCCAGCCACCTCATCCTCTGTCATCCCCTTCTCCTCCTGCCCCCAATCCCTCCCAGCATCAGAGTCTTTTCCAATGAGTCAACTCTTCGCATGAGGTGGCCAAAGTACTGGAGTTTCAGCTTTAGCATCATTCCCTTCAAAGAAATCTCAGGGTTGATCTCCTTCAGAATGGACTGGTTGGATCTCCTTGCAGCCCAAGGGACTCTCAAGAGTCTTCTCCAACACCACACTTCAAAAGCATCAGTTCTTCGGTGCTCAGCCTTCTTCACAGTCCAATTCTCACATCCATACATGACTACTGGAAAAACCATAGCCTTGACTAGACAGACCTTAGTTGGCAAAGTAATCTCTTTGCTTTTGAATATGCCATCTAGGTTGGTCATAAGATAGTACATGTTAAATATTTAGCAAACTGTTTAATGCCACATAAAATGAAAGCAGAATTATATAGTTAAATTAATTCTGGCTTATGTTTCTGACTCCAAAGAGTAGCAGTGTGCATCTCTAGGGAATATATCTACCTGTCAATCTTACCTTGAACTTCTTTTCATCTGTCCTTTTTTTATAGAAAAAAATAAAAAGCTATTTCAAACCCTAAATGTAGCAAAATGTCACCACTGTACTACATTTATTTCATTCTTCATCAGCCTATGGCAAATGTTCTGACAGATAATGAGAACCTTGGACAGCTCTAAGACTTGAGGAAAAGTGGCTTAGAGTCTACTTTCTATTACAAAGTCTTGTTTTTATGCAGAGGCCTCAAGGTTACAGGATATCATTTTTATTTTTGTAAATTCATCTGAGGTTTCTTACTGGCAATAGAAAACTCAGATCTTAAGTGTATGGTATAGCCAGGACTTCTCTGACAGTCCAGTGGTTAAAACTCCATGCTTCTACACTGCAGGGGTGCAGGTTTGATCTATGGTAGTGGAACTAAGATCCTGCATGCTGTGCACTGTAGTCAAAAATTAAGTTAAAAAAAAAAAAGTAGAGATCTAAGTACACATCTCAGCCCCTTGTAAAATCTATGAATATGTGTAATAAAAAATAAAAATTAGCACATTAATCAATTTGAAAACCATCCCATTCTTTTTTCAATGCTAGTCTTCTACCTTGATTATGATTATTGTTCAGTCACCCAGTTGAGTCTGACTCTATGTGACCCCATGCACTGCAGTGCGCCAGGCCTCCCTGACCCTCACCATCTCCCCAAATTTGCCCAAGTTCGTGTCCATTGCATTACTGATGCCATCCAGCCATCTCATCCTCTGCGGTCCTCCTCTTCTTCTGCCTTCAATCTTTTCCAGCATCAGGGACTTTTCCAATGAGTCAGCTATTTGCATCAGTTGACCAAAATGCTAGAGCTTCAGCTTCAGCATCAATCCTTCCAATGAGTATTCAGGTTTGATTTCCTTTAAGATTTACTAATTTGATTTCCTTGCTGGCTAAGGGACTCCCAGGAGTCTTCTCCAGCACCACAGTTCGAAGGCATCAATTCATTGGTGCTCCGCCTTCTTTACAATCAAGCTCTCACAACAGTACATGACCACTGGCAAGACCAGAGCCTTGACTATAGGGACCTTTGTTGGCAGAGTGATGTCTCTGCTTTTCAATACACTGTCTAGTTTTGTCATAGCTTTCCTGCCAAGAAGCAATCGTCTTCTGATTTCACGGCTTCAGTCACTATCCATAGTGATTTTAGAGATCAAGAAGAGGAAACCTGTCACTGATTCTACCTTTCCCCTTCTATTTGCCATGAAGTAATGGGGCTGGAGTCCATGATCTTAGTATTTTTTGACATTTAGTTTTAAGCCAGTTTTTTCACTCTGCTTCTTCACCCTCATTAAGAGGTTCCTTCATTCTCCTTCACTTTCTGCCATTAGAGTGGTATCATCCGCATATCTGAGGTTGTTGATTCTTCTCCCGCCAATCTTGATTCCAGCTTGCAACTCATCCAGCCCAGCATTTCTCATGATGTGCTCAGCATGTAAGTTAAATAAACAGGGTGACAACAGACAGCCCTGTCATACTCCTTTTTCAGTCCTGAACCAATCAGTTGTTACATACAGGGTTCTACTGTTGCTTCTTGACCCACATACAGGTTTCTCAGGAGACAAATACGATGGTCTGGCATTCCCATCTCTTTAAGAGCTTTCCACAATTTGTTATGATCCACACAGTCAAAGGCTTTAGTATAGTTGATGAAACAGAGGTAGATGTTTTCCCAGAATCCCCATGCTTACTCTACGATCCAGGAAATGTTGGCAATGATTACGACTAACAGAGGACTAAAGTGTACTTCGTGACCCATTTGTAATCATTTAACCTCTCCATTATAATTTAATGGAGATTAAATTTTTGTTTTGTATTCACTCTTTATTTGGATGGGGCCAGAGAAACATGTTGGGATCTTAGAAGGTGGATTCTCTTAGAAGGATGAAGATAGAGCACTTTTGAATCACTGAAAGTTAGTTTATTCAGAAGTGTAAGCGTAGGGTCAGAATTCTATTGAATATTATCAAAAAGAAGGTGTATTCAAAGCTTGTGTGCTTTAAGAATTTAAAAGGAAAACCTCCCGAAACCCTGGGAAGATCCTTGGAGTGGAGAAAAAGAGGATGGTAATTCTGGGTTCACCAAGGGGCAGATGCTTAAACCAGTTCTTACACAGATCCCCTGGCAAGGTTTATGCCCCTGGACAGGGCTTCTCAAAGGATGGTTTTTAGATTCTTGAAGATAGGCAGTTCATGAGATCAAAGCTCTTTTCATGATATGGTACGACATTATTTACCTTTTTATTTTCTCTGTTGACCTGGTATCCACATGTTGCAGAAGCCATGGTGGGACAAACAGCTGTTATCTAAGCATGAGCTAAGGCAGGGGCACCAAACTACCGTACTTATGGCACACTTCACAGCCACAAGCCTACGTTTAAAAAAATGCTAGTTGCATTTAAGAATGCCTGTAATGAAGCAGTAGAAATTAATATCTTTATTCAATGTTGACCCTTGAGTACATCTTTTTAAGTTTTTAAAATTTTCACTTTGATTTTATTTTGATTTTAATTTTAATTTTGTATAGCTGACAATGTTGTGATAGTTGAAGGTGCACAGCAGACTGACTCAGCCAATATACATGTATATATTCCACCCCAAACTCCCTTCCCATCCAGGCTGCCACAGAACATTGAGCAGAGTTCCCTGTGCCATACAGTAGGTCCCTGCCAGTTATCCACTTTAAATATAGCAGTATGCACGTGTCCAACCCAAACTCCCTATCTATCCCTTCCCCCATCACCCCCTGCCCCTGCAACAATAAGTTCATCCTCTAAGTCTGTGAGACTGCTTCTGTTTAGTAAGCAAAATCATTTGTATCACTTCTTTTTAGATTCCACATATAAGGGGTGTCGTACAATATTTCTTCTTCTGTCTCTGACTTACTTCACTCAGTATGGCAATCTCTAGGTCCCTCCATGTTGCTACAAAGAGCGTTATTTCATTTTTAATGGCTGAGATATATTCCACTGTATATATGTACCCCCTCTTCTTTTTCCATTCCTCTGTCTATGACATTTAAATTGCTTCCATATGTTGTTAATATTCTAGATGACAAAATGGGAAATAGCCACAAAGCTTATCCACTGTATACTAAAGAATTATGATTATCTGAGGAAAAGGTACTTGTATGGTTATTTGATTTTAAAATTGAACCAGCTGTGTTTGGTTTGGAACTCCACCTTTTGCTGGAAAGAATGACAGACAGACAAGCTATAGTTACTCTGACTTGAGTTTTTGAATATTTTCTCAAAAGTGAACGAACCTAGGTTGCTTCATCCAGCTTTGCCAGAGACTTTCCTGGTTTTAGTGCTGAAACCCTAGTAGTCTTCCAGGAGCCCCTCAGTCTTGGGCATAGCAGGATGGTTGGGCACCTTAAGTAAACCTGTCGTTTCAAAGAAAACATTGACAGATTTTGTTGCCAATGACAAAATTTGAGCTTTTGAGCAGAAATTTGTATTTTGGAAAATCTGTATTGGCAACCAAGACCTTGACAGCTTTCCAAAACTTAAAGACTTTCCTAATAATAAGAAGATGATATTAATAAATGTAATATTTTATATTGTTTCATGGAATATATCAACATTTGAAGATCTGCATATCTTAGTGAACCAATATTTTCCAAATGGTGAATGCATGATGTTAAAAAGCCCTGCATGGATAAAACACCTGCATAAGCCTGAGATGGATCAATGAATTTTAATATAACAGAATATCAGGAGTTCATTAACATGGTTTCAGCTTCTACATTGCAACTAACCATTATGAAACTACAACTTTTGGTTATAACAACCGAATAACAACAATGAAGAATGTTCACAATTATCTGGAAAAGCAATTAAATGCTTCTGTCTTTTCCAATTACATGTATATGGGCAATAGATAATGACAGACTGATTGGAAAAACAGGAGATTCTGTCTCCTATTAAGCCAATCATTAAAGAGATCTGCAAAAATGCAAACCAATGACACTCTTCTTAGGAAATTTTATTTTACTTATGTTAACATGTAGTGGATTTATTATTTTTTTAAGATTTTTTTTTTTGACTGTGTTTAGTCTTCATTGAATTTTTTGCGATATTACTCCTGTTTTATGTTTTGGATTTTGGCCACAAGGCATGTGGCATCTTAGATCCCTGACCAGGAATTGAATCTGCACCTCTTGCATTTGAAGGCAAAGTCTTAACCACTGGACTGCCAGGAAAGTCCTATATTATTTCTATTTTTAAATACATTGATAAATATTTAAATGTTTCTATTTTTGGTTCAAGTATAAAGCATAATGGTAGATATAACCCAAAGAAACAAAAGTTCTGGGGACCTTAATAAATCTTAAGAATGTAAAGTAATCAAGTCTTGAAGACTTAAACATTTATTAACCACTGCCCTAGAAAGTGATGTGCTTACTAACTCAACTAAGATTTGCTGCAAGATGGCACTACTTCTGAAAGAGCAACTGAGAGAACCTAGCCCCTCTCATTGTTTTCTGAGCCCTACCCCTTCTCTTTCTTTCAAGAAATCTACCCCCAACACTCTTCGTTGCCATGTGAGTTGCCTTCTTTAGCCAGCTTCTATGGCCTTAGCCACAAGTGAGCAAGATCATTTATCCAGCCACCAACATCTAAGTTAACCATGATAGGCTGGAACCTTTCCATATCAAGATATCCATTTGCCTTAGAGACTTCTGAATTTACTGTAAGTACTGGGAATAATGGCAGAGATGTTTGAACTCTGAAAGTCTTTCAGTTCAGTTCAGTTCAGTCGCTCAGTCGTGTCCGACTCTTTGTGACCCCGTGAATCGCAGCACACCAGGCCTCCCTGTCCATCACCAACTCCCGGAGTTCACTCAGACTCACGTCCATCAAGTCAGTGATGCCATCCAGCCATCTCATCCTCTGTCATCCCCTTCTCCTCCTGCCCTCAATCCCTCTCATCATCAGAGTCTTTTCCAATGAGTCAACTCTTCCCTGAAAGTCTTTATCAGAACCCTAATAGGAATGAGTGAAAGTGTGTTGTTAGTTGCTCGGTCATGTCCAACTCTCTGAGACCCCAAGGACTGTACCCACCAGGCTCCTCTGTTCATGGAATTCTCCAGGCAAGAATACTGGAGTGGGTCACCATTTCCTTCTCCAGGAGATCTTGCATTGCAAGCAGATTCTTAAGCATATGAACCACCAGGGGGGTCCAATAGGAATGAGTAAACAATGTTAAATTAACTTTGGGAAAGAGTTATCTTTCCCTTAAAATAATGAAACATGTTTCCCTCGGGTGTTTTTTGTTTGTTTGTTTGTTTTTGTCAAGTTACTCATGCAGTGACATTTCTGAAGGCTCTAGGTCTATTACAATTGCAAGATTGTACAATGTACAAGAAACAAAAGATTGTTTTTGCCTTGTCTTTTAAAGTATAGCAAATTCAGTTCCTCCCGTCTTATCTTCTACTTCATCTGCCTTGCAGCAGGTCTTTTATCCTAGACCAGCCCCAACTCCCACTTTCTCTGCCCCTACTCCACAACCCATAGAGTCACAAAGAGTCTGACATGACTGAACAACTAAGCATGCCTGCACACATGCCACAGCTGTGTGTAGCCAGAGATAACTCCATGACTACACCAGTTGTCATCATCACCCATGGATGGTTTTTCAAGACAGCTGCACCCACGAGCTCTTCAGCAGATCCTTCCTTTGTGCCTGGTCAGAGCCTTTCTGATTCTCATTTAGCTGTTTTAGATCACTGCCCTACTCCATGTCAAGTTTCTTCAAAGGTAAGTTCAACACTACTGTCTCAGGGAGACACAATATTCAGAAGAAATCATTTAACTACATTAGTGAAAAAGGATCCTAAGAATGAATCTTTTTAAGAAACACTGGACCCACCAAAAGGAGACAGTGATCTTTTCTGCTGGGCTTTTAAGTGAAACTTTACCAGGTTACCATATATTAAGCCTCTGGGGAAAGTCGAGATATTTCCAGAATATTTGACTGCAAAATCCTTTTTTGCATGGAGCATCTATGGGACTTAGGTTTCATGGAATACATTTAGAGAAATACATTAGCTTAATATATGAGTTTTTCTAACATTATTTTTCTTCTGGCCATCTCTACTTTTATTTCTTCCTAATTATTTGCTTTCTAAAATCAGTAATGACTTTCTAATCACCTTCAGTTTAGTATTTATAGTCCTAATATTCAATACAGCATGATGATGAAGCACAAGCATAGTGGAGTCAAACATCCAACTCTGAAATTCTGGCTCAACCACTTACAAGCTGTGTGACCTTGGGAAAATTACCTAACCTCTCTTTGTTAAGTGAACTCTCTTTTAATATTCTCATCTTAAAATGGAAATAATAGCTGTACTTATACTGTAAAGGTTAAATTAAACATACACAGAGTGCTTAAAACATGGTGAATACCCTGAAAGTGCTACCTGTTGTAATTAACCATTTGATATAGTTCATTTTTGGAGAGAAGAGACTAGTCGTATTCATTTTTATACCCTTATCTATTGCACAATTCTTGGTATACGCTAAGAATAAAATAAATGCTTGATGAATAGTAATACCTACTCTTCTTACAGAGTTTTATGATATACTTTTGCATATGTTAATTTATCAGATTCTTTCTAGAGAGCCAGAGTAAGAATTAACATCTCTTTCTACCCCTAACCCTGACCCATCTTCTCTTGGCCTGTCTGAACTCTGAACAAGAAGTTCTACCAGGAGACAGACACGGTAGCAGTCTGGGCCCTTTTGCCCAGTCCTGATTACTAGATCCCAACTCTGGACCTTACCTATAGCTACTTACTGGCTGAGATATGCTGAATCTAGCCTTGGTTCCATTTTTTAAAAAGTCATGGTACCAGCAGTATATTTGTTTTATGCAATGTGAGCGAAGTATGGCCTAGGCCAAATCTGGCCTATAGCCTATTTTTGTAAATTAAATGTTATTGGAATACAGCATGCTCATTCATTTTTCTGTTGTCTGTGGTTGCTTTCACACTATCATGGCAGAATGTATTATTTGCAACACAGATTATATGGTCCACAAAACTTAAACTATTTAATATATGGAATCTTGAAGTAAAACTTTGCTGACCACTGTACTATACTAACAGATATGGCATTTTGTTATATTTCTGCTTTCTCTATCTTGACCTTCCAGCCAGACCTAAGACCATCAACAACTCTCTTGGCCTGCCCTATCCTAAGATAACAACTCATCATGGATTACCAAGTGGCAGAGGCCAATTAGAACACCTACGTTGATCTCTTTTCAAGACCATGATTCAAAGAAGAGAGGCATCTTGGCTATTGCAAAGAATTTTCTGCAAACTTCTGTCTAGCTCTTACTTCCATTTTTCTGTAAATTTCTAATCCGCCTCTGTCTCATCAGTCTGTTCTCTCTTTAAGAATACACCCTCCTGAGATACTTAACTTGAGATGTCCCTCTTGGGTAATACCCAGGTATTCTAAATGTCTTCTGAGTTCTTTCCTTGTTCCTGAAAACTTTTAACTTAAGAGAAATTTATTTCAGAAGAAAACATTACATTATTTAAATTATCAATAAAAGTGTCACTTCAGTTCACTTTAGTCACTCAGTCATGTCCAACTCTGAGACCCCGTGGACTGCAGCACGCCAGGCCTCCCTGTCCATCACCAACTCCCAGAGTTTACTCAAACTCATGTCCATTGAGTCGGTGATGCCATCCAACCATCATCCTCTCTCCTCCCCTTCTCCTCCTGCCTACAATCTTTTCCAGCATCAGGGGCTTTTCAAATGAGTCAGTTGTTCGCATCAGGTGGCCAAAGGATTGGAGTTTCCACTTCAGCATCAGTCCTTCCAATAATTTTTCAGGACTGATTTCCTTTAGGATGGACTGGTTGGATCTCCCTGCAGTCCAAGGGACTCTCAAGAGTCTTTTCCAACACCACAGTTCAAAAGCATCAATTCTTCAGCACTCAGCTTTCTTTATAGTCCAACTCTCACATCCATACATGACCACTGGAAAAACCATAGCCTTGGCTAGATGGACCTTTGTTGGCAAAGTAAGGTCTCTGCTTTTGAATATGCTATCTAGGTTGGTCATAACCTTCCTTCCAAGGAGCAAGCACCTTTTAATTTCATGATCTGGAGCCCCCCAGAAATAAAGTCTGTCATTGTTTCCATTGTTTCCCCATCTATTTGCCATGAAGTGATGGGACTGGATGCCATGATCTTAGCTTTCTGAATGTTGAGTTTTAAGCCAACTTTTTCACTCTCTTCTTTCACTTTCATCAAGAGGCTCTTTAGTTCTTTACTTTCTTCCATGAGGGTGGTATCATCTGAATATCTGAGGTTATTGATATTTCTCCCAGCAATCTTGATTCCAGCTTGTGCTTCCTCCAGCCCAGCATTTCCCATGACATACTCTGCATATAAGTTAAATAAGCAGGGTGACAATATACAGCCTTGATGTACTCCTTTCCCAATTTGGAACCAGTCTGTTGTTCCATGTCCAGTTCTAACTGTTGCTTCCTGATCTGCATACAGGTTTCTCAAGAGGCAGGTCAGGTGGTCTGGTATTCCCATCTCTTTAAGAATTTTCCACAGTTTGTTGTGATCCACAGAGTTAAAGACTTTGGCATAGTCAATAAAGCAGAAATAGATGTTTTTCTGGAACTCTCTTGCTTTTTCCATGATCCAGCGGATGTTGGCAATTTGATCTCTGGGTCCTCTGCCTTTTATAAATCCAGCTTGAACATCTGGAATCTCACAGTTCATGTACTGTTGAAGCCTGGTTTGGAGAATTTTGAGCATTACTTTGTTAACATGTGAGATGAGTGCAATTGTGTGGTAGTTTGAGCATTCTTTGGCACAAAGAATATAACTGTGAATGATGGAAAATAAGCTTAATATGGTAGCTTCTCTAAGGTAGTTGTGCTTTGAGTTTATTGCCTATGCAAAATAAGAGTCCATTTCAAAGAGGATGCTCTTAGTTCAAGTACGAGCCTTCTTCTCATCCTTCAAATTTCATTAGAAAACTACCCATCACCAAGACTTCTACTAATACATTCAGCTGGACATCAAAGCTGCTCAAATCCCACCTCTACTTTTCTCCAAATTTCATCTCCTGCTGTGTTCAGTTGCTTTAGTCATGTCCGATTCTTTATAACTCTTCAGAGTATAGACCGCCAGGCTTCTCTGTCCATGGGACTCTGCAGACAAGAATACTGGAGTGGATTCCCATGTCCTCCTCCAGAGTATCTTCCCGACCCAGGAACGCATGTTCTCTGAGTCTCCTGAATTGCAGGCAGATTCTTTATCTGCTGAGCCATCGGGGAAGCCCATTGGCTTCTCCTACCAAGGGAAGGTATTAAATCATTTCAACATCCTTCCACTTAACAATTCTCTTCTCCTAACTGGGATGAGCAGCTATTTCTTTCCATCAATAGATGCACCTCATCTCCTTATAGCTGTTGAGAACTTAATTCTTCAAGATGACATACACTTGATGGAAGATCTTATGGTGAGGACCATTTATTATTTAGCTTTGAATCTTCTTAAGCAAGCACAATGCCTAGCAATGAAAATAAATAACGCTCACCAATTCAATGTACTCTTGTACATCTTTAAACATGTTCAGGCATCTCAGCTCTTTCATCCTCAGGTATCCTTGCCTCTCCATCTCTATTCAGTGCTATTCTTCACAATTTGAAATCAGCAATGGAGGAATAACATCTATTTGCGCTCAGAGGGCAAAATTTTCAGAAGTGTTTTTCAATCGTTTCAAGTATCTTGGTATTTTCTGTAAAAATAGATTATTTACAAGTCTCCACAAAGAAGGATCCCAAGCATTTTGATTCCTTTTTATTACACTTCTTTGCCTGATATAATGCTTTAAACATAGTTCATGTTCTAGCTTAAGATCTACCTTTTTAAAAACCATTTCTTTTCCTTTCCTTCAGTTCACTTCAGTTCAGTTCAGTCACTCAGTTGTGTCCAACTCTTTGTGGCCCCATGAATCGCAGCACACCAGGCCTCCCTGTCCATCACCAACTCCCGGAGTTCACTCAGACTCACGTCCATCAAGTCAATGATGCCATCCAGCCATCTCATCCTCTGTCGGCCCCTTCTCCTCCTGCCCCCAGTCCCTCCCAGCATCAGAGTCTTTTCCAACGAGTCAACTCTTTCCGTGAGGTGTCCAAAGTACTGGAATTTCAGCTTTAGCATCATTCCTTCCAAAGAAATCCCAGGGCTGATCTTCAGAATGGACTGGTTGGATCTCCTTGCAGTCCAAGGGACTCTCAAGAGTCTTCTCCAACACCACAGTTCAAAAGCATCAATTCTTCGGCTCTCAACCTTCTTCACAGTCCAACTCTCTCAGCCATACATAACCACAGGAAAAACCATAGCCTTGACTAGACGGACCTTAGTCGGCAAAGTAATGTCTCTGCTTTTGCATATGCTATCTAGGTTGGTCATAACTTTTCTTCCAAGGAGTAAGTGTCTTTTAATTTCATGGCTGCAGTCACCATCTACAGTGATTTTGGAGCCCCCAAAAATAAAGTCTGACACTGTTTCTACTGTTTTCCCATCTATTTCCCATGAAGTGATGGGACCAGATGCCATGATCTTCGTTTTCTGAATGTTGAGTTTTAAGCCAACTTTTTCACTCTCCTCTTTCACTTTCACAAAGAGGCTTTTTAATTCCTCTTCACTTTCTGCCATAAGGGTTATGTCATCTGCATATCTAGTTATTGATATTTCTCCCAGCAATCTTGATTCCAGCTTGTGTTTCTTCCAGTCCAGCGTTTCTCATGATGTACTCTGCATAGAAGTTAAAAAAAATTATATTTATTTGTTTATGACTGCACTGGATCTTCATTGCTACATGCAGGCTTTCTCTAGTTGTGGTGAGCAAAGGCTACTCTCCAGTTGCCGTGCACAGACTTCTCACTGAAGTGGCTTCCCTTGTTGCCAAGCATGGTTTCTAAGGCACATGGGCTCAGTAATTGTGGCTCAGAGGCCCAGCTGCCCCATGGCATGTGTGATCTTCCTAGACCAGGGCTCCCACCCAAGTCCCTGCACCAGCAGACAGACTCCCAACCACTGGACGACCAGGGAAGTCTCCTAAGATCTATCTTGTATACCTATGGCTGATTCATGCTGAGGTTGGCAGAAAACCACAAAATTCTGTAAGGCAATTATCTTCAATAAAAAAAATAAACTTAAAAAATCACAAGTTCGACTGAGATGTTTTTTAAGATGTCTCCTATTAAAAAATGACCCATTCCATGCCTTTTCTGATGGCACCACACTCTCTAGATAACATTATTCTTTACAGGATCTTGTAAGCTTCATTCAAAGCTACTACTGTCTCTCAATGCCTCTCAGTGCCTCTAACATTAAGGCATTACTCACAGGACCAGCAGAGCTAGCTTCCTAAGCTTGGAACAGGTTGGAATGACCTGCTCTTTCATGTCCACTTGAATAAATTCGTACCCATTCTTCAAGAATCACTTCATATCTTCATGAAGTTTTCCTAGATTGTTTTCATCAAAATTTATTTCCTTATTCCTAAAAGTACCACAGCATTGTGCATATTTATGTTGGTAAATCTGAAAACCTGAAGGAATATGCATGCATTTGTACATGGAGACCAACATCCAAATAGGAAAGAAGGTGCCTGTCACATATCAGGCCATAGTCTTATGCTCCCAGTTCAGAGCCACTATAATACTATGTTGGAGCTTATGGCTTAGTCCCTGAACTCAAGGAAGGCTTTTGTTCACTAGGTCTCAGGAGGAGTCCCAAGTAGGTCATGAGATGAAAGAACAGCAGCAAAGACAGTGGAGATTCCTTGTTGCAGATCTTGGCCCAAACCTCTCCCACCTAACCCTCAGCCACATAGCTAAAGGTGGAAGAAGAGGCTGAGGTATATGCTTGACAAGGCAAACCTACCATCTAGTACATAGGTTCTAATCAGCATCCTGTGAGTCTACCAATATGATCAGTAGTTATCTTTTTTTAGAGAGAATTAAAGATGGATGGACACATAGCCTTGGAAAAGGGCAAATGTTTTACTCTTGCTCCTCTCTTCTCCATCTTTTTATCCTGTTAACCTGTGGGAATTTATAGCCAAAGCCCATTGTCCAGGGATTTTGCTGGTGGTCCAATGATTAAGAATCCACCTTCCAATGTAGGGATGTGAGTTCAGCTCTGTTCGGAGAATGAAGATCCCACCCGCCGCAGAACAACTGAATTGTAGTGCTGCAACTACATAGCCCACGCCCATACACCACAACTAGAAAAGGCGGCGCGCAGCAATGAAGATCCTGCGTGCTGCCACAAAGACTCGGTGCTGCCAAAAACAAGGAAATCAATAAGTAAAAATTGTCTTTAAAGCCTATTGTCCATGAGAGTCCTGACTGCTTTGGAGAAGAAAAACAATATAATATCCAGGAAGTTGGGTGTTGGCTCTCACAAGTTGTCAAAAGTAGAAGAAAGAGGACGTTAATTAAGTCAGCCCTAAGATCCCACTATATCCAGGGCAATATGTAATTCCCATTCTAGTTCCCAAGTCCAGCTACACTCACCACCCACCAGCTTGGATTTTAACCAGGTTTTCTGGAGGTCACATAGTGATCAGCATGATAGCATGGCCCAAACCATACCATGTCAGCAATAAGAAAATATCTCAAGTTCAAACCACTTTCACTTCATCTTCCCTCAGGATACTTGAAAGTTCGATCAATGAAAAACATCTCTTTCAATTGTTCCAGGTTAACAGAGTCCTGAAGAAAGTAACTTCCCCAAGCTTCCCCTTCTCTTAGTCATTTACATTGAAATAGCCAGAGGAAATGGCAACCCACTCCAGTATTCTTGCCTGGAGAATCCCAGGGACAGAGGAGCCTGGTGGGCTGCTATCTAAGGGGTCGCACAGAGTTGGACATGACTGAAGCGACTTAGCAACAGCAGCAGCAGCCAGAGAGGACTTCACTCCAATGTTTGCTCACCTTCTTTTTAGGGTTACTTATGGATATGTCTCTCTCCATCATTACACTGGGCATTCTTAGAGGGCAGGAACTGTTTCCTTTATTTTGGCATTCCTCAGAGACCTAGCATACACAGGATACACAGCTGTCAAGAATAATGTAGGAGGTGAAAACTGTTGAGCTCCATGAAAGTGTTAGTTGCTCACTCATGTTCAACTCGTGACCCCATGGACTATAGCCTGTCAGGTTCCCCTGTCCATGGAATTCTCCAGCTAAGAACAGTGAAGTGGGTAGCCATTCCCTTCTCCAGGGGACCTTCTCAATCTAGAGCTCGAACCTGAGTCTCCCACATTGCAGGCAGATTCTTTACCATTTGAGGCACCAGGGAAGCCCTGGTGCAGCCCTAGGGAGCTCCACGGAGCAGGCCTAATGCCCTTATCACCATGGAACTGCAGTCAACTTCTGGAGAACTTTGGGAGCAAGACACTTTTCCGTCTATGGTAACTGTTCTCCATCATCATAACCCATATTATCACTGGCCCTATCAGTCATCAGAAAGCCATCAAATCCTCAAATCAGAGGGTCTGAGGAATCAAATCCAGCACCACAGTAACTAGAACCAGACCCTGACCAAGTAGAGTATTTTGAGAGTGGCTAGAAAAAGAGGAAATGCCATAGACGAGATTATTGTTTAGAATCCTGTGAAAAGAGCAATAATGAGGCTTGAACCTTTCCAGATGTGATGCTTGATTTGACAAACTTGATAAAACTTTCTGTTTCCCACTACATTCATTATCGATTGCTGTATACAAAAATACCGCCAAACTCAGTGGCTTAAAATGGCATCTATTATTTCGCAGAGTCTGTGAGTCAGGAAACCAGGTGCAGCTTAGCTGTTCCTCTGCCTCAGGACCTCCCACTGGCAGTAATCAGAGGTATCACTGAGCTGTAGTCACCCCGAGGCTCCACTGGGGAAGGACCTGCTTCCAACCAGGCTTGGTTGTTGGCAGGATTCAGTTTCTCGCTGGCTGCCGGACTGATGGCCTCAGTTCCTCTGCCCTGTTGGCTGAAGCTCATCCTCAGTACCCTGTCACTTGAGCCTCTCCAAAGAGCAATTCCCAACAAGGAAGCTAGCTTCACCACAGCAAACAAGCAAGCAGTACCAGAAAGAGCATAAGAATAAGAGAGATATCCCTATATCTTTGGAAACTAATCTTGGAAGTTCCATTCCATCCTTTCTGCCACATTCTAGTCATAATTAAGTCACTGTACTTAAGGGGAGGAGATTACCCAAGGTCTGAAAACCTGGAAGTGGGCACAATTAAGGGCATTTCAGAAGCTGCTTACATGGTCGTCTCTGGCTCTGTGACCACATGGTCTGTAGCCCACCAGGCTCCTCTGTCCATGGAATTCTCCAGGCAAGAATACTGGAGTGGGTTGCTGTGTCCTTTTCCAGGGGATCTTCCCAACCCAGGGATCGAACTCATGTCTCTTATGTCTCCTGCATTGGCAAGTGGGTTCTTTACCACTAGCACCACCTGGGAAGCCCAATATTTAAATATAAACATGGCACTTTAACACCCATGCTGAAACCTCTTCTGCTTCCACCAGCTATAGTCAGGCTAACATTTCATTCCATCAGCCAAACCACCATGCCAAGGAGCTGTTGTGCATTATTTTCTTTTAGGTTTTGGAGAACTTTAAATGTTTGAGTATAATATGGCTCCTGATAAAAGCACATTTATTATTGTTCCCACTGAAGAACACAATTACCAACCCTGCTAAGATACAGGCTTCAACATTAATATCATTCTCATTAGGTTTTTCTTTGTGATCTAGGTAGTGGTGGTGGTGGTTAAGTCTTTAAGTCATGTCCAACTCTTGCAACCACATGGACTGTAGCCCGCCAAGCTTTCTGTCCATGGGATTTCCCAGGCAAGAATACTGGAGTGGGTTGCCATTTCCTTCTTCAGGGGATCTTCCCAACCCAGGGAATGAATCTATGTCTCCTGCATTGCAGGCAGATTCTTTACTGCTAAGCCGCCAGGGGAGCCCAATCTAGATAGTAACTGTCTGCTATTATGTGAATCTTTTTGGTTTTGTATACAATATGTACCAGATTGTTTATTACTCATGGCAAAAAGTTCAGAAAATATATCCACCAAAACCAAGATTTTCTTCTAAGATGTTATTGTGTAGAAAGTAATGTTTTTGACAGCAGCATTTGTGTTTGCTTGCTGTTTTCAGCACAATGAAATGAAAATTAATTTTACTGAAACCTAAGCCCAAAATAATACTAATGTTCTTTCCATGCAATGCTTCCCACAGAACCATACAATAAATGCACCTCATAGCCTATGTTAAGTGCCAGTCCAAGTTCACTTTAATGCCTGCTTCCAATTACTAGGCCACATCTAATAGTCTTTATATGATACATTAGTCTTCTGTTGTAGCTCAAAAAAGCAGAGGAGTCAGGGGAGGTCAGCTCTGGGGTGTAAGGAAGAGCTTCCAAATGTCTTGACTCACCTGATGAAAGATTATTTTGAAAGAACAAATAATTATCACAATAAGCCTACTCGCTTCTTCACAGATCAGTCCCTCCATTGTCCCAACCTAATGAGAGTAATTTGTGTTTAAGGAGATATTGATTTTGCATAATGGTTTTCTCTTGTATTACACACATGACAACATTCTCTGTACTTAACCTGCACAACAATCTTGTTGACTGATCTGTCAAAGCTCTTGCTCAGACGCCTACTCCTGGCATTGCAGATTGGAGGAGGGAATAGTTCATGTTCCCACTGATGGAGGTGTTGAATATACACATAAACAAGGAAACAGCTGAGGCCAGGAAAGCAGAAGCTGTATTTGACCTTGTGAGAGGCTTTATGCTGTGGGACTTTGCTGCTCAATTAAAATAAGTTTGGTTGGCATTCCTCTAGGCCAGGTCGGCTGTGTTAGCTGAATGATAACTCTGGGCCTTTCCGGGGAACAGGTAAAATTGAAAAGTCTTTTTATTTCCATAGGCTTAAGCCAACCCCCTCAAAACAAGTCATTCCAGGGCTGAGCTGGAACAGGGCTAACGCCGCGGTTGGCAGCTCATGCGCAGCCTCCTCCTTGGCGAGCCCAGACGTCGCTCTTATCCACTTCAGCTGTCTTTTGAAAGCCTCTTTCTCACAAAAGACAGAGTTGATCTCCAGGGCCTGGGAAAATAGAAAATTCTCACACTGTGATGGGAAACACTGTCAAGACCCAAAACTCTATAGTGAAGCACCAGACACCAGTGTGTAATCGCAGATAAAGCCAGTGAACAGGACTGTGAGGCAAGAACAGCAACAAGGAAATTAAAATAGACCAGGAGGCTGGAAAAAAAATGATAGCAGAGGACCCAATACCAGGTCACTCTCCAGAGTGTGCTCAGTCGATGTTTAAGTCATTTATTAACTAGGGTATATATTTCTTTTCTCCTCTGTGTGTCCTTGTATGTCCTAAGGTGGGTGCCTAGATTTTAGGGCTAATGCTTGCCTACTTGCTAAGTCACTTCAGTCATATCTGACTTTTTGTGACCCTATGGACTGTAGCCCTTCATGCTCCTCTGCCCATGGGATTCTCCAGGCAGGAATCCTGGAGGGGATTGCCGTGGCCTCCTCCAGGGCATACTCCCTACCCAGGGATTGAACTGGCCTCTCTTATGTCTCCTGCATTGGCAGGCAGGTTCTTTATCACCAGGGCCACCTGGGAAGCCCCTTTAGGGCTGATACCATGACACAATTGCTAGGATCGGAAAGTAGGTTACCCTGCTTAGTGAGAAAAGGAAATGCAATATGTTGCTGTTCCTTTGCTGATGGTTCCTGGCATCTAGTTTTCTGCTTTTGATGGGTGCTACATCCTGGCAAAGTCAGAGCTCTCAGAAAGCACATCATGTGAAGCAGTCATTTCATATTCTTTAGGGATTCATATGTATATCCCTCTTGAGAGACTGACAGTTTGTATCTACCCACCCACTTACGTAATTATGTAGTTCTTATCATCAAATTACCTTGAAACTCAAAGGAGAGAGAGGATGTATTTTATCCACACCAGGTGACTAGGATGAGCCCTCCCTGCTGATGGTGGCGAGGTGGGAAGCTTCATAAGCCAGTGCCTCACTTTTGGACAAATGCTATTCAGATAGATATTACATTGTATAAACAAGCAGGTCTCAAAAGACTATAATGTACCTACAATGCACCACACAGTTAAGTGAGGTTTTGAGCTTTCAAATGTTCTGGGATCGCATTTTCCAACAGAAATTGCAATTTCATTAGCATTTATGGCTAGCTTTCCAGGGATGTTTGCCAAAAGGGATGAAAGCAGGAGAATAAAAAAGCAGCCCTTCCACAGTCCCCACAAAGGTGCTAATTAGTGATAGTTTTCCTCTCTGGGCAATGGCCCAGGACGCAGGGCTTGTGACCATAGACCTATCTCCATTATGCCTGGGAAAACAACAAACACGTTCAATTAAATGAAAATTTTGCTTTGTGGAGCTTTATGTCAACTAATGGCCCCCATGCAGACTAGAAGTGAGAAGAGTTATTATGCCCAGGATTATGAGAAATTATGCTCTATGGAGGAAAGTAGCCCATTGCCTAGGTAAGGTGAGCCTGAATTTTCTAATAGTGAGACTTTTTTGATACAGAATAGATGAGTTGCAGAGGGAGAATGGAGCAACGTTCTGTGATAAAAATAAAAATCAATTTTTGTTTCTCCTTCAAGTGAATCCATGCTAACTTACCTACTCAAAACTTCTAATTTTCTAGAGTAGCCTCTTCAGTGGATCACTCAATACCTTCAGGGGCCATTTATTGAATGTTCACCATGTGCCAGGCTTTCTTATCTCATTCTCTACGGTGAAAAAGACATTATCATCCCCACTTTTCAGACAGGCAAGAAGAGAGCCAGTGAGGTTGAATCAAGTACCTCAATTCACACAAGTAGAATGGGATGAAACCAGATTTGAATCAAAATCTTTGATGTAACCAAACTCGAGTTCATTATCTATCTGAAGAGGTAGAAAGACCAGACCTTGGCCCCAGATACTGCCCTGCAGTCTAAGCAGATGAGTTCTTTGAATGAATAAAACCTTATACAATGCTACTGAATGATTAGATTAATGATCATTAATGAATGATTAGGTTAATTAGATAACTTGACTCTACACTATTCCTGACACTTTGAGAGCACAGTGCCAGGTATTTCTGAAGCAGAGCCATCCATGCAGTGACTATTACTGGGCATCAACTCTGTCTCAAATACTGAGCTAGTTGCCGAACCTTAGAAAGAGAAACTTCTCAGTTGGTTTTCTCTCCCTGTGCCCAGGGTAGTGCTTCTTGGAAGAAGGTGGAATGGTAGATTCCAAATTTATGGGTGAAAAAAATGGAGGGATAAATAGGATTTGGGGAAGAGGAAAGAGCTGTGCTATTGAAGAAGACAAGAGTGTGGCTGGTTAAACATTTGAAAAGTATGTGTGTGGCTAGCTATCATTTGAATTTTGAAATGGGAAAATTTAGAAAAAGGCACAAGATGTGTTGTACATTGGGAACACACTTTGTTCTAAGTGATGATTTAGGATGCAGTATAGAACACAGCTTCAGAAGTTTACATTATGTTAGAGGAGACAGCACAGGAAATGGTTGTTGAGGCCACTTCATGGGGTTAATTTGAAGCAACCATTGGGGACGGGATCCATGCACTTTTTCAACTCAATTCTAAGGGTCATGTCAGATACAGATCCCTTGGCCAATGAGCAGCAGCCTGACCCTGTGTGATAAACCTGGGTTTCCATGTTCTTAATTATACCCTAAGGAGGAATAAGACAGTGTTCACAGAAGGACACTCACCCCCAACATAGATTCCACAGTCAGCTTAGTCTGGAAGTGAATCCCAAGGTTGGTTCAGATGTGAAGGGACTTGAATCAGAGAGTATTAAAACAGGGGAAGGATCCTTAGGAAGGGGCCTGAGACAAGTTGCGGAGGAAGCCCATTTATTTTGATGACACGTGGAAACTTGCAGAAATGCCTTGGGCCCTGTCTATTCATTTGAGTCCTGACCTACTTGTAGAGGTCTTAGCAAAAAAAAAGGGGGCCAAAATAGAATTTCCAATCTTCCTCAAGTCTCTTGAAAATCATATAGCAGGCTGCTGTACATAGTTCATATAAACTGTTATTAGTGACCTTAGTCATCATCTGTTTTTCTAGTATCTTGCAATATCTGGGAGTTTCGAACTCACTTCCTTATCATCCTATTTAATCTCTCTTTGTACTTCCATCTCAGGCTGTAAGGCAGGTGTGAAAGCACGAATGTCCTCCCTATGCATTATGCTCGTTCCTCTTCAACTTATTCCATGGCCTCTGAGGAGTGCTCTTTGATCAGGCACATTCTGCTGCCCTCCTGGATTAGGTGTTTTCTACTCTCCCCTGGGCTTCCCTGGTGGCTCAGGGTAAAGAATCGGCCTGCCAATGCAGAAGACATGGGTACAATCCCTGGGTCAGGCAGATCCCATGGAGAAGGAGATGGCAACCCACTCCAGTACTCTTGCCTACAGAATCCCATGGACAGAGAAGCCTGGTGTGCCTCTGTCCATGGGGTTGCAAAGAGCAGGGCATGGCTTGGCGTCTAAACAATAGCAATGATCTCTCCTACCCTTCAGATTCTGCAATGTGAAAATCCAAAGAACCACCCTGGCAATTTTTTAGAAGAGAGGAGGAGAAATAACTGACTATAAAACCACAACTCTTTTAGGAAGGAGAGAGGAAAGGGGACAGGTGGGGAACATCCAGGAGTGAATAATTTCATCCCTTTGTGATAGCAGGTAAATGAAATACCAAAACAGAAAATGCAAACTTTGAGGTTACTCTTCTGGGTACTATTGGCTCCAGGGAATCCCTGAACAGTGTAACTTACAAACTGTTTGGGGAACTGTCTGTAGTCAACAGAACCACGTGACTTCCACCTCCAGATCCTGTGGAAATATCCCTAGTATTGTGGTTGCTCAAACCTGGGGCCATCACCACTGGAAGAATTAGCTGTAGGACTCTGGGGTGACTGGCACTGACATTCACACAGGGGTCTCCAATCTCAGATGCTCTGAAAAAAATCCTAATGTACATGAGATCACAGGAATAAGCAGTCCTGGGTTAATATGGAAGCTACAGTGTGTTTAAACAGTGAGGTCATCATAGAAGAAGGTGATGAATCACCAAGGAATGGTATTCTGGTTTTATAGAGAAATGCTTTCCATGTAAATATTCATGACTCCCTGTCAATCACCTATAAGCATAACAATTTAGATGAAGCTTTAGTCTCATCCTTGCTGAGAAGGAAAGGAATCAGTGTTCAGAGCAGTAATTATAACAACATACGTTGGCACCTTCGTTACTTCTGCTATTCTTTACCAAAGATCTAGTCAGATAAGAAGCATTCACATTACCACCTACTCACAGCTCTCCAGAATTAAGTCTGCTTGATAAAGGTCCACTTCTCTGTCCATGGTGCCAGAATGTGGTTGAGTAATATCAACCAGGGCATACCTCCCTCAAATGAGAGCATGGCTCTGTGCTACAGCTCAAAAGGCAGAGACTGAAATGGTTTGAAAACCATTCATTCATTCAACAAATATTTGGTAATGCCTACTACAAATTTTATGCCCTCTTCTTTGCACTTGAGATACAACAAGGAGCAGACACACATGTCTCTGTCTCATCAACTCAGGAAATTCAGTCTAACCAGGAGGACAATGATTGATGGAGGAGTTAAAGGTGCTCTGATTATAATCATGTTGTCGACTAAAAAATGCTGTCACAATCTTAAAGCAGAGAGTTGTTTTGATTGGAGGAAATGTCTAGAACTCCAAGCCCGGAAGACAGCACCTCAGTGACTCTGAGAAAACTGCTCCAAGAAGGCAGGAGGGGAATCAGCCTATATACAAGTTTGCAACAAAGGAAGCAGACAATCTGAACTTCAAGGATCAGGTATTGAGTTAAGGAATTTAGCATTCTATGTATGGGAAGATGCAAGCCTCTGGACTCATTGAATTCATTTCTTTCGTATGCACCTCATCTAAGGAAACAGGAAGCCAATAGTGTTTCCGTGTCCACCTTAAGGAGTGGCAGATGTTTGCTTCTTGTATTCCCCCAGCTCCTCAGCAGCCACCTCTGGGTGGGTGGCAGCATCTGTTGGATCTGTTTTGGGAGCCCTGGGCTTCCCTGGTGGCTCGAATGGTAAAGAATCTGCCTGCAATGTGGGAGACCTGGGTTTGATCCTTGGGTTGGGAAGATCCCCGAGAGAAGAAAATGGCTACCCACTTCAGTATTCTGGCCTGGACAATTCCATGGATAGAGGATCCTGGGAGTCTACAACCCATGGAGTTGCAGAGAGTTGGACACAGACACAACTGAGCGACTTTCACTTTTATTCATGTTTGGAGGCCAGAAATTGCTGATGGCTGTGACATTTCTTGATTATTGATATGGTAGGAGATATTTTCATTTCACAATGTGGAGGTCAAAGGTCAGGCTCTATAGAGTTAGTTGGGGGCTGAGGAAGCCTCCAACACCCCCAAGAAAGGCCCATATAAGCTGGACCTTCCATGGAGACCATGAAATGTGGGCAAGAGTGTTCCGGGCAAGAGTGTTCCAGGCAAAAGGTCACTTTTGTGAAAATGACATTCTTCTATAAGTCTTCTGGGTGAGGGACACAAGATATTTGTCAGTAAAAAGCAGGCAACTCTCTCACAGCAGCTGGGATACAAATTTCAAATGAAGTCCTTCTCAATAACCTTCCATTTGTACTTTACTAAATGTGTGTTGAACACTTTTCTATATTCTGCTCAGATATGTGTCCACATTTCTGGGCAGCTTCCAATATGGTGATAGGCAAATTTCTGACACAACTAGTTGTTTTTGAGTTTCCCCCCTCCTCTTCCATTAGCCATGGCCTTTTACCATGTTGAGTCTCACAAATGGACACAAACCAATCAATCACCCTTATAAAAATGTCAAAATTCATCCCTCCCTACTGTGAAATGAATACACTGACCTTAACACAAATGTAGAAATAAATTTTTTTAAAAAAAATCTATCCTCACCATGGACCCCCTGGCTGCCACACTTAGATTTCCACACATTTCAACTTGACAAGGCTGACATTGCTGAGAACTTCTTGTTTCCTTTTTTTTAAAAAAAATGCTGGATGCAGATTAGATATGCCCCCAAATTTACTAATAAGAACTTATTTTCACAGAGGCTCTGCCCGAGAGGAAGTATATAGAGGGAGAGCCATTATGCGTCCAGGGTAAGAAGTGAGAGAGAGGTTGAACCTGTTAGGGGAAGCACACTGACTGAAACTGCCCACCCTGGCCAGGTACCATAGTAACCATCTGCATGAGATGTTTTATGATAGGAGATCCTGATAAGGAATATGGAACTAATAAGCCATCACCAACAGGAAGAGTTTGGGAAAGGTCTAAAGGAGACACTGTGTGTCCGTCCACTTCCCGGAATCCCTCTGGCTAGCATCCATCTAGGCTGAGCGATGGGTGAGCCACCAGGAAAGACTCTGAATTAGAATGATTGGTCAAAGACCACCCGGAAACTAATCCCATCACCATAAAACCCGACATTGCAAGCCACACGGCAGAGCAGTTCTCCTGGGTTTCCTTACCCTACTGCTCTCCACCTGAGTGCCCTTTCCCAATAAAATCTCTTGCTTTGTCAGCACATGTGTCTCCTTGGACAAGTTATTTTCGAGTGTTAGACAAGAGCCCAGTTTTGGGCCCTGGAAGGGGTCCGCCTTCCTGCAACAAACCCAGGGAAAAGGGAAGGGAACACTCATGATATATTGATTTTTTTTTTTTAAAGAATTTTCTCAATCTAGGGACCATCTACGACTTAATTGCTCCACTCAGTGTCAACCTAGTTTATTTAGCTGCTGCTGCTGCTGCTAAGTCGTGTCAGTCGTGTCCAACTCTGTGTGACCCCATAGACGGAAGCCCACCAGGCTCCTCTGTCCCTGGAATTCTCCAGGCAAGAACACTGGAGTGGGTTGCCATTTCCTTCTCCAGTGCATGAAAGTGAAAAGTGAAAGTGAAGTCGCTCAGTCGTGTCCGACTCAGCGACCCCATGGACTGTAGCCTACGAGGCTCCTCCATCCATGGGATTTCCCAAGCAAGAGTACTGGAGTGGAGTTTATTTAGCACAGCCCCAGATAAGGGTAAAAACCCTGAAATGGGCCCATGTCACTTCAAGATCCAGCTCCCCATCATTTGCCAATTTGAGACCTTGAGCAGGTTCCTCATTATCTGTAAACCAAAGACAGGTTCTCACTATTCCTATGCTTTCAGGAACAGGAGTCTCGCTATCACTGGAAGAGCGCGCATTCCACTCTCGGGCACTCTCAAGAGGATGGCCCCGCCGCTGGCTCTGGGGAGAAAGACACTAGACTGGACTTTCTGAGCACTGTGGCCACTGGCCGTATGGGCTGTTTCAAGTTCATGCATGCCCTCACTGTTGCTGCAAAACCAGCCTCTGTTCACCAATGACAGATATAAACACAGAGACAGAGTAGAAACGAGTAGTTTTATTGTTTTGCCAGGCAAAAGAGGATCACAACAAGCTAATGCTTTCAAGACTGTGACCCTCTTCCTGGGAAGTTGGAAGAGGCCTTACAGTTTTAAGATGGAAAATGGGGCTAAAACTAAGGATTAGAGCTGATATTGTCCTGCATTCTCTTCCTCCTCCTGGGGGCATTGAGATCAAGATTACAGGACAGCTCTGGTGGTTTTCCAGGTCATCTTCCTGAGATATTCTTTCTGGAGTAAAGAATGCTCCCAGAGTAAAGGAGTGCTAGGAATCTTGTCTCGGAGGGATAAACATCAGGTATAGCTAGAGGGCAATCATATTCAGAGTGCAACTGAGCAGGAAAGAGGAGGACAAACATCTGTAGGTTAAATGGGTGGAGAGAACAGGGTTCAATAAGGGCTAACATGATGGGGTGCCTCAGTTAGTTTCTGCTACAGCAACACAGTGGGGACAATGAGACTCCCATTGAAGATATTTTAGGGGATTATTAGACAAAGGATCTCTGGATGCTGGAATAACTAAACCGGTAGAAATTAGATCAGAAGCTACTGGAAGTCTTGGAAAAGCCCATCCAAGCAAGAATCTGGCAGAGAGCGTCAGAGATGGGAGATGGAGAAAGACAGAGCTAAGTCCTCAGGTCCTGCTGTAGCTCCAGACTTGTGGGTTCTGTAAGTCAATAAATTTTCCTTTTGTATTGGGTTGCTTGAATTGGATTTCCAAAAATCTCAATTAAAAATAAACAATTTATACATGAGTTTGGGGACTTAAATTATAATTTCCATAAGACACTTAATATGTGGCACACGGTAAGAATTTAATAAATAGTGTTGCATGCATGTGTGTATGTATATGTGTGTGTGTCTCTGTTTAGGACATGAAAGTTGCCTAAAGAGACAAGAAACAGAGAAATAGCCAAGGCTTCAAGTCATGGCTCTCCCCACAGCTACAAAATCCGCTAATGTGTAGGTACTTTTGATCCTTAGTTTCGGGAATAGACCACTTTTTTGGACTTCTCATTCACTTCTTTGTACAAAGTGACCATTGTGATTTGCATCAGAATTTAAAAAGAAAGAAAAGGAAGGAAGGAAAGAAGAAGGGAGGAAATAGGTAAGTCTTAAAGGAGGTATGATTGTCTTGAGGCTTTGCAGATGGTGCACTGGTGAAGAATCTGCCTGTCAATGTAGGAGATACAAGTTCAATCCTTGGGTTGGGAAGATCCTCTGGAGGAGGAAATGGCAACCTACTCCAGTATTCTTGCCTGGAGAATCTCCTGGATAGAGGAGCCTGGCAGGCTACAGTCCACGGTGTTGGAAAGAGTCAGACACAACAGAAGGAACTGAGCTGGCACACATGTGGTTGTCTTAGGTATAATAGTTCTGTAATCCTTCCACTCTCCAGAGTTATCTTCTCCCAGGAATTCTGTGGTTACTCTGTACCCATCACATTCTGTCTGCAATCCATCTCCTTTATAACAACCTGCATTCAGAAAAAAAAAAAAAAAATTGAACCCATTTGGGAGCAAATAATTGATAATGCCTTACAGAGTTACACTGTTCATGGAGACTTACATTTTAAAGGAGATCAAAAACAAAAACAAAAGTAACATATCCAGGTGTCAAAAAGAAAGGAACTCCAAACTGTGGAGCACCTCCAGTATGCTGAAAAATGTATACATCCATGCAATCATTGTAGCATCCTTGGAAGGTAGGTGTTTATTACACCCATTTTACAGATGAGAAAACATGTTCAGAGAAGTTCAAAAACTTTCTCAAAGCTATAAGATCAAAAGGCATGGATCTGCAAACTGGCCCAGCTTTAAACTGACCCCAGACACATATTTTGATTAAGATTCTTCCTGCTGACTGTCATTAGCTGAACATCTTAGTGACCGGCCATGGAGCTAGGAAACACAATTCAGAGACTATTGACTCTACATCGGGATGACTGGGAGGCAGGACAGATGGCAGTGTAGTGATAAAGTAGATTTTAACCGAGGAGATGAATTTTTAAATCCAATCACAGGAAACATCACAGCACTTTTTTCTTTTTTAGCTTCCGTTAAACTGATTTTCTAAACTGCATACCAGCACCTAATCAGTTTGATCCGTTTCTTTTTCTTTCCCTTTAATTTTATTTTAGCTTCGAGCCTTGGGTGATTGGCTGGGGGTCGGCGTGGGGGTAGGGGGTGAGTGGAAAGAGTTCTCTGTGTTCTTTAGTTTCCTTTCTGCCATCCTCTGCTTTTGCTCATGTTGTAGTCTTAATTTGATCAGCAGTTATGAAAAGGCAACATTAATCCTGGGGAAAGGACATTGTTCGTGGCCAGACAGTTTCGGTATTGCTTCTAAAGCAAAGTGTTCTATGTTCAGATATGAGTTTTGCCCCTCGAGATCCTTCTTGATGTGAGAACAGAGAGAGGCACAGAGTTGCTAAAAACTGGACAGATGGCAACCGGTGCTGGGAAGGGCTGTCAGAGATCTTAGCAAATTCTTTACCCCAGGTGAGCTTCCAAGAACAAGAGGGACCCAGAAGATGCTTCTGAATATGTGTGTGGTCACAGGGGCATTGGTGATGAGGGGCAGGAGGGGAGGGATGAAAGAAAGGGGGACAAGGAGGTGTGAGCTGCCCTCATCCATAGTGACAGGTGGGTCTCCTATGCCTGAGAGTGTAAGCTGGAGTCAGTTATTATGACTGTGGCTAGTGTTTATACAGCACTTACCAAGTGTTTTATGGGAGTATGTTATTTTTATCCTTAGGGTAAATGTAGAGGTAGGCATTATTATAACAGACAAGGAGAATGAGGGTTAAGGCTAAAGCAGCTTGCACAGGACTTGGCATGCTCTTAATCACCACACTGAACCATCTCCTGAGTGTCTATTATGAACCAAACCCTGGATTAAGCCTCAAGAACATAGGCATGAATAAAAAAGGTCATAGAACTCTCACTCCAGTGAAAGGAATAGGTGATGAACCACCTGTATGATGTGAGTACGTTGCACAGTGTCCAGCCCATGAGAGACGCACATATTTATTGAAGGATGGATGGATGGATAGCATTTAATGTGGCATGATAGCTGCATGAATAGAGGTAAGCATAGGGTGCCTTGAGAGCATAGAGAAGAAGGAATCAAATCCATGCAAAGTAAGTGATGCCTGAGAAGAGTTTGAGGTAGGGTAGAAGTTCACCATGATAGTGATGACCATCATATAAGGTTTGCACCATATCATAATTTCAACATCACCTTGCTTCATCAAAGCAATTCTAAGCTTTCTCATGTCATCTGAGAGCAAAAAACAGGTCCCAGGCTACGTTTCCATTCACTCTGCTTCCCAGGGCACTGTCGAGCCTTTCTCTGACACTGGTTTCCTTCCTTCGCTCCAGTACGAGTGGGCAACTGTCAAGAGTGACATGTATTGCCGGGTATCTGTATTTCTTAGACTAAGAATCCCTAACCTTTTAAAAAACAGAATATTAAGCTCCAGCCTCTATAAATAATCACTACAGGAATTATAACAATAATTGACAAATCAACAAAAATAACTATCTGATGTACAATGGTCTTTCAATGAACATTATCTACTGATAGAACCTAACCGCGCTATGAGAGACAGGGCAAATAGTCCTACCATTTGACGTAGATGGGGTTCATATTCAGAAGAGATGATATAAACTATCTGTTAATCACGTATGTGCTGCTTTGGTGCTGCCGCTGAACATCCTTATCTCATTGAGACACAGTAGGCTGGTAAGTAGGTGTTCTTGCTCCTGTGTTTGCCATTAAATAAACCAAGGCTCAGGGAGGTTAAACTACTTATCTGAGGGCACCCAGCTAGTAAATGGGAAGGCTGGGACAGAGAGCCAATCTTTCTTATCCTTAGTGCTTGTGTTTCTTGCATTTTAATATCTGGTTTCTTTATTTCTCAAGAGAGTCAGAGAAAGAAGACTAGTGACCCAGAATACCAGTTCCTCAGAGGGTTTTCACTTAGGTTATTACAAATGTTAGGCATCTCTGAAGTCATCAATCCCCAGGCCACCTAAACCCAATCAATTCTGGTTTTAAACCACAATGCCTGCACCCAGGGGTTTGCTTGACAAAAGTGAGAAATGCTCAAGGTTTCCAAATTGGTCTCTTTAATTCCCTTTCAAGGCTTTCTCTCTCAACTTATCTTCTCAATACTCTGTCACCCCATTTACTATTCTCTTCTTCTCTATTGCTGCCCTAGGTGTTTCAAATAATGTTTTGATTCCTAGGAACCAGGTGTGTGTGTTTGTATTGGGAGGAAACTTATTCATGCTCCTTAGAATCATACTACATGCAAAAGTAGCATCTACTTAATTTTTTGTAACAATCTATGAGGGAAAAGAGTTTGAAAAGGAATATATGTATATTTATATACACATATACATATATATATGAGGTTCCCAGGTGGTGTTAATGGTAAAGAATCCACTTGCCAATGCAGGAGACATAAGAGACATGAGTTTGATCCTTGGGTTGGGAAGATCCCCTGGAAAAAGACATAGCAACCCACTCCAGTATTCTTGCCTGGAGAATCCCACTGACAAAGGAGTCTGGTGGGCTACAATTCATAGTGTCGAAAAGAGTCAGAAGCGACTGAAGTGATTAAGCACGTGCGCACACACACACACACATATATATATATATATAACTGAACCACTTTGCTATATGTCTGAAACTAACACAACAATGGAAATCAACTCTACTGCAAACTAGATTTTAAAAAATTTAATTTATGTGGTGGTGGGCACCACAGTGAACTAGAAAGTACAATATTTATCTAAAACATTAAATCTCCAAAGAAGTATACATTTTTGCTGCCAAAAAGTATACTTCAGTTTAAAAATAAAAGGTAGTATCTACCACCACTTGCTAGTTATATTATGGAAACTTCCACAGCCGATCTGATCTCTTTTCCTGAGAGCAGAAGCGCTGTGAATAGTGAGAAGCCAGTTACAGGCATGCTAACAGCAAGTGGATTCTTTGGCTGCACCCACTATGCAGAAATGCTGCTCCCCAGGAGCTGAGACAAACAGAAGCAGAGTGAGAACTCTGGCTCAGAGAAGCTCTTAGGGGCCAGAATGTCTCCCTGAGGCCATGCAATGAAAATGGCATCATCCCCTCCCAGAGGCAAGAGAAGCCACACATCTGCCAATCTAGGGAAGAAAAACGGGGAGTAAGACTGAGGGAGCTATAGCAAGTTGGCTGACTTGTGCGCAAGACTTCACTGTGGTCCAGTGGTTAAGAATCTGCTTTCCAGTGCAGGGACATGAGTTCAATCCCTGGTCCAGAAACTAAGATCCCACATGCGGCAGGGCAAGTAAGCCCGCTAGCCACAACTCCTGAGCCTGAACACCACAGCTATAGAAAACCACACACTGCAATGAAGATCCCACAGGCCTCAGATGAGACCCCACCAAGCCAAAGAAAGAAACAAAGAAAGAACCTGGTGGGCACAGGGATGACATGGGAGGGCCGGAGCAGGGAAAAGTAGCATGGTTGGATTTGTGCTCTCGAAGGGTCTGTGGCTACAGTGAGAAGTTGGTGTGCAGACGACTGAGGGAGAAAGGAAGAGCTGTTAGGAGACAATGGCAGCAGCAGCTCAGACGAAAGGTCATGGGAACATGAACCAAGCCAGCACCAAGAGAGACAGGGATAATTGGGGCCTCAGAGATGGTAGAATGAGGGTCTTCAGCCTGGGTACAGTCTTAGGGGCAAGACTGAACCAGGGCGCTCAGCCCCAGAGAATGAACGTGGAAACCACTACCAGTTGTGGGGACAGGCCCCATGACACACAGGACTGGACCTCCCCCAACTGCCCAGTGTTTGCAAGCAGGTCTGTGAACCACACAGAGTGAAGCAGGAGGGAAGTCTCCGGTATTCAAACTGGTTTTCTTTGCTCTCCCGCCCTGACAATGTTAACACCTCTGCTCTGATAGGATGACTGAGGGCATTTTCATTGCCATGTCTGGTCGGCGCTTCTGATTTATGGTCTGTCAAGAAGATCGATTTCCCCAGTAATAGTCATGTTTCCACTGGTGATTTCTGTCCCCTTGGGACCTGAGATTGCAGGCTCCTGAGGCTGATCACCTAAGTGTTCCCCTGGAAATTGCTCCTGCAAATATTCTCAATCAAAACCCAATAAAGTGTCTGAGAGCTTGTTCTACCCTGAAGCCTGGGAATTGTACACAAAAATCGTATTCCAGAATATGAAACAAAAGGCCAGCTCCAGGCCCATTCTAACAATCTTTTGGAATTACAACTGGGCCTTCACTAGCCAAAGACAGATTTGGTCTTAAAAATGAAGAGTATTTATCTACAATCTTGAGAGGTTTTAAAAACACTGGCCTAAGTTAAAGACACTAAAATTTTTGTGAAAAATTGTGATTCAGGAAATTTCTTCCTTTACTAGGCTCTCGTAAAGAACCTGTGGCACACATTCTACAACAGAGCTTCACAAAAGTAGGTGTTCAGAAAAGCCACCCCTCCGAAAGCAGTGAGTTGTCTCCTCACCAGAAAGTAGCTTTCTGGTGGGATATGCATCAGAGAAGAGTGGGGCTTCTTTGGTGGCTCAGAGAGTAAAGAATTCTCTGCAGTGCAGGAGCACCAGGTTTGATCCCTGGATCAGGTAGATCCCTGGAGAAGGGCATGCAACCCACTCCAGTCTTGCCTGGAAAATTCCATGGGCAGAGGAACCTGATGGGCTATAGTACATGGGGTTGCAAAGAGTTGGACACGATTGAGTGACTAACACACACACCCACACACCCACACACACATTCTATTGAAACAAAGAATATCAAACAGTCTGTCGAGCAAAATAAAAGCTTTATTTCTCACTTGGGGTGTAAGTCCAAGCTAGTGAATGATCTGAGTATCATTTAGAGAATTTCTTCCGATCTGTTCTCTCTCATTCTCTTGGATGCTGTTGACCAGCGTTGTTGAAGCACTATTTTTGTGTTTCAGCTCATGCACAGAGAGAAAGAGGACGTGGTGGTAAGCAGATATTTTTTTCCCTGAGGATGAGACCTAAAGGTTATTCACATTATTCCTTTTCACATTCCTGCTGGCCAGCACTTAGTTCTGTGGCCGTACTTAATTTCCAGAGAGCTGGGGAATGTGGTTGTTTATTGGGTAGCTATGGGACCCATAAAATGAAGGGTTTTCAGGGAATAACCGGCAGTTTCTACCAAAGTGCTTTATTCCTAAGCCTCATCTGGGCAGCCTTGCCCCCTTGACTCTGGCCATACTGAACTTCTTGTGATTACAGGCATCTCTGGGCCAGTGGATGTCTCTGCAGCTCTCTCTTCTGGGAGCACATTTGTTTTCCCTTGGTTGGGAGGAGAAATTCCCCCCAACTTGAATTCATGTGACCAGACTAATACACAAGACAGATTAGCATGAGGAAAAGAAAGAAGTTTTAATTCTTGTGCTCAGAGGTCTCATAGAAATAAGACATAAGAAGTGGTCAAAGCAGGTAGCTTTTATATTTTTAGACAAAAAAAAAAAAAATTTGTGAGGAATTGACAGGACAAAGAAACTTAGGTTTCAGGTGGTCAGTTAGAATTTGTTTGTCACACTGAGTGAAATAAGTCCAACAGAAAGGAGAAATATCGTATGACATCCTTTATTTGTGAATTGAAGAAGAAATGATACAAATGAACTTCCAAAACAGAAAGAGACTCACAGACTTGAATGAACTTACGGTTGCTGGAGAGGTGGAAGGGGAAAGAAGAGGAGGAAGGATAGTTAGGGAGTTTGGGATGGACATGAACACACTGCCCTATTTAAAATGAATAACCAACAAGGACCTAACTGTATAGCACATGGAACTTGCCTCAATATTACATGGCAGCCTGGGTTGGCGGGGGGGAGTTTGGGGAGAAGGGATACATGTACATGTATGGCTGAGTCCCTTCGCTGTTCACCTGAAACTATCACAACAGTGTTAATCAGCTATACATCAATACAAAATAAAAAGTTTTACAAAAGAAAGAATTTGTGGAGTCAGGGCATAGGATAGTACATTAAAGAAGTGACAGGTGTGTTTATACAGTCTTCTCTCTCTGCGGATCCTGTCTCTGCCAATAATGGTGTCCTTCTACCTCCAGAGGCTGGGAGTGCACCTTCCACACGAAAGATTCATTTCCTGCTTTCTGAGAGACAGAGGAGGGTTAAAGTGGCCCTCTTGTATTGGCCGTGTCATAAGTAACTTCAATTCAAAGTAATTAATATGTTATTGCGGTATTAATATATTTGGGGGTCACCCACCTGAATCCCAACACCTCTCAACCAGCTTCATTATTGCTCATCTTCTAAAATTGACCCCAGACATTAATTCCTACAGGAAAACTTCCTCTGCACCCTGTGAGTTCTCTCAGTGAGCAGAAAGTGTGTCTTTTAGAGACACACACTACATACTACGGTATGTGCATTTGTGTCTGCTAAGTTACTTCAGTCATGTCCAACTCTGTGCAACCCTTTAGACTATAAGCCAGCCAGGCTCCCCTGATCATGGGATTCTCCAGGCAAGAGTATTAGAGTAGGTTGCCATGCCATCCTCCAGGGAATCTTCCTGACCTAGAGATGGAACCCAGGTCTCTTAGGTGTCCTGAATTGGCAGTTAGATTTTTTAACACTAGCACCACCACCTGGGAAGCCCAACACTACAGTATAATGTATTGCAATTTCTGCATCTTCTTTTAGAATTTCTCAAGCCAGATTATGCTTTAGAAAGGTGCCCTATTGCAAGTCAATTTATTAGAATCTCTGGGGCTAGGGCCCAGGCATCAGGGTTTTAAAGTACCTCCCCAGTTGGTCCAATGTGCAGTTAGGACTGGAAACCACAGAACTAGCTTAGGGCAGACTTTTCATCTCTGGATCATTCATACATGAAGTAGCAGCTGGCACTCTATTAACATTCTAATAGATGTTTAGTGAAGGAACAAATGAATGAATGAAGAATGGCTTCTTGCATATCAGTTAAACTAGACCCCAAATGAGAATTGACAATTCATACCATTTTCTTGAACACCGAGTGTTCGTACCAGAAGGGACCTTCGAGAAGATACAGATCCATCATGTCTGACAGATAAGGAAACTATAATCCAGAAAAAGTCTCCTGGTGAGTTTCCAGCAGAGAGAGGCCTCTGGACGCCAAGACGGTTGGATGTCAGACTAAAAGACACCTTGATTTGATTTATCTAGTCACAGTTTTAAACATAAAAACATTCCTTCCTCTCTCAAAGCAGGGCTGAACTCTAGCTACCAGAAGCTGTGGATTCAAAATAGAAACATTTACCATTCCCCACATTTGTGAGCATTTCAGGGTAGTTATTGGTTGTTTGGAACCTGCTCATTATACCATTTTATTACATAATGAAGACAAATGCCCACAGTTTAGATACAGATTTGGTTAATGACAAGATGTATAATAATACAAGATAATAGGGCCAAGCCATTGCATTCTAATTAAATATTTTTGTCAGATTCTTTCCCTCATTAATCTTCTTTTATTCACCACGCTTTATGGCTGTTTTGCCTTCCACCTTGTGACTGTGTACATACACATGTAATGTTAAGAACAGAAAGAGTCCTTAGATTTTTCTGGCAATTGGGTTTTCTCCTCTCTGAATCTACTTATGTGCAGACGTGCTATTGAGTTTAAGAGGGAAGACATCACACGTAACCCAGACAAGGCCTCTAATTGGTATGCCAGCCCACGCAAAGCTATCTGATTGCATTCAGTAACTGGCGGAGACACAAAGCATTTTCAAGGGAAATAATATCCCACTGTGAATCTGGAAATATCTGTATAAGAAGTGAACAGTAAACATCACCTTTAATTTTAATGTCTCGCATTATGCAACATTTTGAAAAGGCAAAATCTCTGACATTCCAGCCCATTCCGAGCGGCGGGGATGGGAGCCTGACTGTGATGGGTGTTGATGTCAAATTTCCAACTGGTCATGGATGCCGTCTATGTTTTAGAGCATCACCCTTTCCAGATCATCATTCTGTCTCATAAGCAAAGGTATTTACCTATTAAGAACTGTCGAAGGCTGAGATTCCATGGGCTGTCTGGCTGCCAGCAACAACTCCTTTCAGATAGAGCTTTGATGGGGCAGTATTTAGATTCTAATGGCCCTTAAAAGCTGCAAGGTGCAAATGTGAAGTGATGAAATCCAGGCCACGGTGGCCATTTGCAGAATGATCCTGGCCGAGCTGCCGAGAGATTTGGCAGCTGATGAGGCATCTCCATCAAAAATGTGCTCCCAGAAATGCGTCTTCCATGATACCTGTTTCATTTAATGGTGATCATTCTCACCCTCACCCCCCCTTCCCACAACTGAAGATGATTACTCTGACAGCAAGCTGTGTCTCACCCATCATTTTCTGTCAATTTTCTTGCCTCTGGAAAGGATTCTGTTTGGGTTCTTAGATTAATTCTCTAGGCAAAACACTTGCCTCCTATTCTTGCTATTCTGTTTAAAATAGATATCCTGGGAGAGTTAACAGCAAACACAACTTAGACTATGATTTAAACACAACACACCAATTACAAGTTTCAGAAGGGGAGTAGGAAAAGATTCAAGGGTAACTTTCCTGTGGAAACAATGTATACTAGACACGGAGCATTACCTGGATTCTCCAATACTCATCAGGGGGTTAAGAGGCAGGACCTCCCATCCGATAATCTGGATGGATCTGTTGCCAACATCCACAGCATTGGCTGTGCCTCCCTGGTGGATATTTATACTCAGGAATGAGAAGGTAATAGCCACACACAAGCCACATAGCCATTAGCAAGTGGCTTTAACCAATCCTTTAGGATTTGCTCTTCTCTTATGCCACTCAAGAAGCCCCAGAATGACATTTGAAATATTTTCTTGGAGTAAATTCATGATTTTCAGGGATTTCACAGATCCTGCTCTAAAGGCCTTGCTCTGTGGGTTTTCTTTCTGAGCAGATTCAACATCTATAAAGATGATGAATTCTCGGTGCCCAAGATGTCATCTTGGCTGAGACGGGGAAGCATCCTGACCTATGCAAAACATAGTGAGTGAGGCAGGCAGATGTGACATTTAAAGGGACGATGGAGAGGGCCAAAGGCAACGGAGATGGAATTCAGCTTCATTTCAAGAAGGAAATCGTTTTCAATTGCAGAGCCCTCATCTCTTCATCAGAGGAGCTTCTAGGAGGGCAACCACATCTCATTCTTCTTCTTCCCAAGGCAATCAATTTGGGGGAAGAGCCAGCTCTGAGAAACTAGAAGGAGGGCTTTTGTCAGTGATGCTGTTCAAGGATGAGGTCTGAATTTAGACCCATTAGTTAAAGTTTATTAATAAGTTTAAGTTTTCTTCCTAGGGTAAATAAATGCCAACTGTAGAGGGGAGAGAACAAAAGTAGAAATGTATTGACAAGCAAAGAACTCAGTATGGATGGTGTATAGAAATGTAGTCTCAGAATCAACCCCAAGTGAGCACTATCCTGTTCTAACAAGACATTGAGTTGGTTTTCAGAGACAACAGAATAAAATTGCAAGTCACGCAGCCAAAGTGTGTGCAGAGGAGAGAATTTTGTTCTCAAATAATAGCTGAAACCAAGATTCCACTCCCCCCATGAAACCAAGGGGCAGGGACAGGGACTGGGACCTGAAGGACAGGACGCTTTCAGAAGCGGAGGGCTCAAGTCCAGGAAAACTTGGTGACATCCCTTTTCCAGGGCTTACTGTAAACAGACAAGTTCGTTTTTGATTGAAATATAGATGATTTAAAACGTTGTGTTAGTTTCAAGTATAAAGCAAAATGATTCAGTATGTATATATATATATGGAATAAATTTAGACCTATTTATTAATTTATTAATACATTTAAGTGTTTCCTAGGGTAAATAAATGCTGGGCTGAAATATGTATATATTCTTTTTCAGATCCTTTTCCCTTTTAGGTTATTACAAAGTATTGAGTAGAGTTCCCCATGCTATACAGCAGGTCCTTGTTGGTTCAGTTCAGTTCAGTCGCTCAGTCGTGTCTGACTCTTTGTGACCCCATGAATCGCAGCACGCCAGGCCTCCCTATCCATCACCAACTTCCGGAGTTCACTCAGACTTACATCCATCGAGTCCGTGATGCCATCCAGCCATCTCATCCTGGGTCGTCCCCTTCTCCTCCTGCCCCCAATCTCTCCCAGCATCAGAGTCTTTTCCAATGAGTCAACTCTTCACATGAGGTGTCCAAAGTACCGGAGCTTCAGTGTTAGCATCATTCCTTCCAAAGAAATCCCAGGGCTGATCTCCTTCAGAATGGACTGAAGTCCTTGCAGTCCAAAGGGACTCTCAAGAGTCTTCTCCAACACCGCAGTTCAAACACATCAATTCTTTGGTGTTCAGCCTTCTTCACAGTCCAACTCTCACATCCATACATGACCATAGGAAAAACCATAGCCTTGACTAGACGGACCTTAGTCGGCAAAGTAATGTCTCTGCTTTTGAATATACTATCTAGGTTGGTCATAACTTTTCTTCCAACCTTGTTGGTTATCTATTATATATATATATATATATATATATATATGTATGTATTTGGAGAAGGCAACGACACTCCACTCTAGTACTCTTGTCTAGAAAATCCCATGGGCAGAGGAGCCTTGTAGGCTGCAGTCCATGGGGTCGCTGAGGGTCAGACACGACTGAGTGACTTCACTTTCGCTTTCATACACTGAAGAAGGAAATGGCAATCTACTCCAGTGTTCTTGCCTGGAGAGTCCCAGGGACTGGGGAGCCTGGTGGGCTGCCGTCTATGGGGTTGCACAGAGTCAAACACAACTAAAGTGACTTAGCAGCAGCAGCAGCAGCATATATATGTATTATATAAAGTAGTATATATATGTTATATATAGCATATATATATTTTTACATATGAAAGTGTTAGTCACTCAGTCATGTCCCACTCTTTGCAACTCAATGGACTATAGCCTCCCAGGCTCCTCTGTCCATGGAATTCTCCAGGTGAGACTACTGGAGTGGGTACCATTCCCTTCTCCAGAGAATCTTCCTGGTCCAGGGATCTAACTTGGGTCTCCTGCATTATGGGCAAATTCTTTACTGTCTGAGTTTATATATATATACATGTATATATATAACATATATATGTTAATGCTTAACTCCTAATTTATCTCTCCTCCTCTTTCCTCTTTGGTTACCATAAATTTGTTGTCTGTTTGTGGGTCTATTTCTGTGTTGTAAATAAGTTCTTTTAATTAAAACTTACCCCACCAGTACATCTGAACACCAGTCCTCCTCTCCTAACTCATAAAATTGAATACCAAATCAAGGAAACAGATTTGAGCCAAGCCTCCTGCCTCCTTGCTAGGATCTGTGGGACCTCAAATTAGCACTCTTCCTTTGTTCAATAGCTGGTGCCATAGGACTCGTTTATACTCATCTGGCACTGAGTCCTTTGCTCAGTAACATGGAGGCCAAAGGCATGTCGTCTCAAAATATGTCTCAATGGTACATGCATGATTAAGTCCCTTTTTTTTTTTCAGTCACCTGAAATAATCACAACATTGTTAATCAGCTATACTTTGATTAAAAAAACGTGTGTATGTGTGTTTGTGGTCAATCACTCAGTTGTGTCCAGTTCTTTGCAACCCCATGGACTGTAGCCAGTCAGGCTTCTCTGTTTTATAGGCAAGAATACTGAAGTGGGTTGCCACTTCCTACTCCAGGGGATCTGCCAGACACAGGGATTGGACCCGAGTCTCCTGCATTGGCAGGTGTATTCCTTAGCGCTGAGCCACCTGGGAAGGAAAAAATATGCCCCAATGGCACATTGATCAGTTTGAATTAAATGTTACATAAGAAACAGCAACTGCAAGAGGGAGGCTCCAACCCTCCTCTGCCTCCCTGAAAGCAGGAAGCAAATCTCCCCCGTGAAATGGTCTTCCTCGTACTGGGAGGTAGAAAGACATCCTTGTCACCAGAGACAGGGGATTCAAGACTGAGATGACGGACAGTATAAAAGAAACCTTGCTAGTCTCTACTAATTTACTACCCAAGCCCAAACTTTATTTAAATGACTTACTAATTAAGCAGCCAAGCTTACGTTTCTTTGTCCTGTCAATTTCTCTCAAATCCATTGTTTCTTTGTCTAAGAAGTATAAAAGCCGCCTGCTTTGGCCACTTCTTTAGATCCCATTTCTACAAGACCTTCTTGCACACGAATTAAATGTGTTTCTTTTTCTTCTGTTAATTTGTCTTGTGTCAGTTTTATTATTAGTCCAGCCACAAGAACTCCAGGGGGGTAGAGGTGAAAATTTTCCCCTCCTGGACATCACATTTTACTGTCTCTGCCAACCACACATTATTCTTTTTCTAAGGACTGTCACATCTCTAGAAATACTGCTCTCTCAATGTATCATTATGTTTTTCTTAATATTTCTTTTCTGCCACGATAATTTTGCTTTTTAAAACATGGAGTGCCATATTTTATCTTTACTTTTATACATTCAGAAAAAATGCACAGGGACTATTTTTGTCTCCTTCTCCATTATATGCCTGCCTTTTAAAAATTTCATAGTATAATATGGCATATGTATAAATAAATTATTGTAATAAACCCCTCCGCATATTTGTTTACTTGTGATATTTGACTTAGCTGGTCTCATATCAAAACGTCCTACCCATATTTCTCTAATCCTTTTTAATGAAATCTAAAATGACTTTCCATATTTTTTGTGTTCATGTAAGTTATTTGTTGCTTTATAAAATTGAATGTCTTTATTTTCTGCCTAAGACCTCTCAACTGAAAAAAAAAAAAAAAAACCCTCAAAGTCTTGTTTTCCTTCCAAAGACCATAAGACACAACTACTTATGTCTGACCACTTCCAGTTTTGGAAGATTTTAGAATGACACAATCTGTTACCGTGGTCATTCTTTTTTTTTTTTTTAAGCATTCTTTGAAATGTTTTAACTTTATTTATTTTTGGTTGCACTGAGTCTTCATTGTTGCATGTGGGCTTTCTCTAGCTGTGGCAAGTAGGGGCGTGGCATCTCATTGCAGTGACTTTTGTTGTTGAGCACAGGCTCTAGGTCACTCTGGCTTCAGTAGTTGAGCACACAGTCAGGAGCTGGCACGGGGCTCAGTAGTTGTAGAGCATGGCTTTAGTTGCCCATGGCATGAAGGATTCTCCTGGACCAGGGATGGAAGCCTCCTGCATTGGCAGGCAGACTCCAATCCACTGTGTTACCAGGGAAATCCTATAATGATCATTCTTTAAGATAGCTTTTTTCTTTCCAAGTACACATGCATCTGTTTTTCATACAGTTATAGCTTTTAGTCAGTATAGAGCTTTAAGGGTGCCAAAGATAATTTTTTTTTTTGGTAGGTTATCTTTAAGGCTTATTTAAAAAATAATGTAATAGATACCATTTAAAGATTATTTACTATGTATGGCCAAATTTTAGACACTTTACATAACTTCTCTAATTCCTTGCAGTCAGGATACTTTTATCCCCATTTTATGGTCAAAAAAGCTTACTTTCATGGAGATAAAGCAATTTTCTAAGGGTACATTGCTTCTGAACAAAGTGGAATTCGAACTCTGTTTACCTGAGACTGAAGGCCCTTACTTATTAAGCCATGCTACTGTATCTTTAACTGAAAACCACCAGCTTTCCCCACAAACATGTGTCAAAACAGCAGGGTCAGGCCTCTGTCAGTGACAGAACAGTTCCACACTTAAAAAACTTAGAGACTACACACAACCACCAGCCTGCAGCAGACACTGGTCAGAAAAATGTTAGTTTCTCGGTCATGTCCAACTCTTTGTGACTCACCAGGCTCCTCTGTCCGTGGGGATTCTCCAGGCAAGAATACTGGAGTGGGTAGCCATTCCCTTCTCCAGGAGATCTTCCCAACTCAGGGGTTAAACCCAGGCCCCCCTCTCTGCAGGCAGATCTTTACCATCTGAGCTACCTGGGAAGAATATTCTATAGTGGGAACAAGTTAGATTAGGTCCTTAAAGTATAGTACTCAACAGTAATGGTATATGGCAGTCCAGGCTCGTTTTTAGATACACACACACACAAACATGCACACAAAGGGCTGGATTTATTGGATTACATAATTGAAAGTCTACCAGTGTAACTAAACAGGCCTGTATGGGGCCTTTCCAGGACAGGCCTTCTCCCATATCCTCTGCTTTATCATGTCTCTGAAGTACTTAGATGATAATATCTGATGCAAATTTCCCAAGTTATTTTGCAGTATAAAAACTCACCACCAAAAGGAAGTCAACTGCTTGATGACCTTGAGCACATAACCCCAAGGACTGATGAAGTTAACCCTGTGAAACTGCCCTGTTCCCTCACTATCAGTCAATCAGAGAATTGTGCTTAATCTGATCACATACCCTGTGACCCAACTCTTGCCTGTCTCACCTGACCTTTAAAAATGCTTTGCTGTAACTCTTCTGGGAGTTTGAGGTTTTTTAGCCATGAGCCACTTCATCTCCTTGCCTGGCCCTCTAGTAAACCTTCCTATGCTCTAGACTTTGATGTTTCTGGTTGTTTGGGCTCACTTACTGGTAGAATTGATTCCAAGCACGGATAAATTCTTAAATAGTGCATACACTGTGTTATCAAGAATACCTCTTTCTTCATCTCTTAACACAAGTCTTCCTAATTTGGGTTCATTCTCACACAGGCTATTCTCTTACTAGCAGCAAGATGGCCACCAGCAGCTATAGGCTTGAGTGAACTAGCCTAGTGTCACTAGTGGAAAGAGATGCTTTTTCCTTATTGGCTCAACAGAAGTCCTGTGATTCATTGGAGTACCACGAGTGATGTGCTCTTTTATGAGCCAAGCAATTACTCTGGCTTGAAGATGTGTACTGCGTGCTAAGCTGCTTCAGTCATGTCTGACTTTTTGGGACCCCATGGACTCCTCTGGCCATGGGATTTTTCCAGGCAAGAATACTGGAGTGGGTTGCCATGCCCTCCTCCAGAGGATCTTCCCAACCCAGGGATTGAACCCTCATCTCCTGCAGCTCCTACATTGAAGGCGGATTCTTTACCACTGAGCCACCACGAGGCTCAGTTGTTCATACGGACCCTAGGCTCACTAAGGAAGGAGTGGACGAAAGGAAACAGTGTCAGCCCAATCAGTCATATAAAACAAGAGGACAGAGTTAGGTGTTGCTGAAAGAAGATAAAATGGGTTCTAGGTACTCACAAACAACAAATATACACTGTTTTTAGAAGTCAGACAGAGACTTACAACAGTAGAGAAACAGGAGGGCCAAGGTTGAACCAATACCTGAGCTTCCGAACTAGGTTTCTTAGACTTCAAGTGACAAAGGACAAGAGTAGTCATTTTGCTCTAGTAAGAAGTCAGTTAGGTTTCTTAGAAAAGAACAAAGAACCACAAGAGCAGGGAGTCAGACATTCATGCATTTATACTTTTGCTGGTACTCAGATGGTAAAGAATCTGCCTGCAACACAGGAGACCTGGGTTTGAATTCTGGATCAGGAAGATCCCCTGGGGAAGGGAATGGTGATCCAATTCAGTATTCTTGCCTGGAGAATCCCATGGGGAGAGGAGTCTGGCAGGCTACAGTCCATGAGGTTGCAAAGAGTCAGACAGTCGCAAAGAGTGTGACTAACACTTTCACTTTCATCCTGCAAACATGTCTATTCATCCTGCCATTGAACATTCATCTACCATATGACAAGCACTGAGGTAGGTGCTGGGGATGTAGACAAGTTCTAGAACTTTCCATTAAAAAAAAAATTCACAGCCCAGAAGCAGCAAGAGAGAAGACTCAATCAATAGTTGCGACATGAGGAGTTAAGTACAATATTCCATTTTCTTGCAAGGTAGCCTCTTGTGGGAGCAATGCCCTCAGTCTGAAAGGCATTTTCCAAAGAGAGAGCAGGCATAGCTCACATATTAGGAAAATGTCATGATCAATCACTTGCCTATTTCATTTATTAGGAGTCTATATACTCCCTCTGGAATTCTAACAAATTCTAAATCTAACCATAGCTAATTTTCCTATTAGTGCAATAGAAACAGAGCATAAATAACGTCCCAATCACTTGATTTTGCAATGAATAGCAAAATGGAATTTGGCTTAGCTCCAAATACGCTTCTGTACTTGATATGAAGCCAGTTTAAGTCATTTAACATCTCTGAGCATCTGTTTATGCATCTGTAAAATGGGATGTTAACAGTACAGCAGACTGTCATGAGAACCAAACAGACTGTTGTATGCAAAGCTCTTAGACAAGTACAGGACTTTAAATGATAATAGTTGCAAGTGCTGTTTTATGAATGTTATTATTATTGCTATTGAATTATTACTGAATAGATGATCAGAGAAGGCCAATAACTTGTCAAAGTTCCCCCAGCTTGTTAATGGCAGGGTCAGAGTTCAGATTCAGGTTTCCTGACTATTATATGAGGGTTCTTACCCTGACGTCACTGGGCCCTTGTGTCACACTCTGTACATTCTCGATATGCTTGGCTCCAGCAAGTATATTCCCCCAGCGCATACTTGTTGGGAGGGTGAGTGTGACATTGGCAAGAATAATCATACTTGGCATTTGTAGAATATTTTATACCTTTCGAAGCCCTTTCACATATGTAACCTCATGGGATTAAACATTTGCAATGAATACTACACTCATGGATAATCAAAGTTGCAATTGTATGCTAGTTATTAGACTTGACTTCAGCTTGCTTTCTGGGAGATCCACAAATCACTTTTATTTTATGTATGATGCATTCATTACCACTGACTATCAGGGAACATAGATCAGCCAAAATTGGGAATCTGGTTTGCATGTCTTAGAGATTTGCTTTGTATGGGTGGGAGCAAGAGAGGGTGGTGGAGAGGATGCTGCTACTGCTGCTGCTAAGTTGCTTCAGTCGTGTCCGACTCTGTGCCACCCCATAGATGGCAGCCCACCAGGCTCCGCCATCCCTGGGACTCTCCAGGCAAGAAAACTAGAATGGGTTGCCATTTCCTTCTTCAATGCATGAAAGTGAAAAGTGAAAGTGAAGTTGCTCAGTCGTGTCCGACTCTTTGTGACCCCATGGACTGCAGCCCACCAGACTCCTCCATCCATGGGATTTTCCAGGCAAGAGTACTGGAGTGGGGTGCCATCGTCTTCTCCAAGGATAGAAGATAGAGTTGTGATGAATTTCAGCTGTGGCCGGTGTCCCAGGTGGTACAGTGGTAAAGAGTTTGCCTGCAATGCAGGAGATACAGGAGACTCGGGTTTGATCCCTGGGTTGGGAAGATCCCCTGGAGGAGCAAATGGCAACCTACTCCAGTATTCTTACCTGAAAAGTCCCATGGGCAGAGGATTCCACTGGGTTGCAAAGAGTCGGACCCAACTGAGCTCGCATGCAAAACACTACAGTTATAGTTGAATCAACCTTCGTGTTCCTCCCTAATCCCATTTACCTCTCTCCTATCTAGAAATGGTTTTTGTTTGGAAGTTACTATCTTTCCCATCCCCATTTTAGAACATAGAATGTGTGTATGTAAACAATATATGGCTTACAAATTTCACAATGCATACAAAAGTATCATACTGCTTTTGTCTTCTGCAACTTGCTTCTTTCAGTTTTCTTTGTTTTGATATTTAATCTTGTAGCTATGAGTCATTAATTTTAACTGCTGTGTAATACGCTACTATATAAATATACCTTAGTCTATTCCCAGGTGGAACTAATGGTAAAGAATCCACCTGCCAATGCAGGAGACGCAAGAGCTATGGGTTCCATCCCAGGGTCGGAAAAATCCCCTGGAGCAGAAAATGGCAACCCAGTCCAGTATTCTTGCCTGGAAAATTCCATGGAGAGAGGAGCCTGGCCAGGTACAGTCCACAGGGCTGCAAAGAGTAGGACATGACTGAGTGAGCAGTGTCCTGATGTGACTCTGCTTCCAGGGGGCAGGGATGCATCCCCAGAATCCTGAGGGCCTCACGTGAGCTTGATGGGTCCCTGGGCCGTTTCAGAAGGATGGATGGTTGGTGCAGCACCCACTGTCTGTATGTTGGTTTTTTAAAGATTTATTTCATATGGTCCATTTTTAAAATCTTCATTATTTGATACTACGTTGTTTCTGCTCCATGCTTTGGTTTTTTGGCCATGAGGCACCAGGGGTGGAACCTGCACCTCCTGTATTGGAAGGCAGAGTGTTAACCACTGGACCACCAGGGAAGTCCCCACATGTTCTTCATGTGAGGCAATGGTACCTGTCACTTGACAAATGGAATTTTGAGGCCAAAACTAAAAGCTGTTAAGTCAGACAAATCTGAGTTCAAAATGCTGACTCTGACATCTACCAACTAGTAACCTTGAGTAAGTCCTTTACCTTCTCTGGTCCTCAAATTTACCTGAAAATCAGTTTTGGGGTATTTACCTGAAAAATTGTGATGAAGATAAAAGAAATTAATACAGTGTCTGCATGCAGGAAGTGTGTAAAAATGGTATTACTAGCTATTGTTAATATAAATTTATTATCATTAGTAGTAGCGATGGTTACTATTTGAGCAGTTCTGAAGGCTGAGGTAATAAGGAGTTCATGATCTGAGCCACAGTCAGCTCCTGGTCTTGTTTTTGTTGACTATATAGAGCTTCTCCATCTTTGGCTGCAAAGAATATAATCAATCTGATTTTGGTGTTGACCATCTGGTGATGTCCATGTGTAGAGTCTTCTCTTGTGTTGTTGGAAGGGGATGTTTGCTATGACCAGTGCATTTTCTTGGCAAAACTCTATTAGTCTTTACCCTATTTCATTCCACATTCCAAGGCCAAATTTGCCTGTTACTCCAGGTGTTTCTTGACTTCCTACTTTTGCATTCCAGTCCCCTATAATGAAAAGGACATCTTTTTTGGGTGTTAGTTCTAAAAGGTCTTGTAGGTCTTCATAGAACCGTTCAACTTCAGCTTCTTCAGAGTTACTGGTTGGGGCATAGACTTGGATTACTGTGATATTGAATGGTTTGCCTTGGAAACAAACAGAGATCATTCTGTCGTTTTTGAGATTGCATCCAAGTACTGCATTTTGGACTCTTTTGTTGACCATGATGGCTACTCCATTTCTTCTGAGGGATTCCTGCCCGCAGTAGTATATATAATGATCATCTGAGTTAAATTCACCCATTCCAGTCCATTTTAGTTCGCTGATTCCTAGAATGTCGACATTCACTCTTGTCATCTCCTGTTTGACCACTTCCAATTTGCCTTGATTCATGGACCTGACATTCCAGGTTCCTATGCACTATTGCTCTTTAGAGCATTGGACCTTGCTTCTATCACCAGTCACATCCACAGCTGGGTATTGTTTTTGCTTTGGCTCCATCCCCTCATTCTTTCTGGAGTTATTTCTCCACTGATCTCCAGTAGCATATTGGGCACCTACCGACCTGGGGAGTTCCTCTTTCAGTATCCAATCATTTTACCTTTTCATACTGTTCATGGGGTTCTCAAGGCAAGAATACTGAAGTGGTTTGCCACTCCCTTCTCCAGTGGACCACATTCTGTCAGATCATGAACTCCTTATTACCAAATTCAGACTTAAATTGAAGAAAGTAGGGAAAACCACCAGACCATTCAAGTATGACCTAAATCAAATCCCTTATGATTATACAGTGGAAGTGAGAAATAGATTTAAGGGCCTAGATCTGATAGATAGAGTGCCTGATGAACTATGGAATGAGGTTCGTGACATTGTACAGGAGACAGGGATCAAGACCATCCCCATGGAAAAGAAATGCAAAAAAGCAAAATGGCTGTCTGAGGAGGCCTTACAAATAGCTGTGAAAAGAAGAGAGGCAAAAAGCAAAGGAGAAAACGAAAGATATAAGCATCTGAATGTAGAGTTCCAAAGAATAGCAAGAAGAGATAAGAAAGCCTTCTTCAGCAATCAATGCAAAGAAATAGAGGAAACCAACAGAATGGGAAAGACTAGAGATCTCTTCAAGAAAATTAGAGATACCAAGGGAACATTTCATGCAAAGATGGGATCGATAAAGGACAGAAATGGTATGGACCTAACAGAAGCAGAAGATATTAAGAAGAGGTGGCAAGAATACACAGAAAAACTGTACAAAAAAGATCTTCACCACCTGGATAATCACAATGGTGTGATCACTCACCTAGAGCCAGACATCTTGGAATGTGAAGTCAAGTGGGCCTTAGAAAGCATCACTACAAACAAAGCTAGTGGAGGTGATGGAATTCCTATTGAACTATTTCAAATCCTGAAAGATGATGCTGTGAAAGTGCTGCACTCAATATGCCAGCAAATTTGGAAAACTCAGCAGTGGCCACAGGACTGGAAAAGTCAGTTTTCATTCCAGTCCCATAGAAAGGCAATGCCAAAGAATGCTCAAACTACTGCACAATTGCACTTATCTCACATGCTAGTAAAGTAATGCTCAAAATTCTCCAAGCCAGGTTTCAACAATACCTGAACCATGAACTTCCAAATGTTCAAGCTGGTTTTAGAAAAGGCAGAGGAACCAGAGATCAAATTGCCAACATCCACCGGATCATCGAAAAAGTCAGAGAGTTCCAGAAAAACATCTATTTCTGCTTTATTGACTATACCAAAGCCTTTGACTGTGTGGATCACAATAAACTGTGGAAAATTCTGGAAGAGATAGGAATACCAGACCACTTGACCTGCCTCTTGAGAAATCTATATGCAGGTCAAGAAGCAACAGTTAGAACTGGACATGGAACAACAGACTGGTTTCAAATAGGAAAAGGAGTACGTCAAGGCTGTATATTGTCACTCTGCTTATTTAACTTCTATGCAGAGTACATCATGAGAAATGCTGGACTGGAAGAAACACAAGTTGGAATCAAGATTGCCAGGAGAAATAACAATCACCTCAGATATGCAGATGACACCATCCTTATGACAGAAAGTGAAGAGGAAATAAAAAGCCTCTTGATGAAAGTGAAAGAGGAGAGTGAAAAAGTTGGCTTAAAACTCAACATTCAGAAAACGAAGATCATGGCATCTGGTCCCATCACTTCATGGGAAATAGATGGGGAAATAGTGTAAACAGTGTCAGACTTTATTTTGGGGGGCTCCAAAATCATTGCAGATGGTGATTGCAGCCATGAAATTAAAAGACGCTTACTCCTTGGAAGAAAAGTTATGACCAAACTAAATAGCATATTCAAAAGCAGAGACATTACTTTGCCAACAAAGGTCCGTCTAGTCAAGGCTTTGTCTTTTCCTGTGGTCATGTATGGATGTGAGAGTTGGACTGTGAAGAAAGATGAGCACCGAAGAATTGCTGCTTTTGAAGTGTGGTGTTGGAGAAGACTCTTGAGAGTCAGTTGGACTGCAAGGAGATCCAACCAGTCCATTCTGAAGGAGATCAACCCTGGGATTTCTTTGGAAGGAATGATCCTAAAGCTGAAACTCCAGTACTTTGGCCACCTCATGCAAAGAGTTGACTCATTGGAAAAGACTCTGATGCTGGGAGGGATTAGGGGCAGGAGGACAAGGGGATGACAGAGGATGAGATGGCTGGATAGCATCACAGACTTGATGGACGCGAGTCTGTGTGAACTCCGGGAGATGGTGATGGACAGGGAGGCCTGGCGTGCTGCGATTCATGGGGTCGCAAAGAGTAGGACACGACTGAGCGACTGAACTGAACTGAACTGAAGGCTGGAGGTGGTTTTTCGAGAGTTTGTTTCTCACTGCTGCCAGTAGAGTGCGCTGCAGAGGCCCAACTGGAGGCTGCCTTCTGGGATGATGCTCAGGGTGGACTCTTAGACCACAGAGAACCTGAGGGGTTTGGAGGTTAGTGCAGTTGTCAGAATGGTCCATGGCCATAACTACAGGAAACCAACAGCTGCTATCACTGAGATATGCTGCTTCCAGGAATCCCAGGCTACACGGGAGTTCCCCAAGCACAGTCATTGTATCACCCACAGAAGGTCCATGAACAAGTGGTAGTTCTTGGAAGACCTTGCTGTTGGAAGCTGTCATCAATCTGCTTTATAGGAAAAGAAGCAATTGGAGAGAAGTCCAAGGTCATGCTGACCAGGAGGGACCAAATTCCAAATTTGAATATTGAAGAGATATTATTGTGCAGAAGCCCAAGCTCCATCCACTCTGCTAAAGACCCTGTAGCTCCCTAGAGTCACAATGAGTGAATGTATGCCTGGATCTGTCTGGGATGTTCATCGGTAATTTTTTTTTCCTGAAGACCCATATTTGGATGGGACTTGAAACTGTTGAAGAGATGCTAAACAATGATCAGGCTGCACATTCTTGGTATAAAAAGTGGCCTGAAAAAGAAAAGGTTCCTCTAATAAAAGAAATGAGAGCCCAGGTGTTCTGTTTGATGGGAAATAATGGCAGCATTCTGCCAAAAGTTTTCAGAGAAAACTTAGCTCTGAATTATCTTGCTTCAAGGGCAGCCAGACTTATTAATCAACAGAGCTGTGTAGAATAACCTTCATCAGTTCTGGAATAATAAGCCCCCTACAAACTTTACATTGTGTTAAAAAACTTTTTTTTTTTTAATTCATAAAGAACCTTTCTTTTCTCACACCTTCACCTTCTGTGGCTGCAGGGGATTGAGAGAATAGATCTCTGGCTCTGGATAAGTTTATTATCTCTCTGAGTCTTGATTGTCCATTGGGATATATATATGTATATATATTTGTATATATATATGTATATGTATATATATATGTGTATATATATATACACACACACACTGTTTCAAAGTGTACATTATGAACATCTAGTGAAAAAATGTAGATTAAACACTTTGTGAATGCTTAGCAAAGAAATCATCATCATCATCATCATAATACCAATAACAATAATATTTATTAAGTGCTTCAACCCTATAACAATCCTCAGTTTAGGTGTGGTTATTATTATCCCAATTTGACAGACAAAGATACTAAGAGACTTGGAGACGTTTGCCCATAGTGTCACCGCAGGTAGTGGCAGGGCCACACTTCCAACTCAGGCATATTGATATTAAAGAACAGACACTCTAACCACTTGACTATCTTTCCTAGATTGCTGAGCAATGCTTCCACTCAGTAAGCATGTTCTGCGCACTGATTATGTGCAAGAGTCTGATCATGAAGCTCCAACAATGGCTTTTTGAAAATGGCAGGTTATTCAGAGTGAAGCACAGTAATTGGCAAGAAGACGCTAAAGAAACATGGCTCGGCTATTGTCGCTGCTCTTTGGAGAATATGAGAAAGTGACTTCATGAATGATGAAGCAAATGAAACCCAATGGAGTAAGAGCATGGAAAACATAAAAAGAAGCAGTTTGTACTACAAGCTCTGTCTGTATTTTCTCTCCAAGCCATGTATTTATATCATAGCCTGGATAAGATTTTGGAGACAAGACACCAAGTCAGTTCCCCCACTGGGCCAAGCATGCTGCCAGGCCTTCCTCGTGTCTACAGATATTTGCTGTATCAAATGGAACTGAGATCAGTTCTGGCACCAGCCCACTGCAGCTCCACTGTGGTCGAGACTTTTCAGGAGCCAAGGAGGGAACCTGGCACAGATCGCCATCTTGCAAATTCGGCACTGCTTGCACGGTAACAGAATCCACACACAGCCAGAGCCTTCTGCAGAGGGCGGCTATTTCCTCATGGGACGTGGAATCCTGCCGCAGTCCTCAAAGCCACACCTAAGGTACTGGGATGGGGGAGGACCATTTCAGGCTGAGACCCAGGAAACTACTTGATGAGAGCACAGGTTTCGTTAGGAAGCCTGCCACCCATAGAACCCAGGTTGAAGGACAAACTTCTCCAAATGCAGGATCCCAGGTATGGCTCTCCCTGTCAAGTAGATGCCACCTCCTGACCCAACCAAAATTTCCCAAACTGGCCTTTGTGCCCAAGACCATGGCTAGGTTGCAGGACATGAAGTCAGCCTCATCATTCCTGCCATTTAAAGTAAGGATCCAGGTGCTTCTGTCTACAAGAACACCTTTCCATAACCAAAACAGGATGCTTTAAAAAAAAATTTATTTGTATGTTCGGTTTTACTGGGTCACTCGGGATTTTCGATCTTCGCTGCAGCTTGTGAACTCGTAATTGTGGCATGTGGGACCCAGTTCCCTGACTGGGGATTGAACGCAGGCCCCCTGCATTGGGAGTGTGGAGTTTAGCCACTGGACCATCAGAGAAGTCCCAAACATGATGCCTTTTGAGTTTCTTTCTTTCTTTTTTTTTAACTGATTTAAGAAGAAATCACTCACAAGTATAGGGAAATTGTCCCACTTTTCTGATGCCTGTGAGAGAATAATCTGTGCCTATCCAAACAAACAAACTAACAAACTAAGCCCCAGTAAAATCCTTGTAAAAGGAAAGAGGCTTGCCCGTGCCTCCACAGTGGCAAAGCGAAACTTTCCACCTCTTATCATGCATCTCAGCTGTTGACATGCTTCCAGTACTTGGACCAACAGGCAGCTGCCATATTGAAACCTGATCCACTGGGTTTCCCTGATAGCTCAGTTGGTAGAAAATCTGCCTGCAATGCAGGAGATCCTGGTTCGATTCCTGGGTTGGAAAGATCCCCTGAAGAAGGAATAGGCTACCCACTCCAATATTCTTGGGCTTCCTTCATGGCTCAGCTGGTAAAGAATCCACCTGCAATGTGGGAGACCTGGGTTCGATCCCTGGGTTGGGAAGATCCCTTGGAGAAGGGAAAGGCTACCCACTCCAGTATTCTGGCCTGGAGAATTCCATGGACTGAATAGTCCATGGGGTCACAAAGAGTTGGACATGGCTGAGCGACTTTCACCTTCAGGGCCAACCTCATGGGTGTCACATAGCCACCTCACAGACAAGCTAGACTCCACAAGCAGAAACTCATTATGACCAGAGGGGTGGAGATGGGGAAGTTATTAGTTCCCACCTAGCAGCAAACAACAGGAAACTTATTAGCTGTGTCTAGAGGTGAGCCATGGTTTGGCAATAATTACTCATAAAACACCTCAGAACATTCTAGGTTAGCCAAAGGAAGTTGGAGAAATAAGTTTTGATGGAGCCCAGTATTACTGACCAGCTACCTGCATTGACTCTTTTCAGCAATTTCTTCCCTTCATTTACTCTCAAACTCCATACAGAGGTTCATTTTGGTTAATACGTGTGGTCAAAGCTCTGGCTATACTCTCTCCAGTTGACTTAGCAACTGCTGTGTGTCCTTGCACAAGGGGCTGCGAGGGAGACCTAAGGGACAGAGTGAAAGCTTGGGCTTTATACTCCACCTGCCACCCAAGAAGTTGCTGTACTTTGAGTCAATTACTTGGGCATCCCTGATAGCTCAGCGGGTAAAGAATCTACCTGCAATGCAGCAGACACAGGAGACAGGGGTTCAATCTCTGGGTCAGGAAGATCCTCTGGAGGAGAAAATGGAAACCCACTCCAGTGTTCTTGCCTGGGAAAGGCCATGGCCAGAGGAGCCTGGCGGGCTACAGCCCAAAGGGTCGCAAAGAACTGGACACAATTGAGCAACTAAACATGCGCACAAACACAGGCACCAGTTGCTTAGGTTTTTGAGCCTCACTCTGATCACATATGAACTGAGAGCAATAGAACTTACAAGACAGGTTAATTAAGAGCACTAAACAAGCTATTAATAATATGTGCGAGTCTGGCTTCAGATGAGCATGCAGTGGTTTCAATGATGACAGTGATAGAGGTGATGTCCTGTACCGGGGCAACACAGGGGTTAAAGCAATAAGAACCCCAAACTCTTTGGTGACTCCTAAGGGCTAGAAGCCAAGGCCTTTCAATATTCCAAGGGAGGAATAAATGATTATTTCTGATCAGGATGTTTTGGAAAAGCACCACAGAAGAGGTAACATTTGAAAAGGACCTTGATAGTTATATAGAATTTTTCAGCACAGAGAGGAGGGGAAGGGCATTCCAGGTGGTGGAAATGGAAAAGGGAAAGGGAAGGAGGTGAGGAAGCATCGAAATTTGGAGGGTTTATTAGAGTTTTATGGATAGTCCAGACCAAAAAAAAACAAACAAAAAAAAAACCCACACATGTTTTTGAACAGAGTTAGATAAAAGGCTGAAAGGGTAAGCTGAAAGCAAATAGTGAAGGGCCTTAAATGTTGGGTTGATAGGTTTAAACATTATTCAAAAGGCAATAATCAACTGTTCATAGTCTTTTAGCAGAGGGCTGATACCATCATAGGTATAAATGTTATCATCACAGATCCTTATCATCATTATGCAAACAGCAAGGATTTCTTAGTTTAGGACTAAAGCTAGAAGGTGATATTTATAGGCTACGAATGGCAAGGACCACTCAATCCACTAAGATAAGGATTTTATCAATTTATTTTTATAGCATAATAAACTACAAGGTCAATGGATTAAAACAATAACCATTAATTTAGCAGGGTGGTCTGTCATTTGGGCCATGTCTGGATTCACTAGAGGTCTGGTTTATTGCAGGTCGGGACTCCGTGGGTCTCCTCCCAGTGGCTTCGCATCTTCCAGCAAGCTCTTCTGGGCCTGCTCCCTTGGGGGAGGCAGGCTTCCGGGAGAGGAAGCAGAAGGGTGCACAGCCTCTTGAAGTACAGTCTGGAACAAACACATGACGCCTCCTGCTACATGCTGTTGATCAAAGCAAGTCACAGGACCAGCTCCCACTTGCGAGGTGGGGAAAGAGACACTGACTGGCAAAGGAGTTGCAAAGTCACACTGCCAAGTGGCCTTGATAAAGTGAAAGGGCTAATCTGTGGCCATTTTTGCAAACTGCAAGACTATTGAGATTTAGCCAATAACTACATCCAGTATACTCACACCCCTTCCTGATTACATATCCAAGCAAACAACATTGAATCTCAACAGCCCTTTCTATGATAGCAAGATATGGTACTGACTATGTAAAGCCCCATAAACATAGGGTGTTCAGAAATTCTAATGGGAGTCTATTACAGTGAGTTCTAAAGAGGAGTTAAGGGCTTATGGCCCACTGACCAAATGTAACCAAATGTGTTTGTGACTTCTTACTCAGGACGAGAAAGCAAAATTTAATAGGCTATGAGGGAAGAATTGATCCATGAAGCAATTTGATAGCAATTGCCAACAGCTTACTGAGAATTAAAGTAATAACGGAAAACTGTCTGAAACGGTTCAAGAGAATAACCTCCAACACTGAAAGTGAGATCATTTTTAGTAAGGAATAAAGAGAAAAAGCCAGCACAGTAAGTGCTGAGACTGAAAATTTTAAAGGAAATTTCAGGGACTCTTGATTTCAATGTTTTTCCTTTCTGTTCCTTCTTTTATTTTTGTTATGCATGAGGAAAATCAGACACAGCATCACCAAACTCAGCATGCAATTAAAAAGGCAGTCAGGGCCAGTCATAATTTTGCTAAATCAATTTTTCTCAATGATGTGTGCAGCCCCTTGGAGGTTTGGAAGTGAAGGCCGCTTTTAGCCTATCCGTTTCCTTTTCCTCACAAGCATGAGCACATCGAGAATGGTGCTGTCAGGCTGCTCATGAATGCTAAGTGCCAACCATTGATTTCCATTTGGGGAAGGGAGCAGGAGAGAGCATTCAGTCAATGAGCTGGTAGCACCCATCCAGTTCCTAGTGCATTGGTACCATAGCCCCACTGTGACGTGACAATGAGACCTTTTGTTGGCAGTCTTGGCATGAGCGCGAAGGATTAACTGGGCACAGTGCCTCAACCACTCTCAGCCTGGGCCTCTGCTCAGTTCAGGACTCAACTGAAGTACAAGGGACAGTCTGGGAAGGCTTCATTTGTCACAGCCCATGGCTCACTACTGCTGGGGACAATCTGTTGTTTGAAAGTTGTACACTGGGTTTTTTATTCCAGACATAAGCTACACATGGCTCTTCTCCCTCATGGTGCAGGAAGCTAGTTCCATTATTTTCTTGCCAAGAGGTGTTGCCAGTCCAGAGCATATACAGGAACACATTTTATTGGGTGACCCACAGCCAAGAAGTGAGTTTCGTTCTGCCTTGGCTTTCACTGTAAAGTGTGCTGGATGGAAGCAAAACAAGTTTGTGGAGTGTGATGGCAAAAGCATAACTGATCACAGAGTATAATTTAGTAAGTCTAGGAATGCTTTTCTCTGCATTTATAATCTTAAGGTATGAAGCTCAGTAAACATTGACTTTAAATAGTGTGTAAATTATGGTGAGGACATATACATGTATACATGTACATGCGTGGGAGTGTTGTTTCATTTCGTTGCTGTTTGCTTGTTTTTCCTGTCCAGCTCATTTTCCTTCTTCTTTCTTAAAACACTCCAATATAATTTTTGGAATCATCCACCACCAGGTTCTTATTGTACCCAGGCCCTTAAGTGAGGCTGGCCCAATTTCCCCTGGGAAAATTTGAGAAAAGTACTTCTGGTGATTGGGACTCACGCAGTACAGGTAACTTCAAAGTACGGAGGTGAGAGGGATAAAGCTTTTCCCCATTACATCATCCATGTCCAGCACAGAGCCTGGGATCGATAAAAGATACATAATAAATATTTATGAACAAAACTAGATACTTTTTTTATAAAGGTCTGACAAAGACTACTAGAAGAAGTATTGATTCTGATTTCTTTCACCTCATACTTACTTAACATGACCCAGAATAATGGAAGCTTTTCATAATAGCACAACATTGATGATTCACACCAAGTTTATGGCCAACTGGAATCTTTGCTAAACTTATAAGTAATCAAGCAGATCAAGTATTTTTCTTGAAATTTTGTTTTCAGGGCAAACAAGAAGATCTACATTTCAAAAATATGAGGATATAATTTTTTTCCTTTCATTTTCAACTGCACATGAAAAGAATATAGCTTTGTCTTGTTGTTCTGCTATATTCCAGTAACACTGTTGGACAGATCTAGGTTCTTTTATGGTGATAGTGTTTACCCAGTGGATCTAATATGAGTCACATCATTTCTCAAGGCTTGAGTATGTCTTGCATATATTCCTTCCAGAAAAAATGTTTCAAGATGGTGGGCACATGTTGCTAATGATCATCTTATTGTACTTTCTCTCTTCAACTTCCTTAAAATCAAGCAAGAAACAAGAACAGTGCAAAATAAGTGGAAAAATTCATAGCCGATTCAGAAAAGAAAACAACATGACTCCAAGGGGGAAAAATCATGAAGCATACCATGTAAATATAATGAGATACTATTAATATATATATATTATATGAACAGAAGGTAAGAACCAAAATGTGGGTGTGTTCAGTCACTCAGTCATGTCCAACTCTTTGAGACCTTATGGACGGTAACCTGCCAGCCTCCTCTGGCCATGGGATCCTCTGGGCAAAAATACTGAAGTGGGTTGTCATTTCCTCCTGCAGGGGATCTTCCTGACCCAGAGACTGAACCCACGTCTACACTGGCAGGCGATTCTTTATAACTAGTGCCACCTGGGAAGTCAAGAACCAAACTATGTACCCTCAAACCTCTGGTAGCATAAAGATTTCCCTTAGCGTAATAGTTCTTTAAAAAACTAAGAGAAGACAAAAGGATGTCAGTATCTTGAAGGAGAGTAAGGTCTTTTTTTCAAATTCATATGTGGAAATTTAATGTTTTAATGCATGTGTACATCCAGAGTGACATGATGGAGGGGGCTCCGACTCCTGAAAGTCATCAGGTAGTATAGCCTTCCCATCTATCTTGCACATGTCAGTTACTTGTGCCTGAAATAAAGTCCTATATTATTTAAATCACTATATTATTTAAATCAAGTCCTATATTATTTAAGTCACTATGTTTGGGGGCCTACTGTAACACCAACCCAGATTTGTATCAATAGCCTACATAATATGAAAAAGTACCAGAGGAAAAAAAGTGGCCCAAAAGCAAAATATTAGAAGATAAGCTAAGAACATGTTTCACTACTAAGAGGAAAAAGACGTAAAATATAAGAGAATACCTAATAGATACAAAGTATCGATCCAAAAGGTCCAAAACCTGACTACTAGCAGTTCCAGAGGAAGAATGGAAAAGTTGCGTAGCAGGAAATTAGGAAAGAAGTAATATGTTGAGCATATTTATATAAAAGGTAAAACAGGCAAAATGAAAATTGCCATTAGACATTAGGATAGTGGTTATGTTGGCCGAATGATTAGAAGAGGGCATAAGGAAGGCTTCTGGGGTGCTGGAATCCTTCCATTTCTCATTCTTAGTGCTAGTTACAAGGATGTTTTCAGCTTGTAAAAAATCACTGTGTACTCTTATGACTTGTCCATTTCTCTCTAAGTAGATTATACATGTAAGAAAAATTTAATTAAAAAAAATGAAAAAAATTTTCCAGCAAAGAAGATGAAACTTTCCTTCAAAATATTATTTCAAGTGCCAAAAACCCAGCAAAAAACATTGCATAATTTCTATAATTTCTGAACACCAAAAACAGATATCTCAAAAGTTACCAAAGAGAAATAAAGATAACCTACAAAAAACCAAAAAGTAGGTCATCATCAGTAATAAATGCTAGAAAACAATAAATAGAGCTTTCAAAATTCATAGAATATTATATTGATTCTAGAATTCTACAACTAATCAAGCTAGTAATCAGATGTGAGCAAAATCAAGTCATTTTCAGACACATGAGAACTCTTCAAGTTTATCTCCTTATTTCAAAGTCTTCTTTAAGAATGTACTCAGGCAAAACAGAGATTAAGAACAAGAAAATGAAGATGTAGGATATAAGAGATAGAGGAGCTAAACCAAGAGTCCAGGGATAATCATGATAAGATGACAGCTGTAAAACAGGACAAAAAAAAGCTAATTATAGAACAAAAAGTTATTGCCATACAACAAGCATGGCTTTAGGTAGGAAAGAATGGATCTCAAAGACCATTTGCAACGATTAAGAGCTGAACTACATCAATGACATTTCCCCCCTCAGGATAAGAGATGATCAAAAACTCAGAAAACAAGCAAGAATATTATGTTCCCCAAATAAAACAAATTAGGCTTTAATGAAGTGTAGGAATAAAGAAATCTTTTGACCTTGGTTCTGAAAACATTGTATTTTTAAGTGGCAGAGAGATACATAAAGAGATGGCATACGAGTACACATTGGCACCGCAGTAAAATACATTTATACAGTCAAAATAATGGAGATGCTTTTAAATGCTTTCAGCATTTAGGTAAAGCAATAAAGGTTCCATTATAATTGGGGAACAAAATGTAAATGTTATCACCCTTGATAATATAAAAGTAAAAGTACTTTTATATTCTACATCTGAAAAAATTGGGGAAAAGAGGCAAGGAGAGAGAGGTGACAAAAAGGTATTGTTGGTATTACCCTCATTTAAAATTTCACAACCATGAGATTTTTTTTTTAATTGTGCTGAGAAATATATCAATTTATCTATAGTTATAAGACTATCAGATATTAGAACAGAGTGGCAGTGCTTCTTTTTCAGTTCAGTTCAATTCAGTGGGTTAGTCGTGTCTGACTCTTTGCAACCCAATGGACTGCAGCAGGCCAGGCTTCCCTGTCCATCACTAACTACTGGAGCCTGCTCAAACTCGCGATCAAGTCAGTGATGCCGTCCAACAATTTCATCCTCTGTTGTCCCCTTCTCCTCCTGCCTGCTTCCTAGCATCGGGGTCTTTTCTTTTTATTAATCCAATATTTGACTTCCAATAAGTTATGATCGAAAGCATTTGTTAGATAAGTCATTCAACACCCAAGAAAAATTTCTAACCAGGAAATCAAACAAAAGTCTTCTCAATTAAGATAAATGAAAACCTATAATAAATGGGTACTGTGAAAATAAAAGCCTTGGTTGCTCAGTGATAAAGAATCCACCTGCCAGTGCAGGAGACGTGAGTTCAGTCCCTAGGTAGGGAAGATACCTTGGAGGAGAAAATGGCAACCCACCCTAGTATTCTTGCCTGGGAAATCCCATGGACAGAGGAACCTGGCAGGCTACAGTCAATGGGGTCACAGAGTTGGACACAACTTAGAGACTAAACAACAACAAAAGTTAGGCAATGGCTAATTCTTTTATTTGACCTGTGAATTCCTTTCAAGGAAAAAAAAATCCAGTGAAGAATGAGATGCCTCCTCTTAATCCCAGGTCTTTCTTCAGTGTGCTCAGTGAGTTAGACTCACACACTATTTTATTTCTGAGTGGGTGGACATTCAAGGCTTACCTTGTGCTTCCTCCAGACAAATCCATTGCCCCAGACATCATTTTTGTTCCTCCTACTTGTTGGGGGTGTAAAGTCTGATTATCCAATAATAAATTCTAATTTAGTTTCCCATGTTTATCAAATATCCCAAAGCTGTTTGTTAGTTTAGCACTTGTAACTTTAATTTTTCTCAAACCTCAGAGAATGTTTTATGAGCAACTCACACAAGATTTCTGAAACTATTAGAACAATATTCTCTCTGTAACATTTTTCTCTTTTGGAAAAAATTTCCATCTTTACATGACAAGAGCTTACTATTTTTTCAGAACTCTTATTAGTGACCTCTTTCTCCATTTAATGGGCTATCGTCAACCTGATTCTAAAGGGTAAATTCTGACAGGAGACAGCCTTTTCTTTGAAATGACAACTTTTAAAATGTAAAATAAGAGCGTAACTGGTTTGAAACTATCGAGGAGTTGGGTTTTCTTCATGATGACGATGTTACCAGTGACAGAATTAGCTGACTGTTATTTCTTTACCCTCAGTTAGATACTGAACCATTTCAGTCAGAACCCTTGGGATTCTATTCCTATTAGCTGGCTGGGGAAACTGGTGGAGTCTCTTGCTGTGTAAATTCTTTGTATTTTATGGCTATTTCCATGGGTAATATTCGTTAATCATAGAGAGGAATGTTAAACAGATATTTGTGTGCGCCTGTCTTTTCCCCATTTGGATGGCATGGCATAGCCTCTGGCAAGTCACTAGAGTTGCCATTTCTCAGGGATTTGTTTGTGGAGTGGCCAATTTACCTCAGGGCCTGGGTGGCCAACATCAAGGGAAATAAATGACAGGCGTGGCACAGCCTGTCAGCTGTTGTAATTAAGTAACATTAACTGCCATGACTGCAGGAAAGGGTGGTTCAGAATCATAAAACGTCACAGGTGTGTGGGACCATCCAATGACATTATTTTATATGTGAGAAAATTGAGTTCAGGGATTAACGGGTCGGTTCAAGGTCGTACAGGTGCTTTATCAGGGCTTTACCATGTGATTGCTTTCTCCCACCTGCTCACCACACTCAGCTGCTAGAATGATTCTCTGCCAACCCAGTTTCATTATATCCCTCCCCTGCTTGGAAACCTTACCATCCCCTATTGTTTCTAGTGTCAGGGCTGTGAGGGGTGAGTGGCTGGCGGGAGCCCAGGGCTCTATCATGGACCAGGCACCAACAGTGAGACATAAATGGTCAGCTCTAACAGCAGTTATCAAAGTCACGTGACCTGGAGGCAGAAAATTTGGGTTCAGCTCTCAACAGCATCACTAAACCCAACAATCTACATGTGGGATAAGCCCTCTGCATAATCTGGACCTTGACTTTCTCATCTGCAAAAGGAGCAGGTTAGATTAGATAGATGTCAATGGTCCTCTTTGACTGATGATTCTGTGACCCTATCGTTTTCTTCAAAGCTTCAAAGCTGAGAGTCAACATATGCACAGACCTTTTCCTCTGAGCACCTCCCGGTCTTCTTATCCTTCCTATAGAGAATGAAGAGGTGTTATTTTTCCAGTCAGAACCCTGCAATTTTCTACTTGGGAAGGACAGAAGAAACTAATGCGGTAACTGAAATCCAACATAATTGTTTTCTGAACGAACTTACTTCCCAAGACCTTTGTCTACCCTAGCTTATGCCTACTTTTCTTTCCAGTTCGGTTTTTCCTAGTTACTTTCTCTTTTCTGTAATTTTCCTAATTTTTGAAGACGGGTCCTTTATTCCTCTCATCTTTCCATTCCTCCTGCCAGTTTTCTCTCTTCCGTCTTCCACTGTCTTACTTTCTTTCTCTCATTCTTCCTTCAGTTTTCCTATTCTGGTGACAGGTCCCCATCAAGGATGGGGATTATTTCATATTCTGGGGAACAGTCAGCCAGAAGAGTTTTCTTCTTTCCATTTTCACCTCCTCTAGATTGTCATGAGACAGACTAGGGATTCCTAAAGGACGAGAATAAAGTAGCTGGTAAGAAATGACCATGGCCTTTGCCTTCTAACTTAACAGAATCCTTAGCCAAACTGGTATATTCATCCAAAGGGAATGACAGAGGTAACTTTGCAGGAAAATATTCAACTGAGATTCTCTGCAAACATGCCAGCAATCGCATTTCTCTGGTTTCTCATGAGTCTCACAAAGGAAACAAAGGACTTAATCTTGCTCCATGTTAAGAAAAGTTATCAGATGAAAGCTTAAGACAGGTCTGAATGTGCTGAACTCTGCGTAGATTATCAGCTTGTTTCACCAGCTTCTCCTCCCTTTGACCATCAGCATGTAGCTTTTCTCTGCAGTGAGAGATACGAAAAGGAGTAGGAGAACAGGACACAGAGGCAGGAAGGAAAGAAAATGCCAACAGAGTGGGAGATACAGGAGCGTGGCAGAAAGTGAAAACCTTCTGAAAGGGAGATATTATCCTACTGGTTTAAAAAAGGTGTGCATGCATGCTGAAAATGAAGGATTCTTTGTGTACTAGTCAGTGCTATTCCCAAGATTCTGCTTTCATTGAATGAAATTTCTTGTCCTAGGGCTCTACATTTGCAGTGGCCCTGGTGGTGGTTTAGGGTATTTCATCCATTTGTGACCTTTCTTTCCTGACACCATGCTTACAGGCAAATGTTCATGCCAGTTAACCTTCTCTGTTTTCCTCTGGTGACCTTACGAATTTCCAACAGGAAAAATACAAAATCACCAATTTGTTTTTTCATTACCCACAGGATAAACACAAAGTGGAGAAGCCTTTTATCTTGCCGCCCTGGCAAACCCCCTCATTACTCAGCATCGAACAAACATTTCCTAAGAGTTAATAAAATCCAGTGTGTGGCTTTCTCTGTGCAGGGACTGGCCTACCATCAGAGGCAATCTCTCATTAAGGAAAAAAAGAAATAGAACATACTCATATTTTATTCATGGCCTCAGAATCCCAGGGAAAAAAGTTCAAAAATGTATAGGCACAGAGACATCCAAAACAAAAAGACTCATGCTTCCTTATTTTCAATGACACCTTCTGACTGTCAGACCCTCAGAGGAGAGACTGATCCACATACACAAATGGTCCCAACTCCTCTTCTATTTCAGCCTGCCAGTTTGATTGCTAAAATTGAGCCCAGCAACCTTTCACCACATCCCACACTTAAAAGGGACAGAGGTTTATTAAAGTATTGCCCTGAAAAAGTCCACTGGGTAATACATTTTATAGTCCTCAATCACAGAGATCCTCTCAAGACTGTTTAGACTTCCTTTTCCGGCTTTCCTTTGCAGAGTTGTCCAGGCAGAGCCCACACTAAAGGCATCAGCATAGCCATTGCAGCAAGTTTTAATTTACCAATGATTCCTATCCCTGCTAGCCTGGGAAGGCTCTGGTGATTTATTGGACTTGAGCAGAACTCTCATCCATTATAGTTTGTCTTAACTTAATCAAAGGTATCTTCTCCCTTTGGAGCACCTCACCTACAGAGTCCGAGGTCACCATGATAAATGTGTCTACTTGACTTCTTTTCCTGATTACTGTGAATGAAGTCTCACAAGCAACTTGATACATTCTGTTAATACTGTGGCCTCAGCATTATGGCTAGAGTCATATTGTGTAGAACTAGCTATGTGGGGAGCTAAGAGATAACGGCACTGGGGTTTTGATTGAGTGATGTAATTGATGATTGGGAGTAGAAGTCAAAGGGAGTTTTGGTTTTTAAAAAATCAAGAAAGCAAAGCCATTTCTTTGTTTTTTGAAGGAGATCTTCCCATTTCTCTACCAACTGCAATATACATTCCCCCAACCCTCCACTGTTACACACAAACACACACACATACTATAGACAGCCACAATTTCTGCAGAAAGAAAGAAAGCTTTAAAATAGTCTTTAATCTAAATGTTCTCTGAGCTTAGTGGTTGATACCAAGAGGACAAAATGTATCTGAACAAATGAGTGTGTGTAACTGCTAAACTGTTTCAGTCAGGTCCAGCTCTTTGCAACCCCTTGGATTGTAGCCTGCCAGGGTCTTCTATCCATGGGATTCTCCAAGCAAGAATACTGGAGTGGGTTGCCATGCCCTCCTCCAGGGGATTTTTCTGACCTAGGTATCAAACCTGCAACTTTTACATCTCCTGCATTGATAGGCAGGTTCTTTATCACTAGAGGCACCTGGAAATAGACACATTTTAAAACTTGTGTGTAAGTGATAAATTATAACCCAAAGAAAATATAATCATGAAATAACTATATATATATAGTTATTGGTATGAATAATCATAATTCCAAAGATAAATATAAACCAATAAAGCCTGCAGTCAACTGCTTCACTTTTAAATCACAACTGTGATTTAAAACTCTTTAAAGAGGCACATTTTTCTGAATCCAGCTGGTCAAAAATTGCACCCTGCCTGGGTCAACTCATAGCACTTGGGACAGAAAAGAAAGACAATATATATTCCTTTGCTACTGTTTGTAGTAAATATATTCTATTCTGTTAAATATATCAGTATAATGTCTCTGTGGGACACCTTTTAAAAGAAAGCCTGGATCCATGAACTTAGGTACAACTGATTTTTGCCAAAAGTACAAAGAAAATCCAATGTAGGGTTGATATATTTTTCAACAAGTTAGTTCTAAAAAAAAGAAGAAAAGGCTTGCAAAGAAAGTAGAGGTCATTAAATGACAAGTTGACAATTTAGATCAGGATCAGAAAATATGACTCCAGTAAATCTACTTAAAGCCTGATTTTACACATCACATGAGCCAACTAAGAATGATTTTGATATTTTTAAAAGGATGTAAAATGATAAAGAGTATGCAACAGAGACTCTCTGTGATAAAAAAAAATGTTTAAAAGTTTCATACAGTATTTAAAATATCTACAGAAAGAGTTTGCTTAACTCCTCATATAGATGAAATTTGACAGCTAATCACCTCTTCTCTAGTGGCATATAAATTCCTTAGAGATAAAGAATACATTCATTTTTCACTCTTATTCTGGTATAGCAACTTAACAGAATATAGAATTTTAGATTGTCAATTTGAAAATGTTATGAAGACAATCTATACTTTCATCTTGTTCCATATGATATTTTCTAGTTGCCTCTTATGTTTTATAATTTTACAAGGATCTAGATAGTAGTAGATTTATTTTTATTTTCTGCAAGAGCTTTCTAGTCAGTGTCTCTTTAATCACTGTAATCTTTATATTTTTAAAGAAAAAACTTCAACCCGTATTTCTTTGAACATTCTTGCTTTCATATCTTTAAATGTTCTTTAAAATTTTCTACTTATTCACCTCTCTGTTTTGCACTCTAAATGATTTCTCCAAATCAATCTTCCTGTTCACTGATTCTCTTTATAGCTATTTTTAATTCATGCTTTCGTCTGCCATCTAGTTTTTCATTATGGGAACTCATTTGATTCCTTTTCAAATTTTTTTTTAAATACTTCATAAGATTCTTTATTCACTATTGATTTTGCTTCTTCCTTTAGCTCTTAAAATATGTTAAGCGTTTTATTTTATTGTCTCAGATTATACTCTTATTTTTAGTAGTCTCCTAGAGCTCTCTGTGGGGAATATTATATGGCTTGAAGAGAAAAACTATGGAAGTAGGAAGAACACAGAATGCAGCCTGGCACCAACCAACATTCATGGAATAAATCATGATTAAAACAAAAGGACAGGAGGCTGTAAAGGTTGGTTGAGACACAATTAAAAAAAAACATTTTCTTAAGTTAAAAAATATTGCAGTTTACAATGTAGATAAACAGGAAGCCATGAAGGGTTAAACAGAGAGGTGATCTGATAAAAGAATGATTTGGGAATCAAGGTATATCAAAATTTTTTAGTTTTTTGATAATTTTTTCTAATACAAGTGCCTTAATTATGGAGAAGGAGAATTTGTGAGATAATTTACTTTGCTCAAGAGCAGAGAGCTAAGGAAAACATTTTATAGAAGCAAGATGATAAGTAAAATTGGAGGAGACAGGAAGATGGATTGGAAGACCTAAAATAGCCAACACAAGAAGAAAAAAGTTAGAGAGCTGACTAAGACTTACTATAAAGTGATAGTAATCAAGACAGGGTAGTTTTGGTGGAAGAATAAACTAACAGTTGATCAACACAACAGAATAGAGTACCCCCAAATAAATTTAGTCAACTGCTCTTTGACAAAGAAGAAAAGCAATAAAATGGAGCAAAAATAGTTTCTTCAACAATGTGCTGAAACAACATATTCATATGCCAAAAAAAAAAAAAAAATGAATCAAGATACAGACCTTACACCCTTGGCCAAGATTAACTCAATATGGAAGAAAACTTACATTATCTTGGGTTTCAGTTAAGTTCAGTGGCTCAGTAGTGTCTGACTCTTTGCGACCCCATGAATCACAGCACGCCAGGCCTCCGTGTCCATCACCAACTCCTGAAGTTCACCCCAACTCATGTGCATCGAGTTGGTGATATCATCCAGTCATCTCATCCTCTGTTGTCCCCTTCTCCTCCTGCCTCCAATCTCTCCCAGCATCAGGGTCTTTTCCAATGAGTCAACTCTTCACATGAGGTGGCCAAAGTATTGGAGTTTCAGCCTCAGCATCAGTCCTTCCAATGAACACTCAGGACTGATTTCCTTTAGAATGGACTGGTTGGATCTCCTTGCAGTCCAAGGGACTCTCAAGAGTCTTCTCCAACACCATAATTCAAAAGCATCAGTTCTTCGGTGCTCAGCTTTCTTCACAGTCCAACTCTCACATCCATACATGACCACGGGAAAAACCATAGCCTTGACTAGATGGAACTTTGTTGGCACAGTAATATCTCTGCTTTTGAATATGCTATCTAGGTTGGTCATAACTTTCCTTCCAAAGAGTAAGCATCTTTTAATTTCATGGCTGCAATCACCATCTGCAGTGATTTTGGAGCCCCCCAAAATAAAGTCTGACACTGTTTCCACTGTTTCCCCATCTATTTCCCATGAAGTGATGGGACCAGATGCCATGATCTTCATTTTCTGAATGTTGAGCTTGAGCCAACTTTTCACTCTCCACTTTCACTTTCATCAAGAGGCTTTTTAGTTCCTCTTCACTTTCTGCCACAAGGATGGTGTCATCTGTATATCTGAGGTTATTGATATTTCTCCCTGCAATCTTGATTCCAGCTTGTGCTTCTCCCAGCCCAGCGTTTTTCATAATGTACTCTGCATATACGTTAAATAAGCAGGGTGACAATATACAGCCTTGACATACTCCTTTTCCTATTTGGAACCAGCCTGTTGTTCCATGTCCAGTTCTAACTGTTGCTTCCTGACCTGCATATAGGTTTCTCAAGAGGCAGGTCAGGTGGTCTGCTATTCCCATCTCTTTCAGAATTTTCCACTTGGGTTTAGTGATGCCTATTTAGATACAACATCAAAGACATGATCCATGAAAGAAAGAATTGACAAATCTGACTTAATTAAAATTTAAGAAATCTGCTCTGTGATAGACAATGTTGAGAGAATGAGAAACAAGCCACACACTAAGAGAAAATATTGCAAAAGATACATTTGATAAAGAAGTGTTACCCCAAATGTACAAAGAACTTTTAAAACTCAACAATAAGAAAACAACTTGATTAAAAAATGAATCAAAGATTTTAACAGACACTTCACCAAAGAAGATATAGAGATAGCAAATAAACACATAAAAGGTGCTCTACCTCATATGTCGTCAGGCAAATATAAATTAAAATAACAGTGAGACAGGACTTTTCTAGCAGTCCAGTGGTTAAGCTTCATTTCCAATGCAGGGGATGCAAGATTGATCCTGGTTGGGGAACTAAGATCACACATGCTGCAGGGTGTATGGCCAAAATTTAAAACAAACAGTGAGACACTGCTACACACCTATTAGAAAGGCCAAAATCTGGAACACTGACAATACCAAATACTGATGAGTATACAGATGAACAGGCATTTTCATTTATTGCTGTTACAAATCCCAAATGGTGCAGCCACTTTGGGAGACAGTTTGGTGGTTTCTTAAAAAATTAAGAATACTCTATATAGTCCAGCAATCACATTACTTCATATTTGCCCAAACTTGAAGGCTTATGTCCACACAAAAATCTGTACATGGATGTTAATAGCAGTTTTATTTATAATTGCCAAAATTTGGAAGCAACCAAGCAAATGGGATAAATAGGCTGTTGTATGTTCAGCCAATGAAATATTATTCAGTATTAAAAAGGAATGAGCTATCAAGCCATGAAAAGACATGGAGAAAACTTACATGGATATTGTTAAGTGAAAGAAGCTAACTTGAAAATGCTATCTGAGATTTTGGAAAAATCAAAACTATGAGCACAGTAGAAACATCAGTGGTGTTAGGAATGGAGACTGGGGAGAGTGTAGAAAAAAGCAGAGCACAGAGAATTTTAGGGCAATGAAAATACTCTATGATGTTATAATGATGGCTGTATGTCATTATATATTCATCCAAGCCTACAGAATGTACACCGTTAATAGTGAACCACTTGTCTCACATGCTAGTAAAGTAATGCTCAAACTTCTCCAAGCCAGGCTTCAGCGATACGTGAACCGTGAACTTCCTGATGTTCAAACTGGTTTTAGAAAAGGCAGAAGAACCAGAGATCAAATTGCCAACATCTGCTGAATCATCAAAAAAGCAAGAGAGTTCCAGAAAAACATCTATTTCTGCTTTATTGACTATGCCAAAGCCTTTGACTGTGTGGATCACAATAAACTGTGGAACATTCCAAGAGAGATGGAAATAGCAGACCACCTGACCTGCCTCTTGAGAAACCTATATGCAGGTCAGGAAGCAACAGTTAGAACTGGACATGGAACAACAGACTGGTTCCAAACAGGAAAAGGAGTACGTCAAGGCTGTATATTGTCACCCTGCTTATTTAACGTATATACAGAGTACATCATGAAAAACACTAGGCTGGAAGAAGCACAAGCTGGAATCAAGATTGCAAGAGGAAATATCAATAACCTTAGATATGCAGATAACACCATCCTTGTGGCAGAAAGTGAAGAGGAACTCAAAAGCCTCTTGATGAAAGTGAAAGAGTGAAAAAATTGGCTTCAAGCTCAACATTCAGAAAATGAAGATCATGGCATCTGGTCCCATCACTTCATGGGAAATAGATGGGGAAACAGTGGAAACAGTGTCAGACTTTATTTTGGGGGGCTCCAAAATCACTGCAGATGGTGACTGCAGCCATGAAATTAAAAGATGCTTACTCTTTGGAAGGAAAGTTATGACCAACCTAGAGAGTATATTAAAAAGCAGAGATATTACTGTGCCAACAAAGGTCCGTTTAGTCAAGGCTATGGTTTTTCCTGTGGTCATGTATGGATGTGAGAGTTGGACTGTGAAGAAAGCTGAGTGCCGAAGAACTGATGCTTTTGAATTATGGTGTTGGAGAAGACTCTTGAGAGTCCCTTGGACTGCAAGGAGATCCAACCAGTCCATCCTAAGGAGACCAGTCCTGGGTGTTCATTGAAAGGACTGATGCTGAAGCTGAAGCTCCAATACTTTGGCCACCTCATGCGAAGTGTTGACTCATTGGAAAAGACCCTGATGCTGGGAGGGATTGGGGGCAGGAGGAGAAGGGGATGACAGACGATGAGATGGCTGGATGGCATCACCGACTCGATGCACATGAGTTTGGGTGAACTCCGGGAGTTAGTGATGCAGGGAGGCCTGGCGTGCTGCGATTCATGGGATCGCATAGTCAGACACGACTGAGCGACTGAACTGAACTGAACTGAAAGTATACTATGGACTTCAAGTGATTATGACATGTCAATGTAGGATTATCCTTGATTTTAAAAAAAAAATAGAAAGAAAGAAAAATGCACCATCTGGGGAATGATGTTTATCATAGAGAAAGCTATGCCTGTGTTGGGGCAGGGGATAAATGGGAAATCTCTGCACTTTCCTCCCAATTTTGCTGTAAACCAACATCTGCTCTATAAATGAAGGATTAAAAAAAAAGAAGATTGGGAAGCTGTAGTAATTCAGGTGTGAAATGAAGAGATCTTGCACTAGATTAGTGATATTAGGAACAGCAAGAAATGTATAGGAGAATTATCCACAGGGCTCCTGAATAATGTGTGCAGATATTTGGGACAGCACATAATGGAAAGATAAATCCAAATTGAAAACTGAGACTATTGTGGGGCCTTTAACATTACTGTAGACATAAAGCTGTTAACGAAATGTGGAGATTTTTTAAATACAAATAGTGGATGAATGCCTCTTGGCACGTAGCATTTCACATACACACTTATATTATTTTATTTTCTTATTCAGTATTTTACTGGATGGGAGGTGTGGTGTAGTGGGAAGAATTCGGGCTCTGGAGCAAAAATAATGTATAGGATAATGTACATCACAATCTTTTTATGTATTAAGTTCTTCAATTTTCTATCTCACATGCAGAATTTTATATTAATAGATCAAGTAGACAAAGAGATATGAAGAATTTTATAAATACAAAGCAATATTAATTGTATGAGATAGGATTTTCTTCTAGTTATAGTATTACAAGCAGAGTTAACTAACATAGTCATTTGGGCAGGCATTTTGGAGTAAGAAGCAGGGTAACAGGCTCAGCTTAGATTCTGTGAAGTCTGTGATATTGAGTAACTTCTTTTTTTTCTGAATGTATATTTCTGAATCTATAAGACATATATAAACACATTATTTGTCGTGTTGTTGGATGGATGGTATTGAGATAATGCGTGCAAAGCAATGACTGGGCATGCAGTTGGTATTCAGTGTTAGCTGTTATTATCACACCCCCTGATATGAAAAAACATGGACATGTCGCGTGGCTGCAGTTAACTTCTTACAATTCAATAATACTTGCGGCCAGTGAAGGCAAAATCCCGCCTGAAATTTAAGGACTGGAAGATCTGAAAGCTTTCATGGTTAAAGCAGAAGGATCGTTTGATCAAGGCTGAAGAAAATGAACGTAAATATGTTTTTTAGCCCATTGGACACATATGAAATGATAAAAAAAATAAGTGCATTACTGTTTATTCAACTTTTGTAGTTGGAAATGAAACAGTTATGTGAAGGGTGTCATCTTTTATCTTCTCTTCTATACTTTTGCACTAAGCACATATTACTCCTCTTAAAATATTCATGTTTAGGTTCTGCAGTTCTGAGAAGTCAGTCTCTACTTACTCAATACTCGTCCTGAATTTTTCCAACCTTGGAAAGTTATGAAATGTAAGCATATCAACACAAAAATTGAAATAAATCACTGTGGACATTGGCATAGCTGGGTAGAGATGTCAGGAGTTCACCGTGGCTTAAGAACAAGGAAACTATTAATTTCTAAAATCCATATTAACCTGGCAATTACATGTACCTAGCAGGTGTTGCCTAGGAAGCTGTGTTTCCTTAGAATTAATGACATGCCATTATTGTAGCCATTTTTCTAAGTCTCTAGAGTGTCTGTAATTAAGAAGTTTAACTGTACTTAAAATGATATAAAGTGTCATTAGTCCCATGCTAAATCATTTCAGATGACTGATTTATTTGCTAGTAAAATTATCCAGGTAATTTTCTCAACCTGACTAATGTAAGGTTTCACACATGAGCACTCCTGCCAGATAAAGCTTGGGAGGTTGTTTTGCAGCAAAAAGAAAAAAAAAGTTTGCTTTGAAGCTCCACAACATTCTAACCTAAGCTTTTGCTGTTCTCTTCTCTGAGGCAGTTTCTTCACTGAGTGGGTTGGGCTAGACCAGTGGCTGCCATTTAATTTGTAAAGTTCTTTCTTTTTTTTATCTTCATGGAATCAGTGGAAACACTTCTTCAAACAAAAACATAATCAAACACTCAGAAGAGCAGTGGTTAAAGAAGGAAACCAGAAGATCCCCTATGGACCTTTGGTCCAAACCCTGCCTTATCCCATCCTTCTTCAAACCTCCAAGACATCCCAAACTAAACAGACTTTAGATCTTTTCTCCTTCCACTACTTTCCTTCAAAGTTAGCTTTCCATTCTAAGTGTCTGATTCATTGTTGGTACTTTCATTCTCTGCAATCTTTTCCTAAAATAGAAATTAACATAAGTGAGATACTTCTGATTAATATGAAAAAGAGAAGTAGGAGTCAGATTAAAGTATATCATCCAGTCTATTTTCTTAAAACAAAATGGAGGGGCTTCCCTGGTGTTCCAGTGGTTAAGACAACTCTGACTTCCAATGCCGGGGGTACGGGTTTGGTCCCCGGTCAGGGAGCTAAGATCCTGCGTGCCGTAGGGCCAAAGAACCAAAACGTAAAACAGAAGCAATACTGTAACAAATTTAATTAATACTTTAAAAATGGTCCACATCAAAACATATTAAAAAAAAAAAACACAAAAACAAACCAAACCAAAAACAAACAAACAAAGAAACAAACCCAAAATGGAGGTGAATAAGAGTTTAAAATTGGCGCATCTCTTTTATGTTGGCAGTTTCCAGTGTGGTAGGGAGAGCAATCAGGTGTTCAACACAAAATCATTATTTTCATTTATTTTCTTCAATCCACTGTTCTGTGTGTCTAATTATTTTAACTGTGGTTATTCTTCAGTTCAGTTCAGTTCAGTTCAGTTGCTCAGTCGTGTCTGACTCTTTGCAACCCCATGAACTGCAGCACACCAGGCCTCCCTGTCCATCACCAACTCCCAGAGTCCACCCAAACCCATGTCCATCTAGTTGGTGATGCCATCCAACCATCTCATCCTCTGTCGTCCCCTTCTTCTTCTGCTCTCAATCTTTCCAAGGTTATGCTAATAAGTGGTTATTCTAATAAGCTCAACTACTTAGATTTATAGGGGTAACCTGGTAACTAATCTAGCATTGGGCATAGTTTTGTGTCAGCTTCTATTGGTTAGATAAGAGATACAGTGCTTTGATTCATTTAGGCTAAGGTCCGTCTAGTCAAGGCTATGGTTTTTCCAGTGGTCGTGTATGGATGTGAGAGTTGGACTGTGAAGAAAGCTGAGCACTGAAGAATTGATGCCTTTGAACTGTGGTGTTGGAGAAGACTCTTGAGAGTCCCTTGGACTGCAAGGAGATCCAACCAGTCCATCCTAAAGGAGATCAGTCCTGGGTGTTCTTTGGGAGGAATGATGCTAAAGCTGAAACTCCAGTACTTTGGCCACCTCATGCAAAGAGTTGACTCATTGGAAAAGACTCTGATGCTGGGAGGCATTGGGGGCAGGAGGAGAAGGGGACGACAGAAGATGAGATGGCTGGCTGGCATCACCGACTCAATGAACATGAGTCTGAGTGAACTCCGGGAGTTGGTGATGGACAGGGAGGCCTGGCGTGCTGCGATTCATGGAATCGCAGAGTCGGACACGACTGAGTGACTGAACTGAACTGAAGAACTGATGTAAGATATGTGAAAGGGAATTGTAAAATTAATTTGAACCCATGACTCTGAAATTTATACAATTAAAACCCAACCCCCTGATTATAGTCTGAAGCCTCTCATCAGTTTTGGAAACTTTTATGCCTTGAATGATTGTTTACAGCTCATTCTTTCTCTTCTCTTCTGGTACTTCAATTACATGTATGTCAGATTTTTTCACTGTTTCATATGATATATAGATGTTTTTCTGTATTTTCCATTCTTCTTTCTCTGTACTTCTGTCCAGACATTTTCAAATTACCCTATCTTCCTGCTCCCTAATCTTGTCATAAGTTGTTTTTATTCTATAATCAAACTTATCTACTGAGTTTTCATCTTTTTTATTCTAGAATTTCCTTTTATTTCTGTTTATCTAGTACCAGTGTTATGCTGAAATTCCCTATCTTTTCATTAAGTTTTTACAATATATTTTAAGCTAATAATTTCTTTATCTTGTCTTTTGTTCATTTACTCTTATATTCTGACATGCCTGGCAATTTTTTGATTGAAAGTAGACATGCCGTGTGAAAAAATTATAGAGATCATTTGAGTCACTAGATACATTATCTTCCTCCAGAGCTACACTGTCCAACAGCACACACGTGGCCTTCTAAACTTAAATTCATTCAAATTAAAATTAGTAAAATTACATTTTTCTTTAGTCATACTAGTCTCATTGCAGGTGCTCAGTAACCACATGTGTCTAGTGGCTACCTCATTAGAAGCGTGCATGCAAAGTTGCTTCAGTCGTGTCTGACTCTTTGCAACCCAATGGACTATAATCCACCAGGCTCCTCTGTCCATGGGCTTCTCCAGGCAAGAACACTGCAGTGGGTTGCCACGCCCTCCTCCAGGGGATTTTCGTCACCCAGGGATCAAACCCCCATCTCCTGTGACTCCTGCACTGCATGCAGATTCTTTACTGCTGAGCCCCTGGGGAAACCCCATTAGAAGCACAGATACAGAACATTTGCATCACCATGGAAGGTTGTCTTGGACAGCTTTGCTCCAGAGGATTTATTATTGCTTCTGGAAAACTGTTACTCCAGGCTGTGATTGAAGTGGGTAGCAGCTGCACTTTACTCTTTGGGAAATTTGGTCAATCTCTGGTTGCTCTTGTTCTTAGGATGAAGCCCTCGAGGGTCTCCAAATGAAATCCTGAGTTATTCACCAACTCCCTCGCCTCTATTTGTTTCTCTGTAGTTCCATTAGATTGTCCATGGGTCAGGTCAGCTTCTTAATTCCTTGACTGTCATATTCTTCTTGTTTCCTAGCCTCTATTTAGTACAACTTACGAATAGGCAAATGCCCTAAATGGGGGGCAGGGGGGAGAACTAGAATCAAATATTGAACTTCCATCCATGCACTTCCTTTCTCTCTGCATCTTGGCTTTTCACATACTGTTGGTCTGAGTATATTGCAAATATCTTCAAACAGACTTTTATAATCCAGCTTTTCTAGTCATTTCAGCAGGAGGTTGGTTTGATACAAGCTCAATCATCATAGCCAGAAGCAGACTCTTTCTATTCTCTCTCTAACTCCCTGCTGTCAGGCTTTCGTCCTAACACTGAAATATTGAAATATTAAAACATTGAAATATTCCTGTCCAGGTCACTAGTGACCTCTTTTTTTAAAAAATCAAATTCAGTGGTCAATGTTTAATTCTCATTTCCTATGGATTCACAGCAACATTTGAACTACGAAGATATATATTAAACTTTCTACTTGACTTTTCCAATTAAAAATTTAATAGGCACCTCAAATTTAATGTGTCTGGTTATAAACCCTTGATCTCCCCATTTTGATTCTCCCTCAGTAAATGACAACTTTATGCAGAACTCTAATTGCACCAGCAAAATACTTCGCAGTCACCTCTAACTCCTCTCCAGGGGATTTGTTTCACTTGGAAGACCATCTGATGTCTGTAGCATGGCCTATGGCCAGAATGATCTGTGCTCTCTCTACTTCCTGGCTTCATCTCCTGCTGCCTCCTCCTTCCTCACTTTACTCCAGTTTCTGCTGGTCTCCTTGCTACTCCTTAAACACTCAGGGAAGTTTCTCTCTTTGGGACCTTGCACCTGATGTTCCCTCAGTTTGGACATTTGTCTCCCAGGTATATACAAGGTCTTGGTTGAAACATCATTCCTCACAAAAGCTTTACCTGATTGCTCCCTACACTAGTAGGTCTTCCAACACTCTCTATCCCTTTACCTTGTATGGCTTTTCTTCTTTGCTCTGATCACTATGCAAAAAAAAATCATATATTTATTTTTTGTGTGTTTTGTCTTCTTTGCTAGAATGGAAAGTCTATTCCAGCAGGAATGTTATCTGTTTTGTTACTGCCTTATTCTCAGTGCCTGCCACACAACTGCAGAAATATTGCATTCCTGTTTCACAGGTTAGGAGTGGGAGAAACCCGTAGGTTAGCAATCTGACTCAGGACACAGAGCTGGTGAATGGAAGAGCCAGGAAGGAACCTGGCAGCCTGACTCCAGAGTCTGTGCTCTTGCCGCCTACACTGTACTCTCTCTAATGGAGTTGGTTTTTGTTAACAACCTGGGCCCTGTGGATCCCTAAAACTTTTACTTTCAGGATTTGTGCCTAAACCTAAAACACACACACACACACACAAACACACAATAGTCATCTGGCGTGTTCCAAATCCTCCAGAATCTTGATTGTTTTCTAAGAAGATGAGAATTGAAGAGAAAGAATTCTTATCCTTAGTGGGATATTGGGCTTATTTCTAACCACCACTATTTCCAGTATCAGACCAAAGGAAGAAAAAGATCCAAGAGGAAAGGAGGAGGAAGGAAAGGAAGAGGGAGGTAGGGAGAGGGAGGGGAGACAGAGGCCGTGCAGCCTCAAGCAGGTTCACGTTTTACTTCTTTTCACGTCATACCAAACTCATACCGCAGCTTAACCCCACAACTGATGAATGTTCTTTTTATTGATTCTGATTCAACTCAAGGAGAGGGAGGAGGAGGGAAGGAAGTAATAAAATCTTCCTAGAAGCCAACACACTCGTGCCCTTGTAATAGATGACACTGGTAGAATAGAGGAAAGAAAGTCAAAAGAGGATGAGTCCCTGGCTAGAGAACAGAAGAGCCATGTGATGGGAGAATTTTGTTAGAAAGGATCCGAGAACAAGCAGAGGACGGATGGCTCCAGGTAGGCTAATCAAACCTGTCTGCCAGTGTTTAAGCTATGAATGGGGATGGCAAAAGCCCAGCCACCAATGAATAAAAGAGTTTAATAGAGGTTAACTATCTATTCTGGTTATGTGTTTAAGATTGATAAGCTCTTACAGAAATGATGCAAATTCTAGTTCGAGAGCAACAAAGACATCTGATTTGTATTTACATGTGCTTTTATTTCTAAATGTCTGCTCTGAAAAGGTTCAAGGAATTTTGAGGCCACTTGTTTTATAAATGGACAATTATCTAAATGTTAGGTAATTTATTTACATACGAAGCTAAACTCTGCTTCACTACGACTTTTCTGACTAATCCCGTTTTTGCTTTGCTGAGCTGCACTGGCAAACTGTTAATTTCCCCGAATATCAGTTCCTTAGGTATCTGAAGACAGTTTTTATATTCCCCTATGGATCTCCTTTGTTATGTTCTCTATACTCTTCTTTGGTTTAACGTCTTTGGTTTAACCATCACTCTAGATAAAATCCAAGTCCATATACCAATCATTATCGGCTAGATATTTGGATCAGGTCCTCATCTTGTTTAGATCTCAACTTCAACACGTATAAACCTGAATAGAATCACTCCGTACCCCCCAGACAAACTCTTCCCCCGACCCTCCCATCTGCCACGGAGTCATCTTTGCCTCTATTGTTTCTCTACCCACGTTCCCAAATGAAATCAATCACCATGTCTTTGTGAATATTTTCCCATTTGTTCCTTTCCTCCCATTTCCTGCCTTGGCTGGAATCCATGCCATAATTATCTCTCCCTTGGACTTCTAATTGGTCTTCTCACCTCCAACTGCCCTTTCTTCCAATTCATCTAACATAGTCCAGTTAAGTTAGCATTTTTACTCAAAATCTCCAGTGCTTTCTCATGGCCATTAAATAAAATTCAAATCCCTTAACCCAGTATTAAAGTAATCCACACGGTGGTCTGACTCTATGGGATTTGTCTTAATCAGATCTCTATATCAACAACAAAAGCAAACACAATAATAATAATAGTTAAAATCTATTCACTGTTTCGGAACCCTTAGATGTCTTGTATAGCTCATGCCTTCTAAAACTATGCTGTCCGATATGGTAGCTCAATGGGTAAAGAATCCGCCTGCAATGCAGAAGACCCTGGTTCAATTCTTGAGTAGGGATGATCCCTGGAAAAGGGATAGGCTACCCACTTTGGTATTCTTGGGCTTCCCTGGTGGCTCTGACAGTAAAGAATCCACCTGCAATGCAGGAGTCCTGGGTTCGATTCCTGGGTTGGGAAGATCCCCTGGAGGAGGGCATGGCAACCCACATAGTATTTTTGCCTGGAGATGCCCATGGACAAAGGAGCCTGGTGGGCTACAGTCCATGGGGTTGCAAAGAGTTAGACACAACAGAGTGACTAAGCACACACATGACAGCCACCATCCATATGTGGCTTTTAAGTACTTGAAATTAGGCTAGTCTGAATTAAGATTTGTGTTAAGTGTAAAATATACACTGGATTCTGAACAATTCACATGCAAAAGAATGTATTTAGATAGGAGTTTATATCATTAATTTTGTATTGACACTATTTTTATATAATAAGTTAAATGATACATTTTAAAATTTACTTTCATCTGTACCTTTACATTTTTATGGTGTAGATGTTGAGAAATTCAAAATTTAATGTCTGGCTTGAGTTGTGGCTCACAGTATGTTTCTATTGAATAGTTTTGCTTTAGCATGACAAATATGTATGCCCAGAGACCGAAAGAAAATGAAAAGGAAAAAACCAATATAGAAATAAAAGAATGATGAGATTTGGGGAAGGGTTTATGTATTTTTTAAATGGTCTTTTACCATTTTAATTTTTATAATAAAATCTATGATTAATTAACTTTAGAAATTATCATATTCCTCCATTTCTACATGAAGACTTCCTCAGGAATCTCATCCTTGAATAATTTCTCCCTCTTTGGATTTTTTACATATATGATCTGAAACCTGCTATACATAGGACCATCTAGGTTGCACTTTAAAAAAATACCAGCTGCTCAAGCCAAGTGAATCAAAATATCTGGGCATAGGGTCTGTTATCAATATTTCGTAAAAGCCACATTAAGAACCACAGACCTGTAACAACAGCTCATACTTGTGGCACTTATTAGATGTTCTCTCTTTAGTACAATAAGCACCATGCATGGTCTACCTGTTTGTTTGTTTGTTTGTTTGTTTGTTTATCTCCTTCACTAAACTTCAGGTATGCATCTTTGCATCCTCTATGCTTTAGGTTTCAAGCACCGTAAATCCTTCATAAGTGTTATTAAATAACTGCTGGAAAGTTAAAAAGGATTTCCATAAATGAAATCATTGTAGATAAATTGAATGAATTCTATGTGTCAATTACTGAATTAGACACTTAATACCTCATTTATTCCTCACCGTGATCCTATGATGTGGATGCTATTATTAGCCCCATTTTACTAATGAGAAAATGGGTGCTCAGGAAATCAAAGAAAGCAGCTGGGACACCCCACTAATGAGTGACAGAGTCAGGATCTGAACATTGATAGAATGATTACAAAGCACCGACCATTCATCACTATAATCCTGAAAAATCAGCAGATATTATTGCTCTCTGTGCTGGGTATTACCATCATACAGCCTGGTCAGAAGGGTAGGAGAGTGATAGAACAACACAGGAAAGTTGCTAAGTCGTGTTTGACTCTTTGTGACCCCATAGAATGTAGCCCTCCAGGCTCCTTGGTCCATGGAATTCTCCAGGCAAGAATACTGGAGTAGTTGCCATTCCCTTCTCCAGGGGATCTTACTGACCCAGGGACTGAATCTGAGTCCCCTGCATCGCAGGCAGATTCTTTACTACTGAGCTCACATGCATTGTGTAAGGTCCTGTGCATAAAGAGTGCCTGATGCCTAGTAGACACCATGGATGTTGAGACCCTCACTGAGTTCATGAATGTCTGAATCATAAGACACAGTTCTCTGCTGAAAGGTATTCTGCTGAGGAAAACAGTTAAGGAATTGGACAACTACAGCACAATCCAATTTGTGCTGCCTATAAGTCGCTACAGTCGTGTCCAACTCTGTGTGACCCCATAGACGGCAGCCCACCAGGCTCCCCTGTCCCTGGGATTCTCCAGGCAAGAACACTGGAGGGGGTTACCATTTCCTTCTCCAATGCATGAAAGCGAAAAGTGAGAGTGAAATCGCTCAGTTGTGTCCGACTCTTAGCGACCCCATAGACTGTAGCCTACCAGGATCCTCCGTCCATGGGATTTTCCAGGCAAGAGTACTGGAGTGGGGTGCCATTGCCTTCTCCGCCGATTTGTGCTAAGAAAGAGAAATCCAGGAGGGAGGGTGACCTGAGAACACAATAAGCCACCTAATTGAAGACTCTCTTGGAGGGAAAAGGCCACAGCCTCAAATCTCTTGCCCAGAAAGTGATGGGTTAAGGAATGCTTTGGATCCTTTTTGCTTAAATTTTCCAGGATCCAGGAGTGTATCTCTACCTATTTGTAATTAGCACTGCCAGTAGGACGCCTGTGATACATCATGGACTGTGATGCCTTCCACACAGGAGCTCAAGGAAGCCGGAGCATTGCTCTCAGTTTCACCCTGCCTTCCCTGTGTGCATTTAGTGGTTGCAAATTCCTACCTAATGTCCCTTCTAAATAGCTTTCTGGTTTGTCTGCTGAGATGTCCAGCTTCACTGCTATCACAGTAGTTTGATTTACATAGTACTGGATGACTGCGTTGGCCTCCAAATGGGTCTCCTTTCTCCGTCTTATCTTTTCCTTTCATCCCTGCAATCAGAGATCTTACTGAGGAGCAAAGCTAAGCGCAGTGTTCCTGTCTCAAAATCTTGAGTGGTTCTGCATCACATACAGAGATAAAATCCAGCTCCTTATTGACACACCCTTCAGGTTTCTGCTTGAATCGCCTCTTTTTAAGCTGCCCCTCTTCAAGCCTGTGTTTGGGGACGTACTGAATTGGAATTGCTTACATATCTTGAATCGTGTCGTGGTGGGTGATGTTTCCAAGCTTAACAGAGGCTTCTCCTTCATTCCGAGTTCTGCATTTCCCCCCTCCACCTTCCCCTCTTCCCTGCATTGCCTCCTGCTTCTTCAAATCTCAGCTAGGTGTTAGTTCCTTGACAAGCCTTCCCTGCTTGCCAAGTTGGGTAGGGGATAAATTGTCCAGAATAGCAGTTATTCTACTACATCATGGTTATTTTCCCAATTAAGTCTGAGGATCCTGTGCTAAAGAGAACTTGGTGTCTTTTCAGTGTCTATTTCTAATGTTTAGTCCAGCTCCTGTCACTTAGTAGAAACTCAGTATATATATATTTATATATTGGGCTTCCCTGGTGGTGCAGAGGTTAAAGCGTCTGCCTGCAATGTGGGAGACCTGGGTTCAATCCCTGGGTTGGGAAGATCCCCTGGAGAAGGAAATGGCAACCCACTCCAGTGTTCTTGCCTGGAGAATCCCATGGACGGAGGAGCTTGGTGGGCTACAGTCCATGGGTCACAAAGAGTTGGATACGACTGAGCGATTTCACTTTCACTTTCACTTTAGAAAGGCAGTCAGCCCCAAACACATACCCGCTCTCCTCGAGAGAGTGTGAGAAACTGATTAGAGAGTCTACCTAAGAAAACTTTACCTGCGTTAGCAGTTGGATGCAAGTTTTAAACGGAGGTCTGTTGGTGTCCCAGTGGATGAGTGACAACTATGTAATATTTATATAATCAGTACTAACTGAATAGATTAGAGAAAATGAGCTTGGAATGAAAAAGCCCTTCTCTGGCCAGTCTAGTCAACGTAAAACTGTCCAAACCATCCCTAACTGGCCACCTGGAAATACCTAGTCTTTCAAAGGATGAATTGGCTACCAAAACTGAATTTGCCATCATCAGTGAGAGTAGTTTTTTTTTAATCCTCTGTTCCAATGACAAGAATATAAAAGTACACAATTCTCTGTACAAATGACAAGAAGATAAAAGTCTGAATGTGATATGAAGTTCATATCTTTTTCTGCATTACATTTTAATTAGAAAGAATGCTAAGTTAATTATGCAAATTTTTTGTGTAAGAACTGCTACTATTATCAGTAAAACTACAACACTGAAATAAAATTATAGAAAAGGAAATATCACACTTTTGTTTCTAAAGAATTTGCATTAAGCTCAGAAAGAGCAAATAATGAAGAATGAAAGAAGTCTTTGTTATTCTGTAGTTTCTATGATCTGCCAAAATGTCAAATAATCCATTTAATCAATCAGAAAATTAAAAAATGTGACAAGCCTCAAGGTAGTTTGAGATTACAGCTGTGCAAAGTACTTCAACTGTAGCATGAATCTATGTCACAATAACAATTATTTAATGGCTTGTTTTTCTACAACTTTGTTGATGCAAAAACACAATTTAGGTTTCAAATTAATTGTGGCTTCTCTCCTATTTGAATCTTGTGTACTTGATTGGCGGCTGTTTACACATATCTGTCCAACTTGTGCTCTAATGAGCCTCACTTTCATAGGGAAACCTCATCTATTAGAAAGAAACCACTATGTTTTAGCCCCAAATTTAATTATAATTTTCAAATCTTTCTTACAATGTGATACAACCAAGCTTTGGAAGGGATATGAGAGTTTTTAAAGGAAACATGAAATACTCTGATAACCCAGGAAGGGGAAGTCACTCATTCAATTATTCAACAAATGTTGAGTTCCTTCTTCTAAAGTAGACCCTCTGGGTAAGTGCTTGAGGAAAACAGGAGCAAGACCAGAAACAGTTCTTTCTTTCACAGAGCCTAAGTTATATTTCTAAAAGGTCTTGTAGGTCTTCATAGAATTGTTCAACTTCAGCTTTTTCAGCGTTACTGGTTAGGGCATAGACTTGGATTACCGTGATACTGAATGGTTTGCCTTGGAAATGAACAGAGATCATTCTGTCATTTTTGAGATTGCATCCAAGTACTGCATTTTGGACTCTTTTGTTGACTATGATGGCTATTCCATTTCTTCTAAGGGATTCTTGCCTTCAGTAGTAGATATAATGGTCATCTGAGTTAAGTTCACTCATTTCAGTCCATCTTAGTTCACTGATTCCTAGAATGTCGATATTCACTCTTACCATCTCCTGTTTGACCACTTCCAATTTGCCTTGATTCATGGACCTAACATTCCAGGTTCCTATGCAATACTGCTCTTTACAGCATTGGACCTTGCCTCTATCACCAGTCCCATCCACAACTGGGTGTTGCTTTTGCTTTGTCTTCATCCGTTCATTCTTTCTGGAGTTATTTCTCCACTGATCTCCAGTAGCATTCAGCACCTACAGACCGGGGGAATTAATCTTTTAGTGTTCTATCTTTTTGCCTTTTCTTACTGTTCATGGGGTTCTCAAGGCAAGAATACTGAAGTGGTTTGCCATTCCCTTCTCCAGTGAACCACATTCTGTCAGGCCTCTCCACCATGACCCACCTGTCTTGGGTGGCCCCACACGGCATGTCTTAGTTTCATTGAGTTAGACAAGCTGTGGTCTGTTTGATCAGATAGACCTGTTGTCTGTGATTGTGATTTCAGTCTGTCTGCCCTTTGATGCCCTCTCTTGGCCTACCGTCTTACTTGGGTTTCTCTTATCTTGTCAAGGCTATGGTTTTTCCAGTAGTCATGTATGGATAGGAGAGTTGGACTGTGAAGAAAGCTGAGCACCGAAGAATTGATGCTTTTGAACTGTGGTGTTGGAAAAGACTCTTGAGAGTCCCTTGGACTGCAAGGAGATCCAACCAGTCCATCCTTAAGGAGATCAGTCCTGGGTGTTCATTGGAAGGACTGATGTTGAAGCTGAAACTCCAATATTTTGGCCACCTGATGTGAAGAGCTGACTAATTTGAAAGGACCTTGATGTTGGGAAAGATTTAAGGTAGGAAGAGAAGGGGACGACAGAGGATGAGATGGTTGGATGGCATCACTGACTCAATGGACATGAGTTTGGGTTAACTCTGGGAGGTGGTGATGGACAGGGAGGCCTGGAGTGCTGCAGTTCATGGGGTCTCAAAGAGTTGGACACAACTGAGCGACTGAACTGAACTGACTGAAGTTATATTTAGGAATAGAAACACTAATTAAGTATACAATGAATAGTTAATTACAAACTAAATCAAGATTCCTAAAGAAAGACCCTCACTGCTATGAAGATAGGTACAGATGAACCAGATCTAGCCTGTGAAGCTGAGAGGTGGCATATGGCAGGAGGAGAGTGTGAAGGTTGAGTAGACATCCCTTCCAGAAAGACGAGGCAGAGTGGTTAATTGGAGAGCCTTCCAGACAGAGGAGGACTTGAGTGTAAAGAGGTGGGAATGATAAACATGTTTAAAGGTTGACAGTCATGAAGGAGAATGGATTGCAGAGAGCAATGGGGACAAGGAGGTAGATAGTGACCAGATCCTGTAGTTTCTTGGAAGGCATGGTGATGACTTTGGCCTTTTTTCTAACAGCTTTGGAAAACACTAAAATTATTTTAAGAAGGAGATGAAGTTGAAGTGTCAGTTTTGAATCTGAAGAGCTATGTCTGGCTGTGCTATGAGACTGGAGACCCCAAGAGGGTTCAGAACAGATCAGAAATGACAAACTGCAGGCTCTTGTGGGTCTTTCTGCCATTTGATCTTGAATCATGGCAGTGGAGTCAGAGAAAAGTGGATGGATTGAATAGATAAAAACAGATTTAACTTGAAATTAGAAATGGGTTGGGGGAGGGATAAATTAGGAGTTTGGGATTAGCAGATACAAACACATTAGTAAGTCAAACCTATTCTTTTTCTAGTATGGATGTGAGAGTTGGATTGATACTTTCAAACTGTGGTGCTGAAGAAGACTTGAGAGTCCCTTGGTCTGGCAGAAGATCAAACCAGTCAATCCTAGAGGAAATCACCCCTGAATATACTTTGGAGGACTGGTGCTGAAGCTGAACCTCTAATACTTTGGCCCCTGATGTGAAGAGTTGACTCACTGGAAAAGATCCTGATGCTGGGAAATATTGAGGGCAGGAGGAGAAAGGGGAGGCAGAGGATGAGATAGTTAGAAACATCACTGACTCAATGAACAGGAGTTTGAGCAAACTCTGGAAATAGTAAAGAATAGAGGAGGCTGGCATGCTGCAGTCCATGGGGTTGCCAAGAACTGGGCATGACTTATAGACTCAACAACTGTATAGCACAGGAAACTATATAGCACAGGAATATTACAAGATGTCCAATGTCTTGTAATAAGCTGTAATGGAAAAGAATATGAAAGAGACAATGTACAGAAATATACATATATGTGTATATGTATATTCAGTTTATATATAGATGTCACTGAATCACTTTCCTGTATACCAAAAACTAACACAACATTGCAAATCAACTGTATTTCAATTTAAAAAAAGAAAATGGGGTAAGAACTATACCAAGAACTATGCCTGGATTTCTATACATGCAATGGATATAATTCACATAAAGAATTGGACAAGAAATGGATAAAATTCACCTGTAGAGGAGGCCCAGGTTTAGGGTAGAAGATGTTTAATTTGTTTTAAACATGTTGCAAATGATATACCTTTGAAACATCCTAGTGAAGATGTCTAGATAGATAGGTTAGGAGATAACTAGAAGGTAGTTATTTATATGAATTTGGAGCTCAGAACAGAGACAGACAACAAAATTATGAAATTAGAGACCTAAAGAGGCTTACCCAGGGAGAGAAGAGGAAAGAAGGAAAAGACCCAGGCCCAAATTTTGAGTAACTTCATATTAAATATTAAAAAGCCAACAAAAGAAATGGAGCCATAATCATAGAGATTAAAAGGAAAGCAGGAAATTGTTGTGTCATAGATGTCAACAGAGGAGAATATATATAAATGTTTTAAAGGTTCAGATCAACAGATTAGATCGCTATGAAGAAGTCAGTAAAGTACGAGCTAAAATAAGCCCGTTAGTTTCAGCTACATGGAGGTTATTGGTGACTTTAACAAGAGCTGTTTATGGATATGAGCCATGGATTATAAGCAAATTGTAGTGAACTAGTGAACTGAAAGTAAGTAGGAGTTAGGAAAAAAGAGATGGTGATTATAATCATAATAATATTGGCTTATGCTTGTCAGAGGCCTGGTGTGCTGCAGTCTACAGGGTCGCAAAGAGTCAGACATGACTTGGCAACTGAACAACAACAAATATTCCTGGTGCTACTTTCAAATTCAATTTTTTTTCTTCTGGCTGTGCTTCCACAGCATGTGGGACCTTTAGTTCCCCAACCACAGACTGAATCTGAGCCCCCTGCAATGGAAGCTTGGAGTCTTAACCTCTGGACCACCAGGGAAGTCCTTCAGGCACTATTTTATTTCATAACTTACAACAATCCTATAAGAAGCACCCTATGGTTTTAATTATTCCTCCATAGAGAGGTTAAGTAACTTGTCCAAGGTCACACACAATGACAATTCTCTGAAAACTTTTGTACATGAAAGAGATTTATTGAGGAAAGTAGCTGGAGAGATTGACTTTAAAAACAGCTTAGACAGAAGCCCCTGGTTTGTTTCTGCTTTGGCAGGAAAACATATTTTTATCCTGTCAAAGAAATGGAGATACGGCTCCCATTTTACACCCTTCTGGAGAATGGAGGTGCATGTCCCAAACATGGGTCAGTAGATACTGAACCCTGCTTAGCTAGCCAAAGAGGAGCAGAATGGAAAATGCTTTGTATAAACAGTTATCATCCTTAGACTAAGAATTCCTTTTATATCTGTGTGACAGTAGAAGGAATGGCTAGACATTTAAAAAAGATTTTATTGGCATATAGTCGCTTTACAATGTTGTATTAGTTTCTACCCTACAGCAAAGTGAATCCGGTATATGTATGCACATATCCCCTCTTTCGGATTTCCTTTGCATTTAGGTCACCATGGACACAGCTGAGCGACTTCACTTTCACTTTCCACTTTCATGCATTGGAGAAGGAAATGGCAACCCACTCCAGTGTTCTTGCCTGGAGAATCCCAGGGACGGGGGAGCCTAGTGGGCTGCTGTCTATGAGATCATACAGAGTAGGACACAACTGAAGCGACTTAGCAGCAGCAGCAGCAGCAGAGCACTGAGAAGAGTTCCATGAGCTATACAGTAGGTTCTCATTAGGTATCTATTTTATACATAGTATCGATGGATGGTGTGGAAAGCAGAGACTGGGAGAGTTTTTTAGGGTTTTCAGAAAGTTGTGGCTTCCACCTCTGAAACCAGGATTAAATGTCAAGTCTCTAAGACAACTTTTCTTATTGCCAAAGGGAGCCTTCCATACATCCACTGAACCCCAGGCATCGCTTTTCATAACCCTTATTCTACCCTGACCACTGGTTCTGTCTATATCTTCCACTGCCACTAATCCCCACTGTGGATTGTGCCTGCCTTGCTCTTGGCATCACCTCATCCCCTGACACAGGGCTTGGCACATGAACCAGTGAATGAACTTAACATCACCAAGTTAAATTTCAAGTGAAATTAAATTTTTGCCATTTTGTGTCAATTTCCAACCCGATAACCCTCTAGACACTACATCTCCAAAGTCCTATATTTCACTGAAGCATTTCTGTTTACGTATCACTTGAGCCTCAAAACCACCTGAAGTAAGGATGGAAATTATCCCAGATGACAGATGAGGAACTTGGGTCAAGAGAACAAGTGACCTTCACATGCTCATGCATCTAGCCGGGGGCAGAGTTGAGCCCTCCCACTGTAATCCTACTGCCATCATCAGACAATGCACTCTTCAAAGACAGAAAGCTTCTCATGGTTGCAAAAGGATGGCTGAGTCATTCTAAAATATCTGCTCCACCACTCACCTTCATTCTTGATGTCACCTGCCCTAGTAGAATTAAGATTTGGACCTGCTTCCCTGGTAGCACAGTTGAGAAAGAATCCACCTGCAATGCAGGAGACCCTGGTTCAATTCCTGGGTCAGGATGATCCCCTGGAGAAGTGAAAAACTACCCATTCCAGTATTCTGGCCTGGAGAATTCCACGGACAGAGGAGCCTGGCAGGCTACAGCCCATGGGGTTGCAAAGAGCAGGACATGACTGAGAGACTTTCACTTTTACTTTCCTCAACTGTACTGTTTACACAAAGAAGTGGAGGAAGGTCTGGAAAGCCTCCCCAGTGACCCAGTGACTTCCCTCAGAGGTAGCAGGATGCTTAACTGCTCAGATACTCAGAGACATTTTGCCTCTGTAAGGCCACTTCTGCCTTTTCTAGCATTATTCTGACCGTTAGCCAGAATTATGGGGAAATGTTGGCAACAATATACAGAAAACAGCAGCTGGGGTGGCAGGGGGTGTGGAGTGACTGAGGGTCACAATTCCTCTTTCCTGGACAGGTTCACTCATTAGAAGAAATGAGAAAGGGTGTGTGTGTGTGTGTGTGCGCACACGCATAGGGAGGGTGGGACTGGCCCACTCCAATCTCAAACCTCCAAGGAGAAGTAGGAATAAGGGATCCTATGTACTGTGCTTAGTTGCTCAGGCATGTCTAACTCTTTGCAACCCCATGGACTGTAGCTCTCCAGGCTCTCTGCCCATGGGGATTCTTCAGGCAAGAATACTGCAGTGGGTTGCCATGCCCTCCTCCAGAGGATCTTCCCAACCCAGAGATCAAACCCAGGTCTCTCCTGCATTGTAGGTGGATTCTTTTCTGTCTGAACCACCAGGGAAGCCCTAGTATCACCATATACAAGACATAGCAGGGGCGGGGTTGGAGCTGAGACACAATATCTCAACAGCTGGCACACCTGGTATGAGTCATGTCCGGAGTTAGTAGGATGGACACTAGGGATGTAATGAGAATATGTGAAAAGCAGCTGGTGAATCACTATCTCTCAACCCCTTAGTTTCTAAATTTGAAAAGAAAAAAAAAAGAAAAAAGGACAATAACTTCCTGGTGAGATGCCCAGAGGATTAATCAAAATGATGTATGTACATAACATGGCCTGGAACAGGCTGGTGGTGGATTATTGTTTTGTTTTGTTTTTACTTTCTGAGCATCTTGGAGGGGGAAGACATTGTGGAAATGGAGTGAGAGGGAATGAGGCTTTGAATATCTGAAGAAAAGCTTATTTTCTAGACTCGAGAGGGCATAGCTGTTGATAGACATGGCGGGGAGGGGGGCTTGGTTTTAAGGATTTGGTTTTAATAAAACTGAGGGAAATATTTATTGAAATTATTTCCTACAATCTAAATAAGATGAGGGACTTCCCTGATAGCTCAGTTGGTAAAGAATACACTTGCAATACAGGAGATCCCAGTTTGATTCCTGGGTTGGGAAGATCCCCTAGAGAAGGGATAGTTTAGCCACTCCAGTATTCTTGGGCTTCCTTTGAAGCTCAGCTGGTAAAGAATCCACCTGCAATGCAGGAAACCTGGGTTTGATCCCTGGGTTGGGAAGATCCCCTGGAGAAGGGAAAGGCTACCCACTCCAGTATTCTGGCCTGGAGAATTCCATGGACTATACAGTCCATGGGGCTGCAAAGAGTCGGACACATGGGGCCATAACCAAGAAATAGATATTTAAAGTAAAAATGAAATTTTAAAAATCATGAGTTTCATTTGCACAGAGTCTGGTTTCTTTCAGGGGGGCTTCATAGCTTTCTGCCCTTGAATTGAAGATAAATTTGTGCTCCTAAAACAAATGAATATGCCCACAGTACACATATAGCTTACATGGCTATGGTGAATGACATTCTAGTCCCCTTTGGAGGTTTCCTATCAATTTGAGCTATTTATTTTACTGGGGCACCTAGGTAAATTTCTTGAGAAATATTAATGCCAGCAGTAAATAGTAGTGGATTCTCCATAGAAAGTTTGGAATTTCAGACTTCCTGTATTTAGAGGAGACACCTGGGTTAAGACACATACTCTTACACTAGTGCTTTTTATCAGGACACGGTGGCCTATGTAAGACATCAATTGATTCATCTCTCAAGATCATTCTGGAAGTGAACAGAATTCTGTTAATTATTCTTTTTTTTCACTGATGTTAAGCAGCATTTGATCTTTATCTCTGGCATTTTTTTGTAACAGTTCAATCCATGAGTAAGATAAGAACACCCTATCTGACAAGAGATCTGATAAAGGCATATACATGTGAGAAAAAAATACAGGACCAATTTTGAGAATTTTAAAGGAAAGGTAAAATAAAATTCCACGTTTTTTTGTTAGCGAACATTTCTTTAGAAAGAAATGGAAGATTATGTGTTTTTATATGTGAGATAAATGTCTTATAAGTTTTATCAGAGTATGAGCTGGTTTGAATAGTGATTCCCAAAGTGTCCAAATGACAATTTTGTGGTGGCTCAGAGAAGCACAAAAGACCAGTTATCTAATTGTTTTACTTATATTCAAAGAAATGCAACAAATGCTACTCATTTCTTGGTTGTTTTGTAATTGTATGAAATTCAGAAAGATAAATGTGAAGGGGCCAGATTGTGCAAGAGAGAGTGAGATAAAAGACTTTAGAACAAGTTAACACAGCCAGTAGAACAGGTAGTTCAACTTAAAAGTTATATCCTCCTTGCCATAAATACCACCAATCTCTTAAGACATCAAAAGATACTCCGGTGGACATTTTGACATTAATTTTAATGAGGAACAGGGAGACACTGATAGTTCGGAGGTAGCATGGTGTACTCTAATTCCTGTGAGCTGACTCACTGTTTCCACACTTTTTCAGGTGCTGACCTGAGCCCCTCAGTCCCAGCCATTCTTCCAACTTAACAGGATGGTCTTGGAACTTCACTGCCTGCCACACTTAATAGAGGAATTGGAAAATATAATTTCTGACTTCTTTCCATCTCTAAAGTAATTTCTTTTTTTTTCAATCTAGAATCAAATTTCAAAACATAAATTTCAAATGGCACATGTTGATATTCTCAGGTGGAATCAATCAAATGAACCGAGAGAGCAAGGGAATCTAGTGAACATGGTAAAAATCAGTGTGATGCTACTCAAAAAAGGCAGACAAAAATTTTTCTTACATTTTTCCTCTTCTTGGAGTGTGGATTGGTACAACATGCCTGGAAAGCAATTTGGACATAAAGAGCCATAAAAACACCCACTAACTTGTGACTCAGTAATTCCACAACTCAGAACTTTTCCTAGGGAAGAATTTGGATTATATTTGATGGACAAAATGCACATCATGCTATTACTTATAAGAAGGGAAACTGGAAAAGAAAAGGTTTTTGTCTTATGAGAAGACAACGCTTAAAGCATGGTTAATTCAAATGATGAGAAATCCAAAGATTCTCTGCTGTTAGGATATGTATTGTCAGTATCTTGACACATACAGGCTAGGAAGCACCCAGTGAATATTACGTCAAACAAATATTTGAGCATCTACTATGTACAGATGTGATTCTAGACTCTGAAAATAAGCCAGTAAATAAAACAGACAGATACATCCCCTGGATTCCCGAAGCTGATGTTCTGTGAGGAAAGGCAATCAATCAATCATTTTTTGAAAAATCAGATAAATATGTAGTATACTAGATAATGAAAAGTGTTATGCATGCAGAAAACTGAATCTAGGTAAGGTGCTGGGAGGGCTTCCCACATGGCTTGGTAGGTAAAGAATCTGCCTAAAGTGCAGGAAACACAGGAAACAAGGGTTCAGTCTTCAGGTTCCGAAGATCCCCTGGAGGAGGGCATGGCAACCCACTCCAGTATTCTCTCCTGGAGAATCCCATGGACAGGGGAGCCTGGTGGGCTACTTTATAGGGTCGCAAAGAGTTGGACATGACTGAAGCGATTGAGCACTCACAGCATGCAAGGTGCTGGGAGTATGAAAGAGGAGGGGAATTATTATTATTTTATTGAGGTAGAGTTCATTTATAATGTTTCAGTTTCAGTTGTACAGCAAGTAGTTATTATTTTATAGAGAATAGTCACGTGGCAGATTTCACTGTAAGAAGGAGCCTTTTGAGCAGAGACTTGAGACAATGAGAGAGTAAGACCTGTAGATTTTCAGGAAGAGTATTCTGGGTGGTGGGGGGCGGGAGTGGCAATTTCAAAGGCTCTCCAGTAGAAGTGTAACTAGTATATTCAGGGAATAAGACCAAATTCACAAGCCTGGACTGGTTGAATGAGGGGGCAGGAGATGAGATCAGAAAGAGGGGACAAATGCCTGGTGAGGTGCTGAGGGTTATTAGAAGCACTTCAAACAATTCAGCAAGCAATTAAGTCATCAGTATTTATTGAGCCCTCTTTGTGTAACCTGATTTTGGATGACCAGTTAGTTGCTTATATCTTCCCAGTTAAAACATACTCCCAGAATATTTTTATATCTTTTGTCTAGGAAGCTTATTTCGTCATGCCTCATTAAACATATGAAAGAAAAAAGAGTAATGGAATGAAAGAATGAAACTCCAGGGCGGCTAGTATTATTACCTAAAATCAACCAATATATTCTACATTCATCTTGATAAGGACTAAAGGCGAAAATAAGTGTGAGGAGGTCTGGCATTAGCAGATTGTCACATGTCTAGGGGTCTGTTTCATGGAAGGTAGTGAAGAGAGGAGACATCCAATAGTGTCTGAATGATTTCTTCAAACCCCCATTTCACTCCACCCTCTGCCCACCAGTGTTTCAAATCCAAGGACAGTCTATAAGTACAAGGTATGGGCCAACTCTTTCTGGAGTAGCTATCTTTGGAAGATCTGGTTCCAAGAATGGTTTAGGGATGGAAGACCTGAAGCTCATGACCACGAGGGTTGTGTTATTTGGTGCTCACTGAGTTCCTGGGCTCTGTTCTTCTGCGTAGATCTCATTCTGATCTGGAACTGATGATGAACCCTCAGCCATGCCTGACATCAGATTGAGTGACTTAAAGGTCATAAAGGTAGGCAGATGAGAGTACAGGACATTAAAAGCCCATTCTTACTCAAGCAAAGACAACTCAGAGTACTTGCCTACTTGGCAAGGTTCAAATTGTGACTAAAACGATAAGGTTTTACTATTTGAAACATAACTTTGGAGTTTCTGGGACCATCCAAAGAATGAGAGAAAAATTCTGCACTCCTTACTTCACCAAATAGGAAGCCTCATAATTCCACAGCATCATTTTGGGACTTGAACGTATTGGACAATGTGTAGCTTTTCTTAAGCTGCCCAAACCCAGATTTCACAGATATTACCCTCCATTTATTAACATAATATTAGTGAAAATTCTGATGAAGTGAAATTTCTGATAAGGATGTGGGAAGGAAACAAAGTGAGAAGGGTTGCTCTGGCCCATAGTCACACTCTCATGCTTTGCTGAAACACAATTTTGCTCATTCACTTGTTGAGTGAAACTACTTTTAATTACAGCATTTTGTTCCACTGGCCAACAAATTCATAGGCATTTACGTAGGAATATACCATGGGATTTATTGCCAATAAATCACTCTGAAAGGCTGGTGTCTAGTGACATATTCAGTATCCAGAGTGGTTGGGGGATGTTGAGCCCTTCTTGAAGGCAACCACTTTTGCACAAGTTGCCTCATGGTTATAGCAAGTATTAGAGTTTAAAGACAACCATACAAAAATAAAAGAAGGGAAAGGTTGGGCAAACACATGGCTATCCTTGAAATCACAGGCATGCTGACATCATAGACTTGTCCTGTCCCACATGGGTAAGAGCTGATTACAGTCTACTGAGATTCAGCAGTAATTAATTAATCTAAGTAAGTGTGTCCATTAAGATCTACTACCTGTATCTAATGGCACTTGTGAAGATATTTAGAAGTAAATATGTGTTCCAGGATTGAATACTTCATACAAAATTTTCAAGAACTACTTTACTTGAGCTTTTCATAAATTCCTTGATAAATTAATTTTTAAGTCCCTGACTCTTGCCCATGGAAATTTGGCTGATGTCGTAAATCCTGACATAGGTCTTATCCCTGATCCTAGGGAATTTTCCTTGCTCTGAATCCCCAGAGTGATTTTGTATATGTCATTTGTTACATTTTATCTTGAATGTTCTAGATGGCCTTCTTAACCATACAATTGACTTCTTATGGTGATATGGCTCTTTACTTTTTTATTTCCTTCCACTACCATTTTCTTCCATCCTTCCTTTCCCATTAAGTATTCCACTAATATCCTGATGGTTCAGATGGTAAAGAATCTGCCTGCAATGCAGGAGACCTGGGTTCAATTCCTGGGTCAGGAAGATCCCTGGAGAAGGGAATAGCAACGCACTCCAGTATTCTTGCCTGAAGAATCCCATAGACAGAGGAGCCTGGCGGGCTACAGTCTGTGGGGTCGCAAAGAGTCAGACATGACTGAGTGATATCTGAGCACTTGATATCTGATATCTGATATCTTGATATCTGAATACTCACTAAGGATTGAGGATATTAGTAGGATCTGGATACATAGGGGTGAGAATGAGGTTTAAAGGATGAGGTTTCAATTATAATAAAAGAACTCTGGATACAACTATGGTGTCACAGATTTTTCATTATACTCTATTTTTTTATAGCAATACACTTGGACTGTAATTTTTTAATGTTTCAGCATTTGTGTATTTGTGAAGTCCTTTTCCTTATCCACAATTATCTTATAGGCTTTAGTGATAAAGTCAGTTGTAATTTTTATATGTTTAAAACTTAAACTACATCAGTGTTACAACTAAATTGACCAGTCTCCCCAAAGACATTGGTATGCAAATGTTGGGAGGGTAGCTACCAGCGGTTTCTTGGTAGCAGGAGTGGATAGTTTCTAAGGAAAGGCATCATTTATCTTTCTGGAGCAGTCCAGACATTTCAGAGTCATAGGCTACAATCTCATTGTGCAGAGGAAATGGAGAGACAAAAGATAACAAAAATAAGCTTTATTGGAATTCTCATTGGAAAAAAAAACCAGAAAACCAGTAAAATGAGTAGAGGTCAATAGTCAGTATTAAAACAGTCAAGCAAAAATAAATATACAGAAAACAGTAGAAGTAAAATAGGTCAATCATTTTTAAAGCAGTTCAAGGGAAAAAAGCTATTGATCCAACCGAGGGATTTCAGTCACACATAGGAAGTAAGCAACTAAACATTATTTTGTTTTAAAGTGTGGTTTTTTTTTTTTTTTTGTATTTTATTAGGCATTCTATTTTTTCACTCTCAAAAGGGCTAGTTTTCCACTGAAGGGAGTGGGGAGAAATGGGAACAGAAGAGGGAAGAGACAGGACAGGGAAAAAGCAATATTCATGAACTTTTTTTAACATGCTAAATGCTTTGTTAGGTATGTCTAACACTCACTTAATCCTCACAATATCCGCCCAAGATGTATTTCTTCTCCTCATTTTAAAGATAAAGAGGCTCACATGCCTTAAACAACTTGCCCCAGGTCCCCAAATTAAAGTGGCAGAGAGATTAGAACCCAGTTCTCCAAAGCCCCCCATTTTCTCTGACACCCAGACTTTCTCAACTACACTACACTTGTAAAGCTGAAACAACTCTCAGTGGCTCCATGGATTTGAGAAGGTGTAGACTGAGCCCACCCAATGTCTACCTTTTTAGGAGCTTGGGAGTAGAGCAATCTGGACCACGTTTCCAAGAGGGCAAGTCTGATTGGACTGTTTCTTCTTTGTTTCGGAAGAAAGGTCACAAGAGGAGGAAAGAGGCTTAGGAACACTAAATGCAGCCTCAGGATGGGTGGGCTACCAATAGTTTCTAGAGAATTTTCATTAAGAGACAATAGAGAAAAATGTATGATAAACAGAAAGGTGCAAACCCAAATGAGCATGTAAATCAATGTTTACAGAGATGAATCAACTCTTGTAACCTAGATTCCTTAGCTCTCAAAATCCCAGGATAAAGAAGCTCAAAGAAACACCAAGAATGTAGCAAAGTTATACGCCCAATCATTTCTCCAGCATGTTCATAGCTCCATAGGCTAACGTTTTCTATACTGATGGCCCCTTCTTAGTTGATGATTTTTCACAATGTATTTCATGGCTTCCATCCCTACATGAGACTTTATTACTATCACATAGGAATAAAAAGCCATAAAGCACTAGAGTGAATTTATCTTGGTCGGATGTAAAACTTATTTTCTTCACATGACTTCACAACCATTGCAAAGCTAACCAATCATTTCATGCTACATTAAGGAACATTTTAAGCTACGCATAAGTGACAGGAAGCACACTTAAACAGTGACATCACAAATCAACAAGATTTTATCCTTCAGCCACATGCTTAGCTACAAGGACCAGGAAACAAGACCAGAAGACACTCAGCAACACTCAACCACTGAATGCACCAAAAACAAAGGACATTGGGGACAATTCCTGGAGAAAAGCTCATCACTTGGACATTGAACTTGGAAACACATGAGGAAAGACAGAAGACAGACAAATCACTGATACAAACTGAAACCAGGGTGGGTTATTTCAAGCCTCTGGCCTCAACGTTTTCCCTAGGAAGCATTCTTTCATGCTCACTGCCAGCTTTTAGGCTTTTCAGGTTGGAGCAGGTGGGGAGGGGGACCTTAACACCTGCTTGCACTAAGTCAGCATTAAGCCTTCTACACCTAAATAACAAAAAAGAAAGAAAGAAGGAAAAAAACTACAGCATGCTAAGCAACCACAAGTGCTAACTGCTCATCTACACACCTTCATGAAGGCTGACACTACCCACCTCCCCCTTCCACAGAAGCATATATCTGACTATGCCAGAAAAGTACCGTGCGCTAATCCCATGTGGTAAGTAACTCTGTCCAGAGCCTGAGAACTTTCTTTATGTTGCATTAGAGTGACCTTCCTCTTGGCATTATTAATACTCTTAAAAGTGGTCACACTGAAACCCAGTTCTCTGGGACCACTGAAAACTCAATGCCTTTAGTTCCCATGGGTTTTCTGGTCTTTGAAAAATAAACCTGGCATGCCTGTTTACCAGTTCGTGAAACAGCATCCCAGTCTATTATGCCCTGCCCTCTGCTTTGTGGAAAATATTGTATTATTCAAATTCAAATAAAAGGAACAAGAACTTGAGTTTCTCATTAGGAGCAAGAGCTAGGCAAACTCCACTGAAAGGTTAGGAGAATGAAATCTTGCTTTATGTGACTGACAGGAAGGAGACTGGAAATAGTTAAGTGAAAGGAAGTGCAGACATAAATTCAATTATCATGCATGAAACATGCAAATGATTTAAGCACTGTATCTGAAACTCTAGTTTATATTCATTAATCTCAGGTTGCACTTTTGAAGGAGAAAGACATGCTAATTGGGTCCAGATTAATGCACTCCCAAACCTCTCCAATTTGTTTTTAGGTGAGGGTTAAATGAGATGGATTAAAATAAACACAGCTGCTCCTCTGCCTCCACTTCCCACCCCCCACTCCACCTCGACCTCCACCCCCAGCTGCCTCACCTCCCTAGCCTCACTCCAAACCCAGCTGCCTGACCTCCACACTCCTCTTTAGGAATTCAAAAACCCAAACACTTTCCTTCTGAAGATTCATTGGAAGAACACCCTTGTCTCTTAGTCTTTTCCATACTATCCCTTTTCCCATAAGCCACTAAATTTCAGAAAGAGAATCAATCACATATTTAGTCCTGGGGGTTCCTAACCAAAGCAGCAAGGTGTGCCCAGATGGGCAAGCAGCCTTGCGTGTCCATAGACAGCGGTTCTTTCTACATGCTCGGGTCTTAGTCCTTGGACCAGGGAGTACTGAATGGAGGTTTCAAAAGCCTCCTGGCACCTGTATGTTTGAGGCCAGAGTTGCAGCAAGCGGCCTGGGTGACCATGTGACTCATTATTTATGTGGGGAACTACGGAAACGAGAGCGTACTTGGGCTTTGGGGTTGCTACTCCTCCTCTGTGACTCCCTTGGCCAGCAGACACTGGCCTAAAGCAGGAGACACTAGAAGATTCTTTGGAAAAGATCCCAAATTTTCCCTCTCCCTCCTCCCCAGCAAGATTATCCTTTGAAGCAGAACATTATTTACTTCAGATACGAGTGTGGGACATCAAGAAATAACATGTTTTAGGGAGAATGTTATCTTGTGAACAATGGCAGTTTTGAAAATAGTAAAAAAAAAAAAATTTTTTTTGGACCTGATCTTTAGGAAAACAGAACAAAGGACAAAGAACTATGGGCTGCTGCCGGGAACAGACACAAGCACAAAGGTGGATGGAAGGGTTCCTCCCTGAAAGAGCAGCCCATCAAGGAGTTAAACCAGGCACCAAAAAAAAAAAAAGGGAGAGAGACCTTCAAACTAATTTCACACTGAAAGTGATGTTTAATTTGAATCAAGCTCTTCCCAAAGGGAAAAGGTTAGTCTCATCACTGGGCTCATAGCCTCTTCCCCGCTTCTCCTTCTGTATGAATTGAAAATTCAGATTGACCATTCATCATGATGTGACATGTTCTTTTTTTCTTGGTCCAAAAATCGAATAAAAGCCTCGGACCACATCTGAGAACCCGTTGGCTGGCCAATCCTCCCCACCTACGTGCGCAACAGAGAGAAGACGAGTACAAGGGCACATATACTCACAGAGACGGATTACCGGACATGCACTCACACAGATACACACAGCTATTAACAGTTGCAGGCTCAGCAGCCCCAGTGGACTGCTGCCTATTTGCAAATGTAAAAGTAGTCACAGTAAATAACAACAAGGACGAGACGGATAGCAAATCTGTCAACAGCCTGACAAATGCTCTGAGTGCTCTTGAATTGGGCAGGACACTTAGGATAGTCATCGCTCCTAAAAGAGAAAAGGATTATACGCTACCCAAACCCTAAGTACAAGCTAAAGATATTCACCTCATGAAACCATTCCTCAACTAGCCCCTTGGCACTTGCTGGAATTATTCGCAGCACGAGCTCCACTTTCTCATTTTCTGCTGACTCCATGTGGGTAATTCCTTCCTCATGATTAAAAGTGAGCTTGGCAGATCCTTCAAAGCATGGTTTGAGGTGTGGTGGGGCTCCGAGTGCCTCCTTTGTCTAAGGCAGGTTGCTAATAATGCATCAGTGCATGGACAGGCAGGCCAGGGGAATATTCAGGCACCTAAAATAATTTTTAAAGGTAAACTTTAGAGCTATCTTTATATAAACATGTTTTTATAATAAAACATGCAGCTGACAGATGAAATGAACTGTTTACCTTAGAAAAGAATAGGTAGGCTTTTCTCTTCCCAGTAATCACTCCGGCCTTTCTGAATGTCATCCTGAAGCGATCCTGCCTCCTTCGACTTATCCAACATCTGAGGCTGCGAGATAACCCTGGTAGCACTGGCCTCCTTCTCTGGCCCCTTCATTATTAGCCTCCTGGTGGGTGAGATAGAATACAGTGAATGTAATAATCGTACTTCACACAACAGGCTCTCTCTCTCTTTTAAATGGAAAATCCCCTTATTACAAAACAAGGGGTGTTCTTTTTCTTCTACCTTTAAGTAGGACTGCCACATTCATTACTTTTTACAAAAACGCAGCTGCTTTTTAAGCTACAGATAAATAGAATCTGCTAGGCGGTAATTCGACGCAGTCTGAATGCATTATTTTCTAAGACGCTTTGGCGAGGGGCTTTTTATTATAAACTGGAATGAACAAGGAAAGTCCCTTTCTCTTCTAATTATGAATGTGTTTTGTTCCCTACTATTAACCTACAATGTCAGATTGATCTTCTTCCTTTTCTGCCGCCAGTTTGATAAATCAACTTTTTTTTTTTTATGGAAAATTAGAGGGCTGATGATTAAGTCTTCATGGACTCCAATGACAAAAATAAAAATAGCACAAGAGAGAAATGAATGCAAATGCTGTGACCATAAATAAAGACAATGAAGTGGCCCTCTGATGTCCAAGGTAACGAGTCCTCTTTGGGCACTGAGAGTTAAGCTGAAAGGGATTTACTTGTCAATTTCATTTTCATTAACTTAATTTTAGTAAAAGTAAGGCTTTCTAGGCATTTTCATAAAGTTGACCTTATATTTATTCACCTAAAAAGAGAGAAGGTAGAAGAAAGATTGAATAAAACAGTACCATTTCTATACTGAGTGCCCAGACCTCTGGTGTTTGTTGTGTCCTTGCTCATAAAGTATAATTGTCAGTAATTTTACCAGTTCTCCCTTCACTTCCGGAAGCAATGCAAAGAGGAATTAAAACAGAAAAGGAAACACTGTGATAAAGGGTATTCAATTTGAGTTTCTGCTGGCCTCACTCTAAATCCAAAGATAAACACAGAAAAAGAGTGAGCTCCTAATAATATCAAAAGATGATCTAGAAACTCTATTAGCCTAGGTGTTGGTTTAATTTTGATCTCAATGTTGATATTTCTGACTATAATATTAGAGTAGGCCATGGTGGTTATGCTCCTATGTCTATATGGATATATTGCCTTGCCTAGGAGAAGAAATCCCACAGGGCATCAGTGGGGTTCCAATTAAGTAATAATAAGTATTGCTGAATCTCAACAATAAGAGATTGCCTCTATATCACAAAAGGACAGATAGGGGCCCACCACTCAGTCTACAGATTTAAAGCCGATGCTGTCATTTCTCTTCCTTCAGCAGTAATGGAAGGATGAACTGTGTGCAGCGGATCATTTCAGAACAATCTATTCTTGTTTGTTTATATTACTTTGAGTTTATTTGCAATAAAGGTAATAGTGGGACTCAGAGGGTCCTTGTGCAAAACAGAAAGGGTTTCATGAAAGAACTCTATACTGGGATCACGTGCATATTCCAGAGACCTCAGAAGGAGAGAGGGATCTTGAAATTTTATTTCCGTCTAAGCCTTTACTGCCTTTCCTGTGTAGTTCTGTTTGAAATTTTTTCAAGAGGGTTATTTATCTCAAGTGAGATGCAGATCAAAATTTCAGAACACCCACTCTAGGAAGAAATAGATTTGCTGTGAATAGTAGTGACAGAGCTTTGAGATTCCACCACTGGGCTTAGATTTGAATTAGTTTTCTGTCTGATATGCCGAGGACACAGGCAGCCCCATCAGGTCGCTGGCCTTGGCATCAGAGAGCAGACAGAGCTGAGGCAACACAAACCCAGTTCGCCCAGAATAAATAGCCAAGCCCCTTCACCAGGAGACAAACAGAAGTATATCAGGCATCCCTTAAGAGTGAAATCTAATCCTTATGCATCGATATCTTCATTGAGCTAAGGCCACAATAACAAGCCTACTTTGGTAATCAAGAATGCATATTTTTATAATATGGAAATGGGAAGCAGACAGAAAAAGAAAAAGGATCCTAGTTGTATATGTGAAGGAATTTAGTTTTCTAGATATCCTGGTTTAGAAATATTACATTTGCAGAAGTAGGTTTTACCAGATTACTCACAAAAATACTTTTCAACTTCTATGTTCTGCATCCATTCTTTCATCCTGGTTAATCATTAATCAGATGAAAGACAGATTAGACAGGGCTGAATGTGAGCTTGTGAGGACGGCATAGAATCACCATATTCTGCAGTATTATTCAAGGTAATAAACATTACTTTATGTGGCAATAATATAAGCCACTAGCCAGAATGCTTGGTCTTTATTAAGCTTCCAAAATAAGGCTATATGTAGCTCTACTGAAAGCAACTCTATGAGGGTGCAAGGAAGAACAGTGTCTTGCTGAAGACACAGTGGGATAGAGTGCTTTACCGTTTTGGCCTGATTTCATTCTTTCTTTGAGAAAAGAATAGGAGAAGGAAAAGCAAAGAAGCAAGGAGGTAGTGGAGGAGAAGAAAAAAGAGGAGAAAATGTCAAAAACTCGCTGAGTTAGGTAAATGAATTACTTCTTTCCTTTCCATATAAAAATAATTGTCTACATACATTACCCCTGCCACTTACAAGAAAACTCAGTTTTAAGCATTTTAAATCTCACTTTCAGCCCCTGTAAATCGAAGATGGTTATACCTGTCTTACGGGGCTCCTATGAAGATTGAGGGTGGCTACATGAGTTACTGATGATAACTGGTAACTGATGGTAACATCTACCTGGTAGATGGCAGTCAATAAGGAGCAATTATTACTATTTATTCATGGTCCTGTTAACTAGACAACTCATTCCTCTTGTGCCTTGTCACCTGGAGGCTCCTGACCAGTTCCAATACCATTCCCCAATCTCTAAGGACCCCACCAAAGCAATATAACTCATTATAAATGGAACCTGGCACCACCTCACTCCTTTCTTCAGGCAGATTCAGATCAGTTTACACTTTCAGTGGAAGTTCTGAACACTGGTTTTGGAGTTGTTGCCTTCTGACCCCAAATTCAAATTATTGTGCATTCCACACAACACATAACTGCACACTGAATTTCAAATGACAAAATAGCAACTTCAAGAGAACACCAAATCCTTAAACATACTTTGTAAATTACCTTTTAACTTTCATCAACATCATTATTTCTATTTTCTAAAATGGTAAAGTTAAGCTATCTATGAAGATGAATTTTTTCTTTCAAGAAAAAAACATGCATCACTATGAATTTTTAAAAAATGTCTGCTCTTTATCCTCTCCCCTCTAAATCTATTTTCTGAATAAGATTATTTGAAATTATCTCATTTTTATGAAGCTAAATATCTTGTGATGATCAAACTTGACAATTACTGTCCAAATACACACTCTTGGAAGAACAACTTAAAAAAGGTGTCCTCCTCCTGGTGGCTGTTTGCCCATGACAAGAGAGGCAGCGGAAAGAGAGTTCAAGCTCCACTGACCACAGGAGCTTTCAGCCAAGATTCTAATCACTGCTGAAGAAGGCAGTACAAAGGCGGTGGATGGGAGCAACAAAATGTGTTGAATTTGGTGCTTCCTACAAATGAGAAAACATTGACATCTCCCCCACATCACATTTAGCACAGAGATGCTCTAAATATGAAAAGTAAGACAAGCTTCTTAAGTCCTTGTCAAGGCTTCCTGACATCCAACACTTTGGTGAGGTCATGAAATGTGTCCCAGCTTCTGTTTTCTGTTCTCCTTCAGGGAACACAGTGAAAAATGGGGCTGCCCAGCTGCCTTTTAGCAAGTCACACTTGGATGACTCCCATCCTTACTCAGGGAGTGCGTTCATAGCATTTGGACTCACAGAAGAAAAACCCAAATCAATTCAACAGGAAAGAAATTCACGTATTTTTGCTTCTTTAATATTCTACAGAGTGCCTGTGGTATAGTTAAGTTTGAAAGTTTTATATAATGATTACTGAGGTAAAAACTGAGATGTAAGATGGAGATGAAATCTACAAGCTAATTAAATTCAATAAGGGTTACTGAAAAGACAGTATGCCCACTAAGCTCCTCCATGCTCATACTTTGTTTTTGAAAGGGAAATAAATGGAGAGTTGGCATGGTTGTAGATTCCACACTGTGATCCTTTTGCAAAACCTGAGTAGGGCAAAAAAAGATGAAATGCATGGATTTCTATGCTGAATGGAAGCCAGAGCCGAGATGCAAAGAATAGATAAGTTAGAGATTTGGGGGAACTAAATTTGAAGTCAGCCAGTAAAACGGATTGAACCTTATTACCTCTAGTCACTGAGAAATTCCCGAGACAGTTGGATGCAATTTGAAAAGGTCAGAAAAATATTTCCTGCACAGCATTACTGCTTCATGGTTTAAGGGTGTACATTTGTGAGATGTCAGCTCTAATCATTTTTATTGACTTTGCTTTCCAGAGACAGACAGACAGCCTGGGAGGCAAGACTAGTGGATAAGAGAAAGGCAATCTTATAAATGACTATCTCTCTTACTTTGTTCTCTTACTTGTGACTGTGAACAATCTGAAATCTTACCGGTTCAAGGGAAATTACACCAAGTACACTGAAGAATGGCAGAATGGAAAGGAAATCGAGGACAGTATCACTATAGCTCTAGAAATGCTATATTATTAGTAATTGCTATTTATTTAGACTCTATTACATGCTAAGCATTGTGAAAGGCAGATGATACTGCGCTTTAATCCAAGTGTAAATATTTTAAATGAAACACCTTAAAATACACCAGAGTTATTTTACTGTAAGTATTCACTTTGAGGGCTGGCTTCATGAAACAGAGAAAGCGCAGGATGAATATTAAATAAAAAATTAAACCCCAAGGATGACAATTAAAACATATACTCAAGATATTATTTTAACAAAATCTCTGTTGTGACTAAAGTTGTTCTACAGACAACAAAAAAATATTTTTCTTTTTACTTTAAATGTGACTTGCATTTGATAAAAACTTTGTAAGCAAATGCATTTTTGGATTTTTTTTTTTTGGGGGGGGGGTGGACTGCAATTAGAAGTCAATGCTGACTTTTCAAACCAGAATGGCATGATCTAGTCTAACTAACCCCGCAACGGTTAATTAACATCTGACTCCTCTGTATGGGAACAGCCACCTGTTTGGAGGCAAGCGCAAACTTATTTCTTTCCTCTTCTCCCATTTTGCGAGCAAGTGAGATGTCTAATGACCTTGAGACCTGACTGCATGCTTTCATAAGATGATCTGGCTCCATGAATATGACCTGGCAGCTCACTACTGAGGGAGCTTTTTGACTAGCAAGATGGCTTTTCCTCTAGAAGACTTTTATTCTAAGCAATCCCACACCTCATGAGATTCAGGAATTTCAAACTGTACTCTATAATCAACAAGACCACTCATACCAGCAACACTAGAAGTTTTCATAATCTCAGGTACAGAAAAGACAAGTGAAAAATACAGCTCATTAGCTAGATAGCTGAATTCTTGGCAATGAGTGTAAAAATATTGAGCAAGTGACTTTTTTTCTATATTACTGAATATTTGGCATTGGTTAATACAAGCAATAACATTTAATAGACTTAAAACATTTTTTCAACTTGTGTAAAATCTTAGATTTGACCATGAAAAAAGTTTAACCAAAAGCTTTCGATGGTATAAAGACTTCCAGGGAGTCACTGGCATTCCAGAGGATTCCAGTGAATCATTTAAAGCTTAAGCCTGTCCACATCTTCATTTCACAGGAAACGTATTACTAGTGAAAAAAGTACCCAGTGTGTGCATCTTTGAATTTCAGCTAAGTTCTCCATAAGGAAAAAAATGGAATCTTTCACATTGTTATTAATACCACTAATGATTATAATGATCATAAAAATCCTAAAAGTATGATTTACAAGTAAGAACAGTGATAATAATAGAAGTAACAATCATTGAGGATGTCTGAGGTGTGGGCACCATGTGTCATCTCATTTAATCCCCACATCCCACTTAAAACAATAAGTATGTTTTTTTCCTCCTATGTTACACATGTGGCTTCCCCAGGTGGCACAGTGGTGAGGTATTCATCTGTCAATGCAGGAGACACAAGAAATGTGGGTTCAGTCCCTGGGTTGGGAGATTCCCTGAAGAAGGGAATGGCTACCCACCCCAGTATTCTTGCCTGGAAAATTTCAGGGACAGAGGAGCCTGGGGAGCTCTAGTCTATGGAGTGGCAAAGAGTTGGACATGGCTGAATGACTAACACAGACACACAGACACACAGACACAGACACACACACACACACTGTGCCAGGATGCATCTTATTTTTATATTATCCATGGGGAAAATGAGGCCAAGAAACTCATCCAGGTCAGATGATTCTAAGCTATTGATATGGGATGCAAATCCAGTTTCTCTGATTCTAGTCCCTATCATTTCAGTCATGTTAACCCAGTTGTGCTACTCTTCTTAGTTCATGCAGCATTTCTGGAGCATGTTGAGCTGATCTCACTGCTCAGATAGATGGAGTCAAGCCCACCAAATATTTGCATCCAGCCCACCAACCACAGCCACCTTCTAGAGCTGTGTGCATGCATGCTCAGTCACTTCAGTCACGTCTGACTCCATACAACTCTATGGACTGTAGCCCACCAGGCTTCTCTGTCCATGGGATTCTCCAGGCAAGAATACTGGAGTGGGTTGCCATGCCCTCTTCCAGAGGATCTTCCCAACCCAGCATCTCTTATGCTCCTGCATTGGCAGGTTGATTCTTTACCACTAGTGACACCTAAGAAGCCCCTCTAGAGCTACTACAGGCTAACAGTTGTTGATAGATCACCTTTCTGTCCTCATGGAATTTAGTTCTCGAAGGGAATAATACACTCATAGCAGCCTCCTTAATCAAATCGCATGGTTCACCTATACCTCATAAATTTGGAGCCTAATTGTACACAAATTGCTTTTCTATTTGAACTACCTTTGAATTATGTTCAGAGAAGAGCAAGAAGAGAACGTATTTTTTCTCAGCTGGGCCTGCATTAAGATCAAATACGTTAGCTCAAGGGATCCTTCTATAAACACAACTTTAAAAGGGAAAATGTGTAACTATTTTGTTATTGTCACTGACAGATAAATGGAATGAAAGGAAAATAATGATAGGTCACCAGGGTTTAGCACATAAACTACTGCAGGTCTTTTATTTCAACAGAATGTACCAAACACAGCCACGTTTCAACAAAATGTTATTTTACCTTTAACTGACAATCATTTATTCTAACCATTTACCAAACATATCCCTAGCAATGATTCTTCCTGTTTGGAAAGAGGTGATGACAGTTATGTGTTGAAATGCTGCTTGGCAGTCCCAGAACAGATCATCCACGTATGTGTCTTCATCTGCCTTTTGGAGGCTGACTCTGAGCCTTTCCTCTCTGGGGGAGAGTCTAGCTTACTTGTCAGGCCCCCTTCCAGAAGGAGACCTTTCTTCCAAGCCCGAAAGTGAACTTTCCTACTGACAAAGCTATCTTAGAGTTCAAGAGGTACTAGAATGAATCAAGAGGAGAAAGAGCAGCAGCTGGGCTGTACTTCTTGCAGGATGAAGACACTATTGAGGTCTAAAAGTGAAAGCATTTAAAAAAGAGAAATGAAATGGGGTGCAGCTATCAAAGGTGGAGAGAGGAATAGGTGCAAAAGAGACAGCCCACAAAATGAACTGAAATCTGGACTGTGACTCCCCCAGCGCTTCGGAATCCTTTCTTTTTTTATATACAGAGCAAGGCGGAGAACAATGAAGAGTGGGAAATGGGGACCTTTGCTTTGCATCCCTGAAGTGCTTGGAACAACACAAGTCCATTTCCTACCCAAAGAAAAAAATGTAAAGTTGTAATATAAAAAACCTTAAAAGTAAAGCTTTAGTATCTTATATTGAGGAATCAGTTTTTAAGACTTGGCTATCTTCAAAAGATGCCTGCAAAAAGGTTTTTAAAGACAGGTTAATTGACTGACTTCTAGGTTTTTTTCCTCCAAAACTGTAACCTACTTTCTAAATTGAAACTTCATTAAAAAAAAAATCTCTGCAACAACAATAACAAAAAAAAACCTGGAAAAAAACATCAAGCTAGCTCATTATATGAAATCCTCTCTCACCTTATTCTCCCTGTAAGCACAAACTCAGTTTCAGGTGTTAATATCATTACAATTAAATTTCTAGAAATGACACTAAGGAATGCTGACATATAATTAAAATATGATACTCATAGTAATGGAAGCAGTTAGCACACCTCAGACGTGGTAGAGAATGAAAACAGCCTTTCCTTTCTCCTCTCTGGATCAAATGGTACTTTAGTGATTTCTGAAAGCCTTTTACTAGATTTTTATTTTAATTATTCTTCCCACATTTCAATGTCACAGTGTTAAATGTTTTGTGTACCTGGCTGTTCTCAAGAGGATTTTGGCAGCCTGATAACTTAAATGTTATCCCAGTCCATTGCCTTTGAATTATAGAAGTCTCTAGAGCATATTCTTTCCTACCCTGGGAGATAGCATGGCTTAAAATTTTCTGAATAATTTTCAAAATCAAATTTGAAAGTTTTCATGAGAGATGATCCTCCCTGGTGGGTGATATGAAGCACAACCTAAGGGGAAAACATGAAAACAATTAGCATAAAACATATTAGCATATAGATGCCTTTGAAATAATAAACAGCACAAAACCAAAATGCTTATCCCCAAAAGAAAGTTACAAAAAAGGATGAAATTATCGTACCCTTCTCACATAACAACCCCAGCCTGCAAGCAGAACAGGATATTTTCATTCTGTGAAGGATGAAATGACCAGGGCAATAGAGAAATAAGCCCCAAACCAACGCTCCTTGGCTCATTATCACAGCCTCAGTATTCTCTATTTGCTCTTCACCCCAGGCCCCTTGTTTTCTTTTAAACAGAAAAAATTAACAGGAAAACATGTATCTTCCATTTATTTCCTCTTAAGACCCATCACCAAGTAGACAGAGCTAATATTCTCTTTTTCTGATTTTTTCCCTCCATTAGCTAATGTTATCTCTTCCCCAAGATGGCATAAGAAATGCCAGGCTTGTTCATTTCAATTACCAGGAGGACTCAGAGGCTAGCAGGACAGGGCTTTGTGTTTGTTAACAGTGGACCATGAACACCACTGATTCTTTTTATAGTTTGAATTGGTACAGCCTCTCAAGGTAGTAAAAAAGCATGCTGTGTTGTGAGAGAAAGAATATGGTCTTTAGAGTCAATCCTCATTTAAAAATCTGATCTAGGTAACCTTGGAAAAGCACATTAAACACACTTTTTCAGTTTTCTCATCTATAAAATAGTGATAGTGTGGTCTACTTTTCTGGATTGTTTTGTGTCAATCAGAGGTTATACAGGTGTCCTCTGATTTTTGAAAGTTTAGGCCAATTCACTTTTATGAAAGACCTATATTAGTATCTGTTTTAGAAATCCTAAGGGGACATTTGCTCTTATGGAGAAAGGGGAAAAGCAAAAAGAGCATCGCTGTTTGCTTGCAGTGAGGCATTCTAGAGACAGTGTATTCCTGCGTTGAGATCAGTCCCACCCAGTTCCCTCCGCTGTGTGTCTCTGCATCCAGGCTCTGTACCTCTGAACCTTGTCTGTGAGCATCTGTGTTTTATCTCAATTTATTCTGTGCATCAGTTACCAAGATGTGTCCCAAGAACTGCTTCTTTGTTTATGCCATAAGATGCTCCACTTTTTGTATAGCAGGGGTTGGTTTTTCCATTGGTCACATATTGATGTGAGAGTTGGACTATAAAGAAAGCTGAGCACTGAAGAATTGATGCTTTTGAACACGGTGTTGGAGAAGACTCTTGAGAGTCCGTTGGACTGCAAGGAGATCCAATCAGTCCATCCTAAAGGAAATCAGTCCTGAATATTCATTGGAAGGGCTCATGTTGAAGCTGAAACTCCAATAATTTGGCCACCTGATGTGAAGAACTGACTTGTTTGAAAAGTCCCTGATGCTGGGAATGATTGAAGGTGGGAGGAGAAGGGGACAACAGAAGATGAGATGATTGGATGGCATCACTGACTCAATGGACATGAATTTGAGTAAGTTCTGGGAGCTGGTGCCAGGGAAGCCTGGTATACTGGAGTCCATGGGGTCACAAAGAGTCAGTTGGACACAACTGAGTGGCTGAACAGAACTGTATATATAAGGTGGAATATAATAGGTGCTCAATAAAGGTAGTTCAACTTACTTTCCTCAGCAGCTTAGGTGAAAAGTCAATAATTTAGGGTTCCTGGGATTTGGTAAGCCTACTTTTCAACCACACTTCCCCAATCCTACTTGGCTGATATGTGGGTGAACATATGGCCGAAAGACATTGATTAAGGAGAGATACTACAAAAGTATGTTTTGTCTTGGATCCCTGGTGGCAGGGGATTATGAAGGTGACAGTATAAATTGCACTGGAAATAATAAAGGCAAGAAAATAAAGATCCTACACATAAATTTCATCTCACAAAGCCAAGTGTGTGTGTTTAAATGTAACTTTGCAGCAACTGACAAATATTTTCTATAATTCAAAGGAAGTCAAGATTTGTCAACTACATCTTAAATTATGTGACACAGGTGAATTCCCTGAACAAGTTCCATGCTGGAGTGTCAAAACATAGCTGGTCCCCATGTTTGGACACTCTCTACATTATTTCAATTCTTTTAATATTTCATTACTTTTAATGGCTCTCAATTAAGCATTTAGAACTTTAGGAAAGGCTCTTTTGCCCATAATACCATTTGATTTTCTCAATTTGTTTTCAACTTTGAACTTTTAATGGATGCTAATTACTTAAGCTGGTCTCTCGGAATATAAAACAGCAAAGGAAGCATTCATTACAAAATACTGAATTCTGCAGAGATTTGAAATTCCAACTTGGCTTATGTCGTTTTCATTCTCTTTTTGCAGAGCACTGGTCTTGAAACTATCCCTTGTTATCAATGCCTGCTTCTAAGTCAACAGTTACATTTTCAGTTAAAAAAAAAATTGCCCGTCAATTTCTTCAATGTTTATATTGCTTTATTAAGACACAGCACACTGCTGACCATAGTAATGAGATTGGGAGGGAGGGAACAAGAAAGAAAACCCCTCATATGTATGTTTTGTTAACAAATATACTACCTACTTGAGTCTGTAATAAACATGTTGCTGAGTAGGTTTTGGCTGATTGGTATGAACACAGAGCAATGGTCCTGTTTAAACTTACGTTATGGGCCATCAGTATTGAGACAGACCCCATCTGCATGACATTCCACTTAATCCTCATCTTTTCTATTTGCTCAGGCTTAGTGGAGGCCTAGTTTATTGCCCTTTAGGGCCAGTTTAAAAAAGAAAATGTTTACAAAGACACAGCCCAGTGAATAAACCGAAAGCTAGTGTTTCTGTGGCTCTTGGGATTTGAAAATATTTTGATTGCCTGTGTGCCTTCTGAGAATGGCTCCTGTAGCTATAAAGGGAAAGGGAATGTTTCACAAATCAAATAAAAACACATGTATACAACAGGTATTCTCAACACTCTACCAGTCATACGATAAGGTAAAACATGTTCTCTTCTGAAATCCAAAAAGGATTTGAGGATCTACTGATTTCTTCTTATAAGGATATTTTGACTTGTTACAGAGCCTGGTTTTAAAGCTAATGATGTGCATATGTGTTTGTTTTAGCATCATTTTTAGAGGTGAGTAGCAGGGAATGAGCAGCCCTCTATTTCTGCAGATTGTAATATCTTTTTCCCTTTCAGTCAACATTCCCAAATCATTCTATCATTATTCCTCCAAAGTTTCTGCTTTCAGAACTTAGAGTCAGTTAGAGTTTGATCAAATAAATGTAAACATTTTGAGTCAACCTCCACTGGTTATTTTTAATATTAAGTTAGTAGGATTTTCTTCATTTGCTCTTTATAGGATCAAAATATTTTTTCTTCACTCTCACAATAGTCAAAGTCACAAAAATTTACTCTGGCACTAACATTTCCTTGATTAAAACCAAAGGTGTGAAAAGACTAAATCTTTATCATCAAATATATATATATATATATATCAGTTGAGTTCAGTCACTCAGTCATGTCTGACTCTTTGCGACCCCATGAATCGCAGCACGCCAGGCCTCCCTGTCCATCACCAACACCTGGAGTCTACCCAAACCCACATTCATCAAGTCAGTGATACCATCCAGCCATCTCATCCTCTGTCGTCACCTTCTTCTCCTGCCCCCAATCCTTCCCAGCATCAGGGTCTTTTCCAATGAGTCAACACTTCACATGAGGTGCCCAAAGTATTGGAGTTTCAGTTTCAACATCAGTCCTCCCAATGAACAACCAGGACAGATCTCCTTTAGGATGGACTGGTTGGATCTCCTTGCAGTCCAAGGGACTCTTAAGAGTCTTCTCCAACATCACAGTTCAAAAGCATCAGTTCTTCGGCACTCAGCTTTCTTCACTGTCCAAATCTCACACCCATACATGACTACTGGAAAAACTATAGCTTTGACTAGATGGACCTTTGTTGGCAAAGTAATGTCTCTGCTTTTAAATATGCTATCCAGGTTGGTCATAACTTTCCATATATACACAAATATTCTCAGTGATAAGGAAAAATAATTTAACAAAAATATTGATGTTCTTCTATGATACAGCACTTGGAGGATGAAGATGGAATCCAAATTTGGGATGTATGATAGAAAAAGAACAATAGCTAGTTGGTCATAATAAAGACTGAAGTGTATCTCCTTCATTTCTCCCAAACCAACCTCTTCCATTTCCCACTTCCTTTTGTGCCTGCGATGACTGAGCTTTCAACGTTACACCCACAGATATGGCCTTGCTGTTATCTTGAATGTTTTGTCACCTGGTACACTGTTGTTTAAATAGGAACTGGGCCATTCTCATTTCTCATTCCACCCAACAACACATGTAATTTGTAAAAACCACACCCCATTCATCTTTTCAATGCTAAAGCTGTTAGACATATTTGTGCAGAGTCATAGTAACATTACTGCAATATTAGAAACATTAACAAATAGAACTTTTATATCCCTAGGATTTTTTCTTCATTAAATTCCATGACCTGAACAACTAAGATGTCCTTAAGTAGGCAAATGGATAAATAACCTGTGGTATATGCAGACAGTGGAATATTATTCACACTAAAAAATGAAATGATCTATCAAGCCAGAAATGACCAGGATAAACCTCAAATACACATTACTGAATGAAACAAGCCAATACTATGTGAAGTTCTGGAAAAGGCAATACTATGGACACAGAGAAAAGATCAATGGTTGCCAGGGGTGGGGTTGGGGAGGTGAGAAATGAATAGGCAGAGCAGGGATTTTAGGGCAATAAAAATACTCTGTGCCACATTATAATGAAGGGTGCATATCATTATATGTGCATGCTAAGTTGCTTCAGCCATGTCTAGCTCTTCGCAATGCCATGGACTGTATAGCCTTCCAGGTTCCTCTGGCCATGGGATTCTCCAGGCAAGAATACTGGAGTGAGTTGCCATGCCCTCCTCCAGAGGATCTTCCCGACCTCTGGAGACACAGGGATCGAACCTGTGTCTCTTGTGACTTCTGCATTGGCAGGTGGGTTCTTCACCACTAGCACCACCTGGGACACTTGACTGTTCGATGAGGACCAGTTAATTTCACAATATATAAAGGAAAGATTTGAGGAAGCAGACTAGAGTGAGTATGATATCAAAGTCCAAGAGTGTAACTTAAATCATAAACATATGATTCTGGTTATCTGACACTGAATGGGAAAAATCATGGGTTCATCCAAAACTTCTCGTGTAAAATGGATTTCTTTAGTTTTCTTCCAGTGTATTTGAGATGTTTACAAGACATAGATGCCTAATAACAGATGTCATTTACTGGGCTTTTAAGCAGTTCTGCATAAACTGTCTCAGTTAGCAGGGGCAGGAATTGATATCCTACCATATTCAGTTCAGTTCAGTCACTCAGTCATGTCTGAGTCTTTACAACTCCATGGACTGCAGCACTCCAGGCCTCCCTGTCCATCACCAACTCATGGAGTTTACCCAAATTCATGTCCATTGAGTTGGTGACGCCATCCGACCATCTCATCCTCTGTCGTCCCCTTCTCCTCCTGCCCTCAATCTTTCCCAGTATCAGGGTCTTTTCAAATGAGTCAGCTGTTTGCATCAGGTGGCCAAAGTATTGGAGTTTCAGTTTCAATATCAGTCCTTCCAGTGAACACCCAGGACTGATCTGCTTTAAGATGGACTGGTTGGATCTCCTTTCAGTCCAAGGGACTCTCAAGAGTCTTCTCCAACACCACAGTTTAGAAGCATCAGTTCTTCAGTGCTCAGCTTTCTTTACAGTCCAACTCTAACATCCATGCATGACTACTGGAAAAACCATAGCCTTGACTAGACAGACCTTTGTTGGCAAAGTAATGTCTCTGCTTTTTAATATGCAATCTAGGTTGGTCATAACTTTTTCCTTCCGAGCAGTAAGTGCTTTTTAATTTCATGGCTGCAGTCACCATCTGCAGTGATTTTGGAGCCCCCCAAAATAAAGTTAGCCACTGTTTCCATTGTTTCCCCATCTATTTGCCATGAAGTGATGGGACTGGATGCCATGATCTTAGTTTTCTGAATGTTGAGCTTTAAGCCAACTTTTTCACTCTCCTTTTTCACTTTCATCAAGAGGCTCTTTAGTTCTTCTTCACTTTCTGCCACAAGGGTGGTGTCATCTGCATATCTGAGGTTATTGACATTTCTCCCGGCAGCCTGATACCAGCTTGTGCTTCTTCCAGCCCAGCGTTTCTCATGATGTACTCTGCATATAAGTTAAATGAGCAGGGTGACAATATACAGCCTTGAGGCACTTCTATCCAGGTTTAGAATCAGTCTGTTGTTCCATGTTGAGTACTAACTGTTGCTTCCTGACCTGCATACAGGTTTCTCAAGAGGCAGGTCAGGTGGTCTGGTATTCCCATCTCTTTCAGGATTTTCCATAGTTTGTTGTGATCCACCCAGTCAAAGGCTTTGGCATAGTCAATAAAGAAGAAATAGATGTTTTTCTGGAACTCTCTTGCTTTTTCCATGATCCAGCAGATGTTGGCAATTTGATCTCTGGTTCCCCTCCCTTTTCTAAATTCAGCTTGAACATGTGGATGTTCACAGTTCACATATTGCTGAATCCTGGCTTGGATAATTTTGAGCATTACTTTGCTAGTGTGTGAGATGAGTGTAATTGTGTGGTAGTTTGAGCATTCTTTGGCATTGCCTTTCTTTGGGATTGGAATGAAAACGCACCTTTTCTAGTCCCGTGGTCACTGCTGTTTTCCAAATTTGCTGGCATATTGAGTGCAATACTTTCACAGCATCATCTTTTAGGATTTGAAATAGCTTAACTGGAATTCCATCACCTCCACTAGCTTTGTTCATAGTGATGCTTCCAAAGGCCCACTTGACGTCACATTCCAGCATGTCTGGCTCTAGGTGAGTGATTATCTGGGTCGTGAGGATCTTTTTTTTTTTTTAAACAGTTCTTCTGTGTATTCTTACCACCTCTTCTTAATATCTTCTGCTTCTGTTAGGTCCATACCATTTCTGTCCTTTATTGAGCCCATTTTTACATGAAATGTTCCCTTGGTATCTCTAATTTTCCTTAAGAGATTTCTAGTCTTTCCCATTCTATTGTTTTCCTCTATTTCTTTGCACTGATAACTGAGGAAGGCTTTCATTTTTCTCCTTGTTATTCTTTGGAACTCTGCAGTCAAATGGGTATATCTTTCCTTTTCTCCTTTGCTTCTCACTTCTCTTCTTTTCACAGCTATTTGTAAGGCCTCCTCAGACAGCCATTTTGCTTTTTTGCATTTCTTTTTCTTGGGGATAGTCTTGCTCCCTGTCTCCCGTACAATGTCATGAACCTCCATCCATAGTTCATCAAGCTCTCTGTCTATCACATCTAGTCCCTTAAATCTATTTCTCACTCCCACTGTGGCTCAGATCATGAACTCCTTATTGCCAAATTCAGACTTAAATTGAAGAAAGTAGGGAAAATCACTAGACCATTGACGTATGACCTACCATATTAAGTAATACTAAAATTGCTTACCACATAAATGCAGATTACACAAAAGAAATAAATGGACTATGTAAACCCCAAATAAAGGTATTTCATTTTTGAATGGGATTTCATGAAATTTATAGACTCAGGAAAAGAAGGGATGGAGGAAGTTTGATTTGAACCCCTGGTCTAATATCAGAAGGTGTCAGGGAAATGAGTTGGTAAAATAACACTGCCCTGTGGATAGACAATAAGAAAGGCTGCAGGGAAATACACAGGTAGTAAACACAATCCCCAGTTCTAGTGGAAATATGGTCCTTAGGGCTATGGAACACTGTTCTCTGAATACACAAAAGCATCTCTCTGAAAATTGCTATGCTGAAGATCTGTAAGCAATTTCGTTCTATATACTGTCCACACCCTGAATACCTACATGTTTGGAGGTGATTTTTGCCAAATAGTAGGGAATTAACAGTTCTATCCTGGCATTCACCTGAGACAAAGCCTATACCACCATGAGAGGTCTGTGCTGAGGTATAGAAACTTATCTTTCATCAACCTAAATAAACCCAATCGGGCAGACACATTTGTTGATCAAAGTTTTATGTTTTTATCTTAAATCTAAATTTGATTATTCCATCACTATTTGTGTCAGTAAGAATGAAACTTGACCAACCATGAGCGAGCCGAGATAGAATCCCCAATACCAACAGTTCCATTTAGCTGGACAATATGCAGTGGGCTTGTTAACGTAATATCTTAACGAGCACAGAAACTTGAAATATTTATTTACAGCATTTATCATCTAGTCTCTTTTCCACATAAGAGCACATAAGGGAGCAAATCAATGAAGAGGGTAAGGCAAAATAAGAAAAGTGATTGCCTCCACACATTCCCACTTCTTAGAGCAAAGTATGAGTAATTCTCCTCGTACCACTGGATTGAACTGAAGAGCATATTTAAGAATAGCACAGAACTAATAAATCATGGTTATGTGATGATTTTGCTAAAGGAAAAAGATGGATAAATTCCTGAGATGACTTATTTTCAGACCCTGGAAGCCACATTTTAACAGCACATGAAACATACAAGGGCAGGCTGATAAGTCTGAATTTGGGCCGTCACATCATAGTATTTGTGCTTCAGATACCCCAATCTATAAAATAGAGAGAATAACAGCCCCCACACTAAAGGTTCTCAAGGCAAGAATACTGAAGTGGTCTGCTATTCCCCTCTCCAAAAATTTCATGGGGTTTGCCAGGCAAGAACTATAAAGAAAGCTGAGCACTGAAGATGCTTTTGAACTGTGGTATTGGAGAAGACTCTTGAGAGTCCCTTGGACTGCAAGGAGATCCAACCAGTCCATCCTAAAGGAAAGCAGTCCTGAATATTCATTGGAAGGACTGATGCTGAAGCTGAAACTCCAATACTTTGGCCACTTGATGCCAAGAACTGACTCATTGGAAAAGACCCTGATGCTGGGAAAGATTGAAAGTGAGAGGAGAAGGGGATGACAGAGGATGAGATGGTTGGATGGTATCACTGAGTCAATGATCATGAGTTTGAGTAAACTCTGGGAGTTGGTGATGGACAGGCAGGCCTGGCATGCTGCAGTCCATGGGGATGCAAAGAGTCAGAAACAACTGAGCGACTGAACTGAACCAAACTGACACTAAAGGTTCTTATGAGTGCTTAGAACAGTGCCTGATACATAGTGAACATTATGCATTTAGGTGTTCATCATTATTCACAATCATATGTTCCTCATTGAAGAGACAAAAGAAAACCCACATGTTATACTGGTTTTAGCACAAGGGAGAATTAAACACCATTTCATTGTCTCAGTCACAACCAACTTACTCACTATCACATACAGGATACTTAAGATATGTTGAACACTACAGTATTAAATACTACATACAGTATTAAAATTTCCTATCCTTATAGAGTTCACATTCTACGGGGATGATAGACAAACAAATTTATTGTATAATGTCTGTAGTGAAGATTATTAAGGAGAAAACTAAACAAAGACATTGAAAGGCAGAGTGACCTTTATTCTGTTTCCATATTCAGCTGTGTTTGACAAAATGGCTCACTGCAGGCCACTCTTTTCCTCTGAAAGGAATTCTCCCGTTGACATTCTAGGTAGCTGGTTCATTGAAATCCCAACCATTTGGATGCAACAAAAATAATCCAGCATATGAATACATCCAGAAAGACATATGTACACTGGTTTTCAAAAATGTAATGTGTATGTAATTTCCCGAATGGCTGGTTGTCACATCCATCTGGTCTTATTTCCATAGCACTTGAATGCACTACAAGAATATAAACCCTAAAAGCTAGAAAACAGAATTTAAATACCCAAACACATACGAGGTGTGTTTTCAAAAGCAGCAGACAAGCGAGCACTGTGGTAACTTCATTAGCTTCTCAGCCACAGTTGAAAGTAGCTGAGGCTAAGCATAAAGGCCACAGAACATAAAAGGCATTCCACCGGCAGATCTCATTAAGTGGGCTTAAGACAAGCTTGACAAGCTAATGACAAAAGTCTAATTTGAAATTTCTGGATATGAACCTAGAAGAAGTCCAAATACACCAGAAATCTACCATGCTTGCTATCTAAAAAGGCAACAACTTGGTGTCAATTAGGTCCATATAGTTTATGAATCAAAGCCCGGGTATGGATGTTGTCCTATTCAATTGCACTGAATAAGAAATAATGCTCTGTGTGTTTTGGGGTCTGGGCGCTGGGCTTATTTAAACTGCACAGATGTTGTAGGTTCCTAAATTAACAGTGGTCTCCAGGGAGATGGCCATCAGGCTGCATGCATATACTGAAAAAGGCATGGCTAGAATCTTGAGCCATACCATTCAGAAAGCACTTTTGCTACTGTTTCCTCTTCTCTAATAAAAAGATCTTTCCTGCTTCTAAATTCTGTCAGCACTTATGGGAGCTGGACCCTGTTAGATTATACTTACTCACCTGTTTGGAGAAGGAAATGGCAACCCACTCCAGCATTCTTGCCTGGAAAATCCCATGGATGGAGGAGCCTGGTAGGCTGCTACAAGTCCATGGGGTCGCAAAGAGTCGGACACAACTGAGCAAATTCACTCACTCACCCACTCAGTCACCTGTTAGCATTCTCTAGTTGCTCTAGGTATGTGTATATCCATTCCAGCTACTTTAATGTCCCTCGAGTGGAAGAGCATTCACATTCAAGAAATCATAGCACTCAGGTATGCCCAGCAACATGGGAAGTGCCTTCTATATATTATAAATTCCCAAATCAACCTTTTTATGATCAATCCAATTTTATAGATTAAGCAAGCTGAAGATTCAAATAATTTGCCCCACCTATAAGTAGAGGAGCATTAAATGGCTTCCCTGGTACCTCAGACAGTAAAAAATTCACCTGAAATGTGGGAGACCTAGGTTTGATCCCTGGGTTGGGAAGATCCCCTGGAGAAGGGCATGGCAACCTGCTCCAGTATTCTTGCCTGAAGAATCCCCATGGACAGAGGAGCCTGTCAGGCTATAGTCCATGGGGTCACAAAGAGTCAGACATGACTGACTGACTAAGACAGCACAATGATCTAAATATACCCAGGCCATCCAGTTGCAAAAACCACATTCATGTTCTACTACTCAGTGAGGAACAAATAAATTCTAAATGAATGAATACATGAATGGACAAATGCATTATTTAATATCTTTAGAATTAAAGGAGGAAAAATTTACCACCCGAAGTTCATCACTGTTGCAATAATAGGTATATGATGGTGAAAGTGAAAGTGAAAGTGAAGTCATGCCCGACTCTTTGCAAAGCCATGGATAGTAGCCTGCACCAAGCTCCTCCGTCCATGAGATTTTCAAGAGTACTGGGGTAGTTTGCCATTTCCTTCTTCAGTACAATGATAGGATGGTTATTTAAAATTCTTGAAGGCATTGAATCTTTCTAAATTCAAGTTCTATATACCTACAGTGCTTTCTGCAATATCCGACACATGCAAGGTATTTGTAAGATATTTGCTGAATCAGTGAAATAATTTAACTTAGCATAACAAATTATAAATGGGTGAGATGGCATTTGTGGGTCTTTCCCCTCTCCTATGTTAGCTCCTTACATGAAAGAAGAATACATTTTTCTATATATCTGGCTCCAGGTGCTAATTTCTTAAGAAATCCCTAGGTGTACACTCATGTGTGGACCTCTGAGCCTTTTTCCGGGCCTGGGACCTTAGTTCCTGATCCTAGCTTTTGCAAATAAGACCCACATAAGCCCTAGTAATAACTGTGGAAAAGATAATGTCTAACTAGTGTGAACAGTGCAACCAGTCAGAATATCTTAATACAAGTTTGTTGAGGAGAAACAAATTCCACTCCACCTGTCAAAATCTGGATAATGTCCTGGATTTCATAATATACTCATCCTTGGTTCCTATACGTATACATAGTGATATTCTCTTAGGACATTTCCCTACCAATATTGCATCGAGAAACAGCATTGTTAGTTTCTTTTTTCCAAACAGTTCAGATAAAGACTCTGAGTGCATTTTCCTTGCCTCATCCTCTATCCACCCCACCCCTCAATATAGTAAGAGGCATTGGTTAAGTCACTTAGCATCTTTGCATAAATTATTTATAAAGAAGAATGAAGTGCCTTTTGCTTTATCTCGTTAATGTGAAGATTACATATGATAATGTGTACAGAATAATTCTTGAGCTATGAAGCGTTAGGTAGCTGTAAGAAACTATTGGAAAAGAAAACTCATGTACCATATACCTTGGGAAGCCAGGTGTTTAATTTCATTCTTATACAAATTATACGTGTATGTGTATACACATACGTTTATGTACAAATATATGCCTCTGATAAAATGGGCTTATATGTATATATTGGTGGGGAATTTTAATCACTTTAACGGATAAAATTTTTAAGAGTTAATGATTGCCACATTAAAAGCATTTCTCTAATTGCCTCTGTTGGTTTTTAATACAGAACTACTTTATTGTATATGGTAATTATATCTATTATTTATTGTCAACTTGATGACAGGCATCAGATTAAGGTGTTTGTATACATTATATAATTTGCTCATCATAACACCCCTATAAGTATGCATGATTTTCTGTGACATGGGTAAACTAAGGCCCAGAAGAATTGAGAAAAATGCCCCAAGATCACACTGCTGACACATGACAGGCAAAGTCTATCAAGTTTTGTTTACCAATTCAAATCCCATTCGTTTGAAATTTGCATTAATTCAAATGTAGCCTATGTTATACTTTTCAGGGAGTAAGTTCAGATGAAGTCTATCCTTTGCGAATTGTTAGGGTTCCTTTGACCAGAACATAAACTGATCAAAAATATGCACTTTTTTTCAAAATAAACAGGAGCTTAAAAATTTTGAGATGTCTTCAGAGGGCTTCCAGTCCCCACGTTACATAATACATGGTTTCCCATAACATAAGGTACTGAGATTTATACATGGGGTTAACGGCCATGATTTTTGCTCACTGGTGGCCACAGTTTGCCCAAGGAAAACCCTCGCATGTAACTCTTCTCCTGTGATAAAGCTGCATGAAGACAGAGGGAAGATTTAACAAAGAAGTACAATATATCCCTCAGGTAGCCTACAGTTTACCTTTTTGAAAATAAACCAGCATATATGAAGCAAAGTGTCAAATTCATCTTAGAATATATTAGCAATACTTAGAAGCAACAAAACTAAATAAAAATTTCTTCAAAGGATTAAGTCCCTCAGCCTTTAACTCAGTCTGACCTGCTTCCCCCACATGCCAATTAGAGTTCAAAGAAAAGATTCATACATTTCATTTACAGATCCATTGAACCTTGGGAACAAGACATAAATCCTTAATAAGTCAGAAAGAGAGCTATATTTATTCTTAAAGTTAACTAATTTTCACCCTGAAGTTAAGTGATTTGCCTAAAGACAATTCATTGAAATATCTGATGAGATGCCTTAACTCCAGTCTACATTTCACATCACTGACCTGTTTTCCCATTTTAAGATTCTTACGTAGAAATGCTCACATGGGTCATCAAAGATTCTAGAAAAGATGATGACACAGAACAAGTTCATGTCTATACATGGAAACAAACTAACAAACAAAAACTCGTTTACTACAGTATTTACAGAATCTCATGGTGAGCAAAGAGTTCCCTAAACACTGCTGTGAATAAAATAGATGGCTGAACGTTCTAGAGAGGAAATTTCTTCTTTTATCTATGCTTGGAAAGCAGACTTGCATTAATTCAGCAGTTGCTTTGGTGAATCCAGCAGCACAGAAAGTAAACACAGCTGACAATCAAACTGGTTGACTAGCTCTAGTGATTGAATTCAACTCTTAGGTGATTTGATGAATGTGTGTACACACACACACAAACACACTTTGGTTTTATAACAATGAACTTTCTTGGACTATCCGCAGAGCAATAAAGCAAACTACAATTAGCCACTGGGAAAGAAAACCTTCCTCCTCGAGCTTTTAAAACAGAGAAATTAGGAGGATAGAGGTGTCTTACCTTAAGTCTCTTTGAAAAGCCTAATGTCAAAATGTTATCAAAGGCAAGATAATTCTGAAGATGACTTTTCTAAGTGTACTATTAAATAATCATAACTGTCACATCCATGAATTTTATTTTAAAAATACTGGGATTAATTTTATTGATTAGACAACCAATACCAATATTATGCTACAACTGGTAGTGATACAGAAAATGAAATGCAAAGAGTCCAAGCAGTGCATTATGTTCCTTTTCTCTACTTTGATTTAAGCTATTTCAAGCCCTTCATGTTCTCCTGGGCCAGTTGACAGTGCTTTAACATGCTGCAGCTAAAATGTAACTACAGCAGTCATTTTCACAAATTCCTTATTTTTAGTAGTAGATTCTATTGTAATTTTGCTAAATCTAAACCTATCCTAGAGAACCCACATTACACAAAACTTTGGGGATAGAAATTAGCATAATTGAAATAATTCAATTTTTGGTAATTATAATTCTCACTTAAACCTAAATTAAATATGCCAAACTATAATTATGTTCAAATTTGCATCATGAAAATTATCCCCATTTTGCTCATGGCATCTTAAAACATCTAATAAGGGATCTTAAACTCTTAAGTTTGAGTCAAAAGGCCTTATTTTCACAGCCTTTGGGAAGAAGAGACTTATTATGCATTAAGCATAGTTATTTTGCCTCTTGGGAAAAGGAATATGGGTCCATTATTTCTTCATTATGTGGTGTGCAGGATTTGTATTATAATCTTTGGGTACATCTAAGTTACGCTGCAATTAATGAGCGCTGAGTACCTCAGCAGACAGTAAAAGATTAATGCTTTCTTTGGAGAGAATCCTTACGCAAAGCAGATCATGCTTTAGGACAAAGGGAATGGGAACCACAGACACAGAAAAAGCTCTAATACTTCAAAACTGGGCAGCTGAAAATAAGCACTGCTTTTCTATTCATTTTTAAAAGATTAGAGATGCAAGAAAATCTGAAGACAATGAGAAATCACCTTTCAGCCCCACAAACTGCTTGCTGATTCTTAAGATTCCTATGAGCAAACTTTTAAAATTATTATTACTATTAATTTATTAATTTGGAATGCAAAAAAACACATAAATTATTACTCAATATAAGCTATCTTTCTAACTAAACTTTCTGCTACTTGATTTCATTAAATTAGCCAATTGATGTGATTAAACTTGCAAAATATTTTATTTATCTTCCTCTTTGGGACAGTGGGTGGATACCATCTAGGAACATATTGGTCAAGAAATAGATGTTTCTGAATGTGCAAAGCTGGCACATAGTCAAAACACACAACCAGTTTCTTACAAAGGCACACAACTAGTTTCTTACAAAAAACATATAAATATATCTCCAGTTGAGTAAAATATTCACGTTAATACTAGAATAAGGCAGAAGAACCCTGGCTGACATCCCATCTGTTCTTATGAATTAAATTTAGAAATCATATGTAATATAGACATTTCTGTCTGAATATCATAAAGCCCTGACACATCCAGGCTTTCATTAGAAAGCCCTACGATGTGACTTGAATAACAATCTGTCTTAGCTAATTAGTATTTTCAGTTTAGCATATTCACTTCCAGACATATTGCTGTTTGCACATGGTAATTTAGGTAAACAGATACCATCCACAGCTGCATCAATTAACACTGCTAATCAAAACTGAATTCAGGTAATTAGGCACATTTATGCAAAAAAAATGTATAATTTTGGAGAAAAACTAGATTCTTCAGTATTATGTCAATAAGTAAAAATCCGCTTTTGCTTAAGATGAAGAATGAGAGGACAGACATCCTTATTAATATATACATCATGCAGACAGCATTAAAAAAAACCTCAAACTTTAATTGGCCTGTATTTTCAGAAATTGGATCATATTTTTCATAAATGTTTTCTTCAATGTTTCCACATAGTAAAGTTGATTCACATCTGCCTAAGGGTTTAATCATCATCAAACAGGACTCAAATGGTTAATGAATGCTCAAGTATTTATCCCATTTGTAGAGGTGTTGGTCACACTTGCTCTCCTGTCTTACGTCTTGCGTAGCATCTCTTAGGAGAGATGCTCTCAGTATATCTCATCTTATCACACACTTTAATTTTCTCTGCTGCCAAGTACTTTCATTTGTAGTTAGAATAACAACAGAATTTCTTATTTTCCTGTAAACACTTTTAAACTTTCCTGGTTCTATATAGTGCCCTTAAGTTGCTTTTCCATTCATTTTCAAAATGAATATTGTGAATTATTTTCCCTGTATTCCTATAGACATAATCCACTTTTATCATTTTGATTAAATATTCTTATCAGTTCAGAAAAGCTAGCTTCCCTGTTGGTAGGTTATAAGTGACTGGTGACTAACAAGTCAGGATTGGGCAAGGTTGATAGGCCTAGAGGTAAACCTATGCAAAGGAAAAAAGGAGATCATTTAACAAATATCCTAACTGGCACATGGGAAAATATAACTGTCTCTACACCTGTATTCCTCTCTCTCAACTTCTCCTTTCTCTTTCAAACTCTGAAGTTAGAAAGCCTAAAACATTATTTCTTAGTTTATTTCTTAGTGCAGACACCAGGCCTTTAAATGAAGCATTGGGTTTAGTTAGCATCCCAAGCATTATTTAATGGTAATAGTCACTATCAATCCAATTTAACAAACATTTCCTCAGTACCTACCTGTATCAGGCACTTTTCTAGGTCCTGTGGGTAGATATAGGGATATATTTGGACCTATTGCAATTCTGTGAGCCACACTCTGAGAATTTATAGACCAAAAGAGCCAGCTTTCAAAAGGTGGAACAAATTTCCAAGGGAAAATGTATCTGACAATCCCAAATTTTGGGACCTCTGAGGCTAATTTTTTAGAGGTTTACTTTTTTTCTAACTCATCCATGTTAATTCCTTTAGTCTCATAATAAATCAGGAAATGAAAGTCAAAATTGTTTCATTAAATAGCATGGTGTATTTTTCTCATATTGTAGTCACCCTATAGAACTCGTATCCTTAAAATACTTATCAAAAAAATTTCCCCATATATTCCTTTAAACTCAACTGGCATAAACAACTGGACAATTCCCTATGGAACAGAAATCTAACAGACTCTGTGCTCAAATCCAGTTTCAAAGGCAAGAATTATAAAACTTGGAGGCAACTTTATCAGTGATTGTCCAACTATTGAACCAGCAAAAGTGGATGAGGGGGAGTGCAGGTCACTCTTACTTGAACTCTATTAGACCCAATTATTTATGAATTTTAAATGAAAGATAGGTAAGCAAACACATTTTAAACGTATTTTTTAAAAGAGACTAAAGGGTGTTTTTTTGTTTGTTTGTTTGTTTGTTTGTTTTTTTCTGAACTAAATGGCCAATATTTGCAGAGGACAATTTCTGGTCTCCATGAAATGAGCCAATAAGTGACGTTCATTGTCTGGAATAATCTGAACTGTTCTAAAGCACCTCTTCTCTTAGAGAATTCATTCTTTCATTGAAGATCCTGTGATTTAGGAAATTCCTCATCTGGGGAAAGTGCTAAACATTCCTGTGCTCACAATAAGCAAGTTTTGGCAAAGTGGAAGACTACAGATAATGCAAGGACAGCTCCCGTCTCAAAGACCTTGAAATATGGCACTGGCTTCCAACCCAGGCTGTGTCATTGACTTGACTTTAGGCATCACTCTCCACCCTTAAGTCTCAGGTTCTGGTTCATAAAATGTGGTTCATAGATCCACCTCCCTTGGTTGAAGAGGGTACCTGGAACATAGGAGTTGCTCAGTAAATGTTGAAATGGAATAAAGGTCAGACAGCGAAGGCTTCAGAAACGCTAAAGGCATTTTAGTCAAAGTTATTATATTAAGCAGTTCTCTAGCTTTCAAGGGATTATGTAGAGGTGGTGTGATCATTTTAATACAAATAGCAGGTAACGCATCAATAGGCCACAGGCCATTGCACTGTATTAGGGCAACTTCCAATTCACTTGAAAACTAAAGCTAGGGAATTAACCTTCGCAATTAGCTGTAAAGTCAACATCAGAGCATTTACTGTCTGAGAGCATATTATTTTGTCAAACAAATTACAAAAAATAATTCATTGGACTGACATAACCACTAATTTTTTTTTCCAGAATAAGTGTCTGTTAAAGAGAATAACATCTTGAAAAATTCGTGTGACTTATTTTTTCACTATTATTGATTTTTAAAACCCTGAAAATCCTCAAGTTTGCCACTTGTTCTCCCTCTTCAGCCCAGAGCAATAAAGTGGCTCATGGTGACCCTACTCTAAATTTTTGTGAAATTAAATTGCTGACTGACAAATAATACAGGATGTATAAAATAATACAATTGGTCACTTTTAAAACTGTATGTTTTATTGAACAGGACTCCGACTAGAATATGTGTCCCATGAAAATGTCAAACGAATTAATTTTGGCCAGTTAATGGCAAAAAATATTATTTCACAACTAAAAGTGAAAATGTCAGGTCTGGGACTGGACGGATTAGAAGGGAACAGATTGTCAGAAACAAAGGCAACAAAGAAACAAAAGCATCTTCTAAACACACTGAAGCAAAACAAATGATTGGATTTGGGATTTAACAAAATATAATCTTATTTGTCTTTGCTCTTTCACCAATTCTTTTTTCTACCCTAAGATGATACGAATTTCTCTTCTCTGATCTATGATTTTGTGTTATGGAAAAGATGGCTGACAATTAATAGCAACACAGAGAAGATGTTATCAGTAGTCTGGCACATTAGCTCTTTATGTTTAGAAAATGGTGTGTTTACAATAAATTAGAATGCCCCAAATTATCTTCATTTAGTTCTGGTAAAAGGTGAAACAAGAATAATCAAATTAGAGAAGACTGTTGATATGTCTGAAGAATTAGTAGTGTTTATTTTAGGGATTTAATTTAGAGGTGGGGTTTATCTTTTTTTTAGTGAAAATATTATCAGGGAACAGCTGGATATTTTTTTTAAGTTTGACAATTCAATGTACCAAAACTAAAGCTGATAATCTACACTTTATCAGGCAAGGTACAGAAAGTATTTGTTGACCATTTATAGTTGAATACTAACCCCATGATTAAGAATTAGGAAATTATCCTTATAGCAAACAGATCTTAGTTAAGCATATTATTAGTCTGTGCTCCGTGGTATTATCCCACTCTCTGGAGGATGTGAGAGTCACTTTGTTAGCTGAATAATCTCAGTCAGTCTATCACAAGTTTTTCATCTTTGACTTTCTTCATAGCCCTGGAGTAGAAACCTATCATTACGAAGGATGTTTAAAGAGCACATGAAAAGCTTACATAAAAATAAACTATAGTACCTCGGGCTTCTTAATTTTTACACCATAATACCTTGGACTTTTCTACCTTGAAACATTCAGACTAATTTCTTTGATGACTAGAGAGAAATAAATTACATATGGAAGGAAGAGAACCTTTATTATCATTTTAATAGTCCACGGATACATAAAAGGAAGATGTGTTCATCATGTGGTGGAAACTAAAACTAAAAATATTCACTGACTTAGGGATAAAAATATTTAATATAGTATGAAAAATGGAAGCCGTTTTTTGAAGCAACGTGAATACTCAACTTTTCACAAGGCTTCAAGAAAATTTAACAAAGAGAAATAAAACCAAGCCATTGAAAAGCTTTGTAAAGAACTAGTTTGCTCCTCATACAACGTTTTTGAAAAGACCTACGCTATCCATAGACTATGAGAGACCATGGGGAATAAAATTCTAGTTATCGGAAACAATCAACTTTTGTGAACAGCTTCATAAGCAACCATACCCAAAAGCCCCCATTTTTCAGGAGGCGTCATATGGATTTAATATGGATCTAATACGCAGTTTAGTGGTTAGCACTGGGTAAGAATAGATGTCACTGTTACTTACCCTTTTCCAGCTATTTCTATACTCTTTTTCTATTGAGAACACACATTCTAAGTGTGTGAAGACTGTCTTCAGGCTCCCTGCTTTTGTTGGGGTGCTGGTTTTGATGCTTTGAATGGGGAGGGGGTAAAGCCTAGGACTCTTCCACGTGCCCCCAATTATCTATATGTTATTCTGCATGCTCTGCCACCACCATGCTTTGGCCTGAACTATAATCCTTCCAAAGCAGCATCGCATTCAGATGTGCAAAAATGAAAATTAAAATAGGAGGGTTTTTTATTATTATTATTTGAATGACATACGACCTGCTCAATGTTTGCATTTAAATGGGCCGGCATAATTCAGCTCTGGCTTTTAATTTCAGAAGGGTTAATCACCCTAACAAAGGTCAATCAAACTTTAATCTTGAAGAAAATTGCTACAGCCCCAATCACCTGCGGGACATCTATTATATTCCTATTTCCATGTGAAAGAATGCATTGCTTTCATTATGCATCACTAATCTTCTAACTCTTTACATTAGCACATTTTACCAAAAATATTAATTCCTTCGAAACTCTGACAAGAGTTCATTTCTACACATCTCAGGAGATAATCCTGTTTAAAAGAACGCGTGCATCAGCTGTGAACCACTTTCCTGGCCCTTTCTAATCCTCATAGACCTTTGCTCCTCCAAGTGAGTTCCTACAATAGCAAATCTCAATTACACAAAATATTATGGAGGTTTAGGTTAAAACAACATTATATTATTTTAGAAACTTAATCCTCCCTATTGTCTGTGACTGTGCCATTCATCTACTTGTTTCTGTCCATAATGTTTACCGCGTTCAAAAGTTATCGATTTGGAGACAGCAGATGCTAACAATATTTGAATAGCAGTAGAAAGACTCAAATTCATTCTTTCATTGACTTGATAAAAATGCATCGAGTGCCTATTATGTGCCACATACTACCAAGGGAGAGAGTGAAGTCAAAGAAAAAAAAAAAGAGAGACTTTATCAGGAGAATAACATTCTCTTCCGAAAACGATGTCCAGAATATAATAAAATCATGATTTAAAATACCACTTCTAGCTTTTCTTATCAATGTCATTAAATTTTAGTGAAGACTGGCAATGCATTAAGTAAAAATTTAACCAAAATTTCAATAAACAGTTTTGTAAACTATCCAGACTTTTAAAGGCTTTACAATTTACAATCCCATAAAAGAGATTCATTTTTAAAATTTTAGAATATGAAATCTGTCAAGTTTTAAAAATGAGCATATTCAGAATGTCTAGTCTCCTAGGGCTAGGAATAAAACCACAAGAAATTTTATGGACTTATTAAAAAATATACGTGCTGTGCATTCATTTGTTTCTGAAATGTTATTTCATGATGTTTTAAAACTGCTATTAACACCAAAGATAAATAGCAATGGACAAAAAAAAAAAAAAATCATTGCGCTTTTTTCTGCCATGACATAGTGCCTAGATGACCATGGAGAGAAAGTAAAAGACCCTTAACATTTGTTCCCAATTACACTGCAAATTGATTGCCTTGGAATTATAGCAGGGCTGTGACACAGCATAAATAACCCAAACTTTGCCTCCTGCATGATTTTTTGAAATACTTTCCTCTCTCTTTGTACTCAGAGGAAGCACACAAGCAGAGACACAGAGGTGCATGCCCCTCCTCATCAATATTCACATCCATTAATTAGCAATATGTGAAGGCTATCATTTGGGAAACTCCCCAGAGTATGAATATTCAATCAAGCAAAGCAAATCATGGTAAAAAGAAAATACAGGTACAATAGTCAAGGGCCAGACTGGCATTGAGGAATAACACATGATCTCAAAAAGCAGCGGTTTTTCTGAGTGTTATAAAGAAAAAGCCCCAATCTCTTGCTTAAGACCTTAGACCTCCTCCCCTTCCACTTTGAGCATTTCTGGAAACTGAAATAGAACTTCTACACATTCTATAACTACGATTGCTTTTATTCACTCTTATAACTAGGTTGACACAATAGAATAAAGAGGAGTAATGGCTTTTATGTTGTTGAACAAAATAAATCCAAGTGCTATACAATATAATTGCTCAACTGATATTTGTTACCAAACAGTAATTCTGTAAACTGATAAAGATTAGCTAGATACAGTAACAGGCAAATATATTGCTTTATATTCCATTCTCACCATCAAAAGCTATTTCATTTCTGAGTTTCTGTATTTGGAAAAAACTCAAAGCTAGCTGAGAATGTGCTGTAAGTGCTCAAGAATCATATGGATCTTTCTCTGAATCGTCCTCGTCACACGACCAAAAAAAGCCCACTAACCATCAAATAAAAATCTTACTAAGAGAGCCCAGGATGTTGGATTATGAAAGAAACCTACCTTTGGCTGAACAAGTTCAAGATTTCTCCTTTTGCCTCCACAGCTCTGCCGTTCCACCTTGAGCGAAAGTCGACTCCGAGCCCCTTGTGATCTTTGTGACAATGCCATCATATCACTGGCAAATTTTTCGATTAAACTTTGCAGACGTAGTAGCAACTTTGTTAATTATGATATTAGCCAGCTGGCAGGTACAATCAGTCAACCGCTGTAGGAGAGCCAGACAAAGAGACATCTAATCATTGCAACCAGAGCAGATAAATTTTGTTCCTTTCTCATACGTGTCACAGATTCCATCCCTTCTGACCCTCTCCTCAGCCATCGACTGTCAAATTTAGATTCTGCCAGCTCCGAGGTTCTCTTTATCCCTGCCTCAGATCTGAAACTCCTGGTTATCAGGAAGACACACGTCACCAGCTGTCTCGGAGCAGGAAAGCAATCAGGTGAATACTACTTATTATCTTCTGTTGCTTTCCTGAGAAGTGACAAGATTGATTTGGGACCAAGAATACATTCAGATCTCAGACAGGTAGTTCCTGGGGTTTTTAGTTCAAACAGTAGGGTATGTGCAAAGTTGCAATAAGGAGGACTCCAACCTCAATGTTAAGGATATGGAATATTAGAATAAGGAGAAAATTTTTTAAATCTACCAGAGTTCCATTTTCAGATGCCTTTGTCTTTACTTTTCCACCTTTGAGCTACCTTGGTAATGTCTTATGATCAGGTTGTTAGCAGGAGGAGCCAGCTTAATGGCTAAACAGCTTTAAGTAAACTCAAAAAAGTGATATGCTGACATTAAGAAGTCTCTACTCTTCTGTTTTTCATCAAGAAGCGTAGTCTATAAATTCTTATTACTGGAACATATCCTCACAAAAAAGTGCAAATTCTATTTAGGCAAAATAATGAGAAACTAATTTGGGTGTCTCTACTAAGAATAACATACAACTTTAGATTTAGAGATAGTTATCATTACATCCTAATACACATTTTCCCATCTAAAAGTCAGCCTATTGAATTATACAAAAATGTGTGTGTGTGTGTGTGTGATAGTTGTTAAGTCGTGTCCAACTCTTTGAGACCCCCATGGACTGTAGCCCACCAGACTCCTCTGTCTATGCAGTTCTCCAGGCAAGAACACTTGGGGTGGATAGCCATTTCCTTCTCCAAGGTATCTTCCTGACCCAGGGATCGAACCTTGGTTTCCTGCATAGCAGGCAAATTCTTTACCCTCTGAGCTATCAGGGAAGCCCATAGAAATGTGTAGATATACACAAATGTACATATAAAGAATTGAGTAAAATTTATATGCATATTAGCTAACATAAAGTTCCTTAAAATGATATGACAGTATCTTTGAGAGTGAAACATTCACTTGGTCAATGAAGAGTTTGATCTGCTTGTTAAGCCATTAAACTGATGTAATATTTACTAATGAATTATTTTCTCCATTGAAATATTTAAGCATCAATGAAGTAAAAAGTCTGCACTGCAAAGCTTCAGAAAGAATAAAATACATTATGATAATAAAAGTTATATTTATCAAAAAATTAGTAGGTCTGGGATGGAAGAATTTGGTGAAAATTTAAAATGCAAATTTGAGGTGCCATTTTACATAAGGATTCTTTGTATCTGACTCCCTAAAAAGGACCAAAATGGTTATCTCTACCTGTGAAAATTGCAGTTATCAGGCACTGTGTTAATCAATTGTGTTGTGCAGCCTAAATATAAATTTTATTTTCACATGAAGATGTTCCTGTAACAGAGGGCCCAAAGTCCCTGCACTTGGTTTATTCAGGCTAAATTGCTGAAAAGATAAATGTATTTAGTGGCAATCTGAAATATATACAATGAGGATAAGATCATTTAGAGAGCCCTCAAACTACAGAGAAAGATACTTTCATCCCAGGAAGACAAAGTGCTCCTTAAATCTCAGAAAAGGAGGGAGAAATATGATTTCAGGGAGTCTTAAACTATATATAATACATATGTATACGTATATGTGTATTCAGAAATATATGTACCTTTTTGAGCATAAGACAGTGTTTATTCTTCACATGTTGGGCTGATATTAAGGAATGAGTTAGATGCCCTAAAAGCAAAAGAACAAAGAAATCGGAATTGTTGGAGAACAAGAATGTGTTGTAACACAATGTCAAGGACAAAGCATCTTAGATACGGCTTTTAGAGATGCTGTAGGAAGTAAGCTGTGCTGATCACATTCATTGTCATAGCCTTGGTAACCATCACGAGGTCTGGAACATAATACTTTCTTGAGAAATACATGGCTATGAAGAATGAACACTGTTGCACACATCCTCCTCAAGGCCTAATTTACGTGTTTTGAAAATTAATAACACAAAAGAAATTATTCCCTTAGACTTACGTTGATGTGTGCTAAGTTACTTCAGTTGTGTCCAATTCTTTGTGACCCTGTGGACTGTAACCTTCCAGACTCCTCTGTCCATGGGATTCTCCAGGCAAGAATACTGGAGCAAGTTGCTGTGCCATTCTCCAGGGGATCTCCCCAACCCAGGGATCAAACCCATGTCTCTTAGTCTCCTGCATTGGCAGGCAGGTTCTTTACCACTAGTGCCACCTGGGAATTCCAAAAAGAAAGGGCTCATCTGGATCTTGAACCTGGTACCTCTCATACCAAGGCAAGAACTGTACCCTGTAGACCAACCAGCCAGCTGCCCTATGCTGATGGTTATGTTGATGGCTATCTATTAACTAGAGTATATATTCATTCAAAACTATATCTTTAAGATACTGAAAAAGAGTTCATACTTAAAAAGAGTTCAAAATAGACATTCTCATTAGATTCCTAAATAAGTGCTTTCATAACACTATTAGTTCCCTTGAACATAATTCTGAATCAGAAAGTCAAAATGAATCAAAAAGCTCTTTACTGGTTGAAAGAAAAAAGAAACTTTTCCATATGAAATTCCAGGAGATTAAAACGTGCACAAAGTTTTTCACTGCAGTAGTAAATATGGGAAAATAGAAACAAACTAATGTACCCCAAAATGGATATTATTAAATTATTTATGGCAATTACTTTTATGCAGTCATGAAGTGATAATGAGGATGACTTAGAAAACCAAATTCTTCTGACTATGCTGACTGAAGAAAGCAGAATAAAGAATTGTACATACTTTGATTACTGTACATGTAAACCTAAGAATACGTATTCCATATGCTTGACATTATATGGCCAATAATCCTAGTTGCAGTACTATTTGTAAGAGCAAAAACTGAGAATGATCTTAAAAATATTACCAAAGGAAACTGGTTAAATAAGTTCTATTACATCCATACTTTAGAATGCTCTATGGTGTTAAAATCAACAAAATACTTATATGAAATTATTTCTGGGATCGTTTTAAGCAAAAGAAGAATGGTACAGAACCATGTTATTGTATGTTACCAATTTAATAAAGATTTTGTACATAATGCCTGTATATAGAGAGAATATTTCTGAAAAATATGCAAAAAACTGCCAACAGTGTTTGCTTTAGTATGGAAACTGGTGCTTGGGGAGCAGGAGTGAGTGAGAACTACTCTTCACAGTCTATTTTTGGCTATTGTGTAAATTTATGTGTTATTTATTTATTTGAAACATTGACAAATTTAACACTTAAAAGTTTTTTCCATCATCCCTACTTGAATGTGCAATCAGCATATTTTTGTTTCTTTACAAAAAATCCCAGACACTCTCCATTTCCCAGTGTTACTAGACATGGTTCACCTGCTTATGTTTGCCCAGTTGATTTGAAGGACACAGCACTGTTTTTCTGTGCCATAACCTGACCTTGGCAACTTTTGCTTCCAGCTCTCATTTCAATGCCATTTTTTTCAGTTTTAAATAATTCATTTTTTTCTTCCAGTTTTATTAATGAATAATTGCAGATAGCACTATAAAACTGATATAATGATTTATATAGTATACGGTCTGGCTTACATACATCATGAAATGATTGCCACAGTAAGTTTAGTGACATCCATCATCTCATATAGATACAAAGGAAAATTTAAAAAAATCATGTTAGAGTCTCTTGGACAGCAAGGAGATCACACCAGTCAATCCTAAAGGAAATCAACCCTGAATATTCACTGGTAGGATTGATGCTGAAGCTGAAGCTTCAATACTTTGGCCACCTGATGTGAAGAGCCAACTCATTGGAAAAGATCCTGATGCTGGGAAAGATTGAGGACAGGAAGAGAAGTGGGCAACAGAGGATGAGATGTTTGGATGGCATCATTGACTCAATGCACATGGTGAGTCTGAGCAAACTCCAGAAGACAGTGAAGGACAGGGAAGCCTGGAGTGATGCAGTCCACAGGGTCGCAAAGAGTTGGACAGGACTTAGCAACTGAACAACAATAACATTTTTAATAGTATTTGTTACATAAGTTGATTTTCCTGATACAGTAAATGCCAGAATGTTGACATTACTACAGCACTTCCTTTCTCAAAGGATGTCTTTCTTCCTTACAAAGGATTTAATTCCAGTATATGAGAGACAAACTGCATTCTTACATTCTGGACAATTTCAGAGTTGTTTCAAGTAAGGCATCTTTTATTCATGTTACAAATGTACAATTGTTTGTCCTCTGACAGGCAGTTCACTCTCAGGGCTAAGTTCCCTGGATGCCAGCAGAGTATCTAGAGCCAACGGGATACAAGTTGCAACACAGCAGCAAAGCCGAGTATATAATAGGTTGTGAACTGGTAGGTAACCCTGCAGTTTGATGTGGGATTAAAATTTAAGACTTTTCTTGTCTTTTCAAATATGCAAATTTGAGAACTCATTATTAATTAAAAATATTATCTAAACAAGTGTCAATAGTTATGTTCATAGGAATCTTTCAACTAGCAAGTTTTATCCCTATTTGAAACAAATAAGACTTTTTTATTTTTAAAAAGTGAGACTGCCAATCACGGATGTTAGCCATCAAAATGCTTGGATTCACAACAGGCAATCTTTGGCCTCTACTACCTCATTTGCCAAACAGCATCCAACTGGAAAGTGAAGAAGATGCTTGAATGGGTAACTTGATGTAGCAGACACAATGGACAAGGCATGGGGGCACTTGATAATGGGTGCTCTGATGAGCAACAGCGGCATTGTTGTCATTAATTATAAACACAGTTAGATGGTCCACAGCAGCTCTAGGATATGAAAAACTGCTGGTTCTTTTCATTCAACAATTTTTCTTTTCCAGCGAAAATGTTGCCCATGAAATGGCTATGGTTCCATATGTGTGTGTGTGTGTGTGTGTGTGTGTGTGTGTTAGTCGCTGAGTCGTTTCTGATTCTACATGACCCCAAGGACTGTAGCCCACCAGGCTTCTCTGTCCACGGGATTTCCCAGGCAAGAATACTGGAGTGTATTGCCATGCCTTCCTCCAGGGGATCTTCCCAACCCAGGGATTGAACCCTGGTCTCTTGTATTGCAGGCGGACTCTTTATCATCTGAGCCACAATGCCATTGGGTCCATACAGTAATAGGTAATACTCAGCCTACACACCAGCACTTTTCAAACTTTCATGATCATGTGATACACTTGGTGATCTTGTTAAAATGCAGATTTTGATTTGGTAGGTCTGGAGTGGAGCCTGACACCCCACATTTCTGACAAGCTCTGAAATGACTCTGCTGCTACTAGTTGCAGAGTACCAATCAGATAACCACCATGGACTCACAAAGGGTCTCATGACATGGCAATGAGTCTTAAACAACATACACATGTGTGCAACCAAATTATAACTTTCTTTTTCTCTCATGCTTACCGCATGGAGCAGCAGTTACATTTCTTAGTTCTGAAGTAAATGCAAGTGCGCAATGGAAGGACAAGTAGAACCTCCTCCCTACATTAAGTCCTAGTGGATACAAAGGCAAGGGGGAAAACCCCAGTAATATCTTTCATAATGAAAGGATCACACTTACAATGGCTTTTTAAGTGAAAAGGTAAAGATTTTAACCTTGAGATATTTTAAAAGACTGATAATTGTTATTTCCTTTCTTGTCATAATAGAAGTATACAGCCATAGTTTGTATTCACTCTGGCCCAATGACAAAACAACGTATTAACAAAATCCTTTTTATGGTGTAACTAAATATTTATGTTTCTAAAACAACTACTGAAAGCTAAATAGTTTGATTGGTAAGAACACTGTACACTCAGTGTGCTGATACAGTCTAGCTCTTAAGAATTCTGGAAACATCTGCTAAGCTTTCATTATTATTTCTATTGCTATGCAAGAATTCCTTTGATTTGCTTGAGGTTAACTGGTGAAAAATATAATTAAAATATGGTAAAATAATACTCTAAATTCTAAAACTCAGCAGACAGGCAAAAACGTTCCTAGAAGCTATATGATCCAGCTCACTTTCAGTTTGGATTTTTAGGCTTGAAAAAAAAAATGAAACTGAGATTCATGGTATGAAAATATTAATATTCATAGCACAACCAAGTACCACAAATATACTCACAATATTTTTGAAAACATGTTCATGAAACAGTACTTACTTTTATTATATGCAACACACTCTGATATTTCTATTTTTCCTTTTACCTTTTTCTTTTAATGCTGGTCATGCTTTCCATACTCAGCTGATTTCATGGCCCACTAATTAGTTATTCAAACTTCTGAGTAGACAATAATGCATCCTTGGGTAACTTCTGGTTCTCTGGAAATTTATAGATGCAACAGATGTTCAAGAACTGAAGCCATGTATGATGGTCATAGACCAAAATACATGTCAGAGAGCCTGTACAAAAGGGCATTTCAATGGCAGCTAAAAATTAGAAACTACATCTTCACCAATACACCTAATATAAATGTTTTCTCCTCTTCCTTCTTTGGAGGATAATGTAAGAAAATCACCTTTCACACTTAGGCAAGATTAAGGGAGGTCAAACGACCCAATTACTATTTAAGAAGCAAATTGAGAACTAATATGGGTCAGAACTGGTGAACATAAGGAAATGTGCAGGTAGCAACGTAGAGTCTTTTAAATAAATTCTAATACAGTAAACTGCATTGACCTGGGAGCCAGATTGGTGAACCAAACGAACACTATTCTAACATAAACTGGAACTCTTTGGACTTGTAAACCACAGACAAACATAGAAACAAAATAAGATCTTGGCTTGTGTTGACTCACTTCATGTGGGCAAGGACAGACCTTTCAGAAGTTCAAGCAGCACAGAATCATTACAGACTAAGAAGAGTATAGGCGCTTTTGTCTCAATTATACAGAAGGAACGCGGCAGTCAAGCATCAGAGATAAGAAGCTAAAGGAAATAAAATCAGGAAGCCTAAATGAAGTTCACTGAGACCACATATCTTTGCCTGGTTGGTTGCTAGATTTCCCCCCCCGCCCCCAATGGAAGCATGAAGTAATAAATAAGTCGGTAGGAAAGAAGTAAGTAAATAAGTACATAAATACATGGAAAGCGCATTCCAGATGGTAGTAAGACAAACTGTTTAGAGGAGAGTAACATTAGTGAGTGGGTAGTACAGAGTAGTTCTGCTTGGAGGATTGAGTAACGTTCCTTATTCTTTCCTGTACAGTTCTTCTCAGATTCCGTATGGGAAAAACAAGAACAGTGATGAAAGAATCCCCAGTGCAGTGTTGAATACCATGTGGGGGCTTGAGGGTTACTTGGAGTATAAGGAAGTTAGCTGAATATTTTTAAAGCAGCAATATGTAGGGATTAAATTCCTTATATATTTTTTTATCTCTAAATGGTTCGAAGGAAGGTATTTATTCTGATAATTCACCAATAGTTATTAGTATATTTAGTGTATGCATGTTAGGATAAAGTATATGTTTAATAGACTAGCAGGTCATACCATAATATTCTTCCTCTCAGAGAGAAACTTTTTCATACCCTCTCAAGGGCTTCTGGAAACACCAGTTTTTTACTCAGCTGAATTATTCTGACAGCTTTGACATTACATTATCATCACAAGACTGTGATACACTTAAATGAAGATTCACGGGGAATTAAAAATAAAAAGAATTAACACAAGTCTGCAAAATACCAGATGAGAATATCAAAGGTTACTCAGATAAAAACTTGATATTTTCTGGTTCAATTAATCATAACTTTATGTGCTTTAATGCAGGAAGCAAACAACCCATGCTGTTCCCTCAACATCCCTCCATTCCCACATCACGCAAGTTGCTACACCCATATTTTAGATTTTTTTTAAGGAAATGTTATTTTAGCATCCTATACCCTAGAATGATCTTTCCATATGGATTAGTTCTGATTCTAACTGATTTTCCCTGCAACTCAGTCCAATCAAAATGAGGAATATTGCCTAGCAGGGTCTTTATAGTTCCATGATAGATTTTGCTAAGCAAGCGCTATGCCTCTTACTTCAGTATGGTCTTTCAATAAGATATCACGCTAACATACAACAAACTGAATTGCAAAGATCAGTCATTCTTACTTTCCATGCAAGTCTGGTCCTACAAAGCACTGTGTGTGCACACTCAAACACACACACAGTGAAATACTTTTAACTCTGGTGGTCCCTTCCAGAGTCACATCATTTAATTGCTTTGGGAATTTTTTTTTTCAAGAAAGTTTATCAGGACAACAATGACAAAAATGTCCAGCACAAAAAGTGGACATGTTTGTACCTGAGTTTTAAATGGCAATTTTTATTTGTTTCTAAAATCATCCATTTATTTTAAGAGCCCCAGCTAGAACTGGAGTTTGGAAGACTACGCATGAAGAGGAAAGATGAAACAGACGCAATACACAGTTAAGATCAAAGAGCCCCATCAATTCATTCGGAGAGTCAAGATCCAGCTGAGCCTCGGAGCCTTGTCTGCATAATAAGAAAGGTTGACTAAAACATAAGGATTAAACAGATGAGCTGTCTCCTGCAGAGGCGTGGGAGGGAAGCCCCACTGAGACACTTGTAAAGACACTTTGGAAGCGCACACCTGCTCTTCCACAGTCAAACCTACAGGAGACCAGCCTGGCCAAGACGTTCCACTAAAGTACTAAATCGCTAGTCTGAAGAGAAAAGAATATATGTCCAATGGATGTCTTTTTATTTGTCAAGATCTTGTTTTCAGTCCCAGAAAATGACAAATTAATAAATCACCTCCATTTTTCCAAGATGACTTACCAAGTGCTTGCTTTTCAAAACTGAAAAAAATATATAGTGCAAATTTTCCAATTTAATTAAACAGTATTAGGACAATGCCTACCTCATGATTAAGTTTTTTTTCAAATGATTGGTGTTTCTTGAGATAATCTGAATAATATTAGTAAATAAATGCTAGTTCTATTTTCCATTCTCAGGAAATTATCTTTTTTAAAGTATATCCCATGTTTTTATGAACACAGTTCTGGGTTATACTCATAGCTATGCTAAATTGTGTAATTTGGTGCTAAATTGTGTAATTTGGTTCTAAATAGCAAGAATACAACATAGAAGCCAAATGTGCTTCAAGCACTGTGCCTGTGACAAATGATACATTTATTCTAAACATCTCACCGCAATGTTATTTTGCAGCTTCTGATAAGAAATTATTCCAAACACAAAAATAATTTTCTGTTAAGAAAGCTAACCTGCTTTAAGAAAGTTAAGGCATCCAGGCCTTTAGCAAGCCAGACCTGCTAGGATAAAAACTGTCCAGACTTGTAACAGCAGATTTCGCATTTAATTTTTAAACTCTGGCTCTGCTATGGATTAGTGTTCTCAAGCACTTCACATAGGGTGATTTAAATATGTAATTAACAGACCTAAATAAATGGTAAGCATTAGCTTTTGTTTTATTCACCAAAACAAGCAATCCAATTTGAAGTGAGAGCAAGGAAGTCTCTCAGGAGCAGAACAAGTTGCAAAATGTCAAGAAGTGGCTTCATGGGGTTGAAGTGCAATCTCTGACCTGCTCCCTATTAGTCTAATTATATTATCGCTCACTCACTCAACCAGCCAACCAACACATTTTTAGTGCTGATTATGTGTAAGGCACAATAAGAGATACAGAGAATGGCACACGAACCATAAGTAACAATTCTACACCACAACACCAAATGTGTGACGGGAATGAATTCTTGCAGAAGTGGATCATTGTGGGACGAGGAAATAGAAGTCTTTGTTTAGCAGGTGAGATTCGATTAGAACATGAGGGATAAGGCAAAGAGAGAAGTGAAGTGGAGAGGGGGATTGGTTTTCCAGGGGAAAAGTACAGATAGAAGAACCCAGAATCCAGTTTGAGAGGCACCATTCCATTGGCTAGACAGACATTAAATGTAAGCTTAAAAAGGTTTGAAAAAGTGAAAGTGCTAGTCGCTCAGTCAGTTCTGACTCTTTTTGACCCCATGGACGGTAGCCCACCAGGCTCTTCTGTCCATAGGATTCTCCAGACAAGAATACTGGAGTGTGTAGCCATTCTCTTCTTCAGGGGATCTTCCCAATCCAGGGATCGAACCCATTTCTCTTGCATTGCAGGCAGATTCTTTACCACCTGAGACACCACCTGAGAAGCTCGCCTGAAGAGGCTTAACAGGTAATTATTAGAAGACTTTGATAGTACTAAACTAGTTACTTATTTACTCCAGGCTTCCTCTAGATGCAGTCTGGAGAATCGCCTGGCATTTCTATTGAAAACCCAGATGATCCGATCCACTCCAAATTTTGTGAATCAGAATCTTCAGGGATGAGACCCGAACACTGGATTTTTGAATAAGTTTGCAAGTTATGATATTATTTTTCATTTTTTAGAGGTAACAGGGAACCTTTAAAGTCAGGGAGATGTGAACTGAAGGATATGTTAGAAGAACGTGAGGAAGGGAGAACATGGAGACAAAAAGAAAGTCTGGGCAAGTAGCCCAATCCAGAATTTCTTATTTTAACTAGGTGTGTGGTGATAAAAATCACCTCTGCTCCAAATAAAAATCAATATTTTCATTCCTCTCAAAAGGCTTTAATCCAAAATCTCATCAGAAATTCCTTCGCATCAATATTCCAGTATGTTTTAAGACTGACTTTGAAGTTCAACTGATTTTTATAAGACAGTACTATTTCCTTAAAGAAAAACTGTTTTTAAAGTACACTATTCTACTGATAATTCTGCTTAAAGTGCCCATTTTCAGAAGGTCTCACACAATTCTAATTCTTCAGTTAAAAGTTAGTTTGGTTAATCACTAGAGAGATTAGAAAATCATCCATAAATACTATCATAGTGCTTAAAAATTAAGAGAATAAATAATATTCATTGCTGATGATGGTATTAAGAAAAAGAACTCTTGATATATATTTTGAGAGTTTAATTTGGCACAGCATTTCCAGGGGTAGCTGGTAAAACCTAACAAAATTTTAACTGCCCATACTTTTAGCAAAAGAAATAGTGCTTCTAGTAGTCTGGCTTTAGAAAAGCAACCATAGAGATATATGAGCGTAGATAAAGCGCAGGCATGTGCACACACACATAGATGGTCATATAACCACTGATACTCAGAAAAAAAAGGAAGTTAATTTACATAAACATTAAGAGAATTACATCAGGTTAAATAAGTGTTACAGAAAACTACTCAGTTACAGTCATAAATTCTGAAAATTTATGTTTTTGTAGAATAATATTCAAGGTAGATAATTTTAAGCACAAATTATTATTAAAAATGTATATAATAATTCAACTATTGATGGAAAAAATGTGTATTCATATGTTTCTTTGTATACAGAAAAAGTTCTGTTAACAGTGATGGAACTGGAGAATGGAAGTGAAGGGTAGGGTTTTCACGTTTTAAGGTACATGTGCCTATATCACTTAGGATTTTATAACAATGAGAAAACACACTTTTAAGTAAATTTTAAAAATTTAACTTTAAAATTTAACTTTTAAGTAGCTAAAATATAATATTTGCAGCCTATTAAATGCTTGTTAAAAATTTTAAATAACTTCTGAAAATAGCATCACTTTTGAAGATGCTGTGGAGGGGAAACTGGCTTCCATTCATTTTAATTACTTAGTTCTCAAAATTTAATAGAATTCCAGGCTTTTAAAATCATTCATAAAAGTTATCAATGCACATACTGACTTCTACTTTACAGAAACATTCCCGTTTTATTTATCTATCAATCTTTCCACTTGATGATGGAAGAAACACTATATTTGCATTTCTAAATTGTATGAAATAAATATATACCCTTAATATTAAAGTTTATCTAGCCTAAAGTATGTAATTATGCTATGTAATCATTCATTAGAACTTCCCTGATAGCTCAGTTTGTAAAGAATCCCCTCCTGCAATGCAGGAGACCCCGGTTCAATTCCGGTTAGATTCCTGGGTCTGGAAGATCCGCTGGAGAAGGGATAGGCTTCCCACTCCAGTATTTTGGCCTGGAGAATTCCTTGGACTGTATAATCCATGGGGTTGCAGAGTCGGACAGGACTGGAAAACTTTCACTTTCACTTTCAATCACTCATTACACTTTTCATAAGACCACCTTCACTCACTCTCTGATTTAATACTATTAAGTGCTTAGTTCCCATAAAATATCCTAACATAATTTATGGGAACGTTGAAGAGAAGTGTTGCTTAGTTGTGCCTGACTCTGCGACCCCATGGACCGCAGCCCACCAAGCTCCCCTGTCCATGGAATTTTCCAGGCAAGAATACTGGAGTGGGTAGCCATTTCCTTCTCCAGAGGATCTTCCCGATCCAGGAATCAAATCCATTTCTCTTGCACTTCAGGCAGATTCTTTACTGGCTGAGCTGAGGGAAACCCCTATGGGAATGTTAAATATGAACATTTACTTTACATTTAAGTGTAGCAATAATTTGTTCTCATAATTTCATTCAATAGATGCTATTTAAATCACTAATTTTACACTACACTGAAGATAGGTTTTTCCTACACCAACAATGCAATTAAAAATTAAGAAATTTATATAACTTTTTAAAAGTTACAAAATATCTTTAAACTCTTACACATTATTAAAAAAATAATTTCATCATGAAATTTAGTTAAGTAATTTATGCATTTATAGTTAGGTAATTTACATATTTCTCAGGTTTAATTTTCCAATTTTATGCAACTGGCTTTAATCTGAATCTCAACTAATTTTAAGAAATATGAGGGAGAAAGTAAAATATAAAATAGTTATAGTATAAATGAAATCATATTTTCATATATTTAATAGTACTAATGGTATACTTGTTATCTTTGCCGGCTGTTACATTACAGTGAAAGGAACAGCTTTACAAAGCCTGTTCAGATAGGAAATAATAAGGAGGAAACTATTTACTGCACAGTTTTCATATAATTTGATGGCAATTAGCAAGTCTTACAGCTGTTATTTTATTTAAATTACTTTTAAAGTCAAGCTTTATAAACTGTGAGAATATTTAAGCAAACATTGAGTTCAACAAAAGTATCCTTTCTATAAGTGTAAAAGTGAAAAATTCAATAGAATAAAAAATTATATAAAAGGTTTTCTCTTGCTAAATGATCAGCTATTGCTGGAGTAGTTTCTGCATTATTTTGACATCAATACGTTAAAACTGGAGATTTCATCTCTTACTGACTTAAGACTTTTGAACCCTTGGAATGCAAGGTTACAATCGGGCTCATCCAGAGAACATCTAGGATGAACCAAAAATTATTTGTCAACAAAAAGCTTGTAGATGAGACAAAACACATACCTATGAAACAATAAGAAAATATCTTAAAAATAGTGTCACTATGCATAGTACAACCAGAATAAAAGGATGGGCCACAAAAATACTCATAATACTTTCCCTGGTGTTTCTCAAATATTCAACTTTGGCCATCTTTCCTCAAAACTATAACAGACATGTAAGCACATCTCTTAGAATATGCATTCTTCAGCTTTATCAATGCTAGAGGCCCCACTCCTCCCCTAAAACTTATCACCCTGTAGTAACGGGAGAACTGAAAAAATTGAGAATAAAATAGGTAAAGCTCCAAAGGCACATATTGGCAGCTCAACAAACATTGTTTGCTATGATGATTTTTGTTTCTTTATGCTATCAGGGAGGGCTTCCCAGGTGGATTAGTGGTAAAGAATCCGCCTGCCAAGCAAGAGACGTCTGCCAAGCAGGAGACCTGGGTTTAATCCCTGGATCGCGAGGATCCCCTAGAGAGGAAATGGCAACCCATTCCAGTATTCTTGCCTGGGAAATCCTATGGACAGAGGAGCCTGGGTGACGACAGTCCATGGGGTTGCAAAGGTTTGGACACAGTTTAGCCATTAAACAGTAGCAGCAGCAGTAGCTATTGGGGTAACTTGCTTATTTGTTTAACAAATACTATTCTGCTCCTCCTATGTGCTAGGTAGGATGGTCGGTACAATGCTAGCTGAGGGGGAACAGAAGACGAATAAACGGATATAGTCCCTAAACAAACAGGAGCTGGTGTCCTTGTTTTAAAGATTCTCTCAGAGAAAATAATTCTATAATCTTTTCTTAGCAGAGTTTCCCAGGTCCACAATCACTTATTTCACCACCTTAAATTACATACCTTTATTCTCTATTTGCTCTCAACAAACACAGTACACACCCTTTAGATGCATTAAGCTTATGACATGTGCATAGATTTTGTTTGTTTTTTAAATATCTTTTTAGGTTTTATACAGAAAGGCAGAGTAATAATAATAATAATAATAAAATAACACGTCCTAGTTTAAGCCTAACCATTGAGAAAATTAGGATAAAAAGGAAACTGGTTCCATTTTATATTTAGGTTACATAAATCATATCAGAAACAATCTGCCCAGGTATGCTAGGAGTTAATGCCATAGCTTTGGGCTTAAGAACCATTACTATTAACTTTTCAAAAAGGTTTCACAAAACTAGCACTTCCAAAGTATTGAAATTGATCTTAATTCTTCTTAGTATTTGTGCAGCTACAGAACTTTTCATTTTTTTTCCACCAAATACTTCTGCTTCATCTGCAACCAATGAATTCATTAACTTCATTATTAATTCAAATGATTTTTTCATTTTTGTAAGCCCCAAGGTTGTCTCACTAAGATCAGCATTCTCTCCGTGTGCCATAAAATGTAATCAATCTCTATTATAGTCATGAAAATGGTATTTGGCACTTTGCTGAGAAAAAAAAAAAAATCAATATATCTTCCAAGGCTGAACAGGCATTTAATGCAACGAATTGAAAACTATTAGAGAAATTTAGCTTGCCAGGAGTTTAGGACAAGCTAATCGAAATCCAGAAAATTCACAGACGATTAGCCCAAGAAATACATAGATATGCCATAGAAATTAATATTTAGATATTAGAATAACCTGTCATCTCCAATCCTGACAAGAAAATGGATTTAGACAGGCGAATCTCCAAGGGGTTGCCATTTTAAAAAACAAAAGTGAAATCACAGACCAGGAAAATATTTCTTGAACATCGCTGATAAACAGGAAAAGTTTCTTTTTCTTTACCTATAAAATTACCAGGTAAAGAGATACTTCTAGAGTTGCAAAATTGTATGAAACCATAAAGACAAGAAGCCTATAGATATACTCTCATTGGAAATACACTGGCTCTGGGGCTTTTTAAAAAATTGAAGTATAGCATATATGTATAAAATAGATAACTGAGAACATACTGTATAATGCAGGGAACTCTATTTAATGTACTGTGGTGACCTGAACAGGAAGGAAGTTCAAGAGAGGGAATATATGTATAAGTAGGGGCTTTCTATGTGATGCTAGTGGTAAAGAACCTGCCTGCCAATGCAGGAGGCATAAGAGACGAGACGTGGGTTTGATCCCTGGGTCAGAGAGAGTCCCTGGAGGAGGGCATGGCATTCACTCCAGTATTCTTGCCTGGAGAATCTCATGGACAGGGGAGCCTGGCGGGTTACAGTCCATAAGGTTGCAAAGAGTCAGACAGGACTGAAACGACTTGACACACGTACAGGAACACACACATGCATATGTCTAGATGATTCATTTTGCTGTGTAGCAGAAAGTGTACAGAGGTTTCAGAGTGCCGGGTTTGAGTTCCTTGTGTCATTCAGCCAATATCCACTGCTGCTGCTGCTGCTAAGTCGCTTCAGTCGTGTCCGACTCTGTGCGACCCCATAGACGGCAGCCCACCAGACTCCCCCATCCCTGGGATTCTCCAGGCAAGAACACTGGAGTGAGTTGCCATTTCCTTCTCCAACCCATATCTACTAGCTATCTATTTTACATATGGTAATGTTTATGTTTCTATACTACTCTCCCAATTAATCCCACCCTCTCCTTCCCCCACTGTGTCCACAAGTCTGTCCACTGTGTCTGCTTCTCTATTGCTGTCCAGCTGTTCATTCACACCATCTTTCTAGGTTTCACATATATATACATGTTAATATACGATATTTGTTTTTCTGATTTACTTCACCCTGTAAAATAAGCTTTAGGTTCATCTACCTCAAAAATTCCCTGTCTTGAGCTGAAATCTCCTTTTTTAAAAGCTGTCACTCCTGCTTCTATTTCCATTTTTTTTTTAATTGGAGTAGATTTACAATGTTGGTTACTTTTTGCTGTACAGCAAAGTGAATTAGTTATACATATATTCACTCTTTTTTAGATTTTTTTTCCAGTTGGTCATTACAGAATCTCAAGTAGAGTTCCCTGCTATACAGCAGGTTCTTATTAGTTACCTATTTTATATATATCGTAGTGTGTACATATCAATTCCAATCTCCCATCTAGTCCCATATTCAGAACAATGTAAAGTCAATCTGTTGCCTATCCTTTGAATCAACCCCCTAAATACTTAAGGTCACCTGTCACTTCTTTTGACCTGGTTTTTCTCTGGACATTATCTAGTTTCTTCATCCATTTCTCTTAGCACATCATTTACCATACACATGGTTACAGAAAATTCATGGCATTGTCTTCTGAGATACTCCAGTTTATAAATGTGCTGTGCATAGTCACTCAGTCTTGTCTGACTCTTTGCTACCCCATGGACTGTACCTGCCAGGCACCTCTGTCCATGGGATTCTCCAGGCAAGAATACTGGAGTGGGTTGCCATGCCCTCCTCCAGGGGATCTTCCCAACCCAGGGATCGAACTCAGGCCTCCCACATTGCAGGCGATTCTTTACCTCTGAGCCATGGGGAAGCCCCCTTTTATAGGTTGCTCATCCCACTTTTAGTCCTGCTATAACTACTTATTACAATTACTTTCCAAAATGACACTCATCATTTTCTGCATGTGACAACTGAGGCAGCTTGCCCTGGCTGACACTATAAGAAAATTTCAGGGTGAGATTCAAATTCAGGTACCTCTGGGCCGAGTCCAGTACGTTTTTCACTATTTCATGCTCTCCTTCTTTAGAAAATTGAAAGAAAATGAAAGGGAAAAATGGCAATGGAGACCTAAAGAGAGACCTTCTAGAATAATTTGTATATTCCTGATAATGAGAAGTACGATTTGCCAAAAAGTTTATTATATGTTCTCAGTAGAAAACAACATGTATTAAGATAGCTTTCCTTCTCTGCTCTAGAGTTTCAGTTAGAGATCAAAATAATAAAAGAAATTTAAAATTTGACATTTATGTCAGAATTTGAATTTTCAGTCTTTATGACTAAAGAAGTTGACAGAGATAGAAAGCAGGGGAAAAAGTTTACAAGAGGAGAAACAAGATCCCAGTCATGGACTCCATGTGAATTAATTCCGTTTGTGCAATCACAAATCAACTACTAAATTCAATGTAAAAAAAAAAATGCACATAAAAAATTCAGCACATCTAGTTGTTTGGTGGGAATAAGTCAAAATAGGCTAGAGATAAATTGAATTTTTAAAAAAATGACCATTTTGGTGGGTGTCACATAAACATGCATGACAAAAGTTTTCATCATTACCAGGTTTTTGGTAACTCCCTAAGTGACAAAAGATCAAGGTGATTTTGACCAAATAATTCAAACAAGGCCAATTTAGTAAAAATATCCCCCTTAAATAGGTTAGGACTCTATTGAGACAAACTAGACAATCACTTGTTTGAATCATGGCATTATGACTGTACAATATACCAAGCCTTTCAACTATCTTGAAAATTCAATTTCTTAGAAAATGAAAGTACATGATGGCTTCATCTTCATTTCCAACAGATTTTGTGGATATTCAATTCATATTTATGACTTTTTCAATTACAAAATGAATAAGTGACTCATAGAAATCACCTATTAGATGGCAAAGATGAAAATCAAAGGTTTTATTTTCTCTCAGAGTTTAACTTGCCCCTCTCTGGTTTTCACGAATAAGATTTTCTAACGCTTCCATATTTTGTTGTCACCCTCAGAAAATACTTCTCATAGTTCAGCTGCAACTTTCATCAAAATTATGAAGTTGCTTCATTTCTGATGCCACCAAACAAATCAAATTAATTACACGTATGTCTTTGATTCTAACATGGCAGATCACTATGTCTTACTAGACAGTTAATCCAAGTCTTCTATAAATATGCTTCCTCCATCATAAGTTTCAGAGTGTAAATAAGCTCATGTCAGCTGAGCTAATCACAATATAGTTAATGTACGCAACAGAGCTCTGGTCACCCACTACATGTCAAACACTGTACTAGATTAAGGGGATTTGAAGAAATAAGGTTTAATCCCTTCCCTTCAGGCAGGTTCAGTCTAGTGGGTAAGACATAAATATGAACGTAAGCTTTCAACACAGTGGGGGTAAAAATAGCATTACAGAGAATTGTTTACGTTCACAGATGTCATCGGTACCCGGAAACATGACCATCACACAGTAGGCGCTCTAATAGATATCTGTTGATAGAGGAACGAGTGAATGAATCACACTGCACTAAGAACAAGGAGGAGAGGCACCTGCATCAAGCCTGGGCACTTAATTGTGCTGGGGATTGGAGTGATGGGTAAGGAAGAGTGTTTGATACAACCTGTATTTGCTTCTGGAATATTCTGCCCTCATTCAGTAAAGGGGGAGGCAGGAGAAAGGGAAAGGTACTGAGAGAAGGTAAAACCATCTTAATTGAATATCTACGAGGATTTTATTTTAAGATGATTTCTCCTAAATTGCGGACTCTCAGCCCGAACCTTGGAGAAAAGCAGTTATTTTTATGCTGATTACATTGTAGCCCTAAGATAGAAAGTGACATGTTTGGATTTAAGTGGTTGAGAGCAGAATCAGACCAGCAAGTATAGTATGTAGTCCACTTTGTCACACCCCAGAGAATGTATAAATGACAAAGCTTTTTCTATTTAAAGGCAGACTTCAACAAATTTCTGAGACAGGAAATTAAAGGTTTGACTTAAGACTGCCAACAGAAGAAGAAACTCTATTCCTACAATTCCTACAACTCTATTCCTATAAAAGCTGTATTCCTATAACGGAATTATTCTAAATAAACTTATAATTATCCCTTCTTAAAGGTTTATCTTTATTATCCCTTACTAACCAGAATGCAAGTATGAATTCAGGCAATTACAAAGATAGCTATGGAGACAAAGTAATGACAGTCTCCTGGTTAAAATCCTATTCAAATGATGAACTTTCTGAGAACCCATTTTACTACAAAAACTCAAGAAAACTAAGCCAATGAGTGTAGGTTTCCTCCACTTATGCTGCCTTACACAATGATGAATCTAGAAGGGAAGGCAAGCTGATTCTTGTCTAAATATTTGTCTTCTTTAAGAGCTGACTTAGAATAAATTAAGTTTTTCTGCCTAAAAGTGCCAAGATAGAAGCAAAATAGAAACAATGTTACAATCTTGATTATTTAGTCTCTCCGTCCCTACATAATTACATGACCACTTTCAGACTTCAATATTTTGCCTTACTGTCCTTCTCATACCCCTAGATCAATTTCTAACTTAGGATAATTTAACTAATAGCTCTACTCTATTCCTGCTCCAATGCTATTCAATGATACTCAAGAAACTTACACTACTGGGCAGGTTGATGACACTGCAAAGGGATAACTCTAAAGCTCCTTTGCTTACACTTATCCATCTCTCTGTCCTAGTCCTCCAGGCAGGCTGTGATGTATCTTTACTACTCTTCCTCTCTTGTCAGCTGTCAGCTGACTACCTTGCTTCCTACCTTCTAAAGAATGAAAGACCCAAAGAGGTAGAAACCTCTTCCTTTTGCCATCTGACAGTTGTATTAAGCTTCTTCCTTCCTCTCTGGGAGGAGAGAGGTTCTTTTCCAGGTGGACTGTATCCTTGTCCATCTCCATCAGGAGTTGCTCCATCAGGTAATCTGCTTCTGTTCTGTTTCTCTTTCATTACAAACATCACTCCCAACAAAATGTTCTCAAATCACTTACTTTTTCAAGAGCCTTCCTTTGATCCCACAAGTACTGGTAGCTACCATTCTTTTTCCCTCCTTTCTTTCAATACCAAATGTGTAGAAAATGTAGGTGGCCTGCCTTTACTGACTCACTTTCTCAAGTTATATTTATTATTCCACCCCTTATAATATGACTTACATTCCTGCTAATTCAAACTTCTGAGATGATCATAAACTTCATTATTCCTAATCAAAGGCTGATGCTTAATCTCCATACTGATCGGCAGCTTAGTGGAATCTGGCATCAATAAGATCCCCTTCTGCTCAAAATCCATTCTTCCCCTAAGTCTTCACTGGATTCATTCGGTCTCCCTTGACAGACCTTTCCATTCTGTCATTATTGTTGTTTACTTGATAAGTTCTGTCTGACTCTTTTGCGACTCCATGGTTTGTAGCCCGCCAGGCTCCTCTGTCCATGGGATTTCCAACAAGCATACTGGGGTGGGTCACCATTTCTTTCTCCAGGGGGTTTTTCTGATCCAGGGATCGAATCAGCATCTCCTGCATTGACATGCAAGTTCCTTACCACTGAGCCCCCAGGAAAGACTTCCATTCTGCTCATCTTTTAAATGTGAGCTGGTTTACCAAGTTTCTAGCTGTGGGACTCTTCCATACTTTCATCCCTTCCCTTCGACTGGGGGTTTCGGGGAGAGGTTCTCAACTTCTAAATAAACACTCTGTCCTCTGATAGAGTTGCCTACCTCAAAAGGCACAAATAATAATGAATAGTCACAACTCTTTTGAGTTCTGCACTCACAATGCTAATTTCTGGAGACCTCTACTAGGACTCCTTTCAAGTATTTCAAATTTAATATTTATTTCCCTCCCTATCCCCAGTACATTTTCATATATCTAGTATTAACCATAATGGCATTATCCATCCAATCTTCTAAACCTGAACATTCAGTGCCACCCTTAAAGTTTCCTCTCTCTGTCTCACCACATTCAATAGCTCACTAACATTGATTAATACTTACTCAGAAATGTTTATTGTATCTAATCTTTTTTTCTTCATTTTATCATTATGCTTAAAATCAAGTTTTTTTAAATTATTGGGGGAGGCTAGAAAATTATTGGAGAAGGAAATGGCAACCCACTCCAGTGTTCTTGCTTGGGATATCTCATGGTCAGAGGAGCCTGGCAGGCTCCATGGGCTGCAAGAGTTGGCTATGACTTAGCAACTAAACCAGCACCAGAAGCTTATAAAATCTTCCTTAATGTTCCCTCTTGTTTTTCCTTTTAGCCAGTAAATATATTTTTTCCACGGTGACAGAGTAAGCCATCTTAGAAAAAATAACAACGAAGCATTTCAAACCAAAAGACAGTTTAAAAAACAAAAATATAATCATATACCTTGGCTGACTATTTTCTACAAGATTAGAAATTTTAGATTCCTTTCCTTTGCATTCAAAGCTCACTGCCATCTGGCCTCATCACGTCTTTCTAATTCATTACCTCTCTTCCATCACATCCACATACACTCCAAGTTTCACCATATTGAAATTCCCCCCATAACTGTGAGGTTCCTTTGCAGGTATTACTTTTTTCCTCTGCCTAGAATGCTTTTCTCACTATGTCTTCATTCTGTATCTTTCAGTAAACAGCCTGAATTTCATCTTTCTGGGTAAAACCTTTTTCAGTCACCCATAGAGTTATTGAAACCAATAAACCTTCTCTAACTTCTTGTGTGGCAATGTATCCATTTTCCGGTCATTCTGATTTGACAATGAAGTCTTTTAGGACAGAGAATTTATCTCACTCATCTCTGAATCTTCAGAGCTTTAGCAGAGTGACTTGGTTACAGAAAGAAGTCAGTAAATATCAAATTAATACATTTTTGATGCATACATATTTTACATTAATTACTGAAAATTAATGATGGGAATTCAGTAAGATAAAGAAATTCACCATTATTTTCATTTCAATAGGTCTACCAGGTTAAACACAAACATTACTTTTACAAATTAAGTAAATATGTCATAAAGACAGTAGATTTTTAAGTCATTTATAAACTATATTTATGGGGCATATTTGTACAATTAAGATTGCTTGATAACAAATGCATTACTGTCAACTATAACATAAAATATTATATAGTCATATATTTTTCATAATTTATATATATTGAGAATATAACTTACCATTAAATGTATTTACAATAGCTATCAGTTCAGTTCAGTCACTCAGTCGTGTCTGACCCTTTGCAACCCCTTTGCAACCCCATGAATCTCAGCATGCCAGGCCTCCCTGTCCATCACCAACTTCTGGAGCTCACCCAGACTTATGTGCATCGAGTCGGTGATGCCATCCAGCCATCTCATCCTCTGTCATCCCCTTCTCCTCCTGCCCCCAGTCCCTCCCAGCTATAATGGCCTCTTTTATTCAAATATATTTTTAATATTAGAATGACTTCATACATACAAAAGTCAATAAATGTTTTAAATGGTTCATACCTTCATATATAAAATTTGTTGTGTATTTATCCTCTTTGACAATGCATAAGAAAATAAACTGCTTTTCAGATACCCAGATCTGACCATACTTTCTTTCTGTCCTATCAGAAAATTTACAAATCAAACTTTTAACTTTTTTTTTCACAATTAAATCAATATAAGTAGAATATTTCTTAAATTCATTTAAAAAACTGTCATGGCAGTGATCTCAAAGTTTAAGCCCAATTCTGAAATTTTTCTTTGTATTATATTGAAATCTCTGGAAGAATAAAAACAAGTAATTTTAGTAAAACAGAAGCCACCTGTGTATTACCCACCCATTATTAATATGCAACAGCAACTGTGTACATTTTGTTAGTTGGTGGGTCAAAAAAATAAGAGTTAGTAATACATGGCATTGCTACCATATATTGTTATGATTTTCATGAAAGGAAGCATCTGTAGTCACAGTAAAAAGCCTTAAACAGTCACTACTGCAGAAGACAAGTGTTGAGAATCTCAGTTTCCACTGTGAACCTTTTCAGTCTTTGTTGTCATATCCAAGCATTTGCTGTATTACAGTAGAAGAAATCTAAACACTATCCTATGTAGCTGTCAACTTTTCTTTAAACTTTTGACAAAGCCTGAATTCTTGGCAAGCAGTCATTCATTTGAGGAGATTTGCATTCTCACTCATTATGCATTCTTAAGTCAGAACTGTTTCTACCCTAACTTTGCATTCTTAAGTCAGAACTGTTTCTAACCTAACCTGTGATTCTATAAGCATAATAATAAGAATTAAGTATTAATATTTTCCTAATCACTTTGTATCTTAAGGAAAACCATTACCTTGATTGATTTTGCTTTAGACACCTATAATTTGCACAAACCTGACAACCAGATTTCGCGTATTTGAAAGAGTAAATTTCAGACAGACAATGAGAACCTAATATTTTTCAATTAAAATCTTTCACAAGCCATCAACAGCAAAGTGAAATAACAGTGAACATACATGAAGATCAGAATGAGAGGCTCTCCCAACAGAGGTGGCCAAGGTTTCCAAGAAGGTAATCCTGCTTATATTACTTCCTTTACCGTTTCCTTCTCTAATCTTAGTGTCAGTCTGAGGGTCATTTGCCATGTTTCCAAAGGACAGAAGTCAGTATAGCAGTAAGTGAAAGCAAAGCTCTCACTTTCCCTACCTTCATATCCCAGATAGAAAACAAACTGAAGTCTGAAACCATATGTATTAGGGCATCCAAAATATGTGTGTGTGCATGCATGTTCAATTGTGCCTGACTCTGTGCAACCCGATGGACTGTAGCCCGCCAGGCTCCTCTGTCCGTGGGTTCTCTAGGCAAGAATACTGGAATGGGTTGCCATTTCCTCCTCCAGGGGATCTTCCCGACCCAAGAATATAACCCAAGGCTCTTGGGTCTCTCGCATTGGCAGGCAGGTTCTTTACCACTAGTGCTACCTGGGAAGCCACCTCGAAGATATGGTGAAAATAAATATAAGAATAAATAAAACTGACCACTTTTGACAAATGTAATTCTGTCTAGGAACTTTTCCTTCATATTTCTAAAATGACACACAATAATACTTTTGAGTCCTTCTATGGGAATACAAAACCCAAAGATAAAAGCTGGGGTTTTATGGTATTACATCCATTACACATGAAAGTTATTGTGCTAATAATACTTTTAGGACAACATTTTAACATTATAATGATAATGCTAATGTAAAGTATGAAGTATATCTTAGGAAATCCAGCCATTTAAATTTGGACTAAACCCAGTAATTTGAATGAGTGTGTGTGTACATTCTTAATCAGATATTGACATCTATTTCCATTGGGCTTGAGACAATATAGTTTAGTAAGACAGGGCCATACTAATAAATGGTTAACAAAACCCAGATTTCTTGTTCAGCTTAAGAAAATTTCTGGAAGTTCATTAAAAATAACTATAAGCTCTGCAATTGCGTATTGTGGTTCTAAAGAACTCTGAGAGCTGACAGTTAATAAAATGGGTTCAGAAGGTTCAATGTACATGAAGAAGACAGAGCTGGCTCTTAGTAAGGTGTAGAGAGCAAAGAGTAGAACAGAAAGAAGGGATCAGGTGGTATGAGTGAAAAGGAACACAAAGCAAGAGAAAGAGAAAGAAGGTTTTGAGTTTGATGTCTGTGATGGGAAATGCTTAAAAGATCTTGAGCAAGGGAGTGACATATTCAACATAAAAGTGAGCAAATATGACTCTTAAGGCTGCAGTGGGTTTTACAGACATGAAAAAAATTAAAGGGTAAGCAAAATTTCTAGGAATCTAGTGACAAGGAACAGAAAGACTGCCGTTTACATCATGAGATATTCTGGTCTAGTATTCTACACTTGTGGTCTTTGCTGGTAGTTCAGATGGTAAAGAATCTGCCTGCAATGAGGAAATCTGGGTTCAATGCCCTAGAGAAGGGAATGGCATCCCACTCCAATATTCTTTCCTGGAGAATTCGGAGAAGGCTGGTGGCCTACAATCCATGGGGTCACAGAGAGTCAGACACAAATGAGTGACTGACACACACACACACACACGTGTGTGCACACACATGCACATTCTGCCCTGTGCACCAAAGAATGGAGATAATTTATATACCATTGACACTAATTTCAAATGATTAGAGATATATTTACTCTCCATTATTCATTTAAGCCTGATGTCACAATCCATAGGTCAGAATTCACAGCTCTCGTGTGTGTGTGTGTGTGTTTATTATGTGTGTGTGTTTTAGAGGGAGAGGGTTGTTACACAAAGGATCATTGTTGAATATTTGAACTAGTCACCAACTAGTTTCACAGAAACATCTGAATTTCCAAATTTATAACCAGTAGATCTTTAAAAGTTAAAATCATAAGACCTAGCATTGCCATATTTTTATATAACAATGCATTGTCTTGGTTTTCAGACAGGCCATGCCTTTTCCATTTTGCCACAGTCCCCACTATTTATATCATTGCCATGAGTTCCCTTCACTATTAACGTGAAGGGCTGGCTCATTGGAATTCATAAATCTTAGATTTAGATCTTACAAAATGGATTTATGTTTTGGAACAATTTTTCCCAAGTAGTTTCCTTTTCCATGTAAAGTACTAATCAACAAGCTTCATCATCAAATATCTTCACTGCTTATGAAGAATTTTCATATATTAATATGATCCACACAGTCATCCCATAAGCTAGGCAAGGTCCATATCATTTCCACCATTTTACAGATGAAAGACAAGAAGTTGGGCTTCCCTGGTGGCTCAGTTGGTAAAGAAATCGTCTGCAATTCAGGAGACCTGGGTTGGGAATTCCTTGGAGAAGGGCATGGCAACCCACTCCAGTATTCTTGCTTGGAGAATCTGTTATGAGACACAGACATCCCTAAGCTGACTTTTGGTAAGCATGCAAGTTGACATTAGGTCTTAGATCTTTCATCTTCTGGTAATTGGTCTTCCTGCTCATCAAAGCTACCTGATCTATATTCTAATGCTTATATTCTGAAATTTATAGAATCTACTCTCTTAGGAAATCCATTCCTATCTCTCATATTTGCTCAACATTTTCCCCCACTCCATCCTATTCTTAGACTCCATATTTCACCCAATCTAGCCTCTAGCTTCAATTGATATTTCAACTTCAAAATAAAACCTTACTTCCTGAGGAAACTTTCTCCTTAGTTGTACCCATTGTACCCTCTACTGAGCCTGTTGTCACATGCTTCACACTGGATGAGTGTCTGTCTCCCTGTCTGGATCTTAAGTGCTACAGGATAAGAAGCACTCTTTCTCATTCAACGCTGTGTCTCCAATCCCTAGAAGAACTGTGTCTGGCACATGTAAAAGTCTGGTGCCAAGTTTCTGGTTTTGTGTTTAAAAATAGTGTTTTAATTATATCAGTCTAACTTAATAAGTGAACAGCGACTGACATTTATCGAGCATTTTCTATCAGCTTCTTCAGATGTTCAGATGTCTTTATTGATGTCAGAACGGCAGGATTCTGGATGGGAACAAAGTGTGTGTCTGTTCAAAAATACAATCCTGGGATTCACTCTCACCACTTTCTCGACTTGTAAAGGATGTGCTACCTTCACGCTTTATTTGCCATATACCATAGTTATGGCATCTCTTATCAATGACACTTAAATTCTTTGTGACCTCACCCAATGTCTAGTTTGTAGCCAAGAATTGAGACAGCAATTTAGCTCACTTGGGAAATTTTCCTGTTGTTTAATATAATCTTTTTTCTTTGTTGGCTTTGTCTAAACTGTCAGTTAGCAATAAATGATGACAATCTTTATTCTTAAAAAGTGCTTATTTACTTTTTTAAAAGTACCACACTTTTTTTTCCTGGAATCCTCAAAAAACAAAACAAAACAAGGCAGGGGGAAGGATGTTTTAAAACATTCTCTAATCTCCTTCTGGTTTTACTCCTTTTCTTTATTTTTTTTAAACAAAAGCCTCTTTGTCAAGGTTCCTATAGCTAAAACTCATTAACTAGAAGCTCTCTAAAAAATAAAATGCTATTCTAGGTATATCTTATCTTATAGATCTTTGAGGCAAGGCTAAAGTCCTACTTAACAGTTAGGAACTCATTAATTACTAATGAGTTTTATTGTAGGGGAAGAAGGAAATAAAAATCATCAGCAGATGGTAAGTTTTTGAAACTAGAAGAAAGCTGCTGGCAATCAATATGGCAAAGATAGTCAGTAGGGAGATATTGAGATCATAAATAAAATTTTGCTTTAAACCACTCCTAACTTTTAGCTATTGTCCAGACACAAGCAATATGATGTATGAAGTAGAGAAATACAAAATATCCCATAAAAACTGTAGTTCCACTGGGAGACTTATTAGTGAGTCCTAAGAAAACACACCATGAATGAAAACCCAAGGAAATTGACACTGTGCAAAAATATTGATATGTCTTTAGGAGTGTAGTGTTAGTCACTCAGTCATGTCCAACTCTTTGCAGCCCCATGGACTGTAGCCCTCTGGGCAAGGGTCCTGGAATGGGCAGCCATCTCCTTCTTCAGGGGATCTTTCCAACTCAGGGATAGAACCTGGGTCTTCTGCATTGCAGGCAGATTCTTTACTTTTTGAACCACCAGAGAAGCCCATATGTTTACCATTACTAAATTTGAAATGCTTCTTGATTTTTCTATATCTAGGCTGCATGGCACTCATTTTGTGAAGCACTTTCTGACTCTATACCCCAAGTGAGTCACTTTCCCTTCATTCACAAGTCAGTCCATCCCTGTTTATTGTAGCAGATGCCACAAAACTCTAAATCCATCTCTGCATCCCTCTGCCTCCCCAATCAGGCTGAAAACTCTTGGAAGGTGGAATCAAGTCCTCATAATTGTGTCTCCTATATGACCCGCCACATAGTATATACTCCATAAATGAATGATTACTGTGTGAGTGCAGCAAATCTGAATAACAAACTAGATATGGAGATAGGGCATTGCTTAAGGACAAGAATGGAGCTTCATTAGAATTTCAGGGTACTAAGATAACCAATGTCATGGTCAGCAAAGGGCTCCATTATAAGGAGAAATAAAGACGCTCTGTATTTTCTGACGTTATTTTTACCTCCACTGGCTGCACAGAATCTGTGACACAACATAATACAGTGATCGATACAAACAGATCCTCAAATCTAGCACCTCTTCCGAGAAGCCAAAACTCAATTAAGATTAACCATGACCGACACTGTGCGTGCTCAGTCTAGTCCTGTCTGACCCTTTGAAACCCTGTGGATTGTAGGCCAGCAGGCTCCTCTGTCCATGGGATTCTCCAGGCAAGAACGGGAGAGGATGGCCATGCCCTCCTCCAGGGGAGCTTCCTGAACCAGGGATCGAACCCAATCTCCTGTGTCTCCTACATTGCAGACAGATTCTTTACCACTGAGTCACAGGGAAGCTCCATAACCAACACTCATACCATGTAAACGCAGCATGAACAGCCGTCATATGCTTGGAAAGGTGGGCTAGGAATCAGGCAAAAACTAAGCATTTTCTTGAAATCCGGGATACAATTCTGCTAATTAACATCAAAAACAGTGACTCTGACATCTTCTGTTTATTAAGCCTTCCCCCCTCATCCATTTCCTGCAGACGCTTCTCCAGATGGATGTGGAGGCAGGCACCTGCTGCAGACCCCGTCCTCCCCTGGGAAACATGTGTTCGCTGTTTTCACGGCCATTCTATTTTAAGACGTGCTTTTAGGAATGCCAAAAAAGGGACCATGGTGAAGCTAACTTGCTCTGCCCAGCAAGAAGCAGGTGACAAGCATTTCTCTCGTCACAGTGGAAACTAACCAGAAACGTTTGCTTTGCTGGTTTTGTTATCATACTTCTTTTCATTTCTTTCACCTACTTGGAGACAGTGGGAGAGAATATTAATGAATCGATACAACAATGAACATGTCCTCTTGAGAGAAACTGATATACTCTTAATACGGGGCTATCTCTATTATATCAAATAAGCTAATTTACAGTGGTCTACATTTCTCAGTTATGGAGGGTACAAGAGGATAGGCCTTCATGTAATAGCCACATTCCATACAAAATTAATTTCATTCCTGTGGGTATGTTGTTATGACATTCTATTTAACTTCAGTTAGATTTAAAACACACACACACACACACACACACACACACACACACACACACACAAAACAAGGGCCCTGACTTTTAACTGTGTTTTAGTATATTTCCAACCTGGGTATTATTAAATTAAATCTATGGCTATAAGACTTCTGTTGTTGAGTGAGGAAACTGTCTTATCTTCATATTTCAAAGGCCTAAGACAGTGCTCCTGAAAGCTCTGTCTGCCTGCATGGAGCAGGCAGTTTTGTTACTGTTCCACAACGAGATAAGCCAGAAACTGCAAGCAAGGATTTGGAAGCGCCTGTAGCCATGTGAGAGAAGGCAATGGCACCCCACTTCAGTACTCTTGCCTGGAAAATCCCACGGACGGAGGAGCCTGTTGGGCTGCAGTCCATGGGGTCGCACAGAGTCGGACACGACTGAGCGACTTCACTTTCACTTTTCACTTTCATGCATTGGAGAAGGAAATGGCAACCCACTCCAGTGTTCTTGCCTGGAGAATCCCAGGGACGGGGGAGCCTGGTGGGCTGCCGTCTATGGGGTCGCACAGAGTCGGACACGACTGAAGCGACTTAGCAGCAGCAGTAGCAGTAGCCATGTGAGAGTAATTTAATGTTCGCTGAATCTTATAACAAAGAAGTATTTGTGTTTTATATGCTTTTTTTAAACTTTATCTTTCCAGTCATTCAATTTTATCCTATTTTATGAAAGTATTAATCTGCATCAGATTGTAAATTAAGAGGGAAATGCAACTCAGAATGGCAGTGGTGCCTGGTGTGCAGGGTCAGGCAGACCTGCAGGAGATTCTAGTGCTTCCACCCAGAGCCACGGGGACAAGTTGTGTCAACCCCCTGTGTCTCAACAGTCTTCTCTGCAAAATGCACATAATGCTGTTTATATCCCAGGATCTGTGGGAAAAAAACCAAAGACACTGGCTTTGGTGTCTGCCTCCAGTTTCCTCGAGTGTAAAATGAATATAATAATACCACACCACAAAGCCTCTACAAGGATTAGCAACTGGGTAATGTCTGTAACTCAGCACCTACTTGGCATCCACTAAAACCCCAAGGTTAGCAGTTATTATTATTGAAAGTTTTTTTTTCTTAAAGCATAGGAGGTAGTTGATACATACTAGCTATCATCTCTTCTCATTTGTGTAGAGGATCTTCTTATGGTTCATGGGCTCAGTCCAAACTTCCGAGTGAGCTAGGAGCATTTCAGACTGACCGTGCTGCACACAGATGCTCAAAAGAATGATCTGGGGCCTTCGAGAAAACAGTTTGCAGATCTAGCCCATCCAGACAGGCCCCTTCTGTACTCCAGTAGGCGTTTCTCCTCTTGCAGTTTCATCTAAGAATTTCTGTTTGTGCTGTCTCTGCATTATATGGCATGATGCCGGCCAAAGGTAACGGACAGAGGTATCATAAGAATACACAGAAGAGCTAGTTTAGGTAATAAGGGAAAAATGTCAAAGGAAGAGAATCCTGTCTCCTCTTTCACAAATTACTAAACATAATGCATCTTGTCATGTCCTTCCAGAAAAATGTTGCTTGAGAAGGCAGCCACAATGGTTGAAAAGAAGGCCAAAAAAACTTCTACCCCACTTTTGAGTTTACAACACACTTTCAGCTGAGGCTTACAACACAAAGCAGTGCCCCCTCCATTGACCAACTGAAGCTGAGAAATGATTTTCCAGCCATAAGTTCCTTGTGTAGGCATACATGAAACATGAACCCAGTCCTTCAAATCCTCAAACCTATGCACAGAAAATACAGGTAAAGTAGAGGTACATTAAAAAAGAAGAATATTTCAAGAGCATGTCTCAGAATAGTAGTTTGATGTGTGAAAAACTTTAAATTATGAACACAAGCTTTAGTGAAGGAAATACAGTGAATAACCAAGAATGAATACGTGAGTGGATGTATATCTAAAAACAAAGAAGAGTATTAGGAAAAAAGTATTAATCAAAGGATTAATGCTTGTGGTCTAAGGCATCACTAAATGCAAAACCCATACACACAAATGGAAAAAGAAAAAAGACAGAAAAGCAGACAGACATTCCTAGATGGCCCCAGGGCTTAGAGAGAGGCAGCCTTTGAGGATGTCAGACAAGCTCCAGGAGAGCCCATGCAGGGACCTCGGGCAGCAGAAGGAACCTTACTCCTTAGCCCAGTTAACTGTTCCCACTCTGGAGAGACTTCCAAAAGGCAAAGGAGAGATCACACTGTCAAACAAACTTCTCCAGCTGCTTCCAGGTGCCTGGAATCTCATCAGCTCTGCATCTGATCTTTGATAAGAACTCAGTGACCCTGCCAAACACAACGACTCAAATGTTCTCAGTCATCTAGACCTTTGTGGGGATAACTTTCAGGTCCTTACTTGAAAGGAGGTTTTACCAGTAAAGGCAAGAAGAGAGGCAAACACAAGGCATTCAAAGGGAGTCAGGAGAGAATGCAGCTACTCGATAAAAGCTGGCAATGCTGAAGGGAGATATTGACTTTTCACAACTTTGCTTAAGATTAGCCATTATTCTTTGAATAAGGCGCTGCTTAGAAAACTGTGTATACAGGGTATGCATGTATCTGCACTGATATGCAATAAAAATTAGTAATACTTTAATCATTGATTGTATTTATTGACCTCTTACTATCTACCAAGCACTTTGTTTTACACTCATTATTCTGTTTAATCTTTACAGCAACCAAATGGGGGTGGGTATGACTGCTGTCCTCATTTTATAGTTGAAGAAGTAAGCTTAGAAACTGTTTTTACAGCTGCTGCTGCTGCTAAGTCACTTCAGTCGTGTCCGACTCTGTGCGACCCCATAGACGGTAGCCCACCAGGCTCCCCCGTCCCTGGGATTCTCCAAGCAAGAACACTGGAGTGGGTTGCCATTTCCTTCTCCAGTGCATGAAAGTGAAAAGTGAAAGTGAAGTTGCTCAGTCATGTCCGACTCTGTGCAACCCCATGGACTGCAGTCCACCAAGCTCCTCCGTCTGTGGGATTTTCCAGGCAAGAGTACTGGAGTGGGATGCCATTGCCTTCTCCGGTTTTTACAGCTAGTAAGTGGTAAAACAAGAATTCAAACCAGTCAATCTAATTTCAGTTTAACGACTACCTTTGTGCACCAAATTTAAGCTGTACTGTTTTCATCATGATACACACACATATCAATATTCTAGACCCAGTCCCAGGCGGCACTGGTGATAAAGAACCCACCTGCAAATGCAAGAGATGTAAGAGACGTGGATTCAATCCCTGGGTCCAGAAAATCCCCTGGAGGAGGATGTGGCAACCCACTCCAGTATTCTTGCCTGGAGAATCCTATGGACAGAGGAGCCTGGTGAGCTACAGTCCATGGGGTCGCAAAGAGTTGGACATGACTGAAGTGACTTAGCACTCAGTAGCAAAGAAGCCAGAGCCTTTCACCTATTGTGCTCTTAATCTCCTGGTTTAATATACATCAAGTATACAAAAATTGGATTAAGAAGGGAAAGCAGCAGCAGTTCACATTCAGAAAAGACAGGAAACAAGGAGAGAAAGAGTGAAAGTGGAAGGACATAAAACTTTAAGTGTGGAATATCCATCAAAGTAGAAATGGGAAAAAAAAAAAAAGAACTTTCTGTAGCTCTGAAAAACAGACAATAAAAATGTAACCTTCTAAAGGAATTGGTTTAAGTTCAACAAAATCCTACAGATTTGATGGGGCTTTTTACTAAATTCTGACAATGTTCATCTAAAACCCCTAAGTAGAAAATGTACACAGTGTGGGTAATTATAGTGATTTACAATTTACCTATCTATTGCCAATTCATCTGGCTCACAAACTTGTATATCTCTGCTCTCTGCGTTTCAGACTTGAATAGGAATATCCAGAATATGTGACAGTGTTGGGAGAGGGGTAAGATAGTGCTTGGCACATAGGAGAAGCTCAATAAATATGAAGCCCAAGGAAAGTAAATTAAAAGTTTTTCAAATAATAAAGCAATCACAACACATAAAGAATAAAATATTTAAATATATAAGTGAATGTCTAACCTAAAACTTCAAATTAAAAATGGACTTGCTCTGGCACCTGTTTGGGGCAGCACCCCACTTCCCAGGCTCTAGGGAGTCCTTGTTCTCTCCTTTCCACCATTTTTATTACTTGGCTGAAAAATCTGGACAAGTATATACATATGAATATGCGTGTGCATGCATGCAAGCTGGTCATGGATCACTGACCTTCATATTTAAATGTGAATTGGCTTAAAGGATCTGTTGTCTTTATGTTATGTTAGAAAGAAATGGTGCATCCTTCCTCTCAGCTCATTAACAGGGAGCACTGTACCGTGGCCCCTAAGAACCACAGTAGCTGAAAGATAACCATTTCTTTCCCTCTCTCCTCATCATGACAATTATGTATTCATACTTCATGCAATTATTTGATCTAAAAACAAAATAAAGACACAATACTCCAGCATGTTGCATTTAACAAACTAGAAAAAGAAACACACACATACAAAAAGATAGAAATGCAAAAAAAAAAAAAAATCATTCTTATCCCCCACCCTTCTATCCCTTGCCTTAGAAGGGATGGCTATCAACCATGACTATACTGGGAAAGGGTTTTGAAAACCTGAGAGCACTAGCTAACCAAATGCGAGATATCATGCTGTTAGACCACTGGGAGGTCACTTCACCCACTAAAGCACAGCCATCGCAAGTGTCCCAAAGACTCTGGCTATTCTCAAGACAATGTCGATTTAGTTAAGCAAAGAAGTACATAAGTCTGAAATATTTTGAACTTATTGATCTTAAACTTTTCTTTAGAAAATAAACGAGTATCAGAGATTCTTCAAGTACCCCAAAGGATGTTTATAAATAAAAAATCTTTGTCAGCTTAAGGTCAAATTGGCTAAAGAACCCATCTAATGACTAAAATGGAGGGGCCTCATACTCCTGAAAAAATTCCAGATATAGTTATGGCATGGATATCCATAAGCCTCTAATCATTCATATATATGTGCACATGTGTATGTATATGTATAAATGAAAAAAATTGTGTGAAATCATATATTTATCAATTGAATTTTTGATAACATTTTAAAGGAGAGTTATTTTTCCATGGCACTCTCTGTTAACTTTTGATTGAGTCTGATAAGAAATAGCCAGGATGGTCATAGAACATAAAACAAACTAAATTTATACCTCACTGTAAGAAGGTACAAGTACAGCCTCTAACTCCAGTGAAAGAAGAGGTTTTGTAAAATGTGTTTAATATATGACATGTGGGCACCATCTGAGGAATATTTTGATTTATTCATAAAGCCTGCTACAGCTGTATCTCAATAATCAGATGTATCTCAGAGCACTAGTCTTCCCACCTTAAATGTATATTACATTTATCCCTCCGAGATGACTCTTACATCGTACCCTTAAGCCTCCTTAAAAATATATTCAGTACAAATGCAAAATGATATTATTCATCCCAATTTCGCCACTCACAAGGAAATCACCTTTGAGGGGACAATTCCACAGCCCACTGCTGCTCAGGGAGAAGACTAACACCTTTCCTCATGTCTTCTGCTCCCTAAATTCTCCTCTGTAAGGATATCAGAAAAAGGCATCCAACGTGGCAGAGTGACAGGTCAAAGGGTCAGGGATCAATACAGTGATATGTGTTAGGGTATTTGCTTGATTAAATGATCTTCATAAAATATTTAAAGAGGTTTATACCTACCACTTAGGAAAGAGGAGTCAAATTAACAGAACACAGAGAAATCAATTCTCAATTTCTTATTTCAATAGAAGCAAACAATAATACGTGAAATATACAACTTGAGAACCCTCACAAAAAACCTATATTTAATGGTAATTTTCACCCCGCACATTTAGTTTCTGCTAACCCAAGAGCTATTAAAACTACTTGAGATTCTTCCATGACATCTGATTTAGTCAGTGGTAGGAAGTAGCCCAGTAACATGCTGAGTAGAAGGAGATACCCATTTGGATTGACAAAATCCACCAGAGTTAATCATCAAAAGTGAAATTTCTGTATCCTATAATCAAGAGTCGCTGGGCATTTGATTAAATACCCCAGGCATTTGGTCCCCAACCTACTTTTGTTTCTCCCCCCAACTGGCAAACAAGAGAAATGAGACCAAGAGCCTGAAGAAACAAAGCATGTACTTTAATACAGAAATGCTTTTACCTGCCATGCCTGCTGTGAACGGAATGGGCTGGGCTTTCAACACGTTAGTCAGCTTAACTCTCAGTTGGTGGCACTGGGAAAATGTAGCCACGCAGTCTTACTGCTCTGTTTCTGTTCTTTAACGGCCAACTAGAATATAACAGTGGAGTCAAAGGGAAACAAAAGAGAGATGGATCCAGAAAGAACCCGAAGGATGAGAACAAAGCAAGCAAAGAAAATGGTAATGAGTCAAAGACTGCTCGCCAAAGCTGGCCTCCCAGACTATTTTCACACTGAAGATAATTATGCTTCCATTAATTGCCACTTTCCCCCTCAAAAACTCATGTTTTACAAACTACAAATTATCTAGTGGAAATTCTTCTTTGCAACATGTTAGGAAAAGTCATAGGGTGTACTTAATCCAAAGAGAAAATGGCTGCTATCACATTGCTCAGACATCGATAAGATACATTGTACATATTGTGGGAGAATTTTATATAAACATAAAGCATAGTGATGTTAAAAACACTAAGCTTTCGGGGCTACAAAAAAGAGCCAATGAGATCTTTTTTTGACGTAGGACAGTATCTGTACCAAATAGAGACGACTAGATATTCGAGAATCTTCACACCGTATCTACGGGCACCTGGAATTTTCCATATGTCTGACTCCTCCATCACCTCTCCATCATACTTTGTACTTTTTTTCCTCCCATGCAGAAGTTATATTATTATAACAGCAAACACAAGGCTGCCACTTACCATGAAATCTTTAGTTCCTACTTTAATTTTAGAATACTTCAAAGCAAGCATTTCATTGTCTTTGGTTTGATCACATTTAGGAATTCACACATCAAAAGTTAAACTTCATCAAAGGTTAGAGAATAGTTTGCTTTTTCCCCCCAAAAGAATTACCATGTACATAATTTATTTTTGCTTAAATATACATGATACATTGAGTTATAATTGTCTGAGCTGGAAAGGATGGGAAAACAATAAAAGGAACATGATTTATGCAGAAATAAAATACATTAAACAGCCTAGCTTTAAATCCCTGAAACTGGTCACCATTGAGACAATGCATGTAAAGCTTTAAATTATGGTTTTCTGTGTCAAACTGAAATGCAAAATTTTCTTTGGGCTGGGATCATAATAAATAATATTAACTCTTATCTCAACTTAATGAGACATGATAAAATCTTACCTCATACGACGGGACATCTAGAATTTGCACTTTCCATGTTATTCACTAATTATGCAGCAGCAACCTTCTAATAGTCTTTCTTTTAGAACATTGCTTTCTTGGGTAATCAGAGTCAGGGTATTAACCAAATGATGGAAAGTTAGAATGCAAATCATAAATAATTTTTTGGGGTTGCTATTGCTTCAGCCAATCTGAAAGTTCAAGATCAGAAAAAGAGTGCTAAGAATTTCCCACTGTATATCAAAAAGAAAGAAATATTAAGATAATCCTATACATTACCACAAACTTGCTAGCATTTCATATTTTTAACTTCCTTATAATCAATTTTTGATCCCACAAAGTATGAAAATGCAAATTTTATCTACGCCCAGACATAGCAAAGCAGTGGTAATTTGGCAGTTTTCTACTTGGAGGCCTGAATTATCTTCCTTGATCATCTACTCTGTTCAAATTCATTATGAAAATGACCAATTTACCACCTCACTTCACACGAGGAAGACAATACTACAGAATGTAGGTCCCAGGGTAGAACAATCAAATGCTACCTGGGGACAGATGAGCAAGCTAGAGCATGTGTAAGTAACTTAAATTGCTCCAATTATTCTTTTACTTATAAAACGATCTCTATACTCCCCATTATGAGTTCCAAAAACATACGCTTGGAAGCAAGAGCCATGAGCATACATCATGTTCAACTGCCAGAAGCCAACTCACAATATATTGCTTACCTTGTAGAGATGGAGCAGCACAGGGCTCATAATAGGATGAGCGATGCATAAAATGTTCTTCAGCTCACTTCCCCTAGGATTTATGTTTCCAAACCTAGGAACACCGTCTGCCTGCATGGACCGAACGCTAAGCAATGCAGTCAAACCACCAATGCATTAGGTATAGTTTTTCAACTTTGTGAAATCTAGAAGAAACCCTAAAATAAGTACACAAACAAGCAAGTATGTGTCTAAAAATTCTGGCACAGATTAGCAGGAAGAGTACACAGTTTAAATTAGGAAGATCAGTAATGGGCACATATTTTTAAGTTTGCATAAGCAACATGCTTTTTCTTAGAAACTGAAGGAATATTGCCTCCTTGGTTGTAAGTTTATAAGAGAGACTGTTTTGTATTGTACAACACAAGTATTCCACAAGGAAATCACTGGATCTGAATTATAGATAAGATGTTGGTCAAAAGATCAATTTTTTTTTTCCCAAAGGAATAAAGAAAATAAGTGAATTTAAGAAAAATATATGAGAAAAATATATGGTCCAAATTCTCATTGGATTGCCTCATTTAATTTTTTTGAAAAAAAAAAAAGTCACCAATTTTCTAAAGGCATAGTTTCAAATCAGACTTGTTTCCAGTCTAAATTTAGCCTCCATTCCTTGTGTCATATTTCTTCTGTATGAGAAGGAAAATCAATGCCCTTACTCACCTTTGGAAGAATTTCACTGCCAAGCCTCCATGGTTCTCCAGGATTCAATAATCCGTGGCTCCGTATCGATTTTTCTCTGACACCTGTAGAAACAGCCTCTCCTTCCTTTCTAACAAAATATAGCGACAAAAGTTGTGTAGTTTCTGAATAAATTAAAGAGGCTATTAAGCACAACTTCATCCTGCAAGGAAATGTGGTTTACACTTTCTAAAAAACTCATTAGCTTCCCTTGATTTTTCTGAGCCACTTAACTTTTTAAGAATAACATGAACATATAGTTTTAAAACACAACTTGAGTGTTACATTCTTAAGTATGTTGCAACTAACACATATGTTACAATTAGTACTTATTTTTCTAAGAAAATAGACAAATGGTAAAGCCTATCAAGCTTCAACTCCCAATTTAAAAATACCTCCAAAATCAAAACCTTTTTTTAAATATGAAAAATCACAAGCATGCCTTGAAAATCAAAAGTTCTGATAAAACAGAAGACCCTTCCAGGCAGCGGAATAGAGCATATCAAATCCTAGGAGAGAGGGTGGGTTACACTTTGGGGTGTATTCTTTAGCATTAGAAGAGCTAGGAGAACAGGCAAGAGTCATCAGTTTCCTTGAGAAACATGAATATATTAAAACAATCTAAAACCTCAGAAATCATGTTTCCAGCATTCTTCACACACCTGATTTAAACTTCAAAGGTACTTGTTTCACCCTGGGCAGACTTCTTTGGGCTTATCTGAATACACATTTCCCGCAGCCATTCTGCGCCGCTGAGTGGAGTCACTACAAGTTGGCAACCCACTCCGTCACTCACTCCATGAGGCTGCAAATCTGCAAAATAAAAAATGCAGTGTTAGAAAAATTCCCTTTTCCTTTGCTTTTCCTTGTAAAATCCTAGAGAGGAAAACACAAAGCAGGTTGTTTCCCACAATATATGTGACGTGGCATCTTGGTTAAAAGTGACACAGCCATGTTGCACTGTGACAGGTTTAGTGTGAAGACCTGACAGATATAAACCTGCAAGAACAACCTCCCTGCCACAGATATTTAAGCTCATGTTAAAACTTTGATTTGATCGTCCCTTGATTAGCTTGTGCAACAGAGAGTGCTACTGCCTTTCAAGCTCATTAGAAATTATGGTATTCTTCACATTACTGTCAATTTAAGCTCCCGTTTTACTAAAATATAGGCATTTTAACTGCTCATCAAACCTGTGCACATTTTTGAGTTAAAGAATTAGATCAGTCCAAACTCCAGTTCTCAAAGGAGAAGTTCCATTGTTTATCAGGCCATGTCTACACTGGCTGAGCAAAGCGCTCGGTTCAGAAGGAGAAGCGCCTTTGGCAGCTAGAGTCCACATAGCTGATCCATGGAGGCTCGGGTGAAGGGTCTGCACCTAAGTATACAAGTGCAATGAAATTACTAAGCATTTGATGAGAATGACCCATGACGACAAAAAAGGCATGGCGTGATTGTTATTCTAATTTATTTACATGGTAGTCATTTAGGATGCAATTCAAAGACCCCATAACAAATAAGATCGCTTACACTTCACAGGCGACAATGGATGTGGATATTAAAATAGTTGATAATTCAACATTTGGTTGAATCCAAGTCATATTCTTCCTAAACAAGACAGTGATGGCATGATTTTAAAATGCAGTGCTTTTCCTTAACTGATCTAGATAAAACTTATAGCTCTGATTTTATATCTATTGAGAACAATCTTCAGAGTTTAACTAATTAAAAAGATTAGTTCAACCTCACAAAAAAAAAATGGGTCAAAATGGTAATTGATATTTTGGAGGAAATATTTACACTCTTCTAACTTGCACTATTAAGATTTAGTAGTGACCGGGATTGCATTCTATTCTGGGCACAGTACTATACCATCAAATCATCTTGAACATAAAGATCCTTTCATTAATTTTTAGAAAAAAAAAAAAGAGATTTAGCAGAAATGATCTGCTAACAGCTATGAAATTATAGGCTTCCCCCTCCATCCACCCAAACACACTCCACCCTGTGAAATAATAGATACAACATTAATCACATTTGGAATTTTGCCAGGATTCCCCCATCGGTGAGCAGGCAGAGTTGGACCAAATTGCCTTGAAGGAAAAAAGCCTCTCTCACACCCACAGATGCCTCAGAGTGTGTTAGGGAACATCCATTCCAACCCTTTGAAGAAAGGAAGAATGTGTGGGAATGAATCAGAACTGTGCTCTCAGAGCTTCACTTGACAGCGCCCCCAAATAAATTAGCTATGCTTACGCTATGTAGACTCCAAACTCTAGTTACCTCAATGCAGGTAGAATTGCCTCCCCCCATCTTTTTTGCTACTCTTATCTTCAGATTTTAAGGTTTGGGGTTAGTCTCTCTGTTTAATAATCATTCGAGTTAGATGCTAAGGTCCCTTTGGCTGGGTGCAAAATCCCACCTCCAGACCGAGTCATGAAAAGACATTTGTTGGCTAACTTATAAACTACCACTCATTCTAAAACCAAAATAAATCTAGGTGATCTAAGAATCACTTTACATAGCCAACTCTATCTAAGATAAATTGAATCTAGTATCTTTTCCCATACAAAAGCCCTAAGAATGTCTAAATATAAAACCTCTGTTGATATTTTTGCCACACCATGTCTGAGCACCTCATGATGTTGGAAGTGTCACGATGACAATGATGTCATGATGACGGTGATGACGATGATGTTATGATGATGGTGGTGATGATGATGTCATGATGACAATGGTGGTGATGATGATGATGAAATAATAAGCACACTATGGTACTTACTGTGTGCCAGACACTGTTCTAAATGCTTTGTTCTAAATGCTTTATAGACATGAACTCATTCAATCCCTGTAACAACTCTGTAAGGTAGGTGCTATTATCTCTCTTTTACAGATAAGGAAACAGAGTTACAGAGGCAGCAAGGAACTCACTCCAGATCACCTGGTCAGAAAATGGTAGGATTTGAAAATGGAAGGATTTGAATCAGGGCAGTCTGGCTGCAGAGTCATGTGACACTGATTTTCCTGTCCTTGCCTGGCCACAGCCACCAAACCAATGTCATTATGTGTAGAGATTTAAATCAAAACGTGGTATGAATGAGCCCCAGGCTCATTTATCTACTTCTTCCTGGGGCATTTTCGTCTATATGGAGCCAGCATCTCCTTCTGTCAGAATAAGTTCAATGCACCTCAGAGCAAAACTGATTCTCACTGATCATCATTCGGGATACTATTTACTCCTTTAAAACTTAAATTCTGGAAGATGTTCACTGAACATAAAATATATATCAAATCATAAAAGGAACTGCAGGAATGGAAAATGATTGAATGGGGACTTTCAGTAGAGCAGGTACCTAATTGTAGCCTAATGGAGTCAGGCCTCCTGAGATCAATTCCTAACAGTACTACTTTTCACAAGTGCATGAGTTATTTACTAATATCTCTCAACAACCTAATTTCCTCATCTATAAAATGGGAATAAAAATGGTATTAACACTGAGGGTTATGAGGATTAAATAAACTGATCCCCACAAAATGCTTAACCTAGTGTGTGGCATGTAGCAAGCACTCAAAAAATATATGCATAGTCTTGTTATTACTACATTTAGATTGTATAGATTAGACTTGAGCTGCAACTAAGCACTGACCGTCCAAAGTTTTACCATTTCAGTGTAAAAGCATTAATATAGATTTTAGGAAAATTGGTTGTGGTCACACGCAATTCTTTCAACCCAGGGACAATTTGGTTTTTAAAATTCACCGTGACATAGCTCCACAAATAATTTCATTCCCTTCTATTTGGTGAGAGCACAGACAAATTACAGAATATGAAAAAATCATCAGAGCTTAAAATTTTGTCAGAAACTCACTTCAAGAGCCAGTAGGCTTTTCTATATGGTTAACTTTTAAGTAGCATAAAAGGATGACTTGCTTAATTGTTTGTCTTTTATATCACAATCCATATTTTTGCACAGCATTACTGAAGAGACATTGACACAGACAACAAAGATGCAGTTTTAAAACTGAACAGTTCAGCAGCAGGAAAAGTGTCCACACTCCTCACTTGCCTTTTCCTTCTCTGCTCTCTTCTTTTCTTTAGATTCTAAAAACTTAGGCTTATGTTTAAGTCCTAACTCTTTCAGGTCAAAAGGGAGACTTAGAAATGGCTACTTTAGGAACCTGAAATAGAAATTCCCATCGAAGAGAGAGTAATGTAAGCACTAGAAGAAGATGACTCGCAGAATGCCCACTAACATCGGGCTCTTCTGCAAGAGTTATACAAAGAAAAAGGAACAGATTGGAACCTTTTTTTCTTTCAGTTCTAAAATGGACACGGCCACCAGAGAGAGAGCAAGAAGCCTAGAGGCCCCCAAAGAGAACTACGGAGAAGCTATTTGAGGTAAAGCTCATGCTTTCAGCTGGATATTCCCAGGATACACTGAGTATTCCCAGGATACACTGAATATCCTTTTTTGGTCCAGGGACCATGGGACTTGGGAACCACTTGCCGATCCCCAAGGTGCTGGCAGTGAGCAGGGGGGTGGAGTGGGGGGCACTTGCCTCATTTCCCAGTGCCTCAAACATGGGATAAATACTCTTTGACAATCCTGAGGAGAAGAAAGCATTGATGTAAAAAGCTAGTCAAGAATTAAAATTTCGAATAAAGGGGTCAGAGTGTAGTCTCATCTGGCATAAAGAGACAGAAATAGGAATGGTAAGACAAATACACAAGGTGTTCATTTTGATCCTACATGTGCACCTCTGGAAGCTTACCACCATCAACCTTCAGAAGGCTCAGACTTACAAACACACAAGCCTTTCATTCTGAAAGGAAGTGTTAGCAATAATCAGTCTCCTGTTCTCCAGATAACGATGGTGCCTCCCAGAAAGCCATCAGCCTAAAAGATCATTGAGTCAGGGGCAATTCTAGGATTAGAATTCATGAAGGTAGAAGAAGATGGCTGAAGTGTTCAGAAGAAGTACATTTCCTGACAGCAATTCAATTATTCAGAGGAAAATGGAAAGTCCTGGAAACAACTGTCTTCTACTAGCAAGACAGGTCAGCAGCCTCAGCTGGGACTTATCTACACGAATGATAGGGGTGTGAAGAGGGGACGCTCTACTTGGTGTTCTGCGACCAAGAACATGTGGAAAACAGGGGTGACGAGGAGCCAAAGAGTGCAGTTTGGTTTCTCACTTGAAATGCTGAGCCACCTGGAGCACAGAAATGGACTGTCTCAGCAATGCTATGGGAAGGTTATCCCACGCTCAGGCTTTCTATCTGCGAGCATCATTAAATCAAGGGAGTGATGCACCAGGCACAAAATTATCCTTCACAAATAAAATTCTCATTTTCTTGTAGCAGTGTTATTTTTCCTTATCGCCACATATTTAGGTCTCATTTAAGGCTATTTAGGGCTTCCCTGGTGGTTCAGATGGTAAAGAATCTTCCTGTAATGCCAGAGACCCCAGTTCGATCCCAGAGTCAGAAAGATCCCCTGGAGAAAGGGAACGGCTACCCACTCCAGTATTCTTGCCTGGAGAATTGCATGGACAGAGGAGCCTGGTGGATTACAGTCCATGGGATCACGAAGAGTCAGACATGATTGAAGTGACTAATACTTTCACTTTTCACTAAGGTAACTTAAATCCTGTAAACACAGTGATTTTAGAAAGGATGTCACTTATTTCTTACCATGTGCAAACATCAACCATTGACATTGATTTCCCAACACCAAATGGGAAGTTACAAAAGAAATAAAAAAGAGAAGAGAAAACTCAGATCTGCTGAGTGGTCCTCACTGACCACTCTGTGGACCTGTTGTCATTTTTCATTACCCTTTTTTTAATGATTGCTTACACAGATTAAACACAGGTGATTTGGTTCTTAGTGGAATGAATGTGAATCAATTCTGATCATAAATTTTAATGAGACAACACATCTCAGATGTTCCAAATACAACACTTATCTTTTTCTGTGGTGAAACTAGAAATTATTTTCTTTGGAAACTTTGGTTGTTTCATCTCTGCTATTTTGACTCAGTGGAATAACTTGCCTATCAGTAAGGTCAGATGAGATAGAACTGGAATCTCAGGCTTCCTGTAGCTATCTCCATATTCCTACCTCCACTCCACAGTTAAATATTTCTCTTTGTCTTTTATTCACAAGTTTTATAATCTCACAAAATGACAAGCCGTACAGCATGACATCAGGCTTGATCTTGCCATTATGCCTGATTGTTCAAAATTACACTAGTCCTTGAATATTGACAAAATTGCTTTCAATATTTTCTCTGTTGGTTTATTAGGTGGCAGTGTCAGTCTTAAGGAAATGGGGCCTCATTTCTGGGGCCACTTGTTTAATTCTTTGAAGACTGACACCATAAACCCCCTCCCCAATCTTCTCTTCTTTATATCCTCAGTATATTTGACTTGTCAGAAATAATTAGAAATGGCTTAATAAATATGAGACCATCTTCTTTACTGTTCCAGAATGAATGAGTGCAGAAAGCTTTGTTATGAGTTTTATTTATTTGGAAATTTGCATTCAGCACCAGTCATATCTCATGAACAAGCAGAGGTCCGCCCTAATGTTTTAAATTTCTATTTCTCTGAATTCAGCCCTACCTCCCAAACGCTGCTTGTTCCTTATAGATTATTATTAATGGTGAAGGCACTTCTTCTGAGGTGACCCTCACCTTCTTGTACCACTTTTCATATGAGCAAGTTCAAGGCAGTGACTTTTCTATGTCACTTTTTAATATCAGGGCAGCTTGTTTCAAAGCAGCTTTCTGACTAGAATGGAAAAAATAAAACCAGGAGGTGATGATAAAACCTTGAGCTCAGAGCTCTCTCTTATTTCACACTCTGTTCTTAGAATGGGCACTGCCTGTTCTTTTCATCAAAGGCAGAAAATCTGTTTTGTATCCAAGGTAAATGGACAATGCCCACAATTCCAGTTCCTTTCAAAGCTGACTATTCTCATATATGGTAAAAAGCTATTACAAAGGGTCCCGCTTTATCACAGTCTTGGTTGTATTGTTGGATAAATAAAGTCATCTCTCTGCGAAATGCCGTGTTCTATGCACCTCTCCAGGTGGATGGAATCCAATCTAATACTGGGGACATTATCCCTTTTCACTGATAATCGGGATTACAACTTTTCTGAATCTCGGATTTGTTGGTTGATATCAACTCCTCTGACAAGCTCTAGGAAAGGAACTCTGCCAGATGGGTTTACAAGTAGAGAGGCCAATGCTGGCTGAAACTCCTGCCACAGTTCTGGGAGACCAGTTTCTGAGATGGCTGTGGTTTGATGGAAAAAATTCTTGACTTGAACAAATGGGATTGGGTTTCCTCTCTACCACTTATTAGACATGTGGCTTTGAGCAAACCACACATACTCCCTGAGGCTTACTTTATAAAATGCTGGTAATAATACCTCTTGAAGTTTATATAATAAATTTGGCAGTGTATGTGGCAATGAAAGCATTGATTCATAATAAAGCCTCATACAAATGCCTGGCATTATTTCTTCTCAAATAACCACCTAGACCTAACGAGCAAATGCATCATGGACCCCAAACAGGAATCCAGGGGACAAAGGCACATAAAATACAATCATGTTGACTCAACACTAGGAATACGGCTTTCCTCTAAAAAATATTACCATTACTAAAATTTAATCTTATGTATATATCATATGTACAGGTGACCAATTTTCAAAAAATGATAATGCAGTAAAATCCTCAAAATGACATATAGGGTAGACATAAATTAATACTCTTTTAATAATTCAGGAGGCATTTCATTGTCGTATTGCACCTAAGGGTCATAATTATGATTATCAGTGGCTAATTTACTGGAGAAATGGTAGGAATTGAAATCACTCTGTGATATAACTGAGAATAAATTTTAAGAATTAAGTCATGCTATCCATTTTAATACTGTCATCTGTCTCTATTTCAAAATAGTAGCATCACCTCAGTAATACTAAGCTACCTGACTTGAGCTTTCTGGTGATCTGTGCTCTAAGGTGATGCTAACCACAGCAGAAATGTTTTAACATATCCCCAAGCATGCTGCCCAAGCATAATGACTTCTAGGTGTTCAAGGCAGGAGTTCTACTTCTCTGAATCTGGTGCATCAGGTTTGGAAAGAGCAGCAGGAAGTAACTGCAGAGGTGGGAAGCAAAGAGAAAATAATAAGCTCTGTCCTGACTAATGGATGAGACTGTCAAAAAGATGAAGTGAGTTCAAGTTTGAGGAGGACTTTGAAGTTACTGGCATAGAGGAATGTAAGGAAAGTTGTTACTATAATTATTACTATTAATAGTCTCACTCAGTTTACAAAGGATAAGTTATATATAGCTTGAAAGAGAAGAATTTTTTTTTCAAATGATGGTACAATTTAGACCTCCATCATACAATTCTTGCTTTCTCAGCTTCTCTCTCAGCCAACATGAATGACACGTATAGCCTCTTCTTGTTTTCTCCTGTTTTTGGCACAGTTGGAAGAGATGGGAAGATTGGAAGTTTTAAAAATAACTGTCTCTGAAGAGTAAGGTATAAAGTGCTTCCCTTGTGGCTCAGCTGGTAAAAAATCTGCCTGCAATGTGGGAGACCTGGGTTTGATCCCTGGGTTGGGAAGATCCATCCCCTGGAGAAGGGAAAGGCTACCCACTCCAGTATAGTCCATGGTGTCGCCAAGAGTCAGACATGACTGAGTCACTTTCACTTTCCCTTTCATAAAGGGCTAAAGATGCTCTTTTTCAATATGGCTAAAAGCATGGAGCAATTATTGTAGCATGGTAGAATATTCTGAGGCTCGAAATCTGTACACTATTAGGACACCATTGTCACAAAGGGCAGATACATGTCATCATGATCCCTGCTCTGAGCTTGACCATCTGAACTGTCTCCTTGAAATTAATAAATCTGCTTATGTGCATGTGTGTGCAAATGCAGGCATGGGTTCTTATAGTTGTATAATTATAAATGCAAATAGTCACAGAAAAATATGTTACAGGACACATTTGGCACAAGGCTATCAACAATCATCCATGAACCAATTAAAAGTAAAACTAGATGAATAAAAGTAGATATTCATTTCCCCACCATGAGAGGGACTATTTTATCTCTTTTAAGTAATTAACACAAGCATCTTTGGAATACTGCTGTAAGCACTTCACAGCGCTTATTGTGGGGGCAGGGGAGAAAACTATGAAGTGGTTTTATAATGGGCAGTACTCTCATAAACAAGAATGAGGGATATTCCAGCTGGCATGGAATGATTAATCCAGGGGATCTTCCTGACCCAGAGATCGAACCGGGTCTTCTGCACTGCAGGCCGATTATTTACCATCTGAGCCACCAGGGAAGCCCCTATATGTGTATATACATGTCTTTTATAATTGAGTCTACTACTCCAGGGAGGTAACTGAGTTCTGTAGAAGAGCTATTTTTGCTCGATGTAAGCACCTTTCTGGCATTTAGCCATCACAGGAGCTTTCAAAGCTTCACCCAGGACACCATGCCCATGATAACCTGAAATCTAAGGGATCAAAAATAGTAGTAAACCCATCATGCTTGTCAGCCCACGTTCACAGCTAAAAGGGTTTTCCTTCTTGTTTGTAATGGGACAGATTTAAGGCAGTAGAATAAAAGTTGTGCCCTACTTATTATAAACCTGTGCATATGTGCTCAGCATAGAAAATCCCCACAAGCTTTAGAACACAGGCCCAAGTAGCACACACTGCTTCCCCACTGCCAAGGGCACCATTCTTCCCATTATCAGTGCAGCTAAGCTAGGATCCTTTGACAGAACAGAGCACAAAGAACTAAGAGTCTTAAAAACTGCGTCTAATATTTTATCTACAATATGACCAATTTGACTTATGAGTTGGCCCTAATCATTCATTTGTGTGGTCAAGTGAGATCAGAAGATGAATTATCCTCTATTCACTCTCCTCAAGAAACTCACAGTTGTACAAGCAATAACTTCAAATATAGTAAAGATCTTAAAAATCCATCTTTTCTAACCTTTGAAGAATTCGTGTGTGTGTCTTTAATACAACCTAAAATCTTATTCATTGTAGGAGTGAGCATTAAAATTTATGTCCACACTTTGAAAATCAAAATAAAAGAGCTACTAACAGAGGCAGTGAGTTAAATGGGAAGTTTGTAAACCAGGACCATTGGGCCAAATCCAGCTTGCCCTGTTTGTGTAAAGTTTCACTGGAAGGCACTCATCCTCATCCATGTATGTATTATCTATGGCTGCTTTTGCACTACCACATAGCTAGAACAAAGAATAAGTTAAGTAAAATTGGACCATGTGCTTATAAAACAGAATGCACCTATTTGTCTATTTTCCACTTTGGGGTGTGTGTGTGTTTATTTTTTGGCCTCACTGAGCATGCAGGCAGGATCTTAGTTCCCTGACTATTGTTCAAACCTGTGGCCCCTGCACTGGGAGCAGAGAGTCTTAACCACTGGACCGACAGGGATGCCTTTGGTGTGTTCTTTTGGGGAATCTATTTCTGTAGGATATTCGTAAGAGTGAATTCTTAAGGAATGTGTGTTTCCTTTCTGATACTAGGAAGAACGAAAAGCTACAGTGAATACGTAGCATTGTAAAACATAGGTGGAGAGAATATTAATTAAAGTTGGAGTGACTTTACAAGCAAAGTTTTTAAATCTCAACTTTGCCACTTGATTCACACCCATATGGGCCAAGTGCTAAAGTTTGGGTGTCTGTAGTGGCGAGTAGGAAGAAAGGCTGGAGTTGAACAATTAGGACAATAATGGATCTTCTTTAACCAGTCTTTAGACATGTTTATGATGCTTTGAGAACTGCCCCAATTCCTGAATGTCCCAACTTTATCCTGAAAAGAATCTGGCAAAAAAAAAAAAAAGAAAAAAATACTTAAGATAAATTTTTGCAAAACATTTGCATGGATGGAGCTACATAGCTAACTGCCAAAGATGCTCCAATTTAATTATGCCCCACAAGTTGGCTGGGCTTGTCTGGCATTTCATTAACAAAAAATAAACCTTACTCTTCTGAGAAAATAACATTTGTCATATTTGGGGGGACAGCAAAGCTCAGTGTGCTACTTATTGGTACTATATATATATGTGTGTATATATGTATATATATATATATCTGAAATGTGGATAAACCTTTAAAATACTTTCTCTGACATCATAACTGACTCTTGTGACTCTTCTAAAGGCATTATGGTATTCTGTGCAAGTCAATAACTTAGTCTCTTTTAAATTTCAGCTTTTCTGGGGGAGTAAAACATAAGTAAGGTATGGATGCTGGGGGAGAGGTTAAAGGTACTTGTATATTTGTGACTCAGGTACTGTTCAGAAGGAAAAGGAAAATTAAATTAAAGTCCCAACGCATATACAAAGATATATATACACACATATATATTTAAATGTTCACCTTCCTGACTCAGTTGCCAGCAGTGGGACCAACTGCTTCTGTACTGAATTCTTACCAAAGAGCATCTGAATTTAGTTGAAGGAAGTAGGTAACTAACAAGTTGTTCACAGCTACTGGCGGACTGTACAGCTCACAAAAATACAAATTAGAAAATCAGAGTTAATTCAATGACTGGCATATGCACAGGGTACTGATAAGAATAGACAGGTGGAGGGTGACAAGACATGTAAAGAAAAGACTGTTGGAGGAGGTAACACACCTCCTTGTGTCGATGGAAGGAAGGTTAGGAGTGGGGAGGGAAGAGGAGTGAGAAGTGACTGAGAGGCCAAGGAGTCTGTAAAAGCAAAGCAATGATGTGGTTTATATGTAGAATTTGCAGCTATTGTGCGCTGCTTGAGAGCAAAGTTTAAAACAGGAAATCGTTAGAGATAAGACTTTCAAGAGGCAGGAAATAGCACATTTAGGAATAGAATTTAAGATGCGACTCTTTGGGGCTTTATCCAGCATGGCAGGAAAACAGGGGAAGGTTTTACACTTGCAAGTGGCAGGTTGACTTTCGGTTGTATGGATATGATGGTGCCAAGGCTGGTGGAAGAAAAGTCATGAAATAGCACAGATGCCCAAGCAAGAGAGAAACCACAGCAAGTGGCAGCAGGTCTGGCCTGCAGCAGCGGTAGTAAGGATGGTCAGTACAGTCAGATTTAAGAAGTATTTAGGATGGAAGGGTAGCAGGTCCTGGTAATGGGTTTGATTTGAAAAGCAACGGAGATGGGAAATGAGAAGCCAAAAATGACTCTGGGCTCTGTAGTTTTGGGTGAATGAGTAGACAGAAGTCTTGTGGAAACAAGACTATGCAGAGACCACAGATGGAAAAACCAGGTTACAGGAACAATGAGGAGGTTTGTCTACACATGTTTATTTGGAGGGCTCCCAATGGACAGGGCAGACAGTTGGATATTCAAGTCTGAATTGCAGTAACGAAATTCAAATTACATTGAAAATTTCGGAGTAACTGTAAGTCACGGCAGTAAATAAGAGTATAAAAGGAAAGTGTGGAGGGTGAGAAAAGTAATGGGCTAAGGATGAACCTTGGGGAAGAGAAAGAAGAGAAGGCCAGGAAAGAGACAGGGAAGGAACAATGAGATGATCTGGTGGGAATGGCGCCGCGGAAGCCAGGGTAGTAGAGAAGTTTGAGGAGGAAAGAATGATCAACACCAGAAATTCAGAGCTTCATGAAAGATCTCAAAACCCACCAGATGTAGCAATCCAAGAATCATTAGCTCCACTGTGAAGTTACATCAGGTATTAGATGCTGGGAATTGTAAAGTGGAGACAAGAAAAAGAGCAAAGCACATACAGGTCACATTTTCAGGAGGTCTGAATAAGATGGGGAGTAGAGAGATGCGAGCGAAGATGGACAGGGCAAAGGGAAGGACTTTTTGGACAGGAAAAATACAGGGACACACTTGAACAGATGACCTGAGTCATCCTAGACGCCTGAGTGCCAACCCAGGCCACAGTAAACTCAGCTTTGGCTCCATCAACGTCCATTCCACCCCATTCCCTCTTCTCTTCCAACCATCCTTTTTGCTCTACGACATTCACACGGAGAGACCTTCTGGACAATCAACCTGAGTCCTGGGACTGCAGGTTCTTCAGCAAGCAAGCATGAAATGAGACAGAGGCAGATCCGCAATCCTTTTATGATATTTCCTGAGGAAATCAGAGAAGAGATTTGTTTTTCTTAAATAATTACTGTTTTTAAAAGTCTCTTTCTTAACTCCCATTTAAGCCCTGTCAGTTATTACTAGAGTGATAATGCTTCATAATAACGCCTTTGTGATAGATGTGCAGGCACATTATGAGATATAGAAAAAAAGATCTGATTTGTTGGTTGATGGCAAATATACGTGCCGTTAGTTTTCTACAGTTTAGAGTCTCCTACACTGGGAAAGGCCAGCACAGCATAAATAGAGGCTCAACTGGATATAAATAGAATTGAGATCCTCCTGGCCTTGTCACCACCTAGCCCTGTGACCTTATGCAAGTTCTTCTTCTAAGTTCAGTCTTCAGTTTAACTGTAAAATAAGGTACTTAAATCTGATGGTTTCCTCATCCAGAATTTCCAGCTAAAAGAAAATTATGATGCAAATTCCCATTACATTTTCTAAGATTTAGGAAATTACATCAAATATGTTCTGAAGTAAATCAACAGTTCCAAGGTCATTAAATTATGGCATATATCGTGGGAGAGAAATACCTACTGGTAAGAATTAGAAAAGAGAGTTTATACACATAGTCTTTTCTTCTTTTTTTTTTAATGAAAAGCTCATCTGAATCACACAATATTTTTCTTTGCTTTCAAAGTCCAGTCTCAAGTGTTTGATGACAAATCAAAGCAGGATTGTTCCAGCCACAGTACGCATGCCAGTGTCTCCAAAGGCAGAATCAGAATGACAATTTCTGGAGACAAATGATTCGTTTCTCTTTCAGCTCTATTCACTAGAACATAACCACAGTCGAGATTCAATCTGAGGTTCAGTAATACAGAGGCTGTGCCTTTGGTTACCACACAGGCTGCAGTTTCTGTAGTGTCTTCCTAGACAATGCCTGATGAGAGGCCCTCAGAGAACTCTGGTGTATGGGAGCTGGGAAAGAAAAAAATGCTTTAGCATTCAATATGTGAATATATGTTAATACTTGGTGATCCTGGATCTAAAATGGGATAGATCAAAGTGCAAAGAAATAGGCTTAAGTCTCCTTCTTCTTCATTCCAGAGACAGAAGGAAAAACACACAGTAAGTATGTTGGGCCCTCTTTCTGGAATTTATTACATACTCTCACTCAGTCTCACCCTATTGTAATTCTTCCATCAAATAAGCAAAACCTTTGAACAATTTTTAATTCCTTTCTGTCCTTCACTGTTTCTGAGTGTACCTTCAGTGGTGTTGGATTTCATTAATGTTATTTTGTGTGATTATTTCCTTCAGTTCAACTGTTCAGTCACATCCTACTCTTTGCAACCCCATAGACTGCAGCACACCAGGCTTCCCTGTCCATTACCAACTCCCAGAGCTTGCTCAAACTCATGTCTACTAAATTTTCCCCCTTTTATTTCACATCATCTATAGACCCAGTCTAGAATCTGGCAGTCACCTGCCTGAATTATTATGGCCTCTTTGATCTGGTCCTCTGATTTCTGAAAATTAAAACTCTTCATCTGCCTTTACACAGCTTTCAAATTTCATGAACAAGCCTATGGTCCATACGCAGCAGAACTGCTAGGGCTGCTTCCCTATTTTCCCTGGACCTCATCACTTCTACTTCCTGCATGGTCAAAGTTTCATGGACACTCTATTCCACGGGCTCTCCTGGCTTCACAGTCCATAGCGGCACCTCACCCTGCCCTGTCTCTTCGCCCTCTCTAGTCAGCCATATTCTTCTCCAGCAAGCCATCTTGATGCCCACTCATCTACTCATTACTCTTCCATTCCTAGGCCTTCTCCCAAAGTGTGTCCCAACTTTGCGATGATGCCTTCAACTCATTCAGTCTTCTCCCATTTTTCCCTCAGCAATTTCTGGCTTTAGCCTTCTGTAAGAAGTCTACCTTTGCTGCCAATGTCTGGAAAGCAAACACCTTCCTTGTAATTTCTCAGCCACATACGACTCACTACACCATTCCTTTTTTCAACACTTAAAACTACCCTATGATTTGCATGTCCTATACGTTCATAACTTCAGTGGTGTTTTCCCACTCCAAATGTATTATATCTGTATTTCCTTTATTAGACACTAAGCTCCCAAGTGCAAGAATTATATAGTTGTAAGTCAACTCTTTCTGGTACTGTCCAATCATCATTTAAAACATAACTTTAATAGTGAGAATAATCTAGAAACTAGTATGCAATTTACCTGTTCTTCCAGGAGGATAAAATGAACCACAAGCTATGAGGTCTTAGTAACCACATAGCTCTATCAGCTCCTCAGTGGGCTTAGAAAGCACTAAGCTCTTTAAAAAACAACAACAACAACAACAACAACCTTGCTCCCAGTCCTGTGGAGCTAATCCAACCACAGACTTGTCTTTGAAGTCAACTGGAACATCATGCATGGGTGAGCTCCAGAGAGCACACAAAAGCAAGGAAAGAAAACTAACATGTTATTCTCAACCATAGACTGTGCTATTTCCGTGTTTCTACAGACACCTGGGCTTCCCACAGACTTCAAGAGCTTGCAGATGAAGTAGGAGAAGCTCAAGTTAGAAGTGTCTTGTGAATGGGGAATGTGCAGCAGATGAAGCCACAATAGAATGGAAGCTTGAAATTTCTAGTAAATAATAGTAAATAATACTCACTTTTTTCTTTATCAAGGGTCATAAAAATTACACACATGGAATTCTTCAAGGCTACAAAACTCCTCCCTGAGAATGTCAAGCTCTTCTGGAAATGGCATCCACTCTTCCTCTGAGGCACAACAATTACCTTGTAGACTAGCATTCAATTCCATGTAACAGCCATTTATCCAGAATCTTTACTGAGAAGGAGTTGCGCTCATCAGAATGAGAAGCACCATCACCATCTTGAAGAATAAAAGCATAAAGCAGCTCTCATAGCATATAGCCCTCCACGGCCACTTACAGAGCCACTCTCAAACAGCCTCGGTCCACAACGCAGCAACATGGTGAAATATAAATTACAGCCTTAACGCTGCTTCTCAGAGTCAAGCACTTGAAACTAAATGACATTTTTGAAAATTAACTAAATTTATTTTGTGCCTACCTTTTGATCCTACAAGTCCTTTCCTAAAAACAAATTCTACAGAAATAAAAGAACCAAAAAGAGGCCCCAATACTTAACAACCATGTATGTTTAAGTAGGTTTTCTTTATCTCTCCAAGCTCAGTGTGGTAATTTGGAAACTGTGGATAATAATAGTACTTGCCTCACAGGCATGTGGGTATGATATCTGGAATGTGGGAAATGGCCAAGAAACACTAGTGGGTGTTATAATCCTTATTTTACAGAGGAAGAAATGGTGTTTCAAAGATGCTAAACAATTGGTCCAAGGTTACAGCAGGTCTGGGATTGGATCTAATTTGATTTGCTTCCAAAGTCTCTACCCTTCCTGCCTTAAAGGCTGCTGCTTAACTTAGAGCCCTGAAGTGAACAAGAAGAGGAGACATCAGCTGAGAAGATCCTCTGCGTGCCATCCTGATAATTATTCTAGGAAGCCTGCATTCCAATACACCATTCTTCCAAAATACTGGAACATTAGACTCTCAGAAACAATTCAAGGTTCTCAAATCATGGAGCACTAAACTAAAAGGTAAAAAGGATCAAAACCGTGGCTGGTCAATATAGCCTAAAAAATGAACATACACCTGAAAACTCTGACACTCACAGATTACTGGAAAGATGTGGATTCACTACAGGTGCAAGGAAAAAGGCTCTGTGCTCTTGGACATGGATGGGACACTCTAATTTCAATTTCATCTTTACATATTTCCAAATGAAACATAAAATGCAGCCTTTGCCCTTAGAAGCATCATCCATCAAAACACTTCGGCTACTTTATTGGGGGAAAGAATTGTATGATGATGAGCAAGCTGCGCTGAAGTTAAATTAAGTGTGAACATGCGGGAGATAGACCAAAGAGGTGTGTCAACCCCTGAAAGAATGAACAAGGTGAGAATGTCCACACTCAAACGTATTTACTTTGAGAAGTGTGATGTTAAAATTACATTTGGAGAAGACAGTAAGACATCATGATGCAGCAAGTGAAAATGAAACTGAGAACAGTGAATCTCTAACTCAGCACAAACTTGATCTCTTTTTTTTCCTGAACACTTTCTTTTATTTCTTCTGGTTCACAAATTTAACCATTTTCCATATTCCCAGATGTAGGATTCTTTGACCCTCTCAAGTTGTTTTTTTTTTTTTTCCCCCATTTGTTTCATTTTTCTTCAAATGGTGTGAGCCCAAATGTATAGTTTTAGGCTAGATAGACTGTCTCTAAGTCTCTAATCTTCTCTGATCTTCATGTTCCAAATTGTCCTGAGAGAAAATGAGCAAAATTCTACTGAGGAATTTTTCAACCATAACTACATTGCATGGAGTTCAAAAGTTTCTACTGCAAACAGCTATCAGGATGAAATACAGCTCAGAGCAGACAGCAGTGAGAGGAGTTCCTTATTTGGGCAGTGAAAGAATTTATAAGTCACAGGGAGGTGTGTCATGTGTCTGCTCTCGTTACCTGTCTAGACAGGTAGATGGTGAACCTTGCTTCCCGAAGACACTGAGAATCGAGAATTGCTACGTGCTAGAGAGGATGCTCCTTTCTAGTCTCCAAGTGGGTCTCATTAAGTATCTTTCTGTCTGATCTTTCGCATGATGAGTATCTATTATAAGTCCATCCACACACTAGGATCCCCAGGAGAAACAGTTCTTTGCTGCCCTCCCAGAAACCCTTAAAAAAAGGACATCTGTCTTCCCCTGCTTAGTGGCTGCCACACCCTATCAATAGGAAATTCTGGTGGGATTGGAGTGTGTTTTTTTCCTCCCCAACTCTTTCCTTTCCTGAGAAAACAGAAACGGTCAAGGTTCTTCTATGTCTACAAAATATACACTCCTCAAGATGAAAGAATAATTATTATCAGGTTTTTCAACACAGTTCTCAATGCAACTGAGGATAAACGTTTCAATGCTTGTTAAGTTTAAAAAAATTTTGTCTGACTAGTCTTTGGCTTTGGAAGATGAGAATCAATATACAAGCAAAACTGTTGGTTTTTCTTAAAATCTTAAAAATTTGTATTCCAGATAGGAACTAAAATTGAACCTATCCCCAAGCTCTTTGCTTAATGTTAGGTTTTATTTGGAGTAGTGTTTTTATTTTATTGTGGGTGAATGGGTGTGATATTTCTGTCAAGAGAGCAAAACTATGGGCAGGGCTTTAAACAACCAGAGATGCTATGAAAGACAGCTTTGAAAAGTTTCCATTTTAGAGATTATGTTAGCTTGTCTTCTCAAGATAGCAAGGAAGTTGAAGTATTTAAAAAAGAAACAAACTTCAATTTACATGTCTGTCCAAATTTTGGAAGAATAGCATGAAGTGCAAATAAGGCAATGGTAAACTCCACCAATCCTCACACACATATTCTATTATAAATAATTGAGTAAAGTAAGGCATTTAAAAGGTTTGGACAGTTGAATTAATTGACTAACCATGCAACACACTTGATATTTTAAAATCTTCATGGAAGGAAAATTTTTTGCTGATGAAATCGATTAAAAATTATAAAATCTATTTTCAAGAAGTTAGCCTTTATTCTAAATGCTCTCATTATTGTTCTCACAACAAATAATCTGAAACAATCTTCTGAACCCAAAAGCTATATTTGATTGTTAAAACTGTTTTCCACCTGTGAGAAAATAGCTTCTCCCTTCACAGTACTGAAGCATAACTAGGAGTAATTTTATTATATTATCCAATTAGTTCTTTAGAGTTCTTTTTCTCTTTCCAATTATACTATAGTTGATGAGAGAAAGATCATATTTTCTCCTTTTATAAAATCCTCTACAGTGCCTTTAGCAACACTGGTCAGACAAGATAATTAAGGGGGAAAAAGCCAATTGAATAATTGAGTAAATAAATGATTTGAATTCTTCCCAAATTTATGGCATAATTATGATTATTGAGTAAAAGAGAGACTGATTTAGTTAGGAAGATCATATGTTATACCAACTTTCACTCAACCTGGAATAGGAAATAAAATGCCCTAAACCCGTAGAAATCCAAAACTTTAAAAATATTTTGTTTGCAGTAAAGAATCACAAATTCTTCACCACATGTACTGATATTCCCTAATGTATTTATTTAATACATGTATTAATGTATTTAATACATATATTAATAAATGTATTTATTTAATGTATTTAAATAAAAATTTAAAGAGATAACTGTCTAGAGGTGGTTAAAATGTTCATAAATATTAGAAATTCAATAAGCAACAAGGTGAATTGAAATGTATTGGATTGCATTGCATTGCACTGAATTTGCAGGATTAAAGTACAATGAAGACTAAACTCAGGACTTAAATCTTTCTAGCACTTTGAAATCACCAGCCCTAAAAATTAAAAAAACACAGATCTCAATCTTTAAGATGGCACACTTCCTGTTTACACAGATAATTCCATTCTTATACCATTTTTTCTACTTGTCAAAACTATTTCCCTGGACTGCAAATAAGCACGTCAGGTGGGTGACAAGGCATTTTTCACATTTCCATTATGTAATTATACATACTTCTTGGTGACTTTCTTGTCACTTGCAAGTTATACCATTCTTGTTGTTTTTAAAAAATTAAAATTAAAAGCTGCTAACATGAAACTATTTTTGTAAATGTCACCAAATAGAATTTCCTCTAAAGATCAACAGCATCATCACACAATATGCCTAAAAATGGAACGGTATTATTTGTGTGTCACTTAGAACCTTTTACATATTAAGTCCACAGCCAACAACGAAGCAGAGGACTTAAGGAACTTTTCTAAACAAATCTTCTGACCAAAATGAGTTATTAACTTAGCATATTTAAAAATACCTTCTCTTTGTTTGTCCATTCAGACTGATACGTAATGTCCCCAAATTTACACAGTCCAAATTCAAGAGTGAGCTAAAGGTTTTACCTGAATGGTAACAAAACAACCAGTTAACTTAGAGAAAAAAAATCTTCAAAGGACTCAACTGATTGAAATTGCATGGAGAAAACTGGGTGATTAAATATTTCCCTTTCCAACTGCATGTGGTGTGTTCTTATGGCAAATCATAGGGACTAAATATTGTTCTCCATTGTGCACCCAGGTGGCAGCGAGATACCAACAATTACACACTGTAGCTGAGTGCCAAGGTTCATGCCTGAAATTAGTGTCAAAATGAAAGGACCAAAGAAAGTTAGGGTTAAAAGGGAGGCAAGCTCATCCTCTGCATTTTACCAACAGCAACACAGCATGAGATAAACAGATAAGCGTTTGGAACAGTTTCATATTTGGAACTCTTACTGACAGTTCAGCTGCTACTATTACAATACTGACTGCAGTAATGTTTCTTGTTTCTTAAGAGCAGGATAAAGCTAAAAGCCTCATGGCCCAAGCTGCATCCTCACTTATCTCAATTAGCTTGCAGGGATGCCCAAAGAATGGGGCTGCTTCAGCAGAGGACCTGCATATAAATTAGAGGGTGCACAACGGCTAGCATGTTCACTGGTTCAGGGAGCAACCTTTTCAACTTGCTTCACCCAAGAAAATTAGTACATGTTATGTATGTATCAGGTATTAATAACACCTTCTTGAAGTAAGTCCTATATTCATATCCAGGCACACAAGTCATGACTCTTAGTCAGTAAAATAGCTCCATGGCAGAGGTCAGATATAGTAGTTGCTTTAAGAAATATCCACCTGTATTTTCCTATGAAGTACACTTCCTAACTTAAGCAGTTGAGTTTGAGAATCTGTAAAAATACAGACATAACTATTTCTCTTGAGAGTTCAAGGCTACGCTTTTTAATACAATTGAGTGAAAACATAAATAAGATTAACCAGAAGAGATGCTCGTTGATATAAGAGATTTGTGCAAGGATTTTGAATGCTGAATTTAAATTTTACTAAAAAAAAAAAAAAATCCAACAGGAAGTAGTAACTAATAAAGCTTTATGTTGGTTAAGCGACTGGCTGTTTTGTGGTGGGGAGGGGGTGGGGAAAAAAGGCAGGGCCAGCAACTTCTGTATTGTGAGCCTTAATAGTGATGAAAACATGTATGAACAGGACACAATTGTATTTTCCCTTAGAAACATCAGAAAGTTCATTATGTATCTCATGGATATATATTGATACAAGTGACAGTTTATTCTCAGAAGAAGCAAAAATACATGAAAGTAAAGCTTGTTGTGTATAGCTATATAACCCTTAACAGGCTCCCCAATCCTTATTAAATATTTAAAGTTCTTTGAATGCCCTGGGCTATAAATTTGGAAATATTATTTTGTTTTTCCCTGTGAACTTTCTGTCTGTTGTCCATCTCTCCCTCCTTGGTCTCTCTTCCCTATATCCCCACCTCAAATGTATACTAGCTGTATGATCTCTGCCAGGCCCTGTAATGGGCAGTGGGGCCCCTGCTTCCAAGACTTCCACTCTTGGCTTTTCTAGTTTCTGATTTTACTGAGGAATCTCTGAATTCTTTGCCAACATGTCAGTTGGGCATATCTATAAACAGTGAAGTGACTGGAACACAGGAAATATGTGAGATGTTACCCAGCCACAAGTCACTTTACTTATTACAAATGCCACATGTCAAATGATCAGCACAGATAAAAGAATTTTAGGATTTCATTTCTAAGACAGGCTTCATAGCAACCATGGGCTTTGACCCAAACATTGAAGGATGGGAGGCATTGAGAAAGCAGCAGAAAGTGCTTCAGGTGCAGGAATGATCAGAGAAAATGCAAGGCAAACTTTGTGGGGGCAACGAGCAGATCAACCTTCCAGCGTAGAAAACTCCTGGCTAGAAGTAGACAATGACACAATCGAAAAAGAAAAAAAAAAAAAAAAGACTGAAGTCAAATGGTGAGATTTCTGAAGAAGTTTTGAAATTTTAAAATGTTATTCTATTGGTTCTGGGGAATCTGTAGATGCAAAGGGGAATAACATAATGAAAGTATCAAAGTGCTTTGTGATACAAAGTGCCCTCTGTTCTAAGGGCAGAGGTTTGCCTGTTATAGACACTTCTTTTTTCTAAACATCTTGACCAGCCAAGGCCATCATAAATGCTCAGTAATATTTGCTTAGTGACTAGAAGAATGAGTAGAACCTGAAAGACCTGGGGTTTAAGTCATCTTGGCTGCTTACTAGCTTGGTGGCCCCCAGGTAATTACTTCTTAAAGCCTCATTTTCCTCATCTGCAAGGAGGGTCAATGATGCCACCATGCTCATAATGTAATTGAAAGAACAAAGGTAAAGAGCTTAGGAAATTGACTGGCAAATGGAAAAGAAACGTTAGCCACTAATAATTAGAATTAGAGGTCCCTTAAAATAGAATCGGAGGCATTGGAAGAATGCATAAAAAGTGATAAAACCAACTTGTTTGCTGCGTCGTGGGCCTGAATATCAATAAGATAGCTTATTAAAACTCACTGTGACTGTTTTGCCAATATATATTCTTCTAAACTGGTATATATGCCTAGAATTTACTTTAAGCCATGTAAAGAAGAGGCAAGAGAAACACAAGTTCAAAATGATATGGATTGTGATGTGATTGATTGATGATGTATGAATAATTGGTGAGCTTGCTATCATCTGCAAAATCAGGCAAATAATGAATATTGAATCAATGGAGAATATTAAATTAAGAGCTACAAAGATACAGGGTAGGCCCTGAATCAGTGTTGGTGGAATGAATGAATGAATATTTTCTAAATCCTTTCGGAAAGATATTGCTATAATTTACTAGGTACCTATGTTTCAAACTTCTAGCAAACTGAATTTGTCTTCAAACATTTCCTAAAAATCCAATACTTTTAAAGATGTCTGTAGTAAATTATGTTAAAACCCTTGAGATTGTGATGGTTAACTCTATACCATATGTTCCTGACCATGGTAAGCCACCTTGTCTTCCTTTCTCTAAGGACACTCCTAGCCTTATGGTATATTTTAGTCTTTACTTTTGAACTGTAAACTCAATTGTCAGAAAAATGGAGGAAATTCAAGGATTTATGAATCATTGTGATTAAATAATGCCAAACAACATTAAGAATACAAATAATGTCTTAGAGACATAATTAAAAATGGAAAAAGGTTCTGTTTACTATATGGTGTAGGATCATAAAGTCCAAAGCCTTTAGAAGGACTTGGGGCCATTATGAGTGTATATAGGCCATTTTTTTTTTTATTAAAAAATTATAAACACCATTAAGCAAATTACAATTTTCACATTTTAAAATCTGAACAAATTTTAAATGTTTCAGTTAATTATTAGTGAGTGCTAGAGTATACAATTCAGGTTTTTAGAAAAACTTTTATTTTCTCTAATCATCCTGGTATCATTTAAACAAAAGTATTTGACTGTTGGCTGCGCAATTTAAAATCTGCTGTTGGATCTTGGAGGTGATTAATCAGTAGATAAAACCTTACCATGTGTCCTCGTCACCATGCTTGGATAGTAAGTTGGGGCAAACCCATTAGCTGTTTAAAAGGCCCCCTCCCTTCCCAGTTCTTTCTCTATAATAAATGTTCCTGCTGATGGTCAGTGTAATTTGAGGTTTGTCACCTGGCAAACTATTTTGTGGAAAATAAACTCACGTAGCTGAAGGAAAGATTTTATTGAATTATACAAGTAACTTGCCACTACTGGGAAAATCTTATATTCTAAAATCAACCCCTTGAACAACATCCCAAGGCCAGCTCAAATCTTTCAGCACTTTATACACAATTTCTAATAAAACAAGTTTGATGTTTTCTTTTTTTTCTTTTTTCTTTTTTACCCCAAACCCAGACAAATAGTTCAGACAAATACCTTCAAAGTCAATACAACTTTCTAGGTGACAGAATAATGTTACACCAAAAAGACAAAAGCCAAAACTGTAGGAGGCAGAAAGCAACTAAGAGGAACCTATAACCCTGCAACACTGGTGTGTTGAAAGGAATATTAATTACAAGAAGAAACCAAACTTGGGAAAATTCAATAAACATATTAGAAGAGGATAATAATCTGATACTAGAGCATAATTTTAATTTTATTTTAAAAAATGTACTTATGGCATGTTAATTCAGCAATAATATTATATTCTGACTTTAAATATTCACTACAATCAAGTTAAATTACATAATTTTTTTCTAATTAGCATTTAGAACAATGCAATTTGAAAGCTAATGGCTTTGTGTAACATACACAGAAAAACTGATTTAAGTATTTCATTTTGACTTTACACTAAAATTGATCTAATGTGTCACAACTCCAGTTCTCAAAAGATTTCTTTAAAATCCATATGCTTAACTTAACTTGTGTCTACATCTCCTGAAAGAATTGAGGTGCAAAGATGTTTCTGGTAACATTAGGTGCAATCAATATAAATTTATATCTCTGCACTTACCTATTCGATAAAGAGCGATAATAACTGCATATTTTACCCATATTTTTTATTTGTTAGCACATTTAAAATTTTTAAAAAATACATGATATCTGGAAGCAAAATCAAATCAATTTTGTGATAGTGGCTAGTAACAATATTTATTCCTTCTCTTTTCTCAGCCTTCCCTGACTTATATGGATGACTTTTTTCCTCTTTAAACCACAAACTATCATATGCAATATTTAATATGTACCTTTAAGATACACCTACATATTGTAAGGAAGTACCAAATTAAAATGGGAGGCATCGGGAAATACTGTTTTGTCTCAAGAGTTTAGTACAATTGCTTCAGCTGAGATAAATTCATGAAGACATTTCTAAAATACTTCTACATAAGGATAAAATGATTTCTATGTAAGAAACAATCACCAGCCAACGTTATTATCGCCAGAAAATTGTAAGCTAGAATGAGCAATAAAAACATTGTATTTGGAATGAGATATTAGACAATAGCTATTAAAATATTTTACTCAATTTCTATTACACCTTAAAATGAAAGTCATCAAAATGTCATTACAGGCCTGTTCCCCAGATTCTTCAGAGACTGAATTTAATCATTTCAGGAAATTGAGCGCTATTCGACATTCACTTAAATCTTTTGAAATAACAGTAAAGCAAAACACAATGTGAAATTTATAAGACATTTTATATTAAAATATGTCCATATACACACATACATACATACCACATCCTGGGGAATATGTGCCTTCAGATACCTGGAATTCAATATTCCTCGTGAAATTAACCACTCATACAATGCATTACCTTCAAGAAGACCTAAGTAAGAAACCCAAGTTAAGAAGCCACAATTAAGCTTTGCAAAACCTCACTCTTATTAAAGCGCTAAAGAAGCAGTTAAGTAAAAATATCTTCAAAGCTCAATTTTTCTTAAATTATCTCCACCAAAATTATTGCCTGTAAAACAGAACATAGAACTTTTAACTGCTGTTCAACTAAAGAGCTAAACATTAGTTGAATTAGTCCAATTACAGTAATAAAGGCATCCTTGTGTGTATTTTCAGAAAACTAACACACTTTGAAGAATTTTTAAGCTGTAAGAGACCATCCATATCACCAAATCCTGTTTTCTCTAACCAGTTCTAGAAATAAAGTCTACATAAAACAGATAAAGATTATTTTAACTGATCCTCAAAATGACCATTTTCTCTAAAATATAAAAATCTACTTATTCTCAAGGCTGAAAGTAAACATACAAAGTGTCTGATTGTTTTTTGTTAATAAAACCTAGGCAATCTTTAGCAAATGACTAACAATAAAATTCCCTAAGATAGTTTCTTCTTTTAACCTTGTATGTTTAGACCAAGGGTTTAAATTTTAAACACTCATTTAGAAAGCAGTTTTCTAATGTTACTGGTAAGAAGTACACGGAAACGGTTTGAAAATTGCACTTTAAAAAATGCTTAATTTTTACCTTTCAATTCCAGGAGGATGCCACTTCTTATGGAACCCATTTTTCCTGGAGATACTCAGTGTTGGCCGATTTAGAATAAAAAGCATTAGCATATCACTATTAAAAGAGAAAACTACACTACAAAGCCGCAATCTCTCTTGGAAGGAATCAGAGGGCAGTTATAAGCCATAAATGCCTTTCCTGATACCTTTTTGTTATAATCATCTTATTAGCAGACCGTGTGCTCCCCGCAGCATCAATTAATCAGTTTTTAAGGAAACGGGAAATGCACGCAGGCTCATCTGCTAAGCAAGGGCTGTATCCTCCACAGCCTCTTTAATCACCAAGGCTCCTTTTAACAAGGTTCTAGAATGCAAGGACGTCCGGGGACCATTAAGTAAGCATGGAGGCAGAACGTTCCTAGGAGCCACCAATAATGGATACAACTTTCCCTCAAAGAGCCGGCATGAAACTGAAGGCAACCCAGTCGCAGCACACCCGCCTGTCTATACCTCAGCTCTTCGTGGCAGTTGCCAAGCGGAGGCCAACCCCATCGTAGAAACTACTCCTGACTTCTTAGTGCCCCAGCAGAATCCTGGCATCTGAAGAAGGCCTGTTTCATAAGCAGCCCCAACTAAAGAGAAAGGAAAGAAACAGAAGGTTTACCCTCTCATCCTCCGTCCACCTACAGCCGCATCATCCGAATCAGGAATTAGACAAGAAAATGAATGCCAATTTCCTCCACTTTGCTCCAAGTTTCCGAGGCCCCTCCACAATAAAAGATAGCTGAGTGTGGAGGCTGCCTTGTTCCATACCATTAACTCAGAACAAAACATATTTTTAGTGGGACAGCAGTGTTTACTTGTAAGAACTGATGAATGGTTCGCCACCATTTATCACTTGCAGACAAAGACGTTCAGCCACAATTTTGGACATAAATCAAGGTACATGCTCCTCAATAAAAAAAAAAAAAAAAAGACTGCTTAAGTCCCCAAAACCACAGAGATTGAGGTTAGACTGGCCATAGCAACCAAGAACAGGACTTGGGTCTCTAGAAGGACCTAGCAACCGATAAATGAGTTCAGATCTCTTTTCATCTCCACTGGTGTGAAAGCCAAAATTAAAAAGATTAGATCACCCTGCACCCATTACAAAAGGCGCCACAATGAAAAAGTCATTTCCAGCCTTTGAATCACATCAAATAAATAACATTCATCCCTGCTATAATGAACAACTTTCAAAGTAAATTGAATCTCCATAGTACTGCTTTCCCTGGCTGCACAGTATTTACATAACAATATATCACAGGAAGCTCAGAAAGGGTCTTGTAAATGGGGAACTCGGGATAAAAAGCATCTTTAGCCCCGATTACTGTATACTCAGACTGCTTTCCAATTCCCCTCTTTTAAACAATGTGTTGTATCAGGAACACAAACAATGTTTTTAAATTGTGGGAAATGAAAGTTTTTGGTACATTTTTAAATGCCTGGACTCACCCATTTTGTGGGGCACCAAGAATGTAGAAATCACTTAACCTCCTAAATCCATGCCCTGGATTCATTTTTGTGACAAAGAATTCTCATCTCTGTATACACTCGCTTCTTTGTTCATGCCAACAGTTTTTACCTCATCTCCTGAATTTTTCTCTATTACTAAAGATGAAAGCAATTTGCAGATTTTCTTAGCATCTGTCTCATTCATTATTTGTCATTTCCTCGAAAGTATAAGGTATTCTCCATTGTCATAACAATGATATCTGTTAAGTTTTAGCAATAACTCCACAGAAAATATTCATCTTCCACAGTCTAATTTTGACAAAATTTCTCCAGGTCATTAACAACAACAACAAAATTAAGGACAAAAATCTCTAAATACTTAAGCTTCCATAAACTACTGTACAATTCAAATATTTCAAATGGAGTACATTCAAAAAAGAGAGTTAAATCTATGTTAAAAATATATCCGCATAATCGTATCTTTCTGTAACAGCTCATGTAGGCATTACTCTTTGAACTCCACAGGGAATCTCATTAATTTTTAAAACTCTCTGACCTCAGTACAGTTGAGTGTAAAAATAATTACAAATTAAGAATGAGAGAGCATCCTTGAATTCTACATGGCCATATGTTCTATGTTATCCAAAACATTGCTAACTATCATCAAACAGCATTTTTTTCCAGATATGAATTTAAACAGCACGATAAATGTCACCAGACAGACATTAAAAAGCAACTCACCCTTCTGCCCAGCCCCGCTCACACCTCACCTCCGATGATTCTAGTAACACAAAGCTCTGAGAACACAGGTTTGCAGGCAAGTGACAGCAGATGATACTCTCAGACAAATATTTCCCTATCGAGACTCCTGCTTTCTAGCTCAATGTCTCTCTCAGCCACAGGATGCAAAATACAAGAACTGGGGCATAAATATTTTCTTACCTGAAACTTGTCAGAAGGACGGTCCTTGGGTCCTTGTCATTGTTGTCAACTCTGATGCCCCCTCTCTCGCCGTTGTAGAAATTGGCTCCACTGTGTTTATTGCCGTGTGCCTCAGTTACAGCTGTGGCACTCATCTGCCTGCATACAACCTATGAGGGGAAATGAGAGAGAGAGTAAGAGAGAGGGAGGGAGTGGATGTGTGTGCGTGTGTGTGTGTGTGTGTGTGTGTGTGTGTGTGTGTGTGAGAGAGAGAGAGAGAGAGAGAGAGACTGCTGACTTGAGACTAAGAACCTGAAACCTCCGGCCAAGACAAGCCTGAATAAAAATGATCAAAGCTCTGCCCTTCATCAGGAGAGCAGACAGATATTTTTTTCTCCTCCACTGAAAAGTGGAACTGTCATTGGGGATTCTCACCAGGAAAGTGCAGAGGCAGACCGTCTCCAGAGTGTCAGCGCTGCCCAGCAGTCCGTGCAGAATACAGGTACCTATTGTTCCAGAGACAGATATGTAGCCAGCCAGTCAGACTCTGACAGATCTCAGCAAACCAGTGAGCCTGCCTTCATTTTAACTCCTTATTTACTAGTGCTTTTTGGTCAAATGCAAAGGTCTTCTCCTCACCCATGAGAGAGAAATGGAGATGATGCAGATGAGCTCTGTGGCAGGAACTGACCCTGTACCTTTTACAGAGAAGGACTTTTTACTACTATTATTGAAATGCTGAATTTGAAGCAACTATCTTATTTTTTCTGGGAAGAAATGAAGCATTAGATTATATGGGGAAGACTTAGTGAGTAAAAGAAAAATCTTGGCACCCAAGATGAACAGAACAGCCAGTCTTAAAAGGAGGGGAGCAATTGTGGCTCTGGAAAGCAGCCTAGAATATGAAGGGGGTTACCTGAGCCAAAGGGGTCCCAACGTTTTGCAGAGGGGTGTGGCGCACGAAATTCCTTCTGCACAAAAAGCTGCTCAGGAGACCTCTGTTTTCCTAGGGGTTGGAAAGACTCGACATTTGGAGACCCCATTAGACATCTCAAGCAACCCCCAAACATCTCCCCTCCTCAAAGCCTCACCATTGTCCTAATTATGCCCAAGGCAGTAAAACAAAATTAAGGAAGCTCAGAGAAAAATAACTTGGGCTCTATTTCCCCTGATGGATCCTGAGATCCAGGGAGTACCTCTGATTCTCTAAATTCCTGGACCTTCTAGATGACAGTGGGTTTCTAAACTTTATCTTCTGTATCAACTGAATAATTTTATTCTGCAAAGTGAAAGAAGGCAAAATCCCTTGCATTTGATTGTTTAGCACTATTAGAAGGCAGGTAATAGAAAAACAAAAGAAAAAGTAGCTTCTCACTGAATTAAAATAAGAGATAGACTTATGCACGCCGCAAAGCCTTAATCCACAAGCACTTTGGACTTTTTTCCAGAAAGAACACTAATTTTATTAATTGTTCACATTTACGCAAGAAACAGTGTGCATATTCTGATATAGTAAGTGTGCCGCCGAGTCTATAAAATGGCTATGAAATTCCTTGGTAAGACCCACATTCAAGCATCACTTTACAAAGCCAGAGGGGGAAATACTCTTTGAAATACTCAGAGCTATAGGGGGAGGTTAAAGCATGCAAGGCTGTTAATGGTCATGAGATATGCTATACATATTTACGTGCTGCCCAGCAGCTTCTTCTAAATACCTAGGGTTGTTTTATTTTTTAAGAACTAAATAAGAGATTGCATCATGATGTTTCAAGACTATTTTAAAAAAAGGGGGGGGGAAAAAAAAGACCTAACAAATGCAGTTCCCTCCTTTCACACTGTCTCACAGCCTAAATGGCAGCATTTTGAAACCAGTTCAAGTTATGCCACTTTACCTAGAACTCTGTGCAATTAACACAGAACTCTTTTAGAAGTCAAAATTGCCCGATGTGGTGACTTCTGGAAGTCTACCTCTTGTATGGTCTTCAGGGAGAGCTTCTATTATGCTCAGAAGGGAAAGGATGTCAAGACGTTACCTGAACAGGGAGGAAAAGTATGCGAGGTCTCTTACTAAACTCATCTTCACCTATGAGACAGCAACAAAACAAGAGAATCCTGTAGCCTGTTTTTGCTAGGTGGAAGAAAGATATTTTTCAAACCCATTTTAAAGAACACACATATCTTTGTAAGCTTAAGGGATAATCCAATTTATCATGACTGTCTTAATAGCAAAATAGCAGAAGGCCATTCAGTGAAAGAAAGATAGATGATAGGTACACATACAGAACAGAACTGGATCACAGAGGAGGTGACAGCTAGCAGGCAAGGCTCCCACGACTGCCTCTAATGCAGCAGTTTAAAAGGGGCATCTAAGCTCTGCTCCTGAGCATGTGATAAGACTTAGGTGTAAGTACATTTAATTAGAGCATTACCCAGGCCCCATCCAGATGTCATTATCTTTTATGGTGGTTTTTTTTTTTTTTTTTCCTCTTTTGATCTTTCTGTCCAACTTCTGTTGTCTTCAAAAAACCAAGCTTGGTGTGCCAAACAGATTTTAAATATTCAGCTCTTACCATGTTTGAATATTGACAGTTCTCACAGTCGGGGTCCATTATTTTCTGGAAGCATGTGCAGAGGGTTATCAACATTAATGAGAGTCATGTGCACATGAAAATAAAAAAACCCGAGGATGCACTCCTGCAAAGTGTGTGTGTGTATAAGTGGAAATTAGGATCTCAGCAAGGTATACATTTTTGTTGTTGTTCTTTTGTGAGTGAGGGAAAAGATCACTTTTTTTCTCAATAAAGTTCTTTGTGAAAACTCTACTAGGATGACTGTCCCTAGAACACCCCTGAAGCCTATTACACAGTCCTAAGGTTATAATTCACACTTCAGTCCCCAATTTGCCAAATAATTCATGTCAAGCAGAAGTCCAACATAAAGTGCCAACTGTTTCTTGAAAGGAAAGGGGAAAAAACTGTTTCATGTGCTGGGTTTTTGAGGAATAAACCCATGAGGTGAGGGGCACCACTCATTAACAGTAGCAAGGGGTAGGCTAATTCCCCTGGTACTCGGATCCGTCTCTCTCTTTTCATCCAGAGACGTGAAATTAGGCTTCCCAGAAGAAATGTGAAAGGAAAACAGAATATCTTCATTATATTACAGAATAGTCCAATTTTTATAATTTACCCCCAGGACTTGCTACAGACACATTCAGTTACTCATTCACACAATAAGCCTCATGCTGGTAGAACTTCTAAGTGACTCTCCGGGAACATCGCAGGTAACCAGACTCCAGCAAAGTTAAAAATAGTCTCCCCATCAAATTAAATATTATCTAACTTCTCCACACAGTTATTTAAATATATAGAAGATCACCTCTGTGCATAATCTATAAATGGCTTGGATTACATATTAAAATTCTAATTAAAAGTTTTTGTCTTCTCTCACTTGGCCGATGTGAGATTAGGGAGTAAATTCTGGTTCAGAGTGAAAGCTCAGGTGGAATTGAGATTTCTAACAGCTGCAAGTTGGCAATGCATGGCAGTATCACGAAGTCTTTCTAATAGGAAGAAAAAAATACAAAACTATGGACAGCTTCAGAAACCACCTTTAGATCCTGGGTATTTAGTGCCATAAAGAGATTTCCCATGGATGTATTCCACAGAACTTTACTTTCTTGAGAGTCGGAGAGAAACAAAATTTCTCTTCTGTGAGAGGAAAGTATTGCCATATTCAAAACCAATATCTTAAAAATTCGATCATGCAACTGGCTGACTAGAAAACACATGGTGGAATATATCAATTCTCTTCTCAACATTTAAGATCCAGGATGGGATAAATGCTACTTACGTTTCCATTGAATTCACTAAGTGAAAACACTGTTTCTAGGAGCACTGTTGTGAAAAGTTAATGAAAATTTGTTGGAAAATATTAGAGACTACTTTACACCACCCAAATGCCAGCAGTATTTAACAGTTCAGCCATTTGGTAATTAATAGAAGGAAAAGTATGCATTTTCCCCTAAAAATCCTCTCACTGCAGCAGAATAATACATATTATATAGAGTTTCCATAATCAACTTTCTGATACAGAGTTTAAATTAGGGAAACATTTTGCTTCAGAAAAGCTCCATGATATATTTTACTCATTAATTAGTAAGCAACTGGATATTTGGATAAAAGGTGAAAGTATACTGTTTTCCTCATTCTCCAGAGCTGTTGGAAGTCACATCTGAGAACATAGGTGGAGACAACAGAATGCTAATATTTTGAATAGTAACAAAGGGAAAGCATTTGCATTGTTCCTTGTGTAAAGGAAACAATATGTTTTCCATGTTTCCATAAACGTTCTCCTTAAGTGGTCTCAGACTTACAGCACAATGAGAAAAAAAAAAAAAATTAACAGAGCTGATTGATGAGAGTTGATACTCAACACAAAAGCATTGTGAAGAAGTTGGGAAACTCCCAGAGGAAATTAGGCAGAAAAGTTGGTCAAGATTTCCTCACATTTATTTTATACAGCATTTTAAAAATCACAGAATATTCCCTTCAAGAAACTACAATTGGAAGTTTGGTTAAAAGTGTACTGTATCCTGTTCGGGTGAGTTAGGACCTACCTGACTTTTCCAACAGCTGTTTGCAGAGCTTCACAGGAAGTGGAAGAGCAGCTGGTAGCCCCACAGCTCCAGCTAAAAGTGCTCTCCTTGCTTCATTCTGTCATGTACAGTCTTCCCATCCAAGTCTTTTGATAAAAGTCAGGATAAAGCATGATTTATTAATATGGTAAAGTCATTACAATCTTCAGCTAAAATGTTATTGGAGCTTTCCCTAGCTACTGCTGTTTAAGGAAGTCTTTAAAAACCAATTTAATTTCCTTCCACCTAGTCAAGTTTTCTCCACAGATAATTGGTTTTCATTATATGCACAAAAAGCATCAGTGAAGTCAGTGTGTATGAGGCATTTAAATATTTTCAAATGAAAGCCTGCATATATTTATGTTTGGCTACCCAAACACACACTTTCATTCGATTCTGTATCACTGACCATTTAACGACACCCTTTTAATACGAGAGCACCATGGAAATTGGAAAGGCTGCACCAACAGCCAAGTTAGTCATTAGTAATTGTAGAAGTTAAATAAAGTTGGAATGGTAGATGTCATATTCTTTTATTTTAAACAAGTATATTATTATAAAGCAAAATGTTCTCTCTGCTAATTGTGCTGAATTTTTACATGCTTACAACTAGAATGCTCCTGTTTTTATTTTCAAAAGCTTAATCATTTCACTGGGAAAAATAAAACAACTCTAATATTTTTTCTAGTCATAATTTACACAACAGCCCTTTTAGGATTTATAGAACTCACCTCAGTATATTATTATCATCACAAGTGTGTTTGAGATGCTGGTGCAGAATCACTAATTGTTCATAAGTACCTTGAAACATTAGATTAGCGATGTTTATAATTGTCTAAATAGAGCATGACGATATGAAATCAATTACCATGCACATCAATCTTTGACATTTCATTTCAATGCATTACAACTGTGATAAAGTTGCCATAAACTTTTTTTTTAAAGTCACAGTCTCTATTGCCTGAAAATCTGACTAATGAAGTAGTATTCAATTGCAAACATTGAAAAGACAAGCACTGTAGCATATGCAATGCTGAAACTGGTTTACTTACTTGAATATTCATCTTCCTCTGAATTAAGACTACTATTGAATTTGCAGAATTTCACACTGGAGAATTTTTCAGTGTCTTCTTGACCTCATAGTCCCTCCACCACAGGTGAACTATTATTAAATAAAAAGTTCCTTATTTCAACTTCCATATAACTCTTTCAAAAGTCACTTAACTTCTGAGCATTGATAAGGTATTCTGAAACTTCCTCCTCGACACAGGTGTTTGTTGCTGTCTGTTGTCAAATCAAATTCATCACAGCTTGTATAGTCAGGATCCTTCCTTTTTGACTCCTGAGGGTCCAGGGTGCTGAAGTGAGAAGATTTCTCCTTGGTATTTATTCGCTTTTTGATTGAAAGCAGAGGGTGAGTGGTTTTTTCTTTTTCTTTTTTTTTTTTTCCTTTTTTCTTTCAATTCAAAAGCAAAAACAGACATAGTTTTCTAAGTTGAATTTGGGTCTGAGATTTATTCCATTTCTGAATGAAACACAAACCAAAATAAAACATAGAGCAGAACAAATTCATTGTGCCCGATTCCATCAAGTCACTGTGATTTAAAAGAAAAAGACAATCAAATGAGAAAAGAAATATTCGAAGCAAATTAGTTTCTTCCCTCTGTCCCACACTACCCGCTTAAACCCCTGACCTCTCTGCAGGCCCCCGTCTTCCTCCTATTGAATAGTAACTATTTCTGAACAGACAACACTTAATGAAGCTAAGGTCAGGCTGCTTCCAATTGGCATTTGCAGTGATAACAAATCAGAAATGATAGCATCACACAGATTTATGAATTTTTTACCCCTGCAGTCACAAACATCAGACGTTTACTTTATAAAGAGAGCTTTTAGATCCTTCCTGCAGTTTCCATAGTGATTTCATTTTTTTCCTTTTATCACAGATTGGCTGAAGAGCTGCTACCCTTTGTGCGTTAAAAGGCTTGTGCTACCAACTGTCGATATAAAAGGTAGCTGAGACAGAGACGCAATATATATACTGCCAAAAATAATTGAAACAGAGACATGTTGGTGAAAGGTTCCAGAAGAATTTTTTTTTTCCTGTATCAATGTGATAGTACAGGAGAAAATAATTTCGCCTGAATTCTCATAATTACTTTGAGTTAAATGTAGTTGTATTTTACGCTGTGTACCGTACTTATATTAAAACACTCATCATACAAAACATAATCCTTTCATAAAAGGGTTTAATATAGCTTACACTGTTCCAAGTGTCTGGGCTTGTTAAACATAAAAGTTCATTATGAAAACATTTTCACTTCAGTTACTTTAGTTTCGGCTGCAATGTTTACTTCAGTGTTTATTCTTCTTATCTCTCAGCTGATTCAATTTTTTTTCTGTTAAGAAAAAGTGCACTGCATTTTCAAATTAATCTAGACTGTCCTTAGCAAAACAGTAAAAACCTGGGGAAGAAATTTGTTCATTTCTTTCTAGCCTTGAGAAAGTAATGGCTCAGTACTTAATCTGGTGGTACACTGTTTTATGTACTTCTTCTCCCTATTAAAACTGAGCATTTAAATGAATTTTAAATGTTAAGCTGATTTTTCTTTCAGCTTTCATGTTATTTAATAATGTTGGCACCTGAATAATCCTACTTATAGGTTGCTATACTCCTAAGAGAAATGTCTGCTCTCTAACTACTTATTAAATATATCAAATTTGTCAGAATGCTATAGATGCTTTACAAGTAAACTTTAAGCTTTAAATATGTTTTTTAAGATCATAATGAAAATAACACCATTGTTAATTACCATAGAAGTACATATTCTATTTATATATATTAAACTATTGAAATGACAGTAAATATAATAGTGATTTTAGAAAAAAATAACATTTCTATCAAAGTACTTAAGCTACATAATATGATATATTTTGGTATATTTCATATTAAAACCTTTGAATTTCCATAAGATGTAGAAATCTATGGACTTTTCCCTATGGTTATTACAACAAATACTTTATTCCATCTCAATTTTTTTTACAAAATATCCAAAGAGCATAGAGCCCAAATAGGCTAGCTATCTGAATTTTTATTCAGTGTGAACAAAATTGTATACCATAATAAGATTTCTTCTTCTTTTCATTCCACTTTCATCAGATAAAGTAGCTACAACATGGATTTTGAAAGAGAAAAGTATAAGTTGACTTGGTGGTGGTGACGGTTTAGTCACTAAGTTGTATCTGACTCTCTTGACCCCATGGACTATAGCCCACCAGGCTTCTCTGTCCAGGAGATTTCCCAGGCAAGAATTTTGGGGTGGGTTGTCGTTTCCTTCTCCAGGGAATCTTCTCATCAAAGGGATCAAACTCTTGCATTGCAGGCAGACTCTTTACTGACTGAGCCAACAGAGAGGTCCCATGAGTTGACTTACATGGTGAGAACCCTAAAAGATGGTAAGGTAGATAGACATTGTTAAAGGATGCTGCTTTAGTCAAGTTCCTTGGGGATCAAGGAATAGGGATTCCCTTGACTTATCCTGGCTAGTGGCATAGTTGAGTGTGAGAAGACACTGAGTAGTAATAAATAAAGAAATCTCCCACCGATATACTGAACCATACTACTGAGCCTCACAGGGAATAAAATGGGAGTCAAAGAAGCACCAAAGACCTTGCCGGTTACAATTCTGGGGTCAGTCATTGAACAAATTTTTATTGAACACATCATATACCAGACACTTTGGTAGATGTTTGGTGTACATTTGTAAATAAGAGCCATTATCTTTTCCCTCATGGAGCTTGTAGTCAGGAGGAGATAGAGGGAAAAAAGAGTTATCAAGCAAATAAAATATGTATTGAACAAATAAAATAGATATTGTATTAAATAAAATCACAGTGCCTCCAAAAACGACATCTGTAATGCAAGAACAGAAGAATGAAGCTACCACAGACCATTTGTGTCGGATGAGTGTTCCAGACAAAGGAAGATCATTCTTGTTTGAAGAAGATGAAGAGAAGACCAATGTGAATGGAGCAAGATGAGTGAGGGTGATGATGGTTTATAAGTTCATCAGAGAATGCACAGAATGTGGCTTCAAGTCAATTAGTCCTAAACATATAAGGGTATCACTGAAGAGTTTAAACAGAGAAGTGACATGATCCAAGTTCATTTTTAAAGATCCTTCTGGATGCCATGTTTCAAATAGATTAGAATAACACAGATGTAGAGACAAGCAAATAAATTGTAGAGACCCAGTAAAGAGATGCTGATGCCCTAGAGTAGGGAGATGCTGTCAAGATGGAAAATGAACATGGATTTGAGTAGACGGAGGGGGCAGAATTGTTAACACATGGAGATGGATAGGCTGGTGTGGGTAGTGTCAGAAGTGAGAGGTAACAATTTCTAGATTGTTGTGAATGACAACTATGGGAAGGGGAAAACAGTAAAGGGACATAATTGATGGGGTGTGAAGAGTAAAAGTTTACTTTTGGACACATTAGATTGAAACATCTTTGGATGTCTCAGAGATGTGGTTTGGGTTGGAAACATAGAACTGTGAGTTTTCAGCATACAGGTAGTATTTACGGAGAAGGCAATGGCACCCCACTCCAGCACTCTTGCCTGGAAAATCCCATGGATGGAGGAGCCTGAAAGGCTGCAGTCCATGGGGTTGCTAAGAGTCGGACACGACTGGGCAACTTCACTTTCACTCTTCACTTTCATGCATTGGAGAAGGAAATGGCAACCCACTCCAGTGTTCTTGCCTGGAGAATCCCAGGGACGGGGGAGCCTAGTGGGCTGCTGTCTATGGGGTCGTACAGAGTCGGACACGACTGAAGTGACTTAGCAGCAGCAGCAGCAGGTAGTATTTAAAGATACTTCATTTCCAGGGAAAAAAAATCATCTAGGAAAAATCTGTACAGAAAAAAGAAAAGAAAATGAGTCCTAAGCTAGAGATCTGGAAATGTCAACATCAGAAGATATGACCAAAGGAGATGAGAAACAACCGAAGAGATAAGGAAAAAACAAAGAGACATTAGGCCCCAGAAGATAAGGAAGAAGCTATTTCAAGAGGGATGGAATGGTCAACTGAGCAGAATATTATGAAGAGGTCAAGGAATACAGAAATTAAAAAGAGTACTTTGAAACTGAGTGTTCATTGGTGACATTGCGGAATACCAGAGGTAAAAACTACACTGAAATGGATCAAGGGATGACTGGGAGGTAAGGAAGTGGAGATCTCACATTTAGACAGATCTTTGATGGCACCCCACTCCAGTACTCTTGTCTGGAAAATCCCATGAACGGAGGAGCCTGGTAGGCTGCAGTCCACGGGGTCTCTAAGAGTCGGACACGATTGAGCGACTTCACTTTCACTTTTCACTTTCATGCATTGGAGAAGGAAATGGCAACCCGCTCCAGTGTTCTTGCCTGGAGAATCCCAGGGATGGCGGAGACTGGTGGGCTGCCATCTGTGGGGTCGCACAGAGTCAGACACGACTGAAGCGACTTAGCGACTTGGGAAGTTTGATCATGAAAGAAAGCAGATGGTTGGGGAGGAGGTGAAGTTGAGGGAGACTTCCTTCAACACATTCAATATGGAAGATTCTGGAGCATGTTAACTATGATGGGATTCATCCATGTATAAAGAAGAGTTTATTGATTGAGGAGAAAGAGAGAATGAGGGAAGAACTGAAGTCTTTGACAAGGCAAGAAGGGGTAGAATTTAGAGCACCTGTGGAAGAGTGAAACTTTCTAGAGAAGGCACGGTTCCACCAGTATCACAGGAGGCAATGAAATGAATATCTAAGAAGAAGCATGTAGGTGTGTAGATTCGGTGCTTGAAAAGAGGAGGACATTCATCACAGATCAAGAGAATGAAGTGTGAGTTAGGGAGATCAGCTAGGAGCAAGGGGAGAAGAAAGGATCTGGAAGTTTGAAAATGACATGAAATATGTCATTTTGTGTTAAAGAACTATTCATAACACTTGTTAAAGATACTATCTGAGCCACCAGGGAAGCCCATGAATGACAGTAGGAGGACTTTATTTGAGAGAGACCACTGCATTTGGGGGGGGTTGACAGTAGGGAAGAGAGATCAGCTTACCTCAGGATACAACAAGGACAAGTGGAAATTTACAGCCAAGGAGAACAATGGGTGTTAATGGGTGGTAAATCTTTAAGAAGAGAGAAACATCAAGGGTAAGGAGGGTTCTAGCTAAACCAACTTGACAGGATACTTGCTGAAGGGAGGCCAGGGTGATAAGATACCAAGAGTTGAGGAGAGAAAGGATTTGATCAGGAAATAGAGGGAAACAGTGACAGACTATTTTCTTGGGCCCCCAAATCACTGCAGATGGTAGCTGCAGCCATGAAATTAAAAAATGCTTAATCCTTGGAAGAAAAGCTATGACAAATGTAGATAGTGTATTAAAAAGTAGAGACATTGTCAACAAAGGTCCATCTAGTCAAAGCTATGGTTTTACCAGTAGTCATGTATGAATGTGAGAGTTGGACCATAAAGAAGGCTGAGCACTGAAGAATTGATGCTTTTAAATTGTGGTATTGGAGAAGACTTTTGAGAGTCTCTTGGATTGCAAGGAGATCAAACCAGTCAATCCTAAAGGAAATCAGTCCTGACTATTCATTGGAAGGACTGATGCTGAAGCTGAAGCTCCAATACTTTGGCCAGCTGATGCAAAGAGCCGACTCATTGGAAAAGCCCCTGATGCTGGGAAAGATTGAAGGCAGGAGAAGGGAATGACAGAGGACAAGATGGTTGGATGGCATCACTGACTCAATAGACATGAGTTTGAGCAAGCTCTGGGAGATGGTGAAGGACAAGGAAGCCTGGGGTGCTGCAGTCCATGGGGTTGCAAAGAGTTGGACACGACTGAGCAACTGAACAACAAAAAAGGGTAATCAGATTCCAAGGATGGTAGATTTTTCTAAACTGACTCAGCAGGATTTTTGCTAAAACTGGACTAAGCAAGCCAAGGACAGAGCCCAAGGTCAGGGCTTAATTACGAAAGGGCTCAGAGGAAGCTGTCCAGAGTTTGTCATTCATTGAGAGAGTCTTTGTCATTGGTGGGGTAGAAATATGAGTTTACTAGATAAATATAGATGAGCTGTCAGGCAGATTTGAGGTTTACAGTCTTGAATCTAAATGAAATAAAATTCTGGATGCATGTGTGACTTTTTTTCCCAATGAATTTTAACCATTTCATCTGAGAAGTTACCAGTCTGGGGCTTTGCCAAGAAAAATGAGAAAGATATTAGATAAAATGAATTGGAAACATTTGCTAAGTCATGTTGTTTTGATGGACTATGGAATCATGTCTTGAGAAGGAGGGAAGAGAAGCCTTTCCTTTCTCCTCACAAATGAGAATGGGTAAGGCTAATGGACTGTTGGTCTTGACAAGGTTGAAGGCTGAATAAATGAGATGGAAGGACGTGAGACTGCAGTCTGAAACTGAGATATCAGAGGGAGAATGGTTCCAACCAAGACCATGAGAGTACATAACTGCTACTGCATGAAGAAACAGGCCACTGGTAACAGGAAGTTAAAGACCTGAAAGGTATATAGGGTCAAGGAACAGGGTTGCCTTTCTGGAACATGATAAACATTTCCTGCATAAAGAAACTCCTGGTAAAGGACAATGTGTTCTAAGAAGAATGTTCTTAGCAGAGACTTTCCAACTAGATCATAAAAGTGATAAAACTGCATTTGAGAGAAAGGAAAATGGCCCAAAAATTGTAGAGAAGAAGGTACATATGACTAGTGAACAGTAGGTAAAAGGTGAATAAGTTCTCAAGTAACAGGAAATGTGTCATAAATAATAAATGCACATTACAATACATATTTATGAATGAGCAATATTTGGACAAAAAAATTGAAATGAGACAGTCAACAAAAGAAACAGGTATGATCTTAAAGTATTTCTGATGTTTGAAATGATAGGAGTCATGATAAGACTATGACAATGAAAATGTGTATTTTGCTCAAAATCAATATGTGTAATGGAAGTGGTGGAAGTAAAACACAGTTTACCTAGAAGGAGGATGCCAGTAGAGAAATGCAGATAAAAAGAACTTGAATAAAAATGAAAGAGAACAGGAACAAGAAGACTAATGCCACTGGGGTGTTCTGCAGATATCCCTGCTAGAAAAGACAATTTATAAAATAAATAACTATAGGAATGAGACATAATAATGTTGAGTAACTTCAGTGATCTGCGCTTGTTCAGAAAGCCTCCTTCTGTTCCAAAGAAACAAGCTGATACCTACAAGTTAACCCTGGCAACAGTTTTGACTCTCAGATGATAGAATATACAGTGAATGGGGCAGATTCACTGAACTTCACTCTGACCAATAAGGAAGCACTGAATTCTTTTAAAACAAAAATGTACTGAGATGTTGTTATGTGTTTTGCTGGAAACCAAAAGTAGACCCTAAAGACAAAAGACAATATTTCTTGGGGTTAAAATGATGGTAGCCTAGGAAGAACATGTCTATTTCTTGTGGTTTGTAGTAGCCACAGAAGAGAAATATGTACTATGTTATGCAGATTTCAGAAAGTTTCAAGGAAATAAAGATGGGATTCTGTGTGTGCCAGGAAGAACTCAAGAAGGAAGAGGTCTCAAGGATGATGAGAAATTCTTAGAACAACTTAGCAAAAAAAAAAACAAAAATATATGAATAAGGAAAATTTGAAGAAAGCAGTGTTGCTTGACAATGTATATTTTAAAAGTGCTTGATTGAATAGAGTCATATTAAAAAGATAGAAAGAAAAACATATCTGAGGATGGAAAGAATAGGAGGGCTAAGAGCTATTAATAGAAGATGCTATCAGAAAGGAAAAGACCAGTCTAAGCTGAAGTGTGTGAAAAGTATTTTTAAAAAAAATGAAACAAGCATTTTAACCTGTTTAACCTGTTTTTCAGGAAAAAAAAAAGAAAAACTGGAAAGGGATCAGTTCACTCCTGGGGGGAAATGAAGTCATTCATTCATGCAGCTATCCAGCAAGCTTTTACAGAGTTCTCACTGTGCAGTAGGTATTATACAAGCATGAAGTTGGAAAGCACACATTGTCCTCAGATAAAAACAACAACAACAACAAACTTAAAAGTAATAGTTACTAATAAATGAGTGCCTACCATGAAATAGGAAGGTTTAAAGCAGTTTCCATATGTTAGCTATTGAGTTCTGTTAGGAACTCCATGGAGAGATATTAATACTATCTCCATTTTAAGATGAGAGTTTCTGATATAGAGAAAGCTTAACCAAATTGTTCAACATCACACAATTTATACAGAAGAAAGAAGTGAAAGTAAAAGTCACTCAGTTGTGTCTGACTCTTTGCAACCCCATGGACTATACAGTCCATGGAATTCTCCAGGGCAGATTACTGGAGAGGATAGCTTTTCCCTTCTCCAGGGGATCTTTGCAACTCAGGGATTGAACCCAGGTCTCCCTCACTGCAGGAGGATTCTTTACCAGCTGAGCCACAAGGGAAGCCCAAGAATACTGCCGTGATACCCTATCCCTTCTCTAGCAGATCTTCCTGAGCCAGGAATCGAACCACGGTCTCCTGTATTGCAGGCAGATTCTTTACCAATTGAGCTATCAGGGAAGCCCTTCATACAGAAGGGTCAAGGTTTAAATTGAAGGGAAAGTCTGTAAAATCCACAAATCTCTTATCAGAAACTCTTGGAGACAGACATGTTTTAGAACTCAAAAACGTGTGGGGAAATATAAAATAATATACACACTATTTCAAAAAATCCCCAGTATAGTCTGAGGCAGTGGTTGTAATACATTTATTAACAGTTTTATAGTGAAACATATTGGTTTAATACTAAATGGAATAACAAATAAAGATTGTAACTCCATCTCTCAGTTCATGTGTAGACTTGTGGTCAAATGTATTTTAGTATAAGTTGAAAGAGAGAGATCTCTGAGAAAGGATAAATAAAAAAGGAAGGAAGAAGGAAGAAGGAAAGAAAGAAAAAGGAAGGAAGAAAGAAGATGGAGAGAAGGAAGGAGGGAGAAAACTTGGTTTTCAGTTCTTTTCTAATTTAGGGATCATCAATAAAAAAATTTGGACCTCTATTCTGTATAAGGGCTCCTCTGGTGCTTCAGACTGTAATAAGCTACCTATAATGCAGGAGACCTAAGTTCAAGCCCTGGGTTGGGAAAATCCCCGGGAGAAGGGAACGGCTACCCACTCCTGGAGAATCCCGTGGACAGAAGAGCCTGATGGCTATAGTCCATAGGGTTGCAAACAGTCAGACAAAACCGAGTGACTAACACTAATTAATTAACTAATTATTCTATATAAATTAGAGGAATTTATCAGAGGAATAAAACAAAAGTGAAATTCAAAGTATTTAACAACAGTATATCTGGGGCACTGACCAATGAGAATGAAATAATGAAAACTAGCATTGGGGTGAGATCCTAAAGAACCTTCCATGTCAAGAATTAATTTTAGTTGATTACATTTAGTTGTTATATTTTAAAGAAGTCAAAGAATATCAGAGATAGGTCATGGGGCTGCCAAGAGAGAGTGAATGAGAACAGTGGATGGAAAGGTAACCTTGAGATAACAACTTTTTAAAACAAACAAGAGGAAAGATTTCAATATAATACCACCAGTACCTTGGAGAGAGACCATTACATTGTATAATTTCAGCATTGGCTGTTATAAATATATACATACACACAGAGTAGTACAACAAAGAGAAGAAACATCTAATACGTGGAAGTGGTTATATGAGGGAAGGAAGGTGATCAGAGAATGGTTTCCTTATTGTATTTATATTTTAAGAATGTTGGAAATGGTAGCAAACACTGAAATCTTACACATGCTGGGTACTGTTCTAAATATCTTGTATGCATTCAGTTCAGTTCCGTTCAGTTGCTCAGTCGAGTCCGACTCTTTGCAACCCCATGAATCGCGGCACACCAGGCCTCCCTGTCCATCACCAACTCCTGGAGTTCACTCAAATTCATGTCCATCGAGTCAGAGATGCCATTAGCTCCTTTAATTCTCACAACAGCTCTACAAGGGGGTGCTAATTTTATCCCCAGTTCACAGATGAAGAAACTGAGGCACAGAGCAGTTGAAAAGTTTTTGCAGGCTAAACAGTCACTAGGTTTTGGGCCTACGTTTGAAGCTATGTAGTCTGGCTCCTGAGTTCACATGCAAAAGCTCATCATTCACCCCACACTGTAAGTCCAGCTTTACACATTACTCCATCACATAGGACCAAGAATCTGAGCCCGGGATCAGAACACATTCATTTTCATATCTCCTTTCATTTCTCAGCACCCAGGATATGGTAGGTGCACAATAAATAGTTGTTATTGTTGCTCTCAAGTGATATAAAAGTTGAAAGAGTCTAAGTAGGGAAAGTGGAGAAGATTCTAGCCAGAGAATGCAGTGTGAGCAAAGGTGGCAACTCCTTTTGTGGTTCCATCTTCATTACCAAGGGAAATAATCCTCAAGATAAAAAGGACAGAAATAATAGAGCCTCTAGACTCAAAACCTCCATGAACCAGTCCTGTCCCAGAAATGTGTGAAAATGCTAGATTAAAACAGAAAGCTTAGTATGGACTGAGTGGATTGGAGAGTGGATGACCAACCCAAAGACATTCAAATTCAGGCTTCTGGAAGCACTAATTTGGCTTAGAGGGACTAAGAAGTGAGATGATTAAAAAAAAAAAGAGCATTTAGGGACTTTGAAAAAAATTCAAACCACAAATACAATGAACAGGTAGGATCATTTTTTGTCCTCTAGATTTATGAGCCTATAAATCAGTGAGTCTGACATCAACTACTGGAGAAAATGCTACTAGAAATAATTGAATAGCTATGTTATGAGCAATTAGCAAAGGAAACAGAATAAATTGGAAGGCCCCCTGGATTCTTTAAGAAATGAGTAATCCTGAACAAAATATATTTCCTTCTTTGATAGGAGTTTTCCAAACTAGCAGATCATTATCCTATGACTTTTTGCAGATAAGATGGAGAAACCTGAAACAGGTTTGTAGCTAAGAAATCTTGGCCTCTGTCCTCAGCCCTGGAGACACTCTATAAGGAGTATTATGCTGAAGTCAAGGGATCCAGCATACGATGGGACTGTGAGCTGTGGAGGCCCATCCAGATGACACAGCCAGGTTGATAAAATAACTTGAAACCACATCAATATGTAGAGTAATAGGGATATTTGGCCTAGAAAAGGCAACAGTGGGAAGGGAGTACAAAATGCCATCCCTAAGAGCTTTAAGGAGGCTTCCCTGGCAGCTCAGGTGGTAAAGAACCTGCCTGCAATGCTGGAGACTCAGTTCAATCTCTGGGTCAGGAAGATCCCCTGGAGAAGGGAGTGGCCACCCACTCTAATATTCTTGCCTAGGAAATCCCATGGACAGAGGAGCCTGGCGGACTACAGCCCATGGGATCGCAAAGAGTTGGACACAACTGAGCAACTAACACTGAATACACAGAATAGGAAAGAATGAGGTATAAACATATTATAGGCTCCCTTCTAGGACAATGGAATCTCAGTTTCTGGATCCCCATGTCTCTTGGGAAAATATCTTTCTAGTAAGTGAGACAGACTCAGAATTTTATTCCTTTACTGAGAGTTTACTTCAGGTCTACAACTTTATTAAAAAGGAAACTGAGAATTGAAACAGGTTAGGTGGTCTTGACCAATGCCATGGACATGAATTTAAGCAAGTTTTGGGAGATGGTGAAGGACAAGGAAGCCTGGTGTGTTGCAGTCCCTGGGGTCAAAAACAGCTGGACATGACTGAGCGACTGAACAACAAAAAGAGTGGCAGGAGAAAATGCAAGATTCTGAATTTCTAGTCCAGTGGCTTTTCCACAACAATATGGCACCTGAAAGATAATTCAACTCTTTCTTCTTGGTTCTGGGAACTTGAAGAAGTGAAGTGAAGTGAAGTGAAAGTCCCTCAGTCGTGTCTAACTCTTTGTGATGCCATAGACTATATAGTCCATGCAATCCTCCAGGCCAGAATACTGAAGTAGGTAGCCTTTCGCTTCTCCAAGGGATCCTGCCAATCCCGGGACTGAATCCAGGTCTCCCACATTGCAGGCAGATTCTTTACCAGCTGAGCCACACGGGAAGCCCAAGAATACTGGAGTGAGTAGCCTATCCCTTCTCCAGTGGATCTTCCTGACCCAGGAATCACACCGGGGTTTCCTGCATTGCAGGCAGATTCTTTACCAACTGAGCTATGAGGGAAGCCCAAGACAGTGTTAATTATCCCACTAAATTCTATTGCCAGTTTCCAAGGCCATAGGGTTCTAAGTAGAAAAAGCCCGGATCTGAAGCAACTTTTCACCTTGAAGTGTGATGTATTCTTCAAGTGTCATATAGCAATGGCCTTCTGAAGAATTTGATCTGCTTCAGGAGGCAGATTGAATTTGACTTGCTGGTTTGTACAAAAAAAATGTGTTGTTTTCTCACTGATAGTCAAATATATTAAACTGACAGAACTTTAAACCTAATGTGCAAATATTCTCCATCAATACATTAACAAAAGTTTCGTGTACCAGTAAGTAGCAATTTTCAATCACAAGAGCATGCATATTTTCCTGTCATTTACAGCAGCAACCACCATAGGGGTCATTTTAGAAACCACTTAAATACTCAATACAAAAAAAAAAAAAAAAATCTCAGTACATGTTCCATGTCCAGGAGGCAAATTAAGATTTAGCACACAGGTTTTATACTCCGGGCACTGTCATATTATGTACTCCTTATAGCTATCTGTAAAGAATTTTATTATCAAATATGTATTTATCTGCTTATTAACATGCCAAAAGATATTTGTCTATTAAACAGGTGCTGTTGTTGTTCAGTCACTCAGTCATGTCTGACTCTTTGCAACACCATGAACCGTAGCACGCCAGGCCTCCCTGGCCATCAGCAACTCCCAGAGTTTACCCAAACTCATGTTCATTGAGTCAGTGATGCCATCCAGCCATCTCATCTTCTGTCATCCCCTTCTCCTCCTGCCTTCAATCACTTCCAGCATCAGAATCTTTTCTAATGAGTCAGCTTTTTGCATCAGGTGGCCAAAATATTGGAGCTTCAGCTTAAATATCAGGCCTTCCAGTGAATATTCAGGGTTGATTTCCTTTAGAATTGAGTGGTTTGATCTTCTTACACACAAGACACTCTCAAGAGTCTTCTACAGCACTATAGTTCAAAAGCATCAATTCTTCAGCACTCTGCCTTCTTTATGGTTCAACTCTCACGTCCACAACTGACTACGGGAAACATCATAGCTTTGACTATACGGACCTTTGTTCAGTTCAGTTCAGTCACTCAGTCGTGTCCGACTCTTTGCGACCCCATGAATTGTAGCATGCCAGGTCTCCCTGTTCATCATCATCTCCCAGAGTTCACTCAGACTCACATCCATTGAGTCCGTGATGCCATCTAGCCATCTCATTCTCGGTCGTCCCCTTCTCCTTCTGCCCCCAATCCCTCCCAGCATCAGAGTCTTTTCCAATGAGTCAACCCTACGCATGAGGTGGCCAAAGTACTGGAGCTTCAGCTTTAGCATCATTCCTTCCAAAGAAATCCCAGGGTTGATCTCCTTCAGAATGGACTGGTTGGATCTCCTTGCAATCCAAGGGACTCTCAAGAGTCTTCTCCAACACCACACTTCAAAAGCATCCATTCTTTGTCACTCAGCCTTCTTCACAGTCCAACTCTCACATCCATACATGACCACTTGAAAAACCATAGCCTTGACTAGACGGACCTTAGTCGGCAAAGTAATGTCTCTGCTTTTGAATATACTATCTAGGTTGGTCATAACTTTTCTTCCAAGGAGTAAGCATCTTTTAATTTCATGGCTGCAGTCACCATCTGCAGTGATTTTGGAGCCCCCCAAAATAAAGCCTGACACTGTTTCCACTGTTTCCCCATCTGTTTCCCATGAAGTGATGGATGCCATGATCTTCGTTTTCTGAATGTTGAGCTTTAAGCCAACTTTTTCACTCTCCTCTTTCACTTTCATCAAGAGGCTTTTTAGTTCCTCTTCACTTTCTGCCATAAGGATGGTGTCATCTGCATATCTGAGGTTATTGATATTTCTCCCGGCAATCTTGATTCCGGCTTGTGTTTCTTTCAGCCCAGCATTTCTCATGATGTACTCTCCAGAGAAGTTAAATAAGCAGGGTGATAATATACAGCCTTGATGTACTCTTTTTCCTATTTGGAACCAGTCTGTCTGTTGTTCCATGTCCAGTTCTAACTGTTGTTTCCTGACCTGCATACAGATTTCTCAAGAGGCAGGTTAGGTGGTCTGGTATTCCCATCTCTTTCAGAATTTTCCACAGTTTATTGTGATCCACACAGTCAAAGGCTTTGGCATAGTCAATAAAGCAGAAATAGATGTTCTTCTGGAACTCTCTTGCTTTTTCCATGATCCAGCGGATGTTGGCAATTTGATCTCTGGTTCCTCTGCCTTTTCTAAAACCAGCTTAAACATCAGGGAGTTCATGGTTCACGTATTGCTGAAGCCTGGCTTGGAGAATTTTGAGCATTACTTTACTAGCATGTGAGATGAGTGCAATTATGCAGTAGTTTGAGCATCCTTTGGCATTGCCTTTCTTTGGCATTGGAATGGAAACTGATCTTTTCCAGTCCTGTGGCCACTGCTGAGTTTTCCAAATTTGCTGGCATATTGAGTGCAGCACTTTCACAGCATCATCTTTCAGGATTTGAAATAGCTCCACTGGAATTCCATCACCTCCATTAACTTTGTTCATAGTGATGTTGGCAAACTAATATTTCTGCTTTTTAATTAGCTGTCTTGGTTTGTCATAGCTTTTCTTCCAAGGAGCAAACATCTTTTAATCCCATGGCTGTAGTCACCATCTGCAGGAACTGTGTTTCCATTGTTTCCCCATCTATCTGCCATGAAGTGATGGGACTGGATGCTATTATCTTGGATTTTTGAATGTTGAGCTTTAAGCCAGCTTTTTCATTCTCCTCTTTCTCCTTCCTCAAGAGGCTGTTTAGTTCTTTGCTTTGTGCCATAAGGGAAGTGTCTTCTGCATCTCTGAGGTTACTTATATTTCTCCCAGCAACTTTGATTCTGGCTTGTGCTTCATCCAGGCCAGCATTTCACATGATGTACTCTGCATATAAGTTAAATCAGCAGGGTGACAATATATAGCTGTTTCATACTTCTTTCCCAATTTTGGACCAATTCATTGTTCCATGTCTGGTTATAACTGTTGCTTCTTGACCTGCATACACATTTCTCAGGAGGCAGGTAAGGTGGTCTGGTGTTCCCATCTCTTTAAGAATTTTCCACAGTTTGCTGTGATCCACACAGTCAAAGGCTTTAGTGTAGTCAATGAAGCAGAAGTATATATATATATGTTTGCAATTCTCTCGCTTTTTCTATGACCCAATAGATGTTGACAATTTGATCTTTGGTTCCTCTGCCTTCTCTAAATCCAGCTAGAACATCTGGAAGTTCTCAGTTCATGAACTATTGAAGCCTAACTTGGAGGATTTTGAGCATTACTTTACTAACTTGTGAAATGAGTGCAATTGTGCAGTAGTTTGAATATTTGGCATTGCCCTCCTTTGGGATTGGAATGAAAGCTGACTTTTTCCAGTCCTGTGGCCACTGCTGAGTTTTCCAAATTTGTTGGCATAATGAGTACAGCACTTTCACAGCATCATCTTTTAGGATTTGAAATAGTTCAGCTGGAATTCCACCACCTCCACTAGCTTTGTTCATAGTGATGCTTCCTAAGGCCCACTTGACTTCACACTCCAAAATGTCTGGCTCTAAACAATATTTTAATATTTTAGTTTTTCACATAATGACACCATGGTTCTAAGTATAAGTATTCTGCCCAAGGTGTTGTTACTGGTGAATTTGAGGTTTTTGCTTCATTGGAAAGAATTCTGAGATGAAATGACAGGTAAGAAGCAGATTTATTTAGAGACACATGTACACCACAGACAGAATGTGGACCATCTTAAAAGATCAGAGAGAGAATAAGCTTCAAAATATGGCAGAGCTAATGTTTATGGGCTGGGTAATTTAACAGGCTAAAAAGTGGGAGGATTATTCCACTTATTAAGGGGTGGAGATGTCCAGGAAATGGGCCACTGCCCACTTTTTGACCTTTTATGTTTGGTGTCAGAACTGGCATGGCACTGGTGGGTTTGTCACTTAGAATGCTCATGTATTACAGTAGCATATAATGAGGTTTGAAGTCTGCTGGAAGTCAAATCTTCCACCATCTTGGACCCGTTTGGTTCTAACCAGTCTTTGTCATGTCCTAGGTCCATGTCACTGGCCTTGCCTGTGTTTTAAAGTTGTGCCCTGCCCCCTTCCCTTCTATTTCAATGTCAGCTGGTAAGTTGGGCTGGGAATTAAACTTAGACATACTTATGGCAAAGACCTGTATGTGCTTTCTATCCTACAGTTTTCATGTGGATCAAAAATGGTAACTTCTATATGATATAAAATCGTACTTAAGGAAAATAGACTTGAAAGTTGAAATGCTTTTATGTTTTCATCGTGATGTTATATAAAATTCATGTATTCTCAAAACACATATTCTTAATAATTCTATATTTCAGCCAAGTCAATGAGAAAACTAGTTTTGATATATAAGCAAGGTTCAACACTGGGTCTAACTCTTATCTTTTTTTCCATGATCAGGTATGGTTGAGAATGGAGTGTGGAAGCTACAGTTCTCATCACTGTTCTGGCACGCCTGCTCTCCAGGTAGCAGTTTCTACATCTGTAAAATGAGAAGCATCAAACAGATAATTTCTACAGCCTCTTCTAGCTCTGAACCTTCTATAATTCTTAATTACTTCACTTATGTGTTAGTTGCTCAGTTGTGTCTGACTCTGAGATCCAATGGACTGTAGCCCACCAGGCTCCTTCGTCCATGGGATTCTCCAAGCAAGAATACTGGAGTGGGTTGCCATCTCCTTCTCCAACTACTTCACTTTCTTCTCTCAAAATTCAAAGTAGCACTGAACAGGAGAACATCCAGAAGGCACCACAAAGTGGAATAAATATGAGAAATTAAAAATCAAAAGCCAAAGCAAACTTCTTATTAGGTTCCAGAAGACAAAGGCCTAGATTACAATACATTAAAAAAAAAATGTATTCCCCCGCTTGCTACCTTAGGCTTTCTGGTTTAGTATAGGATCAAGGGTGGCAACAAAAAAATGTGTGGGATAATTTGTTTGGCTTGTAACCCTAATCCAATTATAAGCAGAAAATGCCAAATATATCTTCTAAAAATCTATCATTAGATTCCTTGAACATTTTTATAAGCTTAAGAGTTTAGATACCTTCAACGCAAGTTCTAGACTCCTGGGTACCTTTCATATTCAACCAACATAAGAAGTAAATATGCAAAACTTTGCAAGATCAAAAATTCTTCCTCAAGGACATTTAATTAAATTCATTTATTTCTTTCTTTTCTACTTTTTTTTCTTTGCTTTACTTCATAATTGCTAAAAGAAAAATCTCCATCTGCAATAACATAAAACAGATGTCTGACCCAAAATTCAGTTCAGTTCAGTTCAGTTCATTTCAGTCGCTCAGTCATGTCCGACTCTTTGCAACCCCATGAATCGCAGCACACCAAGCCTCCCTGTCCGTCATCAACTCCCGGAGTTCACTCAAACTCACGTCCATCAAGTCGGTGATGCCATCCAACCATCTCATCCTCTGTCGTTCCCTTCTCCTCCTGCCCTCAATCTTTCCCGGCATCAGGGTCCTGTCAAATGAGTCAGCTCTTCACATCAGGTGGCCAAAGTATTGGACTTTCAGCTTCAACATCAGTCCCCCCAGTGAACACCCAGGACTGATCTCCTTTAGAATGGACTGGTTAGATCTCCTTGCAGTCCAAGGGACTCTCAAGAGTCTTCTCCAACACCAGTTCCAAAGCATCAATTCTTCAGCGCTCAGCTTTCTTCACAGTCCAACTCTCACATCCATACATGACCACTGGAAAAACCATAGCCTTGACTAGATGGACCCAAAGTTAGCAATCAATAAATGCTAAGCATCATTATTAATTCTTTCAACAAATATTTATAAAGTGCTTACAATGTGAAAGTCGCTGTGATGAGCACTGGGAATAAAATACTGAGCAAAAACAGCCATGTTTACCGACCGTATAGCTAGTGGAGGAGACATTAAAATTGCAAAGTAAAAGGATGGATTCTGTGAGAAAATACAGCAGACTGCTAGTCCTGTAGGCCAGGGAAAGCTCCCTGGAAGAGGAGACCCTTGAGCTGAGATCTGAAGAGGAGTATTAGTTAAATAAGCAAAGATAACGGGCAAGTTCCTATAGGCAGAGAGAAAACAAGGGCAAAGGCTCGAGAGTAGAAAAGTGCATGCCAAGCGTGAGGGAAATAGACAAGATTTCCTGCTCTAGAAAAGATGGAAGATGGAGCTGGAGATGTAGGTAAGAGCCAAACCAGAGAAAGTTTGGTTGATTATGTTTCAAAGTGAAAGTGTTAGTTGCCCAGTCGTGTCCAACTTTTTGTGACCCTGTGGACTATAGCCCGCCAGATTCCTCTGTCCATGGGATTCTCCAGACAAGAACACTGGAGTAGGCTGCCATTCGCTTCTCCAGGGGATATTTCTGATGCAGACACTGAGCCCACATCTCCTGCACTGCAGGTAGATTCTTTACTGTCTGAGCCACCAGGGAAGCCCATGGAGTTCTGATTTTTATTCTAAAAGGAATGGGAAAATATTTAAGAGTTTAAAGAAACAGGAAAGTGATAGAGTGTCCTTTCTGAATTTATTATTATAATTTCGATATAATTTCTTAGAATTCCTTTAAGATGTTTTCCCCTTATTTCCAATTCATATAATTTAAGGGTATTTTCTATTATAGTGTCTCCAACTAAGAAAGACTCTCTTAATTAAATTAATCATTATGGTGAGCTTAGATTTAATTTCATACATTGATGGGGTTGCTCTAACAATATGGTTGTATTTTGCAGCTATAAGCATTCTTTGACTAATTGATTCAGAAATCAGGTAGGTTATCAAACATTAACAGTTCTAAGGAACAATATTTCTAGTCATATTATTATTTTTACTGAAAAGGAAAAACACAATTTAAAAATAGGTGTTTAGTCCTCTAGATCTTCAGTTCAGTCGCTGAGCCATGTCCGACTCTTTGCGACCTCATCAACTGTGGCACACCAGGCCTCCCTGTCCATCACCAACTCCCGGAATCCACCCAAACCTATGTTCATCTAGTCGGTGATGTCATCCAACCATCTTATCCTCTGTCATCCCCTTCTCCTCCTGCCCTCAATCTTTCCCAGCATCAGGGTCTTTTCAAATAAGTCAGCTCTTCACATCAGGTGGCCAAAGTATCGGACTTTCAGCTTCAACATCAGACCTTCCAATGAACACCCAGGACTGATCTCCTTTAGGATAGACTGGTTGGATCTCCTTGCAGTCTAAGGGACTCTCAAGAGTCTTCTCCAACACCACAGTTCAAAAGCATCAATTCTTTGGTGCTCAGCTTTCTTCACAGTCCAACTCTCACATCCATACATGGCCACTGGAAAAATCATAGCCTTGACTAGATGGACCTTTGTCGGCAAAGTAATGTCTCTGCTTTTTAATATGCTGTCTAGGTTGATAATAACTTTCCTTCCAAGGAGTAAGTGCTTTTTTAATTTCATGGCTGCAATCACCAACTGCAGTGATTTTGGAGCCCAGAAAAATAAAGTCAGCCACTGTTTCCACTGTTTCTCCATCTATTTCCCATGAAGTGATGGGACCAGATGCCATGATCTTAGTTTTCTGAATGTTGAGCTTTAAGCCAACATTTTCACTCTCCTCCTTCACTTTCATCAAGAGGCTTTTTCGTTCTTTTTCACTTTCTGCCATAAGGGTAGTGTCATCTGCATATCTGAGGCTATTGATATTTCTCCGAGTAATCTTGATTCCAGCTTGTGCTTCCTCCAGCCCAGCATTTCTCATGATGTACTCTGCATATAAGATCTTGGGGACCATTATTTTCTACTTTTAACATAAAGGCTAAAATATCAATTTTATAAGATAAATTGTTTATATTTATTTAATCTTTATTAAAAATAATCACAAATACATCATTAAAATTTGTTGAAAGAAAAGGGGTCAGAATAAGTGTTTGGTAAATGAAACACTAGTGTCAATCTGGGTTACATGAGACATGATTTTTCTCTGATCAAAATGGAAAAGCATGGCTGAAATACTTTAATCAAGTGTTCAGGTTAAACCACTGAAACAGAAATATTTCTAGTTCTAATATTGTGGTATAAAGTTAATATTTTCCTTTTATCCTGTTGGAAATTCTCCTCCTTTGAAGATATTAGGTGAATGTGAGTAAGAAATTTAAGCTCTATATCTGATGAATTTAGGATACAGTTGAAGCCTTATATCAGAAAATGGATGGAGTGTCCAACAATAGCAGTATAGATCACGTGGAGGTATATGCAGAAGAATGAAGAGGGGAGTTCCCTCAGCTGCAGAGATCATAGAGACCTATTGAATTATTATTTCCCTAACATAAATTAAAAATCTAAATGTCTGCTCTACTACAGTAAGAATGATAACAAACCAGCTAGAGAGGGGAGTTTCCTCAGATATGACTTGGTTCTGAAAAACAAAAGAATCTCAGCCAAATAAAAATAGTGTAGAAAAGCTAAACGTTGCAGGAAGCAACCTATGGCAGTGAGGAGAAAAGAGAGCTTGTATCATGAACCACCCCACAGCTGGTTCTTTCTGTTAACTGGGGAGAGGTAAGGCTAAACAAAATCTCACATTTACCTGGGTCAAACAGAAAATTCCTATGCAACTAAGGCATGATCTTGGGTCTTCCCTGCTCATACATAGAAACCTCCTTCAAATGGTGGGTTCAGAAGATGATAAATTTTCCACTTCAGGGTGAATTCAAAAAGGACAAACATGGATAATATACGGAGATACTATTAAAAAAAAAAAAAACCTAAGAAAAGGAGTCACAAACATAGTGATAGATGAAGAACACTCACCAAAATATTTTGAAAAAAGGTTTCAGTGAAGTAGATGAAATCTTTGACAAATATCTAACTAATTGAATGTTACTACTACTATTAAGAAGACAATTACTTCTAAGAAGCAAGAAAATAACTTGTAATAAAGGAACTCAGGGGAAAAATAGGAAACTGGACATGAAATAGGAGTTCCCAGAGATCTGCAAAAACAGTGAAAAAAAATTAAAAGTAAGAAATGATAATGAATTAGGCATATTAAGGGAGTACAGACACTGCTGAAATACAGTAAGAGATACAAAGAACAGAAATTTTTAAAATGAGTAAAATCAAATGAAAGGAAGAAAGAAAGAAAAGATGAGCATGAGAGAGGGAGGAGAGAGGGAAAGGAAAAGATAAGGAGGAAGCAGAGAAAAAAAGAACTCAAGCAGTAATAGACAAGCAAAAAAAAAAGAAGAAAGAATTCTAACATGTACACAATTGGAGTCTCAGAACAAGAAAACTGAAGTAATGAAATAGGACAAATGTTAAAATATATAAAGAAAAAACATTCTTTAATAACAAAAGAATTTAATCATCCTACAGGGAAGGTACAGTATTCCCAGAATATAATGACTTTGTATACTTAGTACTAAGAAACTATTAGAATATGACACAGGGAGCACTAACTGGGTGCTCTGTGACAACCTAAAAGGGTGAGATGGGGTGGGAGATGGGATGGGGGTTCAGGAAAGAGGGGACATGTGTATACCTATGGCTGATTCACACTGATGTATGGCAGAAATCAACATAATATTGTAAAGCAATTATCCTCTAAGTAGAAATAAATAGATTAAAAGAATACCAAAATAAAGAATACAAAGTTTCTCCTGGCAAAATGGCTGAGTAACTTAAACAGTAATTAAAATTTTAAAATCAGGTTACCTTAAACTTCTTCAAACCAATACACAACCTACAAGATCCTGAAGAACAGTGTCACCCTGTAAGTGAAAGTGAAAGTTGCTCAGTCATGGCCGACTCTTTGTGACCCCATGGACTGTACAATCCATGGAATTCTCCAGGCCAGAATACTGGAGTGGGTAGATTTTCCTTTCTCCTGGGTATCTTCCCAACCCAGGGATCGAACCCAGATGGATTCTTTACCAGGGAAGCCCCTATAATCAGAAGCTAGCCAACATGCACTGGAGAAGGAAATGGCAACCCACTCTAGTATTCTTGCTTGGAGAATCCCAGGGATGGGGGAGCCTGTTAGCCGGCCGTCTATGGGGTCACACAGAGTCGGACACAACTAAAGCGATTAAGCAGCAGCAGAAGCAACCAAAATGCCATTTAGACATAAAAAGATAATCAACTGTTTAAAACATTAAATAATTCAGAGACTATTTCACGCAAGAACTTCATGTGTAAAGAATCTTCTATAAAGTAAACTTAAGCAAATTCAGAAATAACTGTGAAAAACTATGGCAAAAGACCACTGGCGAAAATTGAATCCCTTTAACAGCAGGATTAAGATTAAAACAAGTATGAAGATTGTGTTTATATAAGAGAATGCTGTTGTTGCTGCTGCTAAGTTGCATCAGGCGTGTCTGACTCTGTGCGACCCCAGGGACTGCAGCCTACCCGGCTCCTCCATCCATGGGATTCTCCAGGCAAGAATACTGGAGTAGGTTGCCATTCCTTCTCTGATACAAGAGAATATAGTGATATAAACATGAAACATTAGAAATGTTATAACTAACAACAGCTTGGAGAAGATAGAAGATAAAAAAAAAAACTTAAGCACAGTGTTTTTCTCAAAATAGATGGAAGTCAATCAATTAAAGCTGACACATCGTGGAAAAAAGTGAAAGTTTAATGCAAAGGTGGTTATAAAAAGGCAACTAACAGAACATTGTTCATCAACTTTAGTTTAGTTCAGTCATTCAGTCGTGTCTGACTCTTTGTGACCGCATGAACTGTAGCACTCCAGGTCTTCCTGTCTATCACCAACTCCTGGAGTCCATTCAAACCCATGTCCATCTAGTCGGTGATCCCATCCAACCATCTCATCCTCTGTCATCCCCTTCTCCTCCTGCCCTCAATCTTTCCCAGCATCAGGGTCCTGTCAAATGAGTCAGCTCTTCACATCAGGTGGCCAAATTATTGGACTTTCAGCTTCAACATCAGTCCCTCCAAAGAACACCAAGGACTGATCTCCTTTAGGATGGACTGGTTGGATCTCCTGGCAGTCCAAGGGACTCTCAAGAGTCTTCTCCAACACCACAGTTCAAAAGCATCAATTCTTCAGCGCTCAGCTTTCTTCACAGTCCAAGTCTCATATCCACATATGACCACTTGAAAAACCTTTGTTGGCAAAGTAATCTCTCTGCTTTTTAATATGCCATCTAGGTTGATCATAACTTTCCTTCCAAGGAGTAAGCATCTTTTAATTTCATGGCTGCAGTCACCATCTGCAGTGATTTTGGAGCCCCCCAAAAACTAAAGTCTGACACTGTTTCCACTGTTTCCCCATCTATTTCCCATGAAGTCATGGGACCTGATGCCATGATCTTTGTTTTCTGAATGTTGAGCTTTAAGCCAAACTTTTCACTCTCCTCTTTCATTTTCATCAAGAGGCTCTTTAGTTCCTCACTTTCTGCCATAAGGGTGGTATCATCTGCATATCTGAAGTTATTGATATTTCTCCCAGCAATCTTGATTCCAGCTTGTGCTTCTTCCAGCCCAGTGTTTCTCATGATGTACTCTGCATATAAGTTAAATAAGCAGAGTGACAATATACAGCCTTGATGTACTCTTTTTCCTATTTGGAACCAGTCTGTTGTTCCATGTCCAGTTCTAACTGTTGCTTCCTGACCTGCATACAGGTTTCTCAGGAGGCTTAGTCCAATATAAAATAGAAAGTTAAAAATAATAAAACTAGGAAGTTGAATGGAAAACATAAATTGGTGGAGGTTTAATACTAAAACATATATATATATAATAAAGGCAAGATTATCTTCTAAAACTGAATAGCAAGAGAGAAGAAGGAAAGACGGGGAAGATTGTTGCTCAGGGTAGAGAATTAATAGATAATACAAAAGAAGTGGAAGATAAAGGAAATTATGAAAACTTTTGAAACAATAAGCAAGTAGAAAAAAAATCCATAAATCTTCAAATTTATCAGAAAAAAACATACACACATAAAACAATAAAAATAAGCTACATGGTAAAAGTATTTGAAAGTAATAAAGCAGAAACCAAACATAAAGTAACAAACCTAACTAAGATCAAACATATTTATCATATCATTAAATGTTAATGGTCTAATGTCAACTATTAGAAGAAAAAGATGTGTAGCTAGTATTACAGAGAAAACTCCATTGTGTGCTGTGTAAAAGATGGGTAATACAGGGAGATTCAGAAGAGTTGGGAACAAAAAGGTAAGCAAATGCATAGCAAGTATCACAAAAATGAAAAGAAACCAGAACTGTGATCCTAATCTCAGACTAACATTTGGTTCAGCACACAGTGTTAACTAATACAAATAAACTCTTTATAATATGAAAGGGTACAATCCACAAAGAAGCTCTCAGTGTCTCCTTACCAAATATATCACTATTTCTAAAGCAAAACCTACAAGTGATATAATAAGAAATACAGTTACTTCACTTTAGTCCATAACATATCATAAGTACAAACATTATACATAAAGAGGCCTAAACATTAATATGGTGGCTCAAATGGATATATATTAAATCCTATAACTTGAAAATTGATTATTTTTATTATTAGATATCAAATGAATAGTCATTAGAGAAAGACGTATTTAAGCCTCAAAGTAAACATCAAGAAACTCCAAGCAGAAGCAGTACTGAAGATATTATTAATACTTGATCTCAATGCAACAGAACAAACCAGAAAACAAAAACCACCCACCCACCACTTGAAAATTTAAAAGCTCTCTCTCAAACACCTATTAGGTCAAAAAGAATATTCATAAAGCAAAATTGAAAACTGACAATAAAACCCTACATATAAGAACCACATGAGTCAGTTAAAGCAGGAATCATCAGTGAAGTCATATTTAAATACTCATACGAGTAAACAAGAAGAATGAATTAAGAATCCAGCTCATGAAATTAGAGATTAATAAGGTAAACATAGGAATCAGAAGATGAGTAAACATTAAAGCAAAAGTTATTTAATTAGCATATAGAACATATGGAGAGCTAGCAAATCTAAATAATGGTTTTTAAAAATAATGCAACAACAAAGTGCCCACATACAGTAAAGTGGATAAACTATTAAGTAATATAATCAGGAAAGGAGAGAACATAAACACAGAAAAGAAATAATTGTAGATAGAGAAGAAATTTAAGAAATCATATCAAATGGCTTTGACTGACAACTTTTCCAAATTAATTTCAAAATCTGATTGAGATGAAGAAGATATGACATTGTAAAACTGACTTCAGAAGAGAGATATAATCTAAATGATCAATTACTATAGAAGAAATAAAGAAATGTGTGAAATAGCTTCATCTCTCTACCCCCTCCAAAAAAGTCCCAAGGCTTAACTGATTCACAGAAAAACTCCTAACAAACTTTTACAGAACAGCTAATTCTCATTCTATTTCAAATTGCTGCAGACTACAGAAAAGAGAAGAAAGCTTCCAATTTTTTTTTCTGCAGTAATAAAAACATCAATGCTGCTGCTGCTGCTAAGTCACTTCAGTCATGTCTAACTCTGTGTGACCCCATAGATGGCAGCCCGACAGGCTCCCCCATCCCTGGGATTCTCCAGGCAAGAACACTGGAGTGGGTTGCCATTTCCTTCTCCAATACATGGAAGTGAAAGTGAAAGTGAAGTCACTCCGTCATGTCTGACTCTTAGCAACCCCATGGACTGCAGCCTACCAGGCTCCTCCATCCATGGGATTTTCAAGGCAAGAGTACTGGAGTGGGGTACCATTGCAGAACCCCAAAAACATTGCTTAGAAAGAAAACTTTCCACCAGTCAAATTTATGAAAACTAACAAATCTCATATAAAACATTATTATGCAACAGCAAGCATGTTAAAAGGAATATAATACGATCAAGCAAGGTTTATTTCAGGAATGCAAGATTGATTATTTACTTGGAAATTTATTGATATAATTCACTATACTATAGTGATAGTAGATAGATCTAAGGAAAAAAAAATCATAATTATTACCAAACATGCTAAAGTAAGTGCATGATAAAATTCCATATATATTCTTGAGAAACATTCTGAATAAAACAGAAAATATTAGACAAGATATGAACATAGTTTCCTTGCTTCCATTCTTGTCCTTTCCCACCCTAGTCTTTTCTTCACTTGTTGACCACAAGGATGGCATTTAAAAAGACACGAGATCACATTATTCCTCTGCTGATGCCAATCTAATGTTTCTGCACTGCATGCAAAGTAAAAAATGAGTCATCGTAACTGCTGCAGGCCGTTCACAATTTCCTACACTGGCTCTCAGGCACCATCACCCGTCACACTCTGTTGCTCACTACTCAATCCATACTGGCCTAAGTTTTTTCTCAAACATACCATGGACACCTCTTCTTCAAGCCCTTAGTACCTGCCATCTCCTCTGCCTGGGAAATTTTCAGCACACATACTGTACGGTTCTCTTCCTCACTGCCTTCTTCTTTTTTTCAAATGTCACTTTAGAGAGGCCTTTTGGGGCTTCCCTGGTAGCTCAGCTGGTAAAGAATCCACCTGCAATGCAAGAGACTCTGGTTCTATTCCTGGGTTGGGAAAATGCTCTGGAGAAGGGAAAGGCTACCCACTCCAGTATTCTGGCCTGAAGAATTCCGTGGACTGTGTAGTCCATGCGGTCACAAAGAGTTGGACACAACTGAGTGACTTTCACTTTCACTAGGGAGAGGGTGGGATGATTTGGGAGAATGGCATTAAAATATGTATAATATCATATAAGAAACGAATTGCCAGTCCAGGTTCGATGCAGGATACAGGATGCTTGGGGCTGGTGCACTGGGATGACCCAGATGGATGGTACGAGGAGGGTGGTGGGAGGGGGTTCAGGATGGGGAACACGTGTACACCCGTGGTGGATTCATGTTGATGTATGGCAAAACCAATACAATACTGTAAAGTAATTAGCCTCTAATTAAAATAAATAAATTTAAATTAAAAAATAAACACTTGAATTTTCATTTTATATCCCACTTGCTTGCTTTGTTCTTCTCCACAGCATTTATCATCTTCTACCATTGTACATACTTTGCTCTTTTTCTTATCTCTTAATTGTCTGCACTCAATAGAATAAGGTCAGATATTTGGGCCCAATTTGTTCTCTGTTTTTTTCACAGATGACCTAGCATCTGCTGCTGCTGCTGCTGCTAAGTCTTTTCAGTCGTGTCTGACTCTGTGCAACCCTATGGACAGCAGCCCACCAGGCTCCTCTGTCCACGGGATTCTCTAGGCAAGAATACAGGAGTGGGTTGCCATTTCCTTCTCCAACCTGACATATAATAAACACCTATTATTGAAAAAAATTAATTATACAGTATGCAAAAGTATGAAAAAACCATTAACATATAGATGCATTTCTAAGAATTATTTTAATGTGAAAAATGTGAGGCAGTAGAATATGCAGAATATGCTACTATTTTGTGTAGAAGAAGAAGGAAGAATTGGGGAGGAGAAAAGGGGGGAAGAGTGCTTCCGGGGGGGAGGGGAGATAAAAAGTCTCTATTTGTGTGTGTGTGTGTGTGTGCCCAGTGCTTCAGTTGTGTCTGACGTTTTGCTATCCTTTGGACTGTAGCCAGCTGGGCTCCTTTGTCCACGGGGATTCTCCAGGAAGGAATACTGGTGTGGGTTGCCATATCCTTCAGGGGATCTTCCCGACCCAGGAATCAAACCCACGTCTCCTGCTTTGCAGGCAGTTTCTTTACTCACTGAGCCAGCTAGGAAGCCCCCTCTATGTGTATAGCCATGAACTATTTCTCGAAGTCCATACAAGAAATTGTGCTTCTGTGGTAGCTCAGCTGGTAAAGAATCCACCTGCAATGCAGGAGACTTTGGTTAGATTCCTGGGTTGGGAAGATCTGCTGGAGAAGGGAAAGGCTACCCATTCCAGTATTCTGGCCTGGAGAATTCCATGAACTGTATTTCCCATGGGGTCACAAACAGTAGGACACCTCTGAGTGACATTCACTTTCACTTTCATACAAGAAACTGCAAACAAGTACAAGTAGGTGGGTGAGGAACAGGAAGGGGAGATACAGTGTTCATAATATAACCTTTTGTTTCTTCTAGGCGTGACACATGAGACCATTTTGAAAATACCTTTTTCAAAAATAAATCATTTGAGAAAGAGTTTAATGCCAATTAAACACACACACACATCCACCTACACACAAGACATATAAAAATATATTAACATGAATGAAATAACATCTTGCCTTTTCCAAATTCTGGAGTAGGAGAAAATTATCCCAAAAGGCATTTGCTTATGACCTAATTTAACATATATTTCATGGTAGCATTAGTGGACTTAGGAGTTTAGGGTTATTTTGTGATTTTTGTATGTTTAATTTATGTCTTATTTCGCTGCTCAGCATCTAGTCCCTTTTTTACGGTTTGCCTTTGATTTTGACTTAGAAGAACCACCCTTTCCAGTTCTTTCACCATGTACTTCAGATTAAGCCAGTTAGTGCAGTCCTACCCGCTTACCACAGTTACTGGTTCATCTGGACTCTTCATCAACTGGGGCTAATCAGTGACATCAAGGCAACCCCAGAACTTTCTCCAAATATACTGAGGTGCAAACTCTCTTACACATGTCAGGTGTTAAATGGAAGTGAGGTAGACAGGTGAGTCACTCTACGGACCCAAGAATACATTCAGTCAGTGAAAGAACAATGAGAAATAAACCTTTGTGAGAATATTTGAGACCTAGATCAAACCATTCCTGAAAGCAGCCAGCTCTACTCACAGACTTTCTTCTTCATATTGGCCAAACAAATTTCCTTTTTCCTTAGGTTAACTTGAGTAAGGCTATGTGTCACTCATAACTAAGCATAACTAAGTCTCGACAGAGTAGCTCTCATTCTCGTGACACATGAACTCTAGACTATTGAAATACTGAGAAGCTAGAAATTTTGCCCTATGTCGCAACTTTAGAATGGTTGAAACCAGGATTTAAATTCAGGCTTATCTGGCTCCAAAGACCTCTCTCTTCCTATAACACCTTGATGCTGAGGCCTTGGATACCACTGATAGAGAGAAAGACAAAGAGTGAGAGAGAGACAGATGGACATAAACAGAGACAGACAAGAGATAATACTGTTGGACAACAGCATCACATATAAGAAAAAATAATCAGTAACTAAAGGTGGAACCCCCCTCCCCCCCCACACAAAGCTGAGACAGCCATTAAATGGAACAGTCGCACAATGTTAAAGACCTAAAGGTTATTTCATGCACCTGGCAACACTCTACCTGCTGAATGTATTTAAGCCACCTTTTAGGTTTTCTCTTAAAGAATGGATTAAAGACTTTTGAGTGTCGGATAAGGGTGAGATTTCATTGACTTTCCTTCACACTTTTCTCCAAGCCCCTGAAGAATAGGAACATAAGAGATAAACTAATGAAATATAGTTAATAATTTAAGTTATGACTTACTCTTTCAGCCAGCATTTCTTTTGACATTTTCTAAAGAGAAGAGAAAGTGAACAAAACACTTGCCCCAGGATTCCAAACTGCAGGTGGCATCAAAGGAACTAAAACCAAGAAGAAAGTTCCATTCATCAGCCTCCCACTGGCCAACAATTTCTTCTGATAAGAGCTGGTGGAAGATCACTGTAAGACACGGTCAACCACTTTTTCATACTGCTTTCCCTGGTGCCAATAAAATTGATTTTCTGAAACATATTCTTAGGCCTTTGCACACTATGAAGTGCTAGACAAATGGAGGCATAATACTAATAACTGCTCTCATCATTAGAAAGCCGTGGTTTACAGCAATAATTGTCAACCAGGGGTGACTTTGCTCTCCAGGAAATATTTAGCAATGTCTGGAGATGTTTTCGGTTGTCACAATAGGAGGGGGTGGTGCTACTGGTATCTAGTGGTAGAGGCCAAAGATCCTGCTAAATATCTTATGAATGCAAATAAGAGTCTCCCACAACAAAGAATTTCCAGCCGCAAATGTCGATGGTGTTGAGGCTGAGAAATTGATTGAGAGGGAGGGTAGTGTTTGTCTTGTGCAAGCCACAGTGATAGAATGTCATTGTATGTGTGCATGCATGTGTGTGTGTTGGTGGTGTGGGGGGGAGTTGAAGCTTTCTCTTCCATTCCTTTTTGTTGTTGTTAAGTTTTTTTTCTTTAAGAACTTACCTATTTTATTTATGTATTTATTTTTGGCAACATCAAGCTGCACATGGAATCTCAGTTCCCCAACCAAGGATTGAACCCATGCACCCTGCATTGGAAGCGTGGAGTCTTAACCACCAGACCTGCAAGGAAGTCTCTCTTCCATTCCCTTATAGTTGCCCATTGAGTATCCAGGTTTCCAAAGCCAAACCTTGTGTGTCTGAGGTAAATATTTTGCCAATCAAGTCATCATCACCCAATGGCAATTTCAGGCTGCCTTTATGGAAGGAACAGCAGATGTTTAGTAGAAGGATGGTTTACATAGAATGCATAAACTTCAAATCTGAATCATGAAAGGATTTTTGTTGCTGAAATTTGGGGTAACATTTTGTCATCATTTTGAAAGTACTGTCACATCTCCAGTATATGTTTGTCCCATCTGTAATTTCAGCACCTGTTCATCAGACAAGGATGGAAGCAACTCTCTCTTAAAGCCTATATTGCTATGTACTAATTTACTAAGACTGTCTTCCCATGCATTATGCGTCCCCACTCATCACCATAAGTGAATAATCTTCCCAACCACCTGTGGCCACACTTCAACACTCCTGAAGAGGGTCTTAGAAAATGCATTTTAAATAAATTCGTTAGTGAAACTGGAGAAGGAAATGGCAACCCACTCCAGTATTCTTGCCTGGAGAGACCCATGGACAGAGGAGCCTGGTGGGCTACAGTCTGTGGGTTCACAAAACAGTCTGACATGACTAAGCAACTGAAGATGAAGGTTAGCAAAATACATAATCAGGTAACATGCTTAAAGGAAACAGAGATCCTAGGTAAAGAATGGATCTGCTACCAAGACTTTCACTTTCTTTCACAATCCTGAAAGGTCCTTCCCACAGAGGAAGAAGGATGATGACCCAGAAACCTCTCTCTGTTGCTGTCCTCCACTGAAACTCCACTGAGGGAGATGGTCATGACAAAGAGAGATGAATGAACATTGATTCCTTTCTAGTCAAATCTGAGTATCCTGGCACAGTTTTATATTTTAGTGATAAATGTGATTTAGACTTTTAAAATCACTATTTAGAAAGTAGAGTAAAAAATAAATGTTCCATTCACCCAGCCCCTGTAGTGTCTCCATACTTTAGAGGAAACCACTGTTAAGAGCACAGTGACTCCTTCCATATTAACTTTATACCCCTTCATTCAGCAAATATTTATTGAGTGCCTACTATGTGTCTTGGAGAAGGGAAAGACTACCCACTCCAGTATGTTGGCCTAGAGAATGCCATAGACTGTGTAGTCCATGGAGTCGCAAAGAGTCGGACACGACTGAGTGTCTTTCACTTTCACTTTCACTATGTGTTTGGCTGCTGGGGTTGTAAGGATGGACAGACAAGACATGGTTTGTACCTTTTGGTACCATATACTATGGTGAAGGGAAGAAAGAGAAAAGCAACACCTTCAGGGTAACATGTGAATTAAAGAAATATAAATTGGGATCAGCCCAAGGAAAGAAACAAACACAGAGCTGGGAAAGAGAATACTGACTGGTCCTGCCCCAGACAAATTGATCAGAAAATATTCTGGGAGAAACTAAAACTGGAAGATAAGAAAAGGCAAGCAAAGAATGGGAAAGAAATTTCTAGAACTTTTTTTTTTCAATTAATATATAACAGAATTTCGTTCATGTTAATTCACAAATATTTACTCCCTCTTTTAATCAATAATCACTGAGAGCCTAGGTGCCAGTCTTGTTCCATAAAGATAAAATAATGAGCAATATCGTTGTTTCCACTGATCTTATAATCTAACAGCAGAGTTTTTATATATATATAACTATACATTAGATAGGCAGTCTGACTCCAGGATCTGCCATAGTCCCTCCTAGGAAATAGATAGAGTCCTTGGTTTTGTTTTCTGGTTATAAAAAGTCATAATATGTGTTTACTTTGTAAAATTTAAGAAATACAATTTTTTTAATTGAAATTATTTTTCAGCTTTTTAACAGCTGTTTGTAAGGAAAATATCATTTGTCATTGCAACCATTCAGAAAGTGAAAACCAACTAAAAGCAACATCATTAGTGGACTCTACAGAAAGGAAGTCCTCTAGAACATCCCTGTCTTGTGTCACCTTGACCGTTCCCTGGGGAGAGACAGGTAGACCAGTTGTACTCTGAACTCCACAAGCTCCCTGCAGTGAACGAGTAGCCTAGGTTATGGGATTTCAGCTCTCTCTACAATTGACTTTCCAGCTGTTCCAGTTTGCACTTCCAGCTGCAAATTTGTTTAACACTTCTCAGGAAGCCAAACATGTTAACAAGATGGTCCAAAGAATACTTTCAGGATTTAGATCAGTGTCCTGAATCAGATTCTAGGGCATCCCTGGTGCACTGCAGGGGGAGCCAAACAGAACAGAAATTAAGAATGCAGACTCTAGAGCCAGCTGGCCTAAGTCCAAAGACATAGGACCTAGGGCAAATGATTTAATCTTTTTGGGTGTTAGTTTCTTCATATATAAAATAGAGATAACATATTAGAACTTGATCTGTAAGTTGTTAGCAGTAATTGTGAGTGGTATATTTAATATCTTTAAAGCACTTAAGGTAATGTTGTCAGAGTTAGCACTTAATAATGTTATTGGTTATTGTCATATAAAGTTACCTCTAACCTGAAGGGCCAGTCATCATTGGTTTTCTTTTCTTCTCTCTCTCTCTTTTCTTTTTTTTTTTTTTTTTTTGTCTTCTCTTGTGGCTTGCACGACCTCAGTTCCCTGATCAGGGATCCCACCAGGGCCCTGGCAGTGTAAGTGCTGAGTCCAAACCACTGGACCTCCAAGGGATTCCTACCATTGGTTTTCTATTTTGTCACAGAATTAGAATGATAATTTTCTACTTAGTTTTTCTTCCCTGTATTTTCTAAGTTGTCTTTACTGAATATGTGCTACTTTAGAAAGTTAGAATAAAAATATTTTAAGCAATTTTCAACCAATTCAACTAGAACACAGAAAACTGAATGATTAAGTCCAGTTTTTAAAAATAGAGGCTACAAATGTTATTCATGGTAGTTTAGTTCTTTAGTTGCTTAACCTCTCTTGATAGCTATGACCATGATTGCAAACCATCATGGACATCCTCATCACTTAATGGAGATACTTTAAATAAACAGAGCAATTCTAATGTCAATCATATTATTTGGATGCTACGCTCTCTCATCTGTCAAATGGGGTTAGTAATATCTGCTCTACCAATCCCACCACTTCACAAGAAGATAAAATAACACAAAAATTTACAATGAAATAATGACGCTGACACTGAGACATATATTAGGAAATCAGCTATGACTCTCATAGTTAAACTTTTTATATTGTTTTATTCTGAGAAGGTAATTGAGAGTTCTTAACCCACTTGAGGAATAAGGAAATAATGGCATAGAGCATTTACAATGTTTTCTCAACTCACACATCAGATAGTTGTAGAGACTGAACTAAAAACTCAGTGTCCTCATGCCTGATCAGTTCTCATGATCTCTTTGTTCAATATTTATCTGCCTTATTCCAGAGAAGGCCTCTGAGCAACTCACAGCTTCTCTGTGTATTAATTACTCAGTTGTGTCCAACTCTTTGTGACCCCATGGACTGTAGCCCATCAAGCTCCTCTGTCCTTGGGATTTTCCAGGCAAGAATACTGGAGTGGATAGCCATTTCCTTCTCTAGACACCTTCTGTACCTCTACTGATTGCAGTCCTCCTCCACTGCAAGTCTTAGAAACTTGAGGAATTTTTTAGAACCATGCCATGAACTTTTCAGCCCAACAATGCAAAAAGACACTGCAAAGGTTTAGAAACATGGTGAGAAACAAGGCATTTCCTGTAACTGTTTACCATCTCCCCCAATAGTTCTGCTTAGCTAACCGTGAAAAATCAAAGTTCTAAATGTGATGGGGAAAGTTTCCAATAGCATTAGGTTGAAGTGTAAACTAGGATACACAACTGAAGATAGATACATAAATAGATAGGCAGACAGACACAGATATGCTGCAGTCTTAATACTGCATCTTTTAGAACAATTAAAAGAAGATAATTGTGGACTTCCCAGGTGACACTAGAGATAAAGAACCTGCCTGCCAATGCAAGAGCCATAAGGGAAAGTGGGTTCAATCCCTGAGTCTGGAAGATTCCCTGGGGGAGGGCATGGCAACCCACTCTAATACTCTTGCCTGGGGAATCACACAAACAGCGGGGACTGGTGGGCCACAGTCCATAGGGTCACATAGATTCAGACACAGCTGAGGTGACTTTGCATGCATGCATACGATCTTATTTCTGCATCTTTTAAAATGATTAAAAGAAGATACACAAATGTTCTTGGTTAAATAACATATGACTAGTTGTCATCTCTAAAAGTGAGAGTATGAGTGATTTTTGATTACTATTCTTGAAGACATTATTCAATTTTTCTACAATAAGCAGAAATTATTCCTATGATTGCTAAGATTCATAGACAGTAACAGAAGTTATGGCTGTTTGCCCTGTCAATCTGGAGCAGTGGTGGAGGCTGGAGAAGTAAGCACAGGTCTTTCTCCAACTCAAGGCATCATCCCTGATGATTTAACCCACTCAGTTTAACCCATAATTAAACTTATGGTTTTACCCACATCCTTGATAAGTGTTAGTTGCTCAGCAGTATCCAGCTCTCTGCAACCCCATGGACAGTAGCCCTCCAGGCTCCTCTGTCCATGGAATCCTCCAGACAAGAACACTGGAGCAGGTTGCCAATTCCTTCTCCAGGAGATCTTCCCAACCCAGGGACTGAACCAGACTGAACTGGTTCTCCTACACTGCTAGAAGATTCTGACTATGAGGGAACCTACATCCTTGGCTACTTGTCAAGTGAACCCAGCCCTGTGTCATTCAACCTGTGGCATGATTCCTTCAGAGGTATTGGTCTGATTTAAATATGACCAGCAATTTTCTAGAGGCTTCTAAGGAAAAATAAGTGATCTGTTCACCTGAGAAAGCCATAATTTTCTCTTTTTACCTGGTTGGTAAGATATGCAGATGTGAAGACAAAAACTTCAAAGGCAGAATGGGAGAATCAGCCCAACAACAAAGCTGACAAGAAGTAAAGATGGGAAAGAACGAAGACCTCTATGACATCCATGAACAGCTGAATCACACCAGCCCTGAAACCTGGCGTATCTTTGGATGATCCAGTTACAGAAGCCAAAAGATCTCCCTCATTGTGAAAGCCAGTTTATATTTTCTATCACTTATGCAACAGAGTCAGCTATGTGGGTTTATGCCATACCTATGAATTTATATAGAGACTCCTCTAATTAGCACCACAAATTTTTAATTAAATGCTTTACTGAGAGTAACTTTCCAATTGAATTTTTTCTTCAATATTTTCTTTTAAAAGTATAAATAGGGATTAAATTAGATAATCTCTAGATCTGCCTCCCAGATCTAAAAACTTATGCTTGTCAACTCAAACTACAAATGATGTGAAATTTTTGAATTTTAGGTGTTTCATACTTAAGCTTCAGGTGTTTTACAAAGCCATTTGCTTTATGACAAACTCCTCCAATTTAGAGAAAATTCTGCCGGCTGTAGTTTTATGCATATTTATAGTCTTCAAAAATGGAGAGAATAAAACACTAGTAAGATGGATAGAAACTGTAGACAAAGCTCATTAGCCTTGTCAGACATTTGATAAATAATTATAAACCAACTGCAGTAAGTTGTATGCATAAAACCAACCTTTGATCTCTTTGAAAACAACTGTTCCAGCAACAATTTAAAACTGTAATCACATGTAATGTATCTTGAAGCACAGAACACATAAATGTTCTTTCAAATCTGCCTGAGACTGGATTACTTTCCAACTGATTGTTAGTTAAGAAGCTGATTCTATTCTATGCCGCATTTAAATAATGGGCTAAATAGTTAGCATATAATTTGAGGACTAATCAACAAAATGTTTATCATACACGAAAATGTAATCTTTCCCACATTAACTTGTTGTTAGACTGTGGAAAGATTAACTACACTAAAGAAATATACTCATTAGCTTTTAATGATCGTAACCGACAGATACCATAGCTTTAAATTGCTTTTCGGAGTCTGGTTTCTATTTTTATAATCGATGTTCTAACTAAACATTCATCATTATGAAGACAAATCTTGTAAGTCATACACATATTTCTGTCTCCCTATGACAGACATTGATTTAGAAAGGAGAGACTAGATCCAACCTCCAGGAAACAGCTGGTCTCCTTAGATAAGGAAATCACTGAACTGGCTTTTAATATTGTAAGAAAAAAAGGAGCGAGAAAGGAAAACAAGGGAGACATTAGAAGCAGACGACAAAAATCTGAACCACCTACAGGAGACAACACAATTTACAATTCACAGAACATAACTTAATTATATTTCTTGATAGTCGTCTTTATCGGTTATGTTCTCTCTGAAATCAAAATTGCCAGCTATGCCACTGATAGTAGAACAAAACGTTCTGAGAAAATCAGGTGGCATAAAAGGGTTAAAGGAGAAGAGCTGAAATCCTGGGGTAATGAAGCTCCAATACCTGACAGGCCACTCTCAAAGCATAAGCAGCAGTGAGGGCTTGAAGAAAGCTACACACCCAGGAAAATGCTTTATTTTCCTCTTACTTTAATAGATCCTTGTTGCACAATGACTTAATACATACAGATACATGATGCAATCATGCAATTTTCCCAAAGCAATTGATGATGGAGCCTGCTTTGCCCAAACTTCACAAGTTGAGAAATGAAGGTACATTTTATTTTACCATTGCTAGGAATGTCTATTTTAAGAAACAGACACAAATCAGATTCCCCCTTTCCTAGTTTTCTCAGCAGAACTCTCTACTGGAATCTTCATTATGTTAACATTAAAAGAAAAATTAAATGATCTCTTCTATATTTGGAACTACATGTTGCCTTATGAAATGAAAATGTGTTAAGAAAAGACCTTTCAAATCGCTTAGCTCTGTTTAACCAATAGGTTTCCTCAGTCAGCCTCTTTTTTGTTTGTTTGTTTGTTTTTAGAACTGGAAAACCTAGAAGGGACTTACTTTTAATTCCCAAATTTATAAAATACTTAAAGGCTCTGAGAATGAAAGTTCCACTGAATATATGAAAGAAGATACTTAGAAATTTTAAGGGCTGCTCCCTCTGCCCAAATTCACAGGTATAAGTAACAGAGAGCAGCTGCCATGCCATGCCATGGTATTATTCTCGCACGCATTTGATTTTCTTACAACTGAAAGTGATTTTAGGTATTGTACTTCTAGGATTACATGAGCCAATTGCTAATTTTCAATTAACACACAAGTCCTGCATGGAGTAGTTAACCCTTATGGATAATACAAACCCAAACCTGCAGACAATCCCCAAATCCTTGTTTTGGGGGATTAAAATGTATTATATGACTTAAAAATATATTTAACTTTCTAATTCTATTTACACTGCCCTGATACTAAAACGGGTTTGCTTGTCCAGACCACACAATAATGGTAACCTCTGAACATTTCAATGATAGAGGAAACTTTTGTGGTTAAGAGAAAAACAAAAATGATTATGAATAAATATAACATAGCTAACAATGACTTTTAGACACAATTATAAATGCATAACATCATTATGTTTTACTGAAAAAGAAAATATGTCACTTTGGAATGTATTAGTGGTAGAGTAGTACTGAAATCACTCACAATTCTACCATGCAAATACAATTACCATATTTTCATTCAGAATTGCATATTATCTTCCATGTGCATTCCTAATTTTTCTTCTTATAAAGGGAGGTGGAGAAGGATGGGGAGGAAGAAAGTTGAAGAGATTGGATGGAAACAGACAACAAGAGATGAACTCATTACAGACAAAATTAGGGGGGAAGTTAAGGAAACTAAGGTTAAGTGAGATCCTCAAAAACAGAGGCTATTATAAAAGGCCTCTCTAAGACATTTTTTTAAAATGTCTTAAAAATAAAAGTCTAGCTATAGACAGACCAAAGCTGGATGGAGGCTACTTGGAATGCCACATCACAGTACATGGCTTCAATCTTAAAGTCCTGCTGTCATGCGACTGCCCCAACTTTCTTATCTACCATACCAGCCTGAAGGAGGGCAAGCAGATGGACAGAGAGATGCCTCACAGTCAGATCAACTCCCTATGAACAGTCTTCCAGGGATTCCCATGCATCACTTGCTTTTGTATCTGATTGGTTGGCACAGGGTCATAAGGCCCCGTGTGTATCAGTAAACCAGACAAGGGATTCCCTTCTCCAGGGGGTCTTCCCCATCCAGGGATTGAACCTGAGTCTCCTGCATTGCAGGTAGACAGCTTACTGTGTGAGTTACCAGGGAAGCCCAAATCAGGGGAATGCAGTCTATAATCAGGCAGGATTGTGAGCAGTTCACATTGAGGTAGTGCTACCACCACACAGGAAGGGAAGGAGGGAACAGCGTCTCTGACCCACTGCACCTTCTTTAGTTAATGTAGTATCACCTGCACTAAGCAGCAATCTGGACCCAGATCATCTCCGATGAGCTGTATGGCCCTCTGAGAAGAGTCTTTGTTCAATTCTTAGAAGGACTAAGTGGATTAATACATGTAAAGCACTTGGAACTGTGCCTGGCGCAGAATAAATACTCAAGATATGCTAATTAGCAATCATTTATATTCAAATATTTGTTTATTCTAAAAGAATGGTTTGTAGCTTCCGGGAATTCTATGCATGTGTGGAGCAAAAACTCATTTTTAGAAAGTTTCTTGAGGACCTTAGTGATGGTGATCTATTTGGTAAGAATCCTCTAAAATCCCTTGATATATTCAATATGTGTCAGGTTTTAAATTCCTTCTGGCAGTAACATTTTGTGATGGTTTTATCCTTGTTATTTGAGAGATGAGGTAGGGCCACAGCCCTCCTTAATGCCTGCAGGTTGTATAACATTTGAAAATTGTTTATTTCATAATGCTGCTACTTTTTTTTTTTAGTGTCAAACAAACTTTTTTTGTAATTGAGTTTGGGTCTAGGGGAAATAAATCTTGTGAAGGGCAGGAAAAAGAAAAAAGAGAGAGAGAACATCAAGGAAAAATCCTTCAGAAATATAAACTTTAACTGCTGTTAATAATGCCCAAACAATTCTTACGAAATTGTGAGCCACTGTCTGAAGCAGCCAAGGGGTTGTCACCTTCTTGGCCCCAGGTTGGTCACTGCCCTCTTATCTAAGGATGCAGAGAAAATGCTAGAGATTTGCTTAGTACACTTACTTAGGTTGCCTCCTCTCATCTACCCTCATTGGTGAGGTTCTACATTATTCTCTTTTTAACCATAAGAAAGCCAGAAGTTCAGGACCACAAGACAATCAGCCTGAAAACTCAAGCAGTGACTGGCTAATCACATGTAGTTTCTTCAAACACACACCACCCTGCTTAGAACTTTACCCCTGCAATTAAACTCCTAAAAATGTATTTGAAAGGGGTTTTGGGCTCCAAAATCACTGCAGATGGTGATTGCAGCCATGAAATTAAGAGACGCTTACTCCTTGGAAGGAAAGTTATGACCATTCAAAAGCAGAGACATTACTTTGCCAACAAAGGTCCGTCTAGTCAAGGCTATGGTTTTTCCAGTGGTCTTGTATGGATGTGAAAGTTGGACTGTGAAGAAAGCTGAGCACCGAAGAATTGATGCTTCTGAACTATGGTGTTTGAGAAGACTCTTGAGAGTCCCTTGGTCTGCAAGGAGATCCAACCAGTCCACTCTAAAGGAGATCAGTCCTGGGTGTACTTTGGAAGGAATGATGCTAAAGCTGAAACTCCAATACTATGGCCATCTCATGTGAAGAGTTGATTCATTGGAAAAGACTCTGATGCTGGGAGGGATTGCGGGCAGGAGGAAAAGGGGACGACAGAGGATAAGATGGCTGGATGGCATCACTGACTTGATGCACATGAGTTTGAGTGAACTCTGGAGTTGGTGATGGACAGGGAGGCCCGGCGTGCTGCAATTCATGGGGTCGCAAAGAGTTGGACACGATTGAGCTACTGAACTGAACTGAACTGAACTGAGCCACCTGAGAGAGGCACTCAGCCATGGAGAGCAATCTCTCATCTCTGATTAGAGGATGTGAGCTCTGGCTTTTCTGAGGGCCTGGAGAAAACATGCCATTTCCATCAGGTTATGTAGGAACAGCTTAATCCTTTTGTTTGCAGAACTGTTTTTTCAATCACTTCAGTGGGCACTGATGTCATGTTTTCATATGCACAGAGGGTTTGTTTCGGGGAGCACAGGGTTTGCTTTGTTTGGCTCAAGGAAAAAGATTGCATTGTTGCTTTATGCTTGTGCGTGCGTATATGTGTGTTGGGCACCCAGGAGAGGGAGACATGAAGCAGACCGGGGACAGGTTGGCAGGACATCTGATGTTCACTAGCTGAAGAGAGCACTCAAGTCTTTTTCATGGAAGGTGTAATCAGATTTAGAAGCTGAAGAGCAGGTTGGCTGAAGGACTGCAAAACTAAGGGCACAAGCAGTGATGCTTTTAGGACACAAAATACTAAGTATACTTTTGTAATGGAATCTCCAGGAGAAAGGATTCCTTCCATGGGTTAGCAAGCGGGGGTGCATAATGGCTTCACAAAGTCAACAGGCTTTTATTGAGGACCTATAATGGGCTTCACCAAATTGGGAAACACTGCCACATGGGCTTGGCATTAGGTTTCATAAGATGTTGGACTTGGGACTATCAGAGAATCTGGGTCTAGGATGAGGCCTAGTTCCTGCACATCAATGGCTTATCATCTAGAAGACACTGACAGCACACGTGCTTTTTTTTAACATAAAAAAAGGCATATCCATAAATGATATGCAGACATACTGGAGTTACATTGATCAGTATAATCCATCACAGTTGCCCTAAAAAGTGGGCATATGGAGCAGGGAAGACAGAAATGGCGAGTAAGGATAACCTGAATATCAGCAGAGCACCCCTGCTTTTGAAATAACAACAAAGTTGTCATTGCTGTTCAGTTGCTAAGTCATGTCTGACTCTTTTGTGACCCCATTGGGCTGTAGCCCACCAGGCTCCTCAGCACATGAGATTTCCCAGGCAAGAATACTGGAGTGGATTGCCAGTTCCTTCTCCAGGGGATCTTGCTGATCCAGGAGTTGAACCCATGTCTCCGGCATTGGCAGGCAGATTCTTTATTGTTGAATCATGGGGAAGCCCAACAAAGTTACAAGGAGAATAATAAATAAATACATAGATAGATAGATAAAATCTTTTCAGTTCCTGTTCTAAGTTCTCTGTGTGCCTTAATTCATTTAATCCTCATAACATCCCTTTGAATGATGAAACAAGAAATGCCTACCATTATAAACCCCACCGAACAGATAAAGCCACTTCAACACAGAGTTAACAGGACTAACTTGTCCAAGGCCAAACAACTAGTAAGGGGGGCTCTAGAATTTCAATAGACTGTAAACAGAATTGGGTTGAATCATATTCCATGTGTGATGGGAAAGCCTCATTCCTTCTGAGCTCACCAGGAATTTTAGAAACAGGATGGCAGCTTATAATTTTTCTCATCACCTTCGCCTCCAGTTTCATGCTTTTGCTGAATTATTGCAGCTCATAGATGGCTTTATCATCTTCTGCATTTGTTTTTTGTTGTGTATCTCAACACTATAGATTGAAACACAACTCCTATACATAAACATACAGATATATATTATTCACATAAATCTTCCTTTGAGTCAAAGAACTGACTAGACCATTTTTAAGGACTTGTGAAAAAAAAGCGAGTTTATGAAGAAAGCTGAGCACTGGAGAATTGATGCTTTAAACTGTAGTGTTGGAGAAGACACTTAAGAGTCCCTTGGACTGCAAGGAGATCCAAGCAGTCCATCCTAAAGGAGATCAGTCCTTAATATTCATTGCAAGGACTGATGCTGAAGCTGAAACTCCAATACTTTGGCCACCTGATGCAAAGAACTGACTCATTGGAGAAGACTCTGATGTTGTGAAAGATTGAAGGCAGGAAGAGAAGAGGATGACAGAGGATTCGATGGTTTGATGGCATCACCGAGTCGATGGACGTGAGTTTGAGCAAGCTCTGAGAATTGGTGATGGACAGGGAAGCCTGGCATGTTGCAGTCCGTGGGGTTGCGAAGAATCAGACACGACTGAGTGACTGAACTGACTGAAAACAAAAGTAAGTTTATGAGCAAAATCAGCTTTTTAACCCCATTATGTTTGAGATTAGGAATCATAACTACAAAACGGCATTCCACAAATAGTAATGTAAGTGCATTATATTTGACCAGCACAACTTTTCAAAATGTGAATCTGAATACCTTCACATGAGGCCAGAACTTTCCAACTCACCACAGGCCCCTGTCTGTATTGTCACAGGCAGGTCAGCTTCACTGGTTTACACCGCCGATCTGGACCATGAAGCATTTCTATTTGCCGTCCTCAAAGCAACTTCCTTGAATTAAGCAAATTTAATGCATGGGTTGTCAGCTTTCAGAGTTGGAGCTGAAAACCAGAACCAGAATGTAAAGTATGAGGTATTGAGAGTCAACCACAAATTTCATCCATATTTCTAGAGCTGGAAAAAAATATCACTGCTAAATACTATTTATTATTAATTTATCATCAATCATTTTATTGATGAGAATAGAAAAAATCTTATCACTAAATAAATTAGCAGAATCTGAAAAACCAGAATTCTTGTCCTCATTAAACAAAATAGATTACAGTTTGTTCCATGCACCTGGACTAAGGAGAGATGCCACGAGTTTATGCAAGTGAATGCTCGGTTGTTGGGAAAAGCAAGAACTATTAGAACCTTAAAGTAACTGGAACCTTTGTAAACAGCAAATTTAACCAGCAAATTTAAACCAGTAACCAGCAAATTTAAATGAGGTCACCTGAGGCAGGCCATCAAGCCTCCTCCAGACTTCCCGCTAAAGTTTCTGAAAGCCTAAGGGTCTTGGTAGCTTTTATTCAATCATTATTCATTCATTCAAAGGTATGTATCTGGATCCATTCTGAATCAGGCACTATTGTAGGTCCTTGAACTAGAGGGGGAAACAAAACAGACAAAATCCCCTCACGTAGAAAAGAAACTACAGACCATAAACAAACACACAGATTATAGAGATCTCATATAAGAGTTTCAGAAAGTAAGTGCTCTAAAACAAAGCGAAACAAATCACACACACACAAAACTTTAAAACAGTTTTTTTTACTAACAAAACTTATGCAAATTAGTGTATGGCTTCAATATGAAACAACAAAATAATTTCTAATGGAAAAAATAAAATGTAGAGCTACGTATACAGAAAGGGCACTAGGACGAAAGTTGGCACACTGTACCTTGGTTTTCTTATTCTGGATACATTCTTAATACCAAGAGATGCTCTACCTACATCTCTTAGCATCTACCTACATCTCTTACCTAATTAATTAGATCACATATTAAAGTGCTTCATAAATAATAAATGGTATTTATAAAAAAAATTAAAAAGCAAACAAACATGTGAGCAGGCATGCAAGAGGCACTTAGGAGTTTACCAGTGGTTTTGAGAGACTGAGGGGCTTACAGTACAAACACTCAAGATCCAATATTCAGCTCCTGGTTCTCAAAGTGAGCACCACTTCTCCTGCTCAGAGCCTCGCTCCTCACCAGCTGCCTCAGCCTTCCTTTGCTCCCATTTCTCCTTTTCCTTATCTGCTCCCTTTCACACCCCTCATTCTGGATGATTTATTATGAATTTAGATTAGTTATCTTTGGTTTTTACACTACTGCCAACCTAGACCCTCAGGCTCTCACCCTCTGCTCTGTGGTGTTTGTCAAATCATGTTCCTTACCCAGCTGGAAAATGTGAGGCAATCACCAGGGCATCCTGACTCTACCGTTTGTCTCTATTCCTTTTGTATTGCTCCTTTTTCCCAGGAGGTTCTTAAACGTCTGTGCTGAGCCATTGTGTTCCATCCACAAGGCAAACTAGAATAAGGTCATTACTTTATATGATACTATTTACACAGTGGGTTTTTTTTTTTTTCACTCAAGCAGCAAGAACTTTGCTTAATGGTATTTTATTTGAAACGTGAGAAAGATTTCCACGTTCAGTTTTTGCTAAGGACATGATAGGTATCCTAGAACAAAATATACATGCGGTTATCTGAGGAAAAAATGACTTTTGTTTGACCAAAAGAATAAATAAATAAATAAATCTTAGGAAAAACTATTAGCAAATAGAACCATTCAGTTAAGAGTTGCAATAAGCAATTTCAGTTTTGCTAAAGATAATGAAACCACTTCTTTTTTGCTTATTCCTGGAATTGGCCAAATCTTTATGGATCTCGGTAGTAACTAATGGTCTAAGACAACAGGGTTGGCAAATGAGTATTTTATAGCTCAGTAACTCTTTGAACGCAAGCTAGACCATTCAGGTATTTAAGTGTTATCCATGGCCTCTTGAACTGAACAAATCGGTCTGTAATAATTAAAATACTGTAAGCAACGGTGACACAGTTCCTGAGTTTTCAAAGAGATTCTCTTTATCCCTAAGGGAAGGAAATGAGGTGTTGCCTTGTTAGAAATGCACTGTTTACATCTAGAAGCATCTTGACAAGCTGGTGGAAGAGGCTCATTTGTGAGCCCAAAGCCCCTTGGCTGCCCTGTCTCTGCAGTTCTCTAGGAGTTTCCATGGAGGGAGCAGTGAAAGGCGACAGCAGCTGAACTCACTCGAGTGCTTCTTTCTCAGGCTTTCCATTTCAGTGAGCAGCCCTCTTACTTCCTGAGTCAAGACTTCACCATCATGTCACACTCCACAGATCTCCATGCATCAGGGAAATAAAAAGTAGTTTCTGTTTTTAAAATGATTGGAGACATTCTACATACAGGAACATCATCCTGCCCTCACCTTTGGGTGGATATCTCATCTTCACAAGAGAAAATGTTATCACGGACTCTTCTGGAGAAAGGAAGTTCAAATGAAACTATCTTGATACATAACTATTTTAACTCTGGCAAGCAAATACAGATCAGGAGGGATTTCTATTGCTTTAAAAACATTTAAAGAACAAGAGATATTTTAATTATAGCTTTGAAATATTTCGTTGACCTTCAGCTCAGAGAAAACCAAACCAAAGGGGAACAAAATGGCACCGAAAGGAGGTCAGGCAGGGAGGTCAGGTGCTACCTTGTTGAAGTTTAATTAGTTGTACCTCTGAGGTCTGAGAGAAACTACCTAAGTAACCACAATAAACTGGCTTGCAGGAAATAGGGAAAAAATATCCTTACAGGGACACTTTCAAGAAGACATGACCTAAAAAAGGATGTAGTTGATTTTTGATTGACTGTTTGGGGAATGTCATCTCCAAAAGGACAGGATTCGTGTCTTTTTTCATTAATTCCAGAGGGAACTTAACCCAGGGCACTGGCCAGATAAAGGTTCAAGCCATTCATAGAATCACAGACCGAAGGAAGTTCAAGGGACCACAGCCAAGAGTTCCCTGACTATAGGAAATACCCAATTCAAAAAATTTAATTTTTTAAAGATTAATTTTTATCTTTTTATTTTCTCAGAAAAAAATCCAGAATAAGACATTCCAAATATTTTCTTAAAGGCAAGGAGTTCTCCCTGATATTACAGGATGAATCCCTTTTAACCTGTCAAATGTAACAGCAGAGAATAACTGCTTAAATTCACTCAAATAGTGTGGCTGCTTCTTCCCCATGAAATTGGTGATTAAGATCTTTCTCTCCCCAGGGTTCTCAGTCCAGGGAGAACAACCTAATTCTTTAACATTTCTTCATCAGACTCTTGTGCCAAATCATTAATAACATTTAAAAAATGATCCCTCGGAGGTCTCCTCCAAGTTCGCAACACCCTTCCATTATAAGATTTATGTTTCTGAAAGCAATGGCTTTTAACAGCCTTCCTTATTTTAAGGGAACCCCTTCTCAAGAACTATTCTTCTTGTCTAATATACTATAAGATCATTACCTGACCTGGTTTGCTGGGTTCTCAGGGAATTCCTGGGATGTGGGGCTCACAGTGATAAAACCAAGAACATCCCAAGCAACCTGGCATGAATCGGTCATCCTACAAACAAAAGTTTAGCCTGTTCTGACTGGTGTGGGAGTGGGCAGGAGTCCCAGGGCACTTCACTGTCCCCCTGAACCACTCTGACAGAGCTCTATGGCTCCAAGGGAACTCAGAGTAAACATCACACTCTAAAGTTTATTTAGAAGAGTGCTAAGTACAGATCCAAGTTTCTCAGCAGCAGCAATATTGACATTTTGGGCAGGATAATTCTTTGTTTTGGGGAACTTTCCTGTGCATTGTGGGATATTCTGAAACACCCTTGGCCTCTATCCACTAGAATCTGAAGCATCTCTGGATATGGTCAAATATCACCCAACCCAAACCCTGATGAGAACCAGTGGTCTAGTGATAATTTTTTTTTAAACTTTCCAGGTTGCACCCCTTTAGATGCATCATAAAATCAATGCAGTAAGTCACACCCATATTAAAATTTTAAAAAAGAATGCAAAGGTATAGAATAGGGCAGGATAGGATAGAAGAGAATAACCTGGAATGGGATGGGATGGATAGAAAACAGAGTTTTGAATATAATAAAGGTATTATTTTAATAAGCATTTGTTTCAGGTATGTGTAATGTGCATATAGTAGGTCACAAGGTGAAGTTCTTTTTTTATTATGAGTCATAATCAAAAATGTTTGAAAACTTTTATGTTAGGCTCTGTCCATCCTATTTGCACATATTAATCCACACTGAGACACTGTTCCTCTCTAGCTTGACCTGCCCACTCCACCTAGCCTCTACTACCTAGTTGCCATTCTTCTGCAAAATCAATTCCATGAATGACATATTTACAAGGCTTGAGCTATCCTACATGAATTATCTGTTAAACATCTCCCTGTTGCATGTATCCACTTCTACAATTTGTCAAGGTCAGCTCAAACTTGATTTAAGTTCATATAAGCAGATATCACTGACAGATTTAATATGAATACGTTTTACTCCACTATTTGAGTCACTCTGTAATTCTGTAGGCTCTAAGGGAAATGCTTGCAGGGTGCAGGTTGCTCCTGGCTGGTAGCACGATATGTCTGTGCCCCCTTGGATTTTGTGAATACTGAAGGCATTTAAATTTCAGCCATTTCTCACTATAGAGATTCACATGTTGAGATCCTAACCCCCAGTACCTCAGATGCAACCTCTTTTGCAGACAGGGTCTTTATAGAAGAAATCATTAAAGTGACGACGTAAGACTGGGCCCCAATTCAGTAGGACTGGTGTCTTTGTGAAAAGGGGAAATTTGGAGACAGACATTCAAAGAGAGAGAATGTCCTGAGAGACCGCAGCTATGCTGCCAGAGCGAGGAGAAGAGGCAGTGAGAGCAGGCCCCTTCCTCGGAGCCCTCAGAACCAGCCAGCTCTGCTGACCTCATCCCTTTCTCTGAGCCCACTACTATTTGAGGAAGTTAGTCCATCCATGGCACTTTGCTTTAAATCAAGATCGTCCAGCATGTAGCTGACTTTCTCAGGTTATGCACAGACCACACCTCACGAGTATAGCAATAATAAAACCAGGACCCAGGGGACCCTGGCAGAGTGCCCAGTAAAGACAATCATGGACATTTTTGTATTCCTGAAGCTAGGAGGGCTAGGTCTGGGTAGATTTGTAGCCCCTTGATCAGGGATCAGTTGGGCCACTAGAAAGAAATGATGGTGGCTTCGATTTTCAGTGGAATAAACCTTGCCTGTACTCCATCAGAGATCATTTGTCTTGATCCTCTATCCACTTACGGTCAAGAAGTAAAAAAGTCAGCCCAGTAGAAGGATGTGTGTTTTTTGCCTGATGCTTAGCATAGGCAGCCTGGGCTGGTATGCCCGCAAGGCCAGGGAACAGGCCTTCCCAGGAGCTATTTCCCCACAATAGTTCTGATCCAATCCCAGGCAGATGTGGGGAGGACAGAGAGGGTGATGTGGGGACCCCATGTCACCCTCCTCATTTGTAGTCTGCTACTATTTTGGATGTTACTGGTTGAACTGTGTCTCCCCTAAATTCACATGTTGAGATCCTAACCCTCAGTATCTCAGATGTGACCTCTTTTGCAGACAGGGCCTTTATAGAAGTAATCATTAAAGTGATGACATAAGGCTGGGCCCTAATTTGGTAGGACTGGTGTCTTTATAAAAAGGGGAAATTTGGAGACAGACACTCAAAGAGAATGTCCTGAGAGACTGCAGCTATGCTGCCAGAGCGAGAAGAGGCAGTGAGAGCAGGCTCCTTCCTCGGAGCCCTCAAAACCAGCCAGCTCTGCTGATCGAGCCCTGACTCAGACTTCTGGTCCCCATAATGTGAGACCTACACTTCTGTTGTCTAGGCCCCCAGTGTGGGGGACTTGGCTACAGCAGCCCTAGCCCAGTAATACCGTAGGGCACGGAGTCATTGCTTCCCCAACACCACGCACAAGAATACACACATCACATACACACACACACATATACCATACACAGCACACATACACTCACAAATACACACGTACCATATACATACAGCACACACACATGCATACATGTGCATACACACATGCCATACATAACGCACACACATAAACATACACATCATACATACCACACACATACACACCACACATACACATGCATACAAACACACATATACATACACATACATACTGTACACACCGCACATACATATACACATCACACATACACATGCATACATACACATATACATGTACATGCCATACACACAACACACACACAGTCACACACATACCACACATACCAACACATATATACATACACATACATACTGTACACACCGCACATACATATACACACCACACACACACATGCATACATACACATGTACACACCACACACACAGAGAGACACACACACATACCATACACACCAACACACATATACATACACATACATACCATACATACCACGCATACATATACACACCACACATACACACATTGAGTATATCATACACCTGAGATTTTCATTTGTCTTGATTATCTTTCTAATGTAACGTTGTTGCTAAAAAACCTCTTTAAAACTAATTAGACTCTTGTAAACTAAGGTACTTAAGCAATCGCTGTTTCTCTCCATCTCTCTCCTTACTGTGATGAGATGAGCAGGGAAAATAAAGCACATTTTCTTGATCACCAGCAGTTTTGAGGGCACAGTCTAGCTTTCTGCTTCAGAGTCAGAGTTCTTCACAGAACTTCTCAAACTTTCACATCTCATGCATGGAGAGCTGGTTAAAATGCTGATTCTGACCGATGCTGGAGATCTGCGGTGAGGCTCAAGATTCTGCACTTCCAACAAGCCCCCAGGTGAGGCTGAGGCTGCTGGTCTGCAGACCACACTCTGAGCAGCAGGCTCTAAAGGAAAGTGTGTGTGAGTGTGTGAGTGTGTGTGTGTGTGTGTGTGTGTGTGTGTTAGTCACTCAGTCGAGTTCAACTCTTTGTGACCCCAAGGACTTTAGCCCTCCAGGGTTCTCTGTCCTTGGGATTCTCTGAGCAAGAATACTGGAGTGGGTTGCCAGTTTCTTCTCCAGGGGATCTTCCCGACTCAGGGATCGAATCTGGGTCTTCCACATTGCAGGCAGATTCTTTACATCTGAGTCACCAGGGAGAGGAAAGTGGTATTTCCCAAATCAGGTCCATCATTAGAATTCATCCCAGACCCAATGTCCAGAGATGGGGCCCAGGGACTTCTTTTATTTAAAGAAAAAATCCCTAGAAAATTGAGATCATCATTAAGGTGTGGGAACCACTGCTCCATGCCACCCTGCCCTTTGATTGGATTCTCACTCTGGGAAAGGGGAGGAGAGAATGAAGTTCCCAAATCAAGCAACTGGGACCCAGACACCATGGTGACAAGGCCCCAGGGGAATTCCTGACCTGACTGGGTGTGAGAGTTAATAACCATACCAACAAAGTTGGTTATGCATTTAGAACTCTGTTTTGGGGAGGTGAGTAGCCACAAAAATGAATAAATGAAGGAAGGAAAAGAGGCGGAGATGATGGAGTCACTAAATCCTATTAGAAATCTGTCGTCACTGACACACTTTGAGTTTCTAGGAGTGCAACCAACATCACTAACAGAGTGAGATTTCCATTTGATGTTGAGAACTGAAGAACATGAAAATGATAAACAAGATAGTACAGATGTGGGCTTCCCAAGATATGGATGAATTTTTATTCCAACTTTGTGAATGTGACCACAGCTAGGATGGCTTGGTATCAGATTTAAGGCCAGTTTCTGGATTACGGATAAATAACAATATTTGCCACTATGAAGCTCTTTGCCATACTTAAATCTCCTACTCCATAGAGCTGAGTTGTGAGAGGTTACGGTATGTGCCTAGGGTGCGGTTCAAAGTTATCCACCCCTGTGGATGTTCAATAAATACTTGTTGACTATCTGATTTAATTCCACCGTGGAAGTTGAGCTCATCTGTACTTTGTATAATCATGTCAGATACATTGGAACCACAGATGTGCCAGGGTGGGAGATTTCTCCCATTTCTATTTCTCTGCAAGAACTCCCTGTGCTGCTTATAAATATGCTGATCAAAACCTGCATCAAAGAGAAAACGCATTTCCATATTCCCAGTTTCCTTTATAATCACAGAATGGATCAAAGAGAAAACACATCTCCCCATTCCTGTTTTTCTTTTCATTCTTGATTTAGAGGTCAAAGATGATTCACATGTGGGAATACAACAAACAGTGAAAAGTCCACTAAGGGGCAGACCCCATATGAGCTCAAGGTACAAGAATGTTCAAATTCTTTCCCCAGATGCACTTACATGGAGAGAAAAATGTCAGTTCTTTCACTTAATATATTCTATTTCACTAAAAGGTGATAATAATCATTCTTACATTTTGATACTTGAAATAAAAAGGAAAAGTACCATAAGTCTTAATATACTGTATCATGAACTAATACATTTTAGTCATAAGGCCTAAATTCAAAAATAATATTTTAGAATTTCAATTGGACCTTAGATATAACTAAAAGATGAAAATGAATTTGTTCCCTTTAATTGAAAATGTTCTAAGATCCAGCTCAAAACTGACTCACTTCCTTGGTTGTTTAATTTATGATGACTAGGTTAAGTCTGAAAATGTTAATTGTTGACTTTTCTCCCAATATTTCCATGTCATTTCTTTTTGTTTTAGTTTTACAGACCCAGAAGTAAGAACCCATGCTGTGAACATGAGTAATTTTCCTAACAATTTGGTGTGAATTAAAGAAATTAAAGTGTGCTGTTGTATTTGTTTGAACAGCTTACCCAGGATTATAATGTTAATGTTTCTGCTTTCCTTTTGTGAAGGTGCCATTGACCCTAAAATAATCTTATTGCTCATTTTAAGGCAATTGTGTACACAGAAAACAAATATGCTATTTTACTTCATAGTTCCATTTAGATAAATAACTCGGAATAAATTTCAGTATATTAAATAATTCAATCTGAATAACAATTTATTGACCAGAGTAAACTAAAATAAATATAATTTATTAATATATAAAATTGTGCGGTAGTTTGAGCATTCTTCAGCATTGCCTTTCTTTGGAAATGGAATGAAAAACTGACCTTTTCCAGTCCTATGGCCACTGCTGAGTTTTCCAAATTTGCTGGCATATTGAGCGCAGAACTTTCACAGCATCATTTTTCAGGATTTGAAACAGCTCAACTGGAACTCCATCACCTCCACTAGCTTTGTTTGTAGTGATGCTTTCTAAGGCCCACTTGACTTCACGTTCCAAGATGTCTGGCTCCAGATTAGTGATCACATCATCATGATTATCTGGGTTGTGAAGATCTTTTCTGTACAGTTCTTCTGTGTATTCTTGCCACCTCTTCTTAATATCTTTTGCTTCTGTTAGGTCCATACCATTTCTGTCCTTTATCGAGCCCATCTTTGCATGAAATGATCCCTTGGTATCTCTAATTTTCTTGAAGAGATCTCTAGTCTTTCCCATTCTGTTGGTTTCCTCTATTTCTTTGCATCGATTGCTGAAGAAGGGTTTCTTATCTCTTCTTGCTATTCTTTGGAACTCTGCATTCAGATGCTTATATCTTTCCTTTTCTCCTTTTCTTTTTGCCTCTCTTCTTTTCACAGCTATTTGTAAGGCCTCCCCAGACAGCCATTTTGCTTTTTTGCATTTCTCTTCCATGGGGATGGTCTTGATCCCTGTCTCCTGTACAATGTCACGAACGTCATTCCATAGTTCATCAGGCACTCTATCTATCAGATCTAGTCCCTTAAATCTATTTCTCACTTCCACTGCATAATCATAAGGGATTTGATTTAGGTCATACCTGAATGGTCTAGTGGTTTTCCCTACTTTCTTCAATTTAAGTCTGAATTTGGCAATAAGGAGTTCATGATCTGAGCCACAGTCAGCTCCTGGTCTTGTTTTTGTTGACTGTATAGAGCTTCTCCATCTTTGGCTGCAAAGAATATAATCAATCTGATTTCAGTGTTGACCATCTGGTGATGTCCATGTGCACTCATCTCACACGCTAGTAAAGTAATGCTCAAAATTCTCCAAGCCAGACTTCAGCAATATGTGAACTGTGAACTCCCTGATGTTCAAGCTGGTTTTAGAAAAGGCAGAGGAACCAGAGATCAAATTGCCAACATCCACTGGATCATGGAAAAAGCAAGAGAGTTCCAGAGAAAACATTTATTTCTGCTTTCTTGACTATGCCAAAGCCTTTGACTGTGTGGATCACAATAAACTGTGGAAAATTCTGAAAGAGATGGGAATACCAGACCACCTAACCTGCCTCTTGAGAAATCTGTATGCAGGTCAGGAAGCAACAGTTAGAACTGGACATGGAACAACAAACTGGTTCCAAATAGGAAAAGGAGTATGTCAAGGCTGTATATTGTCACCCTGCTTATTTAACTTCTATGCAGAGTACATCATGAGAAACGCTGGACTGGAAGAAGCACAAGCTGGAATCAAGATTGCCGGGAGAAATATCAATAACCTCAGATATGCAGATGACACCACCCTTATGGCAGAAAGTGAAGAGGAGCTAAAAAGCCTCTTGATGAAAGTGAAAGAGGAGAGCGAAAAAGTTGGCTTAAAGCTCAACATTCAGAAAACGAAGATCATGGCATCTGGTCCCATCACTTCATGGGAAATAGATGGGGAAATATTAGAAACAGTGTCAGACTTTATTTTTGGGGACTCCAAAATCACTGCAGATGGTGACTGCAGCCATGAAATTAAAAGACGCTTACTCCTTGGAAGAAAAGTTATGACCAACCTAGATAGTATATTCAAAAGCAGAGACATTACTTTGGTGACTAAAGTCTGTCTAGACAAGGCTATGGTTTTTCCTGTGGTCATGTATGGATGTGAGAGTTGGACTGTGAAGAAGGCTGAGTGCCGAAGAATTGATGCTTTTGAACTGTGGTGTTGGAGAAGACTCTTGAGAGTCCCTTGGATTGCAAGGAGATCCAACCAGTCCATTCTGAAGGAGATCAGCCCTGGGATTTCTTTGGAAGGAATGATGCTAAAGCTGAAGCTCCAGTACTTTGGCCACCTCATGCGAAGAGTTGACTCATTGGAAAAGACTCTGATGCTGGGAGGGATTGGGGGCAGGAGGAGAAGGGGACGACCGAAGATGAGATGGCTGGATGGCATCACCGACTCAATGGACATGAGTCTGAGTGAACTCCGGGAGTTGGTGATGGACAGGGAGGCCTGGCGTGCTGTGATTCATGGGGTCGCAAAGAGTCGGACACGACTGAGCGACTGAACTGAACTGAACTGAGTATATAAAAAAATAATTATTCATTCCTATTGTTAAGGGAATTATTAAACATGACTTTCCAATTTGAGAAATAAAGGAAGGAGGGGAAAAAAAGGAAGGAAGGAAGAAAGGAAGGAAGGAAAGAGGGGGAAAGGAAGGAACGAGGGAGGGAAGGACGCAAGAAGCAGTTTACTTTGTAAATTTTAAGTTCTATTTAGGTTAAATGAACCAACTGTGTCACTATGGGTTAGCTTTTAGAAAGGGAGACTATTGAACCGAATCCTTTTCAGTCTTGTCATTCTATGCTTCCATGCAAGAGAATCAGCTTCAACATGTTCATCAAAGTTTTCCTATAGATAGTTCCTGTGTATTTTACTTTGGAAAGCTAGAATTTCTAGAGCTCTCCTGCATTCCTTTGTGGTATTAAAAAATACCTCCAACTGTCACAAGGAGATTTTACAACTCACCTTGTGGGCTCAGAGCAGACATTCCCAGGGTCTGCAAGACTATCAGTTCCTCTTTTAAGTTGAAAGAGAACTCTCTTCCTTGAAGCAGCTTCACAGTTTGCCATGTGATGACTCAACACCAAATGATCCCCAAACTCCTCTGAACCTCCCCTGCCTCCCTCCTCAGCCCAGCAAACATCTTTTCCTTCCTTCTCTAGCACAGACAGTGGCACCACAATCTTTCTGGCCTCTCAAGTTCAAGTTCTTCTCTGTATTACTCATCACTGATAAAGTTCTTGCCTGAATCTCTCGTCTCTTACAGATTTGCATCACCATCCATATCATCATCACCTTATCATTGTGAAGCAAGTTTCCTTGGGATTATACACTCACATGCACACACACACACACATGCACATACACATAGACACAATTTCATTTTTTATTGAAGCATACATTCCATATGGTCAAGTATATAACTTGATGAATTTTAACACACTGTAAAATGTACAGCTTCATGAATTAACATATGTATTCATCACTGTAACCACCAACCAGATTGAGGTAAAGAACATTTCCAGTACCCCCAGCAAGCTACCTATCACCACTTGCCAGTCTTTATGAGTTGGTTTTCACAACTCCAAACATTCACATGTATTTAAAGAAATAATCTTCCCCACCCAATATTTGAGCATGTCATGACCTCCTCAGATGGTCTCAGTTTCCCGTATCTCCTTCTTCACCTTGCTGTCTCCACATGGCTCAGAGATTCTTAGCCTGTTCCAACACTCTCCTTTCTGTGCAGTACAGGCCATGTCCTTCAGTACTGTGAGAGCAGCGAATATTCTACCACTGGGATCAAGCCCCTAATATAGGCAAGCTCTGTTCTTAGACTTAACATTCATTATCTCATTCAGCCCCCCACACCACTTACTTGTTTCTGCAGATTCTGCTAATATCTCTTTCAAGTCTCTATCTAAACTGACTCCTCCAGAAAGCCTTTCTGATAATAACAACAGCTGTTACCTACTGAGCACCTGTTGTATACCATCCAAAGGCCACCAGTAGAAGAACAGAGAGTAACTAGTAGAATAGCTAGTCTCACTTCAGTAATTAAAGACCGGGTGGCACATACAAGAAAACTCCTAGGAAGCAATGAGTTGGGGGGTGGTGGTATTCTTCATTTTACCGGTGAGGTTCACAGAGGCTAACTATCGTGCTTGGAAAAACCCAGCAAGTGAATGGTAGAGATGGAGCCTTTAACTCTATAGCCTGTGTATTAATACTTTCCCCTTCTATCCTTTGCAGTGCTCTTATTCATTCAACAAATACTGAGCTCCTGCTATGAATTAGGCATTGTTCTATATACACTGGAGGCCCAGAAGTGAGAAAATAGATAAAAGTCTCTGCTCTGAAGTGAGCTTAACATTCCAGAGGGAAGGCCAGCAGAAGACAAGATGATACGGTATCATTTCATGGCACAAGCTGCACTGGAGAGAAATAAAGCGAGGGGTGCTGTGGACAGTGAGACTCACTGATGTTGCTGATCTTTGTTTTTGGCCATGGATCGTAGCTTAAGAGATCTTAGTTCCCCGACCAAGGATCAGGCTTGTGTCCCCTGCAGCAGAAGTGTGGACTCCTAACCACTGGACTTCCAAGGAATTCCCTGATGCTGCAGTTTTAAACAGAGTGTGCAAAGTAGGCCTCACTGAGAAGGTGACTGAGTTAGATTTTGAAGGATCTGAGGACACCGGCCTTGCACTTCTTGGGCGGAAGAGCATGTCACAGGGAGGGACCAGTAAGTGCAAAGACCCTGAGAAAGAACCAATGAGTTGACCAGAAAGGGGCAAAAGAGGAAAAGAACAGTAAAAAGTGTTTTCAGAGAAGTAAGAGGGATTGGTATTCAGATTGTACAGGACCCTGTAGATCACGGGGGTGATGTTGTCTTTTGCTTATAATAATGGCTACGGAAGAATGCTCTGTGTGCATGTGTGTGTGCGCCTCTGTGTTTTACCATATTGTCAGAAATTGAGATTTGCTTTATATTTTAGCATGGACCATATCCCAACTAGATTTTGAGCTTCTTGAAGACAGAGAACATTTCTTCTATTTCTCTCAGATTCCAAAATACTATACCAAAGAGGGAAAATATACCATCACTTCTCACCTCTTAAGCCTATAAGGTCTGTGACATTAATCTTTCCTGCCAAATACTGACATGGCCTCAGAATCCTAAAGAACTAACTGCACTTCAAAGTGTTTCTGCATATCTATTACCATTTTTTTTTCATCTGCATTCACAGTGGTAATCATTCAGTACCTCAAAAACCATTTTAAAGCTTAGCATTCTTCTCCTTAGAAAATTCCTGGCTACGTTACATCAACAACTGTGTGTACTGTATTATGAACAATACACATCAGCAAGGACAGTGGTATTATAACTGAGCAATTCAATTTACAAAACACACTACCCCAAATAAGAGCACAAGAGTTTCCGTTTTCAGCAGTCATTAATGGTATCACTGTAGACTGTGAGACCACAGCATGCTAATTGCCAACACACTGTGCCAGTGCAAACATGAAAGGGAATCCTTCTTGGATGCAAGCATAGCTAAGTCAGAAATTCTTAAGTGTAATCCAGGGAACACAAGCTATTCATTAATTTATCCAATAAACATGTGTTGAGACTGTACTATGTTCTTGTTGTTCAATTGCTCAGTCATGTACGATTTTTAAGACCCCACAGACTGCATCACACCAGGGTTCCCTGTCCTTCATCATCTCCCGGTGTTCGTTCAAACTCATTTCCATTGAGTTGGTGATGTCATCCAACCATTTCATCCTCTGTCGTCCCCTTCTCCTCCTGCCTTCAATCTTTCCCAGCATCAGGGTCTTTTCCAATGAGTTGGCTCTTTGCATCAGGTGGCCAAAGTACTGGGAATTTCAGATCCAGCATCAGTCCTTCTAATGAATATTCAGGGTTTCTTTAGGATTCACTGGTCTGATCGCCTTACGGTCCAAGGCGCTCTCAAGAGTCTTCTCCAGCATCATAGTTCAAAGACATCAGTTATTCGGTGCTCAGTGTTTTTTATTGTACAGTTCTCACATCCATAGATGACTACTAGAAGAACCATAGCTTTGCCTATACAGACCTTTGAAGGCAAAGTAATGTCTCTGCTTTTTAATATTCTGCCTTGGTTTGTCATCGTCACTGAACCAGAGTTGGAAACACAGTGGTGAGTAAAAATACTTAGTAGTTCCATAATGGTTCTTCCTTTCATCAAATTGTCATACAGGTGCTACCATAATTATTATGAACAGAGAGACCCTATAGAAAGGGAATGTGATCAATCAGGTGAAGACCTATGTGAGAAAGTAAAGCTGAAGTTACACTCTGAAGGACAAGATACAATCTGAAGGACAGTTTTTCAGAGAGAGGGAATGGTCTATGCAAAGGCCCTGTGGTAGGAGGAGCATCCCAGGGACATATAGACTACTGGCAATATCACCACATTACTCTCATGGGAAATGGGTATAAAGAAACTGAGAATATAAGTACAGATATCATGCAAGAGATCCGAAAGTGAATCCCAGAGAAAGAACTTACAGAAGTCACCTGTTCCAAGCTGTGCCTTCCTCATCTTCTACCCAAGACACTGGATTTTGTTTAGCACTGCCTCATCTCTTCAGAGACAGATGCAATAAGCTGAAATAAACAGCAAGATACATCTTAGTTATTAAATGAGTTGTTAAGTTGGGGGGAGAGAGAAAAAGTGGGGTATGAAAGGTGGATCCTATAACAGTAGGAGAGAGCTCTAAGAAAAAGATCTCCTTCCTAATTCTACACTGAATACCAAGATACTACAGTGTCTATTGTACTCGTAAGAGTTGGCAAAATATTTCCTTTTGAAAACCATATAATCAGGTCTATTATCATGACTATTTCTTACAGCTAAAATTAATATTTTGAGGGAAATGGCAGTGATTTAAATCAAAAGGTTATACTGAAGGAGTTTTTAGGCACCTTATGGAGCCCTGGATTATTTGAATATTACTACTTTTTTTGCTAATGTACAATCACTCTGATTTAGCGAACAAAGCACTGAACAATCAGCATGAGAACTACTTAGTTATCCCAGTCTTGGAGTTTTTTCTGTGTAATGAATCTGAGACCCTGTTGATATTTATTCATTACATTTTTAATGATATATCAGGTTACCATAGCAATTCTTGTTCCCTGGAAACTTCTTTCTTGCAACACACATTTGCTTTGTGCCACATTAGCAGCCTGATCCTATTGTTTGAGCTGTCTCATTAGCTCAAGCAATCTAAAGCTATTTCAAAATGTTAACCAGTAACAATATGGAGAAAATATGACTATTTAGAAGTAATATTTATTTAAGGAAAAACTCCACCTTCAGATGACCCTTTGTCCACAAAGTTTTCCTTGATCCTGAAAACCATTATTTTTATTAAGTTTAGAATACTTAGGGGGTTTTTGCTGTTGTTTAGTTGCTCAGTCATGTCTGACTTTTTGCAACCCTATGGACTGTAGCCTGCCAGGGATTTCCCAGGCAAAGAATGCAGGAGTGGGTTGCCATTTCCTTCTCCAGGAGACCTTCCCAACCCAGGGCTCAAACCTGCATCTCCTTCATTTCAAGCAGATTCTTTATCACTGAGCCACCTGGGAAGTCCACTTAGTGGTTTATGTCATTCAGTTTAATGATTTACTATATTCTTTTTTATATAGCTTATTAGTTATTCTTATCTTGGTCTTGTCTCCTTCCATATATTACAGTTCTATAAATCAGAAACTGTGATGGATGGGCTGAATTGTGTTCCCCTAAAAGGATGTGGAAATTCAATCCCCCATTGTTTGTGAACGGGACCTTATTTGGAGATAGAGTCTTTGTAGACAATTCAGTTAGGATGATGTCATTAGGGTGGGCCCTAGCCCAATATGACTACATCCTTATTAAAAAAGTAGGGGGTGGTATAGACACAAGAGACAGGTATGTACAGAGGAAAGACAATGTGGGGACATAGGAAGATTGTCATGTGATGATGAAGGCAGAAATGAGGTGATGCTTCTATAGACCAAAAAACTAGAATTGCCAGTAAACACCAGAAGCTGGGAGAGGGGCCTGGGCAGCTCATTTTCTCAGAGCCCTGAGAAGGAAACAAACCCTTATCTCAGACTTCTGGCCTCCAAAACTATCAGACAATAAATGTCTATTCTCTAAGCTACCCAGTGTGTGGCACTTTGTTACAGCAGGCCTAGGAAACCAAAAGATTGCCGGGAGAAATATCAATAACCTCCGATATGCAGATGACACCACCCTTATGGCAGAAAGTGAAGAGGAACTAAAGAGCCTCTTGATGAAAATGAAAGAGGAGAGTGAAAAAGTTGGCTTAAAGCTCAACATTCAGAAAACTAAGATCATAGCATCCGGTCCCATTACTTCATGGAAAACAGATGGAGAAACAGTGGAAACAGTGGCTGACTTTATTTTTCTGGGCTCCAAAATCACTGAAGATGGTGATTGCAGCCATGAAATTAAAAGACATTTGCTCCTTGAAAGAAAAGTTATGACCAACCTAGATAGCATATTCAAAAGCAGAATAACTTTGCCAACAAAGGTCTGTCTAGTCAAGGCTATGGTTTTTCCAGTAGTCATGTATGGATGTGAGAGTTGGACTATAAAGAAAGCTGAGCACTGAAGAATTGATGTTTTTGAACTGTGGTGTTGGAGAAGACTCTTGAAAGTCCCTTGGACTGCAAGGAGATCCAACTAGTTCAATCTAAAGGAGATCAGTCCTGGGTGTTCTTTGGAAGGACTGATGCTAAACTGAAACTCCAATACTTTGGCCACCTCATGTGAAGAGTTGACTCATTAGAAAAGACTCTGATGCTGAGAGGGATTGGGGGAAGGAGGAGAAGGGGACGACAGAGGATGAGATGGCTGGATGGCATCACCAACTCGATGGACATGGGTTTGGGTGCACTCCGGGAGTTGGTGATGGACAGGGAGGCCTGGCATGCTGTGATTCATGGAGTCACAAAGAGTCGGACACGACTGAGTGACTGAACAGAACTGAGGAAACCAATATAGAAGGCAATACTAATAACTTAATTTGTATCCTCTATTTTTAATGTGCCCATTTAAATTTTTTGTTAAGAAGTAAAATAGTTCTTTGCTAGAATGTATCTTTCAACTCATTCATTTTTTCATTTAACTATTTAATAAATATTAACCATACTATCTGCTGGGTAAGGCACTAAGCATGGAGGGTAAGAATCAGTAAAAATCAGAGTTCCTTGGACAGCAAGGAGATCAAACCAGTCAATCCTAAAGGAAATCAACTCTGAATGTTTAGTGGAAGGACTGATGCTGAAGCTGAAACTCCAATACTCTGGCCACCTGATGCGAAGAACTGACTCATTGGAAAAGACCCTGATGCTGGTAAAGATGGAGGGCAGGAAAAGAAGAGGGTGACCAAAGATGAGGTGGTTGGTTGGCTTCACCAACTCAATGGACATGAGTTTGAACAAATTCTTGGAGATAGTGAAGGACAGGGAAGCCTGGCATGCTGCAGTCTATGGGGTTGCAGAGAGTCATACGCAGCTTGGCCACTGAACAACAACAAGGATCAGTAACAGACTCTTTCTTCCAGTATCTAGTAGTAATAACTTCCCTTCAGTTTCTGATCGCTGCCTAACAAAACAGTTAGGTGCTTTACATGTATTTTTCCATTTAATCCTCAGAATCAATCCATAAAAGTAGATACTATTGCCCTCAACTTTCAGAAAAGACCAAAATCACTAGGGCTTAAAAAGTTTGAATAAGTTGCCAAAGATCACAAATCCATTAAGTGGAGTTTTGGCATTTAAAGTCAAACCAGGGACTTCCTTCGTGTTCCATTGGTTAAGTATGTACCTGGCAATCAGGGGACAGGGATTTGATCACTGGTTGGGGAACTAAGATCCCACGTGGGGAAAACTACGACCCTGTGCTACAACCACTGAGCCCACATGCCACATTAAAGAATCCATGTGCTGCAACTAAATAAATAAATGAAAAAATAAATATTAAATAAAGTCAAACCAGTCTGACTCGGACACACATCTGTCTTCCATTCCATTCCGCCCCTGATGAGGTACTGGGGACAGGGGAACATGAATGATTCTGACATAAGGCAGGCACACAGTAAGAGACAGAAAAGAGACAGAAACTAAGCGCTGCAGGTGTTCAGGGAAGAGAGATGACAGCTGCTTGGATGAATTGGGGGAAAAAAACAAACTTATAGAGGCTGAAATGTAGTCTGGGAGATTAGAAAGAGAAAGAGAGTGATACTAGATAGAGCAAAGGCCCAAATTAAGACAGGTCACTGGAGTTGAAAACAAGCACATCCAAGATGTTAGAGACCATCAGCACAGATGTTGCTACCCAGAAGATCCTTGAATGGAGTAGGGTAAAGAAGAAAGGTACTGAAGTCTCTGGATAAGACTGGTGCATTCCAGGAGGATAGTACCTCTCCAAGATACTGTATCCATTTTCAAGAAGATGAACTTTGCTGAGTGATGGCACTAAAAACAGTCTCTCTAGGGAGACACACAACACCCAGGGAAGTATCTGTAGTAATAACAGTTGGCTAATTTCTCTTCCTAAGTAACTGACTCAAGATGGACAAAAGGACACCTTTCAAAGAAGGAAGCTTCTAAGGAAATGATACTGTCATAGGAAAACACATTTCAATTAGGGGAGGACCAAAGAGGCAAAGGTTAGGGTAGAATTTATCCCGGAATGAGTAAGGGTTCCAGTGAAAAGTGTTGGCTGAGGGTCAAGATTCAGAATGGGTTTGGAAAGACCTCTAACATATCAGGGTCAGAATGATAAATCCAACAGTAAATCTTTTCTTGTAATATATGGTTAGTGGACAGTGATGAATGCCACATGCTAAGCCTTGGTAAATCCTGACAACATAGGAAAAATATTATTTTTTTCTCTAGAGTTTGAAGCTTGCCATTTTCTTCATAAAGTTCCAGACTTTTTTCTCTTTTTTTCAGAAGCCCTAGTGATGATCTTCATGGTTCTTAATTAATTCAACTGAATGGAACTTGGCTTTGATTAATATGATTAGGATTTCAGTTATAGTATACACTAGGTTCCCCTCTCTCTTCATCCCTGAGTATGAGCATGATGAAAATATTTGGAAGAAAACAAATGTTTCTGACACTAGTCTGTGATGATGTTTGTTGACATTTGATGAGAAAAATATTGGCTGGTCTTACTGTCTCATCTAACATCGGAAGAGATAAAGTATGATGACTCAAGCTGACCAACTTACTGGGAGAAAGAAACTATCAAGAGAGCTAACACTTTCAGGACAACACACCCAGGTATGATCCCCAAACAGAGAAGCTCTCGGAAGGATGTTTTAAATACAAACACTGACTTTAAGTCCTGAAAGCAAAACAAAACTGGCTGTAGGATCCTTCTCTCTGGGATGAGCTGAGCCCATTCTTGGGACACAAAAGAAAAGAGAGGGCCAGAATCCTCCCTGTATCTCTAGGGATGCACAGAAAGAAAGATTTTTCCTGAGCAAGTCAAGTTAAAGTGTATTTAATTTCAAAGGATCTAAATTTGATGTCTGAGATTAGAAATTATACCTCATTCTCTGCTAGAAATTTGACCCAGGTAAGAGGCAGGCAGAACAAATGGAGACACCAGGCTGATGGAGACCACAGCGACAGCTTTATTGGCATGTGGGAAACATACCTTAGGTGGGCAGCCACAGGGACTTTCTAATCTGAAGCTTGGAATTATAAAAACCTACTCACCGAGTCACAGACAGCACTGCTACTGGAGACATTGGAAAGTTCAAGATCAAGGTGCCAGCAGACTCAGCATCTGGTGAGGCCTCTCTTCCTGGTTTGCAGAGCTACCTTCCTGCTGCGTCCTCCCCTCATGGAGAGAGCTCTAGTCTCTCCTTATAAGGACACTAGTCCCATCACAGGGCCTCTGCCCTCCTGACATCAGTAAACCTATTACCTCCCATTGGCCCTACCTCGTAATACCCAATCCACTGGGGGTTAGGGTTTCAATGTATGAACTTTGGGGAGACACACAACACCCAGTGAAGACCTAAACACTTATAATCTTGGTGGCCCTCCTTATGGCAGGTGACCTGAACATAAGCAACAGTGAAAATATCTGGGGCAGAAGTAGCACTAAGAATAGGAAGGGCAGCATCATTTCTGTGAAAGTGTGCAAAAAGTTATTGCAGTCCATCTTCTACCCATGACTGTTTTTTTTTTCCTTTCACAAGATTTTGAAAATAACTAAATAAGATGCCAACATTTAAAAGTCAGGATATTCTACTTAAAATTCTGGGTTACCGGCTTCTATAAAAACCCTGGGTGGTCTGGCACCCTTAGCCCTGATTCTAGCAAGACAGCATCCAGCTGAGCAAATTGTTATTGGCCCTTCACCCCAACCCCCGACCTGCCTGTTTGACTCATTACTGCATTCATCCAGTCCTTGGAGGAATTTAGGTTAATAACCTTTCTCTAAGTAATAAACAGATTGTTTGTTTTTGCCTTTGGACTCCTGCAAAAGGTATTAAGCAGGAAAGCTCAGGAGGAACAAACTGAGATGGGAAGAAGGGTAAAAGAAAAAATTTCAATATGCAAATTGGAACTGGCCCACTTAGAGGAAACAGGGAAAAGCTAGTCACAGAGAGCAACAGGCAAACATCAGCTGAACAGTCAAAACCCTGATGCTAGGGCAAGAAAATCAAGGATGTGGGAATGTTAGACAAATGACAAAAGGCAGTCAGGGAGAGTCATGCCGAGGAAACCAAAACACTGTTCAGCCAAGAAAAACACTTCCAAAATCACTAATCTTCTTGCCAGGGAGTCTCTGGAAAAGACAATGTTCTTTATAACCAGTCACAGTTTAAAAGTATCACCGTGATGGAAGACAGTTCAAAGTGCAAGGCAGAGAGAGGAACGGGGACGGACTGTGGCAGAAATTTGGCTCAAATCTGAGATGCAAGTGTATAGCTATGTTGTTCCATTGGCTCTATTTTTTTTTCCTGTTAGTGAGAAGCTGAACTAATATGAAGAAATTAATTACACAGAACATCTACAAATTTAGTTCTCTGATTTAACTACTTGCCCTATATTTGTTACACAGTGAAACACTATAGAATAGTGTCATTGTATGGCTTCTATATCTCTCAGATCTGGTCAAAATGGTAAGTAATATTGTTAAAAATGTTATTTACCCAAAATTTTGGACCTGCATTTCAGTTAAGTTCCTCCAGATGGTGGTGGGAGGCACAAGAGTGCTTGTTTAGTTCAGTTCAGTTCAGTCGCTCAGTCGTGTCCGACTCTTTGCGACCCCATGAATCGCAGCACGCCAGGCCTCCCTGTCCATCACCAACTCCCGGAGTTCACACAGACTCACGTCCATCGAGTCAGTGATGCCATCCAGCCATCTCATCCTGGGTCGTCCCCTTCTCCTCCTGCCCCCAATCCCTCCCAGCATCAGAGTCTTTCCCAATGAGTCAACTCTTCGCATGAGGTGGCCAAAGTACTGGAGTTTCAGCTTTAGCATCATTCCTTCCAAAGAAATCCCAGGGCTGATCTCCTTGCAGTCCGTGCTTGTAATCCATTACAAATCACAGTTCAGGAGAGGAGCAAGAGTTTAAATGTAAATATTGCCCTGCCGGCAAACTCACTGATTCCATGGGTCTAAACAGGTTGGAGCTGCAACTTAATTTTTTTGTCTTTAAAAATTTCCCCCTAAGAGGTTCTGACCTAGGGAAACTGCTGATTGATGGGGGAATCTCTGGATTGACTGCAGCTTTACAAATATGATTTCTTCAGAAAATATTAATCCCACCAAAATTAGAGATAAACACAAGAAATAAATTTTAAAAAGCAAACTAAATAAAACTTACACAATTATTTCAAATGCTGATCCAGACTAGATTGTTCTGGGTAGGAATTAGTAAACTATACAAAGCAAAACTAATAAAAGTATCTTCCGAGGCACTTTAAGTTGCTTTCAAACTAATGCTTTAATGAATCTCTAACTTAAATACAGGGCTTCTCTGGTGGCTCAGTGGTAAAGAATCTGCCTGCAATGCAGGAAATGTGGGCTTGATCCCTGGATCAAGAGGATCTCCCCAGAGGAGGAAATGGCAACTCACTCTAGTATTCTTGCCTGGGAAAGCCCATGCACAGAGGGCCTGGACCGCTACAGTCCATGGGATTGCAAGAGTTAGACCCGACTTAGCAACTGTGAAACCTTAACGTTTGCTAGATGTGTTGTTTTGGCTCACTTTCCCACAATGTATATTTTCTACGTGTAATGCATGTTCATTGGCTAGGTTGATATTTGGAAATTCTGTTTGGGGAGGTGGAAAAAGACATTAATTTACACCAGCAAACATGTTTAGATGACTATTATAATGGAGTTTAAAAGTGTAATCAACAGCCAAAGGCTTTATGAAACCAGATGAAAATGTGCAGCTGTCAGTAAGAAAGATGTGGAGAACATGGGACAGAAAATATAGACTTGGCAGTCAGTGAGAATGCAGGAAAAACTAGAGGTGGAAGAGATTACTCATGGAGAAAATGTAAAATGAGAAAGAAATATTTGTGGTGAGACTCTGAATCTCTTTTTCTCTTTCTCAGAATTCATAGTGTTATGGCTATTTTGGCTTTGTGGGAGCTGGAGTTTAAGCTAAATGATAAATGCACATATCAGAACCATCATTAAAAACAAAGGACTTCTACAGTGTTACTCTAAAGGCTCCAATAAAGGCTGCAGTAATACAAAAGGCCTCAGAGTGAGTTGAGTTAAGAGAGACCTCATTACACAATTTGAAACATTCAGTTGAGAAAGTCAATTTATGCAGGGAATCATAAACATGATATATATTTCACTCCAAAGTTATTTTTTTTTTGAGTAGCTATTATTTACTGATAATTGGACTTCCCTGGTGGCACAGATGATAATGAATCTGCCTGCCCATGAGGGAAACCTGGGTTCTAACTCTGGGTTGGGAAGATCCCTTGAAGGAGTGCATGGCAATCCACTCCAGTATTCTTGCCTGGAGAATTTCCACAGACAGAGGAGCCTGGGGGGCTATAGTCCATGGGGTCGCAAGGAGCCAGACACAACTGACTGGCTAAGCACAGCACAGCATTTATTGATAATTACTGTATAAGTTACTGTATATTTATTGAGTAATTACTGTATGTTAGGTTACTTTACATATACCAACTTTAATTTTTATAGCAAATCTGTAACATAGATTTTTTTTACACTGGAGGATAATTGCTTTACAATGTTGTGAGTTTCTCCAAAGTTTTAACTAAATTTTTATGTAAAGTCATTTTTTTCTTTAAATGTGGATCTGCTAAATGTAGTTTGTTGAATTACTTTTCCACAAAAGTAAAAAATTACCTTTTTTCATCTGCTTCCAATTTAACAGCAATTTTTAATGACTCACCTTTATTTAGCCTTCCTAGAGCAGTTTAATTTTGTACAAATAACAACTCCTGTCTTCTCTCTTTCTCTCATATTTCATCACTTTTATATAATATTTAATTAAATGACACCCAGCTTGGGAATAAATACAACTGTCCCTTGGTAAGCATACAGAGCAGCTTCTGAAAGTAGAAGTATGCAGGCAAACTGAAGGGTCAGTTAAAAAGGCTTCCTCTGGCCAAAACTGCTAATTTACATCAGATATTTTACACGTCCATGTAGAAAAAGAAAGAGATCATTTCCAAAAGGAGAAATATGAAGTGATTTTACTCCAGGTTGCCAATTTCACTTTGAAGGTCAGTAGTTATAAGATACCCAATATTTGGCTGGAATTGCTCAGCCAGCCTGAGCGAAGACAGGAGTGTGTTTGAAATGTCAGCCTTTCCATCAAGCCGTCCCTGATGCTCCACTCACAGTGCTCTCTCCTTCTCAGGAATCCCTTTAGCAATGTTCTTAGACCTACTTATCTTATCTCATTCTATGTAACTGTGCAGACAACTATGAACCAATCTTTTAACTCTCTTTATAGGGTAAAAACTACTTGATAAAATGGAATATGCTTCTCTCATTTATACACTTTGCTAAGTCAAAGTGCTTTGCACACAGTGAGCCTTCATGTTTGTTGTGTTGAACATGTGTGCATGTGTGTTTGGGTGTGGTGAGGTAGGGAGCAGGAGAATTGGAAGGCAAAAAAAATCTACCTCTTTCCTTGTTTATAAATGCCCTCCTCTCATGAGATAAGGATGCATTCCAGAAGGTCCCACTCCTCTCCATATCTCTGCATGTGCTATTATATTCCAGTGTTTCCCTGGTACTCTTCCCATAGACGTCTCAGCAGCAGAGACTATATTTTATCTTAAAACCCAGTGTCTGTTATAAAGACTGCCACCTAGTGTGTACTGAGTAACGTTTGTTGAATGAATAAACAAATAAAAGACTGAATTGGAAAGTCACCTAAAAATTCAAGGAGAGTGAGGTTTCCTAGGTGGTACTAGTGGTAAAGAATCTGCCTGCCAATACAGCAGAGTAGTTCAGTTCAGTTCAGTTCAGTTCAGTCGCTCAGTCGTGTCCGACTCTTTGCGACCCCATGAATCGCAGCACGCCAGGCCTCCCTGTTCATCATCATCTCCCGGAGTTCACTCAGACTCACGTCCATTGAGTCGGTGATGCCATCCAGCCATCTCATCCTCTGTCGTCCCCTTCTCCTCCTTCCCACAATCCCTCCCAGCATCAGGGTCTTTTCCAATGAGTCAACTCTTTGCATGAGGTGGCCAAAGTACTGGAGTTTCAGCTTTAGCATCAGTCCTTCCAAAGAAATCTCAGGGTTGATCTCCTTCAGAATGGACTGGTTGGATCTCCTTGCAGTCCAAGGGACTCTCAAGAGTCTTCTCCAACACCACAGTTCAAAAGCATCAATTCTTCAGCGCTCAGGTTCTTCACAGTCCAACATTCACATCCATACATGACCACAGGAAAAACCATAGCCTTGACTACACGGACCTTAGTCAGCAAAGTAATGTCTCTGCTTTTCAATACTATCTAGGTTGGTCATTACTTTTCTTCCAAGAAGTAAGCGTCTTTTAATTTCATGGCTGCAGTCACCATCTGCAGTGATTTGGGAGCCCAAAAAAATAAAGCCTGACACTGTTTCTACTGTTTCCCCATCTATTTCCCATGAAGTGATGGGACCAGATGCCATGATCTTCGTTTTCTGAATGTTGAGCTTTAAGCCAACTTTTTCGCTCTCCTCTTTCACTTTCATCAAGAGGCTTTTTAGCTTCTCTTCACTTTCTGCCATAAACAGACACGAATTCAGTCCCTGGGTTGGGAGGATCCCCTGGAGGAGGGAATGGCAACCCACATCAGTATTCTTTCTAGAGAATCCCATAGACAGAGGAGCCTGTCGGGTTACAGCCCATAGCATTGCAGAGTCAGACATGACCAAAGTGACCTAGCACAGTAGAAGGAACAAAGACGGTCCTGAGCTGCCTCTAAGGAGAGCGAGTTTGACCCTTCCTGGACTACATAAGGTATATTCAAACCTCTGAGACATTTTTTTCCAGAAAGTGTATAGAGTATTACTAAATTTTAGAGCCAGACAGGTCTTTAGAGATTATCTAGCCCAAGCCCATTAAAGATGAGTTAACAGATCGGTCCAACATCACCCAGCTAGTTATTAGAATAAAAACCAAAGCAATGGGAAGGGTTTCTTTGGCTATACGAACTCCAACTGTCTTTTTAAAATGTGGATCCTATATATGAAAATCTTGGGGCATTGAGAATCGCTGCTTGGAGCTGGAGAGGATTACAGAGCAGAAAGATGGGGAAAAGGAGAGAGGGCAGAATGCGGTTCCCAGTTTAGGTCTGTCTGACTCCCAGGTGGCCTGCATGGACCACTGTGATATGCTATTTTGTCTTGCTAGAAAGTGGCAGAATAAGGGCTCAGACTCAAGTCCCTTCATCTCTTTACCAGAGTTCTGATATTTTTAAAAAGAAAACCACTTGTTCATATGTCTGTAGAAAATTTTGGAAATAAATTAAATTAGAAACCAAACCAAAACAGAGCTTCCCCAAAACAACCAACATCACTTTCACTTGTCAGTAAATCTTTCTGCGACAATATTAAACAAAAATTAAAATTCACGTAAAAGACAAAATACAAGAAACTTAAGATGAATATGAAATGGGGTATTTTAAAGAGTTGAGCAGTTTTACCTAAGCCCAGAAACTTAAATATTAAAAGTGGATATGGTAGGTATGGAATAGCCTGTTTTATGAAAATGACAGCTTTACAGCAAGAATGGGAAAATTATGATGAAACCCATAGAAAACTAGTTTCTGCTTTAAATATTTAAGATCATTCTTTGAGAAAAATGAATTTCCTTGGGGGAGGGGAGGTACCTCATTGCTGAAGAAGTGAGAGTACTTTGGTTTTCGTTCTCAACACCAAAAAGCCATTTTAAGATGGTAAGATGTTAAGATAGCCCAGGACAGGGATTTTATGCTTCTTTTGTACTAGTTTCCTGCCATGCTGATATCAATTCAACTGGCTGCTGATTTCTAAAGAACCCACTGGTTTGTAGCCCATCAAATCTGAAAGGCCCTGGCACACAGTAAGCACCATAAATATCTATCAACTGAGCAAACAAATGAGCATGACACTCCAGAAAATGCCTGTGATTTGGAGGGTGAAACTTGCTGTTTGTGGGGAAAGTTCTCCTGCTGCCTGCCTCTATCAGGAGAAATCCTTATAAAAGGAAGCTTGTGAGCTTTAGGAATCTCTCCCTCGCGGGACAGTTATAGTGAATGCTGGAGACTTAACGCTTTCTTAAATCGACTGGTCACTTGACCTCATTTTCCATCCAAAATCCTATATTGAAATCAATTCTCCATGGCAAACTGCAGGTATACAGCTGAAAAGTAGTTCAGAGGTCCACTGCAGAAACTAAAGAATAAAAGTATGAAAGCCCTGGGGGAGGTGGAGAGGGAGAAACAGAGTCAAAACCAAGAACAGTTCAACAATAGTTCAGTTCAGTTCAGTCGCTCAGTCATGTCCGACTCTTTGTGACCCCATGGATCACAGCACGCCAGGCCTCCCTGTCCATCACCAACTCCCGGAGTGCAGCCAAACCCATGTCCATTGAGTCGGTGATGCCATCCAGCCATCTCATCCTGGGTCATCCCCTTCTCCTCCTTCCCCCAATCCCTCCTGGCATCAGAGTCTTTTCCAATGAGTCAACTCTTCGCATGAGGTGGCCAAAGTACTGGAGTTTCAGCTTTAGCATCATTCCTTCCAAAGAACACCCAAGACTGATCTCCTTCAGAATGGACTGGTTGGATCTCCTTGCAGTCCAAGGGACTCTCAAGAGTCTTCTCCAACACCACAGTTCAAAAGCATCAATTCTTTGGCGCTCAGCTTTCTTCACAGTCCAACTCTCACATCCATACATGACCACCGGAAAAACCATAGCCTTGACTAGACGGACCTTTGTTGGCAAAGTAATAGTAGGCACTGGGAAAATAAGAATGGGTAAGTCTAGAACTGAGAACCCTACACTTTAGGGAGAGAGACAAAGTCACACTCATATCTCCATGAATATCATATCTCCAATATAATAGCCCACATTTTATGATAGAAATATATCTAGGATTAGTGCGCTCTGAGAGCAGAGGAATTTAGCCAGGTTCAGGGGAAATTTCTGGAGGGGAGCCAAAGCCACACAAAAATCTATGCAGCACTGACGTGAAAGGCAGTGTCTTTGGAGGATGATAACAATTAGAAATCTTCAGATTACCTAAAAATGTTTATTTGAAGACCAGTGTCTGCTATGGTTAAATATCTGTAGCCAATTATAGTGTGGAATTACGTAACAATAGCACAGATCTGTCTTGTGAAAAGAGTAGATTGTGCATGAATGAAAAATTAAGTGTCCCAATCTCCTTTAGATTTTCTTGACTCTGCCTCGTTCTCTAGAGGAATCCATTCTCCTGAGTCTGTTTCAAATGAGGCATTTCAAACCATTTATTCACTTATGAAGTATTTATTGGAGACATCTTATGTCTAAAATTTTAGCTACTTAAAAAATGCAAACAACCACAGGTTTCGTTAGTTAAAGAAGGGGGACTGAGGTTGTGCTTAAACTGACAGGACTGAAAAGGAGAGCCTGTAAAATGCAGAATCCCTATGAAATATTAAGCAAGGCTGACAGCCCCATGAATGTCTGGTTGCCACAGTAACTGAGGTGGTCTCTGAGCTGCCTGGGCACTCTATAGACCCCAGAGTTGGGCCAGGTCTTGTAGATTAGCACGTAAGAGTTGGTTCCACTTGACTCTCCCTTTTTCCCCCCTGTTCTTTCTTGGAAGGAGAAATAATGAAGCATGGCTGGGAGAGAGGTGGTTTTGACAGACCACAAGGGAGTCCCACAGAAAGGTGTTCACTAGGTGTTCCTATAAGCATCCAATTGCAGGTTTGATGCCTGGAGAGAGCCAGGAGGTGGCACCGGGGTTTCTCAGCACTGAAGTCACAATCCAGGGGTGCCCAGGCTTGGACAGGGTCAAAGCTCCAAAACTGCTTGAGGCCATTTAAAAGCAAAGCTGCTCCATGGCTGCAGAACCCTTTGAATCCTGGAGTCCTGGAGTGAATACCACGCCAGGGGCTCCAGACTCTGAAGGGAAGGGAACAGAGGCCCCTCATAATAAGGCTGGAGTTCTTGAGGCTGAAGCAGCTGTGTGAACTCCAGGGGGAGTATGACCCCAGGTTTTCAACTCTGAAATGGAAGGAAAAGTGGGCGAGCCAGGGACAATGTGGGGGTTCCAGGGGTTCCCTCCAAAGTAGTGACTATGCAGGGATCATTTTTCTTAGACCTGTGCATTCAAATTCAACAAGCAATTAGTCACACCTAATGATTCTCTGACACACTGAAGTGACTGAGGACAAGGATTCTCTGCGACCACGCTACATGCATCAAGTGCAAATTGACGTCCACTCTCACTGGTATCCCAAATTGGATCTTCTTTTTTTTGCTACGTTGTCATGATAAGGTGTATATACAGTATCAAGGTATATGTTTTGCCAATAAAATGTTTAATTTGCTTAAGGATGTATCCTTCACTCTGGAGTTCTCCAGAGAGCCATTCACTGGAAGAGAAGCAGGCTACTCTGGGGTTTAGCTTTCCCACATGTCAGCAAGCCATCCTGTGATAAGGCAAGCAAGCTACAAGCCCTTAGCAATGCACAAACCAAGGAAAGGGAGCTGGGGGAGCTGGACATCTGCTATAAAGTTCTTGGTGGTGTGGCGTTTTGATGCTCAGTCGTGCCTGACTCTTTGCGACCCCCTGGACTGTACCAACCAGGCTCCTCTGTCCATGGGATTATCCAGGCAAGAATACTGGAGTGGGTTGCCATTTCCTTCTCCACGGAATCTTCGTGTCGCAGGAATCGAACTCCACATCTCCTTCATTGGCAGGCAGACTCTTTACCACTGAGCCACTTGGGAAGCCCATAAAGTTCTTACAGAAGAAAATAAAAGTGCAAAGGAACTTAGAATAATCTAGTTTAATTTGCTCACTATAAAGAGGAGGATTTTGAGAATCTGAGAGGTCAGGCAATTGTCCCAAAGCACAGATCAAGCATCCCTTTCATAATAAATTTTTGCATTGCATATTTTGTGTTGTTTTTCCAGAATAGTGCCATTTACTTCTCTTCCCAACTAATTAACACATTTTTTATGACAACAAGGACAGAAAATCTCAACTGCATCCTGGCCTCCTTGCCTCAGCACCAATGTTCAGCATCACCCATAGAATGAATCCACTTTGTGTTTGTTAGATTGTGTCAGGGCAGGCTGCTGCAACAAAGAGGCGCATTCGGGGTTTAGACCACAAACATGTCTCTCTCATTGTTCTGGAGGCTGACTATCCAAGGTCAAGGTGTTGGCACTTCTCATGTCTGACGAGGGACCACTTCTTGGTTTGCAGACAGCTGCCTTATCATTGTATACCTTCACATGGCTGAGAGAGAGGGAAGAGAGAGAGAGAATGTACTTTCCTGTCTGTCTTTTCATGAGGACACTAATCCCACTATGGGAGCATCAACCTCATGACTATTTACCTCCCAAAGGCCTCTCCAAATATCATCACACGGGGGGTTAGAAAGTCAACATATGAATTTGGTTGTGGGGGGAGGACACATGCATTCAATCCATAGCAGATGTACTAGGGCAAGTCTTTTCTGGTGGAATATCAGATACCAATATTGACTAAAGTGCACTTTCCCTCTGTAGTGAGCTGAGTGGTAGTCCCCCAGAAGACACGCTCATGTTCTAATGGCCAGAAGCTGTGATTATTACTTTGTTTGGAGAAGGGTCTTTGTATATGCCATAGAAGTTGAGAATCAGGAGGACACCATCCTGGATGACCTGGGTAGACCCTGAACCCAGGGACAAGGGTTATTATGAGACAGAGTGGAGAAGACAGGCCCGGAGTAGGAGGAGACACGAAGACACAGGCAGAGACTGCAGCAATGTGGCCACAAGTCAAACAATGTCCATGGCCAACAGAAGCCAGAGGAGGTGAGGAGCAGATTCTCCCCAGGGCCTTTGGAAGGAGCACAGTGCTGTCAACACCTTGATCTCAGACTTTCGGCCTCCGGAGCTGCAAGAGGATACGTTTCTGCTGCTCTAAGATATCACTTTGTGGAAATTTCTTGCAGCAGCTCTAGGAAACTAACAGAGCCTCCAACAGCATACCCTGCTTCTACCATAGACATTTCTCCTTCTTTGAAAGTTTATGAATCTAGTCACTTCCACACTGGAGTGGGACTCAGACACCATGGAATTCAGTGGCCATACTTTAAATGCACATGTTTAAGGATTTTTTTTTTTTTCTAAAACAAATGACTTGTATTAGAAGGAGGACGGATGTACCAGCTCTGTAACAAAGGGAAGCACTAAACCAGTTTCTTGACTTTAAACTCAGAGCTTGCTTCCAGCTTGCCAATTTCCTCCATTATTCAGTGTCCTGCAAAGTTCATCACAGGAATAGATAAGATGAGTCAGAAAAGTAGCGCAGTGCAATTCCTTGCAACATAAAGCAGCTGCCTGGTCCAAGCCTTCATCATGCTTTTTTGCCTCGGTTGCAGATGTACCCTGTGCTGCTTCCTCTGCTTCTTCAAACTCAAAGCAATATTTCCTAAACTGTTTTTGTCCAAGGCACTGTAAGACGTGCATTGCGTAGCAGTACAAAATACGTAAAAATAGAGCAATGCATGCTGATTTTTTCTATTCTTTGTGTCACACAACATTTTTTCTGTCTATGGTGATTGCAGTCATGAAATTAAAAGATGCTTACTCTTGGAAGGAAAGTTATGACCAACCTAGATAGTATATTCAAAAGCAGAGACATTACTTTGCCAACAAAGGTCCGTCTAGTCAAGGCTGTGGTTTTTCCAGTGGTCATGTATGGATGTGAGAGTTGGGCTGTGAAGAAGGCTGAGCACTGAAGAATTGATGCTTTTGAACTGTGGTGTTGGAGAAGACTCTTGAGAGTCCCTTGGACTGCAAGGAGATCCAACCAGTCCATTCTGAAGGAGATCAACCCTGGGATTTCTTTGGAAGGAATGATGCTAAAGCTGAAACTCCAGTACTCTGGCCACCTCATGTGAAGAGTTGACTCATTGGAAAAGACCCTGATGCTGGGAGGGATTAGGGGCAGGAGGAGAAGGGGACGACAGAGGATGAGATGGCTGGATGGCATCACCGACTCAATGGACATGGGTTTGGCTGCACTCCAGGAGTTGGTGATGGACAGGGAGGCCTGGCGTGCTGCAATTCATGGGGTCGCAAAGAGTCAGACACGACTGAGCTACTGAACTGAACTGAACTGAAGTGTGGGCCATAACCCAACCTGCTATAATCCATACACTAATGACTGAGCTCATATGCATTAACAAAGCTATAAAGTGGTACCCCATACTAATGCCAGGATCACCTTTCTAAAACACGGATCTCATCAGTTCACTCCCTTAATTAAAATTTTCCAATGGCCTCCATCACCTTAATTCATTCCAATGATATTTTTACATTGTGAATCTGTAAGGGCTCTGTAATAATTGAGTTAAAAAGATAAAAAATGCATAATTTGTGCTTGGTTATACATTTATTTTTATGAATATGATAGTATTTATATGAGAGAGTGGGTGTCCGACTCTGTAACCCTATGGACTGTAGCCTGCCTGGCACCTCTGTCCATGAGATTTCCCAGGCAAGAATACTGGGGTGGGTTACCACTTCCTCCTCAAGGGGATCTTCCTGACCCAGGGATCTATATATATATATAAATATATAAATCCCAAGAGCTTTAAAACTGTGTCTCCTGTTTCAGTTTCTCAAACTAGTACAGAATTCTCATGTATCTTGCATGAGAATGCATCTTATCCTTCAAGATGCAAATCCTTTCACTTAATTTTTCCTTTCATCCCTTCATTCATCCATCCATCATCCTCCAATTCTTAACCATCTTCAACATCTGACAGTAGCTACTCTGAGTCCTTGCAGAGTTGCCAGCATAACTCAGAAACCCTTCCCAGACCCTCCTGGTCATCCTCTGCACATAGTACAAGGAAAATGTCTTTATTGGTGCACTCATCACCCATCTGATAATGGATGCTACATGTCTTAATGTCCCATAAGGCTGTGAGCTCCTGAGGTTTCTTTTTTCTCTGTCAGCTACTAGATAAAGGTGTGTTGAGATCTCCAACTATAATAGCAGATTTGCCTATTTCTCCTTGCATTTCCATCGTCTTTTTGCCCTGTATCCCCATCACCAACACTGTGCCTGGCCCATAGCAAGGCCTGAGGAAGAAATAAAGGATGAAGAAAAGAAGGAAAGAGAAGGAGATCAGAATAGGGTCACAAAACTGGCTTCCATCATATGAAAAAAAAAATTTAAATGTCAATGGGGAGAGATTAAGAAGAAAAAAGAAAAAAGAAGGCAGGGGAAATGAAACAAATGTTCCATTCCTTTCAAACCTAGATTTTAGAGGAAAATCTAGAAAGAATTTCGATTTGCATGCGGCCACAAACCGTTTAGACCCCTACCCATGATCCAAAGCCTGGAGCAGGCACCATGAACCATGCTCTCTCTTTTCTGGAAGCTCACCTCTTCCATTCACTGCTTCTCAGCACCGCTCCACTGAAACAACCGCTGCCCCCACCTGATGGAATCAAGGACCAGAATCATGTTGAAACTCAGCTGAAAGTAATTTTTGGAGTTTTCAAGTGCATAATGATATCGCCAGTTCTCTGTGCCATTAGCACCTCAGGAAAGAAAAGATCCACGCACTGCTTGAATCTTGCTGGTGTCATAAAGAATGCTTAATGCCCTGTAATGCAGCCTTCTGTTTCAAAGAAAAATTTCTCAATTTGTTTTGCACTGGAAAACTGTAAGTGGATACCCTTAATCACACAGTCAGAAGGAAATCACTTGAGAGCAGAAAGATGGCTTTCTTGATACCTAATATGAGGGACCTAATTCAAGTGGTCTTTTGATGATAAGGAATAGAGATCTCTGCGTCCTGCCAACAGGTCTATTAGTGAGTGAAGCCTGGGGACTTAATGAAACAGTACCTGATAGTATGGTTTCTAGACAGATTCACTATAAATTACCTGAACATACCTCAAAATAGTGCATTATATCTCTTGTGCTTTTGCCTCTAAATTTAAAAGTCAAAATAAATAAATAAATAAAAATAAAATAAAAGTCATCATCAATTTTGTGCCTTTTAGCTGTGATTCCAATTGAAGACCAGCTAATCTTTCATGTAAAAAGAAAAAGCATACCAGTAGACTGCTCAATTGATGCTGAGGATGACCAGCATGGTCTTCTCAATGACTTTGATTGTTAAATTCACTTTACTTTGTAGAAGGAAATTTTCAATGTCTTTGAAAAACACTTAGAGGAAACTCTGGTCGAATTCAAGGTCAGACACAGGGACTTGAGAACATTCATCTTGGTGAGGTACAAATCCTTCCATCATCACCAGCAGAACAAGCAGACATCTTTTTTAGAAAAGAAAAAAAAAATGTAATTGATTTTTCCTGCCCACGGAAAAGAAAAAAAAAAAACACGTCTATTTGTATAAATATGTGGATATTCCTTGTCAGGTGAAATAATGCTTGAATTAAGCTTCCATTTTCAACTTGAACATCTTTGTTCCATCATGGCCTTCATGACCCCCCTGCAGTCAGATATGTGGTTGAATTACCTCTCATCTGTTTAATATTTTTCTACCTTTCCATTCAGATGACTTATTTCTGAATTTAACCCTCATTCTAAATTTTAGTTTCTTTCTCCCAAAATATGACTTCCTCACATACCTAATTTTTTGTGTAATGGTAAAGCAGTCAAAAAACATTGTGAGCAGATGCTATGAAGTGGGGAAAAGGACAAATGAAATCAAGGCTCTGTTCTTTACCCTTGAAAAATGGCAGAGACATGAAACCTACATATTCAATAACAATGAGAAAAAATTTGATCAAAACACAAAGAAAGTTGCAAATTAGAAAAACACTACAAAATGTGCCACTTTATTATTCAAATACAATAATGAATGAGATGTTTTGTGAGAATTTTCAGGGACTTCTTCCTGGAAGAAGCAAGAATTGCCAAACATAGTTGACTTTAGTCTGTGTGTTTGGGGGAGGGAGCAACATTTCATCTCTCTTTGGTATTTCCAGCTTCCTTTATTTGCCAAAGCACATTAATTTTATTTATCTTGACATTTATTTCCCTCCATTTGCAATCAGAACTCTTAATCCTAAAAGAGAAAATAGAAAATGCCTTATTTTCCATCTGCTCTGTCTTTTCTATTTCCTATTATATTCATATCATTTCTTAACTATTTAATCTGATGGTCTCATATTACTGTTGAATATTCATATTTTAGTCTCAATATGTTATTCATTACCACTCAAGCCCATTTCATCCTTTTAGAATTCATTCTCTTTCTTTCCTTCATCCCGGCTTCTCAAGTTTATTCATTACCTCCCATCCTGATCTCTGTAATTCACCCGTGTTGGTCTTTTGACATTCTGTCTCAAAACACTATTGAAACCCTATTAAAAACCTTGAATCTCAACTAATTTATTCCCCCACTCCATCAAGTCTACTGATTTCTAGTTCATCTCTGCCTCACATGTAAATGGCTCACTCTCAATTCCCCCCAAGCACTTTATAAAGCTTTAACTAACATTATCTACTTCTTCCACAAAATTACATGTATTTTCATCTCTTTGTGAAGCCTGTTTTCTAATTGGTTTCGTTTATTTAGCTTATCTCTCCAATTTTCTTCTTTTATAGCCATTTTTTTTTTCATAACTCTCCTCATTGTGCCACTTTTAATCATGGAAATGCACCTTGGTTTAAATGACCTGAAGATAAATACTGAAAATGCATATCTGAATAGTCTAAACTTGATTACCTAATGGTTTGGGTGAGGATAAAAGGAACATGAAGATAAATAGTCACCAGCCAGGTTTAAATACATAACAGGCTTTGGCAGTTATACTCCTCTACCTCCTATGGCCCCTCATCGCTGATCTTCCTCAAGGCTAGAAACGGGGAAGTAATCTGAGGTACATTTCTCTCCCCAGGTCAAATGCTACTTTTCATTTGTAGGAGCCAGTCTCTTCAAACACTGCTTTTATTTGTAAAACAAAAACTGAAGTTTTGACCAAAGACAAAGTTTAAGAAACACTTAATGGTTACATCAACACCTTTTCACCTTGCATGGTTTTCAGATCACTCCCATGACGATTCCTTTATTGAATCCACTGACAATAAAAGATGTTGTTGATACAAAAGGTCAAAAGCAAAAACTACAGTGAGTTGCCTAATGAACTGGTAAACATGATGCTAACATCATTTCTTAAAGCCCTAAACAGTTTTTTCAACAGCTGAGTGGATCTCAGTTGGTAGATTGTGCAATGAGACTGTTCAGAGCATGGAGCCACGAGTAAGGCCCAAGTCTTCTGAATTCACGATCTGGCTTACAACAAGGCAGGCAAAAGTATCAGACACATTTCTCTTCATTTAAATGGTTGGCAGATTTTCACTTGATTTCTTTGGAGAAAGAGATTCTCATCAGCAGTATACATCATATTCACAGAGACGAATATCCCTACATCTGGTTCTGGTTTGTTTATAAATCAAAGATTAAGTGCTTCACTGCTTCCAAACCAAAGATGTTTCACTGCAGTCCCTCCGGTCTTCCCCTTCATCTTCATCCTTATTAACATTTACATCATTTGCCCTTTTAAGGCTTGGAGAACCCTGACTTCATCCAGTTCTCAGTTACACACAATCTCTACCTGTGGGCTTCACTAGGATTTTACCAATGGCCATGAGTATAAAATAGGTAGATTATTGGGAATTTGCATAAAGTGTATTAAAACCTGCATACATTTATCTAAGTTATGTCAAGGATTCCAATGCAGTTTTAGAATGGAAATTGAATTCTGGCTATCTCTTGGGGAGGTGCCTTCCTAAAAGTAGTTATCAACTCAAATGGCTGGGGAGAGGTGCAGATAGATATCATACATGAGTGGGGCAGGCCAGTAGCTAAGAAAAAACAGGACAGGTGGACACTTTAGTGGACAAAGTGTAGAGACTCGACAATAATCATTGAGCTGAAGAAAATACATCTCTGAGCCACAGGACACTGGAGGGTACAGACCTACAGGCCTTATTACTTTAAGAGCAGAAATTTCCCAGAGCTTCTCCTACAAACACATGTATATAAGGATGGTTTTCTCTTATGGTACCCACTTCTCTCCCATGTTCCATCACCTACCTTTACTACAAGCAACTGAGGCACTAGAGATTTCAGCTGGTTTGGAGAAACAACTATCCTTGGGTGGAAGGATGAAATCCAGTGGTAAATTATAAAGAGGAACTCTGCAGGCGGGTCTTTTCCTTTGGCAACCCAGACAAGCCAGGCTGTATGGAATGGATCCTCCCTTCCACAGCACCCATGTCTCCTGAGGAGAGGGCTGTAAGATAAAATATACAACATCCAGTTCAATTTGAATTTCAGACAAATAAGAAGTGATTTTTTTTAGTATAAGTAAGTCCCCAATATTGCTTGAGACATACAGCAAAATATTAATCATTATTTATCTGAAATTCAGATTGAACTGGACATCTTGCATTTTTATTTGCCAAATCCAGCAACCCTCCCACTGCTTTCTGGATGGTACCTCTGTCCCAGGTCTTCCTAGTCTTTGCAACAGTAGCAGGAAGATGGGGCCATCACTGGCAGAGCAGTGGCTGGGGTAATGCCAACTCCAGAATCAACTGTACTGCTTAGGTTCAAACCCCCCCTCCACAACCTCATGATAAGTACTTAACTCCTGTACACCCATTAGCTTTCCTGTCTGCAGAATGAGGATGATGGTAAACACCCTACCTTATGCTTCTATTGAAAAGAGGAAGTGAGTTAAGCCACCCGTAAGTGTGAGGCTCTGTGTTTGGCATGCAGTAGGCACTCAGGAAATGGTGTCATCTCCACAGCTTGCCTTGTCTGGTACAGACAGAAGTCTACTTGCTAATTATGGCTGCATTCTAGCTAATATTTAAAATTATTTGACTGATGTGATAAACATTTATTTGGCATCTCCCATATGCCCGCTATCTGGGAGAAAATTTTATTTTAAACTCATATTTAGAAAAGTACAGTTTTACATTTCAACACAAAGCACCAGAAAATTCTTTAGGAAGGTTATGTTAGGCTCACAGGACAGACTGTCAATTCTTCATTTGTTCCTCAGTCTTATTTATCTCTTTCGTCTCCCCCTCGCTTCAGCTTATCAAGAGCAGCAAATAGTCCCTTGTTTTATCCACTAGATACAGCAGGACACTATTTCCATTGCAAATGATTTACTTGCTCTCCAGACACTCCCTGCCACAGCACACACACACACACACACACACAGGCACACACACACACACACACACACCTGTCCCACCTCTACCCTCACCCTGGAACTCTGTGTCTTGGGGCACTATTGTTCTCTTTCTAACATAATAAGCAGGAAACCTGCTCAAGGGGGCACACACGGAACCAACTGGGAAGCTGAAATGAGCCTGCCCCAGTTCTTGGCTCCTTGCCCAGTGCTCTGTCCAACAGACCATAGTGGACACCTGGGTCTGCTGAATAGGGGCCCCACGGTTGCTAGGGCACAGGAAGAAGCCAGAGTTGGAAAACTTTTATGATGCTCCCCATGGCGATTAATCTGTTTGAAGGTCTGGGCTCTGAACTTTGGATTCCAGGTCTGCATTCCTTCATAAAAGCTTGTGTTTTGAAAGCCACAGTCAATGACCCCGTGAATTTAACTAGATGCGTTCTTACAAAGCAGCATCATAAAGGAAAGCTCCTAAGTGACTGGAATCTGCCAACGTGCTGTCTTGTGCCCCTGGCTCCCAGTATGGGGGCCCGGGAGAGGAGAATCCCACGCCAAGTCAATTTCCCTGCTCGGGCTACTGGTGTGGAATGCTGGGCTTCCTCAGAGGCACGGCTGTCATTTTGGATGCTCTTCTTAATGATGGCTTAGGCACTAATCTAAAAGGTCAGTGCCTGCTCACACCGCAGTACTGGTGGCCATGGTTAAACGCTTATCTGCAGCTGGCAGGGTAGGGTCGATCTTAGGCCTGAGGAAACGCACATCTTTCTAACCCTATAAAATGAAATCTATTGGCTCTTTGCTTTTGAAAGCTTCAAAGTCTTTATCCGTTGCAGCGGATAAGCTAAAGGAAAGGTAAAGTCAAGTGTCACGGCCTCCTAGAAAGGACACTGTGACCTTTCTCCTTCCCTCCCTCCCTCCCTCCCTCTCTCTCATTAACTGCTTTCATGAGAACTAAGAAAAAACCAGAACAAATGATCAAAGGATTCTGGTTTAGAGAAGAAAATGGTGTCTCCATCTTGTTCAAGATTCTTCAGCAATGTATCCTCCAAAAATGTCTGTCATACTTACTCTAATTAAATAAGTTCCATTCACTTTTTCAACCTTATTTACTGATCTGCCTTGTACCAGCTTTTTGCCTGCAGCTGAGGCAGCACTTTCTCTTAGAGGGACATTAGAAGCTGAACAATGTGCATCAGAGGCTGTCTGCCTAATTCAGGGGATTAATTGGGCATGGGTAACCTAGACCTCCACAAAAGCAAGTCCAGCTATAGACTCATGGATTTTATTTGCACAGCATTCAGATGACATTCTGATTTTCCTCTCAGAACTATGACCCAATTCCATTCCTTTTTAGGGCTGAGTAATATTCCCCTATATATATATGTGAATGTGTAAGTCACTCAGTCATGTCCAACTCTTTGCGACCCCATGGACTATACAATCCATGGAGTTTTCCAGGCCAGAATGCTGGAGTGGGTAGCCTTTCCCTTCTCCAGGGGGTCTTCCCAACCCAGGGATTGAACTTGGGTCTCCCACATTGCAGGTGGGTTCTTTGCCAGCTGAGCCACAAGGGAAGCCCAAGAATACTGGAGTGGATAACCTATTCCTTTTCCAGAAGATCTTTCTGACCCAGGAATTGAACCAGGGTCTCCTGCATTGCAGGCAGATTCTTCACCAACTATCAGAGAGCTATCAGAGAGGCTCTTGTATATATGTACCACTCTTTATCCATTCATCTGTTGATGGACTCTTAGTTTTCTTCCATGTCCTGGTTGTTGTAAACAGTCCTTCCATGAATATTGGGGGCTGCATGTGTCTTTCTAAATTACGATTTTCTCAAAACTGGAATGGATGAACCTATTTTCAGGGTAGGAATAGAGACACAGATGAAGGGAACAGACATACGGACATGGGGCGGGGCAAGTGTGGCGTGACTGGGAGACTGAGATTGATGTCTGTGAACTGCCATGTGTAAAAGAGATAAGCTAGTGGAAACCTGCTGTATAGCACAGGGAACTCAGCTTTGTGCACTGTGGTGACTTAGAGGGGTGGGATAGGAGAGGGGCTGGAGGGAGGACCTAGAGGGAGGGGATATATGTATACATATAGCTGATTCATTTGTCAGTACAGCAGAAACTAACACAACATTGTAAAGCAAAGGTACCCCTCCCAAACGAACTATGCTTCCTCCCCATTCTCAGTCTGTGCATTTGAGATGGGCCCGATCCCACCTGCAACAGGGCACATAACCTAGGCTTAGACAGTCAGTATCTTCCTTTCCTTTTGCCGGAATAATTTGGTTCTAGAATGTGCCTGAGATTCAGTTCAGAGCAACTAGAGCCAAAGGGAACTTTACTGGAACTGCGGGGAAAGTGGCACCATCCTCCCACAGGGCTTGTGGGGCTAGCAGATCATGGATCACCAACACAGACGGAATGCCGATTCAAGTGAGACGAAGAAAAGCAGAGAGAAGTAGTGCTTAGTGATGGCGAGAGAATGACTTGTATCAACACTAGACACATACCTAGAGTCAACTTTGCAGCAAGTCAGTAAGAGCCCTGAGGATTTCAGGTACAAGAGCCAGGACATCCATCTTTTGGCTTTAGCCAATATGGATTGGGTTTCATCACTTGCAATGGAAACACTGTTGATAACAGTGCACAAAAAAAAGTGTGTTTGGAGAATGCCTAGGTTCAAGTGAAAATTAAATCCCCCAGGAACTATACATACTCATATGTATGCATGCATGCTCAGTTGCTTAGTCATGTTGAACTCTTTGCGACTCCACAGACTAGCCTGCTAGGCTGCTCTGTCCGTGGGATTTTCCAGGCAAGAATACTGGAGCAGGTTGCCATTTCCTTCTCCAGGGGATCCTCCTGGCCAAGGGATCGAACCTGCATTTCCTTCATCTCCTGCATTGGCAGGCGGATTCTTTATCACTGAGCCAGCTGGGAAGCCCCAACTCATAAATATGTAAGCAACCACAAAGGATACTGTTCTCAGTCACTGCTTCTCCTCACCACAGTTCAGGAACAGTGCCCGTCTCTACCCCTGCCTCTTAATCAGAAGGGCTTCCCCCGGTGGCTCAGATGGTAAAGAATCTGCCTGCAATGCAGTAGACCCAGGTTTGAAGCCTGGCCAAGCAAGTAATGCTTCCCTATTCTATGTTCTCTTCACTGTCTCCTACTTTGCCATCGTCCCAGATAGTTCTGTAAGGTGGCTGAAAGGTTTTTTTTTTGGTTGATTGGTTTTTTCTGCTCATTTGTTTGGGGGGTTATTTTTTTGTTTGTTTTGGGATTTTGTTTCTTTTTTTTTTTTTTTACTTATTAGTGGTCTACATCAGAGATCAGACAACTATGGTCTGCTGGACAAATCTGGCTTGCCACTCATTTTTGTAAATGAAGTTTTATTAGAACACAGCTACATTCATTCTTCCTCATTTGTCTGTGACTGCCCTGGCACTACCAGGGTAGAGCTGAGTGATTGAGAGAGACCACAAAACCTGAAATATTTACTATCTGGTCATTTCTAGGAAAAATTTCTTGACCTCTCATCTGGATCATTAACTGGGGAATGACTGCAACTTTTAGCACTGGTGCTGCTAAGTCGCTTCAGTAGCATCCGACTCTGTGCAACCCCATAGGCGGCTGCCCACAAGGCTCCCCTGTCCCTGGGATTCTCCAGGCAAGAACACTGGAGTGGGTTGCCATTTCCTCCTCCAATGCAGGAAAGTGAAAAGTGAAAGTGAAGTCACTCAGTCATGTCCGACTCTTAGCGACCCCATGGACTGCAGCCCAATAGGCTCCTCCATCCATGGGATTTTCCAGGCAAGAGTACTGGAGTGGGGTGCCATTGCCTTCTCCAAACTTTTAGCACAGTTGTGTTTTATTTGAGATGTCTTTGGTAGCTTTATTCTCCATACGGTCAGTGTTCTTTTCTAGGAGATGGTGATGAGAGGGGGAAGTTTAAACTCTGTTTGATTATAAAAGTCACTGTCTACCTAGAATGGAAATAGAAGCTTAAATAGGATTTTCCTCTCCCTTTTCCCACTGCAATGTGAAGAAACATGGGTGCCATCAGTGCCAGGTTTTTGGGAATTTGATTTCCTGTACATTATCCCCTGTATCTTAAAGGATGAAAGTCTGGAAACTACATTTTCCAGAATCCTCTGGTTTCCAGGGTTTCAGGCTGGTTTGCATCTATAAAAAGAACCCCCATGATCCATAGAAGACAGAGGAGAACTAGAATGATACGAGTGCTCTTTCAGCAGAGCAGGGATGGGAACTCACGGGCTTTAGGTGGTGGGTGAAAGGTTTTGCAGTGGTCTCTGAAGATCACTTAAGTTAACATTCCAGACTGTGGTGAACATTCTGTGGGTCTTGCAGGAACCTTTGGTAGGAACCTGAGACCTAGGAGAGCCTTTTTCCTGACCTCTCAACCTCCAGTTCTTCTAGCATCCATTCCCAATTTTAAAGCCCTTCCTGTTTGAAACACCTAGAAGAGTTTCTGTTTTCCTGTCTGAGCCTTGACTGATACACCATAATACTCCCTGGACAACGAATGAAATATTTCCTTCAGCCACAGAAGCAATGGATGACAGTGCCATGGTTTCCTAATATCCCTGTGTGTTTACTTAGTCTGCCAATGTTCAAAGTCAGGAGGTGAAGCATCCTAGTAATCTGCCAACTGACTATTGCTGGTGAGGCACTGAATGCTTCCACTAAATGCCACTGTTGCTAGGATATTTCTGGCAGAAGTTGTGGTTTGTGCAAGGATGTGAAAGTGAGACTAGATGTGTACAAGGGATAAAAGGTAAATGCAGGGCCCTGAAACATGCACCTGGGGAAGACTAGAGAGGATGATGATGGTGGAGAAACTTTTAGGCTAAGTCAAAGTATTTAAAATTAATACGACTGCATGTTTCCTCAGCCTCCTGAGAAAGTATAAGAAAAGTAAATTCATGCACAAAGCAACTGGCATTTATCTGACTGTATTTTCAAGAAAGCTCAAAGTGACATCAAATTAGAGATGATGAGAATGCTGACCTGATTGCAGGGACACTGCATATGGATTGCCCAGAATGGATTTCAGGAAAGGCAATTTCCAGTGCGATGCAGCCACAGCTGGTCGAGTGACCTTGGCTGAGTCACCCTTCACTGGGTCTTAGTCCTTTTCTTTACAAAATGAACTACATAACCTCAAAGGCTTTTTCTTTCTTTCTTTCTTTCTTTCGGCTGTGATTCTATTATCCATGGCTTAAAGGGGATTGAGTCAATGGAGGGTCTTGGGAGCTGTGAGCAGATTAAGGCAATAGAAACTCAAATCCCATCCAGAGCACAAAGTTCTCTGTAACTTTGATGAGTTATCACAGAATCAATCTCACTCGATGGCCACCAGTGAAAGAGCCCAGGGGACCATCAAGATTTGTCTCCCTCCCTCCTGTCTTTGTTCCAGTTGTCTCATCTACTTCTGGCCTCTTTTACTTTCTCTCTTTCTCTCTCTCCCTTCCTCCCCTCTCTTTCTCTTGCTTGCACACAAGTACATAGGAAGATCGGACTAAAGGAGAGGAAGAGGAAGCCAATGGTATGGGGAACTACTAAAAAGAAAACTGATTGTTCCTAGCTTTGATTACTCTGTGCCAGGCTTCTCTGGTGGCTCAGTGGTAAAGAATCCGCCTGCCAGTGCAGGAGACACATGACACTTGGGATCGATCCCTGGATTGGGAAGATCCCCTGGAGAAGGAAATGACAACCCACTCCAGTGTTCTTGCCTGGAAATCCCCATGGACAGAGGAGCCTGATGGGCTACAGTCCACGGGGTTGCAGAATCGGACACAGCTTAATGACTGAAAAACAGCACAGCTGCCAGGTGTGCACAGCACTGCTCTCACTGTGCCGTTTGCTTTTCTGCAGAGAAGAGGAAGCGAAGGGACAGAAAGAAAGATAGTAAAGACGCTAACATGCTTTGTTAGGAAATTTTTGTAATTAAGCTGTAACAGAGGTCCATTGGAGTAGGAATGTCCTCTATAGAAGACTTATATTCTCAGATGTTTTCAAACTGACTTCCATAAAAATGAAGCCATTAAAAGTTTTTGAAAAATAACTTTTCTATTCATTTACAGTTGATTTATTCAAGGCACTGTCCCTTTGTTGGAGAAGGGTGTCAAGCTAAAAACATTATATATTCAAGATTTGAAGCTGTCATGGAATTATCAGAAGAGATTTAACACGTGATTCCAAGTGTTTCTCTCTCTACAAAGCCAAAAGGTGCTACGGTATTTTAAGTGAGTCAAGTCCTTTTAATTAAGAGAAGAATGTCTTGTTAGTTATCCATTCTCAATCCTGTGTTTCTCTGTATGACTTCTTAATTTATTTACAAACATTATTTGTGACCATGTGTTCTGCTCCATTTGGGAAGGCTGCATGGCTGTCATCTGTTTAGTGTCTTGCTAGAAGTCATTGTTTTGATAAAATAGGACATTCTGCATTTATTGAGTGTCAAAAGGGACTTCAGCAAGACTTAAAATTAGACTTGCCAGCTGTGTGCTCCAGGCAATGGGAACTTATGGGCCTGTCTCACTGTCCCTTGACTCTGACAGTCTTTGCCTTAGCCAGGCAAGGAATTTCAATGCCTGAGTCTCCTTTTTTTTTTTTTTTTTCCAAATGTTTGGAAAGCAGCCCTTGTGGTCATCCAGATCAGCCAATGGCTCTAAATAGAACCCACAGTTAGGCCAACTAAAGAAGGAATATTTGAGAGGAATCACATGCCGAGAGGTTATGTGGAGGGATCACCTGGAAAGAATACCAGGTGGTAGACTGGGAGATGTAGGGCATCACCATCCAGGCATCATCACTTATGCACCTCCTACTGTGTGCCAAGCAGTCCAAGCATTTCATACATGTCAATTCATTTAAGTCTTATGACCAGGTACACATGCCCATTTTACAGATGAAGAAAATTGGTTTCATAGAAAAAAATTTGACTTAGCCCATGGCATATAGCTACTAAGAAGCTAAGTCAGAATTAGAAGCCAAGTATAAGACCATAGTTTGCCTACTAACAGGCTTTGTGCAAATTAGAAAAAGGTGCCCAAGGGCACATGGCTTGGTAAACATACTGCGCCTGTGAACGTATTAGTACAAGGTACTCTTCCTGCTAGTAGATGCAGTCCTGGTTTAGGGCTCATGACTTGGTAAGTAGTACACTGGCTACAGTTCAGTGCCCACTCACTTGCTCAGCCCAGTGCCTTTGTGAAAGGCATGGACTGACCAATTCTTCCTGGCAGCCCTCGCGGCAGGCCAGATATATCTAAGCCTCCCCAGTGAGTGATGTTTAATTGTATGTGTCAAACTGGTTAGGCCACAGTGCCCAATATTTGATCAAACAATATTTTAGATTTCTTTGAAGGTGTTTTTGGATGAGATTAACATCTAAATCAGTAGACTCTGAGTAAAGCAGATGTCCTCTATAATGTGTGAAAATGTTAGTCACTCAGTTGTGTCCAACTCATTGCGACTTCATGAACTGTAGTCTGCCAGGCTCCTCTCCCCATGGGATTCTCCAGGCAAGATTGCTAGAGTAGCCATTCCCTTCTCCAGGGGATCTTCCTGACCCAGGGATCGAACCAAGTCTCCCACATTGCAGGCAGATTCTTTACTGTCTGAGCCACCAGGAAAGCTTCATAATGTGGGAAGATTTCATTCAATCATTTGAAGAACATATCAATATCTATGTAGATACAGATACATAAATATACGTTTTTGTTGTCGTTTAGTCTCTCAGTTGTGTCCAATTCTTTGCGACCCAATTGACTGCAGCACTCCAGGCTTCCCTGTCTTTCAGTATTTCCCCGAGTTTCCTCAAACTCATGTCCATTGAGTCAATGATGCCATCCAACCATCTTATCCTCTGTCATCCTTCTCTTCCTGCCCTCAGTCTTTCCCAATATCAGGGTCTTTTTCAGTGAGTCAGCTCTTTGCATCAGGTGGCCAAATGGAGCTCCAGCTTCAGCATCAGTCCTTCCAATGAAAATTCAGGGTTGATTTCCTTTATGATGGACTGGTCTCTCAAGAGTCTTTGCCAGCATATTTACATATATAAAAATATACATATATATTATACATATGTGTATATTTACATATAAACATATAAATTACACACACACATGTACACACTCGTTATGTTTCTCTGAAGAGCTCTAATACAACCACAATCTAGAGTTTATATTCTTTTCACAACTCCAAAGAATTTTTTCTTGATATCCATGAGAGAAGATGATCAGAGTGCAAATAAGAATATTCCAAGCTGGTTGAAACACTCTCCTGAAAGAGTACCAATTAGTAAAACTATGTCAGTGTAGAAGGGAGTCTTTAGGACATGCTTCAGGGCTCCTCACTTGGTGCTGTCCTATACAACACTTCTGTCAGTGGCTTATGATGTAGGATCATGCAAATCCAATTTGGGGATGAAATGAAGCCAGGAAGGATAACTAACATGACAGATGACAGGATCAAGATTTTGACAGGTTGAGTTACTATGCTGAAACTAACAAGAAGGATAATGGTAAAACCCTACATTTTAGATTAAAAAAAAAAATCAATAGTTACAGCACAACTCTAGATTTAGATTTATAAAGGTATATTTTAAATGGAACAGTTGAATTTTGTTCTTCTCAAGTTCAAAATGACTCCACAAAGTAACAGAGTTACTCTAAAAATGTTAATAATATTAAACTCAAAAGATGAAAATGTTAGTATATCCTATATAACAGTATTTCTGTAGTTTTCATAAGTCTGAAAATACCAGAAATATCACAACTAATTCTAAGAGATTGCACACTTCATAAGGGACATAGTTCAGTTAAGTCCAGTCACTCAGTCATGTACAACTCTGCGACCCCATGGACTGCAGCGTGCCTGGCCTCCCTGTCAAATCACCAACTCCCAGAGTCTGCTCAGACTCACCACCTAATTCTTTTCTAACTGATTGAAATTTGGTTAATTTTTCTTTTTTTTAAAGATTTTTCTAAAGAATGGTGTCAATTTCACCATCTATTAATTTGGAATTAAATAATTGCATTTTAAAGAATTATTTTCCTATAATCATGAGCATGAATAACTACTGCTGCTATTTTTTTAATCATTTCTATTACTATCCCATTCACTGTGGTATTTAAAATATTTAATCTCATTTAAATCTTTCAACAATTATCTGAAGCTCAGAGACCTTGGGTATCTACCCCAGGACACTGCTTGTGAGCAACAAAGCTAATATTTAAGTCTAAAGCCATCTGATTTCAAAGATCCTGCTCTGAGCTGCTATACTTTGTGAAGCTTATCTCCACAGATGCTATATATATCCTTATTTTCCACCATGGTTTCTTTACATCATCACCTACGGTGTTTTCTACCTCTTTTCTGTATACCTTACAAGATCCAGCTCACTCTCATCTTTGAGATAAAGTCTGCCCACAGTGATTAATTCAGGCTACAATGACCTTTTCTTTCTCTGCATTAGATATTTTGGTTATGAGTAGAAGATCAAACTGAACTACTTTACACAAAATGGAGAATTTATTAGCTCTCAAGAGCAGACAGCAGAAAAGAAAGGGGGCAGATTCACTTTTGATAACTTCAGGAACAAGAGACCAGAACCTGCAAACTTTGTGTCTCCCTGTCTTTCATCTTTTCCTCCGTGTATATCAGCTTCTTTCTCTCACTGGCCTCCCCTACAGGGCTGGAACTGAGACTTCAGGGAGCTCTGATTGCATGTTCTCAGCCTCAGTCCCAGGGAACAAGTTTTTGGTTTTCTTAATTACCTATATTGAGATATATTTAAGTACAATAAATGTGCCCATTTAAGTGTACATCGTAATCAATGTGGGCAAATGTATACATCTATATGCACCCACAGCCCTTCCTGGGTGGCTCAGTGGTAAAGAATTCACCTGCCAATGCAGAAGAAATGGGTTCGATCCCTGATCTGAAAAGATCCCCCGGAGGAGAAAATGGCAACCCATTCCAGTAGTCTTCCTGGGGAAATCGCATAGACAGAGGAGCCTGCTGGGCTACAGTTCACTGGGTTACAAAAGAGTTGTATATGACTTAGGAACTAAACAATATGTAACCATCATTACAGTCTCAATATAGGCTATTCCCATCATGCCAGCTCAAGATTTAAAGAACCAAAAGAAGGACTCTGGTAAGCTTTGAGTCAGTACATGTTCCATAAACCAATCACAAGGAAGATGAGAACCATGATGGACAGCTCCTGCTAATATCAAATGCTGGAGTAGAGAAAGTGCAAAAAGGTAATATCTGTAGCCTAGAAATAGCCCCAGGAAACATCATTATGAGTTTGAGATGGGGAAAACACACCCTATGTCATTCTTAGTTTAATTAGGAGACTGAAATTACACAGTAATTTTAATAGGAAAGCTTTAATACAAAATGCATTAACGATAGCAAGGGATTGGCTAGTAAAAATTAGACAGAACTTTTGTTATTGTTGTTCAGTCGCTGAGTCATGTCCAGCTCTTTTGTGACCCCAGGGACTGTAGCCCACCAGGCTTTTCTGTCCATGAGATTTCCCAGGAAAGAATACTGGAGTGGGTTGTCATTTCCTCCTCCAGAGGATCTTCCTGACCCAAGGATCAAACTCACTTCTCCTGAATTGACAGGCAGATTCTTTACCCTTGAGCCACCCGGGAAGCCCTAAAAGAATGCTAAAGAATATCAAAACAGCTATTATAAGAAAGAGCCACTATTCCTAAGGCTGAGGCAGGGCACCCAAGAGCGAAGCTTCCCCTGGGGCTGAGGTCTACACCTCAGTGAGGCCATCCCCATGGTCCACCAAATGATGAGGCTGTATGACACCGGTGGAACTTTCAGGAAATCCTCCTTGTGAAGCTTTCCAGAAGCCCACTCTCTAAGGCAAAAGCTGTTCCCTTGATAGTGTCTCACTGGAAGCGACCCACTAAAAATGCCTGAGGTGGACGCATGTCAGCTGTTGGTCAATGGATGTTATTGACTCCTGTGCATAGAGGAGCTGATAATTGGAGAGCCCAGGTACTGGGAGTGGTAGAGGGAGGCTTCCAAGTTGGCACATCAGAACCAGAAAGGAAAACTCTTTACTTCTGCAATGACAGAGCTTAACGTCATGCCCACTAACAAAGGAGAAATTAAAGGGCCCAGTTCCATTTTCACAGATCAGGCAAAAAGGATATATTTGGAACTGATACGTGATACATTGCTAATCAGCTCATACCTCAAATTGTTTTTACTAATCACTCTCTGAATTCAAACAATCACTGGTGCAATCTAATACTGATTGCATGCCTCCCCAGTTATTTCTGACATAATTATCTGTACATAGCTACACATACATTGGTCTTTCCAACTAAGGAATTACCAGATGATAAAAAAGCATGTCCTAGATTACTGTAAGCTTCCCTTCTCCCCATCCCTATAGTATTTAGTAGAATGCTAGGCTCACATGAGTACCTTTAGTGCATATCATACATGAGCAGAGATTGCAAAATAACCCCAAACCTCTACAGAGGCAGCCAGAGCTGCCAAGAGGACACCTCCAGCTAAATCCATCCCACAGACACTCGTTCATTTTAAAATCTTACTTGTACAGTGTTTTGTCTACTCAGTTTTTTGAAATTTTAAATTAGTGGTCAACACACAAAACTGGAATTTTACATAGAAACGGAGCATTCTGGAAAAATGAGGGCTGATGCACCAACAGGCCTGCACAAGCTGGCTGGAGTTCACCACCAGCCTCTCGTCTCTTTTGTCATAGTTTTCATATGGCCAGTTCACTTTTGTGAAAGGTTTGGATCCTGAAAGTATTTGAGTTCACTACCCGCCTCCCCCCACCACACTGCCGACAGGACAGATTCCCTTAACTCCTTTTGTGGGTCAAGAAGTGTGGGGGAGGAAAAAAACAGTAATTAGATATAAGTATTTTGAAAATACTGATAGTTTTTAAGGCTCTTCATACACACATCAGAATTGTTGAGTATCTTTAAAATGAATGGTCTGATTTCACAAAGAACTTAACACGGGTTATGAATTTAGGATCATTGACAGGATATTGGATGAAACAATTGACAGAGTATCTAGTTTAAGAGGCTTCACTCCTATTATCTAACCAGTAACCAGCACATTTCACAATCTCCCTGCTCCTTAGCTTGCTGATCTGACAGTAACAGGGCTCGTTCTGACACTGTGATTGTAAGAGGCTGCTATAAACAGAAGCTTTTTTTTGAATAATATGATGACCTTGCTTAATAGGGAGTTTGGAATAGACACATACACACTGCTACATTTTAAAAAGATAACCAGGAAGGACCTACTGTACAGCACATGGAACTCTGCTCAATGTTATGTGGCAGCCTGGATGGGAGGGGAGTTTAGGGGAGCATGGATACATGTATATGTATGGCTAGGCCCCTTTGCGGTCCACTTGAAACTGTTACAACATTGTTAATCAGCTATACTCTAAATGTAAAATAAAAAATTTTTAAAAAGAATGCTTAATTAAGCAAGAGTTTTAATTAATCACTCTTTTTCTTTTTTTTTTTTGCCATGAAGTGATGAGACCAGATGCCATGATCTTCGTTTTCTGAATGTTGAGCTTTAAGCCAAATTTTTCACTCTTCTCTTTCACTTTCATCAAGAGGCTCCTTAGTTCTTCTTCACTTTCTGCCATAAGGGTGGTGTCATCTGCATATCTGAGGTTATTGATATTTCTCCCAGCAATCTTGATTCCAGCTTGTGCTTCCTCCAGTCCAGCGTTTCTCATGATGTACTCTGCATAGAAGTTAAATAAGCAGGATAACAATATACAGCTTTGACGTACTCCTTTTCCTATTTGAAATCAGTCTGTTGTTCCATGTTCAGTTCTAACTGTTGCTTCCTGACCTGCATACAGGTTTCTTAAGAGGCAGGTCAGGTGGTCTGGTATTCCCATCCCTTTCAGAATTTTCCACAGTTTATTGTGATCCACACAGTCAAAGGCTTTGGCACAGTCAAGAAAGCAGAAATAGATGTTTTCCTGGAACTCTCTTGCTTTTTCCATGATCCAGCAGATGTTGGCTATTTGATCTCTGCTTCCTCTCCCTTTTCTAAAACAAGCTTGAACATCTGGATGTTCACAGTTCACATACTGCTGAAGCCTGGCTTGGTGAATTTTGAGCATTACTTTACTAGTGTGTGAGATAAGTGCAATTGTGCAGTAGTTTGAGCATTCCTTGGCATTGCCTTTCTTTGGGATTGGAGTGAAAACTGACATTTTCCAGTCCTGTGGCCACTGCTGAGTTTTCCAAATTTGCTGACATATTAAATGCAGCACTTTCACAGTATCATTTTTCAGTTTTGATATAGCTCAACTGTAGTTCCATCACCTCCACTACCTTTGTTCATAGTGATGCTTTCTAAGGCCCACTTGATTTCACATTCCAAGATGTCTTGCTCTAGGTGAGTGTGAGTGATCACACCATCGTGATTATCTTGGTCATGAAGATCTTTTCTGTACAGTTCTTCTGTGTATTCTTGCCACCTCTTCTTAATATCTTCTGCTTCTGTTAGGGCCATACCATTTCTGTACTTTATCGAGCCCATCTTTGCATGAAATGTTCCCTTGGTATCTCTAATTTTCTTGAAGAGATCTCTAGTCTTTTTCATTCTACTGTTTTCCTCTCTTTCTTTGCACTGATCACTGAAGGAGGCTTTCTTATCTCTCCTTGCTATTCTTTGGAACACTGCTGTCAAATGGGTATATCTTTCCTTTTCCCCTTTGCTTCTCACTTCTCTTCTTTTCACAGCTATTTGTAAGGCCTCTTCAGACAGCCATTTTGCTTTTTCGCATTTCTTTTTCTTGGGGATGGTCTTGATTCCTGTCTCCTGTACAATGTCACAAACCTCCATCCATAGTTCATCAGGCACTCTAAGTTCTAGTCCTTTAAATCTATTTCTCACTTCCACTGTACAGTCATAAGGGATTTAATTTAGGTCATACCTGAATGGTCTAATGGTTTTCCCCACTTTCTTCAATTTAAGTCTGAATTTGGCAATAAAGAGTTCATGGGCTGAGCCACAGTCAGCTCCCAGTCTTGTTTTTGCTGACTGTATAGAGCTTCTCCATCTTTGGCTGCAAATAATACAATCAATCTGATTTCGGTGTTGACCATCTGGTGATGTCCATGTGTAGAGTCTTCTCTTGTGTTGTTGGTAGAAGGTGTTTGCTATGGCCAGTGCGTTCTCTTGACAGAACTCTATTCGTCTTTGCCCTGCTTCATTCTGTACTCCAAGGCCAAATTTGCCTGTTACTCCAGGTGTTTCTTGACTTCCTACTTTTGCATTCCAGTCCCCTATAATGAAAAGGACATCTTTTGTGTGTGTTAGTTCTAGAAGGTCTTGTAGGTCTTCATAGAACCGTTCAGCTTCAGCTTCTTCAGCGTTACTGGTTGGGACATAGACTTGGATTACCGTGGTGATATTGAATGGTTTGCCTCGGAAATGAACAGAGATCATCCTGTAATTTGGGTTCCTGCCCAGAGTAATAGATATAATGGTCATCTGAGTTAAATTCACCCATTCCAGTCCATCTTAGTTCACTGATTCCTAGAATGTTGACATTCACTCTTGCCATCTCCTGTTTGACCACTTCCAACTTGCCTTGATGCATGGACCTAACGTTCCAGGTTCCTATGCAATATTGCTCTTTACAGCATCAAACTTTGCTTCTATCACCAGTCCCATCCACAACTGGGTGTTGTTTTTGCTTTGGGTCCATCCCTTCATTCTTTCTGGAGTTATTTCTCCACTGATCTCCAGTAGCATATTGGGCACCTACTGACCTGGGGAGTTCATCTTTCAGTGTCCTATCTTTTTGCCGTTTCATACTGTTCATGGGGTTTTCAAGGCAAGAATACTGAAGACGGTTTGCCACTCCCTTCTCCAGTGGACCACATTCTGTCAGACCTCTCCACCATGACCCATCTGTCTTGGGTGGCCCCACACGGCATGGCTTAGTTTCATTGAGTTAGACAAGGCTGTGGTCCCGTGTGATCAGATTGGCTAGTTGTCTGTGACTGTGGTTTCAGTCTGTCTGCCCTCTGAAGCCCTTTCTCAGTACTTACTGTCTTACTTGGGTTTCTCTTACCTTGGACTTGGGGTATCTCTTCACGGCTGCTCCAGCCTAGACAGCATATTAAAAAGCAGAGACATTACTTTGCCAACAAAGGTCCGTCTAGTCAAGGCTATGGTTTTTCCAGTGGCCATGTATGGATGTGAGAGTTGGACTATAAAGGAAGCTGAGTACTGAAGAATTGATGCTTTTGAAGTGTGGTGTTGGAGAAGACTCTTGAGAGTCACTTGGACTGAAAGGAGATCCAACCAGTCCACCCTAAAGGAGATTAGTCCTGGGTGTTCATTGGAAGGACTGATGTTGAAGCTGAAACTCCAATACTTTGACCACCTGATGTGAAGAGCTGACTCATTTGAAAAGAACCTGGTACTGGGAAAGATTGAGGGCAGGAGGAGAAGGAGACGGCAGAGAATGAGATGGTTGGATGGCATCACTGACTTAATGAACATGGTTTTGGGTGGACTCTAGGAGTTGGTGATGGACAGGGAGGCCTGGAGTGCTGTGGTCAAGGGGTAGCAAAGAGTTGGACATGACTGAGTGACTGAACTGAACTGATTTTTTTTTAACTCTTCTCTTTATTGCTTTAAGAACTCCATCTCTTTTCACCTGCCTCTCTTGCAGTTTGACAACTTTGCCATGACTCTCATATTACCAGGAAAATCACCAGAACAGTCTTCAAGAGATGCATCTATGTTGTAGTCTCATCCATGAAAGAAGAAAATTCAAGGGGAAAAAAAAAACTCTTAAATGCATCTGGATACGTTTAATTGTTGTTGTCGTATAGTCACTAAGTCCTGTCAGCCTTCTTTATGGTTCAATTCTCACATCTATACATGACTACAGGAAAAACCATAGCTTTGACTATGCATGCATGCTAAAGGCACTTCAGTCGTGTCCAACTCTTTGCGACCCTATGGACTGTAACCCACCATGATCCTCTGTCCATGTGATTCTCCAGGCAAGAATACTAGGATGAGTTTTCATGCCTTCCTCCATGGGATCTTCACAATCCAGGATGGAACCCACATCTCCTGAGGCTCCTGACTTGCAGGCAGATTCTTTAATGCTGCACCATCATGAGTCAAAGCCATACCAGATGCCCAGCTTTGACCATATTGACCAGCACAGTGATATAGACCTTAGTCGGCAAAGTGATGTCTTTGCTTCTTAATATGCTGTCTAGGTTTGTCATAGATCGTACTTAAATATTATCTTACGTTTAAGTCCTTTTCAGACTACCTTGTATAAGATACTATTAATAGCCCCTATCCTGATATTTCCCATATAGTTCCCTTACTTTATTTTGTCCATAACATCTGTCACCATCTGACATATACCCTATACTTGCTTATTTATTTGTTGCCTATGTTTCCCCCTTGGGTTATAAGCTTTTTTAACCATAAAGACTCTACTGATTTTGTTGATTGCTGCACCTCCAATACTAGAACCCTGTATAGTACCTGGTAGATGATCCCAAAATGAATGAATGAATGGACAGGTGACCTATGAGGTTTGACTGATCCTTAGCTATTGCACATCATGTTAACATCCATTGTGTGGGCCTTTTGACCAAGACTTGTTGGCCTTTTGCTCCTAATTTTGTTGCCACCTACAATGGCTTCCTCACCCTGACCCAAAAATGCCATCCACAGGTGCCTTTAGCACCTCCAAGTCTCCATTCTGGGACACAAGAAAATTTCTGTGTAAGAATATCACAGTCAAAGCATGAGGAGCTCTGCCTTGGGACACATGTATCTACACACTTTCTACTGTTATCCCAGTGCCCTCGAACCATGCCAGGTGGACACAGCTGTGTATATAGCTTCACCTAATGAACTACAGTCTTCTCCTGGGAGTCAGGGGATATGTCCTCTTAGACTGAAAGCTCTGTAGCTCCCCAGACTTACTGGATATTTTTAAAGATTTTCTCCTGGGCTTCTCTGGTGGATCATTGGTAAAGAGTCCACCTGCCAATGCAGGAGATGCAGGTTTGACCCCTGATTCAGGAACACCCGACATGCCATAGAGCAACTAAGCGCTTGTGCCACAGCTATTGAGCACACATTCTAGAGCCTGTGCTCTGCAACAGGAGAAGCCAGTGCAATGAGAAGCCCACACACCACTGCTTGAGAGGAGCCCGCATTCACCACAACTAGAGAAAGCTCACCCACAGCCACAAAGACCCAGCACAGCCAAAAATAAATAAATACAATTTAAAAAAGATTTCCTCTTATGAAAAACAAAGACCAGCACAGTCAAAATATATATATATATAATTTTTTAAAAAAATTGCTCTAATGAAAACCTCAAATATAGTCACAGTGGGGAGAATTTTACAGTAAATACATAGGTACTCACCATCTAGTTGCTAGTAGCATTTGAATATACTTTCTCTTTATCATTTACCTATTCATCAGCCTACTTATCATTAACTAGTTATATTTGTTTATATTTTTTATTTTGATCTAAAATGTACATATAATGAATTAAACAAAACTGATGGGTACATTTGTAGATGTTGACAAGGGCAAACATATACTTATCTCTGTGCTACTCAAACTTTTATCAAGATATCAGAAAACTATCAAAACCCCAGACAATTCCCTCAGGTACCCTCCCACTCAGCTGTCTTCCCCTCACCTCCCTACCTCCCCAGAGGCAACCAATGTTCTGATTTTTATCTGCCATAGATTAGATTTTCCTTTTTGAGAACTTCATTTCGATGAATACTTTGTACTCTTTTTCATAAGATTTCTTTCACATAACTGAGCAACCAGAACTCGTTAACACTAAGAATGCTGAAGTATCTAGCAGGAAATACACAGTTTTTTGTCTCAGTGGTAAAGAAACCACCTGCAATGCAGGGAATGTGGGATTGATCCCTGGGTCAGGAAAATCCCTGGGAGGAGGGCATAGCAACCCACTCCAGTATTCTTGATGGGAGATGGAGGAGCTGAGTGGGCTATGGTCCGTGGGGTTGCAAAGAGTCAGACACAGCTGAAGTGACTGAGTAAGATGAATAGGTGGATGGATGGACAGATGTCTGGGAGATTCATCATATTATTGCATACAATAATAGTCCATCTTTTTAATTACTAAATAGTATTTCAATGTATGACTAGGCCACACTATATCAATTGTCCTGTTGATGGAAACTCGAGCTATTTTCAGTTTGGGCCTGTTATAAAAAAGCTGTTCTGAACATTCTTGTACAAATCTTTTTGTAGACATATGTTTCCATTTTTCTTGGGTAAATTCCTAGAATTGAAATCTCTGGGTCATAGAATATTCATATTTTGAGTTTCACTAAACAACAGTATCAACTGTCAGACATTTGTCAGAATTTATGCCTCAATATACTCTCACCAATAATGTATGAGATTTCTAGTTACTATCCATTGACTGGGTAGCTCTAATGCCCAAAACACGCTTTCTTAGCTTCCACGCTCAGGGGAAAGGAGGAGAAAAATGACTAGCTCCCTCTGCCTGCATTCCCTTCTTCCCCAAATCCCTTCTCCTTTATTTTCCTTCCTATCTCCCTGTTTGTCTACTTGCTCATAGGAGCAGGGAGGGCATTCTTCAGCTTTTCCATGTCCTCTATTCCATGCTTGGGTTCAACCAAGAGAGAGAAACCACACAGTAGGTAAACAAGAGAAGTCTAATATAAGAATGATTTTTTTTTAATTAAAAAGAAACTATAAGGAAAAGGAAACTCCATCTGGTACCCTGGGACTGAAGGAGAGCATCTAAAGAAGGACAGTGCAGACTTCGTGGGAGAAGGGGTGGTTTGGTCCCTGGATAGCAGAGAACCAAACTGCCTTAGCCAGGCCAGAGCTGGCCTGAAGTTGCTGGGCAAACACTAGGTGAACCTGTGGCGAGCAGGCAGGGGACCAGATGATTAGCAACCAGTAACACAGGTGTGCAGTGAGAGGCTGGGTGCCGGCGGGTCTGGGGCAGAGCCATCAGAGCATCCAGACTGCCCAGGGTGGTGAAGAAGAAGCCGGTGGGATCGCAGATCAGGGTGTGACTCTGGCTGATAGGCAGTTGTTTGCAGGTTGCTCAGGGTTTGGTTTCCATGTGGAGAGGACTGTGGAAATGTTATCACCAGGCCAAGGCTGTAAAGTCACAGAGGGGCTGAGGGCCTCTGGCTGGGGCAGGCTCTATGGGGTGCTTCACACCCACACTGTTGACCTCAGTCCATCAGAAACTGCAGGAAGTCTCTTTCTTTTGTAATGTTCCTCCAGTGCCCTCTACTGAGAAAGCTGACCACCGTGCTCACTATAAGGAGGAACGTTGCAAGGAATCCCTTTGGCTATCACAGAGCATATACATTGAAGGGTGCATTTAGAGCTGAGAGGCAACAAACTGATAGCTGACACAGTGTCCTTTTCTCCGCTCTGGGCTTGGGCTAAGCCTTAATGATTAATGGGGAGTGGTACACAGAAAGATGGGCTTTCCCACTGTGGTAGGTGGTATGCAAAAGAGCTATAATAGTTCCTCCCTTCTCTGCATTCTTGTCCCTTTGCAGCTTTCACCCTTAAGTGGGGTGGTTTCTTTCTTCATTTCCTGAACCTGGGTCAGCCACATGAGCTGTGTTGGCCAATAAGACATCAACAAAGACTTGAAGAGGCCTTGCACATTGGAGTGTGCTCTCTCTTACTAATGGGAACAGAAATGCCACCACAGGTATGAGCCTGATTGCCTTGTGGATGAGGAATCATGTAGAGATGGGAGCCAGCCAGCCATGAAATCGCAGCTCAGATCATCCTTGACCATCCTACCGCAGTGAAACCAGCCCAGACCAAAAGTACCACTCAATGCATAGAACAGAGAGAAACAACAAATGTTTATTGTTTTGAACATTTAAAACATGCCTGAGTTTTGTTATGGAACAAAAATGACACAAAAGTAACAAAACTTATACTGAGAGTTCTTCCAAAAATGTATGAAAGTGAGTCACTCTGACTCTGTGACCCCATGGACTGTAGCCTGCCAGGCTTCTCTGTTCATGGGGTTCTCTAGGCCAGAATACTGGAATGGGTAGCCCATTCTATTGTCCACGAGATCTTCCCAACCAAGGAATTAAACCCAGATCTCCTGCATTGCAGGCAGATTCTTTAATGTCTTAGCTACCAGGGAAGCCCAAAACTGTATGCTAAGATAGTCCTATTATATGTAATAAGACACTGATATTAATTTGATTATAAGATAAAAAAAAGCTTTGTTTTCCCTGTGGAACAGGTTTGTTTGTTCCTAGAGGATCATTTGTCTTATGAGATTAATCCTTTTTTCTCCTTTCATTGGGATATCAAGAGACACAAAGCCAACTTGTGATTATCTTTAGCAACTGTGTTCTTTCTATTTATGTTCAAACTCTTCCCCAAGTTTTGATTTCCTAGTCTGTTCCTGTTACTGATTTATAAATCATTTTATATTTTTTCTATTTTAGTTTATATATTAATATTTGTATAAACTGTTTCAAATCATTGTTGGGAATGAGATTAGATATAAGCATGTAAGACTAATAAAGCCATTTATGGATATAATGCTCAAACCATGAAATGTATGATACTCTCCTTTGTAATAAACCTACCATGCTTTATTGTATGCTGACTACTTTTGGCAAAAGATCAAAATAAAATTGGTAAGGTCTGCATTAGAGGCAATAATTAGCTTAAACTGAAAAGCAAACAAACAAAAAATTTCCATTTTTATTAAATTTCAAATTTTTAGGAAATTGAGAAGGATGGCTCTGGGTCATTAGCATAAATTAGAATACAAGTCCAAAACTAAACAAAATTGAATTTCATTAAGTCTTAGACAAAGTAAAATAATCCTCTGATTTTCAAACATTCTAGTGTTTCTATTACTGCTAACCTAAGATTGAAAGAACTTAGTTATTTCTGCTTTTTAAAAACTACATAATTTTTAACCAGACATTTAGGATAATGTTAAACCATTTTGCTGTGTTGATCCATTCCTTTCCCAATCAAACTGTTCTTGAAAGAAATATGAGAAAGTTAATAGACCAAAACAAGCTACAGATCTTGAATTAACCAGAAGTGATCTTTTTAAAATGACAAGATTGCCCTTTTATGATAACAAATGTGTATCTACTATTTGAAAGTGGACGAGAGTCCCAGGTTGGGAGGGGGAGGCCAACCAACTGTGAAATAGGTTGTCAAAAATATAAGTTTAAAATATGATTCAACCAGAAAAAAAAAAAAAATCCAATTGTGTTGGAAAGTCTAGGATGTTCATTTACTTAGCAGAACAAAATCAGCTGAGCCTCAGTGGAGAAAAATTTGGAATTCCATAAATAAAAGTTTGCAGCAGTGGCAAATCTTCCTATAATTGGAATTCTTCAAAATATTAAACGTGTAATCCAAGAGCAATCGGAAGGCAGCACACGTTTCCATAATTAGTCCATCACTTTTATTTACCTCATGTATAATACATGGCAGCCCACATCGTAAAATAAATTAACAGCTAAATGTCAAATCTCCCCTCTTATTTAGGCCATCTGCTTAGGTGTTCAGACTGATACTCACTGGCATGAGAAACTATCGAGACCAGGGAAATGTGACTATGAGAGAAGGACTATTGGCAAACGCGAAGAGCTGACTCGTTGGAAAAGACTCTGATGCTGAGAGGGATTGGGGGCAGGAGGAGAAGGGGACGACAGAGGATGAGATGGCTGGATGGCATCACCGACTCAAGGACGTGAGTCTGAGTGAACTCCGGGAGTTGGTGATGGACAGGGAGGCCTGTCGTGCTGCGATTCGTGGGGTCGCAAAGAGTTGGACACGACTGAGCGACTGAACTGAACTGAACTGATTGGCAAATGAATCAAACATCAGGACTTGTTCTTTCTGTCTTCTTCCTCCACCAGTAGGCACATCATCAACTTCCAAAGCCAAAAGAGTTTGCCTATACTACTGTCGTTGCAAGTCTTGACCACATTTCAGGACACAGGGCATTGAGTTAGATATTCTGTTATAAGAATGTGATCCTCACACTATCTTCAATTATAACAACTGCATAAGTTCCATCCATGAACTTTTCAGGAAGGACAATTCTGGAGAATCCTGACCAAGCTCCATTTCTTCATAACAACCAGGTTTAGTAGTATTCTTTCTTCTCTGAAATCAGTGTTGGGAATCAGATTGGTACCCCCAGATCAGAGAGCAGTTGGGAAATCTTGGTCCCAGGGAAGCCCAAGGGCGAAAGAGCAGAAGCCGGAGCTACTGCTCCTGGCTCCTTGTTTTCCTGCCTTCTTCCTCTACTCTGGGATCCCTGCCGGTGCAGGACGGGAGAGCCAAGCCAAGAGGTTTTCACCCTTACTACTTTCCCATCTGCCCAAGTGAGAGCAGCATCACCATTTTACCAATGAAATGAACTTAAGATTTCCAAAGCAAACAACAATCCAACCACAATTGCTCTACCTGGGGTATTGCCTCCCACTGCCGCCCATCCTCTCTCATAAGCTTGGAGGCTTCTCTGAAATATTTTCGAACTTCCAATCAGGTTCATTTCAGTAAGTGCCATCATTCAGAAGGGAAAGAAGGAAAGAAAGTGACTCAAATGCCAATAATGCTGCCCCACCCTCAGAGCAGAAAGGGAAATCAGCTGGTGGGTTTCATTCCCGTGACACTGCTTTTGGGAGCAAGCCGGATCAGCATTAGTAAGAAGGCCTATGATACAACTACCTATCAGATCCAGCTTACATTTCAATCATAATGTACGTACTTTCTGAAGTTTGGGACAAATTACACAACCATCTCATCTTCTTCCAAAGAATAATACAATAATAATTTATTGTACTTGAACACATCTTTCATCGCCATAGCTTAAATGCTTAGATTAGTTCCCCACCTATTGCACTGTGATGTGAAAATTAATTAGCTAATGTCTGTAAAGTGCTTTCAAGATGAAAAGTGCCATATAAGTGCTAAGTGCCACCTATGAATACCAATAAAGACAACCTCATAGAGAACATAATAGATCGGCAGGGGAGTGAGTGAATAGCCAGCTTGAAAAAGCAAGGTAACAAAAACATAAATAAATACAGTAACCACAGAGAGCAAAGCTCCTACTTCACAGACTTCATTGTGCAAGAAAAGCAACAGACACACAAATATGGAAGCATACTTTCGGATCAGGGCTACAGCGAGTGGTGTACTCAAAGGACTGTCATTAGATCCACAGGACACTCTTGGGAGATTTTAGCACAATCAAAAGTTCTCAGAAGAGATGTAATTCAGTGCATATGATGGACTATTTCCTGAAGGCCACTGCCCTTGTGCATATAAATCCTTCTATCTGAGGTAGATACAGTGAGTTAGACTATTTTTATTCTACAGGTGAGGACACTGAATGTTAGAAATATCGATTTGATCAAAATTATAGAGTGAGCAATCAGTGAAATAAAGCACCAGCCAACTTACTACCCAACTTACTACCACAAACACAGTGTTCTTTCCAGGATGCCATATTAGTTAATGGGCATTTTACAATTAGAAGGCATTACCAACACATTTCAAAAGATTTCAGTATGTGTGTGTGATTTATCCAAAAGAACCTCACTTCTGGCAAATTATCCTAGGTAATTAATATGACACCCAAAGATCTAGCCGTATATATACATCCATTGAAGCATTATTTATAAAAGTGAGAAATGGAAGCAACTCAGATGTTTATCAGAAATGACTGAATAAACACTATCCTACCCACAAGAGGGAAGACAATGTTAGGAGAACTTCCCGTGCGGGCAGTGGTAAAGAATTCTCCTGCCAATGCAGGAGATGCAAGAGATATGAGTTTGATCCCTGGATTGGGAAGATTCACTAGAGGAGGAAACGGCAACCCACTCCAGTATTCTTGCCTGTGGATGGAGGAGCCTGGAGGGCCACAGTCCATGGGGTCACAAGGAGCTGGACACAACTGAGCATACACACACACAGAACACAGAACTTTAAATACTACAGAAATATCTTCAATGACATAGCAATTTTCACTATATATTGGTAAATGTTGTATAATATCCTTTAAAAAAGACTTGATGCACATATCACAGAAAAATATCTAGAAACTTATGTGACCCAGCATTCACAGTGGATATTCAGATGGTGGGCTTATGATGGTTTTCATTTTTGTCTGTTGGATTATCTGTACTTTCAGATTTTATTTCATTTATTTGTACCCCCAAAAATCACAAGAAAAAGCACTACTATAACCATTTAAGTCATTTGAAATCAGCACAAAGGGACTAGACTGCAGAAAGGTCAGCCCATTCAAAATGCCTCCCTGTAAATGGTCTGAACAAAGGCTGCTACTAGGGAGTGAAGGCAGGCTGGCTCCTTCCCTCTGCCATTGTGTGTATGGAGGGATGGGGAAGTGCTGCTACCTCTTCAAGACGCTGATTTCAATCCTTTCAGATATATACCCGGGAGTGGGACTAGTTCAGTTTTTAGTTTTTTGAAGAATCTCCATACTGTTTTCCAGTAGGAAATTGCCATACTGTTTTGCAGCAATTTATATTCCCACCAACAGTGCACCAGAGTTCCCTTTCTCTGCATCTTTGCCAGCATCTCTCTTGTCTTTTAGATAAAAGTCACCCTAACAGGTGTGAGGTGATACCTCACTGTAATTTTGATTTGCATATTTCACTGATGATTGGTGATGTCGAGCATCTTTTCATATACCCGTTGTTCATTCGGATGTCTTCTTTGGAAAAAATATCTCTTCAGGTCCTTTGTCATAACTGGGCATTATTTTAGGTCACTAACTTTGTGGTAATTTGTAATGTAACAGCAGAAACTAGTAGAAAATGTTATAGAAATTATTTTGTTCATTTCCCTTATTTTATCATTAAAAAAGCTGAGACCTGGGAAGTTGCAAAATTTGGGGAAAAATTGTGGCAAAGCTGGAGCTAGAGTATAAGTCACAGGGGTCCACAGTCCAACATCCTCTCCATTGCCCCTCTTCCCTGTGCCCAAGGATCACTTTTATCCAGCTTGGCTTAGAGTCTAAGAAGAAACACAATATTGTCAGTTGAAGTCCCTGCCAGCACTACAATTCTAATGTATTTCTTGATTTCTAAAAAATGAACTGAAATTGATATTGAACACACAGACACTTCTCTAATTTAAAAACAATCAATAATATTTCTTTCACCCAAGATTTAATATGCTGACAATACCACACAAGTCACTGCACTCTCCAGTAAGTGACAATTTCAGTTTTCAATTCAGTGAAATTCAGCAAAATTTACCACATTCGTATTCCCTAGGTGGTCACACATGGTAGAATCTTTTAAGGCAGGGTTCTACAATTTTCCCTAACTGAAGTGACTTAAATTATTTGAAAGTATATGAAGAAAGTCAAGAAACTTCTATAGAGAAAAACCTATAAACCTTTAAATGTCACATATTTTTACATTGTTTCTGTGACAGAATGTCAAAGTAATATTACACATATTTAATTCGAGTCACTTATTCTGAAGGCAATGCCATCAGTTTCATTTCTAGTAATTGCCAAGACTAAGACAGACGTTAGCTCCTGCTTCTCTTGGGATTAATTAAGTGAGGATCATTAATAAATGTAGCACAATTGATGATGATGTGATGGATCACTGGAAACTCACATAAGAATGAGTAACCAAGATTGAGTTTGTTCACCTTCTAACCATAAGTAAGCTTAGGTACCTTAAAGAAATAACCAAACCACACTGTGCTAGCAAAGGGCCACTTTTAAGATACTCGTATGGTTTCACATGCATTTTATAATGAAATACTTTTCTCCTGGGTAATCTCGTTTGGGGGTTTGGGCTTGGAGGTTCTGTTCCATTTGTCTCATTGGGACCCATAAAATCCCAAGGGGATGCTGAGAGGTGATGCTGAATCCTGTTTACCTGCATATTTCATTCACGAGATCCAAGGCCTTTACAATGCACCTACATGGTACAATTTGTTCTTCTTCAATTCCTTGCTAATTGGTTTCCACAAACAGATCTGGTATTCACTTGACCGCACAGTTTTGTTCCGTACTGTGGAGACCTCACAGATCTTGGATTCTTTGCACTTTACCCTAGGGCAGCACTGTCTAATACAGCTCTTGGCAGTGATACAGACGTCCTCTGCACTGTCCAATATGGTAATCACTAGCCACACATGGCAGTTGGGAACATGGAGTGTGGCCAGTGTGACTGAAGAATTGAATTTTTTTATTTTACTGAACTTTAAATAAGCATGTGTGGCTAGTGGCTACTGCATTGGATAGCACAGCCCCAGGGATTAAGGTCAGGATTAATATGGTCTCTTTAAAAGTATTTATGATCAGAAATAGATAGAGACACAGATGTCAAGAATAAGCATACAGATACCAAGGTGGAAAGCAGGGTTGGGGTGAACTGGGAGACTGGGATTGCCATACATAGACTACTGATACTATGTATATAGGTAACTAATGACAACCTACTGCATAGCAGAGAGAACTCTACTCTGTGCTCTGTGGTGACCTAAAGGGGAAGGAACTCTAAAAAAGAGGGCACATATGTACACACATAGCAGATTCCCTGATGGCTCAGATGGTTAAGAAGCTGCCTGCAATGCAGGAGACCTGGGTTGGGAGAATCGCATGAAGAAGGGATGGCTCCTGACTCCAGTATTCCTTCCTGGAGAATCCTACAGACAGTGTAGCCTGGCAGGCTACAGTCCATTTGGTTACAAAGAGTCGGACATGACTGAATGACTAACACTTTCACTTTTCACTTTCATAGCTGATTTACTTTGCTGTACAGTAGATACTAAACAATATTGCAAAGCAACTATATTCCAATAAAAATAAAATAAGAATATAGCCAGGCAAGAGGTTCCCAGGTGACTCAGTGGTAAAGAAATCCACCTGCCAATGCAAGAGATGCAGGAGACATGGGCTCCATCCGTGGGTCAGGAAGATCCCCTGGAGGTGGAAATGGCAACCTGCTCCAGCTTTCTTGCCTGAAGAATTCCATGGACAGAGGAGCCTTGTGGGCTACAGTCCGTGGGGTTGCAGAGAGTCAGATATGACTTGAGTGACTGACCACACACACAGCCAGACAAGCTCTAGGAAGTGGAGGTGGCACAGATTCTTTAGGTGCGTATTTCTTCAAGAACTCTCATTTACTCTAGCAGTCTTACTTTGGCCTTCAACACATAAACATACTTGTGAGTATACCCTTTTTTCCCATAACACTAATAATAATAATGACTCCTGTCACAGATCACCTGTTGAGAGACAGGTACTGTACCAGACACAATTATATAAAATCTTCTAAGAAAGGCTTCTGCATACATTGATTCACACACTTCACAAGTATAACAACTGAAGCCAAATAAACGAATCCACTCTGGTTTAGAAGGGGCTTCCCTGATAACTCAGTTGGTAAGTACTCCATTTGCAATGCAGGAGACCCCAGTTCAACTCCTGGGTTGGGAAGATCTACTGGAGAAGGGATAGGCTATCCATTCCTGTATTCTTGGGTTTCCCTTGAGGCTCAACTGGTAAAGAATCTTCCTGCAATGTGGGAGACCTGGGTTTCATGGGTTGGAAAGATTCCCTGGAGAAGGGAAAGACTACCCACTTCAGTATTCTGGCCTGGAAAATTCTATGGACTGTATAGTCCATGGGGTCGCAGAGTCAGATACAACTGAGCAACTTTTACTCACTGGCTTAGATGTGTTATTTGCATCATTTGATGCTTCCCTTCTAACCATATATTTTTGCCTTGAAATAAACCCTTATAATCAAAACCAGATAAAGTATTAGCATTATGCTTCCCTTCATAAAAGTAAAACATGAGATTATAATATTTCATCATATAAAAGACATCTTCACTGCTTTCCTTCCAAGATTTGGCTCTATTGCTCTGTCAGTTTCTCCTGGTTTCTTTACAGCAAAGCACCAAAACCAATTGTGAGTACGTGAAAAAAATTTAATCTGAAAGAGAGTTGGTGCCAGGTAAATCCCCAGAGACATTTTAGACCAACATGCATCCAGAAACAAATAGCTTGGTAGAGAGAAAACAAGTTTCTTAGCAGAAGGGCACAGGGCTGGAGTGTTTGACAATTGGATGATATAGTAAGTCTAAAAAATCAGGGGTTACAGGATAGAGAAGACATCTGACTTTTACATGAGAAGTCTCTGGTTAAATCCAGTGCTTCATTTCAAGAGGACCCAGAACTGAGACTTTCAAGGATGATAACATTTCTTCTGCAGTGACAAACAGCAACAGCCTCTACCAGCGACCCACCGATACTTACAGCAGCATACGTTCGTATTTTGCTTCAAACTTTTTATACCCAGTAAAACATTAAGGCGTTTATGATCAAGTGTAATTCAGCCAAGTTGGTAAAGTACTATCTTAAAGCTGAAGACTTAATAACAACCTGGGTTCAGAGACTGGCTGTCACCAGCAGGCAGAGAGCTATGGTACACAAAAACACCAGTTTGTGTGATAAAAGCTTGACAGCCTTGCCTACACACAAACCAAAGAAAATAACATGCCCGTGACAGCAACAACAGCAGCAATTTTAAACTTCCCACTGATGAAATGCACTTTGCAGTCATAACTCTTGCATAAATCGGGATGTCATTTTTTTTCATGCTATAATTTTGTGATCCAATGGATCATTGTGTAGACCCTCTACCTGCAAATGAGCTCCATAATGCAGAATGTGCCGAAATCATTGAGCTATCAGTGACATCAGGGTCTGGGCTGCTAGGATTATTAACAGAAATTTTTTTCCACCTGGAAGCACAGACTAAAATCAATCATTCTGATAATCAGGCATGGCATGAGCTGTCTGCACTTTCATTTCAATTGGATTAATCACATATACACAGATCTTTACATTAAAGAAGCAATTGTTCACATTTAATCACTAAGAAACATTCAAGCATACCCTCAGACATTACTAAATTTAACCACAATTTATGCTTCCTGTTTTTAGCAAATATGTTTATGATAATATGGATTTCTGCATGTAAATGCATTGTTTCATTCATTTTACCAATATAAAAATCGAAGCTAGGTAAAATGCATTTTATATCATATATCAACTATTTGACGTTTTTGAAGTTTCCATTATACTCATATATTTTATTGCACAATTTATGCTGATGACCACAGTAAGGTAAAGTATTAGCATTATATTTTCTTCACTAAAGTAGAACATACTAAATACCAGATTTCACCATGTTACATGTCCTACTTCTTACAAAGAGTTGGTTCTATTTCTCTGTCAACTTCTCCTGCTTTCAATAATGCATGATAAAAAGTACCATTGTGGGTATAGGATATATATTTTTTTTTAGTCTGAAATAGAATTGGGACCAAGTAAATCTCTCTTATGATCCTCACAACAGTGTTCCAGAAGGCACATCTGCTGTTACTATAACAACAGAAAGGCAGTCTAAAAAGATTCATCTGTACTTGGGGCAGTCCACACACCAGGAGGATTCCTGGGCTCCTCTCTAATAAGTGGAAGGTGAATTTAAAAGAAGGAGAACTTGAAGAGGGTTTTGATGTATGAATGGGACACATGACTGTCAGAACCGAGGAAAGGGAGGACAGCTCAGGATTTACAAGCTGCTTTGAGACCAAAGATGCATACCTTCTATCATAGACGTCAGCTCCCTTAGGTGTTAGAAAATATCCCATTGCTGAGTTATTGTTGCTGTTTAGCTGCCAAGTCATGTCCAACTCTTTGCAACCCTGTGAACTGCAGCGCTCTGGGATTCTCTTTCACTATCTCCCTGAGTCTGCTCAAATTTAAGTCCCTTGAGTCAGTGATGCCATCCAACTATCTCATCTGCCGCCTGCTTCTCCTCTTGCCCTCAACCTTCCCAGCATCAGGGTCCTTTCCAATGAGTCAGCTCTTCGCATCAGGTGGCCAAAGTATTAGCCCTTCAGCTTCAGCATCAGATATACATACAAAGTTAAGAACTGGTCAGAGGTGACACCAGACAGAAGAAAGAATCACCCTCCAGCTGTCTGACCAAAGGAAAAACAGCACCGCCTTCAGATGGAAGTGAAGTCACTGGCCCAGGAATCAGTCCATCTAAAACTCTGCCTCTTTCCCTGCCTTAGCTTGTGCTTCACTGGCTTCTTCTGGGGTCACTGACTTCCCTGGTCTTCTTGTTCCTCTTTCCACATTATTAACAGATAGATTTCCATTTGGGCATCCCCCAGCCCGTCTGCCATTCCAAGGAAACTCTATCAGGTTTCCCACTTTCTGTCCTGAGTCCTTTGCTTTCAGTTTCTTCCTACCTGAGCTCTAGCTTGGTCTCAACCTGGAGTTTTCTGACCTCCCTGGATTGAACTTTGCCCCTTCTATGGAACAGATCATTCTCTGATTCAGCCATTGTCCAGTAGGGGAGATTATTGCCCAGCCATAAATCAACAGACACAAAAATAAAATGAACAGAAATTTCTATAAGTGAAGGAAATAAACTAAACTGAAGGAAAAATGGAGTGGTACAAACTTCCCTTTGTAGGATGGTCACAAAGATGTCTCAAAGGAGGTGATGTTTGCCTTGAGATGCAAGAAGAGGAGAAGCATCCGGCCATAGTAACTGCATGCATAGAAACTTGCAGCACCAGAAAGGGGCTATGGCCATAGGACAGAAAAAAAAAGGGGGGCAGCTTCTAAGTAGTGAACTCCAGGAGGAGGGTTCGGAGATAAAAGTGAGAGGCGGGTATGGGTCAGATCATTTACAAGTTATAGTCAAAGAGTTTGGATTTCATTCTAAGTCTCTTGCATGGCATGTTGTTATAAGACCCAAAGAGACTTCGGGGACTCATTCCATCTGTCAGGTAGAAGGTAATTCTTTTGCTTTTTATCCATGCACCAACTTTTGTAAGTCAACTTGACTAATGTTTGTTTATAATTAGTGAGTAAGCTGCTACTTTAATATTGCCAGCCTGGAAGAGGCCCCTTCAAGGCATGTTGAATTAACTGATGTGAATAAAAACAATGAATAAAAATACCTCTCTCTTTTAATGAGAACAGCAACTTCTATTTCCCTGGGCTTTTTCAGTCCCATAAGACCTTTTAAAGCAGAGTGAACGTGTTCTGGTTCAAATGCTAGAAACATAAACTTGTCTTTTTCTCATTGGGTTATGTTTTGAGAGGCCATTTTAGATCAATCTTTTTGAGTACAAAAGCTTCCAGCAGCTGTGTCTAAAACATACCCAGCACCACTGCTAGAGTGGTCATTTTTCCTCTGATGTGATTCTCACATGGGACCAAAAAAGGCTGCAACCTTTTGTCTGACACACAGACCCGTCATACTCTGGAACTGCTAATAACAAGGCCTCTGAGCTTGTGCTCTGTAACAACCTGGTTTTGCACCCTGACCTCAGAGTGAAAGGTTGGGTAAAATGTCACTTCTCTACCCTTCCATTTGTAGAGGGTTATAAAAAGTTTATATGGGTGCTTTCTGAATCTGTTCAAACATTCTGTCTCTACCGCCTTTCAGGTATTAGATTGCATATCTTTACCATTGCCAGTGCTGTCACGCAGTCGTGTCCGACCCTCTGCAACCCCATGGACTGCGGTCCGCCAGGTTCCTCTGTCCATGGATTCTCCAGGCAAGAACACTGGAATGAGTGGCCATTTTCTCCTTCAGAAGATCTTCCCAATCCAGGGATCAAACCCAAGGCTCCTGTGACTTCTGCATTGGAGGCAGATTCTTCACCATGGAGCCATCTGGGAAGCCCTTACATATTTTAATTATTATTCACTTTACAAAAAAGCAAAGTTATGAACACTGGATTTTATTCCAGTTCTGTAACTAATCTGTCCTGTGACTAAATGAAAATTGTTCCCTAAGTTTTTTTTTTTTTTTCGCACATGACTTCTGTAGAAGCTTCCAGCTCTATTACTCTGTGGATCTCTATCTAAAGGGACTAAAAAATAAGGCCAGTATTTATTCTGTGTGTTTGTGCTTGCTCAGTCACAATAGGCTAAACTGCTCTTACACCCAGATCCCAAAGTACAGGTGCCCAAACAAAATAGAATTTACTTCTCTTTCACGGTCCAGGACCATGGACACGTCCAGGACCTAGTCCAGGACAGGTATTCTAGAGCAGCTGACAATGCTGTCCCTTCCACTGATTCAGGGACCTGGTGTAACAAATACTTGCTCTCCAAGGTCACTCTGCTAGTAACCCTTCTAGCCCATCAGAAAGAGGACAAAGTTGAAATCCAGGGCCAGCTATATCCTGCTAGGTAAACAAAGGAAAAATGATACATATCTTTCCCTCTTTCATTCCTCTGGCAAGAGCTTAAACACATGGCCACACCTAGCTGTAAGAGAGGCTAGACGTTACAGCTCCAGGCTGGATTCAGATAGAAGTCCATTGCTAAGAGGAGGAGAATGGATTAGGTGAACAGACTGTAGTATCTACCACTTGCCCAATACCTGCAAGGTGCTTCAAACTCTATAAAGCTTTCCATCTACTGAATTCTTACCACAGCTTTGTAAGATAAAGATCTCCATGCTATACAGGTGAAACTATGCCCCAGAGAGATTAAGCAGAATATAGGAGGTCTCATAATTAAAAGCTGATCTAAACCTCAATTTCAGGTCTGATGGTCAGTACTTTTTCTGTTATAAATACTAAATTGAAATATTTGCATAGGAAGTAATCATTAGCATAAATCTGCATGAATATGATGAAGTTTGAAGAACAAAGGGGCTTTATTATGAACAGCAATGAGAGAAGCTAAAGCTTGCCATAGACTCCTGCTTAATCCTCCAATGTTAAGAGGTCTCTGGGTAAACTGGGGAGAATCTCAAAAATGATTTTTTTTAAAAACACTGATAAGTAGTTTGTAACTGAGTCATGTACTCATCTTGCTCTCACTCTCAGTTAGTCTACAAAGTATGTGAGGACGGAGGAATTGGCAAGAAACACTCTGGTTGGAAGTAAATCATTGAAGAAGGCCAGAATCTAAAAAATATTAAAACAAAAGATATATATGGTCATGTCACACAGAGAAGTGATTCTGTAGTGCCAGTAGATTTGCAGATCACTAGAGAAAACAGTATATACCTCCCTATACCTACCCATCACAGGCACTCACAAATCATTTGCTGCTTCAGCTATTTTATGCCTGCTATGAAAATCCAACCATAAACTGTCAATAAACCAACCTCACGCCTTTTGAAGGAACAGTCAAGCAATCCCTCAGCACAACATTGAAACACTATACCTGGGTTTTTCCTTAGTTCCAGCCAAATTTCTATGAAAATAAAGAATCCCTAAGGAGTGCATTAGGTTTAATTATTACTAGTTTCAGTCTTCAAAAAGAATTGAAATAGTAATATTTCAGGATGATTTCTCTCCCAACTCTAACTTTATTTACATTAATATGACTTCACAGTTTAGAAGCAGAGGCACCCTTTCTCACAAATCTGTTCAAAATTGGTCATTTTTTAAAGGGACGGTAGTTTTACGGATGACCAACTCTATATAAGAAAGGTTGCGATGGGTCTCAGAGCTTGGCTGTCATTCATAAAGTATTCAAGATGAACTCTCAGAGAAGGGATATCAGTGAAGCTCACCAAGTCAGTTATAATGGACCAGCTATAACAAGGTAAAATGTTATTTCACACAGCAAGTTAATACAGCTCTGCAGCACCCTTTCTGAGAAGAGCCGGAAAGCTTATCAATGGATATGATTCCTTAAGGAGAATCTTAAGAATTATGCCACCCTTCATCCTATTAGGACAAAGCTCTTGGCTAAGTCTTCTGGACACTTCTTCCTAATTCATCTTTATTCTAGATACCCCTGGGCCTCACAGAGACACCGCCTGGCCACTTTTTGTCATTATTTAAGGGAAGCTGGGAATTCCACCAAATTGTACTATCATGGCCTTTAAAAACTCTAACAATAACCAACTTCCTTTAGCAATTTTGAGTGCTATTTTGTTTTCATATCCAGGCCTGTCATCGTTGAGTTATATTTATTGAACATTTTTGTGTTTATAACATTGAATTCAGTAGATAACAGAGCAGAAAAAGGACAGAAGTAGAGGATTTTTACAAACTAGAGAAAAGAATCTAAATCTTTCTCAAAAGCTAATAGCGTTTTATAAATGCAGCTCATCCAAATGCTAATTTCTCTGGTCTTTTGTTTACACAAGAAAGCTCCAGGCAGGTTTATGGTGTCGCATTTATCAGACAGTAGAATATAAGCAAATCCCATTACACCCAAATTCAGCCACCCAAATGAACCAAAATATGGATTATGGTATCTTTTACACTGCAATTTCTACTTAAAAACAGAAATGTAATTTTAATGCTCAGCAAAATACAAAAGAAAAGCAAACTGTTTTTCTCACGATTCCTGCTTTGATTTTCATTGTCTGAGCCCTTAGGCTCATCAGTAACTATGTAAGAAGGAGAAAAAAATTTTTAAACATGATCACAAAATGACTCAAATCCCAGAAAGTGTAGTTACTGGTGTTAAGCACCCATCTTTAGCAACTCAGACCATTCAGCGTCCTCTCAAAATTCTGCAGGTTCTCAAATGGTTCCATCCTTATGTAGCTTAGAAAATGCCCTTTCTTTGTCATAACATCCACTATTGTTTTTGTTTTTTTATAACATCCAGCTCCTTTATTCCTCCCAAGGGAAAAGCAAAACCTTATCTTCAGTTTCAGGACTGACCAAGTTCTTGGAGACAGTGTCAGAAAGGAACAGTACCCATGATTATTGTAGTTGTTTAGGGACTTTACAAACAAAGACCAAGGATACGATTTTTCCACTGCTGTAATCTGGGCAGGTATGTTAAAAACTTACCCACAGCAACTTCAATTGAAGGAGCTACCCTTTCAAACTTAAATGCCGTAAGGAGAGGGTATTATTGAATAGTAAGTTTCCCCCTTTAAAATAGAAAAACCTAGTTCTGAACAATCATCTCTTTCTGGTCTCTTTCCTAATGTTATCTATTCATTAGAGCTTTTCCCACTCTTATATAAATTACATCACCCTTTTTGCTAGAGGCTGCAGTTCCAAAAGATCTCAGGGTGAATTATAAGAGCACACACTCAACCATCAGCTTATCATTCACTATTTATTACATGGATAACAGATTCTACCCATTCACAATCTTAGGGTTTGAGCATGACCAATACATAGCAGCCTTCTTCCTCACCCAATTCTGATCCAGTTGAGAAATAAGATCAAAGAGTAATACATTAAGATCAAATTATCTTTTTTTTTCTGATAAAACTTCTAGAAGAGTCTGTGTCTAATATGCAGACAAGAGGGTTTCTTAATGCCAAACACCAGGTTTAAGGAGGATTATTAACCAAGCACAGGGGGTTCCAAATGACCACAGCCCTCTCCTGTGAATTGCAAAGCTCCCCACCTGGCCATGAGCAATCCAGAGTACAAACTCACAAACCAGAGTTGGATAAGAAAAAGTGGAGAGGAAAGGATACAGTTCTTCACATCCAATTGTTGTTGTTCAGTCGCTTACTTGTGTCGGACTCTGCGACCCCACAGACAGCAGCACACTAGGCCTCCCTGTCCTTCACCATCTCCCGAAGCTTGCTCAAACTCATATCCATTAAGTTGTTGATGCCATTCAGCCATCTTGTCCTCTGTCATCCCCTTCTCCTCCTGCCCTCAATCTTTCCCAGCATCAGGGTCTTTTCTAAAGAGTCAGTTCTTCACATCAGGCGGCCAAAGTATTGGAGCTTCTTCAGCTTCAGCATCAGTCTTGCCAATGAATTCTCAGGACTGCTTTCCTTTAGGATTGACTGGTTTGCCTTCCTTGCTGTCCAAGGGACTCTCAAGTGTCTTCTCCAATACCACAGTTCAAAAGCATCAATTCTTCAGTGCTCAGCTTTCTCTATGGTCCAACTCTCACATCCATACATGACTGCTGGAAAAACCATAGCTTTGACTATACGGACCTTTGTCGGCAAACTAATGTTTCTGCTTTTTAATATGCTGTTGACATTTGTCATAGCTTTTTTTTTCCAAAGGAGCAAGTATCTTTTAATGTCATGGCTGCAGTCACCATCTGCAGTGATTTTGGACATGCACCGTCTGCACATCCAGTCCAGCTCCTTATTCCCAAATCCTATCAAATCAGGCAAGTGACCCCTTTCCCCCAGGTGAGTGAGGGGCTGAAACAGGGCCAGGGATGTTACTCTAGCAACACCCCTTCAAGTGGACAGAAGTATGGAGGAGGACATAGTGCCTCCAACCCCCCACAACATGCCCAAGGGGTTTACCCTCTTAGACACTGCACTTCATTGCTAACCAGGGCTGTGTGTCTCTCCCTGGAAGAAAGAGATGTCACTGTCAGGACATGGGACTCCTTCATCCCCAGCACTCTTTGCCAGATACTCCTTGCACCACTGACCTCAGAAGCCTCCAAACTGGGAAGGGCCATACACCAATGAAACCCACACCTGCTATTGCCCCAGGTTCCCACATCGCTCACCCTCTCACTTCAGGACGACTTTTCTGGCCATGCTATTTAAACTTGAAGGTGCTCAGTCATCTCAGAGCCACCCACCCACCCCGCCTTCTTCCCTGCTTTTATTTTACTCCAAAGCACTAATTGGTGTTTGACATGTCACTTCGTAATTATAAAAAAACATATTTGTTGGTGGCTATCTCCCCAGCTGCAGTGAAAGCTCTTTGAGGGCTAGGCTTTGGGACTGCTTTGGTTAATGCCAAATTTCCAGTGCCGAGAACAGTGTATTTGGGAGCTAGTAGACACTAGTTAATATTTGCTGGAAGAAAGAATGAATAGATCAGTCCCTCGGCCAGGCACAAAGCACCACAAGCTGCTGGAACCTACTAGCCAACACTGCTAGGAGTCCATCCTCCTCCCCAAAGCTGAAATCTATCTGTCCTAGCACTCCATCTTCGCAAACTTAATCCTCTTGATTTCTCCCTCAATATTCCCTGCCTGTGTACCAGATGTCAATACCCCTAATGGAATTAACTCCCCAAACTTTAAAACTTTTGTTTAAAGGACAGAATGTATAGTCTTTGGGGACAGGACTTCACAGAGAGAGACGGGAAGGGGTATAGCTATATGTAACCATTTCTTTACCCAAATTTTCTCGGTTAAGTTGTTTATCCCCCCATGCTTAACTGTATTCTAAGATGCAAAGTCTTAAAGTATTACATGAAAGGATTTCCACCCACATGGAAGGAAGCATCAGATGGGGGGAATACATTTCAACAAACAAAAGGTGTTATTTATAGTCCAGAGAGTTTCTGAAAATAAACTTTATAACTGTTATAACTGTATAAAGTTTATAAATGTTATTTATGACCTAGAAAGTTTAGAGAAAGAAATTATTATTAAGAAAAATAACTTATGTAATATAAGTGAAAGTGTCATGGGGACATAAGTGAGGAAATAACCAATTCTATTTAGTTTGTTTATATCTGCCAGTGTGTTGTAAACTCAGGCTCTTTTTTTGTAACAGTGGATAAGTAACTACTAACATATGTATTTGTCGTAAAGTAATTCCTTAATTTTGTACAGCCCTTTATCCATTTGCAAAGTAATCTCTTACGTATCATCTCACTTAATCTTCATCTCCCCACTTGCCATTTAGGAATGTGCACAGCTTCACACATATGCATGGGCACAAATATAAAGGCACACACACAGAGAGTCAGAGATCTGCAGTGTCCTCCCATGATCATTCTTTCCTGCTTCAGTCAAACCAATCACCGTGTTTATCTGGGCCCAGAATAAAGATCATATTTCTTGATCGTACTTCTATCTCCATGTGGTACCAGAGTATAACTGCTATATGTAACTAGCAAGGGGTTGGGAACATGACCTCCATCCTTCACTCCTTCCTGTCCTTGGGAATGTTGGTTTCATGGCTGGAGCTTGACTAGCCATCGTAACCATGACGTGATGAAGTGCCGTAGCATCCCTGGGTCCTGCTTTTAACTTTTATATGAGAAATTAATGAACCTTCATCTTGTTTAGGTCTCTACTTTAGGATTTTAGGCATTCACATACAAAACTAATTCTAGTCCACCACTCAACCCAAACACACACAACCTTGTGCTGTCCCATTCTAGAATTTTTTGTGCTTCCCTTTGTTTCTGGTTCAGATTTTCTCTCCCTTATTTCTAAATTCTCTTATCCCTCCTTTGAACAATCACCTCAAATGTCACTTCATACCCAAAACTTTCATCATCTTGCCCTTAGATCCTCTCCCACCCAGAGTAATATCTGCCAAATTTGATGTCCCGCAGTGTAATCCTTGATGAACTAAACTTGTGAAAAAGGTCATAAGCTTCTTAAAAGTAGGAGTCAAAACTATTTTACTTGATATTCCCCTAATCTAACCATGTGCCTAGTGCAAAGATACAACCTTCACACATATTGGAATATGTAGACATGATAAGTATTAATATTCCCATTTTACAGATGGAGAAACTGAGGTTAGCCACCTAAGTTAATATTCAAACTGTGTTTTCCTACTGAGGTGCATTCAAATTTTAAAATATCTATGATTTAGGGATCTGGATATGTCTTTTTGTTCCAGGCTATCAGTTCATTTCAGTCACTCAGTCGTGTCCAACTCTTTGTGACCCCAGGGACTATAGCACGCCAGGATTCCCTGTCCATCACCAACTCCTGGAGCTTGCTCAAATTCATGTCCATTGAGTTGGTGAGGCCCTCCAACCATCTCATCCTCTGTCATCCCCTTCTCCTCCTGCCTTCAATCTTTCCCAGAATCAGGGTCTTTTCAAATGAGTCAGTTATTCCCATCAGGTGGTCAAAATATTGGAAATTTAGCTCAGCATCAGTCCTTCCAATGAATATTCAGGACTGATTTCCTTTAGGTTTGACTGGTTGGATCTCCTTGTAGTCCAAGGGATTCTCAAGAGTCTTCTCCAATACCACAGTTCAAATGCATCAATTCTTCTGCGTTCAGCTTTCTTTATGATCCACCTCTCACATCCACACATGCTTACTGGAATAACGAGTAAGACGGACCTTTGTCGGTAAAGCAATGTCTGTTCTTTTTAATATGCTGTCTAGTTTGGTTATAGCTTTTCTTCCAAGGAGCAAGTATCTTTTAATTTCAAGGCTGTAGTCACCATCTGCAGTGATTTGGGAGCCCAAGTAAATAAAATCTCTCACTGTTTCCATTGTTTCCCCATCTATTTGCCATGAAGTGGTGAGACCAGATGCCTTAATCTTAGTTTTCTGAATGCTGAGTTTTAAGCCAGCTTTTTCACTTTCCTCTCTCACTTTCATCAAGAGGCTCTGCATTTCCTCTTCACTTTCTGCCATAAGGGTGGCATCATCTGAATATCTGAAGTTATTGATATTTCTCTCTGCAATCTGGATTCCAGCCTGTGCTTCATCCAGTCTGGCATTTCACATGATGTACTCTTCATATAAGTTAAATAAACAAGATGACAATAAACAACCTTGACGTACTCCTTTCCCAATTTTGAACCAGTCCATTGTTCCATGTCCAGTTCTAATTCTTGCTTCTTGATCTGCATACAGATTTCTCAGGAGGCAGGTGAGGTGGTCTGGTATTCCCATCTCTTGAAGAATTTTCCACAGTTTTTTGTGATCCATAGTCAAAGGTTTTATTTAGTTCCAGGCTATAGCTTGTTCACAAATAGACCCAGATCTACAGGAATAATCCATCAAAGCCTGCTATGTTAGTTTCACTCACTATTTAATTGAGGGCCCAAGACATATGTCACAGTCCTATCCAATAGCTAAAGGACCCACTGAGTTAGGGGAAGAGAAATCTGTTTCTTTAAGGTTAAACCACACTCAAGTCTCTTCTCTCCTGTTTATTCTTCTGCTTCTGAGTAAAGAAATTTAAGGCAAATTTTTAGGAGGTGATTGGTAAGTACTAGATAATAATTTTTATGCAGCTGTAGCATTTAACATAAACAGATTTTAACTTTTCCTGCATAGTTAGAGCCCCATGATCCAACCCGTAAATTTATTCAAATGATATACAAATGGGTTTATTAACAGACAAGCCAAAAATATAATATTATATGATACAATATCCTAAAAAAATCAAGAAAGACTCCTAAATCTGTGTATGAAAACTGGAAGATGATGATAAGTGCCAAGGTCCACAGCACTTAGAAAGGGAGTAGGCAGGTTTCTCAGGAAAGGTGTCTTCTCTGACTCACAGAAGAGCCTGGCCACACGGGTAGTAGTGCAGTCAAGTGTTCAACAGTGTTCTTAAGGGTCTGCTCTGTGACTCCAACTCGCCCATCAGTCCCCTGGTAACCAGGTGCTCCACACACAACCACAGTGTGAACCTTTGAACATACGTCAGGTGCTTTTCCTCCACTGCTTAAAGCCTCCAGGGACTCTCCAGAGAACAAGGAGTCAACTGTGAAGCCTCCCCATGGCCCACAAAGCCCTGCTATGTGGCTTAGCCCTGGACAATCCCATCCTTTCTCCTCCCTCTGCTCCTCTCGGTTCAGGACACCCTAGCCTCACTACTCTTGGGGGCCATTTCCTCTATCAGGAACACTCTTTTCCAATCATAGCTCCCTTGTTCAGCTAGGTCTTTTATGAACAGAGAGGGCCTGATCACTAATCTTAGTCACCAGCCTCCATCACTTTCTGCTCTATCTTTGTTCACAGCAATCATAATCAACTGACAATACATTAAACATCAATTGACAATTGATTTTTCTATCTCTCTGTCATTTCCTTTTTTGTTTATCATCTATCTTTGCCACTGCAATATAAGCCTTACAAGGGAATGGGCTTTGGTTGTCTTCTGCAATGTAGAGTGCTGTGCCTGGCATATAATATACTTTCAATAAATATTGGCTGAGCAAAACAAAACTGATTAGACAACCATCTATTCCGTCTTAGGCCTTGTGCAGGATAAGTATGATTGATACTGTCCCTGATCTGATGATGTTGACAGTTTACATGGAAAACAAGCTGCCACTATTTTTCAAGCATTCTTGGAAAAAATTATTTTGTCTCTGGTCTTAAAGGCTCCTTACCAATGTTAGCAGAACTATATATTTAGTGTATTATGTAGAAGGTTGCAAGGTCAAGATACCTTTTGTGAAGTTTATTTCAGCTTTCTATTGGTTCTGCTTCCCCTTTATGGTTTCAGCTATCAGGCATTAAGGTAGGCAGAGACAGCTAATATGTCAGGCGGCTTCCCTCCCAGTTAATAAAAGGGAATTTGATTAATTCTATTGTCTAGTTTAATTCTATTGTCTAGGGACTTCCCTATAACTCAGACAGTAAAGAATCTGCCTGCAAGGCAGAAGACCTGGGTTCAGTTCCTGGATTGGGAAGATCCTCTGGAGAAGGAAATGGCAACCCACTCCAGTATTTTTGCCTGGAGAATCTAGTGGATTACAGTCCATGAGGTCACAAAGAGTGGGACACAACTGAGTGACTAATACTACTATCATGTAATTTAAGAGTTATCTTGGCCAATAGAGCAATGTTATCCATAAATAATTGTCTCTACAAAATGTACAGAATGCATAAAACAATATAAACAGCAAAGAGGACTCTAGAAATCTATAATAACACATTTAACAAAAATTAAGTACTCTGTTGTAAGCACTTGAGTAACTCTGTTGCAAGCACTACAAAAATGAATGCATTTAATATATCACAATAATCTTGAAGTGAAAGTCGCTCAGTCACATCGGACTCTTTGCAACCCTATGGACTATACAGTCCATGGAATTCTCCGGGCCAGAATACTGGAGTGGGTAGCCTTTCCCTTCTCCAGGGGATCTTCCCAACCCAGGTATCTAATCCAAGTCTCCTGCCTTGCAGGTGGATTCTTTACCAGCTGAGTCACCAGGGAAGCCCAAGAATACTGGATTGGGTAGACTACCCCTTCTCTAGCTGATCTTCCCAACCCAGGGATAGAACCAGGGTCTTCTGCATTACAGGCAAATTCTTTACCCACTGAGCTATCAGGGGAGCCTTCACAATAATCTTAGGTGTTAAATTTCATAGAGGAGAACACGGAGACACTGGGGGATTAACTTGTCTGATATCACACAGTGATGTGAGTAGAGAGACAGGAGTGACACCGCGCGTGGCTCTTCACTTCTGTTTGTTCAGGCTGATGGGCTTTGCAGTTCTTCTAACTCAGCTTCTTCACCTGTGGGCATACTCCCATCTGAAGGCACAGCCTTTGTCTCCCTCTCCCTTCCATGAGTCTGGAGACTCTTGCGCTGCTCTGAGCTCTGCAGTGCATCATGCGTCGTACGGCAGCTCCCCTTAGGTGACTGCTTCTGGCTCTTAGATTCTACGTGACGCTGCTTTTCCCTCTGATAACACGGATGCAGTGAGGAATCTCCCTGTGAGGCTGTTCCAACCTGATTCCAGCCACACTTGAATTAGACTTTAAAGGTAAATTTCTTTATAGATGTTAGGTCTATCAGTTACAGCTACCAAATCTTGCCATATTGGTGAGAGCTGGCAAGTGATATGGGGTGGGGGACCCCGCCACAGCATGGCTCCCTAACGCCATCCATGCCCAGTTCTACTCCTGCTGCCTTAGGACATGGGCCACCAGCAGCTGTCTTGTGGCTGGTCAACACATCACAGCCAGAGACCTCTTCACTTCCACTATTTTTGGTGGTGAGTGCAGACAATCTTGATCACTTCAGTCAAAAATTGTTTTCTGGGATAACTAGGCCATTTTAAAGGTCAACATAATGAGTAATTGAACTATTATTCCTGGCAGTGCTGCTTGAGGAAAAGAAATTCAGAAAAGAGATAATCAGAATTTTACCTCCTCCTCACAGTCTAAGAGGACATCATCTTGCTATCAAGTGGGGAAATGAATCCTACTCATGGCTAAAGTGCACAAATTAATCACCAAAGCAAAAATGCAAATTTCTCTTCCTCTCTTTCTTTTATACACAAGGTGAATATAAAACACTTTTGAGCAACAATTCAATACACCAGAAATGGAAAATTACAGATTAAGTTCAGAAAAGTTCATAGATTGCAAAATACCAGAAAGAAAATCAATATAGTGATAAACATTGATTATAGTTGGAAGAAACTCATATTTATAGCTCTTTTCAAAAAGTAAAACATGTTCCTCAAAGAGGAAATTCTTCAAATATATGTCAAAAACATGATTCATGCAGTTATTTAGTTGAGATCAAATGATGCTATCAAGAAATCAATAGCTTACATGTTTCAGAACTGTGTCTGGCTCTATGCATCTGAATCTATTATAAAATCTTCTAGTTTAAAGGAATCACTAAAGCTTGTCTAATCCTGGTTCTCTAATTCTGGGATGAGGACTATTTAAACCACCCATCCAATAGGTAACATATTACATATCCTATCTTAAAATTCTCCAGGGATGTAGAGTCTCCAAAATTTTTTAAATTGTCCATTTAAATACTTATTATCAGTTTGGTTGCTGGGTTATACTTGGAGCTATCTTGAGAAAAGCAATGAGATTCGGGAATTATTGATGTCCATAATAATGACACAACAGAGGTTTAGAGTCTAGTGGGATAGAAGAAAATGAAGGGAATAATAAAGCTAGAAATGTTTGGAAATTTTAAAGAAAAGGTCAGATTGGACTTTCCTGTTAGTCCCGTGGTTAAGGCTCTGCACGTCCACTGCAGGGAGGGAGGGTTTCATCCCTGGTCGAGAAACTATGATTATTCATGTCACAAGATTCAGCCATAATAAACAGTCAATCAAAAGTTTAAAATAACAAATGAGTCAGATGGAGAGTTCATTATCTGAGAAAAGAATAGAAAATAGGCTTCAACTGAGATAGGTAAAAGGGATCTATAGACGTAAATTTATCCTATAATTTAAGAACACAGAGCAAGAATGCTTCTATACGTGACTCAGCCAATAAGGGTGGTGAGCAATTAAGCATAAGTGGGGAGATAGTGGCTGTGTTCAAGTTATCTACTGTTGTGTAACAAACCATGCCAAAACTAAGTGACTTAAAACAACAATTATGTAATTGTTGTTGCATGAACTTGTAGGCCAAGAAATTAGGCAGTGCTCAGTTGGTGATTCTTCTGTTCTATCTTGTGTCCACAGAGGTCACTCCATAGTATTCAATGAGCTGGCAGATGAAATGGTCTGGAAGATCCCAGAAAGATTAATTCACATATCAGCCCCTTGGAAGAGTAGGGCACCGCTGGGTCTGTCACTCAGAACACCTGTATGTGGGCCCTTCAGATTCCTTACATGACAGCTCAAGGTTCTTGGAGTGTTCTAAAGAGGTGAAAAAGAAGCTTCAAAGCATGATCCAGTTTCAGCGACTCCAGAATATAACTTCTTTTATATTCTATTCATCAAAATGCCAATATGGCCAGCCCACACTTAAGGGGAGAAAAATATCTCTTCCTCTCAATGGGAAGAGTGGTAAAGAAATTGTGGCCTTATTTATCCCACCACAGTCTATATTTATCTTTCTAGGTATGCTTTTTGGGAAATAATATGATAAAAGCAATGACAGAGATACCCAGTTGAAACTTAAGAGTTAAATATGGGCTGTTATGCTTATATTTGTATCCAAGTGGAATTATGAACAAGCTAATGAACTTGTGTAAGAGGTGTGTGACCCTGGGGGCTCACCCAGCGTGAGAGAGCAGAACGAGTGAAGGGGAATGGAAATAATACACTTTAGCCCCTTCTGTGTAACAGAACAATTATTGAGTGCCTTTGTATTGCTCCATAGTATGTACTAGAGAAGCAAAATGGTACCTAACCTAAGGTGCTTATCCTCTAGGTAGAAAAACAGCATTGTACACCTACAGAGGAATTTATGAAATTTTAGAAGAGGACTTACTGATATTATTATTACTGAGATTATTATCATTAATTTGAGTTCAGAGGAAACCTCATAGAGAGATAACTCCAAAGCAAGGTTTTCATGGGGAAGGAGGAGTTTGTCAAGCAAACAAGAAAGAGCAAACAGAATGTGCAGAAACAGAGAAGCCTGAAGAACCATGATGCTGTGTATGTGCGTCTGTGTGTGTGTACAAGTATTTGAATGTGTTGAGAAAGAAAGAAAAATAAAATTGGAGGGGAAGGCAGAGGGCTTATATTTTTAAAAATAATCTCTCATTCCATGTGCTTCATTTGGAAAGTTAGGGAGACATTGTAGGGTTTTAAGTAGAGGTTAAGCAGCGGTGATGCTTTTGAACTCTGGTGTTGGAGAAGACTCTTGAGAGTCCCTTGGACTGCAAGGAGATCAGCCCTGGGATTTCTTTGGAAGGAACGATGCTAAAGCTGAAACTCCAGTACTTTGGACATCTAATGCGAAGAGTTGACTCATTGGAAAAGATTCTGATGCTGGGAGGGATTGAGGGCAGGAGGAGAAGGGGACAACAGAGGATGAGATGGCTGGATGGCATCACTGACTCGATGGACGTGAGTCTGAGTGAACTCCGGGAGTTTGTGATGGACAGGGAGGCCTGGCGTGCTGTGATTCATGGGGTCACAAAGAGTCAGACACGACTGAGCGACTGAACTGAACTGAACTGAAGCAGCGGTGATTAGGTTTCATGTTTTAGGAAGATTTCTCTGGGTCACTTGGAGAGGTCTTGAGAGCCTCTCACTCAGGTCATCTCTCATTCCAAGTAAAGAGGAAGTTAAAGGTAGCTTATTATTCAGACATCCTTTTTTGCAACTGACTTAACATTTTCCTTGTTTACTCCCACTTTCTCTTATCAGAAAGCTTGCTGTTGATGCATCCAGTTGTACTTCTGGCTTCTCTTTCTTCCCTCGGATGGAGAAGCCTTTCCCTCTTCATCAGCTAAGAATGTACCTGGCAGCCCTATTTCCTGCTGTAAGAAATATAGATCTGATGGGAGATGCTCTCATTACAACTATAAGAGCTCCTTGCCCTGTGAGTTCCGAAAGATCAAACAGGAAGAAATGTTTTGGTTCTGGCATAGAGCAGGTTCAAACACTTACTTTTTTTTATTATAGAATTTCTTTCTGTTTGACATTCTTTATGTCATTGTTTCCTTCTACTGTGTTATAAATCCTTCTGACGCTGGAAACCACTTTCAAACCCTTCAGCTCTAAGCCTATGAAATCAGGCCATCATGGGCCAGTATCACCTTTGGGGTAAGTTCTTTATATTAGGGTAAGATTACTTTCCAAGCTTAAAGAGGACTGTGTACATATAGCGCATAGTTTTAAAGAAATATAAAAAGGCTTTTACTGATTAACATTGAAGGTTGGAGTGAAATAACTAAGAAAGTTGGGCATGTAGAACTTTCTCAATTTGTTAAAAAAAAACTTTAAGAAAAGATGGAGATTACGCTTGTATTCATGCACAGTTAAATAACTTGAAAGCATTAAATATCTCACTTATGAACATGTTCTTAATTCTAATTTTCTTTCATCATAAAAGTTATTCTATTTATTATTCAAATTAGCCATCTTAGGAGAAATAAGAGCAATATATTCAAGGTGGACAGATTGAACAAGCAGATATTAATCATTTGTAATGCACAATCCACTCTGATAGGAGATGAGAGAGTTGCAGCCAGCTGGTTGCTCGGCCCGGCTCCATAGGTGACCTGAGCCAGGGTGAGAAAGCGTGGGTGTCTGATGAGCTGGAATGGATTTATTATGCCGGACACTTTTCTGTTTGAAATATCCTTGCAGCTGACCCTTTCAAGGCACCTTTTATTATAGCAAAAAAATTGCATTTGCCTTCAAGTACAACAGAGGATGCTCAGTAGAAAATTAATTTTATTTTTAATTAGGAGCTGTTCACATCATCTGGTTCATATCTCATCCTGTCAGCACACCACTGTGGTACTGCATTCTACATAACAGGAATTTTTACCAGAAGAGTTCCTTTCTAGCAAAGATATGTTTTACATAATGCCTATACTACTAAGCATGGGTTAACTCATTTCCTGAATATCATACCCTTATATTTCATTGAAAAGAGTCCTGAGAGAACTAGAATAATATTTTGACATTTAAGCAAAAAATAAAAGAAAAAATGTAAAAAAGGAATTTCAACCATTAGAATCAGCTAGACATCAATTTCTAGGTGAACATTAGAATCACCTGGAGAGCTTTTTAAAAAAATACCATTGTCCATGTTACTCCCATTGATATTTTTCTAAAAATATCACAAGATAATCTATTGTGAAGCTAAGCTTGAAAACTACAGCACCAAAGGATTCTTGGAGATATATGTTATATAGAGAGAAGTTAGAATAATCATACTTGAGAAATATTTTCTTCATGACCTGTTTTATCTGAAGTTTTTAAATGACACATCCAATACTACATAAACCATTCTCTCTGAAATCAGCTTTAACAACTATTAGGAGCCCATTGTAAGCAGAAAACTTTACTTGATACTATCAGTTTATGTGAAATGGAGAAAAAACTTGTCTTAAGCACAGTAAGACGTATCAGAAAGCTAATGAGTTAAATTTCAGGGCCTTCATGTTCCTGTCCACGAATGCAGGCTCAGTTGCTAAGTCACAACTAACTTTACCACTGAGTCACCATGTCCGCAGATCCTTTCTAATAGTAATGTGTTGACAACTTCATATATTTTTATAAAATCTGCAAAAATCATTTAGTTTTATCACTGTTATCTCTTTCCTTCTAACTTTCCCACCACACTTCTCCCTGTGCCTGGTGGTGTCAGAGTGGTTAGTGACTTTTGCAGGAAGGGGAAGTGGAGTTGAGGATACATGTAGTTCTGGTTTAGTAGAATATATTTCTGTGTCATGCCTGTGTATATTTGAGTTATTGCTAGCTGTGCTAATATAGGAATGGCTTGCAGAAATATTCCTACTGCTTGTACCCTGACTCACCCAGGTGACATGAAATTTCAGTGCTGACAAAAAACTCATCGTAACATTGATGAAAACCTGGTTAATGAATGCTGTCAGTTCGAAGAGAATTTGTGATTAGTCACTGCACATGAAAACCTTGAAATGGCCTGAAGTCTTACAGTCCACCTCTGCAAGAAACTTCACAGAGGCTTTTCTACATTCAACAATAATTCCAATAACATCTCTGACATTACCAATAACAAACTTTTAAGATGAAAGAAACTTTTCATACTTTTCAATAATGAGTGCTAGAGGAAGAATAGGATTATCTTTTTATTTTTTCCATAGGAAATGATTTTGTAAAATTGTGGTCATATAAAAAGCAAAAATGTTGGGGGAAAAGTATTATAGGTATGTGTGAGGAAGTTAGGGTTTTTAAGTTGTTAATTTTATGGACCTTATGATATCTATGAACTTAGATTTTTCAAAAAAAACTTTAGTTTGTTGTGGTTTCCATTTTTTCATTCTAAATAGATATTCAGTTTCATATAAATTTTTGTATTTGTAATTTTGAATTATTTTTCTCAAAGACGGCTTCTCAAAATTTCAGCTCTATCCCTATCCCCCGATCCAACCTTCCTCAGGAAACTCACAACTATTAACCTGTAACAACCTGACCTAGAAATCAAACACATGGTTAAGATTTCACCTTCCTTCATGGTTTCTAAGGAAAAGAAGAGCTGGAATGTGAAGTAGATGCTGATGGCAGAGGGTACAAGGTCAGTGGAAACAGAATACAAAGACAGGGGCTCTTTGATCTGGAATGATGAAAGGTTACAATATTAAATTAGGGTTTGCCACCTTATGTATACACAGTGCTGAGCAGTTTCCAAAAATGAATCACACTGTAGTTGCATTGTGTAAGTATTGAATTCATAGTAGGGTCAACTATACCAGCTGGGCAAAACAAATTATTATACAAAGAGAGAAATTAGCAATTTGCCTCATACAAGTACTTCTGCCTGCAACCGTGGTGAGTGGACGTCAGCTGACACAGGTCATGTGGGACACCCAGGTGTGCTGGGCCTTAATGTTCAGGTCCCCAAGGACCTTGTAGAGTGTCAGCCCCTTCCCAGCTGAGGATGAATCCAGTATTTTCAGGTACATGTGTTTTCATACAATACGAAGCCTAAACAGAAACCAACTTACTCATCTGGCAATGCTGTTCATACAATTTTTGCCTTTTGTCCTTACTTTTCAACCTGAAGTTTCCAAGGATGTAAAGACGTGGAGGAATTCCTTGGCAGTCTAGTAGTTGAGACCCTGTGCTTCCACTTCCATGGGCCCAGGTTTGATACCTGGTCAGAGAACTAAGGTGCCACAAGCCACACATGCTGTACAGCCAAAGTAAGAAGTTCCGCTTCGCATAAAAGGTGTGATAATAGGACGATGAAAACACATCTATCCCAGTTCTACAGCAAGTGTGCTTATTGTGCCACATTTGAAGCTTTATCTCTCAATCTCTGGTCCATTTCTACACCCTTATTTTTATCGTTATATAACCGTGAAAAGTTACGGACATTATACCGCTTCACCCCTTTGAAATACAGCTCCTGAAACAAGACATGCTCCTAAAATAACCATTATCCCACTGTCACACCTGATGAAAGTGAAAGTTGCTCAGTCATGACTCTTTGTGACCCCATGGACTATATAGTCCATGGCATTCTCCAGGCCAGAATACTGGAGTGTGTAGCCTTTCCCTTCTCCAGGGGATCTTCCCTACCCAGGGATCAAATCCAGGTCTCCCACATTACAGGTAGATTCTTTACCTGCTGAACCACCAGGGAAGCCCAAGAATACTGGAGTGGGTAGCCTATCCCTTCTCCAGCGGATCTTCCCGACCCAGGAATCGAATCAGGGTCTTCTGCATGGAAGGTAAGATTCTTTACCAGCTGAGCTACCAGGGAAGCCCCACACCTGATGAAAGTACCAATAACCCCTTAAATACAATCCATGTGATCTATATTCATATTTCCTCAGTTGTCCTTAGTACAAAGTGTAGAGCTAGTTTTTTTTCAGATCATGGTCTAATCAAGTTTAATACACCATATTTAACTGATACATCTCTTCACTTTTTTTTTTCAATGATATTGACTGTTTAAGAGTTGAGGCTCAGTGTCCAATAGGAGATCTCATGTGCTTTGAATTTATATGATTGTTACTGAGCACTAATTAATTTGTTCTACTGTCCCTTGACTTTCTTTTAACCCAAAGATTGGATCTATATGCTTCATAGGTGACCCAAAGTACTGACTTTGGGATTTAACCTTCTCAAATGCAACTTTACCATGTCCGCTTAATTCACCCTCAATAGAACTCCAAAATTTCCATCCAGGAATTTCTGTCTTTACAGATAAGATATTAAGGCTTGGGTGACTAAATGACTAGCCACACAACAATGAAATCCCTGGAGATCACAAAGAATCAGAATAATGTGACTCGGGACTTGGCTTGTTTAAATCAATCTTAGTTAAGATGGGCACTTTCCTGAAGATTGACAGAGAATGCTGTGGAAAAACAGAGAACCAGGGACTTAAGTCACCTGAATGCAGTGGACAAGAACCATGGGAAAACCCTCTGCCTCTTACATGTCTAAGTCAGCTACCCCCACCTCCAGAAAGAATCTGAAGTCAGCCCTCTCTTCTGCACAGCCCTTGTCACCACCCTCATCCCAACTTCCAGCCTCGCTCCCTGGGACAATTACGGTGTCACCTGCTTCTCCTTCCACTCTTGGTTCCCTTCCACAGTTCTCCACAAAGCTATAAGAAGTACCTTGTTTAAATAGAAAGTCTGATCATGTTTCCCTTCTTCTATTCCCCCATACAGCTTAAACCTCTTTGATGATGTCTCACTGTGCTCTTTGTAAGGTCCAAATATTAATATGGCTAACTGGGCTCTGTGCGGCCTGGCCTTATTTCTCTCTCCATCAGTTGTCTGCCTGTTTCTCTTCACATCTTTTACTAAAATGACCGCCCTCCTTTGAAAAAGAACATCATGCTCTCTGTTCCCTTTGCACAACTGTTCACCTTGCTCTCTCTGCCTGGAAATCTTTCCCCTTATCTCCACCAAGCAGTTCCCCCACCATCAAGTGACTTTCTAGACAGCCCCCTTCAGTTCTCCAGTTAAATGTCTCTTCCTGTGGAGGAACTCTTTCCTAACTGTGCAGCCCTGTCTGGGACTCCTGTGATCCCCTGTCATCATGCCCTGTGTTTTACTTTCACAGGTCTAACCATCATTTGTAATTTATATTCAGCTTGTTCTTACCCTCACCAGACTGAAACCTCCATGTGGAATGGGACTACGTGATTTCCGTCACTGACCCAGTCTCTAGAAGGATCTCACAAAGTCACTGTTCTTGACATTCCTAAATGCTTAAGGTTGGCCACCACACACACACACACACACACACACACACACACACACACACACACACACACACAAATGTAAAGAATGTAGAGGCCATAGCTCAGAAGCCTGAGCCATACAGCATGGATGGGATCTAGACATGTGGATGCCTTTCACATACTTGGAGAACAAATGCTATGTGAACAAATGGTCTGAAAGCAAAAGTGAAGTCGCTCAGTCATGTCTGACTCTTTGCGACCCCACGGACTGTAGCCTACCAGGTTCCTCCCTCCATGAGGTTTTCTAGGCAAGAGCACTGGAGTAGGTTGCCATTCCCTTCTCCAGGCGGTCTTCCTGACCCAGGGGTTGAATCCGGGTATCCCACATTGCAGGCAGATGCGTTACTGTCTGAGCCACCAGGGAAGACACCGGGAGCAAGTGGTCTAGAGCTAAGCAAATTCCCTATCAATTCAAAAGCCCTAAAAATCTTAAAACTTTTCAATACTCATTCCAAAATGTCACCACATCTTGTGTGCATGCTCAGTTGTTAAGTTGTGTCTGACTCTTTGGGACCCCACGGACTGTAGCCCACCAGTCTCCTCTGTCCATGGGATTTCCCAGGCAAGAATACTGTAGTGGGTGCCACTGCCTTCTCCAGGGGATCTTCCCAACTCAGAGATCAAAGTGTGTCTCCTGCTTGGCAGGTGGATTCTTTACCACTGAGCCACCTGGGAACCCCAAGCCACTTCCAGATGGATGAAGAAAAAATAAATCCAGCAGTACTCTTAGCAGTGAGCTTCATCAACCCACCATCCTTTCCCATGTCAAATCCCCCTGCCTGCATACCCATCCTTATCCCCTTTCCTCCAGTCCCAGAGCACAAGCTACCCCTATGCCGTGTCTAAGACTAACCCCATCTCCTATGCTCCTAATCCAGTACCCTCCCAACTCCCTCAGTTTCTTTGAAAATTGCTCTCCTTTTCTTAGGTCTTAAGCATCTTCAAATCTCCTTCCGCTCTGAGTATGACCACATTCAGGCCTCTGCCTTCCACCATATGACATTCACCATGACCCTGCCTCCTCCTCCAGGTGTGACCCTCTTGGTTGGGAAAGTAGTTGACATGCCCTGTCTCCACTTCTTCACTTTCCATTTCGCCCACAGCGCTCTGGCTTCTGTCCTCACTGCTTCACTAGAAATGCTGCCATCACGTTCACCCATGAGGTCCAAATTTTAGCATCTTTAAGGGACACTTTCTACCAGCTTACTGAACTGCTCTGCTGCGTCTGGCATGGTGATGACACTGCTATTTAAAATTTCTTCTTCCTTTGGTATTTGTGGTTCCCTGCACCACTTATCTTAGCCTCCTAGAGCACCTCATTCTCAAATTGGCTGGCCTGATGGTACCCTTTGGGTTCAAGGAGTTTCTTTCACTCCCGCCAACTATATACACTATATATATATATATAAACATATATGTATGTATGTACATTATATAGACTGCCACTGGCATGTTAATAACTTCCAGCCTGACATCTCTCCAGAAGTTTTGATTGCTAGATCCTTTCTTGAAAGTCAAAAAAGCATTTTAAAATTAACACGCTCCCAACTGAATCCATCTTCTGCCCCCACCTCCTAATTCTCTTTTGATTTTCCTCACCTCAGTTCCTCATTACAGTCATATCTTGGTATCCATGGGGGAATGGTTCCAGGATCCCCCACAGATACCAAAATTCACAGGTAACTCAAGTCCTTTATACAAAATGGCATAATATTGCATATAATCTATGCACATCAACCCATAAAATTTTTTTAATTTATTTTTTAACTGAAGGATAATTGCTGTAGAGAATTTTGTTGTTTTCTGTCAAACTTCAACATGAATCAACCATAAAAGATGGGGGGGGCTGTATACTTTAAATCACCTCTTATGATACTTAGTACAGGGAAGATGCCCTGGAGGAAGAAATGGCAACCCACTCTAGCATTCTTGCCTGGGATATCCCATGGACAGAGGAGCCTGGTGGGCTTCAGTCCATGGGGTCGCAAAAGAACTGGACATGACTAAACAACTAAAACAACAAGGTAAATGCTATACAAATATTGAAAATACAATAAAAGGGCTATGTAAATAGTTGTCAATCTGTAGCAGATTCAAGTTTTGCTTTTTGAAATATTCTGGAATTTTTTCTGAGTATTTTTGATCTGCAATTGGTTGAGTGAATGGATGAAGAAACTGTGGTTGTGGAGGGATAACTGTACTTGCAAAAATACCTATTTAATAGTGTTGTTCACTCAAAACAGAACTGGGGGAGCAGAGTAATCTAAAGTACAAAATACAATGAGCCTATGGAGAATCCTCACCTTTGTTGAAGCTCTTCTAGGTAATGTGCATGGATGATCCCATTTAATCCTCACAGCACTATGAAAGCCTAAAAGCCTCTACTTTCCATAAGAGGAAGCCGATGCTAGGGTTCAGGCCAAGGTCACCAGCCTACATGTAGCAGAAAAGAATTGAAATCAAGCCTTGACTCCCTTCAAGGCTGTGAATATGCCACTCTCTGATAGTGTTCCCCGATTATAAACTGGAAGCTGGGGCTCTGCTACATGCAAGCCTGCTCTCTCCCTCACTACACTTCTCACACGGTCCCAAGGCACCCATCTCTTTGTGAGGCTGGGGAAAAAAAAACAACGCAGCGTTTCATCTTATTTGGATTCAAGGATCAGTTGGTGATCAGTAAAACAAAAAGTTTCTCTCAAGGGAAAGATCAGGCTTCCCGGACATGCTCCGGTAGCTGAGGGGCAGATGTCAGCCCTCTGAATCACACCAACAAACACGTCAAGAGCAGGTGCATGCTCCAGGCTTCTTCCAGGCAGTGCCAAGTTCAGTCTCTGAGTGGGGGTGAGCTAGTGAGAGATGAGAAAACAGAAAGAGGAAAGAGAGAAGAACGTGCGAAGTTTCCACTTCAAGAATCCCATCCGGGACCTTCTGCCTATTTCAAATTAGTATTAACAGTTTCCAATTTGAAAATTTTCAAACTGAGAGGCCGGGGTCAAGAGCTTGATTCAAGAGCTCCACATGCTCAAGAGAGAATTCTTTTTTGTTGTTTATATGCCCTTAGGTTTATTACTTATTCAATGCAATTCAAGTCCACACACACATACTTTTTTAAAATAGATTCTCTATTTTTTCTTAGTTATCAACATGAATTTAAAACTTTTTAAAGTTAGGTATGTCTTAATATCGCCCTAGTTTTCAAATAGGATTGTTTCAAGGGGAAAGTTTCCTAAATATTCAGGCCAGTATTCTGACACAGGGCCTTGCCCCTGGATCCTGCATTTCCACTAAAGAACAGAAAGAAAAATAATCAAACAGAGGTAAGTAAGTAAAAGTTATAAATGCTGCAAAGGAAAAAAAAAAAAAAGATGGAGAGGTTATCCCTCTACAGGAGAGATTTATCTGTATGTGAATTATTTGACTTTCTGGGAAACAGATGGGTGATTTTTAATATCAGGCTTGCATTTTTATTTCCTAGGTTTTAAATCTCTCCCTATTCCTATTAATTTGGAGGAATGCAAAGTCATTCCCTCTTGAACTCTGGGGTCTGAGCCTTTGATGATCTTCTCTTTCTTATACCCTCACCTTCTTGTCTCTACTGGAAGCTTCCTAACAGCATTCAAACTTAAAGTCATTCTCTCAAATCTTAAAAACAAACAAACACAGCCTATGTTGATCTCAAGCCATCTCCCCCTTTTCCTCTTCAGCCAAACATTAAACTGCATTCACTCTGTTTCATTTCACACCTCACATTCTCATGTCAATTCACTGAAATCTGGCTACTCAACTAATTACCTACAAGGTCATCACACATATCCTTACTCTTATGTTGTCAAACCCTTAGGACACTGCCCACCAGGATGCCTTTGATCCTATTTCTTGCAGTATTAGGCCTTCTGGATCATTCCTATCCTTTCGAAACTCTCTTCCCTGGGCTTCTGACACCATGCTCTTTTCCCTCCCCAGGCTGTCTCTTGCCTCTTCTCAGTTACCTTTTCTCAGGCTCACCTTCCTCTGCCTGGACAGAGGAATGTTAAATGCTAACATGTACTAGATTCCTTCCCAGGCCCCCTGTCTCCCCATGCTACATAATTTACCTGATCGATTCTTCCACTCTCATGACTTCTGGCACTACAGAAATGTTGATGTCTTCCCAACCTGTGTTTCTGGGTCTTGCTTTCTGAGTCAGAAGAAGACCTGAGGCTGAATTCTCATTATGTCATGTATAAGCTCACTGGCTTGAACCATCTCAAACTCTGAGCATCCCCCTACTCTCATTTTTAGAGTATATATAACCATAAAATCTCACTTGTATGGTGGTGGTGAAACCTATGACAGTTACTGGCCGTTTCTCAAGTCACTTTCTCTGTAAAATGAGGAAGTCTATTCATATCATCTGTACCTGTACCTACATTAGACTCAATAACCCAATGATAAAAATAGAGTAAAAAAATAAAGACTTGTGACAATGCCCTCCTCAGCAACGTGAAGGATCACCTGCCATCGTCTATTCAAAAAGAGGCACCAGCCATGTCAAATGTCTAAATCCACCCAGAGGAGGAAAGAATTTCCCACCTCACTAATTGGAAAGGGGTAGAATGAATCCATGAATTATGTTCACATCACTAGTATGTAGGGTGAAAAAACGGTGCAAATGCCAACCCCCCAGAATGCTTCTAGAGTAGGAAGGGCTTAGCAATTCCTTTAAAAGAGCAGTGCTGGAATAACACATGTACTTTAGACAGAGATGATGTTGGGAAAAGAAAAACCTAAGAGATGTTACCATACCCCTTGGATTTGCTCTAGTCATATAATATTTAAGCAGAAATAGTCTGATCCAAAAAATCTCCCAAAGAGAGAATTCCCTTGCAGTCCAGATCAAACCAGTCAATCCTAAAGGAAATCAACCCTGAATATTTATTGGAGGAACTGATGCTGAAGCTGCAGCCCCAATACTTTAGCCACTTGGTGCAAAGAGCCAACTGGAAAAGACCCTGATGCTGGGAGGTTGAAGACAGGAGGAGAAGGGGGTGACAGAGGATGAGATGGTTGGATGGCATCACTGACTCATTGGACATGACTCTGAGCAAACTCTAGGAGACAGTGAAGGACAGGGAGGTCTGGTGTACTGTGGTCCATAGGGTCTCAAAGAGTTGTACATAACCGAGTGACTGAACAACAACCGCTGGTAGGACTCTGCACTTTCATTGCTAAGGACCCTGGTCAGGACCTAAGATCCCATAAGCCCTGCCATGCAGGCAAAAAAAAAAAAAAAAAATTGCTTAAAAAAAAAGTCTCCCAAATACTGCATGGCAGTTTCATTTCTACAGTGTCTGAAAAGTTATTCAATCATCACTCATTCAAAAGCTCCAGAAATTTGTTGAGGGACTGTTATATGTTCCAGGCACTGTACTGAACACACACACACACCGTGGGATAAAATGGAAAACAGGATAGACAAAATCCTTATCCTCCAGAAGCTTCACGCTAGTTGGGAGAGACATAATATGTACAAGTAAAATCTAAATGCTGAGACATAGCCAGCAATGCCCATAGCCAGGATAGGCATGTTCCAGACAGAGAGCCAAAGCCAGAAGCAGGAAGGAACCAGACAAAGACAGTGTGCCTGAAGCAGACTGAGGGAGCAGGAGGGAGAACTGGAAGAGACAGAAGAGGTAGGCAGGGTCCAGATCACATAAGCCCTGAGGACTTTGCTGAGCACCTATCATGGGTGTGCCTGCATGCGAAGTCGCTTCAGTCATGTCCAACTCTCGGCGACCCCATTGACTGTCGCCCACCAGACTCCTCTGTCCTTGGGATTCTCCGGGCAAGAATACTGGGGTGGGCTGCCATGGCTTCTTGCAGGGGATCTTCCCAACCCAGGGATCAAACCTGGGTCTCCTGTATTGCAAGCAATTCTCTACTGACTGAGCCCCCTGGGAAAGCCTGAGAACCACTGTACTAGCTGTAAAAGGTTCCTGACCGTGGCTCGTAGGCTCTAAATTCTCAAAGCAGATGACAGAACAAATCTTTATATTCTCTCTTGCCCCTTCCCACCCTTCCTCCTCCCCGTGTACGTCCACAACTTTCCCACCTCCAGAAGGAAGAAGGCTTCCTCTCCTCCTGCCCTTCCTGTCCTTCCCTCTTGGCCCTGGCTCCGCATCCCACCTCATGCTCTCTACCACTTATCCCTTAAAGCTCACCTCCTCTTGCCCCCCAAATCAAGACCCGAACAGTGGTCTGAATGACATTTGGAACTCTGTGCATCCTTATCTTTGTAGACGGCCCCCGTGGGAGAGGCGGCAGCCTAATGAGCACCCAACAGGTGTGTGCTTCTGCATTCAGGGCCTCGCTCCCTTTCATCTTTCTCCCCATCCTTCTTTATGTATTCTCTATGTATATTCAGAAACTCGGTGTTACTGAAAAAAATCGTATCCTCTGGCAAAGCGTTGGAGGGGAAGGAGTAGGTGTAGTAATCCGGAAGACATTTGAAAATAGCTGCTAGACAAAGGAACTCAAGAAGCACCAGCAGCGGTAGTGAGCAGGAGTGACCTAACAGGTCTTTTCCATCCCTAATTTCTCTGCTTGCCCGGCTCTGTGATGCCTCTCTGCTCCCCGCTGTGTGCATCTGCCGTCTGTCTCACACTCGCCCCCTCCCCCTGCAGAGGACGTTCTCTGTTACTGACACCCGCTCATCTCCCCCAGGAGGCTGCGACGTGCCCCTGCTGTGTGCAGTCACCATGCCTTTTGCTCTCCTCTCCTGCTGTTCCTGGGTCTACCATCACTCTCTCCTTCTCTGAGTCCTATTCTTGGCTCCTTTTATAGAAAGTGAAAGTGTTTGTCGCTCTGTCATGTCCGACTCTTTGCAACCCGGTGAACTGTAGCCTGCCAGGCTCCTCTGTCCATGGAATCCTCCAGGCAAGAATGCTGGAGTGGGTTGCCATGCCCTCCTCCAGGGGATCTTCCCCATCCAGGGATTGGTCTCCTGATTCTTTACCATCTGAGCTACCAGGAAGGAATCTCCTTTTATAGAAGCAGGGCCATTTTCATTTTTCAGTCTCTGGGCACCTCAGGCTCTCAGCTAGCTTTCCCATCCCTCTTCCTTCCTGCCTTACCATCTCCAGCCTCTAATTGGAACTTTCTCCTTCTCTCTCCCTGGAATGAAGCTTTCTCCTTCCTTCTCTCTTTATTCTCCACAAACCCACACAGACACACACAAATACTTCCTCACCCTCAACCGTCTATAAACATGGGAAAGAGACCAAAAGGCACACTCTGTTTCCAAGAGCTTTTGAAAGTGAAACTGTTCAAACTTGTTTGTTCTGCATGTGCACACAGGCTTGTCTCCAGCAGAGCATGATGTCTAGAGAGGATCAAGGCCACATCTCCCCAGTCCTGGATGCTCAGGGTAGCTGGTCAATCATTTGAAAAGACAATATCGCTAGCAACACAGGTGCCACAGGCAGCTAAGGCTCCAGTGAGATTCCCGAACATCGTGCACGCCTGTTGATTTTTCCCTGTCTTTCTCCCAGGGCTCCGACAAAAGCACCATTAGGCAGACTGCACGAAGCTTTCCAGGCTCATTTGCCTGGTGGGATAACGGGAAGTCTTTCAAATGGGCCTTACGTGCAGCCAGTGTGCTTCTACACTTGTCCACCAGGACCCACCAGACAATAATAAAATCGGGGTGTGTTTGTGTAGATGCTTTGGAACACTTGCACCCATTATTCCCTGAGCAGCTTATAGCCAGGAGGAAGGAAGAGAAGGATTAAAGGGAAAAACAAACAACACTTTAAATAACTATTACAATTAAGAGGCTTGGCATTCTATCATGTATACTATCATGTAAGAATTGAATCGCCAGTCCATGTTGACGCAGGATACAGCATGCTTGGGGTTGGTGCATGGGGATGACCCACTGAGATGTTATGGGGAGGGAATTGGGAGGGGGGTTCATGTTTGGGAACACATGTAAGAATTAAAGATTTTAAAATTTAAAAATAAATAAATAAATAAATAAAAGAGGCTTATATTCATAACCTCATTTAACTAATTCAGGGCAGTCATGCAGAGTTACTATGATGATCCAGGCCCATAACACAAAAGAAACTGAGGCTTGTCCAGCAGTACATGGTATAGTCAAGCTCGTACACTTAGCTATTCAACAGTGAGTTATTTTGAGCCTTGACTATGAGCCAGGCACTGTATTAGGCCCTGCATTCCATGGAATCTGTTTGCTACTGCTACTACTGCTAAGTCACTCAGTCGTGTCCGACTCTCTGTAGCCACGAACAGTGTAACCCTCCAGGCTCCTCTGTCCATGGTGTCCTCCAGGCAAGAACACTGGAGTGTGTTACCATGCCCTCCTCCAGGGGATCTTCTCAACCCAGGGATTGAAGCCACATCTCCTTCACTGAAGGTGGATTCTTTACCATTAGTGCTGCCATATAAGTACATACAACCTGCATCACTAGCAATGAGAATAGGAAACAAAGCTGAATTCACTCTCATTCATGCCCAAAGAACCCAAACCTGTAACATCATAAAGAGCAGAAGGGATCATGTACCACAATTATCCAAGGTACCACAGTGATTTTTCAGAAATGTCTATACTGAATACTGTGCCTTATGTACCAGGTATGGCTTCCTTCACAAAAGAGTAAATTTCTAAGCCCAGGTTAGGTAAGTCTCAGAGAAGAGACTCCTTAAAACCGAACTGGGCTCAGAGTATGAATGCTCAGAGTATGAAATCGATGGCCTGCCCAGCTTGGCAGGGTCGCCTGGAGCTGCAGTGCTTGCGTACCTGGCGGGGAGTCATCCTGGGCGGCATTTGCTCCCTGAAGGGCTGTACATGATCTGTGATAACCTCCCCTGTCGGCACATACAGCGCTCACCTGCCTTCCACCTTCCAGTGTTAATGCCTTTCCCTTCTGGCCTGGGGAATAAAAAAGGACTGAGATAGCTGCTTTTCTCTTATGGGAAAGAAATGTCCCTGGAGCAGGGAAGGGAGAGGTGAAGAGAGCATCCGTGTGACTTTGGAAACACAGGGGCAGTGTTCCTGCTCGTCCTCCCACTGGCTCCCCACATGCGGAAGCACTGCCAAAGGGCCTCAACGACGTTCGGCTCCTATAAAGCAGCTACTTCTAACTGCTAATGGGGAGCGAAATAATGAAGGGAGGCCAAGAAGTGCGCGACAAAGTGATAACAGGGAGACCATGACATCTGTGGCCCCATTTGGTCTCCAGTCAATGAAGCACGCAGCCCAAGTAACTCTCCCACTTCCCCATTACTGCTGGGAACATGGCTGGCCCCGCTAAGAGGAGAGGTTTGGGACGTAATAAATGAGAACCTCCGTTCCATCTCACACTCAGGTCAGCCTGCCTCTCTCCTCACCCGAAACAGCATAAGCTCCAACACAATTCCAGATCCCGTTTCCCACCCCCAGGCTTCCTATGTTCACCTGCTTCCAGGGCCTTTTGCCAGCCATATCTGTATGTAGTGCAGTGTATTCTATTTTCCTCGAAGACCTAACTTAAAAGAAGAGGGTTGCTGTCTTTAAGATCACATTGCAAATGCTCATCTGAGCTTTCCTAGAATCTAATATTTAGATTTCCCCTTTCTGACCTAGTCCACGAGCATGGTGCTTTTCCTCCATTGTGAGAGAAGAGGAGCTTCTGAGCTTAGAAACGGAAAGTTAAACACCAACGACAGAGATAGCGTCTTTGGAGAGCACTGCAGGGAGAGCCTCCATTGCATGCTGCCAGCAATTCTATTTCATCAGTCTCATGGAATTAAAATGGAAAGTTGTTTTTTTTTTTTGAAAGAACAAAACTCAAAAACGGAAAGGCTCGAGGTTTGGGGGTGGGGTGGTGAATAAGCCAATCATTTTAGCACGAAAATGCGGAACCAACTTTTTGTTAATAAAGATCAAAACATGAGTAATAAAAAGTGAGTAACACAGAATGAGTTGTCACCTGCCGTCATGACATCCCTTCAAACGTATCCTGGGAACAGGTCTGCCCAATTAATGAGAATCAGGATTGTTGTCATATAATTTCTAATTTCAGTCATCTAAATATGTAACTAATCAGCTAACACAATCATAATATTTCTTCAGCTACAATCTGAATTTTACTTTAACCAGCCACCAAAGAAAAGATAACAATCCCACGCGAAGAGAATGTGCCTTTGAAACAAAACTAGAATTTTGAATGGTTTGTCCTACAAATCTACAGTGACATGAGCTTTGGAACACAAGTGCACTCACTCTCAAATTCAACATGAAATATAATTCTCTGCAGAAACACTGTCCAGAAAGCTAATGAGGGGACACCTAGATCTAGGACTTTATTTTATTGTGCACATGTACGTGCCTGTATTTACAACCTCTTCCATCGCAGGTATTGGAATCTTCCTTACAAAACAAAATGTATGGAGGAAGGATTTACTGAGAGGAACACATAAATACAGATATAATACTAAACTAGAAAGGCAACAAAAACAGAGGAAACTCACACCTAATAAGGACATGATAGCCAGGACAACCAGGGAGAAACACAAGGAAGAGAGGAGGCTACAGGATCAAGGGTGAAATGTCTGAGTCTGCATGGCAACAGCCACTTTACCTAAGGTGGTTATTAGGAACAATTTCATAGCTGATATATATTTTACTGGTGCCCTCTCACCCTGCAAAAGGAGATTCTCAGATTTATTGAGAGAAGAAATCCAATGATGATAACCTTATCCATTCACGTACCTTTCCATTTTAGCTGTTATTTATAAAATGGTGATACCTAGGGTCTCTGAAATCTCAGCCTCAGAGGTGGATGGGAAGATGGACAGCAGAGGGTCAGATTTGGAAGATGAGTCCTGCATTAGAGTAAGCACTGGGGTGCAGTAACTAGAGACAGTCTCAGATTAGAAAATGAAGAGGAAAAATGGATGCAATGGGAGGGGGGAAACAAGAAGGGCACCTATAGACTATGAAGTCATAGTTTCCTAAGAGAAGGAGAAAATGACAAACTGTTCATCTAACAGGATTCTAGCCAGGTTTTTAGAGAGATTAGGGAAAGTATGCAAGGGCAGAACATAGGTACAAATTGGTAGCCTGACAGCTGGATTCAGTCAGCAGACATATTTTGTTTGGCTTGCACCACTTATTTAGCTTGAAATGCTGCAGATTGGCAGTTTAGGCTGGGCTCAGCTGGGTGATTCTCCAGTCTTGGCTGGGTGTCGTTCTATATCAGCAGTCACTTATAGGCTTTGCTGATTGAGGCTGGACACTGCCACATCTCTATATAAGAACAACTTGACTAACTCAACTCTAGTCCATGTGGTCTTTCATTCCCCAGGTAAGTCAGCCTGGGCTTGTCCATATGGTGGTAGGGCAGCGTTTCAAGAAGGTGAGAGGAAGCGCACCAGAAATGGTACCGTGTTAGGGACTTCCTTGGTGGTCCAGTGATTAAGAATCCACCATGCAGTGCAGGAAACATAGGTTCAATCCCTGGTCAGGGAACTAGATCCCAAATCCCTGAAGCAACTATGCCCAAGCACCACAGCTGGAGAGTCCATGTACCACAAGGAAGATGCCGTATGCTGCAACTAAGGCCCAATGCAGTCAAATAAATTTATTAAAAAAAAAAATGTCACTTTTGCAGCATTCTATTTGCAAAGTAATTTATAAAGTCAATCTGGGTTTCAAGGGTGGAAGAATAGATGTCATCCCTTGATGGGAGAATGTACAAAGGTCCTTTGCAAAGGAGAGTGGATGTTGGATGCATGAAAAATTGTAGCCATTTTTGCACATACCTTCCTCTGTCTGGTAACTACATTTCTTATATCTGGTAAATTCAGTAAATGCCTGAATTTCTGAGTGACAATAATCATCTGAATCCAAGATATGGTTGCGCCTTCTCTGTGACTATGTCCATCAAGGTTCCTGGCACGCCTTAGTATCCTTCTCTGGTTACAATCCACCACCCTGATACATATACATTTCCTTTTTCTCCTCTATTATCTTCTCACTTTATTAAGTAAATAGGAAGGAAGGAAACAAGCTAATATTTCCTTCCTGGTATATTAAGGGATCTATTCTTTCACTGTATCTCTTCTTTTGTTCCCTCATAACAAAATCTTTCCTTCTATGATCACTTCTCTTGACCCCACTTATTTTATTATTGCTTAAACATTCTCACATTAGATGAAAATGAATGTAATTTCTAGGAGATAACATTGCCCACAAGGATTCCATTAAGGTATCACAGCCTTGGTATGAGACAGAGAGGTTCCAAAGTCAAAAAGGTATGCTGATTAGTCCTACAAAAGCTTGTATCTGTCCACTGATAAGGAGCAGAAAGCCTAAGTATATTTCAAACACATTTTTCAAATTCTCTGGACTAGAAAAAGAAATTATTCAGATCATAAAGTTCTTAACCATCCTCTCCTTATTCTATTGCTAGTTGTGTCATCAGTGATTCCAGGCAAGAAAAATCACTTCTGCTGTATCTGTGGTCTGGCCATGGAATTCCATCGCCAGTTCAACTTCTTTTTCCTCTGTTCCTCTCACCTCCAAGTGTAGAAATCACACTCATCTTTCGGATTCAATTCCAATGCCACCTGAACCTCCCTGATTTCTCCCTCTCTCCTCTACCTCATGCCTTACATCTTCACAAGACATTCTGCCATGATATTTACCTAAATGTGTAGCTTATATGTACCTCTCTCCCCTTCTCTTCACTTAGCACCCAGTAAACTCTAATTGTCATTCTACCCTTTGAATATCTAGGATAGTTTTCCATATTGCAGACTCTGAAGATTTGTCAGAGGAATAAGTGAATACATGATTTTAATCTTGGTTCATCTCCAACCTTACATTAATTTGCATGGTACTTCTATCTGTTTCAAAATGCTGACATGTGTATTATCTCATGTTTTCCCCCCACAGCAACCAAAAAGCTTCAGTAAAAGGCTTATGAGTTCATGTTTGGAATAGGAAATTGAGGACTTCAGTAGTTAAATGATTTGTCTAAGGTCACTGAGGTAAGGACTGATTCAATTCAGTTCAGTCACTCAGTCGTGTCCAACTCTTTGCGACCCCATGGACTGCAGCACACCAGGCTTCCCTGTCCATCACCAACTCCCAGAGCTTACTCAAATTCATATCCATTGAGTCGGTGAGGCCATTCAACCATCTCATTCTTGGTCGTCCCCTTCTCCTCCCATCTTCAATCTTTCCCAGCATCAGGGTCTTTTCAACTGAGTCAGCTCTTTGCAGCTGGTGGACAAAGTATTGGCGTTTAAGCTTCAGCATCAGTCCTTCCAATGAATATTCAGGACTGATTTCCTTTAGGATGCACTGGCTGGATCTCCTTGTAGTCCGAGGGACTCTCAAGAGTCTTCTTTAGCACCACAGTTCAAAAGCATCAATTCTTTGGCTCTCAGCTTTCTTTATAGTCCAACTGTCACATCCATACATGACTATTGGAAAAACCATAGCCTTGACTAGATGGACTAACTGAGCTAGGATTAAAACCCAGGTCTCCTGGCTTTAGTCTAGTGTTCTTTGTTATCATGGGCTCAGTGACAGCATTCTAATTTAAAAATTAAATATAGGTTGTACGGCACTGGCCGGGGGGAGGGGGTGTGGAGGAGGATCCTCCCAAGAAGTCAAAAGTCATTAAGAGGCCATAGTGCCTCAACAATTCCCTGGGCTGGTTGCTACAGGTATCTACATCAGCTGGCAATGAACACAGTCAAAGGTCCTCCCCACACAGAGACTTCATCAATACTGAGAGCCAGTCTTTAATGGACTGGATATGGCAAGTTGCCAGTTCCCAAGCTAGTTTCCTTCTGGCCTCCATAAATGAAATTATTTTTCCCATCTAAGACAGATAATAAAACATAAGCTTGCCTACTATCCTTCACCATAATTTCATTTGAATGGAGTCTCAGAATACCCCTGATGGTAGGTCACAGTCTCTTTCATTTTACAGAGGAAAAAATCTAGACCCAAAGGTTAAATGACTTAACCCAGAGTCACCTAGTTAGAAGACAGCAGAGACTGAACCCAAGTGTCTCTGTGAATCCTGTGCCATCCATCTGCTGGCTGTGAAATACTTTCTAATATTCATCTCCACAAAGATCTCAAGGCAATTCTACAACCGTCAGAAGAGAATGAGATCACTTTTCTCTGCTCTTTCTCTCCTTACTATCTTCCCTGCAGTTTCTGGGGGCTCAATTCAACTTTATCCCTTGGCCAAGCAATGTATCTACCTTCAGATAGTTGAGTGAGACAGTTAGGAACATTGTCTTGTCTTGTCAAGTGGGGTTAATGAGATGAAAGTGCTTCCTAGGAAGTTAAAGGAGTTAGATCATTTTCACAAATGACTTGGTAGATACAGTACTTGGCATATAGTAAGTTCTATGCAATGTTAATGATGGTAACAATATTACTGATGCATTCACAAGAAGCTACTAACTTATGAGCTCTAACATTTAAACAATTTGGAAGAAAAGAATCTTGGGGGAAAATAGTATAAATCAGTCATCCCATTTGAGAATCAGTGATCATAGAATCAATGTGAAAACCATAAAATGATTGTTTTAGGTAGACTGAGGGATGAATGGTGTGTGAATGTTTGTCACTGACTCATTTATTCATTTATTATATATGTTAGGAACTGGTGGTGCAAACATGAATAAGATATAGACCTGCTTTACAACTTCAAATAGGAAATATTTGGCACTGGGTAATAGATAACGTTTATTAAACACATAACACTGCTCAAAGAACTACATACATATTACACCATTCAACACATAACAATCCTATGGATTAATTCTATTGTAGTTGTTCAGTCGCTAAGTCATGCCTTTCGCATCACATGGACTGCAGCATGCCAGGCTTCCCTGTCCTTCACTGTCTCCTGGAGTTTGCTCAAACTCATGTTCATTGAGTCAATGATGCCATGAACCGTCTCATCCTCTGTCTCCCCACTTCTCCTCCTGCCTTCAATCATTCACAGCACCAGGGTCTTTTCCAGTGAGTTGGCTCTTCACATCAACTGGCCAAAGTATTGGAGTTTCAGCTTCAGCACCAATCCTTTCAATGAATATTCAGGGTTGATCTTTTTTAGAACTGACTAGTTTGATCTTGCTGTCCAAGAGACTCTCAAGAGTATTCTGGGTCACCCCCATTGCAGGCAGATTCTTTATTATCTGAGCCACCAGGGAAGTCCTTAATCTATTTTTATCTTTTATTTTACAGAGGAGGAAACTGAGACAGATTAAGTAATTTACTTGAGGTCACACTGCTAATTGACAAAAGTGAGACAAAACCCAGGGAATCTGACTGCAAAGCCAGTACGCTCTTAACCACTGCTCTACACTATCACTTGATGAAGATTTAATAAACAGATTTGAACTCAACTAATATTTGCAGTAAGAGAGTCAAGTATGACTGAGCAAGACCCTAGGGGGCCCCTCTCCCCAGGTCCTCTGCTGTGGCTCCTCTCTGAAGTATTTAGACAACTGTATTTGATGCATAGTCCCTAAGTTGTTTTACTAATGCTAAAACCCTGACTAAATGGAAGAAGTTAACTACTCTATGACCTTGAGCAAGTACCCCCTAGACCTACTAAAGGCTGAAGATTGATAATGTTAAGCCCTGTGACACCGCCCTCTTACCTCACCATCAACCAATCAGAGAATCATGCCCAAGCGCATCACAAACCCTGCAACTCCTCTCCCTCACCTAGCCTTTAAATGCTTCCCCAAAACCTACTGGGCAGTCTGGGCTTTTTGAGCATGAGCTGCCCTGGATTCCTCATTTGGCATCTTACAAGAAATTCTGCACTTTCCTGGACTATAACAGATATCAGTAGATTGGCTTTATTGCACATAGGTGAGCAAAACCATGTTTGGTTTTGTAACATAAGTGCTTGAGCAGAAGTGTCCCCAGGATGTGAAGAGGCTGTAGACTCAATGGGGATGGTCTCTGTCTGGGGTGGGTGGGGCTCAGGAATGTCCCTAAGGAGACAATGATAGAGAAAGGAGAGGGCATTTCAGAGGGAAGTTACAGTATCTGCAAAGATTCAAAGTGCTCATGGAAAATTACATCCAAGATTCCAACACAGAAGGCCTGTAACATTTCTCTCTACTCAAAATGGGGTCAGGAGTCCCCCTTTCAACATGTGGCTTCCTAAGTGGCTCAGTGGTAAAGAATCCACCTGCCAATGCAGGAGATATAAGTTCAATCCCTGGGTCGGTAAGATCCCTTGGAGAAGGAAATGGCAACCTACTCCAGTATTCTTGCCTGGGAAATCTCATGGATAGAGACCAGGGGGCTACAGTACCACAGGGTTGTAAAAGAGTCCGACACGATTTAGCAGCTAAACAACAACAGACAACAATCTCAATATGGAGTCAGGGATTGCCCATCAAAAGCGGTAGAGGGAGCAAGGATTCTTCTATCCATCTCCCTCGCTCTAGCTATAAGCGGCTCTTGGAGCCTGTGTCCCACACAGGCCTACCTGCTCAGTGCATATTAATAAATGCTCGATGAATGCATAAGCCCCCTTTGTTGGACAGGGGCTAGAGACAAAGTGGGAGCAGGACCTCTGAAGTTAGAGTGTGTGCCAAAGGTAGATACTTGTGGAGACAGAGGATGGGGAAGGAATGATACAGGAAAATGGAGACTTTTTAACCAAGGGTTCGTTTTAACCAGGATCCCTTTTAACCAAGGTATTATAGAACCTGTTCTTCTCCTAAGCATCTTTCCTGGTTCCAGGGAAGGTCAGCCCTACTGTACTTTCCCTATTTTATTCCACTACTTCTATGATTATTAAAAATCTTTTACCTTGAAGGGCAAGGAAAGTGGGAAAAAAAGTACTGCATTCTCTGAAACACACTCCACCCCCACCTAGAGCATCTGCACCAGCCACAGGTAGAGCCTTCAGTTATAAATGCAGAAGAGAAAAACAAAGGCACAGAGATGTTGATCGTAAATCTTTGAGCTCTCAAAGGACTGTTAGAAGATACATCTACATTTCAAAGGGAAACCAGACTCAGACTCCCTGGGTGTTTGTAGGAAGATCTGATATAAGAAGTTTAGGATAGTCTGGACGATCAGGAGAAAGTTTAGTCTCCAGAAAGAATGAGAGATGGATACTAGGTCAAGGGAATTTTGGAAATAATAAGAAAAATAGCCCACCAGCCTCTGTGACTATGTTTGTGGACTCCACGTAGTTACTGTTGTGGACCCCAGGGTAGGCCTTCCTTGGAGGCTTAGTGGTAAAGAATCCACCTGCCAATGCAGAAGATGGGGGTTTGAGCCCTGGGTCAGCAAGATCCCCTGCAGAAGGAAAGGGCAACCCACTCCAGTATTCTTGCCTGGGAAATCCCATGGACAGAGGAGCTTGGTGGGCTATAGTCCATGAGGTCACAAAAGAGTCTGGATACGACTCAGTGACTAAACAACAAGTGGTTAAGGAAACCAAAATGGAAATAGAAATCGCTCGCGCAGTCTGAATGCCTTAGCCCTGACAGACACTGGCAGTTGCCCAAGATCCAGCCCCCTTCTCCAATCAACGCTGACCACAGCTCTCAGGACCTCAGTGAGGACACTCAGAACAGACAACCCGGGTCAAAATATACAGCAGTATTGGTTGTCGCTTTATGGGTAGACAAAAACAACCCTAGGGTTTCTCTCATTAAAGATTATGCTTCTGCCTCCTGGCAGACAAACAGCTCCACATAGAATTTAAGCTCAGTGGAGAAAGAAGGCTTCCCAGGTGGCGCTAGTGGTAAAGAGCCTGCCTGCCAACGCAGGAGACAAAAGAGATGCGGGTTCAATCCCTACATCAGGAAGATCCTCTGGCGGAGGGTATGGCAACCCCACTCCAGTATTTTTGCCTGGAGAATCCCATGGACAGAGGAGCCTAGTGGGCTACACTCAATGGGGTCACAAAGAGTCGGACACGACGAAAGCAACTTAGTGCAACTTAGCGTGGGGCAGAATGGCACACAGGAATAAACAGAAGTTTCTTGCATACTTGAACCAAGATTCACACCTGTTACTCATCCTCCCTACTGTAACAGCCCAAGTCTATTAAACTACAGGATTTACCTCTTTCAACCCTAAGATCCTGTCTGTTACCAAGCACTGTCGCTTTAGAAATGTTTGTTTGAAGATATCTTACCCTCTCCATTCTCTCTGCTAAGTTATCTTTGATCCTATACTGTTACAATTCATGTCACCAGTGATATTTATATAAAATACAGGTTCCTGGGTCTTAAGAATCAGCCTCATCAGCTCCAAGACCATGAAGCATTCTTTGGCAACTTCCTGCAGCCCCGCATCTCTGTCATTTGAAATCTGCCCTTGGAAAGGTACCTCACAGCCCAGGTCCTCGCATTCTCCAGTTTCCTCTTAGGTGATAACTGTGTTTTCCTAGCTAGTTTTCTTCCTCCAGGGGAAAAAAAAAAAACAATGTATAAACATTTTAACCCAGGAAAGAGAAAAATAAATAAGCATATTATGTGCCAACCACTGGGCTAGAGGGGTTCCCAAGTGAGTTCTCATTTAATTCTGACAAAAACTCTTCAAGGTAAGGTTGCAGGGTATGTTACGTCAAAGCTTAATTTTCCAAATGTTAAAAACATTATTGTTACATAAACATATAGTGAGTATGTGTCAAATTTTATTTAGCTCATTATTAAGGAAACTAGCAGGATGGTTAAACCAATTCAAAAGAGTTATGAAAAACAAAAATTATAGTCAGTTGGGGTGGGGGGAAGGGAAATGAGGGGGAAAAAAAAGAAATACTGAGAAAGTATTGCTAAGTTAGTTACAAAACTAGTTAATGTCCTCAGTTCAGTTCAGTTCAGTTGCTCAGTCATATTAGACTCTTTGCGACCCCATGGACTGCGACACGCCAGGCTTCCCTGTCCATCACCAACTCCTGGAGCTTCCTCAAACTCATGTCCATCGAGTCGGTGATGCCATCCAACCATCTCATCCCCTGTCGTCCCTTTCTTCTCCCACATTCACTCTTTCCTAGCTCAGGGTCTTTTCAAATGAGTCAGTTGTTTACATCAGGTGGCCAAAGTATTGGAATTTCAGCTTCAGCATCAGTCCTTCCAATGAATATTCAGGACTCATTTCCTTTAGGATTGACTGGTTAGATATCCTTGTAGTCCAAAGGACTCTCAAGAGTCTTCACCAACACCACAGTCCAAAAGCATCAATTCTTCAGCACTCAGCTTTCTTTATAGTCCAACTCTCACAACCATACATGACTATTGGAAAAACCATAGCTTTGACTAGATGGACCTTTGTTGGCCAAAGGTAATGGACCTTTTTTGGGCCAATGGTAATGGCCAATGGTCCATTACCTTTGGCCAACAATGGACCTTTGTTGGGCCAAAGTAATGTCTCTGCTTTTTAATATGCTATCTAGATTGGTAAAAGCTTTTCTTACAAGGAGCAAGTGTCTTTTAATTTCATGGCTGCAGTCACCATCTGCAGTGATTTTGGAGCCCAAGAAAATAAAGTCTCACATTGTTTCCATTGTTTCCCCCATGTATTTGCCATGAAGTGATGGGGATGCCATGATTTTAGTTTTCTGAATGTTGAGTTTTAAGCCAACTTTTTCACTCTCCTCTTTCACTTTCATCAAGAGGTCCTACAAGGCAATAAAACCACAACTTTTGTGGCAATCTTCTACACTGGACAGATGTGTATGGCATCATATCTTATTCATTTTCTAGAGTCACAGGAAAAGACCCTGATGCTGTGAAAGATTGAAGGCATGAGAAGGGGATGTTGGATGGCATCCTCAACTCAATGCACAAGAGTTTGAGCAAATTCACAGAGATGGTGAAGAACATGGAAGCTTGGTGTGCTGCAGTCCAGGAGGAAAGAGTCAGACATGACTGAGTAACTGAACAACAGCAAAAGAACTGGAAAAATCTAGACCCTAATCAATTATGCAAAGCTATGCTTCCCTAAGGAGTCAAATGTCCTTTAGGTGGACTTTTTAGATAATCTTCTTACTGTGGCATTAAAAGATCACATTATGTTTTTTGTGCCTGCTATCCTGTCACAAAAGTTTTTGGGGTTCAGAGTACGTAGTCCCTTGCTCTGACCACAAATAAGTAAAAGAACCATATATCCATGCTAAAGTTTATTTGATTTTAAAGCCCAGCTTTCTTCTACTATGTTATGTGGTTAGACACATAAACACAGTGTTAGGTATTCAGTAAATGTTTCTAAATTGATTGATACAAGAGTAGCATCCAAAAGCTTAGTTTATAAAATACTAGTTGGATAGTTAATTCCTATCACAGGGTGCTTAAATTACTCAGTGGCAATTCTTTTACACACAGTAAAAAGGAATTTGGACGACGGTCCTTAAATTCTGAGTTGGATCCTACATTTCAGAAAGGCAAGCACCACCTTGATTGCCTCTACTGTAAACAAGATTGTCTTAGATGTTGCAGACGTAGCACTTTAACTTCATACACTTGTCCTTAGATAATCATTCAACAAATATTTCTGATCACCTACTGAATATGGTGGGAACCCTGGTCCCACCAGTTCCACAATTCAAGTTATTTTAAGGCATATAAAAATAAATGTTTTGAGAAATGTAAGATTTTGTTTCAGATGATCAGAGGTAAGGTAACCTAGTATTAAGTAACAATGGCACTCACTTGCTAAAATTAAAAACTATCTTGGTGGTTAGGAGAGCATGTTGACTTCCTTTTCTTTATTTCTAGTAATTCCCTACCCTACTGAGGAATGCCATCAAAGATAACATTTGGTAACTGGCAATGAAAGAGAAACAATATTGTTTTTATCTTCAAGACAAATGCAAAGTGTTTTTATTTGGGAGGAGCTGAACAATTCTGCAGTAAGCTATAGCCCTTTTCCTTTCTACACAACTTCAGTAAATCTATTACATTATCAAACACTGATTCCCATGCTGATTTGTATGGGTGTAGTACTGATTCTGGACAGCAGAGGTCACTATTAACAGATACACTAGATGACCAAATTTTAATAAATGTGAAAGAGTTAGAGGAGGAAGCAGTTTTGCCTAAATTCTGTACTCTGCGGTCAGTGTACAAAAATGACTACAAATATTATGCATCCTCTGAGACCCTTACCACCTCCTTTCCACCACACACATACTGCAAAAAAAAAAAATGTTTTCAGAAAGACAGTGTATACTGGCATTCCACTGATTTAAAAAAATAGAAAATTGGTAAAATAAGGAAGAGGTTGGCATTCAGGTGACTAAGAATACATAAGTAATCAACAGATTATTCTCTTAAAAAACATACATAAAAAATCCCCATCTTTGCCCAGTGATAGTCATCAAAATGAGACAGACTACAAAACTACCACCTGGTCATTGATTAAGAAGTCAGCCATACCTTGACTCCACACATAACTGGGAGAACTCTAGGACCTGAGGTCACTCACCTTTAGTCTGATCAACTGCTGGTAATAAAACATGCAAATCATAAACAAGAATTCAAGCCAAGAGTACTATCAAGTCTCAGTTCAGTTCAGTTCAGTCGCTCAGTCGTGTCCGACTCTTTGCGACCCCATGAATCGCAGCACGCCAGGCCTCCCTGTCCATCACCATCTCCCGGGGTTCACTCAGACTCACGTCCATCGAGTCTGTGATGCCATCCAGCCATCTCATCCTCGGTCGTCCCCTTCTTCTCCTGCCCCCAATCCCTCCCAGCATCAGAGTCTTTTCCAATGAGTCAACTCTTCACATGAGGTGGCCAAAGTACTGGAGCTTCAGCTTTCTAGATAGCTCTTAACATTGGAAGACTGGACTGTTAGTGTCCAGGCCCTAACTGGCCAATGGTTCTCAAACTTTCATCTAAAGCAGAATCACCTGGAAGTTCTTGCTAAAACACAGACTATAGGTCCCATCCTCAGAGTTTCTGATTCAATAAGTCTGAAGCAGGGCCCAATAATCTGCAGTTCTAACTGGTTCTCAGGTGACGCTGCTGTTGGTCCAGGGACCACACTTTGAGAACCACTGCTCTCTACCAAAGCCTGTATGACATGACCAACACAACACCATGGCCAGATATGGGGAGAGGAGGGAAGCTTCATTCTACTCATTCTAGAGCTCAAGAAGCCACCTTCTGGTAGGTTGGAACTAAATCTAATAACATTGCTATTTTGTTGATGTTTTAATCATGTCCTGTGTCATCCCATTATTTTTCTTCTGCCCTTATCTCCATGTTATTAAATGTTTTACTGGTTATGTCACTGTTTCCTATCAACCTGTCCAGCACCAGCACCTCAGTGTCTGTGTTGAATTCTTTATCTCAAGTTAAACAGCTCTATAAGCGAGTTATAATTTCTGGAACATTAAATTTAGAGCAATAGACAAAAAGCATAAAGTGACAAAGAAAGCAAGTAAAGCCACGATCAAATGAGAAGGGTTTCAAGGAGAACAGCTTGAAAAGGCTTCCCTAACCTGGATTTTCTAAAGATAGATCTGAGTTCCCCCTCCTTTGGCCTATTGTTTTGCTCAGTCATTAGCAGGCAGGCTGGATCTTGACAGGGCATTAAACAGGATGCTAAAACACGACATCAACTACCATGCTAATAGATGGAACTATCAGCAGTGAAAACATCGGGAGTGAATATAACGCAAAAGCCATAGCAAAATATCACTGACTCATGAATTCATCTCTCAATCTCCCGGAAATATATATTAGTGCTTTCATCGTTACATTCATTGGGTCAGACAGAGGCAGGTGAATAACCACAGTACAACTAAAAAGGGTCTTTAGTGCTCTCATGAAAGAATCCACCTCATTTCTCAGGGCTGTGAGTGAATGAAAGTAAGAAATTACAACAGAAATCACACTTCAATCTTCACTTTAGGCCAGGTTACAATGAAGACTATAATAATACATAATAAATATGCAGCAAACCATGCCTGATACAGGAGAAGCTCATCTGCCGGTACCCAGTACACATCCATCATAGCTTGTACAATAGGCCAACTGCTCCACGTTGCAGGAGTCATGCAACTCGCCAGTAATTACAGGCACGAGAATTTCCTGTGCACGGAGCAAAAGGAAGTAAAGGTGACTTTAATGATACGGGCCCATATACAGCTGCTTTGCGTGCAAAACTGCCCCGTTATAACCCCGTTACAACCCTTGCCTTTTGAGATGAATATTTATAAAGAAGTTTCTGGAACAACAAGTTCATTTTAGACCCATGCTACAATCAAATAGGTTAGGTTTAAAGGGTCCAGACTTCAGAATGTGAGAATGTCCAGGGTTAGGATGGCTGAGAGGCAAGATGAATTCTAACCATAACTTCAACACAGTACTTTAAAAATAATATTTTATTAATTCAGCCCACATACAGACTTCTCCAGGCAGAGAGAATTTGCATTTTACCCAGTTCTCTTTGTGATAAATATCAGAAACAGAGGACGAGTCCCCCACTAACATTTAGAAAGCTTAGAGGAGTCCCTGCCCACTGGGTTTCGGGGGTGGTGCAGCATCTCCAGGCCATAATTGCCATGTGCTGTCAGCGGCTTGCTGTAGAGCATGGAGCATATGGCGTCCTCTAAGGGTTTGCTACCTTTTTTTTTTTTTTTTAACACATGAGTCGGTCGGTCACTCTAGCCCCTCTGTGGGATAATTCAAACAGCTGATGCCATCCAACTTAAAGGTGGGGAGAACTCTTTGTCTCACTTTCTATCTCACTGGTTGGTGTAGGGTCACAGCATTTTACCTGTGGCTAATTTAGTAGATCCTGGTTAACTGTTACCTCTGAAACCTATGGTGGATTCATGTTGATATTTGGCAGAAAACAGCAAAATTCTATAAAGCAATTATCCTTCAATTAAAAATTTTTTAAAAAATAGAATGGAACAGTTCAGTCTGTCCACAGAGCACTTTAGATCCAAACAGGTAGTTATATTTTATACAGCCAGAAATTAGCTTTCAGATGAAATTTTAGATGAAAATAAATTGCAAATTTGTTTTTATTTCCCTAGCCCTGAGAGATATTGGGAATATCATTGATCTAAGATCAGCTCTGCTTAGAGAAAGACAGAAAAATAATTTCAGTCTTAGTCAAAATCTTGTAATGCAATTTATAGAATAGGATTTTCTTTCTATTTTTTTGTTTTGATCAGAACAGGAGGATGTCTACTGTGATTTTACTACGATATTCTGACACTTAACATAGAGCAAGGTCATGAATATCAGACTTCTCTGAGTTCTTATCTTTCATGGTTCACAGATCTCATCTCTTCTTTGATCATCAGGGTTGCTCCCAAATTGAACCTGTTTTTCTCTCCCTCCTCTCTCTCCAGCCAACTATTTCATTCTGGACCAAGAGATTAATGAAATCATGGCTATTCTGAAAAGGAACCTAGTGAACCAAAGGATAATAAATGAGTCAACAAATCTCAAAGAATTTTAGGACAGAAAATAACATGCCTAAGAAGGAAGGTAAATAGCAATATAGATATGGCCATCAAACTTGAGCATCATATACATTCGTGGATAATGAAAAAACAAACCCCTCAAAAAAAAACACACACAACTCCAAAGAGAGTTTTAACCCCGAAGGGAATTTCCAAACAGAAAAAAAATGTTTGCACAGCATTTTATTGACACAGTTTTCAAGTTTACATTTAATTGCAATTAAAATGGGAAACAAATTCTAGGTTAGTCTCAAAGAAAGCATGAGTTGATTTAGGCGTGGCAAAGACAATTGAGTTCAGATGCAAGTAATTCCCCTCTCTTTCTAAACAATGGTTGTGGTTTCATTAAAATGTCTTCATCAAATAACCAATAAATGACGTGATACAGAATGACACTAAGGAGACAACCATGACATTCTTTGTAACTATCCAGCTGTCTCAGAAAAGGCGCACATTGGCCAAGGGCTTTCTATGTGCCAGCGACTCTCCCAGATCTCCTGGATGCAACTGTCAGGAGACCCAGTGTAACAACAAGATGTCTTGTGGTTTCATGTGACAGCCCCAAGTAGCAAGCAGCCACAATTCAATGAAAAGTAAACAAAAACAAACAGACTGAGGTCTACATCCTGCTTCTCTGTCCTGGCTTCTCCAGGGCAAGGTTTCCCTGTTTCTAGCAGCAGTGCCCCCCTCACCTCTGACACCCCACCAACCATCTCACAGGTCTTCACAGAAAGCCAGGGAGGCATCCACTCCATCTGATAAGATATGAGATACTTTTAGGAGAGAGGATAGCAAGGCAGTAGAGGGAAATTGCAATGATCAAGTAAAATAAAGGTAAAATGCAAAAATAAAAAATAAAAGAAAGGCAAGAATGGTAAGACCATGCGTAGCTAGAGAACAAAGAGTGGCTCACTCCAGCCTGTCCACAGCTTTCCTGAGCCTAAGAGCAAAATGCAGCAGCCAGCTACCATCACCAAGACTGTCACAGCACTGGAACCCTTCCTTCTTTAAGCAACTGGGCTGAACTAGGAGCATTCATCTTGAACCAGATTCAGAAACGTCAGCCCTGAAGTGAAATCCAAAGGCCAAAGGCCTCCATGAATATACCACTGTGCACAGTTCCTGGGAGGGTGGCACCATGCATTGTGCTCAAATATCCTACTTTGCGGTTCCCTGTGTGCAATACTTATTAAAAGAGACAGCATTAAATGTGAAAACAGATGGCTGGTTTTTTTTAAAGTTGAACAAGTACAAGGTATTACTATCACAATATTTAATAGGAACATGACTGTCATTTTCCTGAGTTTGATTCTTTTAAGAAATATGCAATCAGTATTTGAAAGCAGCTGTCATTAAAAGAAGAGAATGATCTTTGCAAAATGCAAATGGTATTAAAATCCACCCCTTCCCACTTTACTTCTAAAAGCATTTCCCTGCTTCCCCTTCACTGTTCCCAGGAGAGAGAAGACCCCTGGGAGGCTCTCTACTAGACCCCTGTCTCCTCCTGCAGTCCCATCTCTGGACTGTGTCCTTTCTCTGGGCTGAGCCACCCTGATCAGTTCCTCATACCAACCAAGCTCCTGCTGCCACAGGGTCTTCTATGTTCTTTCCTTCAGTGTGGGGCTCTCTTCCCTTAATTGCTGGTCAGTTAAGCCCCACTCTTCCCTCTGATCTTAGTTCCAGAGCTACCATCTCAGAGCAGAGCTTCTTGACCTCCCTAATGGAGCTAACCCCACTGGAACAGACCCTCCTTGTTCCCTGTGCCACTCTGTCCTTCCGGTAATTAATACCATACATTCGACATTTGAACAACGTCTATCGCCCTCAGAAAACTCTAAAGTTCAGGAGAGTAGGGAGCGTGTCATCTTTACTTACCATGTTTCTCAGCACCAAGAATAGCATCTGACACTATTACGTATTACTATTACATGCTCAGCGGGGCTTCCTCGGTGGCTTAGTGCTAAAGAATCCACCTGCAATGCAGGAGACCCATGAGACACGGGTTCTGTCCCTGGGTCAGGAAGATCCCCTGGAGTTGGGCGTGGCAGCCCATTCCAGTGTTCTTGCCTGGAGAATCCCATGGACAGAGGAGCCTGGCGGGCTACAGGCTATAGGATCACATGACTCAAGTGACTTAGTAGGCATGCAGATTCTCAATAATCATTGAATGAATCAATCAATGAATAAATAAATAGAAAAAAATAGATACATTATCCAGAAATTATTTTTGCATTGCAGTTCTTTATCAAAGATTGATTCACTGCTTAATTTATTCAATTAGTATCTATTGTGCTTCCTGCTACCTAGACTACATATAAAAATAAACAAAACATAAGGCTTGCTCTCAGAGCATTTCTAGGTTCTATAAAGTGCCAGATGGTAAATATTTTCAGTACTGCAGACCAGATGATCTTGGCTCCAACTATTCAACTTTACCCTGTAATACACAAGAAGTGATGGGGGATGAATGAATATAGCTATGTTCCAATAAAAACCTGGTTTATAGAAGCAAGTGGCTGACTTTGGTTTAGTTGGTGGTCAGTTGGCTGGAATTTGTCATCCCCTGTTCTATAAGAAGTATAGGGCATATGTGTAGATGTATGTAAAACTTTAATTAACATTAAATATTCCAATTCCACTGTCATATGACAGGTCCCCACTATGGGCCATGCACTGGGTTAGGTTCTTTCGGACACATAAGATCAAGAAGGCTGGATTTGCTCAGAGGAAGCTCATTATGTAAAGAAAGGCAGACTCATGCCCATTCATTTTTATAAGACAGCTTGAAAAGGATGCAGGATTAAAGTAAAAACAAAGTATTCTGAAATCTCAGAAGAGGCAGAGATGCGGGCATTTGGTCTCCTGAAAGACACATCACTGGTAAGTGGCACATGAGAATCCGTGCTTTGGAAAGGGAATCTGGATGCCTTGGGTTGAGTGGATGCTGGGGAACCAGGGAGGGGACAGGGGAACACAGAAGAGCCTTGAGTGTAGCTGGGGAGAAGGCTCTGAGTTAGTGTGGCAGCTGATGAAAGAGGAGGAGAGAACAGATTCCAGGGACACTGCAGAGGTTCCATCTGTGAGACTGATCTGCCAATTGGTTTATACTGTAGTGATACAACAAGGCTGTCCTTTAACTTACAGAGATAATGCCACAAACCTGCAGTCAGAACATGAGGTCAGGGCGGTTTATCTACCAGTGGTGACGACAAAGGCCCTGAGTCATCAAAACTCCATCTCCCAGGTCACCCTGTGATCCACATGAATATATAAACAAAAGACCAAGGTTAGGAACACAGTGAACAAGTGAGAAACATAGTTCTCCTGGTGGTTCAGGCGGTAAAGCGTCTGTCTATAATGCAGGAGACGAGCCACTTCACTTCACGTCGTGCTTTTAGGTGGGCTTCCCTTGTGGCTCTGCTGGTAAAGAATCCACCTGCAATGTGGGAGACCTGGATTCAATCCCTGGGTTGGGAAGATCCCCTGGAGAAGGGATTGACACCAAAGAATTGATACTTTGGAAATGTGGTGTTGGAGACGACTCTTGAGAGTCCCTTGGGCTGCAAGGAGATCCAACCAGTCCATCCTAAAGGAAATTAGTCCTGAATATTCATTGGAAGGACAGATGCTGAAGCTGAAACTCCCATACTTTGGCCACCTGATGCAAAGAACTGACTCATTGGAGAAGACCCTGTTGCTGGGCAAGAATGAAGGCAGGAGGAGAAGGGGACAACTTAGGATGAGATGGTTGGATGGCATCACTGACTCAACAGACATGAGTTTGAGCAAGTTCCAGGAGTTGGTGATGGACAGGGAAGCCTGGCGTGCTGCAGTCCACGGGGTCACAAAGAGTCAGACACAACTGAGCGATTGACCTGAACTGACTGATGCTTTTAGGTTAACTGGCCTACTGTCAAAGCATCAAGGATGAATAATGCCTCTTCTATGTAAGACTCCATCCTATGTGTGATTCTGAGTCCAAGATAGACCATCTCTTGGTCACTGCCTTTAAAAGCCAGGCCTTCTCTGGAAGACCCAGTTCTAAGCTTACTGATCAGAGCCTGATTTGCAACCTGTTCTTTCCTTGTATTGAAGTTCTTTGCCAAAGATTGATTCATTGATTAATTTATTCAGACCCTGTTCCTCCCTGGGTCTGGAAAGCTATATTGTGTATGTAGGGTTATTGGTCTCAGAGGCTTGAGGAAGAACTCATTGACACCCTCAAAATGTACCCTGCTTCAAGCAGTGAGCCAACTGCTCCGGCATTCACTTCCTCTAATACCCTCTGCCGGAAATGCTAATGAGAGTGAAAACAGGAAAGGGAAGGAAGGGAGGCTGGCCCCAGGAGAGGCAGAGAACCAAGGGGCGCTCATAGAAAAACCACTGACTAATCAATCACCCCCTGACTCACCCAGGTCTCCTGAGCCATCCTTCACATCTCAGCTGTTCTGCAAAGCTCTGTGGGAACCTTCATCAAGTCTCCGCCACCTCAGAGCCCACTTCCTGCTCCCCTGCACTCTGTTCTTCACACACTACGAATCACCAAGAAATGTGCTGAGCCTAGGGGCTTTGAGTTCCAATTCCCGCTCCACTGAGGAACTAACAACAGGTTATTTTCTCTGTTGAAGCTTGTGTTTCATGCTCAGAGTCTCACAGGGAGGGGAATGCCATTCACCATCCTTAAGCATGACTTTGTTGGCACCATCTGTGACTAAAGTTAGAGAAACCACACATTAACCTGGAGGAGTATTCTTTTCTGCAGTTGTGAACACAGTGAGAGACGTGGAAGCAGAACCCCATGTTTGAACCCTGCCTTCCCACCCCAGCTGATGGCCTGACGTTGGGCAAGTGACTCAACCTCTACAAGCATCTGCATCTCAGCTCTAAGATGGGAATGGTGGCTAGGAGTTTGGGGAAGGAGATGGGAAACAATAATAGTCATTTTATCTTTCTTTTTTTTAATTAGTTTTTTTATTTTTTTAATTGTAAAATCTTTAATTCTTACATGTGTTCCCAAACATGAACCCCCCTCCCACCTCCCTCCCCATAACATCTCTGTGGGTCATCCCCATGCACCAGCCCCAAGCATGCTGTATCCTGCGTCAGACATAGACTGGCGATTCAATTCTTACATGATAGTATACATGTTAGAATGCCATTCTCCCAAATCATCCCACCCTCTCCCTCTCCCTCTGAGTCCAAAAGTCCGTTATACACATCTGTGTCTTTTTTCCTGTCTTGCATACAGGGTCGAAATTGCCATCTTTCTAAATTCCATATATATGTGTTAGTACACTGTATTGGTGTTTTTCTTTCTGGCTTACTTTACTCTGTATAATCAGCTCCAGTTTCATCCATCTCATCAGAACTGATTCAAATGAATTCTTTTTAACAGCTGAGTAATACTCCATTGTGTATATGTACCACTGCTTTCTTATCCATTCATCTGCTGATGGACATCTAGGTTGTTTCCATGTCCTGGCCATTATAAACAGTGCTGCGATGAACATTGGGGTACATCTGTCTCTTTCAATTCTGGTTTCCTCGTTGTGTATGCCCAGCAGTGGGATTGCTGGGTCATAAGGTAGTTCTATTTGCAATTTTTTAAGGAATCTCCACACTGTTCTCCATAGCGGCTGTACTAGTTTGCATTCCCACCAACAGTGTAGGAGGGTTCCCTTTTCTCCACACCCTCTCCAGCATTTATTGCTTACAGATTTTTGGATCGCAGCCATTCTGACTGGTGTGAAGTGGTACCTCATTTTGGTTTTGATTTGCATTTCTCTAATAATGAGTGATGTTGAGCATCTTTTCATGTGTTTGTTAGCCATCCGTATGTCTTCTTTGGAGAAATGTCTATTTAGTTCTTTGGCCCATTTTTTGATTGGGTCGTTTATTTTTCTGGAATTGAGCTGCATAAGTTGCTTGTATATTTTTGAGATTAGTTGTTTGTCAGTTGCTTCATTTGCTATTATTTTCTCCCATTCAGAAGACTGTCTTTTCACCTCGCTTATATTTTCCTTTCTAGTAGTCATGCATGTATGTGAGAGTTGGACCATAAAGATGGCTGAGCGTTGAAGAATGGATGCTTTCAAATTTTCTTGCTGGAGAAAACTCTTGAGAGTCCCTTGGACAGCAAGGAGATCCAACCAGTCAATCGTAAAGGAAATCACCTCTGAATATTCATTGGAAGGACTGATGCTGAAGCTGAAGCTCCAATACTTTGGTCACCTGATGTGAAGAGCCAACTAATTGGGAAAGACCCTGATGCTGGGAATGATTGAAGGCAGGAGGAGAAGGGGACGACAGAGGATGAGATGGTTGGATGGCATCACTTACTCAAAGGACATGAGTTTAAGCGAACTCCAGGAGATAGTGAGGGACAGGGAGGCCTGGCATGCTGCAGTCCATGGGGTCACAAACAGTCAGATGTAACGTAGTGACTGAACAACGACAGTGGTCATTTGGGCTCTTAGGAGAGGAGTCATAGAATTTGGAGCAAGATTCAAATCGTGACCTCTTAGAAATCTTGTCTCTTCTTCTGCATAAAAGGGAGATCGCCACCTCAAGGGACTTTTAGAGGAGGCAGTGATGTGATGAACGGGGAGACTTCTGTACATTGTAATGCACTAGACAGATGCTGCTGTTGTTCCCATAACAGTTTTTGATAAATCACTAGCCAAGTTCAACTCTAACTGTGTTCTGAGAAAAGTACAGGAAGGACATAAAAAGGAGACAGAGACAACAGCACTAGATGCTTGGGAGATTATGAAGATTATATTTCTCTGTGCCAGTAAATTAATTCTTAATGGAGAGCTCCCGAGGAGCAACACCAGCTAAAGCTGAGAGGCCAACCATAGCACTTTCCAAAGAGAAAGTCATTTTCTTCAGATCAAGTCTGAACTTTTCTAGGCGTGGTTCATTAGATAGTTGAGCCTCAAAGAAATTCCAGTACCACTGTAAAGCTGTCATTTGTCTCAAAAAAAAAAAATTCAACTTCTTTTTCTGTCAGCAACATAAGCACTCTGCAACTCCACAAAATGCAGTGGCTTTTATAGAATATTCCTGTCCTAAACCAGATGATAAGAAAAGAATGTCACTGCTAGAGTTAGACTGCCCTTAATTCCAATCCACTGAGAACTTGTATGACTGTGGACATGCTGTTCACCCTCTTAGGTAAATATTAATGGATGAGTGAATGAATCACCGAATTAAAACTTCACATACATGGTTCTCTACAATGGTAAATTATGCATGAACTCCTTTCTGTCTTTGAAACAACCTTTCTCTCTCCTGGTATATCCAGAAAAGTTCTACTCGTCCTGAGTAACGTCCACTGTGACGTTCTCTCTTCTCCCCAACAAGGTCAGTGTCAAAATGTGCTTCCTTCACTGCATGTATGTCCCTCCTCCACAGCATTAACTATGTGAGCTGCATTTATTTATACACCTGAATATCCCATATGGTTGTGCATACCGTAGAGGATGGGGTGATGAATTATTTATCCAGGTATCCTCTCAAGTCTGGCACATAATAAATTGTTGAACATTTGTTGAATGAATAAGTGAATGAAGGATGAAGGAGGGACCATTTCAAGTCCATGCAGAATGCTTTCTGCATGGGGAAAAACCCAGGGGAAGAATCTGTGGAAACCAGACGGGGAAGAGGTTTTCCCCATGAGAACGCCTGGGACAAGGGCTGGGTTTCTGTGGAACAGCCAGAGGAGCAGTTGGGGAGGCATCTTTGATGCTGAAAAGAATCATTCAGTTACCAAATCCATTCTGGGAGAAGAGAAGCCCCCAGTGTTGAGCAGATGCTGGTGAAAGCAGAAGGGCAAGTAAGTCATCTCCCCAGCCCAGGGGGCCTAGAAGCAAAGAAAACAAGGAGATTTCCAGGATGGAGAAGGAGCTTCAAGGACTTAACCTGCAGACACAGGCCCCTGAAAATGTTCAAAACTGACCTTCTCATCTCTGCCTCCAAGAGTCCCATTTCTGGCAGATAACCACTCTTTAAGTGTGTCACAATAATGAATTTGAAGTTATTTTTTAATTTATTTTCTTCTTATTATTCATATGAAAATCTGTCATCAAATATTTCTATTTTTTCTATTTCTAAAAATTTTCCATTTTATTATTAAAATATAAAATATATAAAATATATGTCCAACTTAAAGAACAATTACAAGTACCTGTGTACCCTTCCAACAAGGTTAAGAGAAAGAATAGCGGCAGGGCCTTGGATGTCCCCAAAAGACTCCACCCTGACAATCCTGTCACTCCTTACCCCACCAGTCCCCATGGATTCAGCTTCTCTGCTCCAATTCCATTGCTGGCATCAGATGATCATTGCCTCATGCAAAAATCAAAGCTGAACTACTTCATTCATTCGAAACGTTGTTGGAACCGGCTACTAGATTAGCAGCAAGCTGGACCTTACTGATATTAAAGTTGAAGCCCTGCCTTCCAGGAGCTTACAGTTGAGGGGGCCAACAGAATAGAAATGCACAAGTGAAACCAGATGAACACGTGACAGAGGCAGCACAGTCTGAGATCTTTGGTTCGTCTCCCCATCTCCTATCTCTCCAACTCTCCTGCACTCCATTTTTGTGACATTATCTTCCTGGTCTAGGATTAGGAATAATTTCCTTCTTCATGGCTTATTGTTCAGTTGTGCATTCTCTAAGTCATGTCCGACTCTTTGCAACCCCATGAACTGATGCATGTCAGTGTCCTTCACTATCTCCTGGAGTTTGCTCAAACTCATGTCCATTGACTCAGTGGTGCTATGTAACCATCTCATCCTCTGCCATCCCTTTCTCCTCTCACCCTCAGTCTTTCCCGGCATGAGGGTCTTTTCCAATGAGTTGGCTCTTTGTATCAGGTGGCCAAAGCATAGAAGCTTCAGCATCAGTGTTTCCCATGAATATTCAGGGTTGATTTCCCTTAGGACTGACTGGTTTGACCTAGCTTATAACCTTCCAAAATCTGACATAAAGGAGTGTGCATCAGTCATAGATCTAACCCTGATAAGCTATGTCATCTTAGAAAGTCTACTTAACCTCTCTGAGCTTCGAGATCCTCACCAGTAAAATGAAAATCATGACAATATCTCCCACTGAGTTACTGTAGGGATTGATTCCAAGATAAACATGAAAATACTCTGTCAACAAAAAGCACTACACAATGTTGTATGGGATGTTCTGTTTCTGTCTTTTTGTCCTTGTTGAAATTTATCCACATTTCAGGTTCAACAATATGTCTTCCATGAACTCTGAAGCTTCCAATCTCTCTCTTCCTTGTCCCTCTTGTTATTTTGGTCAGTACCACCTATTTGGGGCTGTGATGGCTTTATAGGAGAGAGTTTCATTTCTTAAATCAGACTGTGAGCTTTCTGAAGGTAGAGTCATGTCTCCTATTTTCCTAATGTCCTCAGAGGCATAACACTCTTCTTAACATTCAGAACTTTCTCACATATTCGCTGCTTATTGAGCAGAGTATGACCAGCACAGTGGTGAAAGTGAAGTTGCTCAGTTGTGTCCGACTCTTTGCGACCTCATGGAGAGTATAGCCTACCAGGCTCCTCTGTCCATGGGATTTTCCAGGCAAGAATACTGGAGTCGGTTGCCATTTCCTTCTCCAGGACATCTTCCTGACCCAGCGATTCAACCTGGGTCTCCTGCATTATAGGCAGACACTTTACCATCTGAGCCACTAGGATCCAACTATAGAAACAGTTTTGATGATATTTCTATACATCTCAGCCAAAAATCTGTTATGAAATTAAAATGGTTGCAATGAAAAAAATATCAGCAATACTTGAACATCTAATGTGTTATTAAACTGACATTAAGTTAGGAATTAGAAGTTCCAAATTTGGTCTTATATTCCCCATCACTGACTGCATCCCTTCAAACAAATCTTTTAAGATAGCCATATGCCTTAGCCTTTGGCTTGTGCAAAATCAAGTCATTAACTGTCATTTATAAACTCGGAAAGAATTATGGTTCAGTGTATTCTATGAATGAGTCTTTCGAATGCCATGATCTCCTAGAAACAAAGAAAGGAGTCCAATATTGTTCTGGGCAAAGATTTTTTTGGCTATGACATTGAACGCACAGACAACAAATGCAAAAACAAATAAGTGCCACTGCATCAAACTGAAAATCTTCTGCAGAGTAAAAGAAAGAATCAACAGACTGAAAAGCCAATCCACAGAATGGGAGAAAGTATTTGGAAACCATCTATCTGACAGTGGTTAATATCCAGAATATATAAAGAATGCAAACAACTTAATAGCAAAAAGACCAAACCAAAACAAGACCAAACAATCCAATTAAATATAAGCAAAGCACACAAATAGAGATTTCTCAAAACAAGACGTACAAAAGGCCAAAACATATGAAAAGGTGCTCAACATTACAAGTCATCAGGAAAATGCAAATTACAACCACAGTGAAATATCAACTTGCATTTGTTAGAAAGGCCATTACCAAAAAGACAGAAGACAACATCTTTTGAGAAAGATGTGGATAAAAAGGAACTCTTGTACACTGTTTCCAAGAATGTAAATTGTTACACCATTATTGAAAACCGTATAGAAGTTTCTCAAAAAATTAAAAATAGGAATGCCACATGATCCAATAACCCCACTTGTTACCGATCAAAAGGAAAGGAAATCAGTCGCTCAAAGAGATATCTGAGCTCCTATGTTTAATGTAGAATTACTTATGACAGATAAAATATGGTAACTACTTAAATGTCCCTTGAAGGATATGAGTGTGAGTGTGTGCTTGTGTGTGTGTGTATCAGTTCAGTTCAGTTCAGTTCAGTTCAGTCAGTCAGTTGTGTCTATTTGTAACCCCATGAATCGCAGCACGCCAGGCCTCCCTGTCCATAACCAAGTCCCAGAGTTTACTCAAACTCATGTCCATCAAGTCAATGATGCCATCCAGCCATCTCATCCTCTGTCGTCCCCTTCTCCTCCTGCCCCCAATCTCTCCTGGCATCAGGGTCTTTTCAAATGAGTCAACTCTTAGCATGAGGTGGCCAAAGTATTGGAGCTTCAGCTTCAGCATCAGTCCTTCCATTCAACACCCAGGAGTGATCTTTAGAATGGACTGGTTGGATCTCCTTGCAGTCCAAGGGACTCTCAAGAGTCTTCTCCAACACCACAGTTCAACAGCAGCAATTCTTTGGTGCTCAGCTTCCTTCACAGTCCAACTCTCACATCCATACATGACCACTGGAAAAACCATAGTCTTGACTAGACAGACATTTGTTGGCAAAGTAATATCTCTGCTTTTCAATATGCTATCTAGGTTGGTCATAACTTTCCTTCCAAGGAATAAGCGTCTTTTAATTTCATGGCTGCAATCACCATCTGCAGTGATTTTGGAGCCCCAAAAAATAAAGTCTGACACTGTTTCCACTGTTTCCCCATCTATTTCCCATGAAGTGATGGGACCAGATGCCATGATCTTAGTTTTATGAGTGTATGTGTATAATGAAATGTTATTTAGCCTTAAAAAAAAGGAAATCCTGCCTTTAGAGACAACATGGATGAACCTGCAGGACATTGTGTTAATAGAAATAAGATAAACAAATATGTATGATCTCACTTATATGTCAAATTTAAAATAGTTGAAGTCATAGTAACAGAGAGCAGAATGTTGGTTACTAGGGTTTGGGGGAAAGGGGAAATGGAGAGATGTTGGTCAAAGGGTATAAAATTTCTGTTATATGAGATGAATAAATTATGGATATCTAACATACAGCAATGTGACTATAGTTAACAATACATTATTGGATTCTTTAAAGATGCTAAGAGGGTATTTCTTAGGTGTTCTCACCACACACACATATGCATGCACATGAATGGTAAGCAACAATGTGAGGTGATGGATATGTTAACTGGGTTGATTGTGCTGATCATTCCACAATACATACACATATCAAAACAAGTTATAGATCTTAAACATATACAATTCTTATTTATAAATTGTGTGTGTGTGTTCTTAGTCATGTTTGGCTCTTTGTAGCCCTATAGACTGTAGCCCACCAGGCTACTCTGTCCATGGGATTCTCCAGGAAAGAATACTGGAGTGGGTTGGGTTGCCATTTCCTCCTCCTGGGGATCTTCCCAACCCAGGGATAGAACTTTTGTCTCCTGCATCTCCTGCACTGCACGCAGTTTTGTTACAACTGATCCAGTGGGGAAGCCATATATATCAATCAAACCTCAATAAACCATCACTGACTCAATGGATATGAACTTGAGCAAACTCCAGGAGATAGTGGAGAACACAGTAGCCTGGCATGCTACAGTCAGTGGGGTGGCAAAGAGTCAGACACCAATTAGCAACCGAACTGCAACAACAACAAAAGTAGTGTGTCAAACATATTCAATGTATTTTTATAATTATTTTACCCCAAACTAGCCATAGATATCATCACAGATATCCACCAACTCCACAGATGAGGTGAATTCCTACATCTGTTTTAATTAGTTTAATTTAGTAAAAAAAAAAAAAAAAAAGAAAGAAAGAAAGTGAAAAGGTTTGAGAGTGAAGCATACACATGGAACTGAGCAGACAGAAGGGGATGCTGGTAGAACAAAGAAAGATTCTAAATCACAACTCTAACACCAGGTTTTCCCCAGTCCAGATTCCTTTCACACCCGTTAATAGTCAAGCTTTAAAGTCAGAAAGAACAAATAGCTCTGAACACAAGAGAAATTACGATTCCTTTCTCATCATTTCCCTTTGATTTTATGATTAGCAGTTGGCAACCTAAACACAATCTATAAGACAGAGTCAGAATTCTGGATTTTAGTTTTTTTTTAAGTTGTCCTGCTTTCTGTATCCAGAGTTTGTCTATATTTTGAACAGTTCACATTGACTATTGGCGCCACTTCAACCATGCACCAACAGCTGGTGTTAAAGGCAGATAAATAAACCACTGCCATTAATCAATGTAACTTATCATTTCTTAAAGGAAAGGTGAAGAGTGGAGCAGAAGGATAATGTTTAGAACCAGAAAGAACCAATTTCAAATCCAGTTACTTATCCTCTAGATCATGGGCAAATTACCTCCTCCAAGACTCAGTTTTCTCACCTATACAATTTACTCTACAAGACTGATGCACGATCTAGAGTAAATGTATGTAAAACATCCATCATTGTATTTCTCTGAGTTGTTACACAATGTTAAATACCTTTCTAAGCTAGTAACTTGCATTAAATTATCCTTAATCTAGTTTTCCATACTTTTTTTTCCACTGGCCTTGACCCCAAGGGTTGGGAGAAAAAGCTACCAGAATACCCTGGGAAGGAGGAAAGAAAAGAGCAATGTTTGGAAAAATGTTCAATATTATCAGTATTTTGAATTGGATAATTTGGATTATTTGGGACATGTTTCCAGGTTCTCTGTGGAACCGTGGACCATCCTCCAGTAATTCAGATTTAGCTTCAGGTGGCTTGTGGATTTTGTTGGTTTTGTCACTGTTTTCTTTCTTTAATTAACTTATTTAATTAGAGGATAATTACTTTACAATCCTGTGATTTCTTCTGCCATATATCAAAATGAATAGGCCATAGGCATACATGTGTCCCCACGATCCTAAATACGTCCCCCACCTCCTTCTCCACCCCATCCCTCTGGGTTGTTCAAGAGCATTGTCTTTGGATGCCCTGTTTCATGCGTCGAACTTGCACTGGTCATCTGTTTTACATGCAGCAATGTACATGTTTCAGTGCTATTCTCTCAAATCATCCCATCCTAGCCTTCTCCCACTGAGTCTAAAAGTCTGTTCTTTACATCTGTGTCTCCTTTGTTACCCTGCATGTAGAATCATCAGTACTATCTGTCTAAATTCCATATATATATATATACATTAATATACAGTATTTGTCTTTCTTTTTCTGACCTACTTCACTCTGCATTAATGAACGCCACCACTGATCATTGTCACCCAAGAATAACTTGCAAGCAGAGCTAGTTTTAACAATCAGCATTAGCTGTGGCTATAGATTTTGTGGTTGGATCTGCGGGGCCACTGCTTACAACGCTAGAGTTCATAAAGGTGAGGAGTGTCTGTCAGCACACTTCTGGCATTTGAAGATTTCATTTGACAGTACTGACTGTAGTGAACTGAACACCCACCAAACAATGCTGATAAGAGTATCTCTTGTGGGTTTGGGAGGCAGTCTGATACAACGAAAAGAGGTTTGGGCTCAAAATTCACAAGAGCTGGTTCCACCCCTGATTCTACACTGGATTTGCTCTGTGACCTTGAGTATTTCACTGAAGCTCATTGGCACTGTCTGTAAAATTGGGGCAGTATCACTGTCATACAACGTCAGCTCGCAGTTGGGTGGCATGGCATTTCTATTACAATCTAGTGAGCACCAGCAATGGGAAGAAAGTGCTGCTGAATGCAGAATAAATCTCTGGCTGACAAACTGAGCTGGAAAGGCAGGTCATAAGCCCAGAGGAAAGATGAGGAAATAAACTCAGGGGAATTACTGTAGATTACTAAGAGTTTTACAAATACAGTTTTAGATAGACTAGGGTAACAATAATAATTAAGAGACAGGAGGATACTGTGCCCACATCAGAATAGAAGGACGGGGAGACTGGAGACTCTAGCTAGCCTCCATTTTTAACATTTAAAGCTACAATTAAAGGGCTTCTGCTGGACATCACAGCCAGTTCATCTGCATTTTCCTGTCTGATTGGCTCAGTTCAGGGACTGACACATGGCCTTTGGCTCTAACAGTATGTATAACCCATGCTATCAAGACAAGTCACATATGCAAATAACTCTCAGCTTCTGGCTCTTATCAGCTGCAACCATAGGGGTAGATGGGAGCGCTGGTGTATCTGTTTATGAATTCAGTGGCCTAGAGCCCAGGAAAATATGGGGACATTTTATTGCTACAGCCACTACCTCCTGATAAGTGGAAGTGGGACTGTGGCTATGGAAAAGAGATCCAAGTTACTACAGTGGGCTAGGATGTCTCACAAAAGTGATACTAAGTAGAAGCATGTGCTGGAGAAGGCACCTGGACAGATGAGAGGATAAGTAAGAAGGCTGCCACTATCTCCCTAAAGTAGGAAAATAAACCCAAAATGCAAGTGTGATGCAATGAAAGGATTGGATTTGAGAAGCACGGTGTAGCACACAGTACGACCCCTGGCATTGGTGAAGAGCTCCAATCAGGGCGGTTCAAGGCATCCTCCACACACTGTGTCACCACCTGTGACAACTCAAGTACAGAAGGTGGGGTATTTACAAATTTGTATGGCAGTTTCATAGAATAATATGTCTATTGAATCTGACACTGAAAAACTGGGCTTGTATTTTGCATGTCTTTTTAAGTTTTTTTTTTTTAATGTTTCTAATACTTCATTTTGATTATGCTTGACAAATGTTTTGGTTTATGAAAGATCTGGAAATTAAATTTTCAAAAATGATCTTCACCACATACAACAGGTTGAAAAGCAACAGTCTCGTCCTCAGCCCATATTAATCGCTTTGGGTTTAAGGGCTTTGCAGACACACCTGCATCCAGGCTGTATGTGATCTCAGGAAGTATCTCTCATGTGATAATTAGCATGTTGGTAGGAAAGAAAGCAGATACAGTGTAAGCAGAGAGACTAGAACCAGGATGTCTGGGTTATCAAGGAGTAGACTTACACTTAATGTATGTATTGGCCTGGGTTTAATCAGGGGACAGAAAACTCACAGTAATTTAAACAGGGGAAGTTTAATATGACAGATTATAAATTTATGGTAGAGGAAAAAATACAAAGATGTAGAAAGCATTCTAAAGGGTGCCTCAGGGCTGAGGGTGAGGACCCATAGCTGGGGGTCAGACCTCACTGGAGAAAACGGACAGCTCAGGCATGTGCCAGGTTGCCAGAACCAGAGCTGGCCCACCTGCAGAATAAGCAGGTACCAGCCTCCATGTGCAGCTGTGTCAAAGCTGGGGGCAGGGAGCACAGAGGGAGGTGGGCACTGCTGGACATAGGAGACCTGGAGAGGGCAGTGTCTGCATCAAGAGGGCCAGGGGCTCATCAGGCCCAGGCCAGGCTGTGAGTTGGCCAGACAACACACTCTGGGTGCGAGGCTGGGGCAGAGCGACCCCTGTCACGTGACTCCCCACCTCCCCCAACAGAGAAGCCTCCTGCATCTTCTGCTGGCCACAGTTAACTACGTGCTCACCGTACAGGGGACATGCTTAGGGCCCAGTCCACTACTACCGAACAGCAACTCAAGGCAGAATGCAGAGCTAAGGGCCTATACATGGATAACTGGTGTAAGGTCAGAAAGAACAATATCACAGCTGATGCTGGAGAAATCTGACTCAGGAGGCAATTCCTCACAATAACTCAATAGGTCTTATCCCCATTTTGCAGATGACAAAACTAAGGTTCAGAGAGGTTAACTAACCACCTGAAACCACAGAGCTAAAAAGTGGTGAAATTGATATTTTAACCCTGGAAATCAAGCTCTAGAATCCTCTCATTTTAACCATCATGTGATGATGCTTGTGATTGTGGGACAGTAAGTAAAAATAGCTGATACTCACTGAGAACTTACTAATGTCGGACATTGTGTTGCATATGCTATAGCCCTGTGCTCGTTTCATCTTCATCACGCACCTACGAAACACAGATCATAGGTAGCCCGTCCCTTTTGGAGATGAGGAAATAGAACTTCAGGAGGTTATTTACCTTGCCCAAGGTTGCAGAGCTGGCAGGTGGTTTTGCTTCTAGACACTCTGCTTCTGACCTTGTGCACATCACTCCCCAGTCCGCTTTGTACAGGAGGAATCGGCGAGAAAAGAATGCAGTGGTCAGAGTCATCCAAGAGAATGGACATGTGGGCATAATGCGGGAAAGGGAGGGAAGGACTAGTTGGGAGAATAGAACTGATGGATACACCCTACCGTGTGTAGAACAGAAAGCTAGTGGGGACGTGCTGCAGCACAGAGAGCTCAGTTTGGTGCTCTGGGATGACCCAGAGGGGTGGGAAGGAGGCTCAAGAGGGAGGGGATATATGTATACTTACCGCTGATTCATATTGTTGTACGGCAGAAACTAACACAACATTGTAAAGCAATCATACTCCAATAAAAATATGTAAAAAAATAAAACTAAAATATTTCCAAAAAATCAGGCTTTGTGGGGGGCGGGGGGCAGGTAAGGTGAGACATAAGCTGGACTTTAAGATTTGGCAAGATTTGAGTAAGCAAAAAGTGCAGAGCAGGTTTGCTTATTTGGCACACAAACTTTGGTGTCTTTATTTTAATATACTTGCATACCTTTAAAAATCTAGAGAATTCATATAAAATTTGGATTGCTAGCTTCTAAAAATAGAGAGAATACAGCAACACTGGGCTAGACTGTAATGTGGCACCCGTCCACTAGGGCCTAGTAGTGCCTGGGCCCTGCACTGCTAGTGTGCTCACTCCAGCCTGCCAGTCTCCCCACTACTCCCTGTTGTCTCACACTCATCTGTCACACCCATTTGCACTGCATGGCCTCTATGGGAGACTGAGACCAAAGGTGTAGAAAATCTCAGACTGGGAAGAAAGTCTGTAGAAAGGCTTGAAAGCACACTTCATCCTGTGTGTGTCTGTGTGTGCACACAGGCACATGGGTATGTAGTCCAAGTCAGGAAGAGAAAAAGCAGGAGCGTAAGAAGTGAGTGATGGCAGAATGGACTGATGTGATGCAGTCGAGCAATATAATAAAGGAAGGACAGTGACATTTCAGCAGGGAGACCATATTATATGAATAACTCCTCTCAGGAGTGTGGTCCTGGGTAGGCCATCTTAAAGGTTGAACTGGGTAGGAGATTACACAAGGGAGAAACAGGCAGGGAGAATATTTGGGAGGACATTGCAATGACCCACATGGGAAGCAAGAAGAGTCTTAGGCTAAGAAGGAACTCCTGCTTCTGCCTGGTTCAGCCAAGAAATATTTAACACCTTGTCTGGCTATATTTACTTAAGTTGTCCCTGGCATACTAAACGGAGTGGGAAAAGGTGCTGTTTGGGCTAGAGGGCTGATATGGAAAAGAGACGATTCTTCACCACTTAACAGATGGGGGAGATTAAACAGGAGAGTGTTGGCAAACAAAGAAATGTCACCAAAGGAGTCTGAAAAAATGGCCTTAAGCAGTAGTGTCTCTTTCCTCTTCTTTCCCTTCTATGGACTCTACACCCACTCCGTGCAAATTCCTGTACACTCAATAAAAATAGTGTGCATGACAGCGGTTTGCATAAGCTGGGTACACAGCAGGTGCTCAATAAATATTAGCCCGAATTAAGGCGGACATTTCAGTTCTCCCATCTGTATTTCTGTCAGGTCTGCAAAGACCAGCTTTGGCTGTAATAGATTCAGTACTTGGAGGGCTTTACCACAGCTCAAGAGGAAGGAAACCACTAATGAGGAGAAACTGCAGCAAGAGGAGCAGGATGAAAGAGGAACACATATTTTTATTCCTACAGGAAATAATTGCCTAGAAATCACATAAACTTTCCCAAGTTAAAAAAGAATACCGTACTTTAAATTCCCTCTAAAGCACATGATCTAGTGACCGCATTTTTACCCCAAGTTGAGTCATTTGGCATAGTAAATAGAATTACAACCAAAGTCAATATAGTCTTTCCATTGTGTGTCTCCTTTCATCAGTGGGTTTCAGAGGGTTGATGTCCAGCCCAAAGCATCTAAGTTATGGAGACATGAAGAATTTCTTTTCCCATGTTAAATTTTTTAAGGGGACAGTGTGATATAGGAGAAAGAGTGTGAATATAAAATACCAAGAATTCTACTACTAACTCAGGCAGGTATTGAGATTTTGTGCAAATCACTCTACCCTTCTGGGTCTCAACATTTCCCACTCAGACCAGAGATCAGTGATTTCCAAGTTAAGCTGAGTAACAGAATCACATGGGTGAGCTTTTAGAAACCCGGATTCCTGGGCCCCATTGAGAGTATCAAGATGGATACAAAAGGCCCTTCACAAAGAAACATGACGTCATCTTATTGGCACATGTCAACAGATATTTAGGTTACTAGTCTGTGGGCTGGTTGGACATCAGCTGATCTAGCCTGCTCAGCTGGAGGGCTTGGCTGGTTCTGACTGGCCCAGTCACATTTCGGGGGTGGGGAGCTGGGGTTGACATTTGGGAACTGGGCTCCACAGGAGTAGCCTACCTCTGATCAGTGCTACTCCTCTGAGGAGTAGTATCTTCTGGAAGAGGAGAGTATCTGCTCCTCTTCCAGGAACCTGCATGCTAGATCAGGCATGTTTTCTCACAGTAGCAGCAGGTGCAAAGGAGCCCACTTTAACTTCCCAAGCTCCTTTCAAGCCTCTACTGTATCTGTGTGTGCATGTGAGCTCAGTTGTGTCCAATTCTTTGCAATCTCATGGACTGTAGTCCACCAGGGCACTCTGTCCATGGAATTCTTCAGGCAAGAATACTGGAGTGGGTTGCCATTTTCTACTCCAGGGGATCTTTCCAACCCAGGGATTGAACCTGCATCTCTTGAGTCTCCTGCATTGGCAGGCAAGTTCTTTAGTATATTATATCTATTTAATACCCAGTTAAGCAAAGCAAAGCCTAGGCCAATATCAGAGGAGAAAAGTATGTTCTTTGCATGGAAATTAGAAGTGAATATTTTTGAAGAATAATCCTATCTGCCACAAGATGCCAAAGAACTCTATATTTTTTAATCCTAGATATGTAGGCAGGGAAAGTCCCTGGTGTTGGGAAAGACTGAGGGCAGAAGAAGAAGAGGGCATCAGAGGATGAAATGGCTGGGTGGCATCACTGATGCAGTGGACATGAACTTGGACAAACTCCGGGAGATGATTAGAGGCAGGGAGGCCTGGCATGCTTCAGTCCATGGGGTCACAAAGAGTCAGAAATGACTGGGCAACTGAACAACAACACAAGGGCAGGAATAAATGATCTAAGGTATTTTCTCGTTCTGTCGTCCGAAGATGCTGTAGATTGATAAAAAGAAACTGAAATCGGGTTGAGTAAAACGTAATCTGGGGGAGGGAAAAGGATTCTTATCATCTTACCATCAAACAAAAGCCATCACTGAGGGTACAACAAGATGAAGAAAACATGGGAGAAAATTGTCCCACCAGGACATCTGCTCTCTTCCAAGGACTTCATATGAGCTTTCTTGTTTTGTTCCAGACAAAGCTCCTGCTGCAAGGGAAGTCAGGTGTTATGATCCTCATCCTTTTTTTCTTCTTTTAGACAAAGAACACGGCACAGAAAGATAAATTCTCTTGCTTAAGGCCACACAGCTCAAACATGGCTACACTGGATTGCTTCCCTCGCTTGGTTCCCGAGTCCCTGCTCCTGTCCTGCATGTGCGCTGCCTTAACACAATCTGTTAAATGGACCTATGTGAGTGTGCAGGGTGAGACTCTGGAAACTACCTGAGAACACTAAAATCTCCATGCATCCTGTGGAAGCACCTCTGGCGGCATTTATTCACTTTTATAACATGGTCACTTACCAGCTGAAACTGCCTGGGCAAGTTACTTAAAACTGGGTAGGTGCCTCAGTTTCCTCTTCTATAAAGTGGGTATAATAGAACCAGCCTCACAGGGGTCTCTGTAATGAATAAATGAGTCAATAGTGTTAATATTATGTGCTGTATTTATACACAGAGTCTGGCAAATCGTAAGTGATAACTAGGTGTTTGCTAAATAAATAATTGTCTCATTTGCACACATATCATGTGAATAGGATACACAGTGGTGATTCTCAAAGTATGGACCCTGGAGATTCTCAAAGTATGTTTCCATGGACCATAGTCCATTACAAGTGAATTAGAAACTTTGGGGATAGGTTCTCCCAATCTGAGTTTTAACAAGTCTTCCAGTTGATCTGGATGCATGTTAAAATGTGTCAAGAACCCTTCTGTCCTCTGGTTCTTATTAGGGAGATCAATAAATAAATGCCAAAAGACCTCATGGCATTTGACATTTATTGAGCCCTCCAATGCATTAGACACTCTTAATCCTCCCAAACACCCAAGGAAGTCATTACTACTATTATTTCCAACTTGCAGATGAGAAAAAGTTGAGGCACAGGGTAACAGCAAGTAACTGGCAGTTCTGAGATTTGAACCCATTCTGTCGAACACCAGAATCCACACTCTTCAACCCCATACCACACAACGGAAGGAATGCTGCCAAGTAAACCAGGGAGGAACAAAGCTCTGGTTGAGAGCACTGATTTGCCATCCATGAGCGCCCACCCTCTGCAGGGGCTTTCGGGCAGAGAGCAGCTGCTCTTCTCTAGGATCAGAAACCGCTGCAGTGTTTCCCATCTGCTGGAGCTTCAGCCTCCACCTTGCTGGATGCTGGACCCCACCTACCATAATCTCCCCAAATTTGCTTGTCTTTCCTTCTTCCACTGCTTTCCTGGATTCTCTGTTTTTGGACCCCTGATGTTCTGGATTCTTCTAGATTTGTCATTTCCTTTTGTCTCCAAGCAAACTTAATTTTCCCACCAAGCTCCTCCCACATCTCTGATCTCTTGCTCAGCCATGCCTGTTTGTGCCCAGAAAAACATATAGAATCTGATTCCTGACTTCTCAGAAACAGACACATGCTTAGTCGCTCAGTCGTGTCTGACTCTTTGCGACCCCATGGACTGTAGCTCGCCAGGCTCCTCTGCCCATGGGGATTCTCCAGGCAAGAATACTGGAGTGGGTTACCATGCTCTCCTGCAGGGGATCTTCCCAACTCAGGGATCGAACCCAGGTGTCCCGCATTGCAGGCAGATTCTTTATCATCTGAGCCACCAGGGAAGCCCTAGAAACACATACAACCTTACACATATTAAGAGTTTTGTGAGAGACCAGCTCATCTGGCAAATATTAAAGCCACACTACCAACTCTGTGCCTAGTTCTTAAACCACAAAATGAAATGTCCTGGCTTTTGGCAATGGGATCATTTCTTAAGGGTAGCTGTTGACTCTCTGAATGTGTCTTTCTTTGGGGACAGTTATGTGGGATTATATAATCTTCCTCCATTCGCTGTGATTTGTGTCTGAGCAATTTCAGCTTTCATCTCAGCCATAATGTCGCACACAGTAGTCTGTGAATCACCCAACATTAAATCCATGTACAGGGTGGAAAGCAATAAAGGAACCTTTAATCTCGCTGGGATGGAGACCAGCAATGCCAGCCAGAGAAGGAGACAAGAGAAACATCGGGGCTCAAAAGGGGCACCATCGCTGGAAGACTCCTTTGGCTTCAATCTGAAGGCAACTCCTTGAGGCAGAGTTCTTGGGCCTCTGGGATTGTCAAACTGGCTGTTTTGTTGTTAAATTTATTTTTTGGTTTTGAGTGTTATCCAGGGAATTATTTAGTTCACTCATGATAGAGGTACTGAGATGCTTCATTTGGCTGTGTTGCATTCAAGAAAACTGTGTGTCTACTCTGTCTCAGGAACCTTGGGTAATGTGGAACATGGGAACCAGTATCAGATCAAATTGATGTATGAACATAATCTTCAGAGAACAGCCTGCAATATGACTTATGGATCATTTGGTGGTGTGAAAGGAAACGTATGAGTGGCCACATGCAGTTGCTGAGAGGCTGTGCTTTCCGAAGCCATCTGAATTCTTTGATTGCCATCCAGAGAGTGAACTGATATGCTCAAGTGGGGTGAATGAGCATCCAGAACATTAAGCAATAGGAGCTCATCAAATGCCTTCATACCTACACTGAAACCAAGCTCCACCCAAGGACCAACAAGTTCCAAAACAAGACATACCACTCAAATTCTCCAGCAACACAGGAACACTCCCCTGAGCTTCAATATACAGGCAGCTCAAAATTATTCCAAAACCTTTGATGTCTCATAACCCATTACTGGTCACCCCACTGCACTCCAGAGAGAAGAAACCCAGCTCCACCCACCAGAACTCCAACACAAGCCTCCCTAACCAGGAAACCTTGACAAGCCACTGATAGAACCCCACGCACAGTGAGGAAGCTCCATAATAAAGGGAACTCCACAAATTACCAGAATATAAAAAGGCCACCCCAAACGCAGCAATATAACCAAGATGAAGAGACAGAGGAATACTCAGCAGGTAAAGGAACAGGAGAGTTGCCCACCAAACCAAACAAAAGAGGAAGAAGTAGGGAATCTACCTGAGAAGGAATTCCGAATATTGATAGTGAAAATGATCCAAAATCTTGAAATCAAAATGGAATCACAGATAAATAGCCTAGAGACAAGGATTGAGAAGATGCAAGAAAGGTTTAACAAGGACCTAGAAGAAATAAAAAAGAGTCAAAATATAATGAATAACGCAATAAATGAGATCAGAAACACTCTGGAGGCAACAAACAGTAGAATAACGGAGGCAGAAGATAGGATTAGTGAAATAGAAGATAGAATGGTAGAAATAAATGAATCAGAGAGGAAACAAGAAAAACGAATTAAAAGAAATGAGGACAATCTCAGAGACCTCCAGGACAATATGAAACGCTCCAACATTCAAATTATAGGAGTCCCAGAAGAAGAAGACAGAAAGAAAGACCATGAGAAAATCCTTGAGGAGATAATAGTTGAAAACTTCCCTAAAATGGGGAAGGAAATAATCACCCAAGTCCAAGAAACACAGAGAGTTCCAAATAGGATAAACCCAAGGCGAAACACCCCAAGACACATATTAATCAAATTAACAAAGATCAAACACAAAGAACAAATATTAAAAGCAGCAAGGGAAAAACAACAAATAACACACAAGGGGATTCCCATAAGGATAACAGCTGATCTTTCAATAGAAACTCTTCAGGCCAGGAGGGAATGGCAAGACATACTTAAAGTGATGAAAGAAAATAACCTACAGCCCAGATTACTGTACCCAGCAAGGATCTCATTCAAATATGAAGGAGAAATCAAAAGCTTTACAGACAAGCAAAAGCTGAGAGAATTCAGCACCACCAAACCAGCTCTCCAACAAATTCTAAAGGATATTCTCTAGACAGGAAACACGAAAAGGGTGTATAAACCCGAACCCAAAACAATAAAGTAAATGGCAACGGGATCATACTTATCAATAATTACCTTAAACGTAAATGGGTTGAACGCCCCAACCAAAAGGCAAAGACTGGCCGAATGGATACAAAAACAAGACCCCTCTATATGCTGCTTACAAGAGACCCACCTCAAAACAAGGGACACATACAGACTGAAAGTGAAGGGCTGGAAAAAGATATACCACGCAAATAGAGACCAAAAGAAAGCAGGAGTGGCAATACTCATATCCGATAAAATAGACTTTAAAACAAAGGCTGTGAAAAGAGACAAAGAAGGCCACTACATAATGATCAAAGGATCAATCCAAGAAGAAGATATAACAATTCTAAATATATATGCACCCAATATAGGAGCACCACAATATGTAAGACAAATGCTAACAAGTATGAAAGGGGAAATCAACAATAACACAATAATAGTGGGAGACTTTAATACCCCACTCACACCTATGGACAGATCAACTAAACAGAAAATTAACAAAGAAATGCAAACTTTAAATGATACATTAGATCAGTTAGACCTAATTGATATCTATAGGACATTTCACCCCAAAACAATGAATTTCACCTTTTTTTAAGTGCTCATGGAACCTTCTCCAGGATAGATCACATCCTGGGCCACAAATCTAAACTTGATAAATTAAAAAAAATCGAAATCATTCCAAGCATCTTTTCTGACCATAATGCATTAAGATTAGATCTCAATTACAGGAGAAAAACTACTAAAAATTCCAACATATGGAGGTTGAACAACACACTTCTGAATAACCAACAAATCACAGAAGAAATCAAAATATGCATAGAAACTAATGAAAATGAAAACACAACAACCCAAAACCTGTGAGACACTATAAAAGCAGTGCTAAGAGGAAAGTTCATAGCAATACAGGCATACCTCAAGAAACAAGAAAAAAGTCAAATAAATAACCTGACTCTACAACTAAAGCAACTAGAAAAGGAAGAATTGGAGAACCCCAGAGTTAGTAGAAGGAAAGAAATCTTAAAAATTAGGGCAGAAATAAATGCTAAAGAAACAAAAGAGACCATAGCAAAAATCAACAAAGCCAAAAGCTGGTTCTTTGAAAGGATAAATAAAATTGACAAACCATTAGCCAGACTCATCAAGAAGCAAAGAGAGAAAAATCAAATCAATAAAATTAGAAATGAAAATGGAGAGATCACAACAGACAACACAGAAGTACAAAGGATCATAAGAGACTACTATCAGCAGTTGTATGCCAATAAAATGGAGAACGTGGAAGAAATGGAAAAATTCTTAGAAAAGTACAATTTTCCAAAACTGAACCAGGAAGAAATAGAAAATCTTAACAGACCCATCACAAGCACGGAAATTGAAACTGTAATCAGAAATCTTCCAGCAAACAAAAGCCCAGGTCCAGACGGCTTCACAGCTGAATTCTACCAAAAATTTCGAGAAGACCTAACACCTATCCTACTCAAACTCTTCCAGAAAATTGCAGAGGAAGGTAAACTTCCAAACTCATTCTATGAGGCCACCATCACCTTAATACCAAAACCCGACAAAGATGTCACAAAAAAAGAAAACTACAGGCCAATATCACTGATGAACATAGATGCAAAAATCCTCAACAAAATTCTAGCAATCAGAATCCAACAATACATTAAAAAGATCATACACCATGACCAAGTGGGCTTTATCCCAGGGATGCAAGGATTCTTCAATATCTGCAAATCAATCAATGTAATTCACCACATTAACAAATTGAAAAATAAAAACCATATTATTATCTCAATAGATGCAGAGAAGGCCTTTGACAAAATTCAACATCCATTTATGATAAAAACTCTCCAGAAAGCAGGAATAGAAGGACATACCTCAACATAATAAAAGCTATATATGACAAACCCACAGCAAACATTATCCTCAATGGTGAAAAATTGAAAGCATTTCCCCTAAAGTCAGGAACAAGACAAGGGTGTCCACTTTCACCGCTACTATTCAACATAGTTCTGGAAGTTTTGGCCACAGCAATCAGAGCAGAAAAAGAAATAAAAGGAATCCAAATTGGAAAAGAAGAAGTAAAACTCTCACTGTTTGCAGACGACATGATCCTCTACATGGAAAACCCTAAAGACTCCGCCAGAAAATTACTAGAGCTCATCAATGAATATAGTAAAGCTGCAGGATATAAAATCAACACACAGAAATCCCTTGCATTCCTATACACTAATAATGAGAAAGTAGAAAAAGAAATTAAGGAAACAATTCCATTCACCATTGCAACGAAAAGAATAAAATACTTAGGAATATATCTACCCAAAGAAACTAAAGACCTATATATAGAAAACTATAAAACACTGATGAAAGAAAGCAAAGAGGACACTAATAGATGGAGAAATATACCATGTTCATGGATCGGAAGAATCAATATAGTGAAAATGAGTATACTACCCAAAGCAATCTACAAACTCAATGCAATCCCTATCAAGCTACCAGCCATATTTTTCACAGAACTAGAACAAATAATTTCAAGATTTGTATGGAAATACAAAAAACCTAGAATTGCCAAAGCAATCTTGAGAAAGAAGAATGGAACTGGAGGAATCAACTTGCCTGACTTCAGGCTCTACTACAAAGCCACAGTCATCAAAACAGTATGGTACTGGCACAAAGATAGACATATAGATCAATGGAACAAAATAGAAAGCCCAGAGATAAATCCACACACATATGGACACCTTATCTTTGACAAAGGAGGCAAGAATATACAATGGAGTAAAGACAATCTCTTTAACAAGTGGTGCTGGGAAAACTGGTCAACCACTTGTAAAAGAATGAAACTAGATCACTTTCTAACACCGCACACAAAAATAAACTCAAAATGGATTAAAGATCTAAATGTAAGACCAGAAACTATAAAACTCCTAGAGGAGAACATAGGCAAAACACTCTCAGACATAAATCACAGCAGGATCCTCTATGATCCACCTCCCAGAATTCTGGAAATAAAAGCAAAAATAAACAAATGGGATCTAATTAAAATTAAAAGCTTCTGCACAACAAAGGAAACTATAAGCAAGGTGAAAAGACAGCCTTCTGAATGGGAGAAAATAATAGCAAATGAAGCAACTGACAAACAACTAATCTCAAAAATATACAAGCAACTTATGCAGCTCAATTCCAGAAAAATAAATGACCCAATCAAAAAATGGGCCAAAGAACTAAATAGACATTTCTCCAAAGAAGACGTACAGATGGCTAACAAACACATGAAAAGATGCTCAACATCACTCATTATCAGAGAAATGCAAATCAAAACCACAATGAGGTACCACTTCACACCAGTCAGAATGGCTGCGATCCAAAAATCTGCAAGCAATAAATGCTGGAGAGGGTGTGGAGAAAAGGGAACCCTCCTACACTGTTGGTGGGAATGCAAACTAGTACAGCCGCTATGGAGAACAGTGTGGAGATTCCTTAAAAAATTGCAAATAGAACTACCTTATGACCCCACTGCTGGGCATACACACCGAGGAAACCAGAATTGAAAGAGACAGATGTACCCCAATGTTCATTGCAGCACTGTTTATAATAGTCAGGACATGGAAACAACCTAGATGCCCATCAGCAGATGAATGGATAAGAAAGCTGTGGTACATATACACAATGGAGTATTACTCAGCCATTAAAAAGAATTCATTTGAATCAGTTCTGATGAGATGGATGAAACTGGAGCTGATTATACAGAGTGAAGTAAGCCAGAAAGAAAAACACCAATATAGTATACTAACACATATATATGGAATTTAGAAAGATGGCAATGACGACCCTGTATCTAAGACAGGAGAAAAAGACACAGCTGTGTATAACGGACTTTTGGACTCAGAGGGAGAGGGAGAGGGTGGGATGATTTTGGAGAATGACATTCTATCATGTATACTATCATGTAAGAATTGAATCGCCAGTCCATGTCTGACACAGGATACAGCTTGCTTGGGGTTGGTGCATGGGGATGACCCACTGAGATGTTATGGGGAGGGAGGGGAGGGGGGTTCATGTTTGGGAACACATGTAAGAATTAAAGATTTTTTAAAAATAAAAAAATAAAAAATAAAAATAAATGTCTGACAACACAGTAAAAAAAAAAAAGGGGGGGGGGGCACCATCCCCTGTCCCTCAGATAGAGGCCTCAACCAGAGTGAGCAAGACAGGCAGAGGATGCTGGTGCATATCTGCCATCAGAAGGGCTTGCAGATCCGAGGGAGCCCTGGAGGAGGGAGCAGCTGCTTGCGTTTCCTTGGAGGCAGAGCCCAAGAGGGAGTGGGTTAGACAGGAGCCAAAGAGACAATTACTAGAAAGGCATTCCCTGGTGTTCTAATGAGGCAATTAGAGCCACTGAGGCGCCCCTGTCAGAGCGGGACAGGACTCTGAAGACCTCAACCCCACCCCCTCATTTTACAGAAGAGGTTACTGAGGCCCAGATGGGGAGAGTGACTTGCCCAGAGTCACAGCGTCAATTAGGGCTGGGACCGGAACCAATGCGCCAGCCACTGAAGGGCTGCCTTTGAGGCCCAGCGGAGGAGAAAGAAGCTCATGGCAGTAACAGTATTTACACTCTGAGCAGACGAGGTAGGGGATACCCTCACAGGACACAGCACAGGTTCAGGGGGGAGGCCTAACCTAATGCTGAGAAGACTGGGGTCTGGGGTGCAGTGGGAGGGGCTGTGGAAGGGCTGGGGGTGGGGGTGGGGGTTGGACTGCAGCACATCAGGCTTCCCTGTCCTTCACTGTCTCCCAGAGTTTGCTCAAACCCACATCCATTGAGTCGAAGGTGCCATCCAACCATCTCATCCTCTGTTGTTCTCTTCTCTTCCTGCCTTCAATCTTTCCCAGCATCAGGGTCTTTTCCAATGAGTCAGTTCTTCACATCAGGTGGCCAAAGTATTGGAGCTTCAGCTTCAGAATCAGTCTTTTCAATGAATATTCAGGACTGATTTCCTTTAGGATTGACTGGTTTGATCTCCTTGCTGTCCAAGAGACTCTCAAGAGTTTTCTCCAACACCACAGTTCGAAAGCATCAAATCTTTGGCACTCAGCCTTCTTTATGGTCCAACTATCACATCCGTACATGACTACTGGAAAACGATAGCTTTGACTATACGAATCTTTGTCAGCAAAGTGATGTTCCTGCCTTTGAATACAATGTTTAAGTATCTCATAGATTTTCTTTCAAGAAGAAGGCATTTTTTAATTTCATGGCTGCAGTCACCATCCAAGAAAATAAAGTCTGTCACTGTTTCCATTTTTTCCCCATCAATTTGCCATGAAGTGATGGGACAGATACTGTGAGGTTATGACTTTCCCTGCCTGTGCCATGTACTGTCATATTTCTGTCACCTTGAACAAAAATGTGATTCCTCTCTGCATTTCTAAGGAGCCTGTTCCCAGGGTTCTTTCTCAGGGGATCCTAGGAGGTGGGGAGCCCCAAGATGCCTGAGTTTAGAACTGTGAAGGGCCTCTCAGGCCCAGAGGCCACCAAGCCTCCCAGTGTTGCCTTTATTCCTTAACAAGCCTGATAAATTTGCTCACAAAAGGCAAAGAAAGAACCTGAAGAAGACGCCTGCCTTTATCCCCCAACCCCTACTCCCTGCACACTTGTCGCCTGAATTGCCTCTTTGTGTGCCCTTCTCCCTGGCAGGCTCTGCAATTTGCATCTTTGCTGTTCTCCTTTTAAAAATGACAGAAAAACACTTGGCAGAGTGGAGCCTGCAGAGCCAGGCTTCTGCCCACAGCAACAGAAGCTCAGAAGGCAGCCTGACGCTTAGCCAATGTGACCCTCCCATCCATTCACACCCACTGCAAAACAGACGGTAACAGGTAAGATCCAGAGAGGGGGGCATAAGGAAGGATTGAAGGACAGAGGGTACCATGATCTGTTCATCGCACACAAGCTATAAACACTTTTGTGCATGCATTCCTGTGCACGAGTCACTGGAGAATATGGGGTTCAGGACACACACACCCCAAAATGATCCCTGGGAAGATTGAATATTCTAAACTGAAGGGTGCTCTGAACATCTCCCTTGCCCAAAACAGGTCGTAAAACCTTTCTATAAGACAGGTCCTCCCCTATCCCAAAGGAAGGAACATCCTCCAGTAACAGAGGTAGGGCAAGAAAATCCTGAATTAACATGCCTTTCTGGGTCTTCCCGTTCACTACCCTAAGCCCACACTCCTCAAGCTGCCATATTCCTCTAGCACCATGTGCTCTTCATCAGGCCTGGCAGAAGAATACTCAGCTCTGACTGTTTCTTTGGGTCCTCATTTCCTTATGAAGGCTCCTGAGTCATGTAAAACAAACAAATCTGTATGGTTTTCTCCTGTTAATTTGTCTTCCCCAGTTTCATATTCAGACCCTTTCAAACTATGGTGCTAGAGAAGACTCTTGAGAGTCCCTTGGATAGCAAGGAGATCAAACCAGTCAATCCTAAAGGAAATCAACCCTGAGTATTCACTGGAAGGGCTGAAGCTGAACCTGAAGCTCTAAGTGCCTGATGAGAAGGGCTGACTCACTGGAAAAGACCCTGATGCGGGGAAAGATTGGGGGCAGAAGGAGAAGAGGGCAATGAGTTGGTTAAATGGCATCACTGACAATGGACGTGAGTGTGAGTAAACTCCAAGAGATAGTGAAGGACAGGAAATCCTAGCGTGCCACAGTCCATGGAGTTGCAAAAAGTCAGACGTGATGGAACAACAACAACAAGAACCCTAGGAGAGATGATGAAAACCTTTAGTTTCCCCACAGAGATCAGTGATAAACCCTCAATTGTAGGTCTTCTTACTCTCTTCTTCAAGCCTTTAAAGGGGGAAGGAGGAAGATATATGAGAACTATATATCTAACAAATTGGTGTTCTTTATTGCAATTAATTCTTCAACATCCCAGTGTTTTTTGAAAAAAAAAAATTTTTATCTATATTTATTTAGTTGCACTGAGTCTTTAGGGCACATTGCATTTAGTCATAGCATGTAGGATCTAGTGCCTTGACAATGGATGGAACCTGGGGCCCCTGCATTGGGAGTGTGAAGTCATAGCCACTGCACCACAAGGGAAGTCCTCCCAATATTCTTATGTTATAGATGGGGCTGTTGTGCATCAGAGAGGTTCACCTGAGATTCAATACCCCTATGCTTTTTCACAACTCTTGGCTCTCTAGCTTTTTAAAGGTGCTATATTTTGATAAATGTAGGAAATACACTCACTTGAAAGCCTACATGTTCTTCCAATTGAAAAGATATGCCAAACGGATTCCTTCTGTTTACATTTTTATATAATATACCCTCCAGCACTTTTGGCTGTCAATAATATTGCTCACTGTCCATTCACAGAGAGGATGGAGGAATTCCCCAGAAGGGAAAAACATGCCCCAGCAGGTACGCAAGAAGCCCTGAGGTGGGACAGAGCACTTCACCCACATTAATGAGCACACACAGCAGTGGCAGGAGCACATGGAGTGTGGCTAAAAGAAGTGCGGTTGTCATCTTGGAGCTGTAAGTGAAACGCAAGCCGTCTGTAGGGCTGTGAGGTCATCTGACAGTTTTTTTAGAGTGGCCATTTTCTTCTAGAGTTCTCGAGCACCAAAAAAATAATCTTACAGAATATAAAGTGGCTTCATATAGGCTTCAGTGAGGTTCTGGTGGAATCAAACTCCTTCCCTTTTACAAGCAGAGGTGATCCCCACTCATCATCCCACCACCAACCAGGCTTTGTCTTCCTGTATCTCCTTCTGAGAAATGCATATGCATTTGTACTCAGGAGTAGGCACTTAGGGCTGAGACTAACGCCAGAGGCTGGAGACACGCACTGGGGTATCTCTTGACCTGTTCTTCAAGGTCTGTGGGAGCTGCTGCTGGGAGCAAGACTGAGAGAGAGCTATTCCAGCTACCCTCATCCCTCTCCTAGACATGCACAGTCTCCCATATCTGTACATCAGTTGTAGCAAATGCACCACCCTGGGGGAGGATGCTGATGTGGATAATGGGGGAGGATTTCTTGATGTTTCATCCTGTCATATGGAAGATGGCGGTGCATGAACTGGGCCAGTGCTAAACTCTGATGGGTCTTGGCACTTTTAGATGCAAGATATTTTCTCTTCAAGCTAATGGATGTGGAACCAGGAAGTAGAACTGCCACTGCCAGATCACAAGGTTGAGTGTATGGAGACAGCAGCTTAAGCAAAGATATTAGATCTTTATGAATTTCTAGCATAACACTTCCCATACGTAAAGTACTTAACTAATTGTAAGAATGAACAATTGGGATTCTCAGCAATGGGTACCGGGAGCTCTTGTCACAGGAATAAACAAGTCTGAAAATGGAATAGAAAGTAGATAGACTATGGTGGATGCAACTGACAGGCAAGAGAGAGCTGGCCTGTGTGAGGCACTCTTCTGTGGGCCTCCAAAAACAACTGAGGCACATAATATGAAAGGAGAGTAATATTCTGTTTGGTTGGGAGAAAGTAGTTCAAATATTGGAGACTAAGGCCAGGTGAGGTACACACCCATTGTTTTCAGGTTTTAAAGAGTCAGTGTCCCCCTGTTGGTAGAAATGTAAATTGGTGCATCCACTATGGAAAACAGTATGGAGGTTTCCCAAAAAACTAAAAATAGAACTATCATATGACCCAGCAATTCCACTCCTGGGTATATATTGGAAAAAACAGAAACACTAATTTGAAAAGATACATGTACTGTAATGTTTAAAGCAGCATTATTTATAATATCCAAGATATGGAACCAACCTAAGGGTCTATCAACAGATGAATGGATAAAGAAGATGTGATATATATACATACACACATTCACATATTGGAATACTACTTCAGTTCAGTTCAGTCACTCAGTCGTGTCCAACTCTTTGCAACCCCATGAACCACAGCATGCCAGGCCTCCCTGTCCATCACCAACTCCCAGAGTCCACCCAAACCCATATCCATTGAGTCAGTGATGCCATCCAACCATCTCTTAGCATAAAGCAAACAAAATTATGCCATTTACAGCAACATGGATGAAATGGGAGGGCATTATGCTAAGTGAAATAAGTCACATAGAGAAAGACAAATACTATATGATATCACTAACATGTGTAAACTAAAGAAATATGACGAAACAGAGAATATAATAAAAAAGAAGCAGACTCACAGATACAGAAAATGAACTAGTGGTTACCAGTGATGGGAGTGGGGAGGAACAATATAATCATGGGGGACTGGAAAATAAAAACTCTTGGATATAAAATGGGCTACAAATCTATAGTTTACAACATGGGAAATATAGCCAATATTTTATAATATAATACCTGTAAATGTATTGCAATCATTAAAAATTGTATAAAAATTTAAAAAGTTAAAATAAAAGTGCCCCCAGTCTTATTTTTCCAATTAAAAAAAATTAAGTACAAGCCCCACCTTGCCAAAATTATATTTTAGAACCATTTAAATAGCCATTTTCTTCAGAATATCAAATTACTGAAAACTACTAAATTAATTAAAAGTATATCTAGCACCAAAGTATAAGGGGCTAATTGCAACTGAAAGTACTAAAATGTCAAATCTGAAAGTGAAAAAAAATAAACAATAGAGAAAGTGAAAGTAAAAACTGATTTTCAACTACTTTATAATTTTTTTTTTTTGCATCTCTAGTCTGATCAGAGTTTTTTTATAAAAGCCAAGAACCAGAATATCACCCCAAGACATCTGGTCCTCTCATCCTTCCATGAAGTGCAGATGGGGAGACTCCTATGTGGTCTTGGTGAGAGGAATTGGTCACGCTCATTAGCCTGGGCAGATTTAGCTTTCAAATAATAAGCTAAATTGAGAACTACCAAGAGACCAACTCTTGCAAAAGCAGCACTGTAGCCTAAAGGGGGACATGCCAATTTTGGATTAATTAAAAAGGTTATTAAATTGTTCAGATGGCATGTTAATGAGCAATCTGCAGGGCACTCCGTCAAAACCACACCTCCCAGTCTTAATTACAGGACCTTTCTATTGAAAAGAATCTGGGCAAGCCCACAAGGGATCTTGAAGTGCATCAGTCTTGAATATAATACGACCGTGGTCAAGCCAGGAAAAAATCCCTTGAAGAAAGATGGTAGTTAAGCTTATAATGTAAACTCTTTCAGAAGCATGCTGATTCCAGCCAGCTAAGAGATACTGAGATGTTAGAAGTAATCAGACACACAAAAAATACTGTGCCTTTATAATACATTTTGTACCCAAGACGTCCAAGTGTTTGGTATGTTGTAACTCATATTTTCCCTAATTTCTGGTGGTAAAGTTAGAAACCTGAAGTCGCTGTTTTTGCTTCATAAAGTGTACTTGAATTTATAGTTTGAGACACTGTAATATCTACCATCTACTTTAGAGTTCAAATGCCATGAAAAGACAGTGCTTCTTCCTGGACCAGTGATTCTCAAAGTGTGGACCACATGGGGCTGATCTCTTGATTCTCAGCCTGACTGCAAGCCTCTGCTTAGTCTTTTAGGGTGAAGTACCCATAATTCCATGGCCTCCATTTATGAAACAACCAAGACATTTTCCAGTAAATTCCTAAATCAATTAAAAGCCACTGAAATTGGCATTCATGAACTAAAAGTAGGTAGCTCGAGGAATATAATTCAATATTCTTTCTAAGACATCTGACTGCCATACAGCATTGGACAAGGATGAAAACTCCTCTCCCATTGCTTATGATTACTTGCATAGTGCTGGAAACCCCACAAAATTCAGAAAGTGTGATTTGTTGTCATTATATCCAGAATGTTCTCAAGTTGCTTAGGATCTGAATAACTATAATTATTCCTTTTGAATTAAACATTACTGTTTAATTTAGCTTTACCTTTATCAAAGTAGGTTGTTGAAGGTTGTTTGGTTAACTCTATGCATTGTCATGTTCTTACTATGATTTTTTCCCCTCCATTAGAAAGTGGAAATGAGGCGGGTAAGTGAACTGTGGGTTTCTCGTACTATCATGTGGGGTACAATAGAACATGATGGAAAGCCATTAGTCTAGAAAAACAAGAGAGGGAAACAGCTGAATTATAGCTTTAGACATTCTTTGACTATTTCTTATAGCTAATACATGGAGAAAAAAAATAAGGTAAGTCAGAAGCCAAAACATTTTACACATATTTCACCTAGACAACAAATAATTTTTTAGCGTAAGTGTCCCATCCACTATTTAGTACGTAATTACACTAAAATTATTTTTTATTTGAAATTCAAATGCAATTGGGTGTTCAGTTTTTTTTTCTGGCAACCTCATACCAAACAATCTTGTATTTTTTATTATGAAGAGCCAAAAATATTAGTAAAATAGGGGTTTGTCTTAAGTGCTGCCAAATCACATTGATTGGTATTTCCTGTCTAGAATGATCTGAGACTGTTAAATCTGGGTTCAGTCAAGGGAAAAAAAAACAATCTGTCATGATCAATTGGTGATGTCTGCCACGGATAAGGAGCAGGGATTTACTGATATAGATAATAAATTTTTGCTATCTCTTCCTTAGGGGCTAAAATAAAACCTCTATCTTGCAAAGCCCTGCTAGAAGGTATACACTGATTGCATCACTCCCTTGTGTGAAATCTTAAAATCATTTCATGCCTTCCTTTGCTCTTAGGATAAAGACCAAATAGAGCTCTTAACGTGGTTTGCAAGGTGCTAGCTCTGTCAATTTCTCCAGCATAGCCTTTGGCCATGTCCCCTGCCCCCACTTTTTGTGCTCCAGCCTTTCTGACTTTGGTCAGGTTCTTTAAGCAGGTTTCTACTTCTGCCTGGAAATCTCTTGGTCCTTTTCTTCATCCAAGTAACTTTTGCCCATTCTTTAGATCTCAACTCAAACATCTGTCTTCAGGTAAACTTACTGACATCCCACAGAAGGTCAGGAACCATTTAATGCAGATTTATAGAAACTATCACATTTGTGATTTGAAAATTATTTGTGTCAATATTTAATATGCTTTTTCTCCTAGACTACAAATTTCTTGAAGGCAGGGTCAGTCAGCATTTGTTTTATTCATCACTCTATCTACAGAATCTAGAACAGTGTCTGCAATAGACTAACTTTACATTACATATTTGTTGAATGAATAAATGTATTGGCTTAACAAGTTCTGTATTATAAAATCTCTTAGTAGTCCTTTTGAAAAAGAAGCTAATTTTATTTTTTTCCTTCTCAGGCCATAATTATAAATTTAGGCAGAATGGTGAAAACGTAATAAATAAAATAAGCATTATTTTTTATGATACTCTTTAATTTGTACATTTGCCGTCAGTATTTCTAAACGTTTCCTTAGGAAAAACACTTTGGTGAAGAGTCAAGTATAGCAGGAGAGTTCTTCCTTTTGTGTCATTTCCTTTTTTTGTCCTTATTAAACTATCAATGTTAAAATTTTTGTTGAATACATTCTAACCATTATTCAGTGTTAAACATTTTATTCAGTTTCCTCATCTGCAATAAATGTTTATGATATTCAGTTTGACTGGGCTATAGTCCCCAGTTATTCCACTAAACTCTAAGCAAGGCGATTCTCTTAAAGGTATTTAGCAGATGAAATTAAGTCCCTAATCAAAAGACTTTACTTAAAATCCAAACATATCTAGGATTTCATACCATATAATATGGGTAGAATTGTTATGTGTACTTGACCACAATAACGTTTTTAAAAAATCAGGACTGACGCTTCTCCCCAAAACAGAAGAAATTTTGTCTATGGACAAAAGCTTCAGCCCTTACTTATGAATTACTTTTGACCTCTTCCTTACAGATTCCAGACTTGCTTAGCCAGCCTAGGTTTCAATCCTTATGTGACGAAGATTCCTTGGAGAAGGGAATGGCTACCCATGCCAGAGAGCTCCTCTGTGGTTGCAAAGAGTCAGACATGACTGAGAAATTAAAACATACACACACACACAAAAGCATTGCTGGTGGCAGAATTTTTATAGTCCAGGTCACTCCCTAACTCTGCCTGATCCCAAATCAAGCAAAGTCACGAAGTCACTTAATATAACTTTTATTCTAAAACAATACAAACTAGTATTTTTTGTTTGTTTGTTTACTATAGTAGGAAAAACAATATGGAAAAAGTGTAGCTGCTAGTTCTAGGGCTGATTTCAAGAAAAGCTTTATCTTTGCTGGAAAGAGACTTGGATATGCCACATTAGAGTAGATATATCCCTTTGAATGTAGATAGAACTCTTCTGTGTGAAGGAAATGGAAAAACTCGGTTATGGTGGAGGGTATTATGGAGGATGATGAATTGCATAGGGGAAAGCAACAAGGCTAACTGCTTCATTTTTTGTGACCAAACCCTGTATTCAACCCCTACCCTATTCCCTGACTCTAATCAAGTTACTAAACTCAAGTTCAAGTGAAGTTTTTAAGAAGCCGTGGAGGGAGAGCTGAGCTTCTTGCAGATTTTTGTGGTAGAGTGGTAACTCAGCAGAAGGAAGGTGGCAGTGGTGGGGGGGTGGGGGTGGGAGGAGATGAGGGCAGGGGAGAAAAAGAGAGAGAAAGAGAGGCAATGCAGGAGGAGTAGCTGACTTCTTCCACCCCTCCCCTACCACTACCAGCATCACCACCCCCAGTCACATGGGACGGCTGGAAATGCTCAATGGGCCACAGAACTGTGGTTTGGGGGAAGCTTATCCATATCTTCTAGGCAGGAGTGAGAAGGGCACTGGTTAACATCCAGTTACCCAAGTATGAGACATGACTTTGCCAACAAAGGTCCATCTAGTCATAGCTATGGTGCTTCCAGTAGTCATGTATGGATGTGAGAGTTGGACTATAAAGAAAGCTGAGCACTAAAGAACTGATCCTTTTGAACTGTGGTGTTGGAAGAAAACTCTTGAAAGTCCCTTCGACTGCAAGGAGATCCAACCAGTCCATCCTAAATGAGATCAGTCCTGAATATTCATTGGAAGGACAGATGCTGAAGCTGAAACTCCAATACTTTGGCCACCTGATGTGAAGAACTGACTCATTGGAAAAGACCCTGATGCTGGGAAAGATTGAAGATGGGAAGAGAAGGAGGTGACAGAGGATGAGATGGTTGGATGGCATCACCAACTCAGTGGACGTGAGTTTGAGTGAGCTCCAGGAGTTGGTGCTGGACAGGGAAGCCTGGTGTGCTGCAGTCCATGCAGTTGCAAAGAGTCAGACACGACTGAGTAACTGAACTGAACTGAACTCAAGTATGATATACCTACAGTGCTCAGGCATTTCTACGAAGCTGAAAGTTTTACCTAATTGGCCTAGTATTAAATTGTTAACAGGTCACTGTGCATTCCCCAAGGCAGCAGCCAAATATCAAATTGGCTAATTAGCAATAAAATATTTCAAATATTGTTAAAGTTCATAGCAGGTTGTCAGAAAGGAAAATTCTGCCATCTCCTTAGCATATACATTCAGATTCAACAGCTTCAGTCTTGATAGGCTTAAGAAAATAAGTATTTACACACTGCTAAATAATGCTCAAAATTCTCCATGCCAGGCTTCAGCAGTACGTGAACCATGAACTTCCAGGTGTTCAAGCTGGTTTTAGAAAAGGCGAAGAATCAGAGATCAAACTGCCAACATCCACTGGATCATCAAAAAAGCAAGTGAGTTCCAGAAAAACATCTATTTCTGCTTTATTGACTATGCCAAAGCCTTTGACTGTGTGGATCACAGTCAACTGTGGAAAATTCTGAGAGAGATGGGAATAACAGACCACCTGACCTTCCTCTTGAGAAACCTATATGCAGGTCAGGAACCAACAGTTAGAACTAGACATGGAACAACAGACTGGTTTCAAATAGGAAAAGGCTGTATATTGTCACCCTGCTTATTTAACTTAATATGCAGAGTACCTCATGAGAAACGCTGGGCTGGAAGAAGCACAGGCTGGAATCAAGATTGCTGGGAGAAATATCAATAACTTCAGATATGCAGATGACACCACCCTTATGGCAGAAAGTGAAGAGGAGCTAAAAAGCCTCTTGATGAAAATGAAAGAGAAGAGTGAAAAAGTTGGCTTAAAGCTCAACATTCAGAAAACTAAGATCCTGGCTTCATGGGAAATAGATGGGGAAATAGTGGAAACAGTGTCAGAATTTATTTTTTTGGGCTCCAAAATCACCGCAGATGGTGATTGCAGCCATGATATTAAAAGGCGCTTACTCCTTGAAAGGTAAGTTCTGACCAACCTAGATAGCATATTGAAAAGCAGAGACATTACTTTGCCAACAAAGGTCCGTCTAGTCAAGGCTATGGTTTTTCCAGTAGTCATGTATGGATGTGAGAGTTGGACTGTGAAGAAAACTGAGCGCTGAAGAATTGCTGCTTTTGAACTGTGGTGTTGGAGAAGACTCTTGAGAGTCCCTTGGACTGCAAGGAGATCCAACCAGTCCATCCTAAAGGAGAACAGTCCTGGGTGTTCTTTGGAAGGACTGACGCTAAAGCTGAGACTTCATTACTTTGGCCACCTCATGCGAAGAGTTGACTCATTGGAAAAGGAGGAGAGGGGGACAACAGAGGATGAGATGGCTGGATGGCATCACCGACTCGATGGACATGAGTTTGAGTGAACTCTAGGAATTGGTGATGGACAGGGAGGCCTGGCATGCTGCAATTCATGGGGTCACAAAGAGTTGGACACGACTAAGTGACTGAACTGAACTTAAGTTTACTGACCCTCACGAAGGAATGGCAGCCCACTACAATATTCTTGCCTAGAGTATTCCATGGACAGAGGAACCTAGCTGGCTACAGTCCATGGGGTTGCAAAGAGTCAGGCATGACTGGGCAACTAACACAGCTATACTGAAAATGTCCTGCTTTGGTGTGAGCCCTTTAGAAACTTTCCGGTTAAGGTTTTCTGATAAGTATTTATCAAAAGAAGCAAGAAAAGGGCCTCCTCTCTTCTAAGAGTTGTGGCTACACTCACTGGAATTTCCCAAATGAGTTTTCATGTACCTGGTCCCTTTCCCAGTGCTCTATATGGTGGCTTGGAGACAAGGTAAAGACTGGCCAGAAATACATTGCTATCTGTGTTTCCTGGCAGTGTTCTTTTCTGTGCTTGTTCAGTCCAATTCAACTAATATTTATGATTCAGACTCTGTGCTATGTGATAGCAACAGAGATGATTAATATATAGCTCCAGTGCTCTGTGAGTTCAACATCTAAATAATTAAATGCCATTCATGTGATAGGAGTATAATAGAGGCAGAGAACAGTGGAGAGAGTGGTTGGCTCCATTGGAGGTGGGTGGGAGGTCAGGGAAGATCTCACAGAGGCAGCCTCATGCAATGACAGAATTTGAACTCAATAAATTAGAAATTTAAAAGTTAAAGTGCATTTTAACTAGTATTAAAAAGTTAGGGATGAGATGCACAAGCAAACCTTAAACTAGAGAATATTAATGGGCAACTAACTGCCACTTAGCTCAATAGCATTCATGAGGAATTAGGAAAGAGCAAAAAAAAAAAAAAAAATGGATGAAATGCCTTAGTGCTTCTGGGGATGGATAGATAATTAAAGAACTTCTATCATGACAGGACAGAGCACTGCAGACCCGACCTTAGGTCGTGGGGGCAGCCGGATGTCTTGAAAGTCAGCGTTTTAAAGATGAGGAAAAATCTAGGATGGGTGTCTCAGAGACAGCAGCATTTCTGTGCTGCTCTCAGACCTAAACCATTGCGTTGTATTTGGTTCTAGTGTATTTGTTCCCAATATTAAAATATAGAGAATATTAGTTGGGGCTTCCCTGGTGGCTCAAACGGTAAAGCATCGGCCTGCAATGCAGGAGACCCGGGTTCGATTCCTGGGTTGGGAAGATCTCCTGGAGAAGGAAATGGCAACCCACTCCAGTATTCTTGCCTGGAAAATCCCATGGATGGAGGAGCCTGATAGGCTACAGTCCACGGGGTCGCAAAGAGTCGGACACAACTGAGCGACTTCACTTTCACTTTCATATTTGTTCCCAGCTGCGCTGCTACCCCCTTATACATAGCAGGTGCTCAATAAATAATAATAATGAGAGCCATCATTTTTTTTTTTTACTGAGTTCAGCTTTTAATGTGTCAGAACTGCTCTCTCTCTCTCTCTCTCTTGATATTAACAGATCTGAACGAAAAATCACATGGAGAACTTATTTTTCCCATAACTTACATTCAACATGCAAGTACAACACTCTCCATGGGCAACTTCATTCCATGTCATGGTTTTAACTACAATGTAGTAAAAATAAAAGATTTATACAAGACCCATGTGATGAAAATAAAATTAACTGCAATGATGATAACAACGCACATTAGGTGGGCTTTGCATGGAAGACCCTGTAGGCTTTTTTTTAAAGACAGCATCGAGTTTTCATTTAAGATGTAAAATTATAACCATTTTAGTAGTCTAGAATCTCTCTCTCTCTCAACATGTTTGAAAAGTTAAATAACCTACATCATGTTAGAAACCTTGCAAAGCATAAACATTACAAGGCATGGGCATATAAAAGATTTTCTACTATGACACTGACCTTACAAAGCAAAATAGCACCTTTGGAATGACAATAGCAGGTGAAAATGTGTTTAATCAAGTAGGTCAGTTGAACATTTCAGACCAACATCAATTTACCAACCACCACCTCTTACAACTGCTTTCTAGCATCCTAGAACTGATCATCTAGAAGCCAATTTAATAAAATAGCTTAGTGGGAGTTTTTTTTTTTTTTTAACTTACATACATCTCAAATTATGAGTTTAAAGAAATACTTGCTCTTCCTATAGAAACTCTAAGAAACAAAGTTCACAGTGTTGAAAAATATAAAGTAATGGAGAGGAAAAAGGAAAACAGAAAAAGATGGAAGGAGCTGGAAGGTTAAGTAAGTTATCTCGGGCCCCATGACCAGATAGTGATCCAGGCAGGATTTAAACCCACATCTGCCTGTTAAGTGAGGGTAGCGGCAGAAAGAAAAGATCTTTAGAAAACTGGGCAACTTGACATCCCAGGCAGGTACCACCTTAGCTTGAATCACTTCCTTTCCTATGCTTCTCTCAAAACACTTCTAAGAAATATGAAGCAAAAGAATTACTTTTGCTTCTTTCTTTCTCCTTTTCTGTCTTGCTCAATTTTTGGAATAGAAAATTTGGGGAAGAAGTATCTTTGGAAAGCAGTTATATAAAATATCAAAGCAAGTTATGATAAGAAGAAGCCTGATGATCCACAAGCTGAAACAACCATTGACTCCACCGAAAACTCACCAATACCTTGACATTTACCCAAGTGTGTTGGGCAGAATACTAGTCCTAAGGATGATCTGAATGAATACTACACACACACACACACACACACACACACACACAAGGTTCCATTAATGAAGAAGCTCTGGAAACACTTTTGATTATAACTCCTCCCATATTTCTCTTGGTAGTTCATTAACACTGATCTTTTGAAGATTTTTGAGTTTTAACTAAGGGTTTCCCAAACATATTTGAGCATGGACCTTTCCACAATATATATGATTTTGTTTTGCTTTCCCCCGCCAGAAAACCTATTAAATATTGCAGAAACCACTAGTTTGTGGAGCGCATTAGAAAGCATTGTTACAACCTTCATCTGATCGTGTATATGGTGTGATCTGAGGCACAAATAAAGATCCCTCCTAACTCACTGTTCCAAATTGTAAAATATCAATAACTGAGGGGCTGTTGGACTTTTGAGACCTTTATTAATAAACAAATATCCCAGGGATCAAAGCCAAAAGATGACAACTTGTTAGCACAGCCAATGATCAACGGGAATCCTCTATAAGTCCTTAATTGCCTAGATGCTATCCAATTTTCAGTGGAGGGAAGAGGCTGTCCAAGGGCTGGGCACAGTGAACACAGCTATTAGCGTATTTCATCAGTCTCCCAAAACTGAAGATTCTTCATCATAAATATCACTTCTATATATTATGTACACTACTATCAACCTAGCCCAGATTTTTGTCACCCCGAGCTTGTCTCTTCCAGACATTCTTAATATTATCCATCATTCACATACCCACCAAACAGATCCCCCTCAAATACCACTTTTCTCCTCTGCTGAAGAATCTAGAAAGATTCTCCACTGCCCATCAAGTCACTGTCACAGCAGCATTCAAAAACAAACCTAGCCATATTCCTCTTTTTCCCTGCCCGCCCTCTTCCATTCAATGTGGACAGCTTCTTAAAGTTTTCTCTGCAAGTTCTGGGCTCTTCCTGCCCTTTTATTTTCTTTTCCCATTCTTCTAACTTTCTCACTTCTTATCCAAACTCCACTCATCTTTCAAGTTCTACTCCCAAGAAGGCTTCTAGTAACTCCACTCAACATGGATCTCTCTTTCCTGTACCACTGAGTTGAGGGTGCTGGTAACTGCATGGAGCATTTGACTGTATAATCTTATTTTGTTCTCCATTACAGTTGTCTATACTTTGCTCCCCTCTCACCACTCCTTGCTTCTAAATACAAGTCTGTTCAGAGAGAAAACCTTGTCATAAACCTAATTTGTATTCCCTACCACATTTATCACACACTGGAAACACAAGAAACACCTCCTCAATGATTGACTGGAAAGAAAACAAAATGATAATTATAAATAGACAGGATGCAGTTATTAGAGAATGCTAGGGAGGAACTTCCATTGACAGCACTTCAGTTCAGTTCAGTCGCTCAGTCGTGTCTGACTCATTGCGACCCCATGAATTGCAGTATGCCAGGCCTCCCTGTCCATCACCAACTCCCAGAGTTCACCCAAACTCATGTCCATCAAGTTGGTGATGCCATCCAGCCATCTCATCCTCTGTTGTCCCCTTCTCCTCCTGCCCCCAATCCCTCCCATCATCAGGGTCTTTTCCAATGAGTCAACTCTTCACATGAGGTGACCAAAGTATTGGAGTTTCAGCTTCAGCATCAGTCCTTCCAGTGAACACTTAGGACTGATCACGACTGAGCAACTTCAATTTCACATTCTTTCCAAAGAAATCCCAGGACTAATGTCCTTTAGAATGGACTGGTTGGATCTCCTTGCAGTCCAAGGGACTCTCAAGAGTCTTCTCCAACACCACATTTCAAAAGCAGCAATTCTTCAGCGCTCAGCTTTCTTCACAGTCTAACTCTCACATCCATACATGACTACTGGAAAAACCATAGCCTTGACTAGACAGACCTTTGTTGGCAAAGTAATGTCTCTGCTCTTCAATATGCTATCTAGGTTGGTCATAACTTTCCTTCCAAGGAGTAAGTGTCTTTTAATTTCATGGTTGCAGTCACCATCTGCAGTGATTTTGGAGCCCCCAAAAATAAAGTCTGACACTGTTTCCACTGTTTCCTCATCTATTTCACATGAAATGATGGGACCAGATGCCAGGATCTTAGTTTTCTGAGTGTTGAGCTTTAAGCCAAGTTTTTCATCCTCCTCTTTCACTTTCATTAAGAGGCTGGCATTAATTTTAAGATATTCTCTATTATAAGTAGCAAACATACATGCAATTCAGATTTCTCACTATTTCAGGCTCACTTCCTCCAAGTGAACTCAAAGACCTCTTTCTTCAAAGAAGAGTTGGAAACAAAGAACTAAGCATGGTTCTTAGGTTTCATACTTTCATAGTCCAGGGTTATACGGCAAACAGACTCTAAGATGCTTTGGATATAATCTCAATCAACCCCAAACCTATCTGCACTACTTTGACAAACTCTGCATGGCTGCCACAAGCTTTCAGACCATGAATAACACAAGAAAAGAGGCTAGGTTCCTCCTGAGGCTGGTTAAGGAGGGCGTGATGAGGGACCACAACAGAGGCATCCTTTGTGAACTATGAACACAGAAACTTTCACTTGAAAATGTAACTCTGACTCTGAAGGCTGTTTTACATGGCCTTCTTGATAGATTTCATCCTGCAAATACTTTGAAGTACAACTACTGCTTTTAACTTTTAATTTTAAAACAAACAAAAAACTGTTTAGCTCTTCCCATTTTTTCCCCTATTTATTTGAGGTCAGACTTTTTTCATAAAATTTTGCAAGTTAATTTTGAGAAGTGAATTGGAAAGAGTTTTCAAAGGGAATTGCATGTAATGATGTTTTATTGTATTTTTAAGTTACTCGATTTGAAAAAATATTTTTAAAAGTTATTCAACTTGAAAGTTATTTAATCACCCCTGCCTAGTGATATTCATGCCCTTATGTAATCCCCTATGCTTGAGTGTGAGTGGGACCTATGATTTGCTTTTAACCAATAGACTATGGCAAGGGATAGGATGTCATTTCCATGTTTATGTTACATAAAATTATAACTTCCATCTTGCTAGCTAACTCTCTTTTGCCTATTCAGCTGGCATGCTCTGATGAAGCAAGTGGCCATTCTGGAGGCTTACCTGGCAAAGAATTGAGGGTGGCCTCCAGCTAACAGTAAGCTAGGAACTGAGGCCCTTATTCCACTGAAACAACCCTCCAGAAACATAACTCTGCCAATAAACACATGAGCTTACAAGCAGATCTTTGCCCACTTGATTCCTCAGATAAGATCCAGCCCTGACCAATACCTTGACAGTCCACGAGAGACCTTGATGCAGGGCCAGCTAAGCTGTACCCAGATTTCTGACATATCAAAGCTGTGATGTGATCAAGGACGTGTTAAGTCACTAAGTTTATAGTAATTTTATGTAGCAACTGATAACAAATATAGGCTGTAAAAGATGATCTGGGTGATTTTTCCTATTTAAGATATACCTGTCAAAAGAACCAATCTTGTTATTCAGATATTCAGTGTGGAATCTCACAACATGGAAGCTCATGCAAGCATGCTGGAGAGACTGAGAATGTCTTATATAATATCTGGTAGAAACTTGAAAGTATAGGCAAATATCATTAGGCATTTACATCATAACTTTGTTTGAAACCCTGATCCCAGTGTTCAAAAAGTAAAATTTAGAAGTGGCTGGGAACTTGTTTACTTTAAAAGAATCTATGTCTGGGACTTCCCTGGTGGTGCAGTGGCTAAGAATCTGCCTGCCAATGCAGGGGACACAGGTTCAATTCCTAGTTGGGGAAGATCCCACATGTCACAGAGCAGGTAAGCCTGTGTACTGCAACTACTGAAGCCCATGCCCATGATCCAAAAACAAGAGAAGCCACCAGGTGAGATGAATGCAGAGAGGAGTGTGAGAGCATATACACTACCACATGTAAAATATATCCCCAGTGGAAATTTGCTGTATGACTCAGGGAACTCAACCCAGGGCTCTGTAACAACCTACAGGGATAGGAAAGGGTGGGATGTGGGAGGAGGGTTCAAGAGGGAGGGAATATAAGTATACCTATGGCTAATTCATGTTGATGTATGGCAGAAATGAAACCATCATTGTAAAGCAATTATCTTTCAATTAAAAATACATAAATTTTTCTCTTAAAGCCACTGCAAAGAGAAGCTCGTGCACCGCAACTAGAGAGTATCCCCTACTCACTGCAACTAGAAAAGAAAAACCCACACACAGCGAGGAAGACCCAGTGCACCAAAAAAAAAAAAAAAAGAAAGAAAGAAAAAGAAAAAAAAGAGTATGTGAGATGTCTCTGACAAAGGCCACACGTTTTTAAAGATGCTAAAATTACATAGCATAACACAAAGGTGAACATTTCATTTCTAAGTATATGAATTACATTTGATGTACATTAATTGGTAAACATCTCTGACTAGATACTCAATGGGAGAGAAAACTGAAGGGATCGAGAAGCTAGGGAGTGGAGAATTGCTAATTAGAAAAAATTGCGGCTTCTTTTACAGGTTTATATCTTACACCACTACATAATTGGCTCTTTGTTATAGTCTGGTTTGTTATTATTTGGCAGCTGGGAGAACCCACAGACATTTGGATCTTTCTCCTAAGAATTTACGATTTATTTGGTGAAACAGCAGTTCCTAGACTTCTGGATTTCAAGAACTAAGGAGAAAAAAGTAGCTGGATGAATAGATGGATAGAGTATATTATCATAGACATTAAGCTTCATTTTGCCAAGTTAAGATGTAAAAAAATCACAAACAACAATGTGTTTCACTTTCATTTCATAAGAAAAGGGCAATTCAACTATAAGTAGTAAAGCTACAATCTCAAAATAAAACAGAACTTCAGTTTTAATAAATCCATCTTTAGGAAAAAATTCATCACATTGCGCATATTTTTCTCTTTTCTTGGCAGTTCACTGCAGCATTTGGGAACCCTGGGCTAACGGAAGATACTAAAAGAACAAAGCTATGAAAACATTTAACCTAAGACTACCTACAACACCTCCAAGGAGGGTTAACTCATTTAGGAAATTCAAGGTGAACATTTTTTTTATAAAAAAAGTCCATAAGTATAAGTGTCAATTGCTGATGATTACTGAGTTTACCAAAGGATATGTTTTCTTCCAGCCTCAAAGTACATACTCAGACTTTTTAAAGTATAGCGATTATCAGGTTCAGATATTATAACTAAATTCTTCCCCATTGCCCCACAGGACAAATATGATTAGACAGATGATCACTATCTCAGTTGTCTGTTCTTCCAGAAGGACAGGTTTCTGTGACCCAGAAATGACAGTCCAGCCACCACAGTAACTGTCTAGAATTGAGGTATGGAAGCTCAAGAAAATAACCTCTGGAGGCCTCCACACCCAAGCCTGAAATGTCAAGTGACAACAAGCATCACACCCACATTTTACACCCCTCCCTAAAGAACTAAACTAAATCCCCAGGGGACCTACAAGCTCCCTGAAATCAACAGACTCTCTGGTGCACTTTGACAGCAGACGCACATCATTACTTGGGTAGATGTCTCAGCCTCTGACCTGCTAGCACATCCACCGGTGAAGGTGCAGACTGCTCAGCCACGGTGCGGACAGGACTTTGGAACAGATCATAGAACTTAAATCCACCCACAGACTTAGTTCCTTTCTCTTTCTTTGAAGGTGACCCCTCCTGTTGCCTCTCTGCTCTCTCAGACATGTCGGGGAGCCCCAGGTGAAGGCAGCACGCGGGCATCTGCTGTGGAAAAGCAGTACCTGAGACGGATGCTGGGGCCAGCGTTAAGCTGATTCGCGCACATTAAAATGCAACAGAAGACTGTGTTTGTTGAAGTGGCCTTCTCCTGCATTTGGCTCCTGAGGAAAAATGATGGCTTACTGACAGAAGTAGGAACTCGGCCACTTGATAACATTGTTGTGCCGATGGTTTGAAGTGGCCCCACCATCGCCTGCGTTCAACAGGGGACTGCGGCCATTCACTCTTTCAGGCAGGGTGCTGGAGACAGACTCACAGCCATGCACAACACCGGCCATTCTGAAAGGCTTAACTCAAGCCTTCTCTGCCATAATTCCCATTGTCTTTCTGCCCCCACTGTTTATATAATATGTCCAGGAGTGGGATTGTAAACTAACAGTACATTCAAGAGCCTCAAACAGCAAACACGGGAGCTGAGTTTTCCAGGGAGAAGATTACCAAGCTGCCTACAGAGGCAGGCACGCCAGGGCACACACAGCCACCTGCCTTATTAAAACTGCCCTTTCCTGGGAAAAGAACATTGCCAGGGAAATAATGAATTAATTTGGCATTTCCTTCGGTCTCACTCAGCACGCAGTGTGCTTCCCTAAGCATGAAAACAGAGCATCTTTACAGAAATGTTTCTAAAATGATCTGCCGACTCATAGAAAAGATCAATTTGAATAGATTCCATCCCCAAGAGGGCAATTCAGTGAGAAAAGTTTTCAACTAAAGTCAAGACAGATGGTCCAACTAGTTTTCAAGCCCAGCATAGACCATTATCTTCTTCCATATTTCAGCTTTTTGACCCTCTCTCGTTCCCTATCTTGCTATGTATATACATGCACATACCCGCATTTATTTGTAGCTCTTGGTATCCTGAGAACAAAGCTCTTGCTATGTCAGCATAAAGGCTATTGCTGGTGAAGTGAGAAAAAAGAAAGTGCTCCAATACAGCAAATGGAAACCTGAAGTTATTGAATGTGACTTTTGCCTGAGACTACATTTGGCTTGTTGAAAGTGAGAATAAGAGAGATGAAATAGTATTAAAACTGGGAGTGGGCACTGGTTGGAGGAGGATTGAGAGAGAAAGAGAGAGACTGGTTGAGCAAAATGCTAGCTGGTGAGCTGAGAGATGAAAGGCCATACTTAGTGCAGAACAGCCAAAATGGAATTAGACTTTAAAAGTACAATGAGCATATTAAGGGCCAGAAGCAATGCCTTTCACAAGGAAGTGACAATTACAAATGGCTAAGGAGACACTGGAAATCCAGAAGTCACAACACTGGGCTGCTGAGAAGGAAGGCTGGAACACCCCGAATCAAGTATAAGGGGACAAAACATACGGCCCACTAGCATGAGGATGCAGTGAGTGAAAAATCCAGCAGCTGTGTATTTTTTTCTTTCTCTTTCATTTGCAGATCAAGTGTATTTCCCAGGCTGGTTTTTGCCTGGCTTTCACCACAGAGACCTAACTGCTAGGAAAGTAGAAAGCTAAAATCCCTCTAAGTCCTGATTCCAGTATTCTCTGAATATTCTGAGCCAATAACTTATGATACCATACATACAGGACTTACTTTTGCCATCTTCCATCTCCTAATAAGCGCCTGAGAACAATCTGTCCCAAATAACTTTAATACTTACAAAATCAGGAACCATGGCTGGTTAAGTTAGCTCAAAAGTGCCCCATAGTAAGAAGCAGAGTATAAAGTAGTGGTTTCCAAAGTAATGGCTGCCCATTAGAATCACCCATTCCAGTGATGCAGGTCAAAGGACACAAATTTTCAGTTATCTTGATCTTGGTAATTATTCTATGATGTGTGTGTGTGTGTGTATATATATATATATGTATATGTATATACAATCACATCAGCTATTCCTCAATAAAGTTTTAAAAAAGAGAAAAAGAAAAAGGAAGATCAGCAACACACATGTATACAGTATCCCCATTCCAAGGCTCTGTCCAAGACCAAGTAAATGAAAATGTCTGGGGTGAGACAGAAGCATTCATTTTCTTTTAAGTCTGTGAACCACCAGTATTGAGAAATCCCTGTGGCCTCATTGACTTTGACCAGCTCCATACCCCTGGATGGCATTCGCAATGCCATCCTATCCAAGCCTTTAAATAGTGATCAGTAAACCTTAGAAAGTTGCAGTGAAAATGTAGACAGCTCAGCACTGACCCATCTTCTCACATAGTAGAGCCACTGTTAGGTACCAATGGAGTCAAGAGCTTGACGATAAAGGCCAACGGAGGTGGTTTCAGAAAGCAAACAGCAGATTGAAGTCTACAAGAGAAATCAACCCCTGAAATAAATGTGAGCTTTTATGTCCTTCCACCTAATCTCTTGTATATATCCTTTAAACACTACTGCAGGTATCATTTTAGGGCCCAAAGTGGGGAGGTCTTCTACTCAATTCTGTGGACTGACAAACAGTAAATGAACTACTACGGATGAATTTCCAACCTTTGGGATTTTTGGTGTATGTTTAGTATTCTCCCTTAGTGAGAAGTAACCCACTAACAGTCAAGGTTTGCTTTGATCCCACAGGCTTTGTCTTTGTTCTTAGGGACCAAAATCAGACTATCTTAGTCTTAGACTTCTTCACAGTCACACTAGAAACTCTATTAACTCTGGGCAGAAAGCAATTCCCAAAATTCCCTTCTTGATTTTTTTCTTCATGTCAATTGAAGCCATAAAAGCTGAGGGAGTTCTTTGTTAATCCAAACACACAAAATGATACTAGATATATAACACCTTCTATATTGTCATATATTTGCTACATCATGCACTACAAACGGAGAAGGCAATGGCACCCCTCTCCAGTACTCTTCCCTGGAAAATCCCATGGACGGGGGAGCCTGGTAGGCTGAAGTCCATGGGGTCGCCAAGAGTCGGACATGACTGAGCAACTTCACTTTCACTTTTCACTTTCCAGCATTGGAGAAGGAAATGGCAACCCACTCCAGTGTTCTTGCCTGGAGAATCCCAGGGACGGGGGAGCCTGGTGGGCTGCCGTCTATGGGGTCGCACAGAGTCGGACACGACTGAAGTGACTTAGCAGCAGCAGCACCACAAAACCTTTTACTACAGTAAATTTTTATGACTCCATTCTTTATGAGGATGATTTTGTCAGTCCTGACTTTAAAGCTTACTCCTGAGTCAAAACCCCATCACCCCTCAAAGCTCTTTAACATAATTTCCTCTGCACCATTCTCCTTATTTCTTAATTCATGTAGTTCTCCTGAATTATTCTGACATTTGTGCTGCTATATCTATTCAAAAACACTCGCAGTGCCCATGGAATGAAGTTCAAGCACCACAGGCTGCCTTTCCAAATATTCCGTAATCTGATTTCAATCTTTGTTCCAAGAGTTTTAGTTAACTGATTTCTAACTGTCCCTGGAACATGCCATGTGCTACGCAGGTGCAACTCTTTTCAGACTGAGGCTCATCTCCCACAACTCTACATTAGACTGTTGGGTAGAAGGGTTCCCTTGCTTGATTCCAGGCCATGAGTTCTTAAACTGAAACCTATCCATTCCTTGGGATCCTTAAAAGGATTTGTGAGGTATACATACCTCTTGAAATTAATGTACAAAATTGTGCCTGCACACAGTAGGCTGGATCTTTGGTGAGTGTGCTGAATCCTGCCTCCCTGTATTCATGTGCTTGTGTAGCTTCCTCCTGTGAACTTGGGAAAGCTTTGTGATCTACTTGAACTAACAGAATTTGGAGGAAGTGTCAGTTTTGAGATTTAGTCTTAAGATTTTAAGTCTTGAAAAAAGCCAGCCACCTGTACAAATTCCTGTGACTCTGAGACCACCAGACTGTTGGAAATCCAAGCAGCCACATGGAGGGGCCCATGAGGAAGACAACTGAGCAAATGACCAAAAGCCTCTAGCAGCTACCACCAACTTCCAGCCATGTGAATGAGGCCATTTTGGAATACCTGGCTGCACTAGTGTCCCAGCTGACACCAGACGAATCAGAAGAATCACCTATCAATGCATGCAATCATGAGAAATTTTTAAAAAACAAAAACTGTTGTTTGGGGGTGGTTTCTTCCACAGTAATAGACAATAAAACAGAAGATACGTGGGTGCAGATTTTTCTGGGAAAAGGATTTAGGTTCTCAAAGGAATTAGTGCTATAAGTTAAGTATCTTTATATGAGGAGGTCCCTGGAAAGCATTTAAAATAGTACCAGCCATATGGTAAACACTCAGGAAGCCTTTAGCTATGATGATGATGATGATGATGATGATGATGATGTAGCCAACTGTCCTTTCTAAATATTTCAAGGAAGAATTTCCAGAAGGCAAGTCATCACTATGGCTGAGAGAAAAGCAAAAATTATCATAAAAAAGAAGCAAAAACAAAAATCTGTGCATTAAATCTGATGGGTGAGTAAAAATATTAAGCAGCCCTGATACAGGAAATTTAAAAATCGAGTTGGCAAAGTTTAAAAAGATCATATGGGAATGTTCAAGATTTAGCTTGAATAGAAAATGTGCACTAAGAATCCCCCTTGCCTCCCTCTACACAAAGTACTGAACTTCCTCCTGGACCATTCTGAACCGATCAGCTTGGAGTAAAGGCTCTAGGATGGAAGGACGAGGCTAGGATGGGTGAAGAAGGGGCTGCCTTTTGGATGGAGAGGAGGTAAGTCATAGGAATGCGTGTTCACCAGCCTCTACATTTTCAGTAAGGCTCAGTAAGGTCACTCTCCTTGAGTGACCAGGGATGGGAAGGGTATTGAGGAGACTGGTGAAGGTTCCAAATATCCATCATGGGAACAGAGAAAGCTGCCAGCCAGAGATGAGTGGCATGATGGCCAGGCAGCACGGAGGGCTCAGTGATAGTTGCAGGGCTTAGAATGAACCACAGGTCACTGCTCATAAATGGACATCTCACCAGAATCCTTCTTTGATTTGTAAAAATGATAAACAGGCAGTAATCTGTGTCTGGAGATGATCGGTGGAAGCAGGATGGTCCGTTGCCAACACTGTTGTCAGGAAGAAGTGGACACTGGGTTGGAGAGCAACCCACATGGCTGTCAAAGTCCCTCTTTGCACAAGGACATACTAGCATCTGCTGGCTTCTTGACTTTGGGCAGATTACTTAGCCATTCTGTGCTTTAGTCTCCTCATTTGGAGACTCAGATGACTGCTTTTGAGGATTCCATAAAAATCATGCATTTAAAGGACTTATTATAATGTTAGCCATTATTATTATTGTTATTCCATAAACCAAATGTAGTAGTGTCTTTTCCTTTTGAAGACTCAAGTCCTATTCTTTGGAACATCTTGTAAATTGTATATCTCTCCATTATTAAGCACATCCAAAGATTGTTCCTTTAAAATAGAAACACTCATCTCTGTGCTTATATATTCATATAGTAGTCTCCACAGATACCATCATCTAAAGCTATTGGAATCTGTTGTCACAAGTTAGGTCCAGATTTATACATTTATTCTTGGATTTCCCATCCACACCAATAAAGAATTGAATTCTAGTGTGATTTCTCCAGTCAGCCAATGATGTTTCCCTTTCCTTTGGGGATGAAGTCATAATACACACAGACACACACACACAATCACACACACCTTGAAGAGTTTGAATAAGAGAATTCATATAGTGTAAAAGTCAATGAATATAAAATCTCACCAGGCTAGCTGTGATGGTTAATTTTATGTGTCAATGTGGCTGCAATACGTAGCCCAGCTATTTGGTAAAACATCATTCTCGATAGTTCTGGAATGGGATTTGTGGATGAGATTTACATTTAAGTCTGTGGACTTTTAGTAAAACATATTGCCCCTCCAATGTGGATGGGCCTCATCCAACCAACTGAAGGGATGTGTAGAACAAATGATGGAATTCCTCCGAACAAGAGGGAATTCTGCCAGTAGATGGCCTTCAGACTTTGTCGGTAACATTACTTTGTGTCTTCAACCTGCCAGCTCATCCAGCAGATTCTGGACTTGATGGTCTTCATAATCGCCTAAGCCAGTTCCGTAAAACAGATCTTTCTGTATACATACACACGCAGCCTATTGGTTCTGTTCTTCTGGAAAACCCTGATTAGTACACTAGTTATTTCTGATGTGCTCCTGATGGGCCACTAGAGAGCCGAACATGATCAAAGCTTATTTAATGGAGACTTAACTGGTAACAATATATAGCATACCCTTGGCCCCAAATTCTTTTTTGACTGTGAAGTTATGGAAATATGGAAACCTTTCCTCAGGAAATCATGGGGGATTTTAAAAGGCATTAAATCAAACGGTGCCCTTTGTGTTCATGAGTTTTACTCTTCTATGGCAGCACCGTTCTGTCTATCAGATTGTGGAATGCTTTACCTCTACAATGATAGACTTGGGTTCTTGTAAAATCTACATTTTGCCCAAGGCTTTTTATAAGCATAGCAAAATCTGCCATCTCAGAGATAATATTCTTTCCACGTCACCCATATCTGAGGGCCTCTGGTTTCCATGCTAGCTAGCATTTCTCTCATACTTCAGGCAATAAAGCTCTCTGTGCTATTTGTCAGAAAGGCTCCATCACACATATTCAGGAATCATTTGCCTTAGTGACAAATGCAGTGAACACTGTGCTGTAAATAGAAATGGCTCCTATCCATTCTTTCTGTTCCATTTCAGATAATAATGACTTTCTGTCTACCTTTTAAATGAATATTTCTTGACTTAAGAAACATTTTTTTTAAAAATCACTAAAAAACAAAGTGATTGTTAGTCATCTAATTTTAATTTCCCATCATGCCTTGGTTAAATGACAGATTTCTTTGTCACTGTATTTGTTCATTATCTTCCACTCCCTGGTAGCGCAGAGGTTAAAGCGTCTGCCTGCAATGAGGGAGACCTGGGTTCGATCCCTGGGTCAGGAAGATCCCCTGGAGAAGGAAATGGCAACCCACTCCAGTATTCTTGCCTGGAGAATCCCATGGACGGAGGAACTTGGTGGGCTACAGTCCATGGGTCGCAGAGTCTGACACGACTGAGCGACTTCACTTTCTCTTTCACTTTCACTTTCTTCTGTCCTTCCATATTTGCTGTTATTGGTCTTTGTCAGTTTCTGTTTTGCTGCTCTTACCTTCTCCCTTTTCTCAGACCTCTCCTGTTTCTTTGGCTGAACTACAAATGGCATATAGCATTTCATTGTTTTTAAATCCAGCTTTTGTCCACTGAAGCTCTCTCCCCTAGTTGTGAAAAGATCACCTCTTCAAATTTATACTCCCACCAGTAATTTTATTCCCCATCTCTTAGATAACAATTCCTTATTATCTCCTTTCTTCACAGCCTTTTTCTTAGTAGTTCAAAAAATTAGAAAAAGTCAGCTAAACAATGATCATTTCTAGCTGTTCATTATCATTCCTTATAATTATTAATTACAGGAGATGTGGATTCTGAGTAATATGATCCATTTCTAGTTGTAGGATCACCAAGTCTTACTCTAACTTCTCTGCCTTCAGCTTGTTCATCTGGAAAGGGAGTTTTATGACAGTGATAATATGTGCCTCGGAGGACTGGTGCTAGGATTACATAAGATTAGCATATTAAAGCATCTTATAAACTATGAAAGTGATAATATGAAGTTAGTATCTAGTTATCCAGGTGTGTATTCACCCAGAGACTTCCTGTGGATTAAAAATTAAATTAAAAACTCTGCCATAACAAGTAAATAAAGAAACTAAACAGCACACAATTAACAAACTTAGTCTCAATTGTGCTACATTCTTTCTGTCACCGAGAAACTAATTAGTACGACATAATCACATACTTCCTGCCCAGTAAACATACAAGTCCCAGAGGAACAAATGATTTGTATCATGAATCGCTGGCCACTGCTTACTGGTAATTATCATATAAATGAGGTTCTTCAAGTTGACCTCTGATTCCCCAGTTCTTTTCTGAGACAGCAGAGATACACCAGTTATGCAAAAACTTGATAAAATTTAAATTACTTTTCTATTTTCTAGCCTTGCCCTCAGGATATTCTTTAGAAAAGGAAAAAAAATAGATCACACCCTTAAATAAAGCCCATCAAAACAGATACTAAAATATTAATGTACAGTAGTATGTATAGAAATGGCTTCCACTATTAAAAAAAAGAAAATTCAAGAAAATCTTTGGGACTCCCCTAGTGGTCTAGTGGTTAAGAATCTGTGCTTCCAGCACAAGGGACACAGGTTTGATCCCTGGTGGGGGAAGTAAGATCCTTCATGCTGTGTGGTATGGCTAATAAAAGGGGGGAAAAAAAAATTCAAGGAAATTTGTAATAAAGCTAGGGAAGGGAATGGCAATCCACTCCAGTATTCTTGCCTGGAGAATTCCATGGACAGAGAAGCCTGGCAGGCTACAGTTTGTGGGGTCGCAGAGTCAGACATGACTGAATGACTAACACACACACACACACACACACGCACGCACAACTCCAAGAGCAAGCGTTCATCTTAACTGTGTTCAAATGTTTCTGGAGGAGCCAACCAGACAAAGTGACAGGAAGACACCCAGCTCTAGCCCTGATTAGCCATAAGAATATTGTCAGTGACCTGACTTCTCTCACCCCTAGTGTCTTTCTTTGTACAATTAACCAATTGGACTGGATGATTTTAGGGTTCTTTCCTGCCCTAACATTCTTTGTCTTGAAGAAAAAAATATATGCGAAATGCATCTTAAATATCATCTAAAACAGTTGTTCTCAACAGGACCTGCACACTGGACTCACCTTGGTAGCTTCAAAAAAATACTGATGCTGGGGCTCCGCCTCCAGAAAGTAGGACTTAATTGGTCTGGGTGCAGCCAGGCTGCTTAGGATTATAAAAGCTCTAATGCTTAGCCAAAAGAAGTACTACTTAATTACTGCAGCCTTTTTGGATATGGGTAGGTTCTTTTCTTTTCTTTCCTCATTTGAAGAAGCTAAATTATCCCTCTGAGGCTGCCTTGTCATTAAAACATAGAGACCTGACCTGTAGTGTATGACTGCAGAAACCCTGAGTGAGACGGCAGCAATGAAGGTTCCTGACAGGGTACTAGCTCACAGTACAGATGCAACAAGGGTCATCTATTTCCTTCTACCTGTTTCCTGAGCCCCCAAGACCTCCAAGACATGGCCTGCCCTCCACTACTTACCAAATACTGTTAGATCTTTAAAAGAACTCACATTTGCTGAAGTAGAATCTTCCCAACTATTCCATCAAGTCAAACGAAAACACAGTGAAGGCAGAAACCCCATTACCATTATTTCCCCAGTACTTAGAACAAATCTTTGTTCAGTAGAGAGATGAACTGGTCAGCATTTCCTTTTTTCTTTTGACCGCACCAAGTCTTCACCGTGCTGTGCAGGCTTTCTCTAGTTGCAGTACATAGGCTTAGTTGACCCTGGGGCATGTGGGGTCTTAGTTCTTCAACCAGGGATCCAACTTACATTTCTAGTGTCTGGAAAGCAATTTCTTAACCACTGGACCACCAGGGAAGTCCCTGGTCAGTGTTTTTATAGGCCGTTGGTCTCTGTCCCTCCTGACACCCCCAATACACACACATCCACACAGACACACACACAAACAAGCTTCATCATCTTTCCTTAACTCTGCTTTTCACTGATGTAAAGGATCTGAGCTTAAAGAACCATCTTTTTTTCTTTCTCCTCATTATGGTTTCTCTACTCCTTGGAGGTACTACTGTGTAGATTGGGTTGTATAGATAATGTCATATGGAAAATCTCAATAAAATGGTTGGATGCATGAATAAATGGACTCCTATATTTCCTCATACATGAGTTTGGAATATGCTTAGAGAAATATTAAGAAACGATAGAATTAGAGAAAACATACCTACAAAGCTGACTCTTTGGTTTGCAAAGCCACCTGAGGTATGCTTTTGTAGCCCCAGTGAGAGCCTCCATCCAGTGACAGGAGGACCTCCAAATCAACAAAAGGATGAAGGCGAAAATTTTTCATCACACTGAGCCTCCACCAGAAGAGTCTCTGCTCAAAGCGCTTGCCAGCCCAGGCCTTGATTTCAGAGACCATTATGTGAAAGACACGCAGGGCCAGAAATAGAAGAAATGAACAATATTCTATCAGCCAAAGTTCTTAGTCAATCGGAATAATTCCTGTGTTTTCTCTTTCAAGAGGAGAATGTAAAATGGAGGATGGTTGAAGCCTGAAGTTATCAGCAGCAAGAAAAAAGAAAGAAATTTCTAATGTTCCAGTCTTTCCACCCATCAGCTCCAATAATAACAGTGTCTACTTCATCATTTTGTAGATACAGTCAAATACTCACTGAGGATTTTGACCAAGCATCCTCAACTACCCGCCTGATTGCTGAACAAGTCAGGCTGTTTTTGGCATTTTGTTCCTGTGCTCATTGATGACTTGAGAAACAAGTGGGTTATGAAATACTTAACAGTGGGTAAGATCGTTGAACTGTCTGGCATGCCACTCTTATGTGCCTTTATACATCAATTCAGTGCAAAATAATGTTCATCCCGACTAATCATATCAGAAAATTACAGAGTGAATAATCACTCGTCATTATGGAAACATCAAGGGGGCCCATCTTCATGCTGTTCTACATGGGTCGTTTTCCAAGCACCCCTTGTGTTCACAAGTCTAGAATGAATGGGAAGGAAATACTCAGAACAAACCAGACCACTTTAAAGAAGCAAAGTTCTTTTTAAAAGATGGGGTAAATAAGTCATGTTCTTCCTAAGGAAATCAAACTGTTAGTTCTGGGCACCACTAGACATGGAGTGGGGTGGAGGAAAAAAAAAGCACAGCTCTTCCCCAGGGAAACAAAGGTGATTCATCCACCTTGAGCAGGGCCTCCTGCTCATTAAGCCCACCAGGGAGATGTTTAGTGAACTTGAGCAGCAATTTGCTAAATGAGTGGTAATTTCCTTAATGAATCTTTTCCCAAAACCTTTGTGAAGACAATTAGGTGTATTTTCAGAGGTGAAAACGGGCCTAAAGGGGCCAGAAATGACATGCTCACAGTCACACCATGAGCTTTAGAGATTCCAGTTGCTTCTTAAGCCACTGTTCCTCACTCTCGACTCTAAAAAAGAGATGATGAACTGGGGCATTTGCATCTGAACAACTGCCATAGCCTTGCTTCCAGAACCATCCATGTTATTAACAGGAACCTGCCTGATACAGTCACATTTTCTTTCTGTCCTTTACCTACTACTGTTGGTTATTCCCAGATGTTGACTAACAGATGTTGAATAATTTCTCAAAATAAAAGTCTAAATTAATCACATTCTACTCAAAAGGCAATTCACTGAATATGTAGATTTCAAAGGAATATCAGGTTTCATTTCCTTTGTCCCTTATACTTTTTTAATGGCATGCAGGTTAAAAAGCAGTGAAAACAGTTTCCCTGGAAGTATTTTTTGTTTCTCTACATAGGAGGATCAGAATTTTTTTCTACCACCTCATGTTTTTTCATTATCTCTCATGATCCCTTTGAATATTGCAGCGATGCTGAGAATGGGAGTTAACTGATTCTCTTATAAGTATGGGAAACAGAAGTGTGCAAAAGGAAGTGGACAGTCCTGAGAACTACAAAATCCTGGGTTCAAACCTCAGCTCTGGTACTAGTCTTGAATAGATTGTTTTCACAATATTGCACTGCATGGGAAGAATGATATCTACTGCACAATGATACCTACTGCACCAGGTTGCTGTGCACATAGAAATGATGGCTGCCACACATACTGCTTGGCTCATCCCAGTTTGTCTGAGTCATGAACCCTTTCTTCCTCTCAAAACTTTAATCAGTCCGAATCCTGGTATACTCCCAACTGGTTTTGATTTTGTGGAGATGTTAAAATAGAAACCTTAGCCAACCATGCTACAAAAGCACTGTGAACAAGATGCCAAATGAGGTACGAATCAAAGGTGTCTGGGGACAGGGAGAGTAAGCTGGAATCATCCTCACCTGGCCATTTACATGGAACCTCAGGCAAATGCCTCTCTGTGTCAGTTTCTTCATCCGTAAACAGCAGTAAAAATAATACTTGCTCTTCAGACTTCACACATTTGTTGCGGAGAACAAAATGATGTGCTTAGTTAATGATGAAAGTATCAGATATAATTCTCAGAGATAATAATAAGATCATGGGTAGTTTCATTTCACCTGCTTTCAACTATATGCATTCCAAACTTATTTCTCTGTGTAAGAATGTCAAACTTCTGCTATTTTCTTGAACAAAGGCTATATGATCTTTAACTTTGATCTGCAAGAGATAATTGTGCATGGAGTTGTGTATGCACATACACATACATAAAAATGGGATGATAAGAGATGTCTTTGAAGAAGAAAGCATTTAAAATTTATTTAGAATTTTTCTATGTTTTTTAGGGTTGGAAACCATTGAAGAAGTAAAAATTTTTAAACTTTAAAGCTAGATAGAAGTTAATCACAGAATACTATCAGTAACAACAGTTTATGTTTATTAGGCATGGAACTGTGTCTTCTTGAGTAAAGTTGCCTAATTTTAGAAGGAAAAATGTACAGAGGAGACAAGTGGTAGCAGTAGGTAGAAGATCCTTTTTCTTGGCTAACTTGAGTGCAAACTGTAAAGTTAATGAGGGAAATGAGTCACATCTTGGGGTGAGTAGCCTTCATGAAGAGCTGTCAGCAACCTATTAGTTGTCAGCCTCCATGCGCTCCCTATGGCACCAGGTGAGGAGAGGGCAAAAAGGAAATTACGTCTTCCTGTAGGGAAATCTCCCATGTAAGATGTTTTATAATTATGGACAGACACATGAAATGGCTAAAGAACTCATGAGAGATGTTATCAGCAAGTACAAAAAATAAAATACATTCCCAAACTCTTTGAGTATGTGACAGATGGTCCACTCAACTGCTCCTATCTGTAGACTAGAAGCAAGAGGTAATTCTGTCTTCAGAATAGCTTGATGGAGCAGCCACCCCATTGACACTGGGACCATTCGTCTTTGTTTCTTTATTCACCTCTGCCTTCCTTTGTATATGGCTTCATTATCACACAGATCTTATGATGGCTGGGCTTCCCAGGCGGCAGTAGTGTTAAAGAACCCACCTGCCAATGCAGGGGACATAAGAGACACGGGTTCGATCCCTTGGTTGGGAAGAGCCCTCAGAGGAGGGCAGTATTCTTGCGGGGAGAATCCCATAGACAGAGAAGACTGACGGGCTACAATTCAGAGGATTGAGAAAAGTCAGAAACAACCGAAGTGACTTAGCATGCACATATGATGGCTGCGACTGCTCTCTATCTTTATAACTTTGGGAGAAATTGGGGGAAAAGGATTAACTTTCTCTTTATCTCAGGAAAGAAAAACAAAAAACAAAACACAGAATTTAGTCTTATTGGCTCTTATTAGCTCGACTGTTTTATGTGCCTGTCCCCAAACCAACTGCTGACTCATGCAGCCAAAGTGAGGAATTCCATGCCAGGAGTTCTGATGCTGGAGTCAGCGCCACATGAGTTCACTACCCAAGTTATTGCCAGACCAAGACCAGACCAACCCCCAGCCAACCCATAGACACATGGGTGAGAGTAAATGCATGGTGTGTGAGGTGTTTTATTACACAGCCTTACTGGGGCATTAGTTGACTATTCCATCCTGTTTAAACAAACCTTCTTTCAAAACCAAAGTCAAACGCTACTTTCTTTGATTTCTTCCTTTTGCCTTCTTAACCACTATGCACTTTTGTGTACATTTTGCGTTTCAAGAGATCAATCCTATTACTGAACTGAGCTCAAAACTTTACCCAGCATAGAAGGAAAGGAGAATACAAAGAGATAAAGCTGTACATCTCAAGGGTGTTTCAGTAACTCCATACAAATTAAGATAATTTCTAAAACAACACACAAATACATCTTAATATGCTCCCAATGCCAGAGTAGGGACTAAAGAAAAAGAGTAACTCTAGAAAGCAGCCTCCCTCCTCTGAACTCTCCTTTTGTTTTAGCTGTACTTCTGACACACTCATTTCTTGCCCTATGCCCTACATTTTATTTTGTATTTATGTTTTATTTCCTTCATAGGACTATTCACTACCTGAGGACAAGATACCCACTTCTATTATAATGTTTTGAACTGAATATTCAATTAACTTCTCTTTCAGTTCAGTTCAGTTCAGTCACTCAGTCATGTCCAACTGTTTGCGACCCCATGAATTGCAGCACGCCAGGCCTCCCTGTCCATCACCAACTCCCGGAGTTTACTCAAACTCATGTCCATCGAGTCGGTGATGCCATCCAGCCATCTCATCCTCTGTCATCCCTTTCTCCTCCTGCCCCCAATCCCTCCCAGCATCAGAGTCTTTTCCAATGAGGCAACTCTTCGCATGAGGTGGCCAAAGTATTGGAGTTTCAGCTTTAGCATCAGTCCTTCCAATGAACAGCCAGGACTGATCTCCTTTAGAATGGACTGGTTGGATCTCCTTGTAGTCCAAGGGACTCTTAGGTTTACAAAAAAAAAAAACACATTTGACCCTGGGCCATGCAAAATAGAGGAAACAGCATTTAATTCACGTAATTTTTGCAAAAATAAATATAAGAAAAAAACTCTGAAAGTAGGATGGCATCACAAATACAGTGAGTAATGACAGTGAAAAGCCCCTGACCAAAAGTGGAATAATAAGCAGCAAGCATTTTATATCCCTCCATATCTGGAAGACCACCCCTCTCCCCTTCCACTATTACGAGACTAAGCCAAGCCACCGTCATCTCTTCTTGGGCTAGTACATTAGTCCTCTGTCTAATGTCTCTACTTCTGTCCTGGGCCACCCGCTACCTCTTCTCTATAGAATAGTCAGAAGAATCTTTGCAAAATATAAACCAGGTGTTTTCTTGCATGTGCTTAAAATTCCTTATTGCACTGAGAATAAAATCCAAACTCTCTAATTGCATAATCTGGCCTCTTCCCACTTTTCTTAACTTGTCTTATACAATCTCATCTGCTATACACTCTGGTAACTACGGCCTTCCTTCTGTGTTTACAACATGTCAATTGTGTTCGTACCAAGTGTGTTTGGATCTCACTCTGGTTGCTTCCCCACCCCCCGAGTGGGTGTGCAGTGCCTCCCAGGACTTTACAGGGTTGGCTTCTAGTCACTCAGGGCTCAGCTCCCCTGTCGATCCCTGAAAGAGCTCTTCTCTGAACACACTAGCTCATGTTGTCCTCATTCTCTGAATAAGTAACTCTTGGAATTAGCGCATGCATCTATTTTTTCACTCTAAGAGAACGTGACTCACTGCCCTTCAGCTTACACTCTCCTAACTGGCAAGATTCTGTGGTGGTGAGATTGGGCTCAGAAGAGAGACGGGATTTGACCTTGGGCAAGTCACTTATATTGGGACTTCCCTGGTGGCTCAGATGGTAAAGAGTCCGCCTGCTGATGTAGGAGACGAAAGAGATGCAGGTTCGATCCCTGGATTGTGAAGATGCCCTGGAGAAGGAAATGGCTACCCACTTCAGTATTCTTGCCTGGAGAATCCCATGGACAGAGGAGCCTAGTGGGCTGCAATCCATAGGGTTGCAAAGTGTCATACACGAAAGAGTGACTAACACTTGCACTTTTTTTCAAGTTACTTTTACTAGGCATTTTTCTTGAACCTCAATTTTCTCATTTGTGAAATGGAAATAATATAGGAAATAACCTCATTTTGTTGTAAATGCATATGTAAAAGCTATTATAACCATCCCAGGCACACAGTGAGCACCATAAATGCTCGACCTTACTATAGCTGTTGTATTATTATTCACAGTTGTAATCCAATGCCTAGGGCACTACTGGTTATGCAGTCAACACTCAACAAATATTTGTTGACTGGCTGACTGAATAAATAGATGAATGAATAATGGAGTTGTCTATCAGACCCAATAATCTCATTGCAAGGTGAAAAATTCATCTAATTCTATTTCTCATGACCTAAATCAACTGCATTATTGACTTGGAGCCAAATGAGAAACCACTGTATGCATGCATTACAGAAAAACAAGTCTGATCATTTCCTAAAATGTATTCCCAACCCAGGGATTGAACCCGGGTCTCTCGCATTGGAGGCAGGCGCTTTAACCTCTAAGCCACCAGGGAAGCTCAAAATGTATTCAGGAAGCCAAAATATGCCCTAAACTGAAAACTCATAGGAATTCCAGAGAATGGAAGAAAATTTTCAGAATGTTCAGGTCCCAGGATCTGACTGGGGATAGCAGGGTGAGGCTCACTCTAATCAGAGTATGTTGTCAGAATAGCCCAATATGGTTGGGAAGACCAAGCTGGCACTTCCAAGGACAGTTTGACTTGAGTGCCTCTCAAGGCATCTGTATCTTGGCCCTATACACTGGTTTATGTTCATAATTGAGGGCAGGGATGAATAATCCATCCAACCAAGTTCACACTTATTTTTCCTTGCTCTCCTCAAGAATAAGCCTCCCTGCTCAGCACTGTTTCTATGTCCCCAAAGTCCCATTTATGACTTTACATTCCCATTAATCCCAGACACAAAAACAATCCAACCAAAAATAGACACCAGCATGACTTGCATTCTTCCACAAGCAAGATCCTGGAGACAAACCCCAGTCCAGCTTCTTTCAGGCCAGCTCCACCAGCAGCAGGAGCAAACTGAGTTCAACACCTCAAAGTGCAAGTGGGGACAGATACATGCCTATAACTGCAAAGACAGAAGAACACTGAAATATACCCTTGTGAATAATTTTTTTACATTACCTCTCTTCAATATCAGGCTTCCCTTCTGGCTCAGTTGGTAAAGAGTCTGCCTGCAATGCAGGAGACCAGGATTCAATCCCTGGGTCAGGAAGATCCTCTGGAGAAGGAGATGGCAACCCACTCCAGTATTCTTGCCTAGAGAATCCCATGGACAGAGGAGCCTGGCAGACTACAGTCCATGGCGTTGCCAAGAGTCAGACACAACTTAGCAACTAAGCCACCACTCCTCAATATTATGCCCTCTCAAATCTTTTACTGAAAACAAAAAAAAAATTGGTCTTAGAAATTTGGGGAAATAGCACTTAATTCAAATATTTGTAAAAATAAAGAAAAAAACTGAAAGCAGGATCCTATTACAAAATAATATAAGCTGCTTTCCATTGTAAATCCCCCAGAGAGGGGGCAAAAATAAAGTTGAAATAACCTCAGGTTTGTGCCTATTTGGACATTCAGCTACCACAGAAACCTCATTAAGTTATATTTCAAAATCATTTCTAGTGTTTATTTGGAACTTCTTTTTTTTGTTTTTTATTTTTGTTTTTGTTTTTTTTTTACAAAAACACTTCTGTTGCTTTCAAACAGACACTGGATAACAATCCACTTCTACTGGAAACAGCACTGGGTGCAGCCTGGCCTCGCAATAACTCACAGTTACAGTAATTTTAACAAAGGAGGGAGCCCTTGGCTAAGCCGGTTAGCTGCATTTCCAGCACGTAACAGTGATGGTGGGAGAGGATGGCGCAGTTAACCGACAGCCCTGACAGATGATTACAAGCACACTATCATCTCTGCAGTTTCATTACTTGGATTAAAAGGGAGAGGCTTCAGCTGCAGGGGGACCTGATTAAACTGAGCCTGAAAAATCACAGAGCCTTGACGGTCTTTCCCACAGCTCGCTCCATGACCACAAACAAATCACTCACTTCCTCTGCCCCTACCCCAATTTCTCCTAACTGCAAAGAGGGCAAAATAACACAAATAAACTTCATAGCCAACCATGATCTTAACTGCACTGACTTTTGAATGCTCCATACATAACAAAACTAACAGGCAAAAAGATGCAACATTTTAAAGACTCCTTTTGCTCCTATTTAAGGAACTATATAGGGCTTCCCAGGTGGCTCAGTGGTAATGAATCTACCTGCCAATGCAGGAGAAACAGGAGACTCGGGGTTCAATCACCTGGTTAGGAAGATCCCCTGGAGAAGGAAACTGGCAACCAGCTCCAGCCTTCTTGCCTGGAGAATCGCATGGACAGAGGAGCCTGGCGGGCTACATACAGTTCATGGGGTCCCAAAGAGTCTGACATGACTGAGCATGCACGCACATGCAAGAAACTGTGCAAGAATGATCATTGTTCTAATCTTAGCTCTACCACTAAACTGTATCAATTCAGGCGAGTATCTTAACCCATCTGAGACTTGCTTTGCTCCTTTCTGGGAAAAAAAAAAATTAATTCCTACCCTTTCTTGCAGCTTTTGTGATAATCATATAAGATTATACATATAAAAGTACTTTTAAAAATATGAATTATTATGACAATGTACAAGCAGAAACAGGTCCAACTAAAATTCCAAAATGTACTTTGATCTCTCTCTTGATTGTGATGCTATAAGAACTCTGTTTCTCTTCTCCGAATCACAAAATACCAGTACATGAAAAATGATTCTGCCCTTTAGAAACGGCCACTTCAAACCGGTAACCAAGAATGTGTATTTTCTCTTGCTTCCCACAAAATGCATGACAAAAAATAGCTGCCTCTGAAGAATATGCAGTTATCAAAAATCAAAATGAAAATTCAAAGGAAAACAAAAGAAATAGCAACAGTTCCCAATGTAGGTAAGTAAGTTTTTGATAGCTCAGGACTAGGAACAACTGTCTGGAGGAGGAACATTCTAGCAGGCATTGTTCTCAGTAAACAAAAAAGCAGATGCCACCCCCACATTCTGTGAAATATTTATGACTACCACACACCCTTTTGGGGGAGCAAATTGATGACTCTTCCTTCCAACACAATCACCTGGGGTGTGCCAAGCCCAACCTCGATCCATCACGCTGACGTGATTTGTTTCACCTTATTCACACACTGCCTCCCCTTCAATCCAACGTCCAAGACGGAGAGGGTGAACAAGATGGAGTAGCCAAGGCATTTCTCATCAGGTTTTTTTTTTTTTTTTTTTTTTTTTAATGCCAGAGCTATAGGGTTTGGGGGTATTGCTGCTGGATACAGACGTATTTAATCTCCTTCCAATTGGCCAAACAAATGAGGGGTTATATTAATCCCATTTCAGTCAAGGGCCACCTACTCCATACTTACAACTCTGGGCATAATGCTGTGTCACAAAGTAATGTTCCCCTCTGCATAAGATTTAAAAATCAGAACACATTCTGCTTAAAACTGGATTAATGATGGAAATTCATATTGACAATGGGTGGGAGTGAATATTGCCAAAACACACTTGAGCACACAGTCAGATTGAAATTAACTCCAGGTTAGAGAGAACTGGGTATTTATTCAGAAACATACATAGAGCATCTACTGAATGTTAGACAATGCATTATGCAACTATGTTTCCTTCCCTTCCACCAAGTGATTAAAATGCCCCAGATCTTCCACGATTGAATCCCAAATTTCTCACTGCAAGCTCTTTGATTTTCCCTATTTCACCCATCTCAAAGTAGTCACTTGGCACAGCTTGCATCCTCCTGCTTTTGCTCAGACTGTACCCTCCTCCCACAATCCCTCTCTTCCTTCCTGCCCAAGTCCTGCGCATTTAAAGGACCCTGTTCACATACCACCTCCTTGCTGAGCTCTTCCTGGATGTTCCACCCCTGACTGTAACCAATCTCCCCTTTTTCTTTCTATTTCACATAACTTCTACACTTCATAATAATTCTTACCTCAATCTGATTTTTTCTAGACTTAGCTCCAAGAACACTTATATACATCATCAATTGATCACATCCCTCTGGAGAACAGGTGCCAGTCATGTCTTATTCAACTTTGTTCACCTACACCTCGCAGGTAAAAGATGGTTATGATTAAAAAAAAAAAAGAGAGAGAGAGAGAGAGAGAAGTGCACTGGTTCAATAGGATTAATTGTTCCCAAAGATACCACTCTTCTTTAGGCAGAATGTTATGGTATATTAATACCTTCCTGACAATTCTTCCTCAGGCTGATTACATTGTTTGATTATATTTCTGGGAAAGCACTAAGAGGGACTGGCAGATACTATGTCGTCCACTCCCCGTCATGCTAGGCACCATCGTGAAGAATTATACTTGAGGGAGTCTGACCCTAGAGCCATCTGCCCTGTCACAGGCATCTCCAGCAAGGAGAGACCCCACACCTCCCCCTCACTTATTCCCATCTCAGATAACCTCAACTGTCAGAAATCTTCTAGCTCAAAGATCTTCACACTTAGATATTTTTTCACCTTGTCAGTACAAGTGTTTGTTCATCAAAAGCAGTGGATAAGTTGTTACAGTTTTTCATGTTTTGAATTTTCTGTTCCTCGGGGCAAAAAAAAAAAAAAAACAACGAGGAGATGCACTCAGCCACCCCAATATGGACTCTGTACCAGTGTTTTCACTTCAGGATGTGTGGTTTATGTGCTGTGTGAAAAATCTATGCAATAAATTGAGAAGGGAAAACATGCTCACTACTGACAAGAAAACTTAGAGGTAAAGTGGACCCCCCAAAGCCAGTCATCTAGTGGTAGGCTTTATGGCTGAAGAATTTTATAAAAACAGGGAAATAATAAAGGAAAGGGGAGACAGAAATGGAGAACTATAACTGCAAAGGCGGAAAGACTGCAAAATATGTCCTTCTCAATATAACACTCCCAGCAGAGAGAGAATTAAACCTCAAATGTGAGAAAGTACTCTCAAACTATTTATTTTTATTCCTCTAATAACCTACATTCTGTGATGTATTGGTGTCACAACGCAATTGAACATATACATGAGATTTTAAGAGGTAATAGAACTGCATACATTATAATCATAGACACAAGATCACCAGGCCAGAAAAGCTGGATTATGGTTCAAATGGTTTAAATTTTCAATATTTTTTTTATTTCTAGGAGATTGTATTGCCTACAAACTGACTCCAAGGCAATCACAGGAATATATACATATTCAGTCTAAAGAAGAGGAGAAGTTGAAGACATTATGCTATTTACTTACTGCACCAAAATAAACACAATTTTAAAAAATTATGAACAACTCCCAGCTAAATATCAAATGCTAGTGTCCATAATGTGCTGTGCTTAGTCGCTCAGTCGTGTTCGACTCTTTGAGATCCCATGGACTGTAGTTTGCCAGGCTCCTCTGTCCATAGGGACTCTCCAGGCAAGAATACTGGAGTGGGCTGCCGTGCTCTTCCCAACCCAGGGATCGATACCAGATCTCCCGCATTGCAGGCAGGCTCTTTACCATCTGAGCCAGCAGGAAAACCCAATGTCCATAATAGGCAATATCAATTCTTACATTAGTCCATAAGAGTCTTCTTTACCAAGTTACTGATTATTAAAGCTAAGAATATGTTGAATTAGGATGTGGTAAGTTTTTCTTCCTATCTTGTTCAGAAGAAAATAATAAAATTCTTCCATTTCCATAGTTTTGAATTTCTATTATGTTTTCAATGACCCTGGAGTCATTCTTCCTTGGCCAGAATTCTGGCTCTGTTCCATAGAGGCTGTGTGTCTTTGGGCAAGTTACCTAATTTCTCTGTGTCTGTTTTCCTATATATAAAATAAGGATTGAAATAACACATGGCTCTTCAGATTGTCATGAAAATCAACACAGTTAATACATACAAACAGATCACAATAGGGTCAAAAACACAATACAGACTCCGTAATGCTGGCAGATTTTGTGGGAGAAGTTGGGGATAGAGTCATGGAGTTCAGTGAATACTTTTCTGTTGTGACTTCAAATCCATTATATCTAAATTCTGAAGAAGGTACAGACACATTTTCTCACTGTTATTGCCCTTTCTAGATGGTAGGCAATGTAAGATTTTAACCATAATTTATGCACCAAAGTATTCACATGTTATTTTCAAGAAAAGGAAGTAACTGCATATTATTCTCAAACTGTAACAAAATCAAGTCACACCTCCAACAACTTCTGTGTTATTGAGACGCTTATAACTCCCCATAACATAGAGATAATAAAAGATTCAGGATGGGTTCCTAACCTTTGAGGTTGACATTGGAAAACAACAATGCCCTTTCCTCAACAGGTCCCTGGACGGCTCTGCATGGCTGGCCCATGGGCCTGCAGAGCTGCTCCCAATTCTCGTCCTTACTATCTGCTATCATTGTATGATATTATTTTCAGATTTTCTTAATGCAGGAAATGTTTATTATATGAATTCTTTATCCTATGATAAATGGTAGATTAAAATACTTGCCATAAAGAGAAAAAGGAAGCATTTACATATATTTACTTTATAAGACCTTAAAGTTTAGCATTATTCACCTATCATGTAAAAACACAAACAAAGCCCAATATCTTTCTAGTGATTACACTAACTGAGGTGTAAATTTCCATGAGGTTAACAAGACAAGGATATTGAATACAAAACAGTCACCGAAGACTGATACACTTTCCTTAAGGTTTTCTCTGTCAAATTGCTTGCAAATTACAAAAGTAATATTGAAATTAAGATTCAAGTTGGAAATGGAAAAGCAAATAAAGTAAAAGTTAATAATTAAGCTCCAGCCATCATCATTTTTATCTCTTCCAATGATATTACCAAGTTAAACAGTTGTTAATAGTATGCAGGCTTCCCTGGTGGCTCAGCGGTAAAGAATCCACCTGCCAATGCAGGTGCAGGTTTGATCCCTGGGCTGGGAAGATCCCCTGGAGCAGGAAATGGCAATCCGCTCCAGTATCCTTGCCTGGGAAATCCCATGGACAGACGAGCCTGGCAGGCTAAGTCCAGAGTCTAAAACAGAGTCAGACTCAGAGACTAAACAACAACCACAGAAGAAATTTGCTAGCTGTTTTACAAAAATGAGCTCATAATACACGCACTGTTATGAAACTGATTTTTCTCACCTAATAAGACATCATGGATACCCTCCATGTTTAGACATAGATCTAAAATGTTATAGTTTAAGAAGTTATAATACTCTATATTATAGATGTCCCACAAATTATTCCCCCATTTGTTAATATTCAGGCTTTTTTCCCCATATTTTTTTAAGCAGAACAAAAAGGCTGGATCTTTGTATACTGATATTTTCAAATGAGGGATTGCTGAGTGAAGTAGAAGTTGTACTTTCATTTTTAGTAGATTTTGCCATATTACTCCCATCAGCAATGTATGAGTGTATTTGCTTCCTACCATTTTCACCAGAACTTAGTGTTATTATATCCTCTGATTTTTGCTATCCAGATGGAAGAAAAAGACATCTTGTTTTGCTGTTTTTTTAATTCTTATTTCCCAATGTGAAGTTTTACTGTTGAGGCACTCTTATCATTGAATAAAATTTTATCATATTTCTCTAACTTAGAATTTTTTGACTACTACACTATTATTTTGGGCCAGATTTTTTGTTGTTGTTAAAGGCTGTCTTGTCAACATCGAAAGATATTGGTAGCCTGGCCTCTACCTACTAGATGTCAGTAATACCACGACGCCTGTTAGTGACACCAAAATGTCTCCCAACATTTGCCAGAAACACCCCCAGTTGATAACCTCTGCTCTAAGTGTTTAAATTTGAAAGATTGCAATTTTTAAAATCTACTAATCAAATTTAATAACAACAAGATTACAGAAATCACCTCCAAGGTATTTTTTCAGGGTAGATAAACTTCAAAACCTGCTCAAGAATCTAAAAATACAAGTGAATATATGTCAAAGACATGACATGATGACCACATCCTTACACACACAATTAATTTAACCCCAGCAAAACAGAGCAGAGCCTTCTGACAGACCAAAGAGAAGTTATTTAAAATCTGGGCATAATACCTACATTATTTTCAAAGCCAATAGGCAGCTTTTTCTTCATTTCATTCCAACTCCCTGTTTATAACTTGTGAACAGGTAAAGATAAAAAGAGTTGTTAAATATTTAAATATCTATTCACTGCCAAAATCTCAAGTGAGCCTGTTTCTTTTGATTATTTCTTTTGATTATTACAGTATTTTGATTCACTTTGATTTCCTGATCCAAAACAGACAAATGATTTTCCTAGAATTTCCTATAATTGGGGGAAAGACTTTCTCTTTTGTTAGGAAGTCAAGTTCTAGTTTTGCTATTTTAATTCTCTTAGACCAAAGGTGCACATACTACTTTCCTTAAGGAAAAAAAAAAAGGATATTCTAATTGTTTTAATTACAGAGCAAATTTCCCCACCCTCAGAAAAGAAACATATCAAGAACAGAAAAAACATAAGAAAACTTTACGTGAAATTCAGTACTAAAAGTAAGACCTAATATCACAGTTTGTTATCTTTACCTATTCTTACAAATAGGTTGAAAGCTGCCTTATTTATAAAAGTGATAAAATGTGGCACAAAAAGACACACAGCAAATTCTCTGTGAAGAGACTGACCTTTAGCAATTTATTCCAGGAGTAATTTTCCAGTTTTAATTAGAAGTCAGTATTCCTTTCTGATGAATTCATAAATGATAATAAAAAGGCACCAGCCAGTCCCACCAGGCTTCAAAGTTCCAATTCTCTATGACAGCAAAGGGGATGGTTTTAAAAAGGCAAAATGCCAGTCATGAGATCTATGTGACTATTGACAAAATCCTGACAACAGCACTACCGTGAAGCAGCCAACAAAGCAAAGAGCTGACCGAAACAGAAACATGGAAACTTGCCCTTCTTTGCAGGCCACGGGCTTTTGTGATAAAATCGCAGGGCCTGACAAAATCTCCCTGCCCTGTCACGTCACTGGCTTCCCGTACATGCCACGCTTATCGAAATCCATTTTTGAATTCTAGATTTGGGGAGCTTAAAACTAGTCATAAAGTTCACGTTGAAAGAGAAAATTAAACTTTCTTACTTACGTATATGCCCACCTTCTACTCTCATTCTCCAAAGAGAATTTCTTTTCCAACTCCTAAAATATGTTAACTGAACAGTTTATGTCCTATGAGTTGATGAGTCAATTAATAGCTTATATTATCATAACATTGCTGCTCATTACCAGCTCTTTCAGGAAGCTGTGTTTAATTATTAGAGTCCAGAAATGAATGGAGAAACAACACTACCAACTAATGCCACTTGGTTTCCTATTATAAGCACTTTTAAAAAAATCCTTATAAATCGCTAGATTAAATAACAAGCAATTGGTGGTGTTCTTCTAATTACAGCACCTCTGGCATAAACTCCAATACACAGAAGTGAGTTGAATTATGGTTAATTTATTAATGGATTTGGAACAGCATATAATAAGGCTGTCAATATTGAATCCAATGAAATGTATTTAAATAATTGAATTTCAGAGAGTTTAAAAAATTAAGCTAACTTTTAGCTAAGAGAACTCAAAATCAAAAATGTGGAGAAAGGAAGTAATCAGGCCAGTCATGGCTGGCTAGCCCATAGAGGCACTTGAGACAATCACACAGCTTAAGGAAATCGTCTACCCTACCAACTACCTCCTGTCGGCTACATTAGGACTTCTTACCTCGGCCCAGCACAATGGGTGAGCTGATGCAATCACTCTAAAGTGGTGGACCAGAAGGAGGAGGTCAGGCAGGCTCCTGGAGATTTAGACGTTTTCTTAAATCATGGGGAAGTGATGAGGGCTGACTTTTGTAGCCAATTCTGTTTTCTTCCATCTCTAATATCTATAATCCAGCAGTAAGGAAAATATAATGTGCCTGTTCTTGTGATGAAACCAAGTGTAAAATAGGTTAATATTATTTGTTTCTAAGAAAAGTTATCACTATAGGCATATCCTCTGTGGTCTATTTCTGAATGTTTAAATGGCTTCTTGATGTATTTTATTCATTAAAAGAAATAGTGATCTGTCAAAAAATTATATGTAACTTGCCCATCAAGTAAAGTCATGGAGAGAGAGGAACATTTACACTATTATTTTTTGTCAGTTCCAGATTTAAATAATTAATTAGGGCTTGAAGCCTGAATTTAATCTATGCAAGTCATTCTGTGCCTCACTCCCCTATATGTTGTCCTTTGTAGGATTTATACAATTGGAAGAAATTAATTGTGTGATTATTTTTTAATGACTGTATACCTCCAAGAACACATAAATTCCTGAAGTCACAGATTTAGGGAATTAGTCACAAGTCTTAGTTTTAGCTTTACTGACAAGGCCAAGAACAGTGCTTGCACACAGCAGAAACTTGGAAAATTCCTATTCTCCATTCAAGAGACAAAGTTGGGCAGAATGTATGAAAACGATCCAACTATATGCTGGCTACAGAAGACTCACTTAAGATCAAAAGACACAAACAGATTGAACATGGAAAAAGAGATTTCATGCAAATAGTAACCAAAAGAGAACAGGTGTAGCTATTCTAATATGGGAGAAACAGACCTTAGAACAACAACTACAAAAGGTTACAAGAGACAGGACAGTATATATAATAAAAGGCTCAATACAGCAAGAAGATAGAATAATTAGAAACTTGGACTTCCCTGGTGGCTCAGACAGTAAAGAATCCATTTTCAATGTGGAAGACCCAGGTTCAATTCCTGGGTCAGGAAGAGCCCCTGGAAAAGAGAATGGCAACCTTCCTTGCCATTCTGGAGGCAAGGCACTCCAGTATTCTTGCCTGGAGAATTTCACAAACGGAGGAGCCCAGTGGGCTACAGTCCATGAGGTCACAAGGAGTCAGACACAACTGAGTGACTAGCACTTTTACTTTCACGCACTTAATGACAGGTCATCAAAATATATAAAGCAAAAACCAACAGAATTGAAGGGGAAAATAGACAGTTCTATACTAATCGCTGGAGACTTCAGTATAGCACTCACGATAACGAATAGAACCACCAGACGGAAAAGAAGTAAGGAAAGAGAGAAATTACGCAATACAATAAACCAACTAGATCAAACAGACGTACACAGACCTACTCAACAAAAGCAGAATACACATGCTTTTCAAGTGCACATGAGTCATTTTCCAAGATAGACCAACTGTCAGCCCATAAGTAAAATCTCAATAGACAGTAAAAAGTTTCCGGACCCAATTTCCGATATGCGGGGGTGGTCTCCCACACCATCAATTATTGGACACCAGTTCAATTCAGTCCTGAAGCTCCCTATCTGAAGACAATGTCAGATCCCACAAGTTGAGGGCTCAGTCCTATAAGACAGGCCCTCACCCCATTTTATTTTTCTTAATTGGAATGTAGTTGCTTTACACTGCTGTGTCAGTTTCTACAGTAGAGTTAAGTGAATCAACCACACACACACACACATACACATCCTCTTCCTTGGATTTCTTCCCATTTAGGTTCCTGGTGCTATAGCAGTGGTCCTCATTAGTTATCTGTTTTATACACAGTACTGCATATATGTCGATCCCAATCTCCCAATCCATCCCATCCCCTCTTCCTTCCTTGGTATGCACAAGTTTGTTCTCTGTATCTATGTCTCTATTTCTGCTTTGCAAATAAGTTCACCTATACCATTTTTCTAGATTCCACATATGTGCGCCCCACTCCACCTTATATGCCAACTGAAAGCACAGATTGCCACCTGTGCTTCTGACCACCCAGCTGTGGATCTGAGGTTCCAACGACCCTCTTGTTGGGTTTGATTAATTTGTTAGAGTGGCTCACAGAATGCACATTTTGCTTACTAGATTATAGCTTTATTATGATAGAATATAACTCAGAACTATAGCCAGACAAACAAGATGCACAGGGCAAGGTAAGGAGAAAGGCATGGAACTTCCCGCAAGAGTGCCACTCTCCCTAAAATTTCTACATTGAGATAGGCAAAGATCTATTTGAAACCAGGAAGCACTAACTATAATTTTTAAAAGAAAGATATAATGGATATCATGAAAACTAAAACCTTCTATTCATCAAAGGATACATTATGAAAATCTATAACCAAATTACAGGAGCATTATGAGCATTATGGAGCATTTTGGTGTCCTGACACCAAAACTAGATAAAAACTTTTTAAAAAGACTAAAATTCTTCTCTTATGATCAAAAAAAGCAAAAAATACTTATCAAATATTAGCAAAAATAAATAACCCAATTAAAGTAGGCAAAAATCTTAAGCAGGAACATTTTAAAATAAAATATATGAATGGGTAATGAACACATGAAAAAGCACTGAACATTATTAGCCATCAGGAAAACACAAACTAAAATCATAATGAAATCTCTCTTGAATGTCTGGTAAGTATGTACTCAAGCTTAACATATCTACAAAGTAACAATTTCTGTTCTTCCCTCCTTTAAACTCTCTCTCCTCTGTGTGTGCATGTGTGTTAGTTTCTCAGTCATGTCCAACTCTGCAACCCCAAGAACTGTAGCCTGTCAGGCTCCTCATCCATGCAATTCTCCAGGCAAGAATACTGGAGTGGGTTGCCATGCCCTCCTCCAGGGGATCTTCTCAACCCAGGGATCGAACCTGGCTCTCCTGCATTGCAGGCAGATTCTTTACCATCTCAGCCACCAGGGAAGCCCTCTCTAGCCTCTCAGTTCAGTTCAGTTCAGTTCATTTCAGTTGCTCAGTCGTATCCAACTCTTTGCCACCCCATGAACCACAGCACACCAGGGCTCCCTGTCCATCGCCAGCTCCTGGAGTCCACTCAAAACCATGTCCATTGAGTTGGTGATGCTATCCAACCATCTCATCCTCTGTCATCCCCTTCTCCTCCTGCCTTCAATCTTTCCCAGCATCAGGGTCTTTTCAAATGAGTAAGCTGTTTGCATCAGGTGGCCAAAGTGTTGGAGTTTCAGCTTCAACATCAGTCCTTCCAGTGAACACCCAGGACTGATCTCCTTTAGGATTGACTGGTTGGATCTCCTTGTAGTCCAAGGGACTTGCAAGAGTCTTCTCCAACACCACAATTCAAAAGCATCAATTCTTCGGCACTCAGCTTTCTTTATAGTCCAACTCACATCCATACATGACCACTGGGAAAACCATAGCCTTGACTAGACGGACCTTTGTTGACAAAGTAATGTCTCTGCTTTTTAATATGCTGACTAGGCTGGTCATAACTTTCCTTCCAAAGAGCAAGCACCTTTTAATTTCATGGCTGCAATCACCATCTGCAGTGATTTTGGAGCCCAGAAAAATAAAGCCAGCCACTGTTTCCACTGTTTCCCCATCTATTTGCCATGAAGTTATGGGACCAGATGCCACGATGTTAGTTTTCTGAATGTTGAGCTTTAAGCCAACTTTTTCACTCTACTCTAGCCTCTAGATCTCCCTAATCCAGTATGGGCTCCAGCTCTTGGTTTCACAAGTGATCAGTTACTCAGGTCATAATGTTTAGGAGTCGTCCTTGACTCCTCATTGTCCTTCCACAGTTTCTCCACTCTCAGCCAGTCTTTTTGCAAGCCCTGCCAGTTTTCACTCCAAGATACATCCCAAGTGCAGCATGGGTGCTATAGCGGTGAGCACAGCTGCCTTCCACAATGGACCCCGATTCTTCCCAAACGTTCCTGCTCCATGTCTTGGTCCAAGCCACCATCTTCTTTTTGCCAGAATTACTGTTGCATGCTTAGTCACTCGGTCATGTCTGACTCTTTGTAACCCCATGGACTGTAGCCTGCCAGGCTCCTCTGTCCGTGGGGATTCTCCAGGCAAGAATACTGGAGTGGGTTACCATGCCCTCCTCCAGGGGATCGTCCCAACCCAGGGATGGAACCCAGGTCTTCTTCATTTCAGGCAGATTCATCACCATCTGAGTCACCAGGGAAGCCCAAGAATACTGAAGAGGATAGCCTATCCCTTCTCCAGGGGATCTTCCCAATTCAAGAATCGAACCCGGATCTCCTGCATCACAGGCAGATTCTTTACAAGCTAAGCAATCAGGGAAGCCAGAATTACTGCTACTGGCTCCTAACTGAACACCTTGCTATATATTTGTCCTGAGTGCATTCAGTAGTGTGAGTCAAACTGTTTCTCACCATTCTTAAAATTCATCAGTGGTTTCCCTTGGCACCTAGAATAAAATCCAACTTCCTTGGCAATGTCTAACGAGCACCACAACACATGTCCCCTGCCTGCTCTGTCACGGTTATAATCCATCTCTGTCCTCCCAGTCACCCAGCTGTGAGCTCTAGCTGTCCTCTTTTCTGCTCCTTGTGTCTGCCATGCCTAACTTTCTGGCTCTGGGCCTTCACTCTTGAGATTCCTCTCTTTGCAGCACTCACCCACCTTACTCCTCCACTTATCCCTCATGTTTCAACTCCAATATCACGTCCCACTTATCTCAGAGATTCTTAACTATTCAATCCTCTCTCCTGTCTCCTCCACTGAAGTATAAATTCCATGAGGCAAGGGCCTCAACTGTCTTTTTCACTTTGATAAAGTCCAGGACAGAGCACTAGGTTAGGTACATGGTAGGCCCTCCATAAATGCCTGCTGAGTGAATAAATACACGGGTAATTTAAAATTAACAAGCAGTAGTGTCCCGGTTTCCTGAACATTTAGAATTTGTTTGGCTACATTTTCTAGTCTGTATTTTTCCAGTTGCATCAGTCCTGACTTCACATTTTAAACTTCTCTAAGTGCATTTACGCTACAGCAGTACTCTCACTGGTGTTTTCAACACCTCTTAATTTAGGATCATCTGTAGATTTCATTAATTTATTGTTTACTGACTATTGAAGATCATTAATGAGATGTTAAATAAGAAGAAAGCAACATCATTCCCTATGTGTTGCAGCAGAATTACTAATCACTTAACAAATACTGAAAAAAGGCATTAAAAAAAAGTTTTCCTGCATTTATAGACTGTACTGGAAATATTAAGCAAAATATATTTTATTCAAGTCATTCAGTTATTCCTTCCTTCATTCATAGAAATATTCATTCAAAACCTTCATTTAAGCAGTAAGGTCGTGGAGAGAGGGAGAAGAAACCAAATTAATGAGTTTATAAGGAGCTAGCTATCCATTCTGTTCATTAGACTGACTCATTAGAAAAGACCCTGATGCTGGGAAAGGTTGAAGGTAGGAGGAGAAGGGGACAACAGAGAATGAGAAGGTTGGATGGCATCACTGACTGAATGGACATGAGTTTGAGCAAGCTCTGGGAGTTGGTGATGGACAGGGAAGCCTGGCATGCTGCAATCTGTGGGGCTGCAGAGTCAGACAACGACTGAGTGGCTGAACTGAACTGATCCAGTGTGTTGGTTCTGTTATGGAGATACAGTCGGTCCTCATTACTCACCAGTTCTGCAAATTCCTCTATTCTCTAAAACATATTTGGAACCCCAAAATCAATACTCTTGGTGCTTTCGTGGTCTTTCACAGACATGCACAGGGCAGTGAAAACATTGAGTTTCCTGGTGTGCACGTTCTCAGCAACAGTCTGAGATAGGACTCTCAGACTTCTTGCTTCCATGCCACACTGCCAACAACTGCTCTTTTCATGGTCAATTTAGTGCCACATTTTTCACATTTGTGTTCTTTCATTGGTGAGTCTGATGTTTAAAATGTCCCCTAAGTGCAGTGCTATAGTGCTATCTAGTGATCCTAAGCGCGGAAGACTGTGATGAGCCTTATGGAGAAAATAAGTGTGTCAGACAAGCTTCATTTAGGCATGAGTTATAGGGTTGTTGGCTGTGAGTTCAATGCTAATAAACCAACAATATATAAACATATATTATATAAGGTATCTTCAGACAGAAACACTTATAAATAAGGTTGGTATCAACTGGTTAGTGAAAGCGTTGTGACCACATGCTCTCAGGAACCTAACCCTGTACCTCCCCCAGGAGCAATGGTTCAGTATTTGCTAACTCAGTGTTTGAGGCACCTTTATAGGAAATAACCACAGTGAATAGTGAGAACTGACTCTATGCATAAAACTGCTGGTAAGTATTATTCAAGCATAGCTTCATAAAGGAAGAATGGTAAGTAAACATTTTAAAAGTTAAAAGTTCATATGGCTGCCAGAGAGGAAAAATGGGGGAAAAAGACAGTTAGGGAGTTTGGGATCGATGGGTACACACTGCTATATTTTAAATGGATAATCAACAAAGACCTATTGTATAGTACAGGAAATCCTGCTTAATGTTATGTAGCAGCCTGGATGGGAGGGGAGTTTGGAGGAGGATGGATACATGTATACGTATGGTTGAGTCCCTGTATTGTCCACCTGAAACCATCACAACATTGTTAAATCGGCTATACTCCAATATAAAATTAAAAAGTTAAAAAAATTAGAAGTTCAAAATAGGGGTGGAGGTGTAGACAATGAGGTGTGCCATGAAGACGGAAGGACATTCCAGGCAAAAAGAACAACAGGTACAGACAAAGAGCGGGGGTCAACAATCTACAGCCTCAAGGTCAAACCCAGCCCCCATATACTTTTGTAAATAGCTGTTTTAATACTTTAGCCTTATTTTCTTTAGGACTTATTTACTTACTCTTGACTGTGCTGGGTCTTCATTGCTGTGGGGGCTACTCTGTCGTGGTGCACAGTCTTCTTATTGTGGTGGAACCTTTTGGGCACATGGGCTCCAGGCGCACTGGCTTCAGTAGCTGTGGAACCCTGGTTTAGCAGCTCTGCACCACAAGGGATCTTCCTGGATCAGGGACTGAACTCATGACCTGTGCATTGGCAGTCAGGTTCTTAACCACTAGACCACCAGAAAAACCCCTAAATAAAGTTTTATTGGAACACAGCCATGTCCATTTTTTAATTTACTGTCTATGTCTGTTTCTAGCTCCTGGCTTAGAGGCAGGAGAAGCACAGAGCATTTAGAAAAAGAAACTAATTTGTAGCAAATTGTTCGTGTGGGAGAGAGACAGTAAATGAAGACAAACAGTTGGCAGGAGTCTGATGCTAAGTAGCCTAAGGGCAGGCAAAAGGCCTACACAGGGACATGTATGTTAAATGCACGGCAGACTGGAGAGGGGAGAGACTAGAGGCTGTGAGGCCAGCTAAGGGGCTTTGGAAATAGTGCAGCTGAGAGAAGATGGGCACTATACGGAAAGGGGAGCAATCTGAAACCCTTTTAAGGAGACAGAAGTCATTGTAGCTTTGTGAACATTTTGACTTGGAAGAGACTGAGAAAGAGGGAGGAACACAATGATTCCTGAATCTGAATGGGATGAAGCAGTGACTGATGGTGCCATCTTCCAAGATGTCCAAGATTCAAGAAGAGCAGCTTTGAGGGAGAAGAAGAACAGGATTTTGGTCTTGGACTTTCTGAACTTGAGATACACTGAGAAATCCAAAGGTAGATCTAATTTAATCTTTCCATTTTAAAAGATGTAGTGAGGTTCAGGCTATTAAAATATCTTGCCAAGTGAGCAACTGGATACACAGACCTAAAGAAATGGGGAGAGACATTTGCACTGAATAAACAACTTTGGAAGTCATCAAATAATAATGAAAACTCTGTAGTTAGCTTGCTTAAGGAAAGCACAAATGATGAGAGACACAGGGCCAGAGGAGGGATGAAAGAATTGAGCCAATAGAGGACACAAGCCAGGCATGAGTGGAGTAAGATCTTGCCAAGAGTTTGCAACAGTGGTTAAACATAGAAAGAAGAGCTGATATCCAGAGCATCACCTGGATTTGAATCCTTATCTGCTATGGGTGAGTCAAACTCTACACATTTATGTCTTCTGAATCCTCTTTAATCTTAACTAAAGAGAGCTAAACCTACTCCACAACTTCACACCAGAAATAAGATAGCTCTGCAAGCTCACACTCCTCGAGCCCACCAAAACTACTCGGAGTGTTAGTGCACTGTCAGAGGCAGAGAGGAGGTACCAAAGCACAGCTTATGTTACTACTGCTCTGTGCTAAGTGACTGAGTAGGAATTAACATCTCTGTTTCAAAAATACAGGGTAACTGAAATATTTTATTGAACCCTTGTTGTGTATCAGGCACAGCACTGGGTACAATCAGAGAACATTTAAGCTGAGGGGTTCTTGGGGTACATCTGCTTTAGGGCTTAAATACTATGCTCCTCAGAGTGCTGGGCCATCTTTCCTGGGTGCCAGACCCCATCCTTTTGGCAGAGCACAGCGATCTGCTTACCAAACCCTTTTCTCTTGTTTGTTCTGAGTACAGAGGAAGCTCACATTTCCCAGCCCCCTTGAAGTTGGGTGTGACAGAACTGATGCCCCTACTTTCAGGCCTGGACTGTAAACAATCTCCCACGGGTAATCCTCTCTCTCTTTTCCCATTTTCTAGCTGGGTCAAAACCTAGGGCTGCCTTGGCATCCCCATGTTGAAGGTGTCAGAGACTCTATCTGCTGAGTAGTCATCCAGAGAGAGATATAATCCCTCAAACTCTACTCTCAGATATAAACTGACTTTATGTGAGTAGAAAATAAACTATTTTGTTGCATTACTAAGATTTAGGGTCATTTGTTTCATTACTAGTGTTAATATCTTAAGTAACCACTTTTTCGATCTAAATAACACTGCATGTACTATTTTTATATAAAGGGTTTTACATGTGTTTAAAGACAGAAAAGATTCCACTATTAATAATGATAGAAAACTATGGATATAACTTAACCTTTCCATTTTAAAAGATGTAGTAAGGTTCAGGCTGTTTAAATATCTTGCCAAGGCAGCCCACTAAATCCCTAAATATTGGCTTAGGGAGAAGTTCCCCCATGAAATCAATGGTGCATATGGTGTCATTTGATCTAAACACTAAGAGACACTAAATTGAAGTGAAATATAATGATTGCTTAATTGATCTACCTAACCCTGCTAGAAGCAGAAGCAAAAAAACCCCCAAAAAACAAAAACTGGCCTGATAAGTGAATGTTTCAGCCTTCTTCTCTTGACTTAACATCTTTTAGGTACTTATGTTCTTCTAGCTTCTTTTCTGAGCTTCATCATAGACTTTGCAAAATGAATTTTTTATATTTGTCTTTGAAGATTTATTTCAAAAAAATTAAGCAGTCACTGGAAAGCAGATGAACCCAATATTCAAAAGACATCCTATCAAATGCCATCTGAATATGCTCTAAGCATCGGTCTGTGTCCTTAGGAGGTAAAGATGAATGAGCTGACCCTCAAAGAGTTCCCGGCCTGGTAGGTGAAACAGACACATAACCAAAACACTGCAAAATAGTGAGGAGTTAACAGATATGTGAAAACTATATCTGGAATACCAAAGGAAGAGGCATGGCTATTTAATATTCCATAGGTTTCATATAATTTAATATCCTAGAGGATCCTATTTATTGCAAAGATTATTTATCAACAGCTAGGAATAAGACCCAAGAGAATAGTAACAAGACTGTTATTTACCACCACCAGTCAGCACCTTCATATTGATTGTGACCACTATTACTGATGAATTTTTACTTTTTAATCATAAAAAAGTAAAGACTGCATAAAGTGCTTCACCATGGAATACAAGAGAAGACCAAAACTTTGGGGTTAAAATACTTGGGGATTCTACTATTTCCTATTGCACCAGAGAGATGTGATGAATTTCTGTACTTTGTCTACCATTGGGATGGAAAAGAATAATATAATTTGAGAGACAGAAAGGACCTTAGAGAGCATCAAATCCAACAAGATGAATAAACTTTTCTTTTCCATTGCCAATAAACTGGCAAAATCGGATGAATACAACTCTTTTGAGTTATAGATGCTCTGATGAATTGAGACGGCCATGGTTCAGCTGAAAACACTAGAATTTCTCCACACCACAAAAAATAAACTTTTTTTTTGTAAACAGTCAATTTAAGTTAGGTAGTTTTCATCACTTCTATAAATATACTGTCAACGTGGGAACAAAAACAATGCCTCCAGAAAGAGAAATGGATGAACTTTTACTTAGTTTCCCTTTGAGATTTTAACAGAAAATCTTGCAATTCCTTATACATGTTTTAAAAAGGCAATTGTTTTTGAAAATGACTGTAGCCTATTTTCAAGAAGATACTGTGAAACACACTTAAGACACAGGATTTGTCAGTGGTTGATAATCTTTGTTTAATAAATCAAATACCAATCAGATTTTTTTTTAAAGTTTCTACCTTCAACAACAATTTTGAGGCCATGTCAAAAGAAAAGGTTGTGGTTCCAGGTGTCCTTGCCCCAGCATGCACTATCAGTCCCCAAGGTTCTGCTTCTCCTGTTCTCTATCATTCTTTTAATCTAAGACATTTTTAAAAATACGTTTCACTCTCAAGGAAAGGAATTTTCTACAGGCTAAGTGGGGTTCATTGGGGGTGGTTTAGTCGCTAAGTCATGTTCGACTCTTGCGACCCCATGGACTGTAGCCCACCAGGCTCCTCTGCCCATGGGATTCTCCAGGCAAGAATACTGGAGTGAGTTGCCATTCTCTTCTCCAGGGGATCTTCCCGACTCAGGAAATGAACCCAAGTCTCCGACATTGCAGGTGGATTCTTTACCAACTGAGCTATGAGGGAGGCCCCAGATGTTCTCAAACCTGGCTCCACATTGTAACTATCAGAGGGGGATTTTTTTAAAATATAGCTTACCAAATTCTACCCCTACCCCAAACTACTGATCAAATAGGTCATGGGTGGGATCTGGAAACATGGAATTTTTTTTAATCTTTAAGCTCTTCAGGTGTATCTAATGGGTTTGGGTTCCAACAATGCAAATTATCAAATCTTTTAACAGCAAAAATTTTATCTGCTTCCTTATCTACAGGATGCAAAGTTCAAGATGATATAATTTACAGAAGAAAAAACCTTTTGCTTTATTATATCGAAAATAACTAACAGGACTTAGACTACAATTGTCTCCTAAGAAATAATATATCCAGGATAAATAATGCAAAAGCAAATGTTTTATTACCTCAAAACTAATCTCTGACATACTGTTGTAATTTAGTAGTTAATGGAATTTGACAAAACTAGGAACTGAACGAATTCATTTAGATCATACTTGGTTGCATCAGCAGTCTTCGTTGTCGCTGTTGTTCTTTTTTTAATGACGACCACTAGCCTCCCATAGCAGGATGATGGTGGCTTTCTATCCTTCTAAGTTGAGGCTACTGCTTATTTTAGTTTTGGTACATTGTACTATCTTTCCGGCCATACAAGATTACAAACTACCCTAAAAGTTGCTTTCATAACTAGAGCTCCAAGGGGGATTCAACAAGATTTCTGTATGTAATTTCCCAATTGGAAGTTAGCCAAATTCTCAGGACTGCAGCCCTCACCCTTGTGAACAGAACTCTTTGATTCTTAATAATCACACCCAGTCAGCCACCTGGTATTTAGAAATCCTTAGAAAGCAACTTAATGCTCCATGAAAAACATGGGGGCAGATCACAAGAGGAGTAGTGTTGTCACAGGGTTACCTATTGGGGGTAGGTCCCACAAGCTGATAATATAGCCAACTGCTATTCAAAGTCATCTCTTTTTTTGTATTCCAGGTGTTTAATAATTGAGTTCTGGCACAAATGCATGTTTCTTTGAATTTTCTCAAAATTCATTTTTCTAAGAAATTCCACACCTTTCTCATGGCTTTATTGTTACCTGTTATGTGTGTTATTTTTCTTCCTTTTCAGTGACAATGTTGTTAACAATACAACTATCTGTGAGCATGAGAATGACCCAAGATGTCAAAATGTACTCTAATGATTTTTCACATTGAATGCATTTGATTAGTTGCAAGGGGCAACTATCAACACTGCTTGCTGTCATCTGCCACTCCATTTTTTAAATTCACAGAATGAGTCTCGCCTCTCTTTACTCTGGCCACCGAATCAGAACTGGGAGATCTGATGCTGTTTCAAGTCTCTGAGCCCATGTGGTTCAGTTGGTTTTTAGTTTAGATATTAAGGCATCATGTTATCATCAAAAGTAAAGGTCCTTCAACAAAACTCTTCTTCTCAAAGTTGTCCCAAACAATACCTGAACATGTCTCACCTGGCAGGCTTTCTTTCCTCTTTTTCTAGAGGCTTCCCAGGAGACGCTGGCAGTTAAAAATTTTAACTCTAGAGGCACTCACAAGGTTCAGATCCTGACTTAGCCACATACAAGCTGTGTGTCCTCAGACAACTTGCTTAGCTTAGCCTCTCTGTACCTCCGCTGTCTTACCAGAAGCATGAAGTAACTCTAAGTACTTAACACAGTCAGTTGCAGGGAGGATTAAGTGGGTTTGTAATGTTACCTATGCTCTCTTATTATCCTTCTAGCTCCTCCTGTTCTGTGAAGGTTTCCCTCACTGCTCCGGGTCACATCTATTTCCCTAAACCATTCTATGCCATTTAATGAGTAAGCACACATTGGACACTTAATATATATGTCAGTACATGCTGCTATACATATTATATTATAATATGTCCAAAAGATTGAGGAACTGGATTCTTAGACTTCTGTATGGAACACAGTGCTGTGACCCACTGTGTATATATATAACTATTTTTTGGTGAAGCTGAGACTACAAAATGCTAAAAGGGAGATTATTCAAGAAAAATGGGAAGTTCTTTAAAAAAAAAAAAGTAATTCTGACATCCAATTGCAAATAAATCTCATCAAGAAAAAAAGAAAAAGAAGTAGCAAAAGAAGCCAATTCTCTGAGACACTCAAGTTTTAAAATGGAAATACTCTAAGGATGCTAAGAAGGGCTCTTAACCAGATGAAAGAGGCATGGACTTATAAGAATTGTGTCAGAAAGGCAAAAGCCCCAAGTGAACTGAGGCTTGATGAGAAAAATGTGAGGGACAACAAAGAAAGCTTTTACAGTTGTATTCAGAACATGAAGTTGACAGGGCTAAGCAGCTTTCGGCCTTGGGCTGGTGGTCTAAGTCGATGGATAACCAAGAGGAAGAAGGACAGGGCTGTGTAAGGGCGGGGGGTGGGGGTGGGGGCGGATTTCTAGCCCTAAAGGGATGGAGCACAGATCAGTAAAAGAGAACACCAGGAGGGAGTTAAAGAGCTCTGAGATCAAAGGCAAAGAACAGAGGCAGGTAGCCTGGTGGTGAAACAATATGAGCCTTGGGTTTGAACTTGGTTCTGACAGTCACTAGCTGTGTAACCTTGGGCAAGTTACTTAGCTCGCTGACACAAACTCTTGATCTGTAAAGCAGAGATAAAATGCTTTCTTCATAGGAGAAATTTGTAAGGCTATTTAAACACAATATGTTAAACATCTAACCCAGTAGAGGGTCTGAATAAATTACAGTAGTGGCTGTTGTCTTTAAAATAATACTTATATTAGTGCTATAGTAAAGGGCATCCAGATTCTGTTCAGGGGCTCAGGTCTGCTGCCCTGAGTGAATTATACCCCAAAGGACCAAGAGAGATCCCCAAGGGGATTGATAAACCTCCACAAAGTAGAATCTGAAGAATCAGAGAAACCTCAGTATCCTCAAACAGGAGGCCAGCAAATGCACTTTGAATTTTCAAATGAGATAAGGAGAAAGCTGGAATGCATGAACAGATGAGCTGACTGGGATGGTTGAAAACACCTAGAGAAGGAACATTGATAGCTAAGATGGACAACAAAAAAGTCATGACTGGCTGACTTCATTTCTGGTCCCCTCCTCCAACACACACAGACACAGCTTTTATTCTAAATCCAGTACATAGACTAGGAGATAATGACAATGAGCTCCCTTAGCATAGAGAAACCTTCTCTATGTGCCTGGCACCTAGTACCAGGCACTCAATGTTTGCTGATTGAATGAGTGGGTGAATAAATCAACAAATAAATAAATGAAAGAGGATATGCCAACTATATCTATATTTCCATAAGATATACAACAGGATGCCAAAATATTGCTGTGGTGGAACAGAAAGAGGACAGTGCCCTGAGGGAGAATCAGAATTGAACAAAACCTGATACACAAAAGGTACTGATTAATCAATTCATGCCAATCAGATGAGCAGCCTGCTTTCAGATCTCACAGCTCCCTCCATGGCTCTGTGCTTTCACTGTGTCTTTAAAATAAATTACCAGGATGACTGTATGGAAGACATATTCAGCAATTTTACTAACAACTTGGATTTAGGAAAGTGAAAGTGTTAGTTGCTCAGTCGTGCATCCAACTCTGGGACCCCATGGACTGTAGCCTGCCAGACTCTTCTGTCCCTGGGATTCTCCGAGCAAGAATGCTGGAGTGGGTTGCCATTCCCTTCTCCAAGGGATCTTCCCGACCCAGTGGTTGATCCCGGATCTCCCACCCTGCAGGCAGATTCTTTACCATCTGAGCCACACAGGATTTAGGAAGGCCATCAGAAACTAGAATTAGTAAATCCCATGGGCAGAGGAGCCTGGTAGGCTGCAGTCCATGGGGTTGCTAAGAGTTGGACATGACTGAGCGACTTCACTTTCACTTTTCACTTTCATGCATTGGAGAAGGAAATGGCAACCCATTCTGGCGTTCTTGCCTGGAGAATCCCAGGGATGGGGGAGCCTGATGGGCTGCAGTCTATGGGGCCGCACAGAGTTGGACACGACTGAAGCGACTTAGCAACAGCAGCAGAATTAGTATTTAAACATATGTAATGGCCTGGGACAATGGAAAAGATCTCAGAGGATGAACTGTTTGAACATAATGACTCATATCTGACTACGACATTAAATTATACAAACAGCCTCCATAAACCTTATTTGGTGTAGTCCTCACAATAGAGCTGTAGTAGGTTGAATGGTGGCTCCCCAAAAGATCTACTCACCCAGAACACGCGGGTGTGACTTCATTAGGAAAAGAGGGGCTTCACGGGTGCAATTAAGATCAAGTTGTGATAAGATCCTCTTGGACTAGGATGGATGCTAAAGCCAGTGACAATGGTTGTTTGGAATGAAGGGGATAAGACACAGAGAGGGTGATGCGGCAGTGGGGACAAAGATGGAGGGATGCTTCTATAAGCCAAGGGACACTGAGGGCTGCCAGCAGCCACCAGAAGCCAGGAGAGACATAGGCAAAGGATTCTCCCTCAAAGACTCCCCTGACGGTGCAGTGGTTAAGAATCCCCCTGCCAATGCAGGGGACATGGGCTGATTCTTGGTCCAAGAAGATCCCACATGCCAAGGAGCAACTAAGCCTGTGTGCTACAAATACTGAGGCCATGAACTGAAACTACTGAAGTCTGCCTGCCCTAGAACCTGTGCTCTGCAACAAGAAAAGCCACTGCATTGAGAAGCCTACACGTTGCAACCAAAGAGTAGCCCCTGCATGCACGCCACAACTGGAGAAAGCCTGTGCATAGCAGTGATGACCCAGTGTGGCCAAAAATAAATACACAAAATTTAAAACAACCACAAAAAAAGGATTCTCCCTCAGAGCCTGAAAGCAAACAGAACCAACCCTCCTGATACCCTAGATTTTGGATTTCCAGCCTCCAGAACTATGAGAGAATAAAGGTCTACTGTTTTAAGCCAAGTGAGTGATACTTCACTGTAACACCTCTATGAAATTAACACAAACACCATTCATTTTTTATTCTATTTTGTGTTTTTTTACAAAGAAATCAAAGTCAGAAATGTAACAATATTCTGAAAAACTTATTTTACATATATGTGTTGTATGCCTACTATGTACCAGGCATTATTCTAGGTGTTGGGATTCAGCAGTAAATAAAACAGTCTTGACCTTCAGGAATTACTGTTATAGTTGAGGAAGACAGTCAGCCAGTAATACAACAAAGTGAACATGTTTTGGGGCCAGTAGACTGACGTGGCTGTAAAGTTTGGTGGCCAGGGTAAAGAAACTAAAACCTGTAAATGCCTCAAGGGTATAAAATCAAACTCTAAGCCAAATCCACAGTCAACGAGGCTTTAAGCTATAGCCAATCATTTCCTTTCTCTGCTTCTTCACCCTCTCTATATAAATCTTCCATCATTGGAATGCTCCTAACTACTTCTGGTTTGCTGCTGCCTAATTTGAATCCATTTTTGCTCATATCTGCTCTTAAAATCTGTAATAACACCTCAGCTTGTCTTTAACAATGTGACATGACAGGCCATGGTGGGTGCTCCTGAGGAAACTCAAGCAGGCTGTGGAAGACAGGCAGCTCTATTCTGTAGCACGAGGGAAGGGTTCTCTGAGAAGGGGCATTGGAGCAGAGATCCAAATGCTGTGACAGAATGGGCCAAGCATAGAAGAGAGTTTCAAAAGACACACGCACCCCAACGTTCACCGCAGCACTGTTTACAATAGCCCAGACATGGAAGCAACTTAGACGTCCTTTGACAGAGGACTGGATAAACAAGATGTGGTGCATAGGTACAATGGAATATTACTCGGCCATTAAAAAGAGTGAAATAATGCCATTTGTAGCACCATGGAAGGGCCTAGAGGTTGCTATACTGAGTGAAGTAAGTCAGACAGAAAAAGAGAAACATCATATGACGTATGATAGAACATACCTCATACCCCTTGTATGCGGAACCTAAAAAGAAAGGATGCAAATGAACTTATTTACAAAACTCATAGACTTAGAGAACAAACTTACAGCTGCCAAGGGGAAAAATGAGGAGTAGGTACAGTTAAGGAGTTTGGGAGGGAGATGTACATACTGCTGTATCTGAAATGGATAACCAACAAGGACCTCCTATACAGCACAGGGAACTCTGCTCAATGTTATGTGGCAGCCTGGTTGGGAGGGGAGTTTGGGAGAGAATGGATGCATGTATATGTATGGCTGAGTCCCTCTGCTGTCCATCTAAAACTATCACAACACTGTTAATCAGCTATACTCCAATATAAAATAAAAAGGTTTTTAAAAAGGTCCTACAGCAGATTTTTAATGAGTTTGAGGAACACAAGGCATCCAGGGATGGATGGAGTGAACAAGTGGGAAAATAGTTTGAACAAGGAGAGAATCACAGGGTGGAGGGAAGAAATGGTTTGTGTTGGGGGTTGTAGGCCTTGTCAGTATTTCATCTTTTGCTCTGAATTAAACAATAAGACATTGGAGAATTTTGAGCAGAGGAATAATCTGCTCTGAGATGACTTAAAATGATCACCTGGACTGCTGTAGAGAACTGACGGTAAAGGGGCCTGTGTGGAAGGAAGTGAGGACACCAATTAGGAAGCTGCTGCAGAACCAGATAAGAACTGATGCATGGGAATCTGAGAGGTTTTGATGGAGGTGGTGAGATATGACCAGCTTCCAGAAATGTTTGAAGCTGAAAAGACTTTGGAGAGTGGAGTCAAGGCTGATTTTAAGGTTCTGGGTCTGAGCAACTGGAAGGATGGCATTGCCAATTACTGAGATGGAAAGACTAGCTAACTTACAGCAGGAACTTGAGCTCAGGGCAGACCTGTCCATGCCCAGTGGTCAGTCAGTTCACCTCAGACCTCCCAGGAGTAATTGGTGCTGTCCTAGAATTACAGCCAAAAAAAAGAAAAAGAAAACACTCTCACATGTAAAGGATGGGGAAAGGTAACAGCAGGAACAGGACTGAGCAGCCATGTGATTAAAACTCTTAGAAGTTTCAGCTGAGGCCAAGCCTACATCAGTCCTTCACAGGCTGGCATTGCCGAGAGCAATGTTACACTGCCTTCCAAGAGCCATCTCGGATCTCAGTAGATTAAAGCACGGTTGAGATAGCCAAGCCTAGCACGATGCTCAATTCCCAGAGTTACGCTTCTTAACAAGTAGAACGGACAAGAGAGAAAGAACTCAGAGGGCAACAGTCAGAAGAGGAGTGTGTGTCCAAAGACTCGAAAGTTGAGTGAGATAGGTTTGGAGAAAGGTGAAGGCGAGACAGCAGAGAGAAGAAAGTGTTCTGTGAAATGGAGGATAACTATGCTATGTCACAGGAGCACTGAGAGGATTGAACGTGATAATGTATGCGAAACCATTTTGTCAATGAGCAAATGCTTCACAAATGTTAAGCACCGTTATTAAAAGTGAAGGCTTGTCATGCAGAAGAGGCTGTAGATGTGCTCTGTGTGGCCCCAAGGGGTGGAGGTGGGACCAAGAGTTAAAAGCATTTCTGTTCAGAGAAAAGAACTCTCCACCGATGGAAAGGGTAGTTTTAGTCAATTGACTTCTTCAAGTCTGGAGACGTTCCAAAGCAGACCAGCTGAAGATTTGATTGATACAAAGGCAAAAGGGGGATTTTCCCATCTAATGATCTGTAAGGTTTTTTATTTGTTTTTGTTTTTGTAGCAACTCTGAGGCTATGGTAGCAGCTTAATTTTTCTTTAATTTTACTGAAGTATAGTTGATTTACAATGTTGGATTAATTTCTGCTGTACAGCAAATTGATTTAGTTTTATAAATATATATATATATATGTTTTGTTTGTTTGTTTGTTTCCATGATGGTTTATCACAGGGTACTGAATATAGTTCCCTGTGCTATACAATAGGACCTTGTTGTTTATCCATCTCTGGTGGCTCAGATGGTAAAGAATCTGCCTGCAATGCAGGAGACCCAAGTTTGATCCCAGAGTCAGGACGAGTCCCTGGAGAAGAGAGTGGTTACCCACTCCAGTATTCTGCCTGGAGAATTCCATGGACAGCCTGGCAGGCTACAGTCCCTGGGTCACAAGGTTGGGCATGACTGAGTGACTAACAGTTTCACCTTCATGTACAATACTTTGCAACAATGTTTTCTTCTTATCGCTTCTATATTGGATCCTGTAGCACATTTATCCCACAAAAAGATACTTCAACTCCCAAAATTAATCTGTAAAGGAAAGCCTTCCTACAAGGGCCCAGTTATGCCAGTTAATGTAGTCTCCAGATAGAATTTCCTATAGAACAGTTTAAAGAAATCGATGCTCCCTAACTCATCAAAAGCCAATGATCAATTAAAAAGCCAGTAATAATTATGTATCTCACCAAACCATGGAAGTGTGTTTAAACCAGGGAAACTTTTCTTTTGAAAAACTGGAAACAATATAAATTATTATTGGATAACTGATAAACACCACCATGATGAAATGTTCTTGTTAGGATAAAATAATTGAGATGATAATTAGGCATAATTAGCATTATTATGAGTCAATCATATTTCAGTGAAAAGAAGAAAACATATTTGGCTAAAAGGATATAATTTTGTTGTTGGTACTTTTCAAATTCTTTCTGGTTCAGCTAGGTCACTCATTGTATTTGCCAATCAATTATTTTAGAGATGACTAGAGATTTCCATTTTAACAAAAGCCCATTTTAGCAAACCGCAGAGCTTTTAGAAGCCCCTCTACTTGATGCGTCCGAAATCTTTTCACTGGCTCTTGTCACTCTCCTGCTAATCCAGATATCTCATAATGACTACTGCCAGTGTCAGAGGCAAGCCAACAACAAGATGACAGTGTTGAGAAGAAGAGATTACTTTATTTTCTCTGTTTCATTATACAACTCATATATTTGGCAGGGGAGGGATTGTTGGGGAGAATAATATTTTAGCATAGAAAAAAACAATCTTTTTCATTTTGCCATATTATCCAGAATATTTATAGTCACATTTATTAATTTGGTCAATTCCTGTCTACGCACACTAAATCCCCCAAAGGATTTTACTTTTTCCTTCTATCTTTCTAAAAGAATTCTTGGGATGCTGGTTAAAAAAAGAGAGAGAGTAGAAAAAATTAAGGTAAAGAAAGGCAGTTCATAATAAAAGAAGACAGAAATACAGTATTGGACAAGTTAGGCAACTGCTTCAGTTCAGTTCAGTTCAGTCGCTCAGTCGTGTCCGACTCTTTGCGACCCCATGAATCGCAGCCAGGCCTCCCTGTCCATCACCAACTACCGGAGTTCACTCAGACTCATGTCCATCGAGTCAGTGATGCCATCCAGCCATCTCATCCTCTGTCGTCCCCTTCTCCTCCTGCCCCCAATCCCTCCCAGCATCAGAGTCTTTTCCAATGAGTCAACTCTTCGCATGAGGTGGCCAAAGTACTGGAGTTTCAGCTTTAGCATCATTCCTTCCAAAGAAATCCCAGGGCTGATCTCCTTCAGAATGGACTGGTTGGATCTCCTTGCAGTCCAAGGGACTCAAGAGTCTTCTCCAACACCACAGTTCAAAAGCATCAATTCTTTGGCGCTCAGCCTTCTTCACAGTCCAACTCTCACATCCATACATGACCACAGGAAAAATCATAGCCTTGACTAGACGGACCTTAGTCGGCAAAGTAATGTCTCTGCTTTTGAATATACTATCTAGGTTGGTCATAACTTTTCTTCCAAGGAGTAAGCATCTTTTAATTTCATGGCTGCAATCACCATCTGCAGTGATTTTGGAGCCCCCAAAAATAAAGTCTGACACTGTTTCCAGTGTTTCCCCATCTATTTCCCATGAAGTGATGAGACCGGATGCCATGATCTTGGTTTTCTGAATGTTGAGCTTTAAGCCAACTTTTTCACTCTCCTCTTTCACTTTCATCAAGAGGCTTTTGAGCTCCTCTTCACCTTCTGCCATAAGGGTGGTGTCATCTGCATATCTGAGATTATTGATATTTCTCCCAGCAATCTAGATTCCAGCTCGTACTTCTTCCAGTCCAGCGTTTCTCATGATGTACTCTGCATAGAAGTTAAATAAGCAGGGTGACAATATACAGCCTTGATGTACTCCTTTTCCTATTTGGAACCAGTCTGTTGTTCCATGTCCAGTTCTAACTGTTGCTTCCTGACCTGCATACAGATTTCTCAAGAGGCAGGTCAGGTGGTCTGGTCTTCCCATCTCTTTCAGAATTTTCCACAGTTTGTTGTGATCCACACAGTCAAAGGCTTTGGCATAGTCAATAAAGTAGAAATAGATGTTTTTCTTGAACTCTCTTGCTTTTTCCATGATCCAGCAGATGTTTGCAATTTGATCTCTGGTTCCTCTGCCTTTTCTAAAACCAGCTTGAATATCAGGAAGTCCAAGGCCAGGGGTGGCCGGGAGAAGCCACCTCGTGCCGGAGGCCAGGGGCGGTGGCCCTGAGGAGCCACCCCGTGCCCGAGGCCAGGTGTGGGGGCCTGGAGGAGCAACCCAAGGAGCAGTGGCTGCTCGGGCACAGGAGGGCCTAGAGGAGCTATCCCAAGTTATAGGTTAGGAAGGGCGGCAGTAAAGAGATACCCCTCATCCAAGGCAACTGCTTTAGTGGAAGTAAAAAGAGGACATCAGAGTAAACAAATGGTGTGAAATAGATAGCTAGTGAGAAGTTGTAATGTAACACAGGAAGCCGAGTATGGCACTCTGTGACAACCTAGAGGGGTAGATAGGAGCATATATATATATATATACACCTATCCTGAATATTCACTGGAAGGACTAATGCTGAAACTGAAGCTCCAATATTTTGGCCACCTGATTTAAAGAGCTGACTCATTGGAAAAGACCCTGATGCTGGGAAAGATTGAGGGCAGCAGAAGGGGGCAAGAGAATACGATGGTTGGATGGCATCACTGACTCAACGGACATGAGTTTGAGCAAATTCAAACTAGTGAAGGACAGGGAGACATGGTGTGCTGCAGTCCATGGGGTCGCAGAGTCAGACACGACTGAACGACTGAACAACAACATGGCTGATTAGAGTTGTTGTATAGCAGAAATGAGCTCAACTTTGTAAAGCAATTATCCTCCAATTAAATTTTTTAAAAAAGAACAAACAAATGTATTATTTAAATTCCTACGACTGGGAGAGTTATGATGGTAAAACCCAAGCAGAGGTTAAGTATGGTACCAACTGTATAAGAGAATGTGGTTTTCTACAAGAAGATGGCTGTGGCTCTCTAAAAATAATCTCAACATGTGCTTCAACGGGGGAAAAAGGCCCTAGGAGGAAAGTTGCTAGCAACTGTCACAGTAATTAATATAGTAACAATCATTATGATGTATACAATTGTGGAATAACTGACGGAATAACCATGATCCCAAGATTTCAACAATCAAAATGGAAAATTACATTTTCTGAATTCTTGATATAATCCTATCCTGAGATGAAAAGGCTAAGGATGTTATGACAAAGAAAATGAAAATTTCATATAAATAAAAAAATTCTGAATTCCTCTTTGAGAATCAGTACTTCCCATAGAAGCCTCAAAAACCCAAAGACCCCATTACATATAAATTCTAATGAACATAGAGAATTTTCACAGTTTAAATGATCTGAAGAAATACAATAATAATGGGCATTTAAAAAATGAACTACAGGATGCTCAATGTTAGATAATAGCAGTTACATAGCTTTTTACATCTCTCAATGCACTTATCAATAATTTATTAGGAAAATGTCAAAATGCCCTTGTTATGAAGGTACACAGGATAATGGTACTTGCTTTAAAAGACAGTTCATGTGAGAAGCTGCAAAATGATAGTCAGGTGTTCAAGGCATGCTTCCAACTCTTCCATCTAGCCACCTACTTAAATATTAGGGGACATAAATCAAAGGACACACCGCTAAAAATGAGTCCTTTGAAAATGTAGTCTTTCACAGCGAAATGCAGATGAGGTCCTGTCTTGTAATTGGCATATTTTATCATTGTCCTGTAGCTAAAGAAACATTTCAAAACTCTCGTTTTGCCATCAAATCCCCCAGCTGATGACCATATTATCTCATTAGTTCAATAAAGTTAACATTTTTACCTCTGTCATCTCTTGTTTTTCCAGATGTCATCTTTTCACCTTGATGAAATATGAGCATGGTAAGTACAGAGTAATGTGTATGACTTTTAACAAGCATCCAAATGTTTGACTGAGAGAGTGACATCTTTTTCAAGGAAACTGCAAAAATGCTGTAAGCACAAACAGCAAAGTAGGATTAAATAAGGAGCCTACTTCCCCATGTTTGAAGGACAGCATTCAACTGGAAGTATGATTTGTGGTATGGATAGTTGAACACACTGTTTTTACTTTTTTGCTCTTTTATTTTTAATAATCACTGTTATAATATTTGTTGCTAACTTGGATGAGAAAATTAGTGTTTCAGTTGCCATTAGCCTATTGATGGGCAATATCTCCATGTGATCAAAAGACATTAATATATATTTTATGAAAACATCAATTTTACTTCTCTGATAGTCATTCACCCATCTGTCTATCCTTTCCTTGCTAACTATTATGCACCAGCTACCATATTAGGTGCTGTAGCATGTCAATAAATAAGATATAAACTTTATTCTCAAGGAACTAATAGCGGTATCTGGTTCAAGGTCTAATTCAACATTTGTGAAAACACGGTAGCGAAGAAATGAAGCCAATTCTGTTTGTGTTATATTGGGTGAGTCAATGAATCACAGAATGTAATATTAAAGGGAACCAAAAGATTTGTTTACTCTAAGCCATTTTTCTAAGTTCAGTTTCAGCTCTGAGTATTAGAGTTCTAATATGCTATGGTACCAAACGTGCATGGAATACAATTTATGTTCCTGCCCAAAACAATATTGGAGATGCTGTAAGAGCATAAATAATCAAAATAAACATTGAATAAAATACTATGAAGATCCCAGGAGCATCCTACTCTTGATTCTACATATCTTTGAAGTGTTAACTATGGTTAACAGATTTGATGTTTAACTTTTGAAAAAAATGATTAATTAAAGAACTCTCATTTCTAGACCAATCCTATATTTTCTTACACCATCAAACTCCACACTTGACCAACTTCTCATTACAATCTATGTTACTGGAGTTTTGTTGATTATCAGGGTCAATAGCAGACTAACATCACTGAAATACTTAGGATTCTGTCATCTCAAAGGGAAGAAAAATGAATTCACCCAAAAAAAAGCACAGAAATATGAGCCATGACTAAGTGAATATCAAGGTAGTATAACAAATAAGACCTTAAATGAATTATAGATTTGAATAATTACTTATTTGCTTATAGTGATAAATGTATCTCTGTATCCACAGAATATTAATAATCTTCATACTACTGTCCCTATACCAGGCACTGGGCTTATAAAAATTAATGAAACTAGTCTCTAGGAATTCGTAGCCCAGAGAATAATATTGTTACAGGTATCACCAATGACATTGGAGTTAGATCAGAAAGAAGGCTGAACATCAAAGAATTGATGCCTTTGAATTGTGGTGCTGGAGAAGACTCTTGAGAGTCCCTTGGACAGCAAGGTGATCCAACCAGCCAATCCTAAAGGAAATCAATCCTGAATATTCATTGGAAGGATGATGCTGAAGCTGAAGCTCCAATACTTTGGCCACCTGATGCAAAGAATCAGCTCATTGGAAAAGACCCTGATGCTGGGAAAGACTGAAAGCAGGAGGAGAAGGGGACAACAGAGGATGAGATCGTTGGATGGCACCTTCTACTCAATGGGCATGAGTCTGAGCAAACTCAGGGGGATAGTGAAGAACAGGGAAGCCTGGCGTGCTGCAGTTCATGGGGTCACAAAGAGTCAGACATGACTTAGCAACTGAACAACAACAGCGACAACAGATATCATGGTGTGCTACAGTACGATGATGGCATTTCCGACATTATTTTAACATATTTAAGATCATGAAATCCCAGACGTGCCGTTTACCATGTGTCTGAATTTGTACCTCAGTTTCCTTGTCTGTGTAATGGAGATAATATTGTGTTCTGAGACTAAATGAGGTCATCTCTGTAGAGCACTTCAGGATAGTGCCTAACCCATAGGAAAGACTGTATGTGAAGTGGCTCAGTCATGTCCGACTCTTTGCGACCCCATGGACTGTAGCCTACCACGCTTCTCCGTCCATGGGATTTTCCAGGCAAGACTACTGGAGTGGGTTGCCATTTCCTTCTCCAAGGGATCTTCCTGACCCAGGGATCGAACCTGGGTCTCCTGCATTGTAGGAAGACGCTTTACCGTCTGAGCCACCGTCAGTTATTATTATTGTTATTATTATTAGGATTATGCTCATAATCTCAATAGAATATCCAAGTCTCAACTGAATGTGGAAGGTGAAAAGTTCCAGGCTTTGAATACCTGTGCTTTTTTCCAGTAAAAGAAATTAAATATGTTCACACCTAAGGTGTGGAGAAGGCAATGGCAGCCCACTCCAGTGTTCTTGCCTTGAGAATCCCAGGGACAGGGGAGCCTGGTGGGCTGCCGTCTTTGGGGTCGCACAGAGTCGGACACGACTTAAGCAACTTAGCAGCAGCAGCAGCGGCAGCACACATAGGGTGCACTGTTAGACCATAAAAAGTGAAAGTGTTAGTCACAGTCGTATCCAACTCTGCAACCCCAGGGACTGTAGGAGCCCCGTCAGGCTCCTCTGTTCTTGGAATTCACCAGGCAAGAATACTTGAGTGGGCTGCCATTTCCTTCTCCAGGGCATCTTCCCAAACCAGGGATTAAACCTGCATCTCCTGCATTGGCAGATGGATTCTTTGCCATCTGAGCCACCAGAGAAGCCCATGTTAGACCATTAATATATACAAACATCATTTTTCCAAGGAAATGATTGGTGTTTACAATCATTAAATAGTATGTGCAGAGAAAGTAAATATTTCAAATCTAGAAAATGATTAATTCATGTATGAATAGAGGTTAGCTTATATAGAAACTGAAGCATAATTCAAAACTAAATTGTGCTTCTTCAATGAAAAACAACACAAATATGTGTACAGATTAACTAACATAATTTAGGTTTCAAATGGTTGCCACATCTGGCGTACCAGCTTTCTATACAGTTTTATGACCCAGTTTTCTAACTATCTCGAGCTCTTAAGATAACGCATACATGGGTCATTCATCATTTATTGTGGCAGTTTGCCTCGCTGGTCCCAATTTGTCACTCCTTCTTTCCCTGCCCTTTTATGTGACTTTTCACTTCCTCTGAAAGAGATCAAGTTTAATTTCTCATCTCCTGACTTTGGATGTAGTCACTTTGGCTTTGGCTAAAAGAGTGAGGCAGAAAAGAGCTAGTAAGGAGCCCAAGCCTCAAGAGATTGTGCGTGTTTCTGCTTTCATCTCATGCCTCTACCCTGCCATGAAAAAAACCACTCCTATGCTAGCCTTCTGGTCCTGAGGGAGTAAGAGGAATGAAGCTATCCCAGGCAAACTGACTCAACCCAGCTCAGACTCAAGCACAGCCCGAGTTTATCCTCAGAAGAATCAACAGGCTGGCTGGCTTGCAGCTGGTTCATGATATTAGCAGAGCCCCTCAGCAAAGCTGAACCTGAATCAGTGGACCCCAACCAACACACAGGCAGTTGTCCCATAATAAGAAATTACCATATTGTTTTTAATAAGTCATTGAATTTTCGGGTATTTTGTTATGAAGCAAAAGCTGACTCAGAATGTTTTCCATTTCTGATGTGTGCATGCTAACTTGCTTCAGTTATGTTCGACTCTGTGACTCTACAGACTGGAGCCTGCCAGGCTTCTCTGTTCTTGGGATTCTCCAGGTAAAAATACTGGAGTGGGTTGCCATGCCCTCCTCCAGGGGATCTTCCAGACCCAGGGATTGAACCCACCTCTACTTATTGAGTCTCCTGCATTGGCAGGCAGTTCTTACCACTAGCGCCACCTGGGAAGCCCCTAGCTAGCTTAAGCATTTTTAAAATGAGTTGTTTAACCAAACTGAAAAGGCCAACGATAGTTTGGCTGGTTTTGACCCATAAATTCAGCATGTCCTCTGAAAACCTCTGTTAATCTCTCTGTAATCTCTGGCCTCTGGACTCTTCCTTGTGTCAGCTTTGTCCCTTTGGCACAAAATGACATTCTTACATACTTCATCTCACATATTTCATCTTGAAAAAAAGAGAGATAAAGAGTGCCTTAATCCTGGCGCTCCAAACAAAAGTCATGAGGTTCACTTGGATAGGATCATCTTAGATCACTGTTGGCTCCTGAACCAATTAACCCAGCCAGGAGAAAAAATATTCTGATAACTCTTAAGTCACAGCTTCCAAACCTGAGGCTACAGGGGGCTAAAATCAGATTTGCCAGATTCCATGATTGTTGGGGTTTTTTTTTCCCCCAATGCCAAGGACTGTTAGAGGGAAAGGAAAATAAATATGGGAGAAGCAGCAAGCAGTACACACATTTCAGTCTTGCAGTGCATTTTCACATCTTTCTCACGTCACGTCTTAGATATTCAAAGCCTCGGATTGTTACCCCTGCCAAATATTCTTTTATTAAAAGCAATCAATACAACTTATTTGAATTAACCGTACATACTGAAAAGTATAAAGAATTATTTTAGATCAATAAAAATGTAAAGAGACAAGAAAACAAAAGAAGTGATAATGCCACCGTTTATCCCTGCAGTAACTAGAAACAGCTTCTATTTGAAATCTCAGTACCACCTGCTTTGCATCTGCTCAACCAACTGAAAAACACAGGTCCGGCAAAGAGAAAAAAAATCCATTTTAAGTAGATCTGTGACAATACAGGGCGAGGAGGTCTTGAAATCCACCAAGGGTTTTAATCAATAAGACTGACAGCACAGAGCATGCCAGAAGCCAGGAAAAGAAGTGTTTGCAAAAAGCATTCAAGAAACAGCCCGAGCTATAAGGTTCTGGTGACAAACCAGGGCCAGAGAGGCAGAGGCACATACCACCATCTCTCTCTTCTGATCTCAGGAAAGGCGAGGGAGGTAAAGGGCTGATTAGCTTGGGGAGGGTTTTTGTTCGGTCCTTTTATTCAGATTCCAACTTTCTGAATCACGAAAGAATTCTAAAACCTATTGTTTAATTTCAAAAGTTGGGTTTGAAAAACACGACAAGCTCTTTCTGTTACCTAATTCTCAGCTGTACACCGAAGCTTCTTGAGTGTGCATGCTTCATAAAAGGCAAAGGGACTTAATTGAATTTCGCATGCGGCTTCTAAGTGGATTGCTAGGGTATACCAAGATTAATTAGTTTTGTGTTGTTAATTCAATTCAAAGGTTGCTGATAAACTAAGACCATCAAACTCCATTAGGAGAAACAAAAACTTCTTAATTATGACAGCATCTTTGGGATTATGGATAAGTTTTATCAGTATGCTAACCTTCCATCCTGGGTATTTAGGGTTTGCGATGGATCTACCGCAGTGTCCCAAAGAGACCACAATGATTAAAGAGCTTTTCACCAAAATTTTAATTTTCAAATTTGGCATCTTTGAAAAAACAATCAACCCTTGATTTCAAGGACACCTTCTGCCTTTCTGAATGTAAACTTCTATTTTTGGAAAACTAATCTCAGGAGAATTACTCCAGCATTTTCATATGCATGCATGCATGGAAGTTGTACAAGGCTACAAACACACTAGATTTTGCCATCTCCTTGCCTAACACAATCATAATATCATGATCCCTTGTAGGTGAGAAAAATATCTTTCACCATTCACATATTTGATTTTGTGTAGAGGATATTAAAAATATAATCTCCTGGGCTTCCCAGGTGGTGCAATAGTAAAGAATCTGCCTGCCAATGCAGGAGACACAAGAAACACAGGTTTGATCCCTGGGTTGGGAAGATTCCCTGGAGTAGGAAATGGCAGCACACTCCAGTATTCTTGCCTGGAGATTCCCATGGATGGAGGAGCCCGTGGGCTACAGTTCATGGGATTGCAAGAGGCAGACATGACTGTCTGATTTCCTACATAGCCTTACAAATAACTGCTTCTCTCAGCCTTACACCCAATGAACCTCACTTTTCCATGAAAGCACATAGGTGAGCACTCTTGCACATCCTGGCACACACAATCATTGGCTTACCACTTGGTTTGGATGCATGTGTATATTTCAGTTCAGGATCCAGCCAACTTTCTTTGCAGCCTGCCACAATAGGTCCCTTTAACATCCTTCCCTATTTAGTGCAAGGGACTTCTCTGCATCTGGAACATTCCCCCAGGTGTGTGCATATCTGCACACATACGTGGACACACACAGATACACACACTTACATATGCACACATTTCTATGAATTCTTCCTCACCCCTCAACTCTCAGTGAACGCACACCCCACCTAGGACATCTTCCTTGTTTTCCAGAGCTAGTCTGAATATCAATGTTCTGGGCTACTTCAGCACCTATATTTAGCATTAATATTGTAATTGACAGATTGTAACAATCTTTCAATTTATCAGTAATCCTTATCAGGTTCCTGAAAGACCTGAACTGGACCTGATTCATGGTTGTATTATCAAACAGGTCAGTGTCTGGCACACTGAAGGAATTCCATTAGCATTTTTGAATAAATGAATGAAGACCACAGTGATTACAAAATTAGCTGTGAAGCCCCTGCCTTCATACACCATTCCATCCTACATCATTTAAGTAAGAATGCCTTTTACTTCCCCTCCCTCTCATTCTGCATCTCTGTGGACTGATTAATCTCTAGCAACTCATCCTAGAGACTTCTAGCTGCCTTCCAATGTTGATTCTCCCCTTTCCCTTTGTAAAAGAACACTTGAGTGTTAGGAGAGAATTCAAATACAGGATGGAACTGGAGAGATATTTTCCATAATTCAAACTAAACTGGTCATTTGAATAAGGATGGTCATTAAAATGTAAAAGTAAGTACTACATGGGACTTCTGGAAAGTCTTTTTAAAAGGCAAAAATATATGCCCTTCCTCAATCCTTCCTCCCTCTTGCTACTTAAGATGTGGAAATGACGCCTGGCTCTCTAGCAGCCATTTTGGACCATGGAGCAATATACTAAAGATAGAAAAAGCCTGTGAGTTTTCTGGAGTCACCACACCAGCCATACCACATAACAACTTACTGCTAGACTTCTTGTACATGAGAAAAAGAGAAATTTCAGTAAACTCACTTGCAGGCATTTTTCTATAACAACTAGACAATCCTAAATTCTATAACAAGCATAGTCAGAGACTTCTTGTATCTATGCACAGGTTCTAAGGACAATTCTTGGTCCTTGCCTTGGGTAAGCCTTGAGTGGGAGAGGAACTGATGTCCAGTATGGTTCCTCCATATAGGTATAGACTCACCATTCCCCAAGGCTATATATGCCCTCATCTGCAGTAGAACTCTAAATTTCCCAAAATTTGTTCTCCATCTCCTCCTTTTTTTTCCAGCAAAGGTCATTGCAGCTGACTCAAAGACTTTTCCTGGAAAATATATTTCTAATTTTTCCTGAGCCTTAAAAATTTAAACCAGTGTTTCTCAAAGACTAGTCTCAGAACTTCATCATAGTCCCTGGGATTATTATTATTAATGTGGAGTCCTGGCCTTAAACCAGACATACTTAGTCACAGTTTCAGGAGGGGGAGCCTCTACGTTCTATAAGGTCTCTAAGGGACCATGAGGCACAAAAGTATGACAACAATTGCTTTCAAACAGACAGTAGAGGCAATTTTTGCTACCCCTCAAATCATAATTCAGAGGACTCCTCTTCCTCCACAAAGAGTTTTGGAAATTCTACTGCCTAGCAGTCCTAAGTGTGGACCATGGACCAGTGGTATCATCTTCCCTTTTTAGAAATGCCTATCTTGGGTCTCACTTCAGACCTACCTATTCTGAATCCGTACTTTAACAAGACCTCCAAGTGCTTCCCAAGCAAGTTAGTGTTTGGGAAGCACTGAGCTCCGGTACTGTGCCCTCTCGAAATATTTACCTCAGAGCTCTCCTCCTATTCCCACCACTTGGACACACGCTGCAACTCACACTGTCCACAAACCTACTGCTACTGAGCCATGGTAGAACCATTTACTGAGCATCTAGCAAGTGCCAGAGACAAAATGGTAGGAAGATGTCTGTGATGGCTAATTTCATGTCATCTTGGCTAAGTTATGGTACCCAGATAGTTGTTTCAAAATTAATCTAAATGTTACTATGATGGTACTTTTTAGATGAGTGTGTGTGTGTGTATGTGTGTGTGCACACGCATGTGTGGTCAGTCGCTTCAGTCGTGTCTAACTCTTTGAGACCCAGTGGACTGCAGCCTTCCAAGCTCCTTGTCCACGGGATTCTCCAGGCAAGAATACTGGAGTGGGCTGCCATGCCTCCTCCAGGGGGTCCTCCAGACCCAGGGATCAAACCTGTGTCTCCTGCATTGCAGGTGGATTCTTTACTGCTGAGCCACAGGGGAAGCGTAACTTTTCAGATGAGATTAACATTTAAATCAGTTGATTTTCAGGGAAGCAGATTATCCTCTGCAATGTAGGTGGACCTCATCCAATCAGTTGAAGACCTTAAGAGAAAAAGGATTGACCTCCCCCAAGTGAGAGAGAATTCTGCTTGCAGCCTGCTGTTCTACCCTGAAGATCTGGGACTTACTGGCCTTCATAACTGCATGAGCCAATTCCTTAAAATTCAATCAGTCTTGCTTTCTTTCTATATATACATGCAAATATACATATATATGTATAAAATATATATAACATATTTCTAATATTTAAATATACTTTAAAATATTAAATATATTCAACATTTATCAATATTAGAAATAAATATGCATACACACACATATATATATACACATTCACATATATATCCTAGTAGGTCTGTTTCTTTGGAGAACCCTAATAAAATTTACTATTATTTGTGTTATATATATTTGGGTAATATATATATATATATAAGGTTCACAAATTCATTGTGAACCTTCTTTAGATTGATTCATTCATTGAATCAGAGTCTTCATCTCTCCCTGTTGCCTATGGGATAAACCACAACTCCTTAGCATGCAGTTTCATGCCTCCAGGGTCTTCTCAGCCACACTGCACATCTTGACCACATCAGGCTACTTTTTGTTTTTCAGACCGGCTTTTCCGTCTGTGCTCATTCCTTCTCAACCCTGACCTCCTATGAAATCTTTCTCATCCCCTTTGATGCCTCGCACAAATGACCAACCTTTACTTACTAAATACACACAAATGTTTGTTGAATTTTATTGAATAAAACCTTCCCCTTCCCAGTATCTTGCCAGCTGCAAATTAATCACTGCTCTCTGAAAGACCTGTGGACAATCATTTCATTAGGAAATACATTATAGTTTGGTTAAATGTATATCCTGACTTTCACTAGACTTCATGCTCCTTTGAAGGCAGGAAATATGTTTTATTACACATCTTATTTATTTGCATGTATTCCTTTTAATCTCTTCAGTAATATTTATTACATGAATTAAAAACTATGTTTGATATATATTTGATTATTACCATAATTAATATATTTTAAATACCAAGTGGAGAAGGAGAATAGTTAAATTTCTCGTTTTATCATGCTTTCTCTTTCTTTTCTTTTTCTTTGTTATACCTAGCATTTCAGTTATGTAGGATTTTGTTTAGGATGCATCTTATTCCTATTCAATGTAAGCTTGTGAGAGCACAGACTTTGTAAGTACTTAGTAAGTATGAGTTGAATGAATTCATTTGTCTGTGAGCATGAATATTCAGTCAAGGCAGGAGTGCCTATCCACTGAAAATAACAAAGTATCTGCACACTTAAGACAAAGGACCTGAATACAATGTCTTGCTGTAGAATGGTGAAAAGGTGGTCTTGCTGATTTGGGTTTTATCTTGGGTTACCTAAGATGGCTGGGGCTTCCCAGGCAGCACTAGTGGTAAAGAACCTGCCTGCCAATGCAGGAGAAGTAAGAGATGCGGGTTCGATCTCTGGGCCAGGAAGATCCCCTGGAGGAGAACGTGGCAACCCTCCTCAGTATCCTTACTTGGAGGATCCCAGGATCAGAGGAGCCTGGCAGGCTACAATCCATGGGGTCACGAAGAGTTGCACATGACTCAAGTGACAGCACGCACGAACCTCAGATGGCTGGCCTAGGTCAGAGGTTTTCCAAATTACTTTTTGGTCATGGAGTCCCATTTTGGAAATCAAGTGTTATTGAAAATCACAGCCACCCTACTGTGGGTCAGTGTCCACCCAGAGGAAGGGTGACTTCTTTTCAACGTGCATGAAGCCTCCATATGGCCTAGAGAGAGCCCTGCGTAGAACACTAAATACAGAAGACAGATGAAAACCGAATTGCTCTGACTAGAGCAAGGATGAAGAACCTTTTCCTCTGGGCCTCTGCCTTATCATTCCCTTGTGGTTCCCAAGGCACCTATCGGGAAACAGGACTTCGTGGAAAGCCCTTTAAAACCACATTATTCAATGCCTCTGGAGATACTTCCAGATCCAAGCATCATTAATCAGGTGGGATTTTCAGCCTAAAACCACTAAGGCCTAAGGAGGTGTGAAGTCTTGATAGAAGCTAAAATAGCACTGATTTCATAGAGAAGCAAGACACCTGACAGTTAGCATCTGTAAGCATTTAGATTATAATGGAACCAAGGGCAATAAGCAGCCTGGATTTTAAGATTGAATCAAGCTGGGCAAACCTAATTGCTTTTTTTTTTTTTCCTTTTTTTAAAGGGAGAGGGAATTGCATGATTAATAAAAGAGAGACAGAGAATGAAGATGTAACACAACCTAATTTTGGTAAAGCACTTAATACAGTTTCTAATAAAGTCTTACTTGCAAAATAAATTCAAATTGAATTGGATTTGGACTCCAGCATTCTCTACCAGCTGAAAGCTGAGTGTTGGTGACATAGAAACCAAGGATAAAAGCAATGTGTCAAGTTACAGAGGGGTCTGGTAGCCCTGCCTCAGGAATCAGTGAGGCACTAGTGTTAGTTAACAGCTTCATTAATGATCTACATGACGAGACAAAAGATTATCTTAATGAGTGTTACTGAAGAAACTGTGGGGAGAGGCTGTGAAATCTAGTCTCAACAGAGAGGTTTGCAACAAGAAAATAAATACGCAAAAACAGCTGGGAAGAAATATCTAAGAAGCTGATATTCGGGGGAAAACAGTTTAAAAGATTTTGAGGAAACCCACTTCTTAACTCTTATAAAATATCACTCTTTGAGATTTGAGTAAAACAAACATTTAATTCAATTTAGTGTTTAGCCTATATGCCCAGGACAATCATTTCCCCAAAAACAACAAGTAAAAATAAACAAATAACCACAGGGCATGATAAAGTAACTAAATAAAAGTCTTTTTCTTCTTCACTTTTCTTTTTCTCTTGGAGTGTTAGTGGGAGAACTCTGGTAGAGAATGAATACAAAGAATAACAGAAAGAGATGTCATTTTTTGAGATGGGGAGGGACTTCCCTAGAGGTCCAATGGCTAAGACTTCACTTTCCAACTGGGGGAATGTAGGTTCGGTCCTTGGTCAGGGAGTTAAGATCCCACATGCCTCTGGGCCAAAAAAACAAAACATAAAGCAGAAGCATATTGCAACAAATTCAAAACAGACTTTAAAAATTAATTTAAAAAGTTAAAAGCAGAGGTGGATATGCCATCAGCAGATAGAGGCACAATATCAGCAGATAGAGCACAAGATGGAATCAAATTTGCTGGGAGAAATATCAATAACCTCAGATATGCAGATGACACTACACTTATGGCAGAAAGAGAAGAAGAACTAAGCAGAATCTTGATGAAAGTGAAAGAGGAGAGTGAAAAAGTTGGCTTAAAACTCTGCATTCAGAAAACTAAAATCTTGGCATCTGGTTCCATCACTTCACAGCAAATAGATATGGAAACAATGCAAACTGTGAGAGACTTTACTCTTTTGGGCTCCAAAATCACTGCAGATGGTGGGACTGCAGCCATGAAATTAAAAGACACCTGCTCCTTGGAAGAAAAGCTACGACCAACCTAGACATTATATTAAAAAGCAGAGACATTACTTTGCCAACAAAGGCCTGTCTAGTCAAGGCTATGGTTTTTCCAGTAGTCATGTATGGATGTGAGAGTTGGACTATAAAGAAACCTGAGTGCTGAAGAATTGATAATTTTGAACTATGGTGTTGGAGAAGACTTTTGAGAGTCCCTTCAACTGCAAGAATATCCAACCACTCAATCCTAAAGGAAATAAGTCCTAAATATTCATTGGAAGGGCTGATGCTGAAGCTGAAACTCCAATACTTTGGCTACCTGATGCACACAAAAAACCCACAACTCATTGGAAAAGACCTTGATGCTGGGAAAGATTGAAGGCAGGGGGAGAAGGGGATGACAGAGGATGACATTGCTGGATGGACTCACCAACTCGATGGACATGAGTCTGAGCAAGCTTCAAGAGTTGGCGATTGATGGACAGGGAAGCCTGGCATGCTGCAGTCAGTGGGGCTGCAAAGAGTCAGACACGACTGAGTGACTGAACTGAGCTGAGACAGAGACAGCATTTGTAAATTTTCCCCCACCAACTTCATCCAGATAAAGATTTCAGTGGCCTCTTGAGTTTTTCAAGCTTGACAGAGAGATAAAAAGAATCCAGTAACTCACATGGTTTCAAAACCCAACACCTCTTCTAGCATCCTCCACCTTGCTTCCCCTAGGTTGCCTGCCTAGAAGCTGATCACCTGACTCTCTCTTATCTTCAAAAGAATGCCTCCCTGGTATCCGCCAACCATCGTCTCTCTTCCTTGGTGAGTAACTGTCATTACAATAAACCTCCATTACATTTCATGTTTTAAATAAACGATGCCTATTTACTTTCAAATTGTCATTTATTACTTATAAAAAGATATTCCTGTTGTTCAGTTGATCCTATTTTCTATTTTAAATGTTGATTGGGTGTTCTCAGTTGGGCGGAATGCATCAGAACTTTTTCCAATCAAAATTAATAGAAAAAATGTTTTTATTTAATGGCTTTTCACTTACTGGCAAGGCTTTTAGAAACAAATCAAAATCATTAAATGAGAGACAAGGGTTTCTGATTTATTCTTCTAGGGTTTATTTTCTTTTTTTTTTTTTTTTGTAGATATCCAACTACATACAGTAATATTAACAATCTAGTTTTTTTATTGGAGTATAATTGCTTTACAATATTGTGTTAGTTTCTCCTGTACAATGAAGTGAATCCATCACATGTGTACACATATCCCATTCCTCTTGATCCTCCCTCCCCTCAAACCCCATCAAGGTCATTACAGAGCACCAAGCTGAAACTCCAGTCTTTTGGCCACCTGATGTGAAGAACTGACTCATTTGAAAAGATCTTGATGCTGGGAAAGATTGAAGGTGGGAGAAGAAGGGGACGACAGAGGATGAGATGGTTGGATGGCATCACCGACTCAATGGACATGAGTTTGAGTAAGCTCTGGAAGTTGGTGCTACACAGGGAACCCAGGCATGCTGCAGTCCACGGGGTCACAAAGAGTCGGACACGACTGAGTGGCTGAACTGAAGCTGAGCTTCCTGGTCCTTGTTTATTATTCTGTCATTGTTTCTAGTTTTAAATTTACTTTAGTCCTCACAGGGCCTCTCTTTGTAGATAGGTAGGTCTCACCTGAAAACTGCTTACTTGCCCCAGAGGTTCCACCTCCAAATCTTTTTCCCCTTGCTGGGGGGAATCAAAGCAGCAAAGCAGCAATAACAGGGCTCACCATGCCCTTCAATTTTCTCCAAGTCCAACCCCCAGCTACCCTGAATGACCGGAAAGCCATGCCAAGACAGAGCCCAGACTGTCGGGAATGCTTGAGTGTTTAATGACTGACAGTGGGAGTCCAATTGTATGAAGGGACATGCAGTGAAAGAGAAAGTTTTCCTGTGGTGGGGCAGGGGCGGAGGGTTAGGAGAAGCATTTGGAAGGGATACATACATACGGACACGCATATACAAACACCATACACAAGGAATCACCAAAGGGATCAAAGAACTTCCTCCATTCAGCCTCTTCTACCCTAATTAAGGCATGGTGCTGACAAATGTCTGCAAGGGCAGAAATTAGTATCAGCTTCACACCTAGCCCCAGAGGTAGTATAAAATTTAATCTTGATCTGCCTTAATTCCAGGGTAAATTTTCACAGATTTTATTTCATCTCATTGGATCCCTAAGCCAATCACCTGAGCACTAACTCACTAAAGAAAAAAAAAAAAAAAAAAGTCAGTATGTTTCCTCAAATCCCAAAATGAATAGCTCTATTATATTCACTTTGCAAATAACCTTTATTTTACATGGAATCTACTCTTAATTCAAACAGTTCTGAGACGATGTATTACATTCTCTCAAACTTGATCGTTGTGATGTGAAGGCTTAGATGGGTCTCCTTTTGGATTCTGACAAGACAGTCACAGAAAAATAAAACACAAACGAGTGTTACTAAAGGACAGATCTTCTTACGGCTCATCCTGCCTGGAAATTACTATTAAGAGCAAATAAATAAACTCTATAATAGAGAAACCCAAACTTATAGCGGTGGCATTAATGTGGTTTATACTTGACTAAAATCTAATAGAAGAGTTTGTCAATAACAGACATTTCAAAAGCATTCAGTTCAGTTCAGTTCAGTCACTCAGTCATGTCCAACTCTTTGCAACCCCACTGACTGCAGCACGCCAGGCTTCCCTGTCCATCACTAACTCCCAGAGCTTGCTCAAACTCATGTCCATTGAGTCGGTGATGCCATCCAACCATCTCATCCTCTGTTGTCCCCTTCTCTTCCTGCCTTCAATCTTTCCCAGCATCAGGGTTTTCCCAATTAGTCAGCTCTTCTTCACATCAGGTGACCAAAGTATTGGAGTTTCAACTTCAGAATCAGTCTTTCCAATGAATATTCAGGACTTATTTCCTTTAAGATAGACTGGTTTGATATCCCTGCAGTCCAAAGGACTCTCAAGAGTCTTCTCCAGCACCATAGTTCGAAAGTATCAATTCTTTGGTGCTCAGCCTTCTTTAGGGTCCAGCTCTCACATCTGTACGTGATGACTGGAAATACCACAGTTCTGACAACAGGGACCTTTGTTGGCAGAGTGATGTCTCTGCTTTTCAATACGCTCTCTAGGTTTGTCATAGCTTTTCTTCCAAGAAGCAAGCATTCGATAGGCTCTGGTTAAATATTTTGGGGATTTCCTGGTGACTCATAGGTAAAGAATCTGCCTGCCAATGCCAGAGACACAGGTTCAATCCATGGGTCAGAAAGATCCACCGGAGAAGGAAATGACAACCCACTCCAGTATTCTTGCCTGGGAAATCCCCATGGACAGAGGAGCCTGGTGGGCTACAGTCCACGGGACTGCAAAGAGTCAAACACAACTTAGCGCCTGAGCACACATGCAAATATTTCAGGCAAGAATATGTTAGGAGAGGCTGGATCTTCAGATTACATCAGGTGGAGACACTTAAGGCTAGGTTGTCCCACTATTCACGATACCAAGTTGTCACCCTGATCATAAAGGTGGGCTCTCCCTCTGCAATCAGCAATTAAACTATGGTCTGAGCCTTTGGCACCATGACAGCGTCCCAGTGCCCCAACAACCTCTCATCTAATGGTTTAATCATCCATTTACCATCCTTGCCTAAATCAAGACTTTTCCTGGAGGCTGCAGACGGTGATTTCCTCATCCCATCATTTTCAACATTCAGATCTCGGATTTTTTTTTTTTTTTTTGGTAAAGAAGAGCTTTCCTCAGCAACCAGAAATAAAGTTCTTACATTAAACTTGTTATTCTTATTGTAAAAAGAACACAGTAAATTTGTTATTCTTATTGTTTTCTTTTCAATCACTACATTTCAGAATAAAGAGTTGATGTGATAACCACTTTCAATATTGTCAGATGACTCTCTCTTAGGATCCACAGTTTTTATTCAGTCAATGTTTTTAACTTAATTATCATAATTATTCTTTTGATGCTCAAATTGCCCCACATGTGGGGCAGTGGAAGCACCGTTGAGCTGACTCCTGAGTTCTCTGAAATGCCCCTTTAGTCTGTTGAGTGTTTCTTTCTCTTCTAGCACTATCTGTCCCTTGCTCATATTATCCCCTGTTCCACATTTGAAATTAGCCATTTCTCTAATGAGCTCTGAGTCCTTTGAATGGGGAATGGTAGTTAGAAAACAAAATTCATTATTCCATGTACTCTTTTCTACTGAAGTATTATTGCTCCTAAATCCTTTAGTGATTCAGAAATCACAAATTTATATTGATATTTTTCAGTCCAAATTTAAATTACAGGACTTTTCTTAATGTCTTCAGTTTTATATTCATATTAGAACACCTTGGTTTCTAATAGCATGAGCATTCTTTTTTTAATACAATATAAACAAAAAGTTTCAAGTCTATAACACCATATTACTACTACTAACAACAAAATCACTGAATGAAATTTAAGATTTCTTTTTGGTAGTTGTTTTCAGTCAGAGGGCTTCCCTGGTGACTCAGAGGGTAAAGCGTCTGCCTGCAATGCGGGACACCTGGGTTCGATCCCTGGGTCAGGAAGATCCCCTGGAGAAGGAAATGGCAACCCATTCCAGTACTCTTGCCTGGAAAATTCCACGGATAGAGGAGCCTGGCACCCTATAGTCCATGGAATCGCAGAGTGGCACACGACTGAGCAACCTCACTTCATTTCAGTCATATACCCTACTAATGAACAGTCAGAACACTGTGCTCAAAAGTCACTTGGGATACACTTCCTGCATGATTATGTTATAATTCTGATGTAGAATCAGACTAATTTATTTTCATTTGTTTACATTTGGGGGGTTGTCCCTTTTTTCAATCTTTTGAATTAATTTTGTCTTTTGAGTATGTAAAATATTCATATGATGAAAAATAAAAATTATATAAAAGTTACACTCAAAGGAGTCTGGTTTTTATCCCTCCTTATCCATAAAGGTAGCCGTTTTTGTTAAAACTGACTTATCCTTCCAGTGTTTCTTATTTTGTAATCAAATAGCCACATAATTATTTTATTCGATTGCCTTTCTCGTCACAGGTAGCATACTATAAACTTGAACCCGTACTCTGTTGGCTTCCACCTAACAGTACACCCTGGAGACCTCCAAAATAAGAATCTAGAGTTCTTTTTCACAGCTTCATAGTACTCCATCATGTGAAATTACTATAATTTATTTAATCAGTCTCATAATAATTTTTCCTGTTTTCCAAGCACAGAAAAATCTCAGCTAATGCTAAAATATAAAATATACACTGATATTTATAATTTCCCCTTCAAATATATAATACTGTCTGAACAATTGTTTACTTTCATATAGATAAAAAGCAGCCTTTTCAGTTAGACTCTAAGCTCCTTAAACATAAAGATTGTCTTACATCTGGTACCATACAAGACTTGACACTACTGGGTATCTGATAAATAATAAGCCATATTTATTGAGTTTTTACTGTGTTCCAAGCAGTACCCTAATAAGTACTCACTTATGCATGTCATTTAATTTAATATCCAAAATGAACCTAGGAGGTGGACATTTTCCTACCACCATATGACACCTGAGGTTTACCCATGTGACATAGCTTACAGTGGTGGCAGAGACCAGGGCATAAACCCAAGCAGACTTGCTTGAACTGTGGTCTTAATCCTGAGATTATATGACTATATTAAGTGTTGTCTCCATTTAAAACTCTCCTCCCTCCAAGCAATTGACTTGGTCAATTTCCAATTAACTAATTAGATTTAGTTTAACTGGGGTTAGAGAACCTAGAATAACTGCCTGGCTGACTCTCCCTGATCCTTAGTCTGAGCCCACATTTCATAGCTTCCCCTTCTCTCCTCTCATTTTTCCAGGTATGTGGTTAGCAATCAAAGTTAATCAGCTCATGAACACCCATCTCCCATCCCCATCTCAGGGAGGTAGGCAGGATCCCAGTCCTTGTTTGCCTTGATCACAAAATGCTCCAGTCATAAACTTCTCAGTATTAACTGTGGTTTAGATTCAACTATGACTAGAGCTTAGCAGGGGCTTCCTTCCCACCTGCCAAATGGTCCAGGCTTAACTACAATAGATGCTGCTACTGTGAAGTTCAAAGGAAGCATCATTTTAGCTAGAAATCAGGGAAATGTGGTTCCTTTCTGTAGGTAAAACTTTAAACATGAAAGAGACATGTTATCTCACTTAAAGGTATTCCCCATCAAGGAAAAACAAAAAGGCTATGTTGAGCAGAAGAGGAGTTAGTAAGCCAGAGTAGCAAAGGAAAAGAAAGCTGATAATGGAAATGCCCTTTCAAGAGAGAAGGTGATCAGACCCAATAATGAGGTTGAACTACCTGATCTCATTCCATCCCCAGTCTGTATCTTTCTGATTGTGACTTCGCACCTGTATTGGCCAGGAGCTGTTATAGTAATGCTCCATCACAAACAATGCAAAAATCCTAGTAGCCTTCATTAACAAACATTTGTTGCTTGCTCACAGATCTTTCAGAGAAGGCAATGGCACCCCACTCCAGTACTCTTGCCTGGAAAATCCCATGGACGGAGGAGCCTGGTGGGCTGCAGTCCATGGGGTCGCTGAGAGTTGGACATGACTCAGTGACTTCACTTTCAGTTTTCACTTCCATGCATTGGAGAAGGAAATGGCAACCCACTCCACTGTTCTTGCCTGGAGAATCCCAGGGACGGCGAAGCCTGGTGGGCTGCCATCTATGGGGTCCCACAGAGTCAGACACGACTGCAGCAACTTAGCAGTAGCAGCACAGATCTTTGGGTTGGCTAAAGTTGTTATATTTCAGACTTCAGGTTGGGTTCAGATCTGTTGCGTATGTCTCTCTCGTATTCCAAGACTCAGGATGAAGGACTGTGGCTATTGGGCATACTTGCAGGGCAGGACACAAATGCAATCTAAACCACAGGAGAACATTTAAAGCTTCACACTGGATGGTTTGTCCATGTTTTGTACAGAACATCCCTCATATTCCATTGGCCAAGCCAGGTCATAGGACCAAGACCAAAGTTAGAGAAAGTAGTAAGCATATTCTGCCCTCAGTCAATCATGGCAAAGGTGAGAGGAAAAGGAAGAATTGTAAACAAATAATGCAAAAAAAAAAGTCTTCCCTAGTGACTCAGTTGGTTAAGAATCCACTTGTAATACAGGAGACTGCTTGCAATGCAGCAGAGACATGGGCAATTTCTGGGTTGGGAAGATCCTCTGGAGAAGAAAATGGCAACCACTACAGTATTCTTGCCTAGGAAATCCTATAGACAGAGGAGCCTTGTGGGCTACAGTTCATGGGGCCGCAGAGTTGGACATCACTTAGCAAATAAACCACCAAATGCAAAGAAACCCCACAGCATTCCACGTGGCATGTGTGCAAAAAGAAACTGGGCCATCATATCCTTCCTGATCTTCTATTGCTGCTGCTGCTGCTGCTAAGTCGCTTCAGTCGTGTCCGACTCTGTGCAACCCCATAGACGGCAGCCCTCTCTCTCTGGGATTCTCCAGTCAAGAGTACTGGAGTGGGGTGCCATTGCCTTCTCCAATGCATGAAAGTGAAAAGCGAAAGTGAAGTTGCTCAGTCATGCCCGACTCTTAGTGACCCCATGGACTGCAGCCTACCAGGCTCCTCCGTCCATGGGACTTTCTAGGTAAGAGTACTAGAGTGGGGTGCCATTGCCTTCTCACTTAGGGTAAATTCATAATTTGGCATACGGTCTCTGCAAACTTGATTTATATGAGTCTTCTCCAGAAATAAATGTATTTTCCATGGATTGACTAGTCAGATTTGTGTTCAAAGTATCTGCCAAGAACCACACAGCATGACCCATGCAAATAAGACTGTGCTCCATAGACAATTAGGTTCAAAGTCTGGCCAATCGTGTATTGATTTTGGTGCACAGGGTTCAATATTTATACAAAGTTCAGTTACCCTTCACGTAGTTCTCATGCCCCATGCTTCACTCCTAATCTTTAAGGGATGAACTCACATGCATCTTTATACCCAGCCAAGAGCAAGGCTGTGCGTGTGTGCGCGCAGTCGCTCAGTCCTGTCCGACTCTTTGTGACTCCATGGACTATAAGCCTGTCAGGCTCCTCGGTCCACGGGATTTCCTAGGTAAGACTACTGGAGTGGGTTGCCATTTCCTTCTTCAGGGGATCTTCCTGACCCAGGGATTGAACCTGCATCTCTTATACCTCCTGCATTGGCAGGCAGGTTCTTTACCATTGAGCCATCTGGGAAGCCCCAGAGAGCAATGCTACTACTTGGAAAAGCAGGAAGAACACTGGACCTGGATTCAAACGGTCCCGATTCCACCAACCTTCATCACCGTGATTCTGAACAAGTCCTTTGATTTCCATGATCCTCATTTTCCTTAGTGGTAAAACGGAGGTGATAAATTCTTCCTTACTTAACATACACACTGCGGGAGTATAAGTCAAAGTAGATAAACAATAAAGTGCCAGAGACGTAGGAGAAATTGCCATTGAGGAAACTCCCTTTCTCATCCATTCTGCTCTACCACCTCTGCCGCAAGTGGTACCCTGTCCCAGACACCCATATCCTTATCCCTGGCACACACTGTACAAATGACTCTAAGGATTATCCTCCCAACCTTTAGGACACCCAGGATGTTCCGGCCACAGAATCCACCCACGAGTCATCTTTGTATGTGCAGCTTGTTCCTGGTTGATGGCAGCTGTGCACCACTAATGGCCTCCTAAGCATCAGAGATGATCTTGTGCAGCAATTATTTGCATTAATCAAAGGCTTCAAGCAATCTCCCATTTTTGGCTGAATAGTGAAAGTGTATATTCATGCTGTGCCCAAATGAGAGATTTTAAAGGAAAAGGGATGCTTTGGGTACATGTTACTACTCTGGTATTCAGTTTCTAACCAAACTCTCACTTAGGGGTCAATTGTGCTGGAGAATATTATCTGTATACAAGCTAACTTAGCAAAAGAGAATGTTTGGTGGTATATTAGTACCCGTGCATAGACATATTTGCTAATTAATCAATATCTGAGTATGCTGAATACCACTACTGAATCTATTTCAAATCCAGAGTGTGGAAATGAGAGCTAATCAGCATGGACAGACACTTGTTTGAATCATTCCAGGTGGGATTTAAGTGAATCACTCTCAGCCTTGCATTTGAAGGTGATACTACAGACCATGGCGTGGACCCATAATGTGAAGCCACTTTCACACTAAAGGCATGGATGGGGTCCATTTTCCAGAGGCCCCACTGGCTCTCAAATGGAGCAGCCCAGATGACATTGCCCTACGGCCAGGAGTCCTTCTTCTCATCCTCAGGACAATTGGTAGGAAGAAGGCACTGAAATACCGGGATTCGGGGTGCTTGCGGTACCAGCAAACCAGGCTTGGAAATGTAAGAAGATAGCACAGAAGAGGGCTTTGGGAGCTTGGGAAGGCTCATGTCAAGACTCACTGCATTTCTCTGTGGTCAAACTAAATCTAAACTCTTTTTAACTATCCAGCCCAGATAGAAAAGAAAAGGGACACTGAAATTTTCTCAATTGGTGTGTGGTGACTTGCATTCTGTATGCTGAAGGAGAATTAGAATAATGAGGAGGAAATTCTCCAGCAATTGAATGCTAAGAAGCCTGCTAACACTGAGGCAATATTCACCAAGGAGCACAGTGGGTGAGCGGTAGGAAAGAGGGACTCAGCCGAGCTTGAAGAGGCTCCTCTCCTCCGGAGACCTCTGCCTGTGTGCCCCAAGTGCTCTAGCCGATCGGTAGTCAACTCAGGTTATTGCTTTAAAATTTCACCATATATTTTTTTTCTAAAATAATAAGAACTTACATTTTAATGAAAGGATCATTATCATATTCAAGCATACTCTTTCCCATAGGACTTGAACTGTTCTTTGCATATTTATGATTCTGCTGGGCTAAAGCTGAGAGAAATTTACAAATGAACAAAGGAAAGGAAGCTGTTGATTTCTGAAAAGACTGTCATCAAATGTGGTTTGTAATGATTATCCGTATTGTCCACGTTCACTCAGCCTTCGTCAGGTAAACAGGCCCCAGTCTTCCTCTAGAGAACAGCCTTCTCTACTCTCAATGCTTCTGTTAGAACTGATGATGTTCTTGCCTCTGAAGGCACGTGATTCAGGCCCATCCCTGGAAAGCATCACTCCCCCAGGCCATAAGGATAAATCTGGAAGTGGGTATGTGACCCAACTGAGCTAGTATGGGTTAGGTCAAATTATTGGAGAAGAGAGGGATACTCTTTTGCCTTGAGTTCGAACATGAGAGGATGTAGTCCTGGCATTGTGGGCAGCCAGCTTGCATGGAGCCTACAGTGAAACCACGATGATAAGACGTCAGGGGATCAGAAATTAAGACAGACCTGGGCGTGCTTTAAGTCCTAGGCTTTTTCTTGCATGAGCTACTAGGTTCTATTTTGTCACTTAAGACCATTGGTATTGAGCTTCGTGTGTGCCCTTAGCTGAACGAACCATGCCAAAGAGACTTAAAACACTGTTGCATATTTCACCCTCTATAGCAGGAAATTTTTTTTGCCTAACTTACCACTGTGAAGTAGCAGGAAAGGATTCTGGTCAGGAACAGGACCACCTATTTTCTGGTTTCACAAGTGCCCCCCAAACTATCTGTGAAGGTCTCAATCTGAGCATTTCTAAGCGCTCTCCAGCCCCATGTGTGTGTGCTTACTCGCCAAGTTGTATCCGACTCTTTGCGACTCATGGACTGTAGCCTGCCAGGCTCCTCTGTCCATGGGATTCTCCAGGCAAGAATACTGGAGTGGGTTGCTATTCCTTCCTCCAGGTGAGTTTGCTGACCCAGAGATCGAACCTGCGTCTCCTGCATTGCAGGCAGATTCTTTGCCACTGAGCCACATAGGAAGCCCATAATTCCCTCTAATGCTTGCTCAACCATCCCAACTGGCAAGACACTTAAATAATCAGAAAGAAAAAAATATGTTTTCTACTCAAATGTCAGATTTTTGGTGTTCTTCAGTGACCTCTAGCACAGGCCCTAAATCTTATGACCCATGGCAAAGAATGTGGCTTAAAAAAATAAATGAAAGGAACATATTTCTTAATACATGTATTTCTTCACCTGCTAGAGAGGTCTTCTATGTGAATCAGATTAAGTGATTTTCCAATTTTCAAACCAGACCAGCTGGGCAAAGCAACACCATCTTTGATAAATGAGAAGGAAAGCCTCATTAAAAAGACCGTCCATGCTTTCCTTTTCTTTCTTGTTTCTTTTTCTTTTTTTGTCAAGAATCTCTGCAAGCTGCAGTTAACGACTGGAACAGAGTGCAGGCTGCTGTTAACTATCCACGTGGTGTTTGTGTCTCTGCTGAACTTGTTTATTTGCATTTAAAACAGATTTGGGATAGATGTAAACACTTTGATGGGATTTATGGCAGAGACAAAGGTCAGTTCACATTTTGATCCAGTGACTAGAAACTGAAAATCCATCATTAAATTGATAACCAATAGTATTGAAGTTACCTTTTGAAACCACAGAAAGGATGTCTGGAGCATGAAAGATCAAAACAAGAGTTACAACTGAAAGGAAAAAGGATGGGCACACCAAACTTGTTTTTGAAATTTAAATATTTTTATGTTATAATCATAAAACAAGAAGCCAAGGCACTTTATGTTTTTATTAATCAATATATCCCTGAAGATTAAAAAGCAAGCTGAAATAGCACTTCATTTATTGGACATTTATTGGTCATTATATGGACAATTCGGAATAGAGATACAAGAATTCTGCACTTACCAGGGCTTCCCTGGTGGCTCAGTGGTAAACAATCTGCCTGCCAAGGCAAGACACATGGGTTCGATCCCTGCTCCAGGAAGATTCCCCCATGCCTTAGGGCAATTAAGCCTGTGCTCTAGAGCCCGGGGGCTACAGTGACTGAGTCCACATGTCAAAACGACTGAACTCTGCACGCCCTGGATCCCACGTTTCAAAACAAGAAAGTGAAGTGAAGTCGCTCAGTCACATCCGACTCTTTGCGGCCCTGTGGACTGTAGCCTACCAGGCTTCGTCCGTCCATGGGATTCTCCAGGCAAGAATACTGGAGTGGGTTACCGTTTCCTTCTCCGGGGGATCTTCCCAACCCAGGGATTGAACCTGGGTCTCCAGCACTGCGGGCAGACGCTTTAACCTCTGAGCCACCAGGGAAGCCTGAGCACCACAACTGGAGAATAGCCGTCCCCGCTCATGCAAATAGAGGGAAAAGCCCACACAGCAATGAGGACCCAGCACAGCCAAAACAAATAAATGAACAACTAGTGTTTTAAAAAGAGAGTGCTGTACCTATCAGACTCCGTGCCTTCAGGAGGACCATCTGAAAGAAAGAAGCAGCTTGGAAGTGTTCTATCAGCTCAAAGCTACCACAACACAAAACTTCTTCCATCTCAAGTGACTTGGAGGCTCACAGAGCTCCTGGCCACTTCCCCGGAACCTGGGGAAGAAAGACAGCAGAGTCGGGGGATAAGGTCTGGATGCACACACATGAGCTCAAGACCCAAATTCAGTACTTTCGGACTGAAACCCTTGAGTCTTAACAGTTATCAAACCTCACTTCCCTCATCAATACAAATGAAAGGAACAGCACTTATCTCACAGTTTTTGTAAAGACTCAACAGTTTCTCCCTGATTTCACCTAGCTGGGGTCAATGCTTCTCCTTTATGCTTCCTTGCTGCTAAGTCACTTCAGTCGTGTCCAACTCTGTGCGACCCCATAGACGGCAGCCCGCAGGCTCCCCCGTCCCTGGGATTCTCCAGGCAAGAACACTGGAGTGGGCTTCCTTAAAACCAAATTTACATTCCTTTCACAGCCCATACTAGGAGCTCTGACTTTTCCTGTTGGTTTTCTGTCTCTGTCAGGACACTGAGGACTTAGTAGGGACATATTTGCATTCACTGATTGCTACTGATCAAATATCCATTCTGTGACAGGCAGCCTCTTGGAAGGAACTCATCAGTGAATAAGACATAGTGGTTGCCCTCAGGGGGCTTATAGTCTAGTAGCAGCAGGAGAGGTTCAGGCAGAGAACAAATTACAACATAATCTCATTTTGTGAGAAAAGGACTGGTCATTTTTAGAAATAAAAGGCATCCTCGATCCTCAATTACTTGTTGAAGGAATGATTAAATGAATCGATGAATAGATGAATGAATAAATCACTCAATTCCATCCCCTGGGGATTCATCAAGAACTCTTTCATTATACAGGTGTGTAAGTTTCATTATACAGGTGTGAGGATTAGGGAGATAAGTGACCTGTCAAAATTTCATATTTGCTTTGTACTATAGTTCCTGTCACTTTGATCAAAATATGTAGAATCATGAGAATACCCCTGTTTGCAACTCAGCCTCAATTTAGAGAAGAGAAGCTCCACTTTTCAGATTTGTTGGTGTGTATGCTATGAATGTGAAACCCTTGATCTATGAAGCAATGATCCTAGCATGAACCAGATGGTACACAGGGTAGACTGCCTACTGAATAGCCTTAGTTTCTTCTTTTGATTTTTATTTAAACTTTCTTCAAGCTTCAAATTCTCCAGTAACATTTAGGAGTGATAATTGTATCTCTCAGGAGGTATGTCTAATGTTTAAAAAGAATCGTTGACTTCTAAGACAATGAAGGAGCTGTTTACACTTGGCCACAGCAGCCAAATCTATTTATCAATATCCTGTCTCTCCTAAATGAGTTCATATAACTACTCATCTGGCCAAGACTATTGATGTTTAGGATATCTCAGGCCTTTTGAATTAATTTTCTCACTGCTGAGTAGCAATGAAAGACTATTTATATTTGTCTTCTAACATTGGAGTAAACAGAACTCTAAACACTGGTTTAGCCTAGGTGTCCCCAAACTGGATCAACTCTCCCAACTGTGCTTTGTTTTCTTCTTCCATTTTCCTCCTACAGATTTAACCTCTCTGGACCCCAGTTTTCTTAATTGTAAAATGAGAGAATAAAAGTAGAAAATCTCTTGAAAACTCACATAGCGCTGATATTCTAAGACTCTAATATTCCCATTTTATCAAAATGTTAGACACAAAAATCTTTCAAAAAGAAGAAAACCTTTTGGCACCAATATGTAGATACACACATGCCTCCTTCCCCAATACACACACAGCCACAAAATCACAGGCCAGACTTCTACCCCTCCACCCCTCTCATGTAAAATTCTGGAGCCAACAGCGCAGATTCTTAAGAACCAGGTACAAACTAAACAAGAGAGATGAATGAAAGACAAGTGATTTATGTGGTGTACACGTGAAAAATTACGTGGGTAGGATCTGCAGTCTGAATCATGTGCGTTTTGGGAATAAATTTTAGATTTCTTATTTTGCCCTTTCAATAGAAGCGTACAGTGAATAAGGGAGAAACAAGACAAGAGGCATGTGTGAGACCAGAGACACGTTTTCCTTGGGTCGCTGAGGTCAAAGGCAAATGACACAATGCCCAGAAATAAAGCAAAGATGGTCTTACTTGAAATAAAAGATGAGTATATCATTAAGTTGTTAACTACTCTAGGCACATAGACCTGGAGATGTTTTTTTTAATAACATTATTATAGTTAACAATATTTAAGATGAAACACTGGGTCACAAGGTTGAACAGAATGACTGTCTTGGTCTGCTTCAAAAGCTCTTTCAATACATCAGCAGACTGTGAATAGGATACATAAGTGAAAAGCAGGTAAATAAGCTATGCTATTAAAACAGATATTAAGAGCCAGTTAAAAACCAATCCAAGGTCATGTGAAATTTCAAAGTATGGGATAATGGCACTCAGCAAGAGAACTCTTCAACCAAATTGAGCCAGATAGTTGATTTTCAGGCAATTCTGAGAAAAGAGAGCTAAAAAAAAACAGTTTCTTTATGACGGTCCTATTTAAAATCCCTCTTCAAAATTTTACCTGCACTGATTCTGGTTCTGAAGAAGGTTCTGTTCTTACTAACACTTTGCAACCTGAATCTAGCAACTAGAAAGCATGGAAGTGCCGGAAGACTAACAGCTCATAATCATTCATTCATTCAACAAATTTCTATTGTGCTTCTAAAAAAGCAGATCCGCTGGATCAGATGCTGAGGTTGCTGTGGTGAAAACATTGCACAAGGTCTTTCTTTGTCTTCAAAATTTTGAAATCTAATTACTGGGAGGGTAGGTGGGAATTCCTAATCACTAGCAACCACTGAAAGAGTGTAAACACTCACAAGAAGGCATTCAGGGCTTGCTGGTGAAAGTAAAGTGTTCCAAGGTCATTGCCATCAAAATTAGTTATCATGGTATATGGCAGTGACCATAATAAGTCTTCAGTCAGAGTACATGATGTATATAAACTCTCACTGGCTCTCTCAACCTTCACTTTCAGTTCAGTTCAGTTGCTCAGTCATGTCCGACTCTTTGTGACCCCATGGACTGCAGCATGCCAGGCTTCCCTGTCCATCACCAACTCCCGTCAAACTCATGTCCATAGATTTGGTGATGCCATCCAACCATCTTATCCTCGGTCATCCCCTTTCTCCTCCTGCCTTTAAGCTTTCCCCAAATCAGGGTCTTTACTAATGAGCAGTTCTTCGCATCAGGTGGCCAAAGTATTGGAGCTTCAGCTTCAGCTGAATGAATATTCAGGACTGATTTCCTTTAGGATTGACAGGTTTCACTTCACCCTGCTTCTATTTGGAGCGTTTCAGTTCAGTTCAGTTCAGTCGTTCAGTCATGTCCGACTCTTTGCAACCCCATGAATCACAGCATGCCAGGCCTCCCTGTCCATCACCAACTACTGAAGTCTACTCAAACTTATGTCCATTGAGTAGGTGATGCCATCCAGCCATCTCATCCCCTGTCATCCCCTTCTCTTGCCCCCAATCCTTCCCAGCATCAGGGTCTTTTCCAATGAGTCAATCCTTCACATGAGGTGGCCAAAGTATTGGAGTTTCAGCTTTAGCATCAGTCCTTCCAATGGACACCCAGGACTGATCTCCTTTAGGATGGACTGGTTGGACCTCCTTGCAGTTTAGAAAATGTGAAATGACATTCCCAGACTCCCTTTCAGCTAGGACTTTTCAAATAAATTGTGTTTTGCTAACTAGACACATTTGCAGAGATTAAGACTGCATTGGCATAGAGAGGCAATGGTATTCTTCCCACGTCTGTGACTGGTGGCTGGAGAGTAAGTCCCAACCGGTTGAGTGTTCACAAGGAAAGTGAAAGTGAAGTTGCTCAGTTGTGTCTGACTCTTTGTGACCCCATGGATTGTAGCCTACCAGGCTGCCCCCTCCATGGGATTCTCCAGGCAAGAATACTGGAGTGGATTGCCATTTCCTTCTTCAGGGGATCTTCCCGACCCAGGGATCGAACGTGGGTCTCCCGCATTGCAGGCAGATGCTTTACCTTCTGTGTTTACAATGGTGGACTTCATATCACTCAGGCCCCCTCTGTGGGTATAAAGCAACTATCACAGCAGGTTTTTGATGCATGGATTATAGCTCCAGTACTGAATGTTCAACCAGCAGTCTGGTAGAACCCTCATGACTTCAGCTTTTCTAGCTCTCACCTCATGCACTAGTCAAGGATCTCCAGGAAAATAGAATATATATAGAAAATGTTTATGTGTTCTCTTCTAGTGACTCTTTATGTTCATTCAATCCCCATCCTTTCCTCCCTTCCTTCTCTTCTTCTTCCCCCCACCTTCCTTCCATCTTCCCCAAATTTCACATATATGTATATAATTCTAGAGACTGAGAAGTCCCATGATCTGGCACCAGTTTTGTAAGTCTTGATTTGAGTCTGAACGATGGAGAGCCAGGAGTGCCAATGTCTGAGGAGAAGCTGGGCGTCCCAGCTCAGGCAGAGAGCAAATCTGCTCTTTCTCCTCCCTTTTGTTTTATTCATTCTCTCAATGGACTGGATGATGCCCAACCACAATGGTGAGGGTGATCTTCTTTACTTAGTCCCCCACTTCAAATGTGGGTCTCTTCCAGAAACACCCTCACAGACATACTCAGCAATGTTTTCCAGCTATCTGTGCACCCATAGCCCAGCCAAGTTAACACATAAAACTAACCATTGCACCTTGGTTTTGTAAAGGACCGTAATTCTGCACAATAGATCATTTAAATCACTCTGTGCTTGAAAGATACAGTGTTTCTGGTTTCTTGCACTCCACCTTGACTTATAAGCACAGTGAAACCATCACCAAATATCCAAATATCACAAATATCTAAACATTGAGCTTGATGTCCATCTCCAGTACCAGAGAGCAGAATGAACATAATGAGCTCAGAAGAGTAGGAAAGGCACACCCACAGGCTTCAAAAGAAGATGGGGAATCTCTCTAATCCAAGAACTCTGGATGAAAGGTAGATGAAATACTTACTATGACTTCTTGCTTTGGGATTATATGGAACATGAAATATTTAGACAGGAGGAGATTTAAGGGCCTTCCTGTTCTGATTCTATGACTGGGACTGTCTCCAGGTCTATAAAGCAGTGAATTCATGCTTGTAACTGCAAGATGTTTGAGCTGATTATCATAGGTTCAAATACACTATGGTTTTCCCAAGATCACCCAGTGGCTAAACAGTTGAGTGGGGTGATTGTAAAGTATGTGCACCAGTTCTTTGATGTATTTCCTTTCAAAATGTATCATCTAATCCCCCACGCCATGAATGTGGGCTGGACTTAATACTCACTCCTAACACTGAGGATGTGGTGGAAGGGGCAGTGTGTGACTCCCAAATTTAAGTCACAAAAGACATTCTCACTTCTGCTTTGCCTTCTTTTGAATTGCCTGTTTTGAAGGAAGTCTGTGACTTTGTTATGAGGACACTCCAGCAGCCTCTAGGGAGGCCCAACTGGGGAAAAGCTAGGGTTTACTGCCACAACCAGCATCAACACACCAGCGTCAGGGAGAGAAAAAATTATTTTCCTTCTATCCCTCTAGGTTTCAGCTGGGGATCTTTAAAAAAAGTACATAGCAACAAGAGAAAAACAGAAATAAGTTTACTAAATGTATCTGTCATATATACATGGGAGAAACTCAAGGATGAGAACCTCAAAGGAATGGTTACAACTTGGGTTTATAAACCAACTTGGGGCTAAAACATAGGGAAAGGGGGTTTGGGCTTCTGGGAAAGTTATGGGAAGGTGGTCAGGAAAAGTGTGCTGAACAAGGGTAAGATCTAGTATACAAATTTAAGCCACTGTCTTCTCCATGGATAAGGGTGTCTTGGGAGTATGTCATTTTTCTCTTCCTGGTACAGAGTGGGAAACATCCATTGGAAATTTCCCTTATTAATATAAATTTCCTTCACAAAAGGGAAACTTATGCTGTGTCTTCAGAGCTTCTCCTGTGTCTTCTGTTTCTCAAAATAACCCTGATGCTAAAAAGGTACATTTGGGGTTGGCATATTCTAGTCTCCTACACCAGTCATGTGAATGAACTACCCTGAAAGCAGATTTCCTAGCCTCAGTTATGACTTCAGATGACTGCAGGCCTGGCCAACATCTTGACTACAGCTTCATGAAAGAGTCTTGTTATGGGCTGAATTTTACTTCCTGAAAAAGATTCCTAACCCCACCCCCACCCAGCATTTGTGAATGTGACTTCATTACTGTAGATGTAAGAAGGTTAATATGATGTCATTAGGGCAGGCCCTAAACCAACATGACTGGTGTCCCACAAAGGGGAAACCTAGGCCCAGACAGAGATGCACACAGTGGGAAGATGGTATTGATACCGACACACACCAGAAGACAGCCGTGTGACCTCTGTGTCAGAGGCTGGAGTGACGCGTCTACTTACTAAGGGACACCGAGGATTTACCATGTGAACCCCAGGAGAGAGGAGCAGCAACACAGGCTTCTTCCCTATGGGTTTTGGAAGAAGCATGACTCTGCTGAACACCTTGATTTCGGACTTTTGGTCTCCAGAAAGGTGAGACCATAAGGGTCTGTTGTTTTAAGTCGCTCGGCTTGTGAAGTACTAGAAAACTAATACAACCCAGAGTCATCCAAAGAAGCCCCTCCTGAATTCCTGACCTACAAAGACTGTTAAGATGCTAAATGTTTATTGTTTGCAGGCACTAAATTTTGGTACAATGTATTATTAACCAATAGTTAACACTCAGAGCTAGACCAAAACTTAAGCCTTCGAGTAATCTTTCTACTACATTAAGTTGCTGTTTGTTACCTTTGAGAATGAGAAAGGCTAGGAATGTTTAGCTTAAATTGCTAATAATATTTCTGGAGACACTGGCAGAATTTTTCACTATGAGGCAGCAAAGTTATCTTCACGGGGGGTTGTGGAACTAACCGAACAGTAAACCTGATCGCATCTAGGTTTGTGCTGCCCTTTTGAGTACGTCTACGTCCCTCTGGGAGAGGCATCAGATGATCAGTACTGGACCACAAAATGCAGCAAGACTGATCTTATGTAACAAAGAACATTCTCTGTAACTATTCAGCCATTCTCCAGACAGAGATGAAAGATGGATGGATAGAGAGAGGGATGGATGGGCGGAAGGGAAGGAGGAAGGGAGGGAGGAAGGGAGGGAGCCAGTGAGGGAAGGAAGGAGGTTGAATGAACATAGAGAGTTACTAGGCAAAAGCACACAAAAATAAATAGTAGGTTTCTCTGTGTCTGAAAGGTGGAATTATGGCTCATTATCTTCTATTTTTCAAGCTAAACTATTACACTGTGGCTTATAAATTGATATTTGTCTTCTCCCTTTCCCCATCCCACCCCCTGCCAACTTTCTTAATACACAATTTTTCTGTCTTCAGATGATGGGAAGGAAAGTATGTATTTACATCTTAATTAATAATTTAAAGTATCAACATTATAAATTTAGAGGTCTTCTGTTTAGTGTCATCAATTTATTGATTATAACTTGATCTAAATGAGATGATCTTAGGATATTCGAATTTTGATGAACAACAACAACAACAAAAAAGGGAAAATAGATGTGATGTGTTTCAGTCCATCATTTCACGTCTCAGAAAGTAATTCACTGAGCTCCATGTAGTCCAGCACAGGGTCCACCATGAGATATGCTGGGGGCCAGCACAACTTATCCACTACTTGGGCAGTTACACTGATAATTTTTTTATACAAAGCTGTTTGGACTCTCAAATCTAACACTACCAAACATGACCGCTCCATTATTTGTATTATTTCCCCTCTTATTTGACATAAAGAAAGCCAACTACCTCCAAAGGAAAATTCTTCCCTTTTCAAACATCAGTAAATGTGGAAATTTTTAGTGCTTTCTTGAAACATCCAACATCGACTTCACTGAGTGGGCAGAGGATGCTATTTTAATTTCGCTCTGTATGCTGTGGTCACCGGCCAAAGAAGTTGCATGTAAACAAAGCTTGTCAAGCTTAATATATTCAGGGGATCAACATATTCACAAAGACACCAATTTCATGAATCCATTCTATTTCAACAGAGTTGAAGTTAATATTTTTCTTGCAGGTTTGTTTGTTTTTAATCAAAAGCAGATGAAAATGACAACTTTCCTTGGACCCACCATATTTTCTACAAAGCAACTATTGGCTGTGATTAAGGGAAGACAAAGCTACATGCTGTGGGTAGCTGAAATACTTCTGGAATTTATTAACTTGGGTATACATGCTAAGGCCAAATGAGTTTCTTTAATTTCCATAATGAAATTGTTTTTGTAAAGTTAAAAATACTGTAATGAGGCCAAAACGGTGTGCTTTCAGGGGGCTCCCATGGTGAAACAAATGAGATTTTAGCTTCTCTAATTGGGCATACTGCAAGCTGGCTTGATGCTGTCCTCAACGCAGGATGTTTGTTATCCTAACAAAAAAGAGGTCTACAGCTGTCAGCACAATGCTATATGGCTTTTCAGCAGCCAGGCTATCGGAGGAAGACCGCTGCTCTCTAAGGGGACCACCCAAAGGGAAAGATCAAGTAGAGAACAGCTCTCCTCTTCCCTGATTAAGAAGTTGTTCGTAAGGTAATTTGTTTACAGCTATCAAAGGGAAGCATTGGAAACAACTGGGGAGAATTCCCAGAATCCTCTGAAAGAATTTTATTTGATTAAGCAATGAATATGGATATTATCTATCCCCCGCCCCCACCACCACATTTTTGTCTTCTTATGAATTAAATCTCATTACCTGTCAACACAGGCCTTTAGAGTCTCACTGTTCCTGCAGAAAACAAAAGTTAGGCCCATTTTATTGAGGCAGCTCTTGCCAAACTCTGCTGGTGAGCTGCCACACTGGTACCATGGAAACAGCCTATGAACCTCTTTGAGCTCTGGAATGGTTTTGATGTAATATTGTCTTCATTTATTTTTAACCATTACCTTCAAGTACAAAGGGAAGAAAAATAGAAGGCTAGTGAAATTAATTTTTAGCCGCCAGAAGTAAGTCAGTAACTGAATTTTCCCAGTTTGTAACGAGCACTTTCTTTGGGATGTAAATATTCAAAAGGATCCAGAAAGATGAATAATTTTACTATAAAGTTCCACCCTGCTCAGTTACATTTGCTAGATGCTAAACAAGTGGAATGACTGGTATACTATCAAACTATATGAAAAATTAATAGCATATGCACCAAATGAATTCAAATCTCCCAAACCCAATTATTCAAAGAGATAAATATTTAAAGGATAGTGTAAGCTGCTATAGTAGGCTATAATTATACATTACAGTGGTAAAATGTGTATTTCCAGCAGCATAGATTCAAAATGCTCTTTTTCCATTATTCTAAAGAACAATATAATAAATCATTACACAGGAATTAGGTGAAATAGATTTTACTACAGTAAAACTTTCTGAATTGCCCCCAACTAGTAGCTTCTATGTTACATTAATTTGATTGTTGTTTCCAATTTGTTCAAAACATAAAACAAGAGTGCTATAATAAAACAAATGGATGTTACTGACTATCATTCTCCCTTTTCTTTGGTTATACTTTTCACTTCTTTTTTTCCAACAAGTTTTCAAATGCTGGTCATTTCAAGAACTCTAACCAATCCTATATTTTTCAACATGAGCTTAAATATAAAAAACTATTTAAGGGGAAATCTTTCATTTAAAATTTTGCAAATATAGAATCTAAGTAAAAATGAGTTGATTCATGATGTGCATATATTCTGCAAATAAAAGGAATAAAATAAAATTGTAGCTCCAGAATGATGGCAGCATCAAAATTATATATGGGCTAAAAAAAAAAAAAAAAAAAAACAACCTATATATGGGCTAAGTATATATCATTTCATTTAATTATAAATCACCCAAAATCTGAAACTCTAAGACAACAGAAAAGCTTGGTAGCTAACAGCATAGACTCTGGAGTCTAAGAGGTATGGGCTGGGATCTCAGGTCACCCTTACCAGTTGTATGATCTTGGGCACTTGAGCTCTTTAAACCTTAATTTCCTATCTGTCAAATGGGGATCATAAAAGCATCTACCTCACTTGCTGCTGTATCAAATGTGACCATACATGCTGAGGCAGCGCCTGCAAGGTATAAAGCTGTCAGTCAATCTATGTGATAAGAATAATGCAGTGAAGATGATGATGGTGATAACAATTTTGACACTGGGGATTCACACACCACAAAATACTCACTCTGAATACACGTGAACTGATCTCCTTGATGCCCGGAAACCAACTCTTTGCAACCGCATGGGCTGTAGCCCGCCAGGCTTCTCTGTCCATGGGATTCACCAAGCAAGAATACTGGAGTGGGTTGCCATTTCCTACTCCAGGGGATCTCCCCGACCGAGGGATCAAACCTGCGTCTCCTGCATCCCCTAAATTGGCAGACAGAGTCTTAACTGTGCCACCTGGGAAGCTCCTCCCATGTATTTAATTGCCCATAATCTGCTGCCTCTAAAAGTTCAAAATGGGTTTCCTTGGTGGCTCAGTGGTAAAGATTCCACTTGCCAATGGAGGAGACACATGAGACTCTTTGATCCCTGGGTTAGGAAGATCCTCTGGAGGAGCGCAAGGCAACCAACTCCAGTATTCTTGCCTGGAGAATCCCATGGACAGAGGAGCCTGGCGGGCTACAGCCCATAGGGTCCCAAAGAGTCAGACAGGACTGAATCAGTTCAGCACTAATACACACAGGCAATGAGCCTATAATAAGTAGAAGAAAAAGTATTTCTTCCTTCCCTATACTTGATACAAAGTATAATGTTTTAAGTGAAATGTATTTAAAATGCCTCAGTATTAGAGACAAGAAATCTGAATCAAGAGGAGTCAGGAGACTTGTTTCATTAAAAGGGGAAGATGAGATGAAGACAATGAATGGTACAGCCACAGATGCCTCAGACGGCCCTAGGAGAATGTCTGAAAACAAGAAAAACTAGAAGCAGAACTCTGCTACCGAATGACAATATTCATTCAACAGAAAATTTCCAAGAGTAAAGACAAGCTTCATATCATTGGAATTGTCCAAACATTAATACATCTTGAGGATGCATTAATATATCTTGAGGAAAACTGATTCAGTGGAAATGGAGATGTTCGTATAATTCATTAGTGGAAATCTACCAAGCAAATTGTGAAATCTCACCTAACAGGCCCCCCAAATTATGGCTTCCCAAGCCATGAGTGGCTCCATGAATGCTGACTAGAGGAATAATCTCATTTCCCTTCTACACCAAAAGTAATTGCATATCCTCTTATCTTTTCACTTTTCATAATATTTGGCTAAGTCTACTTCATGATGAATATATCATAATAGCAGAAATTTCTATATGTGAAAACAAAAACAAGAAAATGTTGCTAGACATGTTACTAATAGTGAGTGAACAGCACACTTAATAATTTTGATCCACATGGTTTCTATTTGATATTAGGTCATAATAACCATTTTATTGCCATTGAAATGGTTTTTATAAACCATTTATACCAATATGTACTAATAAACTCATTTTATAGTCTCAAATCCCTTATGGTGTGTGAACATCTCAAGTAACTGACCTTTTTCTTTTTAATATAACATACATCTATGTGTGTGTAAATGTGTGTGTGCGCATGTATATGTATTCTTAAAAATGAGCATTTACTCATTTATATTTTCAGAAAGAATTTTCAACCATGCAAAGCCTTTTACCACATCTCCACTCATCTCAGACAAGAATACTGTAACATGTATGGGCATAGCTGAGACAAATTTATCATGACAGCAACCAAATAATAAATCTGTATCTCTATAACCAGTTCCATTTCCGAATAATTTCTCTGTCGCACATTATTTTAGTCTGGCAGATTGCTCCATTCTTTTTTTTCCCCCTTTACTTTGGGGTTAAACTGCACTTTCGAATTCACATTATTTTGCAGATAGCATGTCACCTTCACTTAAGTTGCTATGGCTGGCATTTCTCTTCTATCACCTGGAGCGGTTAATTTACTTGCATTGACCAGCCAACAGTATAATCTACCACCTGATAATTGTGTTCTTCTTGGGCCACCAAAGTCGTAAAAGACAAAGAAGAAGACTTAATTTTTGCAGTTTTATAGTTTGCATTCTTATGATTTGATCTTAAATTCTTTGATTTGCTGAGGAACTCCATGACTGAGTAGGGAGGGCTTTTTTTTATTTTCTCATTTTTAAAAAATAAATCACATTTATCTATCAGCGTTGGGTTTAACATAGGAGGACTCTTGCCAGTTATACTGTAACTGACGCAGTAATGCTGGACTTCCAAATAGAGAGAAATATAAATAGTATACATCTTTAAGGGCTGCTGGATAAATTGTTTACATAAAGGCTGGTTATTCCAAATAAAATGGTTTTTGTCATTGATGTTACTAAAAGAATGGAGAACTTTGCCGGAGAAGCAAAAGACTAAATATCACGCGGTACCAAAATGGATGTGTGCTAAAATGTGTACATGCCAGCAATTTAATATTGTAAAGCTGAGCGGAAATATTTTAGAAACCCACTAAGTCATATCAAAAGTAAATATTTCTGTTAATCCAAAAATATTAGACAATTTAAACCTGTTAAAGTTGAATTTCACAGCTATTTTATCCTTCTGTAAATAATTACTATTTCTCCATTTCTCTAGACAATTATGATACTGGAAAATGCTAATTCATGCTTATCAAGATAAGATAGAGCTAAAAACCAGAAACATGCTCTCCTCAGTCTGTTACTTTATTTTGGGCTAAGAGACTGCAGTTTTGACAGTGGGGCCATCTGCTACTAACTTTTCTCCTTATCACCATGCTAGTCCAGTCAAAAGCAATTAAACCTGTTTTGCCATTATAATATGTAGATAATGATGATAAATTATAGCTTTAAAATGAGTCTCAAATTATGCATACGCTAGGTATTTCCCTTACAGCTACTGATATAAAAGATGTTCCTGTACTTGTGAAAATTTTCAGCTATTTTATTAATGATGTTAGCTCTATAATGAGCTACCTACCAGGATATTTTGCAGGCACAGAGCCTAACAGTCATTATAAATCTATTTATATCCCAGCAAGATGTTTCTCCAAGTGGAGAGCAGAGCTCCAACACTCTGCATTGCGGTTGAACAAAATATATAGCACGTATGGCTCTGACTTCCTATGTTTTATTATGTCACATAATCAATAAAACACATAAATACCACAAATAAAAAGTAGAAGGAAGAAAATTCTATGGCTCCAGCACAACATGGGGCTATGTGGCAGAAAGAAGATGAGGCTTAATGATTTCCAGGAACAGATACAAAGCTATCATTCTTGAAGCAAACCATATATTACCTCTGATTTCCATCAGAAACGTCTGGAGTTTTTTCAAGGCAGAAACTACGAATAAGCCAATGTTCCACAATGGTAACTAATATCAGTCTCTTACTAGGACTGCCAATGGGAACCACCATATTGGACAGCTTGACTGGTTGGCTTTTCAGATTTGCAGCTGCTAGCATAATTGTTTTTTTCAGAAGATTTGTTACAATTTGTCACCACCTTTTAATTCTGTTAGACAAAAAAGAAGAACCAGGAAATCCAGTAAATGCCTTGAATGCCCCAAGAAACTCTATTTAAATAAACTCTTCTGTGGACTCCCACTCCAAAGCACAGCTATTTAAGACACCACCCTCTGCAGTAACTAATGTGGCTTTGCTAATTGAGAGTTGGAGAAAGGAAGCCCTTCTTATACTGTTTCCTGCCACTGTTTTCTCTAGCAAAAAACCATTTGGCATGGTAAACGTATTAATTATGGATATCCGGCTTCCTCATTCTGTTTTATCATCAAAACACAGACTAATGATGACTGGGTAGGAAAAAAAAAAAAAAAAGAACAATTTGGTCCCAAAGAAAAGGAACTCTTAGCAACACTGGGAAAATGTACTGCCTAGCAGTAGTTGTTACGACCTATCTTTTTTCATTACTATGTAACACTCATAAATAGGTCAGGGGGAGGAGGAACATGGAAAAAGAAGAAACTCACCAATTACACCTGCCACAACGCTACATTAATGGAGGCAGTTTATTGATATTTTAATAGGTCTTCTCTTGAACTATATTGGAAACAGGAATCTCAATTGCAGCTTACCACCCATTTGCAGACAAAGGTATTATTCATTATGACTCACACAAGGACCCACCTCAAATTCATACCCTTCTTCAAATCATCATTTTCGGTCATACCCTTAGCATCTCAGTGTGCTTCCCCAGACAAACATGAAGAGCAGGCATTTACCCAGGGCATACAAACCGCCAACTCTAGTAACCAACAGTGTGGGAATTCTGCCTTTCATTTTTCTCCCTCATTTATAATGTGGAGGCTTTTGGCAAGAGTAAAGTTTTACAGTATGGGAGATGTATGGTCAGACTCTTACATTGGGGGAAATATTGCAAATCATAGAGGAAAAAAATGAGATTGCTTCCCCTTGTTTCCCCATCTGTTTAATGAAATGTGTGCTGAGTTGAGTGTATGCAAATAATGGTTTAAAAAAAAAAATTCAATGTGCCAGAAAGCAGATTTTGCAATGCACAATTTAAACAGTCTAATATCGGCCTTAGCAGGGAAAAGAAGGGCAGGAATATAATAAGATAGGATAACAAAATAGAAGGGCAAAAGGATGAAGAAAGTGGAAAACAGAGGCAATTTCAAATAATATGAAGAATACAGAATAGCACCCTTGTTTCTACAGCTCTGAGAGATGACTATGAAGGGAGAAAGTCCAAGGTTGCACAGTTTCTCTTTAAAGTTAGGCTGCGGGAAAAGCAGTGAGTCTGAAGGAAGCAGCTTTGACATTTCTCAGCTACAGATGCGGCTCCAGCCCAACCAGCTGTGTAATCCTAAGTATTTTTCCCAGAGCCTCTATTTCTTCATCTGTCAAGTGGATAAATTCAGCTACCTTATAGAACTGCTATGAAGAGTGAAAGAAATATGACATAAAAATATCATGTCCCTTGCACAAAGTTAGGTGCTAATAAATCTCATTTGCCTTTATTAACTCTTATGCCCAGCATTTATTTCCATTTAAAAAATTTTTTCCAGATTAAAAAAGCTGTACACCTCATCATCCTAGGAAATATTTTCTTCCCACTCTCCTCAAATATGCTTTCTCCCCCAAATTAGTGAATCCTCTATACAATAAAGACTTCTGCCTCTCCTGCAACTTTTAGGCAGTCAGGAGAGCAACATCTCATAAACCTAAGGTTCTCAATCTTGGTTGCACATTATAATCACCTGGGACATTGCCTGTTTGATTGTTTAAATAACAATGCCAGAGATCTTGATGAGTTGCCCTGGGTTTCAAGCTTTCTGAAAGATACCCAGCCAATTCTAATGTGTAGCTGACGCTGAGTCCAGGGCTTCACCCTGTAGGTGGGCAAGGCAGGACAGCAAGACCACGTGCGGCAAGTTACAGGGGTAAATCTAAGCTCCCAGGTGAGCAGAGATTCCTTAACTTTAGTTTCATTTTTAAAGGGAGACATTTTCCATGCTAACTAGGAGGGTGAGTGGCACTTGGTACACAGTATCTTTTTAATCAAGTCTCAAACCAGCTAAATAAATACAATGTGTTCCATTTTTCCCATTTGGCCTCTTCATTCTCATTAGCAGCTGCCAATGTGTTGCCATATTTTTATTTTCCTTGGCAGAGAAGGCAAATTCCTCCCCGAGGAGTATGTGCCAATCAATAGCATGGCAAAGATGGTCTGTGGACCATCAGCATTCTTCCCTCTGCCCACATAAGAGCATAAATTATCCTCCATATGATCTCAGACTACAGCTCCCAAGTCACAAATGTATCCCTAGGTCAGCTTTCTTCAACTTTGACATCCGGCTGCTCTGTCCTTCCATAATTAATTGTTACTGCAAAGTCCTGGGAGTATAGTGAGCTTTTTCTTACTATTAAATTGGAAATATGCAGTACTTTGTTGTAACTGTATTTCAAAAAAAAAAGCTTCCTCAACAAATCTTTTAGCTCAGTCATTTTCTGGAAATGAAAAAGGTAACGACTGAAATTAGATCCAAGCCTGATTCACCTGAAAGCATACCATGTTCCAGAAAGTGTGCTAATTCTTCTAATACTCCGTTCAGGGAGAAATTAAGCCACCCACTCTTTTTATCAAGTTCATGCAAACACTGCTTTGTGTTACCTCCTCTGCACAGCTCTGTGGCAGTTAACTGATAAACATGAATCCAGCTTCGTTGACATCAGTCAATTATGCCAGTGCCCAACAGAAATAGTAAGCAATGGAAACATGCTGTATGAATTGCGATTGTATCAAAATAGCCATATTGATTTCAACTTGATTCCCATTGTACAAAGAAAAGCAGTAAAGTGTTCTCCAAGCAGAAAGCAAAAGAGAAAGATGCAAGAGAATACATCCTGGGTTTTTATTATTATTATTATTATTATTCCATTGGAACATGCTAATTTAGAACTGGTAGTTGGATCTTACTCTCCTCTCAATATAACTTAAGGAACAAATAAGGTTTGGAATCTGTTTTAAAAGGTTGAGAAGGTCTGTTGGTCTGTTACTGTGGCAACAGTCATCCCCGAGACGCAGCATAACTAATAAGTTAACTAGATGCACCTAGTTCCAACCATCCAGCATAGGCTATAAAACTAAACTGCTGAGAATCACTGGCAACTTCGCTGAGGGAGGAATGGTGCAAACTGGTACACTAGGGAAGCCGATAATCCAATTTAGAAGTGCAGATTCTCATTTCAGTTTCATTGGCATGTTCATTTTGAACTAAAGGGATCTGAGCAGTAATTCTATAAACAACCAGCACTTAGAAATCAGAGGCAACGAGATTCTCTAGAGGTCTAATTGCTTTTAAACTAGGCAACCTGAAATTGTATCTGCCTGGTTGTAGCAGGGAGAAAGGGGGGGAATATCTCAGCTGGGAAAATGGGTAGTTGGCCAAAGAATATCCACAAACTGGGCATGGCTTGGGCATCTCCATATACCCAGTGATGTGATTTTATTCAATACAATTTATCAAGCATTTCTGTAGCACTTAGAATTTTATTAGTCATCACACATTTTACATAGACTAAATTTTGTAATATCAGGAGAACCAATTATATAAATAAGACCCAGTTCAAATAGCAGGTCTGCCATCTTACCATCTGCAGCAGTGAAACCTTTGCTAGGTAACACAATTTCTCTAATCCCTGTTCCATCATCTCTAAAATGGTGATCACAGTGGCATCTAAATCATAGGTCATGGGTACCAAATGGAATAGTCCACATGTTTATCACAGACCTCTTCGACTCTTGCATTGGCAAGGATGATTCTTTACCACTGGGCCACCTGGGAAACCCAATAAATGTTAGCTGTCAATATTAGTAACTTTAACTATACATTCTGTTCCTATTTTGAATATGAATCCAGTCTTTTCAGAGATTCTGTTGGCTTTGAATTCAAATTATAGTTAAGAGCCCAAGCACCTCTCACAACTCCACTGCTAAACTGCTACCAACACATAAGCCACCAATACCACCTGCTCCAATAGATAACGTTTACTTTTGCTTCCCTGGCATCTGTTTATATCACAACAGCCAGAAAATCCTTTCAAAATACAAGTCAGAGCATGCCAATCTTCTGGTCAAAATCCTGCGATACCCCCCCATTTCATTTGATGATAAGATCCCACATGATCTGACCCCCATCACTGTCGAACCTCATTCTTTACTACTCACCCCTTAATTCTTTTCCCTCCAGCCACTCTCATGTCCTTGTTATTTCTAAAGTGTTCTAGGAATGCTCTTTAGGCCCTCTGCTGTAACTGTTCCCACTGCCTGCCCCACTCATGAATCAAGGAGAGATCCTGGCTAATATAAACAAATCAGTGCATGACATTTGTCTGGTGAGAGCCAGGGGTTCCCAGGTAGTGCAATGGTAAAGAATCTGCTTCCCAAGGCGGGAGATGCAGGAGGTGTGAGTTCGATCCCTGGATTTGGAAGATTCCCTGGAGGAAGAAATGGCAACCCGTTCCAGTATTCCCGCCTGGAAAACATCATGGACAGAGGACCCTGTGCGCTATAGCCTTGGAGTAACAAAGAGTCAGATGCAACTGAGCAAACACACACAGCCATTGGTCATGGGATGATAAAGTGCACCAGTAAGAACGATGGGAAAGATTTTCATCCCCTACTTGAAAGATAAGCTTCTTTCTTACTTGAAGAGAAAGCATGAAGCCCAGCCTGCCACTGACAGCCATCTTGCAACATTAAGGAGAAATGCCCTTATCAGGGAGCTAAATTAAGGGCCAGATTAAAGAGATAGAAAAAACTAGGGACTTTGATGACATCTCTGAACCCTAATTATAACATGACTGTAACTTACCCCATCCATGGACTTGCTTTTCTATAATATAAGGAATATCTTTACTGTTTAAGCTTGGTTGAATCTGGTTTCTATTTTTTACTGTCAAAAACATTTGAAAGATACAAGGGTTCATTGAATAATGATGTCACATACAAAAAGTAAGACTGAAGGTTGAACCACTCATGCCTGCCACATTTCCCTGACCCTTGGCCTCACCTGACATCTATAAAATGGGAATATCAATTCATATGCCGTGTAGTACCTCAGCAACTAAATGAAATTTCGTTAATCATAAAACACTACATAAGTGTTAATTATATTTGATCTTTGAGTGCTTCAGGATGAAGCACCAGGTAAATATTTTAGAAATTAAAGGTTACAGGGCAATTCAGACTGAGGAACCACTTATCTTGGTGAAATTATCCGTTATGCCTTCCTTCCTTCATATTCCACCTGAAAATTCTGCAGTTCTACATGTGACATTGATAAAGATTGTGATTCTGTCTAACCAGCCCGGCTGCAGCCACCATAAGCCACTTACGCTAAGCCACCAACCATAACAATAGCTTCCCCTCTTGTCCCCCTGTTTTCATCCTTGCCATCTTAGTCTACTTGCCTCACAAAAACCAGAGAGATACTTGGAAAATGTAATTCAGATCACATCACTCCTCAACATCTTCCCAAGTCTTTCCATCTCTCCTAGAGTCAAAATCCAGCCCTGATTCTGTCTGAGGGCGTCTTTTCCTCACTCTCCCTCCTAACTCTGCTTCTGACCACTGCCTTCCTTCTTCTTCTCTGAACACCAAGTAAGCCCCTGCCTCCCGGCTTTTACAATCACTGTTCCTCTGCCTGGAACTCCTTCCCACACTGAACCACCTCAAGGCTCTGCTCAAATGCCGTCTTATCAGTGGGACCTGTTCCCGTCCCATATCCTCATCTCTTTCTATTCCCACACCCTGCTTTTCTTTTTTTTCATGATCTCTGACATACAATTATCTATTAATAATATCTGTCAGTTTTCTACCTCCCCCGGCTAGCATGGATGCTCCATGAGTGCAGAGATGATGTCTAGAACACTCCTTTATCCAGTAACTAGAGCAGTCCCATGCACACAGTAGATACGCTAGCTAGTGCAGAAGAAATGAAGCTGAGCCAAAGAACAAATAGTATTGGTTGTGTCCTTTTACAGGCATTAGCTTGTATAGCCAGAATTCTAGGCTCTTAGAGAAAAGAACCCCATCCCCTACATGCAGTAAAAGTTTACTTCGACAGGCTTGGGGTGCACCAATCCTCCAAATAAGAATTGGCCCTTGATCACCTTCTGAGAGATAAGCGCTAAGCCCTTGCAATATCCTGCCAGATAGAGTGTCTGCGTGTACATAGAATCTTGGGCCACATCAGATAGTTTATGCTAACAATGTCGTTTATGGTGATTGCCTATTTTTGCTTGCCTGAGGCCTTGAGACCCACTGTATCCATCTGACCTCTGGGGATGTAGAGGCTAGACACTGAGTAGCTTAAGTCAGTAATGCAGGTGTCCCATGCCAACATGACTGACCCCTAATAAAAACCTTGGACACCACAGCTCAGCTGAGCCACCCTGGTTGGTAATACTTCATCCATGTATGGTTCTGCTGAGAGAGGACAACTAGAAGTTTGCGCTGGTCTGTCCTGGACCTCATCCTACATGTCTTTTTCCTTCACTTGTTTTAATCTGTATCCTTTTGCTGTAATGAACCAAAAACATGACTATAACAGCTATTCTGAGTTCTGTGAGTCCTTCTAGTGAACTGAGAAGTCTGAGGGTAGTCTTGAGCACCGTGGACACACCTAGCATTTGACACGGTGCACACAGAGGTGTTCACTAACGGGTGAGTGAGGGAGTGAATGGATGAATGAATTCAGTGGATCCAGGTCATGTTAACCACCCGTCTGAATTCTTCTCTCTTTACTCTTTCACTCTGCTTCTCCCAATGCATGTTTCCTTTTTTTTTTCCCCTTCCACTCTGATTTAAAATAGCAGGTATGACTGCTGTCTAGTAAAACAGCAGTCCTGAAAACTGTCACTAAACATGAGAACAGTTGACAGAAAGGTAAGACTTAGAGATCAAGACAATTTGGGAAAGCAGAGCTTCACCTCTGCAGATCATCTTTCAGGCCAGTGTTCTGCATGGAATCATTTGCTTTGCTGCCTGACTGCTGCCCTTCTGACCTGGCCTGAACCCGGCTGGAATGCACCCACCAAGAGCTGGCTCCAACTCTTCCTCACTGTTTCTCATTGAATCAATAATAAGGAAACCTTCTTTGTTGGCTTGGGACTTACAGCCCAGTGACAGACAGGACAGGGAAGCAGCCATGGCCTCAGCTGGGCTGCACTTACACCACTCATGTGTAATGGCACATGTGTGTGAGATTTAACGATGGATGGTAACACCAAAGGTCTTGAGTGGGTTTCCTCTAGTCCACTGCACTGGCGTATATCATTTTAATAGCCACCAATGAAGAAAAATATAGTTCTCATTAATACCCGGACCTTCCACTTGTTTTGAATGAAAGCTCACTTACAGCCTGGATGCAATTGTGCCCAGTAAAAGAAGGGAGTTTTCCTTCCTGGTGTTACTTCATGTTTCCTATGGAGCACAGAACAGAAAGGAAAAGTCAAGGCTGAGGTGGACAAGGTCGTGATGGGAGAGCTACTTCTTTTTTGAGGTCTTACCATTAAGGAGACTATAAGACATTCTGCTAGACTAGAAATTAAGGCAAATTTCTTGTGGGATCACTTATCCAAAGAAAAAAAGGATGAAAATAAACAAAGTCAGAATTTGACAGAATTAGAAAAATCAAGCTTATTGGTTCTATGAGGTACGTGATAATCTAATTAAAATTTGGACAGAATCAGTTTCTATTTCTTGCAACCAGAGAATCCTAAATAATAGATATTACATACCACTTTGTCTAAGATGGATCCATACTAGAATCTGTCATAGGACGGCTCAACAGGTGGTCCACAGATAACGAGTGCCTGGTGTAGCAGTAATAATCATCGTAGAGCGATCACATCCCAATGATATTTGCCTTTGTACTGGATGTGGGTAGGAGACGAGACAAAGTATTCATTGCTAAGCAAATGAACAGTGCAAACAAAGCTGAAATTTGGTCTGCTTAAGTATGAAGGCCAGCAATCCTTTCAATACTCATAAAACAATTTTGTACAGTATGATTTTTTAAAAGCACTGTGCTTCATGAATTTGAATGTAACAAATATAGAATTTCCTTAATAAAATCTATAATTCTGGTTTTATACTGTAAAAAATAAAATTGAACTAGATTTCCCTTTAATTAAGAGCAATAAGCCCAGTTTAATCATCCTTAGAATCAATTTATTTTTAAGACAAGACAGAGCAAATCACTGGTCTTACACAGAATCTTCATTATTATTTTCCAAAAGGTGTTGACTGTGATGCAATCATTCCGACATTTCAAAAAATATAATTATTAAGCATGTACTCTAGATATAACAGTGTAAGATGGCTTATAAGCCATCCAAATCTCTACCCTAATGAGCTTCCAACTTAATTGGCGAGCTAAGGGATTGAAAGGCCAATGAAAAATTAAGTTAAAAAAGCAAGGATGCAATAAAACACAGAGATGACTCAAGAAGAGTCCCAGATCTGGTCCTTACCTTTGAGTGTTTCATAACACAGCAAGAGAGACAGTTAAAAATAGATATGTATTAGAACAGAGCCCAAGCTATATCAGTGGTATAAAAAGGGAGGGGAGAAGACATAAGAAGCGATTCATTAATTCTGTCTTACACATCTGTGAAGGCTTCATAAAGGATGTCACACCTAATATGGAATTTGCAAGACAGGCATGATTTAAATCAGTAGGAATGAGGAGGAAAGCATTCTAACCTGAGGGAAAAATAAGAACAAAGTTAGGACAGACTCACTTCTCCAAGGTTGTGGCAAGTAGGCAACCACGCCTGGAGTATGAAGACATATAAGAGGATGAAGACTCTGGCAAGGCCATGCCAGTCGGTTTGTATTTTAACTTAAAGGTAATGAATGAGGAGTCAGGTGCTGGTGTTTAAGTAGGAACACCATAATCTAATTTGCATTCTATAAAGTCATTCTGTTGACTACAAAGATTGAAGGGAGAAGAAATTGGAAGCAGAGAGATCCGTGCTTCACTCACCTACACATCCATCCTCCCACTCGGTTTAGAGATACTAACAAGTACCAGAATTTGATTCTTTAAGCAAAGGATGCAAACTCACAAGCCAGATCTGAACTCCAGCTATGTTTGGCACATACTTACTTTGCTTCTGTCTCTTTCATTTGCTCCAAGCTTTAAAATAAAGAGATTCTCCATAAAGATCTAGATTTTCACCTTCTCTGAAAAATCAAGTCTGACAAAGCTGGACCCACATTTCCAGCCAAAGATGAGTAGTAAATAAACTTCTGAACAAGAGGCATCAATAACCGAGCCCCCTGGGTCCCCACCATTCATATTCTGTCCCTGACGTTGAAGCCGAGTGCAAGGAGCCACAACCACCGTGCTCACACTGCTGCCTAACTTCTGGTTGAGAACACTGTCCTTGTACCAGTGAAACTATCAAACATGAGAAACTAAAGACAGAAAAAGCAGCTTATTCCCAGAAAAACAGGAGGGAACATGTTTCTTTGTAGAAATGATGAATTGTTTTTAATGCAAAATATGGCAAAGATGTTGAAGAATACAGCTTAAGCGACTTTCTGCAAATATCTTCTCACTATACTCATCTGTTACCTGATTGGCATCTGACTTTCCAACGCTAAAGAAAAAGGAAGGTTATTGTAGGCTTTCCAAAGAAAGAGGTATTTGAGCCAAGACCTAAAACATGAGCAGTCATTAGCTTTGCAAAGCCTTCTGTCACTGAGCGGTATAGTTACTCCAGTGAAAGTGAAAGTTACAATGTTACTTGCTCAGTTGTGTCCTGACTCTCTGCAACTCTCTGTAGCCGGCTAGACTCTTCTGTCTACAGAATTCTCCAGGCAAGAATACTGGAATGGGTAGCCATTTCCTTCTCCAGGGTATCTTCCTGACCTGGGGATCAAACCTGGGTCTCCTGCATTGCAAGTAGATTCTTTACTGTTTGAGACACCAGGGAAACCCCATAGTTAGCTTGGGTATTCACCAAATCTACCTGGATTTCTGTGAGTCATTAGGTTGATTCTAGTCTCCTAAAGAATGTCACTACTGAGGACATAGGGTCTAGGACAAGTCACATATTCATTTAACAATTATCCCTGAATATTCATTGGAAGGACTGATGCTAAAGCTCCAATACTTTGGCCACCTGATGCGAAGAGTTGACTCATTGGAAAAGACCTTGATGCTGGGAAAGATTGAAGGCAGGAGGAGAAGGGGACGACAGAGGATGAGATGGTTGGATGGCATCACTGACTCAGTGGAGATGAGTTTGAGCAAACTCCAGGAGATGGTGATGGACAGGGAAGCCTGGCGTGCTGCAGTACATGGGGTCACAAAGAGTCAGACATGACTGAGCAACTGCACAATAAAACATATAATTAATTACCTATAATCATTTACCTATAGTTACATAGGTACAAAGATGATGTTCTCTGCTGGAGAACAGCGACTGTGGCCATTAACACTGGCTTTAACATCAGGAATGGAGAAAGCCATGATCAGTGCTCAACACTGCAGGGAGCATCAGTAAGTGAGGCAGCCTCAGGACCTGTTGACAAGGAGAGAATCTAGGATCTCAGTGACGCCAGTGTCAGTAAGGTGGGGGAGTGGAACAGGCAGAAATCAGACTGCAGCTGGACACAAAAGTGGGAAGGACAGACACTGGGAAAGTTATGGTAAGCAACTCTGTGAAGAGTTTTGTCTGTAAATAAGGAAGGGAAGGGAGAAGGCAATGGCACCCCACTCCAGTGCTCTTGCCTGGAAAATCCCATGGATGGAGGAGCCTGGTAGGCTGCAGTCCCTGGGGTCGCTAAGAGTCGGACACAACTGAGCGACTTCACTCTCACTGTTCACTTTCATACATTGGAGAAGGAAATGGCAACCCACTCCAGTGTTCTTGCCTGGAGAATCCCAGGGACGGGGGAGCCTGGTGGGCTGCCATCTATGGGGTCGCACAGAGTCGGACAAGACTGAAGTGACTTAGCAGCAGTAGCAGCAAGAAAGAGAAGGACAGTAGCTGCCAGCATTCCAGGAGGAAATTTTCACTAGAGCAGGACATATTTAAATGTTGATTGTCTCTATATTGGCCCAGACTCTGGTTCAAAAATGACAACATTCAAATTGACTGAAGGAAACAAGGGATTGTAATGGCTCAGTCACTCCAGAGGCTGACATGGCAAGGTTCCAGGACCCCACCTAGTCTCCGGGAATCACCTCTTACCCTGTGCATCTCTGCTTGCAGACAGTCTTTAATCACCTGCTGGGAAAGTGGTTAAAAGCAGCTCCAATTAGAAACCCCCATGGAGAGGGAATGCTCCTTTCTTAGGGGTCCTACCAAGCCCATGTATTGACAATGACTTGGCCTAAAGACTGGGAGGAGAGTTGGGTCAGCCCCATCCAAATCACACAGGTGCAGAGTGATGGTGGGGTCTGGTTTCCCACTGGAAGAATAGGTTCTGTTGTCCAGACATGGGGATGGAGAAATAGGAATGGGGCAGGGATTTAAAAACATTAAGGCCATGGTCGGGGGGACTTCCCAGGTGGCACTAATGGTAAAGATCCCTCCTGCCAAAGCAGGAGACTTAAGAGATCCAGGTTCAATCCCTGACCTGGGAAAATCCCCTGGAGGAGGGCACAGCAACCCACTCCAGTGTCCTTGCCTGGAGAAGCCCATGGACAGAGGAGCCTGGACAGTTACTATCCATAGAGTCACACAGAGTCAGACATGACTGAAACAACTTAGCACAGCAAGGCCTTGGAACTGGCAGAACTTTACACCACCTAGGACTTCCCTGGTGGCTCAGACGGTAAAGCATCTGCCTGCACTGTGGGAGACCCAGGTTTGATCCCTGGGTTGGGAAGATGCTCTGGAGAAGGCAATGGCAACCCACTTCAGTACTCTTGCCTGGAAAATCCCATGGATGGAGGAACGTGGTAGGCAACAGTCTATGGGGTCACAAAGGGTCAGACACGACTGAAACAACTTATCACAGCGAGCCATGGAACAGGCAGAACTTTACAACACCTGGTTTAGGGTTGGTGGAGAGCTGCTAGAGGAGATCAAAGAAATGTCAGATGACTTTGAATATTATAGACTAGCTAAGTGGGTGATGAGAAGTCTAAAGAGGGGACAGAGTGAACGCCAATGGCCTAAAACTTTCATGATTAGCTGTCTTTATAGGATTCTTCCAACTTAACATCCAGTGGTATCAGGTGAAATTACTGGAGACATGAACAACAAATAAGAGAGGAGTAACATTTGAGAGGGGCTTCCCAGGTGGCTCAGTGGTAAAGAATCCTCCTATCTATGCAGGAGACACAGGTTCATCCCCTGGGTTGGGAAGATCCCCTGGAGAAGGAAATAGCAACCCACCCCCATATTCTTGCCTGGAAAATCCCAGGGACAGAGGAACCTGGCACCCTCCAGTTCATGGGATCACAGAGTCAGACACGACTGGGCCACTGAACACTCGTGCACAGCATTTGAGTCGGCTGTCTAATAAAACAGGGGCGAGAATAAGGTTGAGACATTCTGGGCACAAATAGCAACCAGAGAAATTTGCCATAGCTGAATTTGAATATTCATCATTTATGGCTTTCATTTAAGTGGTCACCAAACACTAAAAACAAGAATTCAAAAGTGAATGTCTGAACCATAGGACATTAATACAGGATTTTGTGAGAGGAAGATGGGAAGCTGTATGCTTTTAAAAAAAAACTTTAATTGGAGAATAATTGCTTTCCAATGTTGTGTTAGTTTCCTCTGTACAACAATATGAATCACCCATATAATATATATATATATATATATACCCTCCTTCTTGAGCCTCCCTCCCCTCTAGGTCATCACAGAGCCCCAAGCTGAGCTTCCTGTGCTGTCCAGCAGCCTCCCACTAGCTATCTATTTTACACATGGTTGTGGGAACTTGTATCTTTTTAGTAACAGAAGGGAGCTATGGCCTTCACGAGTGCATGAGAAACTGGCCCAGGAGGGCCCCCGGCTAACACACCGAGAGACCTGCTTTTAGGTAACTTTTTATTAAACACAATCTCCATTTGCAGAAGGGGAAAGAGCATTTGGGGAAGTAAGAACAGCAACCTTCCTTTGCTTTACTTTCACGTTATTCTAAAAATGATTTAATATATGAATATACCAGTATGAATAGAGAAGAGCTCTATGGAAGACCTAATATCAACTGTATTAAAAATGTATGACACACTGTATATTCTCACAGGAGTTCTGTCCAGGACCTCTACAGCTGATAAAATGACATAAAAATGTGATTAATAATATTGTAAATCCTGCTGATTGGAAAACTCAGGGACACATGACAGATTGACCTGACTCTTTGATTTAAGCCAATATCACTGAAATAACCTTTCATATCCCAAGAAAGAATAATGTCTTGCCTGCAGCATAGAACACAGCAACAGAAAATGCAGTTGTCTTTTGAGGTTTGATTTTATACATTAAAATCTCTTGAAACATTTGTAGCTGAGTCTTTAGATACCAAGCTCTTAGCCCAGAACTGCCACTATTTCATTGATCTTTCTAAATCACTCCTATAATTTTTGATGTAAAATAAAACAATAGAAAAAGGAAATATGTCAAGATGCTAATAGTGAAAATCTTAAGCTGATGAGTCTCAGTGATTTTTGTTCATTTCTTTTTATGGGATTTCCCCAAGTTTTCTACAAAAACATAAGATGGGAGGTATGGGGAGAGATGCAATTGTTTTTTAATAGCATTAAAAAAGAAGTTAAAGAGGAAGTCACTTCAAAAACAAAATGTTACAAGTGTTTTCCATCAGACTTAGACAAAAAGAAACTAAGATTTAAATGAATCTAATGAATCAGTGAAGAGCAGAAGGACCTAAGACTCATCATCACACATTCCCAACGGCTTAGACTGCTGTTTTTTACACCTTAGAGAGGAATGTTCACCTGGAAATCTGGACTAGCCACACTCTTTTGTTAGATACTTCGACCTTGCTGTACTTTTTTTTTTTTTTTGCATCCCAGTGCCTTTTCTTCTGCTACTTGCATCCTAACATTTCTTTGAGGAACCAGCCCTTCCCTCAACCTTAGATTATGGGTGTAGAGGTGATTCTACTCCTGACTCCAAAGTGGGCATGTGATTCACTCCTAGAAAAACAGAAGATTATGTTTTCCAGCTACAGCAATTGGCTCAAGAATGGGTCCATGATCAATATTAGATGCAGAGACTTAGGGAGGAGCATGCTCTTTTCTGCTGGACTTGAAACTGGATAAGTTCATGTTTAAAGCTTTTAACAGTTGTTTTTCTGGCATAAAAGAAACTCAAGAATAAAAACTTACTTGGGGAAAGATTAGGTCTTCATGACATTGTTTGAGCCCCTGGATCAAGCCAGTCCTGAAGCCTTCCCTGCTTCAGAACATTTCTGGTGTAGGAGCAATAAATTCTCTTTCTGCTTAAGTCAATTCAATGTGAGTTTTTCTGCTTACAATTGAAACAAGTTCTAACTGATAGAACTTTTTATCTATTTAACACCCTATTCAGAGGCATTGTTATCAGATGATTTATTTTTTATACCTGGATAAGGCCAATGGAGTTACACAGGCAGACTCCTGTGTATTCCTTTTAATGCATAAACTTTTAGTATTTATGTAGCACTTGTTTTTTTAGAGTCTGAGTACAACAGTTTCCACACTGAGGATATAAAAACAGCTATTGATGCTTATATTATAAATAAATTAAGCATAAAGTTAAATAACATATACAAACATTAATAGGCATCAATGTATTAAAAATTAATCTTTCGAAAGTTCCAAGCAGTACCCTAAAAACAGTTTCTGTGTTTTGATAAACACACCAAAAAAATAAATTCAAGCAAATGCTCTTAACCCTATTTGGTTTCCTTGTCATTAAAAGTCCATAACAATTTGAAGATAGAGAATTTTCTGAGGGTACAAAAATTTCATCTAGTTTAAACTCAGTCACATCCTTCTTAAGAGCACTCTAATACAAGCAAGGACCACAGGAGAACCTCCATCTTGGTTCACAGAAAATGACAATAAACTCATCCGCTGATTCTGAAGATACCTTGTTTGAGAGGAAGGTTCAGAGAAGAGGAAAGTGCATGCCATCATTTGTTTTTCTCTCCTCCTACAGGAAAGGGATTCAGTGGCACCTGATAGCACGACTACAGAGGTGAACGGGAGTCAGAGAAGAGAAGAGAACAGCCTTCACCGTCACTGCTGGAAATGACCAGTTCTGGCAGTGGCCTGCTGTGGTTGGCTCCACAGTGCCGTGTGCTTTACTTTCATCTGTTATAAGACTGTCATAACAATTTTATTTGAACAGGACACTTTTTGTGTCTTCCAGGCAATGATAGTGATGAATATACCAATTTATTATGCCTATTATATGAAGATATCCCTTAGACATACACATCTTATTTAATGCACATCCTATACAACTGTATATGGCAACCTTATGAGCAAAGACTATGCTAAAGAGTACTCACATACACTGGCCCACCTTAAAAGAGTCAAAGTCTTTTCTGACTCTTCTCTCATATTTCGACGATGGTCAAACACTTCCATGAATATTAGACATGACAGATTTGACCATGTTCTCCTGTCCAGATAACAGGGTCAGAAAAATGCCAGTGATAGATGGAGAAAAGAAACAATCATGTTTTAATATTTGTCATAGGCTGGGAAATATAATTTCTTATTTTCAAAAGTATCTTTTATATGTTTTAAAAAAATGCACTTTAAAAAAATCCAAGCAAAAAAGTAAGGTATAAGGTAAAAAATAAAACTCTTCTTCCTAACAACCATTCTAACTTCTCATAGACGAATAGTATTAATAACAGTTCCTCCAGGGAGTTTCTATACCCTTATGCATTGTCAACAAGCAAATAAATAAACAGAAACTTGCATGCTTTAGAAATATAAATATTCAGACAAATGGGATGCCGAGTAAGTCAGGGATGAACACTCATTTCCTCCAAATTATTACCTGTTTGAATGGGCAGATCCAGCAAGTCACCTTGAAGGGGATGTCTTCATTCTGCAATGAAAAAGCAGCTGTTTATAGTTATGCAAACACGAGGCTAGCAGACACCCAATGTCTTGGGATGGGAGAGGAAGGGACAATACAAACATGCTTGCTTTATCAAAAGCCACTCTTGTCCTTGGTATGCAGAGTTTGGAGAGGAGATGGGCGAATTTGAGAAAGAACCACTGTCCCCTTTGTCTTCTAGGAAAGAGGAAGTTCAGTCTGTGCCCGAAGTTAGGGAAACTGGTTGAATGGCTGGTTGGGTGGTTCTACCAGGAAAAGACACAGAGGCCTCACCAGGAGGGCAAGAGGACATCAGGTCATCACTGAGTCCGTGGGCTTCCACTGAAGGGCTCCTGTAGAAAATGCAGCTAAGACTAGACCTGTGATTTAGAGAATAATGACTGCAAACTAAGACAGCTTTTCTTCCACAGCACAAACATGAACCATCACAGCCTCTCAGGATTCTGGAAGAGTGAGGCATTCCAACAGCCATGAAAAAGCAAAACCTGGTAGCTGCCACTCGAGCCAGCCAGTAGAATTTAGCCTGGAAAGGAAAAGCCCGGCCAAGAGAGGACTGGACAGACGCTGCTGTGCTGGCTCCCCCTGGTGTTGAGAGCTGGAATGACACACAGCTGGACGCGAGCAGTTAGTGGGACAAATAAGGCAGGTGTGTTCACCTGTGACCACAAATTAGTGGAGCGTTATCAAGCTGGTTACATACAAGATCCTACATATTTTTTGTGTTTATATATACTTATTATATGTATGTATGTATACACATATATATATGCATGTGTCTCTACATGATACCTATATATACTATTCTTCAACTAGCTCAACTAGCTATTTAATATAATAATACATATTGGATGTCTTTCCATAATTGTGTATCTATCTCATTCCTTTTCATGGCTACATATAATTCGATTATATAAATTTATTATCATTTGACTAGTTCCCAATTGATGGATGTCTAAGTTGTTTTTAGTCATTTACTATTACAAACATGGTGCAATAAAGATCCTCACACAAGTATTTTTATTTATCAACAGCATAAACTTCTAGAAGTAAAATTGCTGGACAAAAACAGGTACATTTAAATGGATAACAGATATTGCCAACTGTCCTTCAAAACAGTTGTACCAATTCATACTTCTGCTAATGGAGTATGAACCCTTTCCCCATATTTTCCCAACAGTGCAGAGAATCAAATATATAGATTTTCCACTCTAATAGTGAAAATATAACTTCATTTGATGTTATTGAATTTCTTCTGTAAAGACAGAAATTATTTCCCTGATTTTTCATATGAGGAAATCTAAACTGAGACAGATTGTATAACTGCTCATATGCCTAATGATTAGAAGAACAAAGATTCAAACCCTGATTTGTTTGATTCCAAAGTCCATTCATACATTCATTCATTTAATAGACTCTACTGTTTTAGACATTGTTCTAACCATGTTACATATTTGTATATTTTATCTTTATATCAGGACTTTAAGGAAGATACAATTAATATCCCCATTTTACAGATGAAGTAATATTGCAAAGAGAAATTAATTTACTTGCCCAACATCACATAGCTACAAAGTATCAAAAATGGAGTTAGAACCCCAACTGTTTGGTGTCCATTTGTTTCAAGATAAGAACAACCTCCTTAAAACTATTTTTGTTTTGCAAAGAGAGAAATTTGCCCCTGCAAAGGCACAGGCTTTACAGTATTTATAATAATAGTTATAAGGAAATAAAAACAGATTGATGAAAATTCAATGGGCTTCAAAAGGCTACATAATTTGATATGCATTCAATAGCATGCCTTTCACTCTCCTTCTTAAATACTGAATGTGACGCTATCTCTCAGGGTTTGCAATGATAGTCAACAAGGTTGACAGTCTTTTCTATACACAGCACCATTGCTGTCACACATTTTGTGATATAAATTTAATAACTTAGATGGTAGGCACAAATGTCTAACAACCACTGTACCCTAAGCTGCAAAATATTGTGGGCAAATATAAACATGACCATGTATTAGTTGGTGATGAATGGAAAACTTGGAAAATTTTAGGAAAATGGGAAAAAAGGCATTTTTCTAATACTTCTTTTCACTGTAGATTTTTTATCATATTTTACAACCAGCAAATTAAGCATTATTTTAAATAAGGACATACTAGACTGCCATGATATCAGCCCTTTAAATTAGTGTTTAATAAAGGAAATTAAAGAGGACTTCTAAAAATACTGTGTATCTGAATAACTATAATGGGTTAAATAAGATAAAAAGTACTTCTGAGTGAACCGAACATAGAAGGTCACCTAATAATACCTCTATTCCAAATAAAGCATTTTTCTAGATTTATCATCTTTGATTATATTTTGATACCCACATAAACATAAATATATAGATGTATTTATATACTACTTTAAAGGTAAAAGGAAATAAGTTCACATGAGTTATTAATTCTACTAAAGAAAGCATTCTTAGCTAGAAAACTCTAGTGGCTTCGAAGTTTCATGGGCTGAGTAACAGGGCCAAGCATTGCCTATTTTTATTTTCTAAATCTTACTGTTCTTGGTATATTTTATTGTTACAAAGCCAAAGACCATGTCTAAGAGTTGTCTTATTAATACAAAAATAGGATGCCATTAATTAGGTTTATTAATGGACTCTGGAATGCAGCTGGTACTTTAATGGGATTTCAAGAGCAGTCAGCTCTTTAAGGGATCTGTTTTCTTTGGTTACTATTGTTTATGACAAATATTCTTACAGTTTTCTCTAGTTCGTAAGCAAGGCCAATAAATGTTTAGAAAAGACTGTGCCATGCTCTTCATAATCATTTTACCTTTGACATGAAGATTTCCCTAATATTTTCCGGGCTTTACACAGTGTAATAATTCTCAAACATTGCAATGTCCCCTATATATAACAAGCAATCAACTACAGCTGGTTTCCTCCACCTGTGTATGACCATAACCATATTTTCCACCTATTTGCTAACGTCTCGCATCTTTTTCTCCCTAATAGCCAGGCAACATGACTGTCCCTCTAGACTTCTAAGCATGATGAATTTGAGTCGATGGGCTTACAGAGGTAAGGGAGTACCAATAATTTTAAAGGCAATTTGATAAAGCAGCATACAATTCTAGATCAATAAGTTTCATTCCCATGAAGCTTAAAGTAATTATATACAAAGCTACGTTAATTTGAGGAGTACAGGTCTGGCAGAATTTTTTATATAAATATTATATAATCATATGTGTTAAATCATATTATTAAGTTCTATCATAGAACAAATCAGTCTACTTGGTTTACTAAAAGCTGAATTAATCGAGATAAGCATTGGAACTTGAATCCAAACAATAGGAAAGTGCTCATTTATTCATTCAGCAACTATTTAGTGAATCAGCCCTCTGAGTTCCAAGGACAGAGCAGGGAACAGAGCAGATGAAGACCTTAAGCCTTAAGGAGTCCACCTTATGCTGGGGGGACCCACAGTTAGTGATAAATAAATAAAATATAAGAACCTCACAAGATGAGAGGCAATATGAAGAAAAATAAAGCAGGAATAGGAATGTCAAGAGAAAACCATTTAAAACAGAGTGGTCATTCCAAAGAATACATACAGATGGCCAACAAACATGTGAAAAGATGTTCAACATCGCTGATTATTTAAAAAATGCAAATCAAAACTACAATGAGGTATTACCTCACACTGGGCAGAATGGCCATCATCAAAAAATCTACAAACAATAAATGCTGGAGAGGGTGTAGAGAAAAGGGAACCATTCTGCACTGTTGGTGGGAATGTAAATTGGCACAACCACTATGGACAACAGTATGTAAGTTCCTTTAAAAAGGTAAAATTAGAGCTGCCGTACGACATAGAAATCCTAGACATATACCTAGAGAAAACTATAATTTGAAAGAATGCATGGATCCCAGTGTTCGTAGCAGCACTATTTACAATAGCCAGGGCATGGAAGCAACCTAAACATCCGTCAATAGAGGAACGGATAAAGAAGATGTGGTCCATATATATAATGGAACATTACTCAGCTATTGAAAGGAACAAAGAGTGCCCTTTGCAGAGATGTGAATAGATCTGGAGACTGTCACAAAGAGTAAAGTAAGCCAGAAAGGGGAAAACAAATATTATATAATATGCTTATATGTGGAATCTAGGAAAATGGTTAAGATGAACTTACTTGCAAAGCAGAAATAGAGTCACAGATGTAAAGAACAAACTTATGGCTACCAAGGCAGTTGGTGAGGTGGGATGAATTGGGAGATTGGGACTGACATATATACACTGCTTCCCTGGTGGTGCAGAGGTTAAAGCATCTGCCTGCAATGTGGGAGACCTGGGTTCAATCCCTGGGTCAGGAAGATCCCCTGGAGAAGGAAATGGCAACCCACTCCAGTATTCTTGCCTGGAGAATCCCATGGACGGAGGAGCTTGGTGGGCTACAGTCCATGGGTTGCAAAGAGTCTGACACGACTGAACGACTTCACTTCACTTCACTTCATGTATAAAATAGATAACTATGTATAAAATAGATAACCTACAGTATAGCATAGGGAACTCCATTCAATGCTTTGTGATGACTTAAATGGGAAGGAAATCTAAAAAAGAGTGGATCTATAAATGCATGTATGCAAGCTCAGATGCTTCAGTTGTGTCCAAGTCTTTGCAACCCTATGGACTGTAGCCCACCAGACTCCTTCGTCCATGGGATTCTCCAGGCAAGAATACTGAAGTGGGTTGCCATTTCCTCCTCTGGGAATCTTTGTGACCCAGGGATTGAACCAGCATCTCTTAAGTCTCCTGCATTGGCAGTTGGGTTCTTTACCAATCACGCCACCTGGGAAGCCCAGATACAAGTATATGTGTGACTAATTCACTTGGCTGTACAGCAGAATCTAACACAACATTCTAAAGCAATATACTCCAATAAAATCAATTGATAAAAAGGAAAGGCAACAATAAAAAGTAAAGTAGAGTGGTCAGTGAAGGATTTTGGAGAAGGTGACATTTGAGTAAATTCCTAAAGGAGGTCGGGGAAGCAGCCATGGAGATATGTGTGGGAAGAGTGTTCTGTATGGGAGGAAAGGGGATGGTGGGGTGAAGACCACACTCGTGGCCCTGTGAGGGCAAGTGTGGTCAGCGGGAGGAAGCATGGGAGGGCAGTTGAAATCCTAAATTAGGTCCTTGATGAAGTCCTAGATGAGATCTGAAGTCCAAGAGACAAAGCAGAGCAGTTCTGAGGTCACTGTAAGGATTCTGGCTATTACTCTGAGTGAAATGGGGAGCCAGAAATGTTTCTGAGCAGAGGAATTTAAAGAATCTGACTTAAAAGGGTCTTAACGAATCACTGTGGCTGCTTTGCTGAGCAAAGTCTGTAGGAGACCTGGTAGGAGGGCACGGTGACAGTTCAGACAAGAGACAGTGGTAGCCTGAACCCAAGCAGTGAGAGACAGTCATAGTCCAGGTATTTGGAAAGTGGAGACAATAGGAGGTGTTTACTCATTGAATATAGACTTCCCAGGCACTAGCAGTAAACGCCCCACCTGCCAATGCAGGAGACATGAGACACAGGTTCGATTCCTGGGTCGGGAAGATCCCCTAGACAACAGCATGGCGACCCACTCCAGTGTTCTTGCCTGGAGAATCCCATGGACAGAGGAGCCTGGAGGGCTACAGTCCATAGGGTTGCACAGAGTCAGGCACGACTGAGGTGACTTAGCATGCACACGTGTACACACTCATTGGATGAGGGAGAGAAAAGAGAAGTATGACTTCACAGTCTTTGGTATAAGAGACTGGCAGGATGGAAGTACTATTAAAAATGAAAAGGAATGCTCAGGAAAGAAAGTGAAAGTTGCTCAGTTATATCCGACTCTTTGTGACCCCATGGATAGTCCATGATATTCTCTAGGCCAGAATACTGGAGTGGGTAGCCGTTCCCTTCTCCAGGGGATCTTCCCAACTCAGGGACTGAACGCAGGTCTCCCATACTGTGGGCAGATTCTTTACCAGCTGAGCCATCAGGGAAGCCAAAGAATAGTGGAGTGGGCAGCCTATCCCTTCTCCAGGGGATCTTCCCAACCCAGGAATCAAACTGGGGTCTCCTGCATTGCAGGTGGATTCTATACCTATTTTTTTACAGGAAAGAAAATGTAACATTAAATAGCATAGACAATGTTACTTACCAAATCGAGACAGGCACTCACCCCCATTACTTATAATTACCAACAAAAAATACAAATGAACAGAGAGGACCCCCAGATTAGATTGTAGTTATCCCTGACTTAAGTACTAATTATGAACACAGTATAAATATTTTTTCCACATAAAATTCAGAAACATCTGATTTTAAAAGATGACTCTGGGATCTTGGGGTCCATCATTAATTTTGCTCATTAGTACTTCCACCATAGATTAAATTATTCCGTTGGAAAAATACATATTTAGCACTTAACATGAGCCAGGCAAGGTGCTGGGCAGCTTAGGCAGAAACATTAGGCATTAGAGACATAATCATGAGTAACACCCAGCTTCTTTTCTTGCCTTTTTATTTTCTCTGGTGTTCTGACAATATATGTCCCAATCGTAAATCAGCTGTGAGAACATCAAAGAGTCCTACACCATCACCAGGAGGGAGATGAGTTAGTTGGAAATGACTGGAAAGAATCCTGGTGTGAAAGTACCAAATGGAAAGAAGGGAGAGGAAGGCTGGAGTATAAAATTGACGTTAAAAATGAAATGGGAACTAAGAGAGAGCAGGGCCATTCAAAATATTTCCCATTACAGATGCTCTTCAGCTCTGCCTTCTTCTGTGATAGCAAAGTCAGGAATGTGCCACTGTTGGGCTTTCTCTGGGATTCTGAGGTTCAGAATCATCAAAGGGATCTGGCCATGCTAACTTTAGACCAAAGGAGGAAGAAAACACAGGAGACAGATCGTAAAATGTCACTAAATCAAAATAACTCTGGCAGTAAAAACAACTTGGAGGAATTCATCAAAGGGGTAACTTGGAAGGGGTTCACAGTGATGAAGAAGACAGCATCTCATTGTCATTGGGCCTCCCAGATGGCAGGGAGCCACATTTAACATGCTCACACCTCCTGACGCACCTGTTAAAAGCATCCAAGTTACCCACAGTGGACTATTCCTGGTGTTCCTTTTGAGCACGTTTGGTCTAGTCTTGACCTCTTGTTTTTTCCTATTAGATATGTGGATTTCATTACACGGCTCCAAAGCTATAGTGAAGCCCCAACTTTCTCCTCTCTGTTAGAAGATACTTTGTGTTCGCATTAACCATAATTAACTACAGCACACAATTTCCTGTCTTATTTTTGCTTTTTATTGGTAACAGTAACTTCTACAGACTTTAGGCTGGAACACTACTAACAATATTCATTTTTACTAACTTCTTTTGAAAGCATTTAGCATGCTCACTCTTTATCATTTGTTTAGTTTCTCAGGAATGTTTTCTTTCCTTTTCTTTCTTCCTTTAAAAACAAACAAAAAAACATTTCCTTCATTTTTATGGATGAGGTACTGAGTCAAGGAGGGAAAGTTCCAGGAAGTTGCCCAGAACTGGAAATTAAACCTGTAAGGCCTCCTCCTGCCCCTCCTGACCTTTCAGATCAATGGAATTTTACTTCTGAATGCTTTAAATCTTCAGCGACAAATCCAATAAGGGCGCTGGAATGCACCCCACCACTTCAGCCCAGAGTGGAGCAGAAGAAACAAAAGAGCCGGCCTCTCAGCGCGCATTCTAATCAAATCTCTCATGAGTCCCCCCAGCTAAGTACAGGAAATCTCAAGTTTTCAGCCAGTCTTCAATTTCCTAATCACGGACTTCAATTCCCTGGGTCTTTATGCTTGAGCTAGCAGGCAGCGCCTGGCAGGTTTAGTCCAACGGCGCTGGCAGCCTCTGTGCTGAGTGTCCACATTGCTGAGGTGAAGCTGAAGGAGTGGGGGGGGGGGGGGGGGGCGAGGGGGGCAAGCTGTTCTGCCTCTGGAAAGGCCGTCCTGCCCTGAAAATCCTTTCTCTTCCAGGTCCTCATTCCCACAGTGTTTACCGAAGCCGGATCTTTTCTCTCTCGATTTCTGTTGCTCTCGGTCATGGCTATTTTGCCTGTAAACTGATAAGTTTGGGGAAAGTTATTCTAACCAGACTAACAGTGAGCTTCACTCTGATCGACTTTTATAAATAATTTCCATTTGACTTTCACATCAGGTACAACATAAAAGTGATTTGTTGGATGTCATTCATGACCTTTCTCCAGAAGGCTTGAGTCCGATCTTCAACCACAGTAAACAGCATCTATCAAAATCTTCCTGCAGCACCGCGGGGCCAATAGCAATCGTCTTGCTTCTTCTCAGTGTCCCAACACATACAAAACACACACACACACTCATCAGATAGATTTATATGTGTGTTTTAGCACTTCAAGTCCATGCTAATAAAAACTGGGACATTCTACAGTGAGAGGAGACTTATCTTACTCGACTCTGTCAGGCAGTCATTGATCTGCATCTTTTTTCCCTTTCTTTGACACCATGTTTACAGTGTGAGCTATTTTTTTGTTGTTGTTGTGAATGACAACAAAAAAAGTCACTTGCCTGTGAAAAGGAAGAATGGTCATCAAACACACTGCAATTTCCCAAAAGCTAGAGGAAGTAAATACAGTTACAGGTCTGAAAATACTGAAAAAGAGTCTTTCCAGACAGAAAAAGAACAAAATAGTGTTACACTAATCTATGGGAGAGTAATTTGTTCCTGAAAAGAAATCTGTAAGGCTATTTCTCAAAATGTTATTACAATCAATTTCAGTGGGAAAGAGTTTTGTGTTCATTCTCCAAATTGATAAGCATTTATGTTAAAACAACATCAAATCCCACTACAATGGGCTCAATTACCGCAACAGTTAACATTCATTATCATAACATAATCTAACAAGGTGTTTTTCCTTCATTAATTATTCTACAATATGGCTGTTCCCCTGATCCTTTTTAGGTTTTTTATGGAGCTATTTTCTATCTAATGATTGAGACAATGATCACAGAAAGGTATACACATGGTATACTGTTAAGTAATTCAAAAAATGCAGGAAAACATTGCATTACAGTCAAAACAAACCCATGAAAGTGGTACAAATAATCTCACAATCATTGAATAAGCAGACATCAGAAGGGCCGTGCCCCACACAATACCCCTGGCAAAAACTAGACGATCTCTCTGAAAGGAGACATGTAGGTGTACAACTCACAACAAATAGAGCACCGCAAGGATGACAACGTGGTGACCCCTTCTCAAGGCACTGAGGCTCATAAAGTACACAGTCCACACTAATAAAGTCAACTTGTATATCGGGACCCATAGCGTGAAGTCTGCCCCAGCGGCCCAGGCCATGTCACAAATGTAAGTCAGGACTTTCCTGGTGGTCCCATGGTTAAGACTGCATGCTTCCAATGCAGGGCTTGCTGATTAGATCCCTGGTGGGAAACTAAGATTTCCACGTGCCATGTGGTATGGCCAAAAAATAAAAAATAAAGTGAAGAAAAGACCTAAGTCAGCTTGCACTTCTGGTAAATGCCTCACAGTCAAGAAAACATAACACCAATCACAATCCCCCAGCTAAGCTTTAGCGAGCTCACCTCATCCTAAAACACAGGACCTGCTCACCTTTTAAGGAAATCCTCCAACTCCTAGCCAGTCGAGCCCTGTTTCCACAGCACCTCCTCTAATGCGCCATAAAGCTCGCACTCGCCCAAACTCCCTTGGGAAGAGCACTCCACTGCTAGTGGGGCAATGTGCTTCCCAAACCCATGGGTTGTTTTCACTTGAATAAAGGCATCAAACTCATACTAAGTTGTTTTAGTTTTGTCATTTGACTATACTAAGGAAAATATGTTTTATGAAACTCTATATAAAGTCAAGTTCTCAGAATCCAAATTGGCAAATGTCAGCACCAGGGTAGCGTAGGGTGAAGGAGGGGAAGACAAGGGGAACTGAGAGTCTGGGTGCATGCATGCGAGTGTGCTTGCAAAGTCACATCAGTCGTGTCCTACTCTGCTGACCCCATGACTATAGCCTGCCAGCTGTCCAGGGGATTCTCTAGTCAAGAATACTAGAGTTGGTTGCCATTTCCTTCTCCAGGGCATCTTCCTGACCCAGGAATTGAACCCGACTCTCTTCTGTCTCCTGCACTGGCAGGCAGATTCTTTATCACCAGCACCGTCTGGGAAGCCTGAGAGTCTGGGTACACAGCTGGGTTTGAACCAGGTATCTCTGATATACAAGACTGAGATGGAAATTGAGGTGGTTCCTGAAAATCCCTAGCCCTCAGCCATGGGGAATAAGGACTGGCTTTGGGAAGGATGTCATAGATCCCTCTGCAAAATCTGATCAGAGCTATGGTGGTGTCCTCACAGGAAGCACATATGTACACACAACTTTTGGCTTATAATTTCCAGTGCTTGAGAACACCACTAAAACTCATCCATGATATGAGGATCTCATTTAAGAACCCTTGCTCTAGAGATAGAACCAATCTAAATGCCAAGATCTCTTGTCCCTTTGGTTCAAACTCTCTTTTTTGCAGTGACTCAGTATGCATAAATAAAGTCATAAATGAGTAAAGATGGAGGCCAAGACTCCCCTAAGGGCATCTGAATTGATGACTATGAGCAGTTAATTATCTCTCGGAAATGCTTTATGAACACCTTCTACCAAAACTTAAATTCAGATGACTTCTTGGGAATGAATTAAGCTTATTGGGGAAGAGCATGAACTCATGGCACTCCAGGCTATTGGGTAAAGTAATTACAAGTTTGCCTCATTTTAATACAATGGCTATCTGTCCTGAACTCCCATGCAAACAAAACCATTTTGCAAATCAAATCATGTTTTAAATCTATTTAGCAAGTAAGCTTCGCTCCTTAGAAGAAATTTTATGGTGAGCCTTTTGGTGGAAATAATCATGACCAAAAATGGTTTGTAAATCCTGTTTCGTGTGTGTCTACATCAGCTTTGCTGAAAGTGAAAAGCCCCTGAACTAATTTGTATCTCGTAACTGGAACAGGTTCATAAACTCATAACAGAAACCTGCTTCGAGGATGAAAAAGATTTGGTCAATTCTATACCTGTGTCAATTTAGGATTATAATTGGTTGTTTGGCTATGCCTTCTGGACACTTCTGCACCAATTATCATTTTTACCCCAGAATTTCACAAGACTGTGGAGTTTTCTCTGTTGTGTCTTGTATTTATCGGCCTTATCACCTTGGTTAGCTTTGCAGTGGCAAGACCCTTTCATTTTGCTTCACTTTTATTTCTCATGGTGCCTGGCTGAGAGAGGAACTGTGGGTTTTAGAGTGATCAGTGATACAAATGGGCTGGAAACGATGGGGGATATAGTTAGTAAATAAACAAAATAGGAGGACAATTCAAAAAGGGAGAAACAGCAGAGTCAAACTGTCAGTGGTAGGGGTGCAAAGTCAGGGCCAAGGAATGAAGTGGAGGTCAGAGACAAGGGACCTACAGCCAAAGACAGTGCTCAGCCCTAAGAATAGCTTAATAAATATTTGTTGTTGTTGTTGTTATTCAAAACACCTCTTAAGTCAACTAGTGTGATGCTTTAATAATTTGGTGGGTGGGTGTGCATACAGGATTGGGGGATTCCTAGTATTTTCTTTATTTACACTCTGGCACGTTCCTCATTTAAGCTGAACAATGAAGCTGCCAACTCAGGAAGTGTTGTTAGAACAAAAACGAAGGAAAGAGGCTATTTTGAAGTTCAAAGTCTGGCCTTTTAAATCTCAAGCTCCGGCCCAGGTAGGGTGCAGGCAAAAGGGCTTCATGAGATAAACAAAGGCTTCCCACCTCTTCTTTCCCAAGAGAGGATAAGAAGCCCTGGGTCTAGGGACTGCGGGTGGATGGTGAGCAGGGAAAGGTGAAGAGGTCACCGAGCCTGAAGGACCTGCAGACAAGAGCACATCTCTTAATCACACTGGTGATGATCATAATGCTACCTGCCAATGTTTGCTGAGTGCTTACGGTATACCTGACACTGTTTAAGGCACCTTTGTTGTTTAGTTGCTAAGTCATTTCTGACTCTTTTGCGACCCCATGAACTGTGGCTGGCTAGGCTACTCTGTCCATGGGAGTTTCCAGGCAAGAATACTGGAGTGGGCTGCCATTTCCTCCTCCAAGGGATCTTCCCAACCCAGGGATCAAACCACCATCTCCTACACTGCAGGCAGCTTCTTTACCGCTGAGCCACCCGGGAAGCCCAACGTGCAATTGACAATGTCCTCAATCTTACGCAGTAGTGCTGGGCAAATATGGATGTCTACTGCCCTTCTAAGCAGACCATGGCTCCTAACCTACCAGAATTGTGTAGAAATTCTGCTGCTACTGCTCACACATTTGGGGATTCACTCTCTTTGCTCAAAGTAGCTTTGAGTGCATACCTTGTGCTGCTCAGTGTGGGTGCAGCAATGAATAAGGGGCGTGGAGTCTCTCTTTCTATGGGGTAAAGGCAGGACCAACGGATACACAAAGAAGTGTATAATTACTTGTTGGAACCTTCCCATGGTTGATTTCCCCAACTTAATTGCAAATTTCTTGAAGGCATTAGGCACATCTTATACTTGTTAGGTCCTTCCACCATGCTTGGTTGAACTCTCAGTAACTCTTGGTTGATTATTAATTATCTGACCATCTGGACTTGAGAAGCAATCCTAGGACTTCTTGGCAGAAGGAGCTTTCTGAGGCTGACATACATTCTTACCGGGCTCCAGCTTTTTCTATTTTTCCCACTTAGGAAGATGCTCAAGTTTTGGAGGTTGGTTTTGATGTGGTCAGAGGTTAATTTATTCTATTAGAGGCTCTATGTTCACCCACGAAATTCAAAGTATTAGACTGAAGTCAGAGGTGCTATTTTCTGTAATTGACTAAAGTTAAGCAAGTGAGTAATATGGTTTCTAATGCAGGTAATACCCCTGAGCTAGCACAATACTGGATCCATCTTAGAGATCCTCAAGCAGGAACTTGTTTAAAATAAGCTACAGGGCTCTTTTAATCAAGTTAAGTTCTCCTTTGCTTTCTGACCCCCAAACAGGGCAGGTTTCATCTCATATTCTAAGGTGACATCGCTTGTGTTATCACACTTGGGACTTGGTTAAAGGAACTTTTATTGGACTACAGACTCTCATACTGCCTGGAATTCTCTTGTCTTGTTACTTAATAAGGTTAAGGGCTGCATTGATCTTCAAGTGACCACATAGCCCCAAACTCAGCAACCTGCTGAGAATAATGCTGAAGAACTGGCAGAAAGAGCTGCGCCTCTTAACTGAGAAAATGGGCTTAAGAGAACACCCTGGAAAGGAGGAAACTTGCAGGAAGAAAATAAGGTCACAACTTCACCATTCTCCTTTTCATGCCAACCAATTATTGATATAGTTTAAAAATGTGTTTGTTGATCAAGGCGTTTTCCGCTCACGTTATTCTGCTGAGACAAAGGACTGTTTCCTGTATGTTCACACAGATCACTGTATTTTTGGCTTGGCCTCTTTTGCTTTTAAATTAAGGGTATGTCCTGATAAAAAGAAGCAGTTGCCTCCCAGAATGTGAGAACACTGTTGCCAGCATGGCTTTTTTTAATATGGATAGGAGACTAGATAGAATATGACTCTAAGAAGTTTTGTGCTCAATTCATGGTTAAGACTGTTTCCATTGTCAAGAATACAAATGGAAATCTATGATGCTTTGTTAGCTTTGTTTGTTTCATGTAGACAGGAGTCAGCCTACAGACAGGTTGTTAAAATAAAAGTTTGAACTACCCAGAGAAATAGTTTATCTTCTAACATACTTGACTTAGTTCCCTATGAAAGCTGTAACAAATTACTGCAAATTAAGTGGCTTAGAACAGTGCAAATGTACGGTCTTACAGTCTTCAATATCAGAGGTCCAGAATGGATCTCACTGGACTAAAATCAAGGGGTTGGCAAAATGCACTTTCTTTTTGCAGGAGACTCTAGGAGAATCTGCTTTCTTGCCTTACCAGCTTCCAGAGACCATCCTCATTCCTCCAACTTCAAAGCCAACAACATTGGGCCCAGTCTTTCTCACACTGTCATCTCTCTGGCTTTCCTTTGTCTTCCTCTGTTCCTTTTGAGGACTCTAGTGATTACATTGGACCCACTTGGATATACTAAGGCAGTGGTCCCCAATGTTTCTGGCACCAGGAACCAGTTTTGTGGAAGACAATTTTCCCATGGACCAGGGTGGGGTGGAGTTTCAGGATGACTCAAGGACATGTCATTTGTTGTGCCCTTTATTTCTATTATTATTACATCATCTCCACCTCAGAACACCAGGCATTAGATCCCGGAGGCTGGGGACCTCTGAACCAAGATACTCACCCTCATTAAATTCAGCTGATTAGCAACTTTAATTTCACCAGCAACCTTAATTGCCCTTTGCCAAATAACCTAATAATAAATAACCTAATATACTTGTAGGTTCTGGAGATTCGATTGTGGACATCTTGGGTGGGGGTGGGGGTGGCGGGTGTCGTTATCCTGTCTGCCAGAGGGAGGTCTTTGTGTTCTTTTAAAATCTGATTTTGATAAGTCCAGGGCCTGGACTTTAAAATCTGCCACAGATATTAGGAGATCTTTGTGTTCTTTTAAAATCTGATTTTGATAAGTCTAGGGCCTGCTTCCAAGTTGTGGGTTTCTCTCCATCAGATATTTAAGAAAGGATCTTTAAATTTAGATCTTTCCAGAGTCTTCACTGGCCTCAGTTCAGTATCACTTCACAATATTCTTGACTTTGCAACATAAGCAATTAAATATAGGCATTGATTATTAACCATTTCCTGAGATTAGAAGCTGCTGGAGAATTACCTATTGATCATGCATGACTGGAACATGATTGTGTATGGTTTACTGCAAGTCTTTGCAGTGATTTTAAGATACAGTCAGACCCAAACTTGTTTCCAATGCGACTTACTATTCCTAGAGCATCATTCCCAACAGGCTGCTTCTCTGAATTTGTAATCTTCTCTCAGATGCAGGGACTGAAAGCTTTGGCATCATCTCTGACACTCTGAAGTGTCTGCTGTAGTTTGCAGGACCCTAACGCCCATGATATACCACTGTCCTGACTGTTGCAATAGCTTCTCATCATCTGCCCTGATTTCAGACTTTCACCCTTCTCTCCCTCATGCACACTCAAACAGGAAGAGTTTTTCTAAAATGTCAGTTTCCCAAATCATTAATTTTTGTTCTAATACTTACTGTTATAGCCATGTGACCTTGCAAGATTAGTTAACCTCTCTGTGAGGCAAAGGCATAATGGAGCTAATGTACAATGTCTTCCTCTAAGTTTTTGCGAAGATGAAATTGAATATACATAAAGTGCTTTAAGGGCTTCCCAGGTGGCACAGTGGTAAAGAATCCACCTGCCAGTGCAGGAGATGCTGGTTTGATCCCTAGGTTGGGAAAATCTCCTGGAGAAGGAAATGGCAACCCACTCCAGTATACTTGCCTGGGAAATCCCATGGACAGAGGAGCCTGGAGGGCCACAGTGCATGGGGTTGCAAAAGAGTCGGACATGACTTAGCAACTAATCAGCAACTACAACTGCACATAGTGAAGAGATGTGTGTGTGTGCATGTGTGTGTGTGTATGCGTGCATGTGTGTGTGTGTGTGTCTGTGTGTCTGTGTGAGTGTTGCATGTACGGTAGGGAGGCCAAAAGATATTACAAGATTATGGGATTATGGAAAAATTAGTGTCCCTCAGTTCCTTCTTGCAGTGCAATCCAAGTGCAGTGATGGTTCAGAGCAAGGAAAGCTCCATTTTAGCTACTTAGCACTAGACTGCTTGTGCCCTCCAAAATTCACATGTTGAAACCTAAGCCCAGCTGTGGTGGTCCTAAGAGTCTACGGCCTTTGGGAATAGCTAAGTCATGAGAGTGGAGCTCCTGTGAATGGGACTGGTTTCCTTATAAAAGAGACCCCAGCTCCTTCTGCCATGTGGGGACACAGTGAGAAGACCACTGCCTATAAATGACAAAGTAGGTTCTCATCTGTACTGAATTTGCTTGCTCCTTTATTTTGGGCTTTATCTTGGGCTTCTTAGCCTTCAGAACTATGAGAAATACATGTCTTTTCTTTAATCATCCAATCACTGATATTCTGATATAGCAGCCTGAACAGAGTAAGACAGCTAGTTAAGAAATATTTAGGGGAAACTAATCTATTTTTCTCATTTTCCGAAAATGAGCAAAAGACATGTTTCACTCAGCTCTTGATATCTGACTTTAGGAATCAGAAATACCATAAAGAAATCCCTACTGCATGAGTGACAGACAGAAGAATTTTGACAGAAAGTCAAAATTCAAAGTGTACTGACCACCCTTTCTTCTCCATATAATACGGCACAAGGGCTTGTGACTTCAGATTGGCATGTGAGTCCTGTCTCTGCAGCTCTCTAGCTATGGGACCTTGGGCAAATTACTTAACTTTTCTATGCTTCAAATGTTCTTATCTATTCTACAGGGATATTAATAGTAACTCATTTACTAGCTAAGGTGGAATGGCAGAGACAATAATGCTTATCAAAATATGCCATATATCCCCATACATTCCCCATTTCCTTGTAGTGAAGTGAATCATGTGACTAGTTCTGGTTAACAAGGCATAAGCAAAAGTACTTGTATCACCCAGACCACCAAAAGTTTAGGAGCTGGCACACAACCTTCTACGTTCTCTTCTGCTCTGCCTTAGTAAAAGGTGATGATCCAGTAGCAAAGCCTCCATCATATTGAGCACCTCAGTGATTACTCAGGGCAGAACACTCCACATTGCCATCCACATTAGTTGTTATGGAAAAAACAAATAAACTTTGTTAAGACCTCTGAGGTTTCAGGATGGATTTATTCTTGCAGCATCGACAGCCTATCTTATAATACAGCTGGCACTGCTTGAAAAAATAACCAGGGGAAGAAAGCAATCTTTGAAAATCATGACTCAAGAATATAGCTAATAAGGCACCAAATGCTACAAATTTTTGAGTGAATGAACACATGAATAACCAATAGCCACGACTCTTGGGTTCAAGGTAAACTCTCTTAAAATTAATCCTCCTCACTCCCATTGAAGAAAACTCTCAGAGCCAACAATTCCAAAATCCTCCCTAAGATGTCTCTGAATGCCCAAGACTTAGATGTTTCAGGGTTCTTCTGTCCTCTGACACCATTTATCTTAAGTTGGTTTTGTCTCATAATTATCTAGACATTGCTCTCAAGCCCTTTCCTGGTTGCTGTAAGAAATCTCATCATATCAGCTAGGTATCACTTCTAAAATGTCCCAAAGATTTAGAATGTCCCAAACATTACTGTCAACATACAGTATCATGTCAAACCACCATTTCTAACTTGTTGTCTCTCTTCCTCCTGGCTCCTTCTTTTCTCTATCTTGCAGGAGTTCATAATTCTTCTTCTTTTATTCAGAGTAGCTTCTCTGACTTCTAAAGACAAGAGTCCTATATTTGTTTTCTAGGGCTGCTATAACAAAGTACTGAAAATAGAGTGGTTTGAAATAACAGAAATGTATTATTTCACAATTTTGGCTAGAAGTCAAAAATCAAGGTGTCAGCAAATGACCTCCCTCTGAAATCTGTAGTGAAGATTTTTTCCTTATCTCTTTCTAGATTCTGACAGTGGCTGTCTATCCTTGGCAAACATTAACTTCTAGATGCATCACTCCAGTTTGTGCCTTTGTCTTCATAAGCTATTCTCCCTTTGTCTCTGGGTCTTCACATGGCTGTCTTCATATAAGAAGAGTAGTCACACAGAGTTAGGAGCCTTCCATACTTCAGTATAATCTCATAATAACTAATTATATCTGCAGTGATGCTATTTCCAAATAAAGCTAGATTCTAAAGTACCAGGAGTTAGAATTTCAATCAATCTTTTTGAGGGATATACAATCTAACCCATAACAAGACCCTATTCCTAAGTAGAACACAATCTACCCCAACAAATTATCAACTCTATTTGTCTTTGCACTTCGGCCTCAAACAGTCTCTGATACATACATCTTAAATGCTGAAACAAACAGGTATTCCCTGCAAAAGATAGCCAGTAGAATGGTGGGTCAACATTTTCAGGAATAACTTAATATTTAAAAAATAAAATCCATTTAAAAGCACCAGCAAGTTGCTGAAACAAGCAGAAGCAAAGGGGAAATGATTTTTGGAAGGAAAGGACTAGAAAACACACTGACATTGTGCAATTGTTTGGATGATTCTAGATTTGGCGCAAAAGAATGCAAATCTAGGTTGCACCCAGGCAGAAGACCACTGCTAGGGACAGAATAATGAGCAGAATTTTTCACTGTCTTATAAGGCTTAAGAGACAAAATTTGAGACTTAAAGAGCCAAGTTTCTGGTAACAAGGTGAGGAATAGAGAACTAAGCCTAATATACAGCCAGCTCTTTCCTTAATATAAATGCCAATTTCTGAAGCAAGGCCAGGAGGCTTAGAAGCTAAGCAGATAAACTGAAAAGCAGGACAGAGTTTTTAGGAATCTCATTTGTTAAGGAGAAAAGGATTAGAGTTTAGACCCTGCCTGGGAGAGGGACCCAGTGAACTTCTTAAGCTCTTAAGAATGTTAGGCCTCATGAGCAGGGGTGAACCAGGAGTAGAGTGAGCTTTACCAACACTGAAACATATTCTTTACATGAATTAAGAAAGAATCTCAACTCTGCCTAATAGAAGAAAGATCAACTCTGACTATAGGAAGATAATGTTATATGGAGATCACAATTTGTTTTTACATACAATGCCTGAAATTTAATTTAAAAATTACTAGACATGCCAAAAGACAGACCATGTCTAAAAAGCCAAAGAAAAACTAATTATGGAAATAGGTCCATACTGATCCGGATATTACAGCTAAATGAAACTTTAGAATAACTATGAGTTATAACTTCAAGAAACTAAAGGAGAAAAAAATCTTAAATAGATGAAAAGGTAGAGAATTTTAATAAAGAACTAAAACATATAAAGAAGAGTCAAATGACAACTCTAGAGCTAAAAATACAGTTACTGAAATTAAGAATTTATTAGATGAATTTAATATGGCAGAAGACAAAATTCCTAAACTGGAAGACAGGTCCATAAAAATACCCAAATTAAAGAACAGATAGGAAAATTGTAAAAAAATACAAATTAGCATAAACACATATCAAACAACAAAAAAAGCCTAACATACACGTAATTGATATCCCAAAAGAAAAATAGTGATAGAACAAAAATAATACTTGTCTTCAAAAATGGCTAAAAAATTTCCAAACTCATGAAAGACAATATTTATAGCTTTAATAATTCTGAGAACTCTAAATAAAAAAAAATAATGTGAAGAAAATTACATCTAGCTATATCCTATCAAACTGCTAAAAACCAAAGAAAATTTTTAAAATCTTAAAAGCAGAGAGGTGGGGGGGAGACATTATCTTTTACAGTAAGTAGGAAAACAGCTAACTCTCATGGGAGATGATGAAAACTAGCAGACAATGGAATGACATCTTTAAAGTGTTAAAACAACCAAGATTACAATACTCAAAAATTTAAAAAAAGTAAGATATTTCAAGATAAACAAACCCCAAATATGGAAAGGAAAGGATACATTTCTAGCAGACCTGAGCTAAAAAATAAAATTACTAAGGATTTTTTTTTTTTCAGACAGAAGAAAAGTAATCTGAAATAGCAACACTGAAATGCAGGAAGCAATGAAAAGCCTACATTTCCAAATATCTGTCATTAATCCCCAACGCAGCAAGTATTTCAACCACTTATTACCAATTCCTTGCACAATGATTATCTCTTAGTAAATGTTAACTGTTAAAATAACATTAGCTGCACCTTGCTCCAAATGAATAGTTTCCTTACTCCCATCCTGAATCAGAGAAATCTTACAGTCCTTAAGAATCCATTAGCCTTCAAAAAGGAAGAAAAACAACAATCCAAGAGTCTGTTCCTGAGTCTGAAAATGATTCTGTTTCATTACAACTCCCCAAATAAAAACTAAATCTCAAGAATATGTGTCCCCCAAACCTCTCCTCCACTTAATATTTTCATTCCAAAAGACAGAGATTACCTCAAATAATTCTCACTGTCAAAGAATAACCTCCTAAAGGAAGGAACCTCACAAATCAGTTGATTCTTTCCTTTGCCATCAGCAGCAACCCTAAACCTTTTTACTATATTTGGTTTTATCTACACAATAGGAAGCTGGAGGAAAGAAAGTATAGGAGTGATCCCTTGACTCCTTAGACCGTCTATTTTCCATTACACAGTGGCCACCAAACATATTCAATAATGAACCATTTTATAAAGGCTTAAAACTGCAGCAAGGTTTAATAGACCATGTTAAGTCTCTCCCCCGCCCCTTTAAAGAATGTCTGAAATCCAGTGACAGGGAGAAGGAAAGACTGGCCTTAACCGGAAAAACAATGTTGTCTGCATGCCTTTTTATTCCAGAGGCTTAGAAACGCAATCAGCTTTCTTGGCTGCGACCCTTTTGTGTGAGCACATTATGCAGCTTTCTTCATGGCATAGAAGCTCCCCGCAGTGAAAGCCTCCTCCTGAATGGGGTAGCTGAGCATAGACATTTCCTTGTGTCTTATTTGCAGCTTTGTGCAATAAGCCCTCTCCCACACAAATACATATTTTCATTATCTTATTTTTAGAAATGCAATTTGAAGAGGGGAAGTGTGATTTGACATTCTAATTGTGGTTGATTCTCCCTTCTGAGTCTCTCTAGGATCTGGCTGCAAACGTGATAGTTCTAACACCAGATTTCTGCACAGAGACATCAGTTCCGCTTAGCCACATTAAAGCCATGTGTACCGCCGTCACGGGAATGCCATCCCACACATTCATTAGTCAAAGCATATCATGCAATAGGATTATTTTCCATTATAGCAGTTAAGTGTCTGCTCCAGACTGAAAGTGTAGGAAATGAATTTAGGCTTCTGAGGTTCAGTGAGTTAAACTCAGGTTATTCTCAGATCTTAAGTTAGCGTCTATGTACTGTACCAAGTTTCAAACTAACAAACCTTTCAAACTACTTCACGTACCAGCTAACAGAACACCTTACTACCCAAAGAATCTGACAGAACTAAATGCAATTCCCAGAGAAGAGAGGTTGTCTTAAAAGTAGGAATTTGCTTCTGTAATCAACTCCATCTTTCCTTCCTCTCTCCTTCTGTCTTTTCCCCCATCCTTTCTGCCATCATCTTCCCCTCCCTACTTAGACCCATTCTTTCTTTTTGAAAAATTATCTCAGCATCTAAGAAGCTCCAGATACTGTCTAACACAAAGCTATATAAGCCAGGGCTCCATTTGTGTTGGGGAGTGGGATCAGTGGAAAAAAATAATGAAAATACAAAGTAAGGCAGATGAGCTGGATTTTGCATGACTATGATGTGTGGGGAGGGAGCACAAGGGGGATAAATACCAGCCAGAGAGGAAGGAAGTGCATACTCCACTCTCAACTAGAATCTAAAGTGCTACCTGGACTTGATCTGAGCATGTTGGTTATCACAAGCAAGACTGGAACAAGTTGATATGCATTCGGGTTGTTGGATCTAAAGAAAGTGACCAGTAAAGCAGACAGTAGGAAGGGTCTATCTCAATGCATCAATCTACAAATATTTACTTGTACCTGTCATACAACATGTCCTATTGCATGACAACTCCCCAAATAAACACTACAACTTCAAATTTAAGTAGTCTACTAGGGACTAGGGGACACATGACTGACTAAGGCATAGGTGGTTTCAGCTAGAGGCAAGAATACTGACCCTCCACCAGTAACTGAGTGATATGGAGGGATGAGCTACAGGTAGATACTAGGGGGAAAGTGTTCATGAAAGTTTCAGGGAGACTGAGACAAGGAGGCATGGGTCGAGTCACTTTGGGCCCTAGCGACAAATGGCCCACAGGTGAAGGAAAAGGCCCCTTCCCTGCAGACACAGTCATAATGCTTTGAAAACTCAAGAAGGAAGAATGCTCAAAGTACTCTTGGTCCAGAGAAACAGAACCAACATTAGAGATGGAGAGAGAGCAAGAGAGAATGATTTTCAACAACGGGATCACTGGCTGTGGGGGACTGGCAAATCTAAGATCCACAGGGCAGGCCAGCAGGTGGAAATTGAGGATTTCAATTTTAGAGTCTTGAGGCAGAATTTCTTCATCTCTGTTTTCACTCTTAAGGCCCTCACCCAATTGGAAGAGGTTCTCCCCATTATGGAGGGTTATCTGCTCTACCTAAAACCAACTGTTTGTGAACGTTGATCACATCTACAAAATACCTCCGCAGCAATATTTAGACTAGTGTTTAACCAAACAGCTTGGCACCATAGTCTAGCAAGGTTGACACCTTCACTTAATCATCACGCATCAAATTGGGAATTCTGTGTGGATCACAATAAACTGTGGAAAATTCTGAAAGAGATGGGAATACCAGACCACCTGACCTGCCTCTTGAGAAACCAGTATGCAGGTCAGGAAGCAACAGTTAGAACTGGACATGGAACAATAGACTGTTTCCAAATAGGAAAAGGAGTACGTCAAGGCTGTATGTTGTCCTCCTGCTAGTTTAACGTATATGCAGCGTACATCATGAGAAATGCTGGACTGGAAGAAGCACAAGCTGGAATCAAGATTGCTGGGAGAAATATCAATAACCTTAGATATGTAGATGACACCACCCTTCTGGCAGAAAGTGAGGAAGAACTAAACAGCCTCTTGATGAAAGTGAAAGAGAGTGAAAAAGTTGGCTTAAAGCTCAACATTCAGAGAATGAAGATCATGGCAGCTGGTCCCATCACTTCATGGCAAATAGATGGGAAACAGTGGAAACTGTGGCTGACTTTATTTTTCTGGGCTCCAAAATCACTGCAGATGGTGACTGCAGCCATGAAGTTAAAAGACGCTTGCTCCTTGGAAGGATAGTTATGACCAACCTAGACAGTATATTAAAAAGCAGAGACATTACTTTGTCAATATAGATCCATCTAGTCAAGGCTATGGTTTTTCCAGTGGTCATGTATGGATGTGAGAGTTGGACTATACAGAAGGCTGAGCACCGAAAAATTGATGCTTTTGAACTGTGGTGTTGGAGAAGACTCTTGAGAGTCCCTTGGACTGCAAGGGGATCCAACCAGTCCATCCTAAAGGAAATCAGTCCTGGGTGTTCATTGGAAGGACTGATATTGAAGCTGAAACTCCAGTACTTTGGCCACCTGATGCGAAGAGCTGACTCATTTGAAAAGACCCTGATGCTGGGAAAGATTGAGGGCAAGAGGAGAAGGGGATGACAGAGGATGAGATGGTTGGATGGCATCACCGACTCAGTGGGCATGGGTTTGGGTGGACTCTGGGAGTTGGTGATGGACAGAGAGGCTTGGCGTGCTGCAGTTCATGGGGCTGCAAAGAGTCGGACATGACTGAGTGACTGAATTGAACTGAACTGAAGAGTATCTTTTGCACAGGCATTATAATTCCCACCACCAATGAAAGACAATGGCAGAATCAGCAGTGGCGGCTGGTTGGGGTGACCAGTCAGAAGAAAGGAACGTGAGGACTCCTCCTGTCAGCACATGGGAAACACCCTCTGGGCAGCCTCAGAATCACTTGGCTGGAAAGGACTAGGCAAGGGAAGGCTAGAACCACAGAATGCTTTGTTATTATCTCTGAGACCTGGGGAAGGACTCTGCAACTTGAAAATTGAATCTTGGAAATAATAAAATCTTTGATCTACAAAGGGCCTGCAGCTGACAAGAGCCCAAGATGTGTGGCTCTTTTATGGCATGCTGTCTTATGAGGGCAGAAGGAAAGAGAAGCAGATATGCTGGGGCCTCTCCTGTGTAATGAGGGAGCTCTGTGTAATGGGGTTGGGAGGCTGTGGGAGCAACCCTTCCCTGTAGATCCAGTGGTTCGACTGCTGTCAGGTATAGCTTGATTGTGATACCATCTTTCTACTCCCCACCCCCAGAGGCCGGTAAGCCCAAACACTGCTTTTGTTCCTCAGATTCAAAGGCTCAAGCCTGGAGGAGGACCTCAAGTCATTCTGAGATGCAAGATGTCTCTGCTTTCAAGACAGAAGAGCAGAGACATTGGAATGATTCAAGAGAGAATCAGTAGTGACAATCTTAACAAGGACTGCTGGCCTGCATCAGCCAAGACTGAGAACTTAAGTACCATTATGTATGTACACAATGTAAGCTGGGACTGAAAAACCAGCCTAGTATATAAATCTTGTCAGATTCTAGGGATGCACACTCATATTCTTTTTCTCCAAACCTGCTTCTCCTCCAGCAGCCCTTTTCTTAGAAACTGAGGCCACCATTCACCCAGTCTCCCAGCCTGAGGAAAGTCCTTAACTCCTTTCACTCAGTCACTCTCCAAGTTCTGTTGATTGCTACTTACTGAAGCATCTGATAAACCCAAACCCCTCCTCTTCATCCTGCTACTACTCTTTAAAGCTGATATCCCTGCCTCTTCTAGTTTTTAATCACCTCTGACCCATCCTTTGTATTAGAATGATGATTCAAAAATGAAAATCCAGTGCTGTCACTTCCCTGTCTCTTCCTAGAGCCTTCAGGATAAAGGAGAAAACCTTATCAGGAGGAAGGAAGGCTTTTGCATCTGGTCCTTGCTTGCTTCTCCCATCTTAGCCCACACAGAGCTCTATCAGCTACTCAGTTTCTTCCTATGTCTCTACACATGAGGTAGGAAAGTTCTTCCTACTTCTTTGCTGAGTTGACTTATACTTCTTTAAGACATAGAGCAGAGGTCATTTCCTCCAGCTCACCCTGGCCTGAGTTGGATGTTTCTCTCCTAACCTAGAACTGTTTGAGAAGCCACACAGGGAAGCAGGCATACTGCAGTCCATGGGGTCACTAAGAGTTGGACACGACTTAGCGATTGAACAACAACAATGCCTGCAGGTGTTCTCTTTCTTTCATCTCATGTGAGGATACATGTGGGTTCACCTACCACCCATGCCCACTACCCCACCAGCCCCCAGTGGGTGCTCTGCCTGAAGACCTGCTCCAGTACTGAAGCCAGGCTAAATCTGATTCTTAGACTGAAGATCTTCCCAAAACCACACTCAGCAGTGTGCCTCTTCTGACTGTCCCAGGCCCAGGAAGACTAGAACTTAGTGTTTATCACAGACATTTGTTTTGTCACAGCACAACTTAGCACTGAAGGCAAAGCTTTACAAGGTTTTTGATAAACAGCTGCCTTCACGACCTCCTGGTTTGAAAGACACAGTGGCATCTTCCCCAGCAGGGTTACTTTCAATCCGTGATTCACCCAGGTATTGCTTTATTGGCATTCTTTCCCTGTCACTTACAAATAAGCAGCTCTTCCAAAAATAGGTAAATAAATACAAAGTTGAAAAGAGCAATCATTTCTATTAATCTCTAGCAAAGGGCAGGAACAGGAAATAGGAAAGGTCTTCATGTTTGCTATATCTGCCTTGGGATTTGGTTTCCTAAAATTAAGGCCAAAACAAAGTTTGCAGTCTCCTCTGACAATATATGTGGATATTCAGGTAAGGTCATTCGCCTGCCAGACAGCATTTGGTGTTATCAAGACAGCCACTTAAAGAACCACAGTGGATTAAGGAAATCCTTCAGAAAAGAAAGGCATCTGACAGGGCAAGGACAATGAAGGAATTAACTTTGGGGAGAGTCATCTCCAGCCTGGGAAATGCAAGCCCAGGAAGTAGAATCAGGAAGACGACAAGGATGAAGCAGTTCAATCTCTCCTCTTTGTTATTATTGCCTTTTCCTGAAGTACTGCCCACCCTGGCCAAATTATCACTCGTCTGAGAATAAATTTCAGTGGTTCAAACTAGTAAAATTATGAGGATTCACATTAAGTAAACACCTGGACAAAAGCTGAATGCAGAGAAACAGAGAGTAAAGCAGTGGTTACCAGGGACTGGAGAGCGGAGTAAAGGTGGAGATACCGGTCAAAGTGTACTAACGACTAGTTATGAGATTAACGAGTTCTGGGGATCTAATGTATAGCATGATGGTTACAGTGAATAATGTTGTACCATAACTTGAAAAACTGCTAAGAGAGTAAATCTTAAATGTTCTCACCACAAAAAAGAAATGGTAATAATGTGATGGGATGGAGGTGTGAGCTAACGTATGGTGATAACCATGCTGCAATATATACCAAATCAACTCTTGTATACCTTATATATTTTTTCACTTGGAGGATAATTGCTTTACAATGAGTGTATTAGTTTCTGCTGTACAACAACCTAAACCAGGTATATATATATATATATATATATATATATATATATATATGTCCCCCAGCTGCGAGTCTCTCTTCCTCCCACCCCACTATCCCACCCCTCTAGGTCATCCCAGAGCACTGAACTAATCTCACTGTGCTATATACAGCTTCCCACTAGATATTTTACACATGGTACCACTCATATGCCTTAAGTTGACACAATGGTATATGTAAATTACATCATAAAGATGGAAAAATAATAATAAATAAATTTAAATGTTTTAAATACAAATTGGGTTCATAAAGCATAGAGTATGTAGTTTTTAATGTAGATAAACTGTTATCATAATTATGTTTTAGGTAAAATTTTAAATAAATTCCAATTCTTGTGCTCTTCAGCATGGTAGTAGGGAGCATGTTGAAAAAACCCAGCCACAGAACCTACAATTCATTCATTCATTCATTCACCAAACAGCTCTGAAGCAACCATATATAAGCACTATCAGTTCAGTTCAGTTCAGTCGCTCAGTCGTGTCTGACTCTTTGCGATATTGGTCAGTAAAAACAAACAATGACTATCTTGGAATTAAGAAAAAAGAGCCATACTGCCCAAGTTTAGTCCCTAACTATGCTACTTAGTTTTAACTATGAAACCATGAATAAGCTTTTGAATCTTTGTATAACTCAGTATCCTCATCCGTAAAATGTGTTTAATAAAGCTACCTTGATGTCATAGGGTTGTTGAGAGAACCATATAAGTTTGTAAATGGAAAGTACTTATCTTTATATGTATACGGATATACAATGCCTACCAAGTCACATAACAATATGAACAATAACAACCATAAGACCACAACCAGTCTTTGTGGGGCATTTACTGTATGCCACGTACTAAGTATAGCAAACATTTAATAAATGTTAGCCATTATTATTATTTGATCCTATAGTTTTATATTTTAATTAAAAAATCAGAAATATTCTGATTTCTGTAGTCACTACTGCTAGACTAATAACTCTGACAGGTTTCCATCATATTTTGAGGGTGAAATTATAGAAAGTAAACCCACAATACAATATAGGTCTAAAATAATAGTTATCTGACAATATCTGAGTTGACAACGTAAGTCTAGAAATCCAGAGAGTAGTTTTAAGAATATATTTTCAGCCCACCATCTAGTAGTATATTTTACATGTCTAATAAGGAATGTATCCAGGGACTTCCCTGATGACCCAGTGGTTAAGAATCCATACTTCCACTGCAGAAGCACAGGTTCAATCCCTGGTTGGGGAACTAAGATCCTGTAGGCTGTGTGGTACAGACAGAAAACTGTGCCCATGATTAAGGAGAGAGCCTGTTTTCTTGGACCTTGTTTGACAATGAAAAGCAGGAAAGTAGGACTAACAGCAGCGGTTTTGAAAAAAAAAAATAATTATGATGGCAAGGGTTCTGAGTTAGTCAGGCATGAGGGTTAAGTCCAGAAACTCAACTAAAGCAGGGAGGGAGGATGAATGTGGTTCTGAATCCAGGCTCACTGGAAGAAAGGTGCCACCCACGTTCCAAAAGACAATAGGAGAAACAATAGGAGAAGGTCCCATCGCAAGATCGGAAATCCCAACCATGGGTAACCAATGCAAGGATCAAGCTTCTCTGCAGACAGGTGATGGTCTCCCATCTCCTTTCCACTGGCCAGGACCTATGAGGGTCCAACCATTTGCAGGTACTCAAGTAGTGACTGACTGATGCTGTTTTTACTCTGAGGAGCAATGCCTGGAGGTCTGTCAAGAATATCATGCTTACACTTGTATGTCTCTTATCCTTATGAGGTTGTAAGCATCCTAAAACCATCAACTACTTCCTTAACCTGGCAGTCCCAGAGAGACTCCTATTATAGATATTCAATAAACATTTTCTGAATGAATGAATAATTACTATGAACAAATCAGCAGACACCAAGGGAGTCTGATCCTGAGCCAACTGCTTTTTGAGAGAAATGTTCCTTACATCCTCCCCATCCGGAGCAAAATGGTTTCAGGGTGTGGGGACATCTGTCCACGTTGTCTGCCAAGAATCCACAGTGCCCTCTTCCAAGAAGAGCAAATCAATTTTCCTTGGGGGAACCACTCCACCCCATCCTCTCCTGGCCAAAGGTGGGGCTAAGAGTTCAGTCAATCCTCTTTCTCTCCCTGGCATTTGAACCTTAAGCAAAAGAGCTGCAAGGGAAGAAAATGGTTGGAGCTGATTCATCCCAGCAGTGCCTAAAGAGTTTGTCCATTAGTTCATGCCACCTCGATGGATAGTGATAGGGATGTTTCCATCCTCCCTGAGACCCGGTCATGTAACTCTACTTTGCATCAATGAGCTTGCCTTTATCCTCTAACAAATTCCTTTGGTCCATAAGTGTCCATTTCAATAGCTATAAACAGGATACAATGGATGTGCTATAAAATCCTTGCTCTAGATCAGCAGTTCTTAATATTGGCTGCACATTAGAATCATTGGGGAGTTTTTAAAATCCTAGCACTCAGGCCATACCCCAAGCCAATTAAACAGGACTCTATGAGGGTACAACCAGTCCTTGTTAAAGTGCCCCTGGTGATTGCTAATGTGTAGCCCAGGTTGGGAGTCACTGCTCTAGAGTTAATGGAAATATGTCCACTTTCCTATTGTCAGAAAATGAAGGAGGCTTGCAATACCCCTTGGTATTTTAAAAGTGACATGTTTTTAAAGGTAGAATTTAACCCTAGAGAAAGAACTAAATTCTCACTCAGAATTCATAATTTCCCCAAGAATTAAAGAACTAGGAGAGTTTTCATCTTTAATTACTATTTTTACTACCAGACAAATTTAAAGAATTTCAGAACTGTAAGCACTTTCTAATTTTATTAACAACACAAGGAAAGCACAGTGTCAGGAAGAAGATATCCCTGTTGGTTCGCATTTAAAATAGACCACAATAATCTATTCCAAGGTTAGAAATGTTTCTACTGAAGAAACCAAAGAACCACAGTTAAAGTGGGGCTGTCTTTGGTGACATCTATGGACTAGAAGGTGATCATGAGAAGGGAGAAAGTTGATACCTTTTCACTACCTCTCCTCCTTCTGTCGTGTAAGAGACCATTTCTTAATATTATGGGAAATGCAGTGAGGAAAATGCTAGCTGAGGAGTAAAGCAATTAAATTTCACAGAAAACAATAAACGTGTCTATAACAAGAGTGAAAGATATGTTGAAACAGTTGACGTTTAGTTTCCTAAAGAGAAGACCTGCCTTTTCTTAAGAGCGGCTTCTATAGAAAGACTAGAACAATATGGTGACATTCCAGAAGAAACCCAGCTGTGTGCACGCCCTGGACAGGAAGTCAAATAGTCACATTAGGACCCGAAAGGTGATGCCTCCTTGGAGGTGCATTTCTGCTGCTGATTGGCTACCACTCGCTTCTCTCTTGCCCATGACTCACTCTCAGTTCATGTAGACTTTGGGCTACTGTGAGCTTTGCCAGGCTCGTGGGGTGATGCCACACGTGTAGAACCAGCTCTGCTTCCCACAGCCCTGGTGAGAGACCCAGTGTCCCTAGAAACCATTTGGGTCCATCCTCTTCTATCAGCTACACAAGAGGTTTTTTTTTTCTTCTATTTTTGTTTTTAGCCCTGATGAGACTGAGTCAGTTTGAGGATAGATTTATGTATGGTGAAGCACTGTATAAATTGAACAATAGAGCTTGGGCACTTAACTGAAGTACTGCAGTTGGTTGTAGACAGGAACAGAATGGGGGTCCCCTGCCATGAATCACGGGAAAGGGGAGTGAGGGGAATACTTTTGCATCTGGCACACGTTCAGGCTGTCCTTGAAAAAAAAAATTCCTCCCACTTGTTAATTCAAATGTTATGTGAGAATGCATTTTAAAATATTTTTAAAAGTCAAATAAATTTAAATTGGATGATGTACATTTGTTGTCTTTTATTTTCATTTGATCAGTGTATGAGGAAATAACTTCTGAGACTAGACCAATCACTAGGAAATGATTTAGGAACTTGTTTTCCCACAGATCAAATACTTTTGTTATGAACATGAACTGAGTTCAAAAGGTATTTAACTGAGACTCTAATAGCACACAATCAAAAAAAATAAAATTCACACTTTCTTAATTATAATACAATAAGCCACCTCTGATGCTGTACTCTCAATTCATTATGTCACTATCCCAAAGTTATTCTGGAGCAACTAATTGGTGAAACCTTGAGCATGACATTATCTCTCCTAAACTGAGAGTGTGATATTAATTTTCTCTTTATCATAAAGTGCATAAGAACAGCTCACCTGGACAGTATAATGGGTTAAGAATGTGATGGAATTGTTCTTTGCATGTTACTGGTTGACAGGGAAACACAACTCGTGAAAAGAGAAGAAACATATTATAGTGGAAAGAGAGCTGAACTTGGGATCTGAACACCCAAGTTTGAATCCTAGCCTCTCAAGAAACCACAAACTGGTCACTTCCTGTCACAGTTTCTTCCATTATTGGATGCAGATGACAAGTAGAGCTGCCTCCCTAGCTGTTAATGAGAAACAAATCAATAACATATATCAAAACACAGTGGCCTGTGCTACAGCTTTTGCTGAATCCCAACCTCAATTCCATTAGCATCAAACAATGAACACCTGAATTGGCTGCCATGCATGCCTATTTACTTTACCATGCAGAAGTGAGGAATGAGTGTGATTTGCCCGTGATCTTTACTTTCTTCTTTATACTTTCTGTAGTTTCCAGTTTTCCTACAGTGATCATGTATCAAATTTATGTTTTATGACTAAAAAGATGTGGGTGAATTTTAGAGGTTGGAGTCAGACTGAAAGCATTTGATTCAATGAACACACATCAAAGAGCATTTTGATAATTGTTTGAACTGACCAAAAGAGAATGACAGAGTTTCAGAACACTAAAATTACCGAGGTGAGAAGCTTGCTCCATTTTCATTATTTTTCTATGAGAAAACTTTCCTTAATGAGCTTACTGTATCCACATATATAGCTGACCCTTGAAAACACAAGTTTGAACTGCATGGATCCACTTACAAACATTTTTTTTTCAATATATACATACCAGAGTACTACATGATCCATGGTGGTTGAATCCAGGGATGCAGAACCATGGATATGGAGAGCTGACTGTAAAGTTATATACAGATTTTCAATTATGCAGCTCAGTGTCTCTAACTCCCATGTTGTTAGGGTCAACTGTAGTTTAAAATGTTCATTTATTGAGCACTTATTATTATGTGTCAGGTGTTTTGCAAAAAAGCTTATTAACACTATAAAATGTATTTTTAGCCCTATTTTTTCTACAGGAAAATTCAAAGTAATATACCCAAGATTGTGGCCAGTAAATGATTGTGTCTGGTACCACCATTAACCCACTTTACTCTCTTCCACTGTAGTTTCCTGTACCATGCAGGCTAGTGTTCAGACTCCCTTGCAGCTCTGGTCCCATATATGACCTCAGTTCAGTTCAGTTCAGTTGTTCAGTCATGTCCGACTCTTTGAGACCCCATGGACTGCAGCATGCCAGGCCTCCCTGTCCTTCACCAACTCCTCCCAAACTCATGTCCATTGAGTCGGTGATGCCATCCAACCATCTCATCCTCTGTCATCCCCTTTTCCTCCCGTCTTCAATCTTTCCCAGCATCAGGATCTTTTCAAATGAGTCAGCTCTTTGTATCAGGTGGCCAAAGTATTGGAGTTTTAGCTTCAACACCAGTCCTTCCAATGAACACTCAGGACTGATATCCTTTAGGATTGACTGGTTGGATCCCCTTGCAGTCCAAGGGACTCTCAAGAGTCTTTTCCAACAACACAGTTCAAAAGCATCAATGCTTTGGTGTCAGCTTTTTTTATCACCCAACTCTCACATCTATACATGACTACTGGAAAAATCATAGCCTTGGCTAGACAGACCTTTGTTGGCAAAGTAGTGTCTTTGGTTTTTAATATGCTGTCTAGGTTGGTCATAACTTGCCTTCCAAGGAGAAAGCATCTTTAATTTCATGGCTGCAGTCACCATCTGCAGTGATTTTGGAGCCCCCCAGAATAAAGTCTGCCACTGTTTTCACTGTTTTCCCATCTATATATGACCTGGGTTCAGCCAAACAGATACACCTATGCAAGATCAGGAAGGCAGTGGTGAGCATCAAATGAAGAGATTGAATTCTCTGCCAAGCACAGGGTAACCTTTGGTTCTTTGAGTGCAGTGGTCAAGGAAGTTATGTGTTCAATGCATAGGAGTGAGGAGCATCAGATAGAGTTTGTAGAGAGATCTTACATAAAGAAATCCCTTGCAATTCTGAAGTGTTTCTGCTGGCTGCATTATTTCTGCTTGCACAGCATTCAGACTTCTTTGCCAGGCCTGGTAAGTCTACAAATTACTGAGTGTGCTCAGTCACTCAGTCGTCTTCAACTCTTTGTGACCCCATGGACTGCACCCCACCAGGCTCCTCTGTCCATGTGATTGTCCAGGCAAGGATACTGGAGTAGGTTGCCATTTCCTCTTCCAGGGGATCTTGCTGACCCAAGGATCAAACTTGTGTCTCCTGTGTCTCCTGCACTGGCAGGCAGACTCTTTACCAATGTGCCACCTGGGAAGCCAAATTACGCGATACTCTGTAATAAAGTCATTTCTGTTTAAACTGCCTAGAGAGAATTCTACCCACTCTAGTGTTCTTGCCTGGAGAATCCCAGGGACGGGGGAGCCTGGTGGGCTGCCATCTATGGGGTCGCACAGACTCGGACACGACTGAAGTGACTTAGCAGCAGCAGCAGTAGAGCGAATTCTAACATTTGCAACTAAGGAACTGAGGATAACCAGCAGATCTTTTAGACTCCATGCTTTTCCCACCATATCTATGCTTTCCCCAGCTATCTTTTTCATAATGGCAAAAAATAAAAAGCAAACAAACCTGGATCCAGGATTCCTAAGACCAAAGAAATGACTTGAAGGTAACATAGCTACAACTGAAAAGAGTAAAGAACCAAAGAAATTAAGTGAAAGGACTTGCTTATGGCAGGGACTCTGGGAAAGATTAAATCAACAGAAGTCTGAAAGGGGAATGCAGAAGTGTTAGCGAGGGAGAGAGAGAAGTTCAAAAGTATCTGGGCACACATTCCAGAAGAGTTCAGGGGTAACACTCCTGTGGGCAAAACACAGCAGTTTGACCTGGGCCTGATCACAAAAATTACACTGGGAATCCCATTAACTCTTTCAAAGATTGCAGGCTAAAAACCACATAGCATAGGTCAAGGGTTAATAAACTCCAGTCCACAAACAAAATCCTGCCTGCTGGCTTTTTTGTAAATAAAGTTTTACTGAAATAAAGATACACGCATTCATTTACACATTGCCTATGGCTGCCTTCACATAATAGGGTTGAGCAGTTGCCACAGAGGCCACAAAACTCACAAAGCATAAAATATTAATCTGGTCCTTTACAGAAAATATTTGCTGACTCTTAGCCTAGGAGGTTGGGAGGGCAGTCATTTGAAATTGATCAGTCACTTTTCTATTTATCTGTCAACAGAAGAGAGGCCTATGTGGACAGATACAGGGACCCAGATTGCTGCCTGAAAAGAAGACATCTAACTCCTTTGGTGGAAGCAGTCTCCATGACAATTAGTCTACAGGTATCCTTGTATGCATGTGGGTTGGGAGTGAAGAATATCAGAGGTGCTGGAAGTAGGAATTAAGTAGATTGAAAGAAACAAAAGTGTAGCTAGAGGATGTAAATTATAAACACAGAGGTGGAAAGTTTAGAAACCCAGGCTACAGCTCCAGAGGTATTTACGTGAGAAAGAGGAAGTACAGAAGGGTTGTCAGAGAAACAATGGGCAGCCCACTTGAGACCATTCCTCAGAGGCCAAGACATTGTGGGCGATTCTTCTATGTGTTCCTAGTATGTAGTAGACACTGAGTGGGATCCACAGAGAGTTTGCAGACTGGCGAAGGGTAAAGGTGTTGTGCATAGCACCAAAGTGGTCAAGTGACTGAGAAGCAGCCTTTGAATCTCACAGTCAAGGGAACCTTCAGCAGTCTTAGTAAAAAGAGGTGGACTCTGTATAATTTGGAGGAATAAGAGCTGTTCTAAAAGGGGTGTCTGGGAATTTCAAATTGTGAGATGGAATAATGCTCCAGAAGCGAGTAAGATGAAAGGAACGAGATGAAACGGTAGCTGCAAGACGTAAATGGGTGTCATGTTGCTTTCTGAAAGATGGGTGCTGTAGCCGAAAACCCTTTTCATCACACAGCAATGGCAGCTGTGGCAGCATTCTTTGTAACAGGATATGACCTGTGGGTGAGCAGCTTCCATTCTCTCCCACAACCAAAAGATTTTTCTTAGCTGTGTTTTGGCAAAACAGAAGAGAACGCCAATTCCACTGCAAACCACTATAAAAGCCACCTACACTGTGCCTGTGGCTACTTTATCCAAGGGTAAAGAGAGGATGACCAAAATAAAAATACACTGTGGCCTTTCTCACCAGTGTAACTGAGTAAGCACAGAGGGAAAAAACAGCCCTTCCTGCATGGAGAGAGCAACAAAAGGCAGTTACTCAACGAATCAACCCACTTGGGCCCTACAAGAACTCGCTGCTGCACCGCCTCATTTTCCCAGGGTGGGGGGATCAGGTCAGTCCCTGGGAGTGCTGACAGGTACACTGAAGAAGCAAAGAGAATCCTATACATCCCAAACTTATGAGACTTTTAGAGAAAGGAGAGATTTATCTTCCAGCCACCATTTTTGTTACCTCTGAAGACTTGCAAATTAAAACCTGAAGAAGCCACTTAACTATTTTGCAGTCCATTTTTCATCTATAGTAATGAAGATGATAAAACTGTGTCTTCTTCTTCAAGGAGTTTGAGCTACTTCTATCAAAATGTCTTACAAAGAGAAAGTTACCCCTGGAAACTCAGCACTTACATGCTGAATTTTCTCTTAGGAGAGCTTTTGGAATCCCTGAGAAGTGAGGCTTAGAAGCTTGCCATGCCTAACAGGAAAGACAAAGCTAGACTGGTTTCTGCAAGATCTTGCCAAGTGACATCTCAGCAGACTTTCCTACCCCATGGGGCATTTCCTAAAAGCAAGGTGCCTGTGAGAAAGGCTGGTGGCTGCTGGGGAAGTGATCCTTACAGGATATTGGTTAAGAGACTGGATTTTAGAGCTAGATCACACAGCTCCTTCTCCTTCTATTGTGTGGCTTGTTCAGATTCACCATCCTCTCCAACTTCCCATTCCCTCCCCTCTAAAGTGTGGATAATAACTGCACAAACTTCAGTAGGTTCTATTAAAGAATAAAAGAAATAAGGAATGTATTCAGCACCCAAAATGTTAGCCATTAATATAATTATATTTTGATATTAATGAAGGTCAAGGATCCTGCCATGAGAAGGAGGTTATAGAGTGATTGATCTCACTTGAAATTAAGGAGTCAATAAAAATATTTCTGAAGGGGGAATTCCCTGCTGTTCAGTGGTTAGGGCTCTGCACTCTTACTGTCAAGGGTCCAGGTTCAATCTTTGGTCAGGGAACTAAATCTTAGAGGTGGGGTATTAGATGGAAAGATCTTCCATCCATGGAAACACTTAGGTTTGAATCACCTAAGATATTGTAGGAAATCTGAGGCTCTCAAAAGGAGCTGTGAGGGTAGAGGTTCCTGAAGAAACACGCCAAGGACATCTTGAGGTGCCTGTGCAGCAGGAACCAGCCGTGGGTTGAGCCGCAAAGCTCATTAGCCATCAGAGGCTCACAGATGACACGAGGTCATCTACTGTAACATCATCATCAGACTCACTGAGTATATAATACGGGAAGAAAGGCAACATACCTCAACCCAGAAATGAACTCTGGGGACTCTTTCCAATCATGGGGTCCAACACCCTTTTGGCTCCAAAATGCTACCAAGAGGTAAACTGGTAAAGAAACAGAAGTCCACACCCCCCAAGTTCTATTCAAAAAAGCCTTTGTTTTCTGTTGCAGTTATCTGACAAAGTTAAATATCATTTTCAAGACAATGAAAAAATAAAAACAATATTAGAAACCTTCCAAAAACAAAATTATATGGCCTGCTCCTAGATTTAGCAAACATCTTTCTTCCTGCAGTGTTGTCCTTTATTAAAATCTAATACTAATGTGGGGTTAATGTGACAGCCCCGAGAACACAGATGAAGTTATAAAGGAAATAAGCTTTTATTACTTTTCCCAAGACAAAGCAATAACTTAGAATAACAGAATGATGTTAAACTCTCTACCACTTTCCACCCTCACATTTTCCCTCTTTCTTTCTCTATATATAATAGGGAAATTTTCTTTAAAAAAAATTAAGACTCCATTTACAAGTTTACAATAAAGCAGTAAGTAAGAATAACAGCATATTCTTTGTGACAACATCTTCTAGAAGCAGGGAAGACTGTCTTTGGAATTAGCCCCCAAATTTAACCCTAAGTTCTTACTTTCAAGTGCACTAGGTTAACTAATATATTGTTACATGGTACTTCTCCCTTTTGCTCATTCCCCACAGTTCTTTTTTTTAAAACCTTCTAAATGTCTCTCAAATCTGTTGTCTCCTTTCAGGGCTTCTCATACTTCAGATGCTGTCAGTCTTCTCAAATACATCCTCCCAGTCATCAGATTGGGACCTGTGTGAACTGAATATCTAATTTCCTCCCCTCCCTGCTTAAAGAAAATTAGCTTCCTGTCACTTACAGAATCATGTCACCAGTCATGGGGATGGTCCACTGATACATTCATCTAGTTTGTCCTTAATCCTCCTTGTCCCTTCTCCTTGTTCTCTATCCCCCATGCCCTAGCATGGCCTCCACCCACCACCACCATTTCAACCCCTACAGTTCTAAAACGTCTGGTTCTCTAACACATCATGCTTCTGTAATGCATGTTCTGCACTTTCATATGCTGTGTCTCAATCACCTTCCCTTCTTGTTTATTAACAGTTGCAGAGCTTTTTTATGGGCCACATCTTACTCAATGAGCTTTGAGTATTAACTCAGTTAATCATTACATCCCTGTGAGAAAGATACTATTATTGTCCTCATTTTAGAGAGGAGGACACTTCAGCACAGATCAGTTAGGAAACTTGTCCAAAGTCACACAGCAAGTAAACTGCTGGGAGAAGCAAGGAAGCAGGATTCAAACTCAGATGTTCCAGCTCCTCATCCACACACCGCACTGCCTCTGCTTCTTTGATCTTCATTCTGTAGCATCTCTTCTGCAAAATTTTCTCTGAGAACCTCAACTGCTCATCAACCCCTTATATGCCTCATGAAGAGACTTATTACATGATAACTATCACAACTCTTCTTCTAATTTTAGACCATAAGTTACTGGAAGGCAGACACCATAATTCATCATGGTATCCTAGCACAGGGGCTCAATACTTGCTTGACAAATGACCCAATAAGGATGACAGATAACCTTATTACATGTTCCACAGTTGGTATAAGGAGAAATTCAAAGAAATTGGAACCTAAGGATTACTTGGTTCTTTTAGCATTTAATGTGTCCAAGGAACATTATATCTAAGCCATAAATTGCAGAGAAAATTTGCATGCGTGCCCCTGCCCCATTCTCAAGAGCTCTGTTAGATACGTCAGCACTGTCCAATAGAACATCTGAAAGCCTAGAAATTTCTATAGCTGCACTGTCCAGAGGGTGGCCACCTGCCTTTCAGGCACTTGGCTAGAGTCTGAGGAACTGAATTTTTCATTTTACTTTAATCATTTTGAATTTAAATAATTACATAGAGCTAGTGGCTGACATATTATACTGCACTTGTATGGACCATTGACAAGTTATAAAGTGGCTGCACACAGAGCAGTGATAGGAAACAGGACGTGGAAAGCAGGAAAGAATATGCAAAGAACACTCAGTGCTGGGTGACCACCTGCCCAGTGTGACTGGGACTGTGGAGCATCGTGGGAATTTCAATGCTCCAAATGTGATGGTCCCATCAAACTGGAACCACTGGTCAACCTACTCAATGCCTAGGAAGAGCTATGAGAAGATTCTGCACAAGATCTAAGGAAGCTGAAGCAAGAGATGGAGCAGGAATGGTTGGGACAGCGCTTCCCAGGTGGTGCCAGTGATAACCTGCCTGCCAATGCAGGAGACATAAGAGATGCAGAAAGATCCCCTGGAGTAGGAAACAGCAACCCACTCCAGGATGCTCGCCTGGAGAATCCATGGACAGAGGATCCTGGCAGGCTACAGTCCATAGGGTCGCAGAGAGTCAGATACGACTGAATCGACTTAGCATGGGACAGAGTGAAGATAAGAACACATGATGGATAGAAAGGAAGTCTTTGTCTTAGCAACCCTACGCTCCTCAGATTTCCATGCCTCTACAGATTCCAACACCTGAGTTCTAGTGTAGAGATTTCAAATAAATGTGTATAACTTGCTTTTATACCTGCTTTTCCCCCCAATACACATGCTTTTATTTTATTCGTAGGTCTCTTGGTTGGGGAAATCAAGACCACAGCCTACTCAACTCTCTTTGATCTGTCATTTAAATTTACATTCTCATCGTATAATCTGTTAATCTTTCTAGTATCTCAGGGCAAGGCTGAATTAAATTCCCATATTGAATCCCAACATGAAAGGCATTTCTTTGTGAGCAGCTCAATATAATGTTCTTCTAAATGACATTTAAAATGTTCAGCTCAATAATGGAATGATAAAGAAGGGCACCCGGTGTTAGTACACATCAGTAAAAAGAACATTTTTTTATTAGTCAGAAGCCAAAAAGATAGAACAAGATAATTAAAAAAAGAAAAAGTTTATTCCTGCTAGACTGCCACAGGAGTATTATGACTCAAAATGTAATAGTCACTGAATTCCTCCAGGAATCTAACTTCTTAAAAAGACATCAGACATCAAAGTCTGAGTCATGCCACATTAACCACCAATGGCCAGAAAAGTTTGAATGCCACTGGAAAAGTTAAATATTAGACTTTCCCTGAAACATCTAAACTCAAAGAAATAGGTATTGCAGTTGTCATACTGACTTGTATGCATTCTTTACAGGCTTCCAAACCCATCTTTGCACCCTCCCCTTTCTGTTGCTATGGTAACCCAAGTAAATACTCTCCTGAGATTCATTTCTCTCAGATGCCAGTGCATCAGGTCAAACAGGCAGGCAAATAACGCACTGGCCCTAAACATTCTCACTGTCCAGGCAGCCACAAAGAGCTAGTCCTCTACATAATCCATCATATTTTAACATGTTCAAAGCTACAATTCCATCAGATTGGGAAAAAAGATATTCTGCGCTTTGGTACTTCTCTTATTTGTTGAACCAACAAGAGGAATCCTTGAAAGAGGTGAAAAACAAGGAGTTAAAAGTAAGGAATTCTCCTAACATCCACTTCATCACTCTTATGTCCACCAATAAGTCCTGAATGACAGTTCTCAGTAGAATAAAGATAAATTCAAGAACTCTTGCTGTCTTACCTGCATATAGTACTGGTAGATGTGCTATTTAGTACTTAGAATTAGGGACTGGGAGATGGTTGTAAGGGAGACAGGTATTACAAAATTTTTTTTTGAAGGAAAGCACCTGATTCATAGAAAATTGCAGGCATAATTCAAGAGGGAAAGCCTTTAGCCTTTTTGTCACTGAAGATACTACAGTTTAAAGCCTCTGGTTTGCTCACTCTCCTCTCCATATATGTTAAATACACATTGCATATGGTGCAAATAATTGTCAAGATGGGGCAGCCAGACAAGCAGCATTTCACAGTGACACTGTTTATGCAATAGGAAACAAAGACATACTACCTGCATTCCCTAAAAATCTGTCTATTAATTTTACCCGAAGATGAACAATATTTTGACCTCAAAACTACAAGGCACCTATTAAGAAAGGGTGGGTTGGACATTCTATGCTGGGACTTCTAGTAATAACAGCCCACATCGTGAATACTTATACTCTCTGCCCCTTAGTTATGCCTTACCACAACCCTTTAGAAGTCATTACCCCCACTTTCCAGATGATGAAACTGGGAGAATTGGTACAGGGGTTTAAATCTCAGCTCGAATGTCTGGACTTGCTATGCCTCTGATCTACTGTCCTTGAGGGTCCCCAATGCACTCAGACAAATCAAACATTGATCGAGATTTTCTACCTTCAAATGCCTCTGTATCACTATCTATCTTCTACTTCTCAATGCACACGCCCCCTCTCTTCCTCTCTCTCTCCCTCCTTCTCCCAGTATTCCTGGACAGCAGCAGCAGTGGTCAGATGTTCCCTGGAGAGTTACTGCTGTCAAGACAAGATGTGACTCTTCTACCTACGCTGTGATCCAGGGCAGAGCCAAAACTCTCAGGAGCCAGAGACCATGGGCCAGAGAAAGTTTTCATTGAGGCCAGAAGAACAGTCAGAGGCTATGATCATCCTGGAGGGATGTCTCTGAGAAGGTGAGACCAGGAAGACGCCAAGCAGCACTTCTACGCTTTCTATTTCACCGTCATGCTTTCCCCAGAAATAGAAAAAGAGTGGACTGGCCACTCCCATATGTGTAGTCCGGGGCTTCCCAGGCAGCACTAGTGGTAAAGAACACACCTGTCAATGCAGGAGAGCTAAGAAATGTGGGTTTGATCCCTGGGTTGGAAAGATCCCCTGGAGGAGGGCATGGCAATCCACTCCAGTATCCTTGCCTGGAGAATCCCTTGGACACAGAAGTTTGGCATGCTACAGTTCATAGAGTCGCAAAGAGTCAGACACAACTGAAGCAACTTAGTAAGCACACACACATGTAAGTCAGGGACTCCAGTCAGATGTAAGGAGAGGGTGATTCCACCCCAGGGTTGGATAAACCAGAAAGGAAAGCTTTGAGCAGACTAATAACAAGTGCAATGAGATTAGAGGAATTCAAAGGGGATGAATGAGAGCAACGGAGACTGAGCAAGCGTCAGTCCACATCTTGGCCCCTCTGCGCCTGCCCCTCCCAGGCTCCGGGTCCTCACCGTGACCTCAGTGAGAGCTTGGCCATCCTCCCCGCTCACCGGTCCCTGAGCACTCACTCCCCCCTTTCTCTCCATAACAGGTTTAAACTGAGCTTGGTATTTTTGAGGGTCAGAGTGGGTATTTTTCAGGGATTTTTGAATACCACTAACCTTTTCTTATAAACCACTGTCTTTTTTCTTACTAGGAACTCTACACTATCTATACTGGAAAGACTTTAGTTTTGAAATGCCAGTTGGAGTTCTCAATGGCCATTGGTGCAAATGGGACTTAAACGTGAAGAAATTTGCCTTAAAGGCAGCTAACTTTCGGAGGGGAAGACATCTATTCTATATACCAAGGAATATCTGTTTTCAACATCAAAGGGTTTACACACAGGCCTATTCCTCCCCCAAAGGACAGCCCAGAATCTTAGAAGCAGAGTCCTGGCCTGACTCACTCATGAGTGTTCCTCGCCTGTGGCACAAGACGTCTTGTCACCAGGACTCTGGGTTTCGGGTAACTGCCTCGTAAGTGGATTCAGCTCTTAATCTAGATTTCACATTCTCCACCTTCATTACAAATGATTTAATTTCTCAAGAATTAAATTATTTTCTAGAGTTCTTCTAAATTAAATGAAGAGTAAATAAAAAGGCCTTAGACAAAAACTGAGTAATTTTATTAGGAATATGATAAATGTGATAGGTTACAGTAGCCCGAAAATCCCATTATATGCAATTAAGGAGCTACATTAATATAATTGTAGACTTCCGAGCATTTCAGCTGAGCACATAGAGTATTTACAGATAATTGCATAGTAAGGGGGAAGATGCAAGCTGTGCGTCTAGCACACACGTGACTCACATTGTCAAATTAAAACCTGGTTGGGTTTCTCCTTGAGTTATTATCTCTACAAAGCTTAATTATTTTTCTTTTCAAGGTGGGAAAATGCACAGGTATGCAGACAAAATGTTTCCTATTAAGAATACAAAGTACAATGAAATTACTGATGCCATTAAAGTAATAGTCATTTGGAAAATACTATTTTCAGATCTGTAACTTTGACTAGAGCTTCACTGAACAAAAAAAAAAAAAAATCAAAGGCAAATTAATATTGTAAAGAGTACGCAAAGAAGACCAGGTAACTTACTTTTACATTTATGAGGCCTCTGATATAAACACTGCATAAAAATGAGGCTAAAATTACAAAAAAGTCAACAAATGACATGATTTAAAATGTACTCAACTAGGCTGAAAGAAATCTGAGTTCAGAAATCTGAATTCGTACTCCACCCTGTTGGAAATAAATTACATAATCTTGGGGAGAAAACATAAACTCTCTAGATTTCAGTTTCCTCAATTATAAAACTCTGTGGTTGAATTAGATAACCACAAGAGTCTCCCCAATCTCTAGAAATTAAGATGTTATCAAATTGCTGAAGCAGACCCTGCAGGTTAAGTACTTTTCAGCTATCAGACTGAATTACTAATTTGAATTTGAAAAAATTCTACATTTTTAAACACCTAAATTTTTCATTCATTTAAGGTTCAGTTCAGTTCACTCAGTCGTGTCGACTCTTTGTGACCCCATGAATTGCAGCACACCAGGCCTTCCTGTCCATCACCAACCCCCAGAGTTCACTCAAACTCACGTCCATTGAGTCGGTGATGCCATCCAGCCATCTCATCCTCTGTCGTCCCCTTTTCCTCCTGTCCCCAATCCCTCCCAGCATCAGAGTCTTTTCCAATGAGTCAACCCTTTGCATGAGGTGGCCAAAGTACTGGAGTTTCAGCTTTAACATCATTCCTTCCAAAGAACACCCAGGACTGATCTCCTTCAGAATGGACTGGTTGGATCTCCTTGCAGACCAAGGGACTCTCAAGAGTTTTCTCCAACACCACAGTTCAAAACCATCAATTCTTTGGCACTCAGCTTTCTTTATAGTCCAACTCTCACATCCATACATGACTATTGGAAAAACCATAGCCTTGACTAGATGGACCTTCATTGGCAAAGTAATGTCTCTGCTTTTCAATATGCTGTCTAGGTTGATGATAACTTTTCTTCCAAGGAGCAAGCGTCTTTTAATTTCATGGCTGCAGTCACCATCTGCAGTGATTTTGGAGCCCCCCAAAATAAAGTCTGTCACTGTTTCCATTGTTTTCCCATTTGACACGAAGTGATGGGACCAGATACCATAATCTTAGTTTTTTGGATGTTGAATGTTAAGCCAACAAGAAGTTGGCTTCTTCACACCTTTTTCATTTTCATCAAGAGGCTCTTTAGTTCCCCTTCACTTTCTGCCATAAGGGTGATGTTATCTGCATATTTGAGGTTATTGATATTTCTCCTGGAAACCTTGATTCTGGCTTATGCTTCATCCAGTCCAGCATTTCTCATGATGTACTCTGCGTATAAGTTAAATAAGCAGGATGACAATATACAGCCTCGAGGTACTCCTATCTGGATTCGGAATCAGTCTGTTGTTCCATGTCCATTTCTAACTGTTGCCTCTTGACCTGCATACAGATTTCTCAGGAGGCACGTCTGGTGGTCTGGTATTCCCATCTCTTTAAGAATTCTCCACAGTTTGTTGTGATCCACATAGTCAAAGTCTTTGGAATAGTCAATAAAGCAGAAATAGATGTTTTTCTAGAACTCTCTTGCTTTTTTGATGATCCAGTGGATGTTGGCAATTTGATCTCTGGTTCCTCTGTCTTTCTAAATCCAGCTTGAACACCTGGAAGTTCATGGTTCACATACTGTTGAAGCCTGGCTTGGAGGATTTTGAGCATTACTTTGCTAGTGTGTAAGATGAGTTCAATTGTGCGGTAGTTTCAACATTCTTTGGCATTGCCTTTCTTTGGGACTGGAATGAAAACTGACCTTTTCCAGTCCTGTGGCCACTGCTGAATTTTCCAACTTTGTTGGCATATTGAATGCAGCACTTTCACAGCATCATCTTTTAGGATTTGAAATAGCTCAACTGGAATTCTATCACCTCCACCAGCTTTGTTCCTAGTGATGCTTCCTAAGGCCCACTTGAGTTTGCAATCCAGGATGTCTGACCTTACATGAGTGATCACACCTCTGTGGTTATCTGGGTTGTGAAGATCTTTTTTGTAATGTTCTTCTCTGTATTCTTGCTACCTCTTCATAATAACTTCTGCTTCTGTTAGGTCCATAACATTTCTGTCCTTTATTGTGCCCATCTTTGCATGAAATGTTCCCTTGGAATCTCTAATTTTCTTGAAGAGATCTCCAGTCTTTCCCATGCTATTGTTTTTCTCTTTTTTTGCACTGATCACTGAGGAAGCTTTTCTTATGTCTCCTTCCTATTCTTCGGAACTCTGCAATCAAATGGGTATATCTTTCCTTTTCTCCTTTGCCTTTAGCTTCTCTTCTTTTCACAGCTATTTGTAAGGCCTCCTCAAATAAACATTTTGCCTTTTTGCATTTCTTTTTCTTGGGGTGATGGTCTTGACCACTGCCTCCTGTACAATGTCACAAACCTCTGTCTATAGTTCTTCAGGCACTTTATCAGATCTAATCCCTTGAATCTATTTGTCACGTCCACTGTATAATCATAAGGAATTTGATTTAGGTCATACCTGAATGGTCTAGTGGTTTTCCTTACTTTCTTCAATATAAGTTTAATTTGGCAATAAGGAGCTCATGATCTGAGCCACAGTCAGCTCCCTGTCTTGCTTTTGCTGACTGTATAGAGCTTCTCCATCTTTGGCTGCAAAGAATATTATCAATCTGATTTCAGTGTTAACCATCTGGTGATGTCCATGTGTAGAGTCTTCTCTTGTTTTGTTAGAAGAGGGTGTTTGCTATGACCAGTGTGTTCTCTTGGCAAAACTCTATTAGCCTTTGCCCTGCTTCATTCTGTACTCCAAGGCCAAATTTGCCTGTTTCTCCAGGTATTTCTTGACTTCCTACTTTTGCATTCCAGTCCCCTATAATTAAAAGGACATCTTTTGGGGGTGTTAGTTCTAGAAGGTTTTGTAGGTCTTCATAGAACCATTCAAATTCAACTTCAACTTCTTCAGCATTACTGGTCAGGACATAGACTTGGGTTACTGTGATATTGAGTGGTTTTCCTTGGAAATGAACAGAGATCATCCTGTTGTTTTTGAGATTGCATCCAAGTACTGCATTTCAGACTCTTTTGTTGACTATGATGGCATTTCTTCTAAGGCATTCTTGCCCATAGTAGTAGATATAATGGTCATCAGAGTTAAATTCACCCATTCCAGTCCATTTTAGTTCACTGATTCCTAGAATGTCAGCATTCACTCTTGCCATCTCCTGTTTGACCACTTCCAATTTGCCTTGATTCATGGACCTAACATTCCAAGTTCCTATGCAATATTGCTCTTTACAGCATCGGACCTTGCTTCCATCACCAGTCACATCCACAACTGGGTTGTTTTTGCTTTGGCTCCATCCCTTCATTTTTTCTGGAGTTATTTCCCCACTGATCTCCAATAGTATATTGGGCACCTACTGACCTGGGAATTTCATCTTTCAGTGTCCTATCTTTTTGCCTTTTTAATCTGTTCATAGAGTTCTCAAGGCAAGAATACAGAAGTGGTTTGCCATTTCCTTCTCCAGTGGACCATGTTTTGTCAGAACTCTCCACCATGATCCATCTGTCTTGGGTGGCCCTACATGGCATGGCTCATAGTTTCATTGAGTTAGACAAGGCTGAGCAAACATGCACCAATTTTACATTATAAGGACTTAAAATCATCTTAAAGTCATTTATCTTATATATATATATACATATGCATGTCTAAGATCATGGTCATGATCATAGCAAGCGGGCATCATTCCAAAGCCTCTTTTTTTTTTTTTTTTGTCCACACTATATGGCATAGTTCCTGATAAGGGATCTAACCCACATCCTTCAGATTGGAAGCTTGGCATCTTAACCACCAGACTGCCAAGAAAGTCCCCTAAAGCCTCTTTTTGACTACCAGATGCTTCACTGAGTACACTGGGTCCTTAACCCTCAGAAGCAGCCTACAGATAAGGTCCTATGACTGTCTCCATTTTACAGATGCACTAAGTAGGCTGCAGAGAAGCTTGGCAACTTGCCCAAGGCCACCTAGCCAGCATGTGCAGGAGCCAGGACTTGAACTCAGGTCAGACTCTGTGTCTAAAGCAATGCACAAACTAGTTTCTACATGGACTCATAGAAGAAGTTATTCCCTTCTTTCCATTGCCCTCTAATCATTCAAGAGGTCAGAATGAAGTGGATATGTAATAAACACCCTCTACCTAACTTCCCCTGCCAAATTCACAAAGAATAGCTAACCGATCCAGCCATCTTCCCCACCGCTGGCCCTGTGCAATGGAAAACAAATGTTCTTGCTAAAGGGCTTGGACGGAAGCTATCAACAGAAATGAAATCTCAAATGATAGCTGCCCAGAACCACATGGCACTACATTATCACTCATACAGTTCATGGAACATTCATTCATTTTCTTTAACATCAACTTTAACTTTGCAAGAGGAGAGTTGTGTTATAAAACTGCAAAAAAATAAAAGGAATCAAAAAATTGGAAAATGTTGATATGATTGTCTGTCTAGTGAAAGGGAGACAATCGGCAGTGAAATAATTGGTACATTTTCCCACTGCATTATGTTTCTCAAAACATGTTACTGTGGGAGGAGATTAGCTTCCCCTTTCTTCAGGAAGAAAATGACTTGTCTCCTATAGTGAATAGAACTGTCATTCTGAAAGCTGACAAATGCTAACAACCTCTGGAGGTGCAGTGGGCCAGCATCTAAAAAACAAATAAAATAAAATGAAGAATCCAGTAACCAAAGAAAGAAAGGTCATTAAAGGAAATAACAGGATAGGAACCCTTAAACACACACAAACACAAAAGCACTGGAACCTTACTTAAATCTGCCTCATGTTAGAAATAACAGACTCATACCCTAAAACGGAAGGAAACAGAAAAAAGTCATTCCACATTAAAACCACTTCAGTTAGTTTACTTCCTATGTTAGGCTCCGTAGCACCAAATCAAATATAATGGATTCTATCCTGTTTTGCTAAAAATATAGTTGCACAAGGAAGACAATTAGTAGAGCCAGCCACAGATGTTCAAAATAATCAGAGTCAGAGTCAGAGATGGGCTCATTGGCTGAGGTGGCACCTGCTCCATGATGTACCTGCTGTAGCCTTGGTCCCCATGATCCTCGTGAGATTAGTAAGATTGGTGACAGAGAAAAATGGACAGAGACCACAGGATGATGCTTTGTGAGTCAGGTTCCTGAGAGGCAGTTTTGACAGAACTAAGATTTTGGCAGATGGCAGCAGTCAAGAGAAACTCTGGCCAATTCTGGTCTCGCTTCTTCCTGTCAGAAGAGGCTCCCAATAATGAGCTCCCATTTTATGGCAAATAGATAGGGAAGTGGTGGAAACAGTGGCTGACTTTATTTTTGGGGCCTCCAAAATCACTGCAGATGGTGACTGCAGCCATGAAACTAAGAGATGCTTACTCCTTGGAAGGAAAGATATGACCAACTTAGACAGCATATTGAAAAGTAGAGACATTACTTTGCCAACAAAGTTCTATCTAGTCAAGACTATGGTTTTTCCAGTGGTCATATAAGGATGTGAGAGTTGGACTATAAAGAAAGCTGAGTGCTGCAGAATTGATGCTTTTGAACTTTTGTTGGAGAAGACTCTTGAGAGTCCTTTGGACTGCAAGGAGATCCAATCAGTCCATCCTAAAGATCAGTCCTGAGTGTTCATTGGAAGGACTCATGTTGAAGCTGAAACTCCAATACTTGGGCCACCTGATGCAAAGAACTGACTCATTGGAGAAGATCCTGATCCTGGGCAAGATTGAGGGCGGGAGGAGAAGGGGACGACAGAGGAAGAGATGGTTGGATGGTATCACTGACTTAATCGACATGAGATTGGGTAAACTCTGGGAGTTGGTGATGGACAGGGAGGCCTGGCGTTCTGCAGTCCATGGGATCACAAAGAGTTGAACATGACTGAGCAACTGAACTGAACTGATGGCATTATTTCCTTTCTGCTATTTTATTCAACAATTAAAATTCTGCAATTGACAAAATTCATATTTTTGTCCATCAAGATAGAATATTTACATTCTTGTCATCCTACGTATATTCCCAACTAATACTTATAGTCATAAAATTGGGGGAGAGAGGTACTCCCATAAAACTAAAGTGTACCTTAGAGTAAAGGTGTTTGCTTTAAACAATAACGAAACACTATTCTGTACTTTATGGACATTTAGATGTTATGAACAGAAGGGTCTTCAACAGATGTCTGAAAGTCTGCATAAGAAATAGAGTTCTTCATAAGTAACCATAGCAGTATGCATGGCTACTGTCTGCTGGGCTCTTGCTATGAACTGTGCACTATACTATGTATTTCACATATGTGAAGCTATTTGCTCTTTACCATTCATGCAGGAGAACCCAGTTCAATTTGTAGGTTTGGAAGATCCCCTGAAGAAGGGATAGGCTGCTGACTCTAGTATTCTTGGGCTTTTCTGGCGGCTCAGCTGGTAAAGAATCTGCCTACAACAGAGAGACCTGCCGTTAAATCCCTGGGTTGGGAAGATCCCCTGGAGAAGGGAACAGCTACTCACTCCAGTATTCTGGCCTGGAGAATTCCATGGACTGTATAGTTCAGTCAGTTCAATTTAGTTGCTCAGTCATGTCTAACCCTTTGCAATCCCATGGACTGAAGCATGCCAGGCTTCCCTGTCCATCACCAACTCCCAGAGCTTGCTCAAACTCATGTCCATTGAGTTGGTGATGCCATCCAACCATCTCATCCTCTGTTGTCCCCTTTTCTTCTTGTCTTCAATCTTGCCCAGCATCAGGGTCTTCTCCAATGAGTCAGTTCTTTGCATCAGGTGGCAAAAGTACTGGAGTTTCAGCTTCAACATCAGTCCTTCCAATGAATATTCAGGACTGATTTCATTTAGGATGGACTGGTTGGATCTCCTTGCAGACCAAGGGACTCTCAAGAGTCTTCTCCAACACCACAGTTCAAAAGCATCAATTCTTCGGTGCTCAGCTTTCTTTATAGTCCAACTCTCACATCCATACATGACCACTGGAAAAACCATAGCTTTGACTAGATGGACCTTTGTTGGCAAAATAATTTTTCTGCTTTTTAATATGCTGTCTAGGTTGGTCATAACTTTCCTTCCAAGGAGCAAGCATCTTTTAATATCATGGCTGCAGTCATCATCTGCAATGATTTTGGAGCCCCAAAAAATAAAGTCTGTCACTGTTTCCATTGTTTCCCCATCTATTTGTCATGAAGTAATGGGACCGGATACCATGATCTTAGTTTTTTGAATATTGAGGTTTAAGCCAACTTCTTCACTCTCCTCTTTCACTTTCATCAAGAGGCTCTTTAGTTCCTCTTCGCTTTCTGCCATAAGGGTGGGTGTCATCTGCATATCTGAGGTTATTGATATTTCTCCTGGAAATCTTGATTCCGGCCTGTGCTTCATATAGTTCAGCATTTCTCATGATGTACACTGCATATAAGTTAAATAAGCAGGGTGACAATATACAGCCTTGAGGTACTCCTATCTGGATTTGGAATCAGTCTGTTGTTCCATGTCCATTTCTAACTGTTGCCTCTTGACCTGCATACAGATTTCTCAGGAGGCACGTCTGGTGGTCTGGTATTCCCAACTCTTTAAGAATTTTCCACAGTTTATTGTGATCCACACAGTCAAAGACTTTGGAATAGTCAATAAAGCAGAAGTAGATATTTTTCTGGAATGCTATTGCTTTTTTGATGATCCAATGGATGTTGAAAATTTGATCTCTTGTTCCTCTGCCTTTTCTAAATCCAGCTTGAACACCTGGAAGTTCATGGTTCACATACTGTTGAAGCCTGGCTTGGAGGATTTTGAGCATTACTTTGCTAGTGTGTAAGATGAGTGCAGTTGTGTGGTAGTTTGAACATTCATTGGCATTGCCTTTCTTTGGGATTGGAATGAAAACTGACCTTTTCCAGGTCTGTGGCCACTGCTGAGTTTTCCAAATTTGCTGGCATATTGAGTGCAGCACTTTCATAGTATCATCTTTTAGGATTTGAAATAGCTCAACTGGAATTCCATCAGCTCCGCTAGTTACAGTCCATGGGGTCACAGAGTCATACATGACTTAGCAACTTTTACTTCACTTCACTTCACTTCACCATTCTATGAAAAGTACTATTGTTATCCTTATTGTGTAAATGAAGAAACCAAGGATTACAGATCTGAATACTTACTCAAGATGGTAAGTGTTCAAGTTTAGATTATTAGGTGATTTTTTATTGAAGCTAAACACTACAAATTTTGCAGTTTTAGATTGTGGATATTGTTGCATTGTTTTCAGAGCTGTGTTCTGGAATGTAGTTAAGATACTTGGGTGAAATTGTTTCAGCCTTTGCTTTTAAGCTTTGCTAGGTAAGACCAAAGTAGTGTTCAGTCAAGGGCTAAGTATTCTTCACTTCTGAGAAAAATGCTAGAGGATATCCTATCTGCAGCCACATGAATTATGAAGTTTTATATTCTGACTGGTGGGAAGAGGAACTGGTCTCAGTCTGCAAGAGCTCCTCATATTACCCTTTTAATCTTTTCAGGAGGTTCTTCCCCCACCGTTGGCAGTTTCCTTGCATCAATGTGCTGATCAACCCTCAGTCAAAGACTCAAGGAGTACCCTCTGCAGATATCCAGAGCTCTCTCTGTGACCTCTCTTCTGTAAATTCTGGATTCTCAGCTCTGTCTTCTTAACTCAGGGAGACTACCCTATTCTAGCTGGGTCCCCCTTCCCTGCACCTTAGCTTGGAAACTCTCCAGGCAGTCAATAGCAATGATGATAGGACTTGTTCGCTTCCCATGTCTCAGCGATCATTGTCCTTCACGGCATGATGTCTTAGAAACTGTCCAATGTCATTTATGTTGTCTAGTTTTCTATTTGTTCAGGAAGGAAGGTAAATCTAGCCCTTATCACTCCATCCAGGTCAGAGGCAGGTATTCTCAAGCTCGCTAAGCAGTCAGGTTTCAGAACCTGAGACCCTAACTGTTACCCTGGTTTTCATAAAGCAATCAGTTGGGATAAGAGAGGTTAATCGAAGAACTAATGAACATACCATAAAAAATGAAGTTTTCTTCCTCATAATACAATTTTTCCCTAAAATACTATTATTTGTATAGTGATATTAGAAAAAGCACAGAAGAAATAGATTTAGATCCTCTGTGGGTTAAATGTTGTCTGCTAGGCTCAACTATCACATTTTCCTCTGAGGTAATGCACACATTTTCTGGGGACATTAGGCCTGAGAGATCATCCATAGAAGTTTCAGGAAAACTGCTTGAAGCATTCTTTATGTTCATGAACCTCACATCATTAGCGGCATAGAGCACTATTGAGGTGGGGTTTACTGATGTCTCTCACCATCAAACGACATTTGAGCACTGCAGACATATCTCACTTTACCCAACACATCTGTTCCTAAAGAGCTGTGCTTAAGTCATATTTGAGTCAACTGAATAATTTCAAATGTACCAGTGAAGCTTATCCTTTAAAACAATAATAAGCTCTTTTGGGAACTGAATCTTTTGGGAACTGCCTACTTATATGCTAGGTAGCATTGCGGTTAAGGGTACAGGGTTAGGAGACTGGTGGACCTGAGCTTAAACCCCTGATTCCTAGCTGTGAGATCTTGGCGAATCATTTAAACTCATCAAAGCCCCAAATTCTTCTTCCTTAAAATGAGGATGATGAGAATACTTACTTCTTGATAGGTACGGCATTGTTGGGAGGACTTTGGTGAGCCAATCCCAGTAAAAACGCTTAGTCAAAGTCTGTTTCTTAGCACTAAATAAAAGTTAATGGGAGAATGGATACATGTATATGTATGGCTGATTGGCTTTGCTGTCCACCTGAAATGATTCCATTGCTAATTGGCTGTACTCCAATATAAATTAAAAAGCTTTTAAAAGTTAATTATCATTAGTTCTCTTATATAGAAAAATGAAAAATTAATACAATGAGAGAAAATGAGAAATAAGTTGTCATCTCTAGTTAAAAGCCTTTTAAAGAATATGATGGGTGTTAGTCTAATTTTAAGTGTAATGAAAGTTGGACTACCCAACAATTTCTTAGAAGAGTTTTATAATTAAAATATTTCACCCTGGTATCATTCTCTTTAAATACTGATTTACTTAATGTCATTCATCAATACTTATGTACCATGGTAACTAATCCTGCAGGGTTCATATCCTTTGGATTTTATTAATCACCTCAAGATGCCACATTCCTTTAGTTACCATTTCAGTCAACTACAAATATTTATTTTCTTTCTTTATTTTCCCCTTTCTAACTTACATGGATCAAATGCTTCAGCACTAACCACTCCTACCACTTTCCACAAAGAAAATTTTTAAATTATCAGTTCAGTCACTTAGTTGTGTCCAACTCTTTGTGACCCTATGGACTGCAGCATGCCAGGCTTCCCTGTCCATCACCAACTCTCAGAGCTTGCTCAAACTCATGTCCATTGAGTCGGTGATGCCATGCAATCATCTCATCCTCTTCGTCATCCCCTTTTCCTCTTGCCTTCAATCTTGCGCAGCATCAGGGTCTTCTTCAATGAGTCAGTTCTTTGCTTCAGGAGGCCAAAATATTGGAGTTTCAGCTTCAGCATCAGTCTTTCCAATGAATATTCAGGACTGATTTCCTTTAGGATGGACTAGTTGGATCTCCTTGCAGTCCAAGGGACTCTCAAGAGTCTTCTCCAACACCACAGTTCAAAAGCATCAATTCTTTGGCACTCAGCTTTCTTTGTAATCCAACTCTCACATCCATACATGACTAGCTAAAAACCACAGCTTTGACTAGATGGACCTTTGTCAGCAAAATAATTTTTCTGCTTTTTAATATGCTGTCTAATAATGCTTCCCTCTGAATCATAAGAAAAATTCCAATGTCCTTTTCAATATGCCATTTCTAATTCGCATCGAAACATACCTACCTGGAAACCATGTCAATACTTCACACTAGACACTGATATCAACCTGAGAAAGCAGGTGAGCCCTAAAAGAATTGACCCAGCATGTTTAGATGAATGAGTATAATTATTATTATTTTCATAACTTTTTCTTAGGGTCTCCTAAAGCATTTGTGTTTGAGAATGAATTCTAATATTTCAGGTTGTCTGTATTTTAATTTGATAAATCTGGCAATGCTTAATATGTTTGAAATAGGTATATGCTTTTATATTTGCAAAGTCAAGGAAAGGCTATATGTGAGCTATGCAAGTAGTAGAATATTTAAAAGCATGAAGGTTGTCAATGATACAAAATATGAATATTTATTATATCTGAGCACATCTTAGCATAATTTCTCTTTCCCTAGTGATTCCAACAAGTTTTAATGCAATCCAAGTATAAAATGTCACCAACTTACTTAAATAACTGTCCAAATCAAACACTAATATGGCAATTCATTTCTGAAATATCTTGTCATCAGATGCGTCATTATTTCATATTAGCAGCCTTTTGTAGCATCCAGGAAACAACAAGAAGTTCACACCAAAGCCAATTTCAATTAATTCAGGATGGAAAATTTCATGTGACACTATCAAACACTTCACCAAAATTAAGATAGATTGCATCTACCATTTCACATTACTGTTATCTACTGATCTTATAACTCTATCAAAGAAAGCAATCAAGTTTTTCTGGCATGATTTACTCTTTTCAAACTCCTGTTTCATAATGTCCATTATCATTATCCTTATATGTTTCATCAATGTTTGCATATTTTCTATTAATGTTCATTCTGTTCTTCCAATATAGATTTACCTTGCTTTTGCTAGATGATTATATCAGCAGTGTTCATTTTTTCAAAGAAAAACAATAATCATTATCATTAGGATAATGTTCAAGAAATTACTTCTCATATTGGGGTGATAAGAGGATTCAAATCAATTCTATAAATACTTATTGCACATTTACTAAGTGCCTATTTCTCTGCCAGACAATGTAGGGAAGGATACTTTCCTCCAGAAGCCATTGATCTCACTGAGGGGATAATATGCAGACTAATGGGGATTCTGTATTCATTTATGTCTAGTATTTTACAAATCGGGTAGGAAAAGAAAATCTTAGTAAAATTCAAGATTCTATACCATTTTCTAGGGTTCTGATTCCGTATTTGTGCTTTTAACAAGCACTTACCATGGCCAAGTGATTCCAATATAAGCATATCTTAAACTACACTTCAGAAAAACTGATAAGGATAATCAAAGGACCAGAAGAGAGTCTAGCCATTATAGATCAACAGTGTACAAATGACCTGCCAGCATAATCAGAACTGAAAAGATGACAGACTAACAGAGTTCTTACAGTATTACCTGTATTAGCAGTGCTTGAATTGCTTTGAAATTTTCTTGATTTACAAAGATAGAAATTTTCATTCACCATGATCTTCTACTCTTTGACCAAACCAATTAAGCAATGGAAGAAGCATTATAATCACTTACCCAGGCAAAAATAAGCATGTATTCCTATCAAAAGAACTAAAATAAATATAATACTGAGAAGCATTAATCTGGGTTGCTTTCACATTGTATATACACTGGATACAATCCAGAACTCGCAAATTCATCAATTTTTGGTGACAATTCAGAAAGCAATGCTTAAAGGATAATTTCAGAATCACCAGGGGATTTTTATCTCATGGGTAAGCCTTGCAATACTTCTGTGAAAGCCTGTCATGTTAACTATGATTACTCTAGATTCATGAAGTCTCTAATAAACATTATTATTTGAACATGTATAACTGTCTTTCTCCAAATATCTGAGACTGGCCTGGTATATCATTTGATTCATCTTATTATTCATGTAAAACCAACATGTCAGTCAGGGTCCAACCAAGAAGACAGCATTTAAAATAAGGGGAATTTAATACCGGAGGGATTTTGTTGAACAGGTGATGAAAGAGGTGAATAACCAAAGGGGACAATAAAGCAGCTGATAGATGAGGAGTGTAGGAAGTTTCTTCTTCTAAACCCAATGAAAGAGGTTGTGTGTGTGTGTGTTTCCAGAACTCAGGTGCAGGGTCCCCCTACTCAATCCAGAACGATGGAGGTTTGCCTGCAATGACTACAATAAAGAAGCAGCAGCAGCCAAGGCAGAGAGACAGGGGAGGAAAAGCCCTGGCTTCTCCTGTCCTCCAGTCATCTGCAGGTGCTTACCCCTGCTGAATCACAAAATGCTAGCTGGCACGTAACCTTTTTATTTTGCCTTTTTGTACTGTTCACAGGGTTCTCCTGGCAAGAATATTGGAATGGGCTGCCATTTCCTCCTCCAGTGATTTTCGAATTGTGGTGTTAGAGAATTGTGACACTTTCAAACTGTGGTGTAGGAGAAGACTTTTGAGAGTCCCTTGGACTGCAAGGAGATGAAACCAGTCAATCCTAAAGAAAATCAACCCTGAATATTTATTGGAAGGACTTATGCTAAGGCTGAAGCTCCAACACTTTGGCCACCTGATGTAAAGAGCCACCTCACTGGAAAAGACCATGATGCTGGGCAAGATTGAAGGCCAAAGGAGAAGGTGGTGGCAAAGGATGAGATGATTAGATAGCATTATCAGTTCAATGGACATGAGTTTGAGCAAACTCTGGGAGATAGTGAAGGACAAAGGAGCCTGGTGTGCTACAGTCCTTGGGGTTACAAAGAACTGGACATGACAAAGACTGAACAATAACAACAAATGCAACCTCTAGAAACAGAGAGACCTCTGCTCCGTAGACCAGAACAGGAAAAAGACCAGAAGGGGCCCAAGAACAAATAAGCCAAGGACTATCTAGGAAAAGTGATGATGATAGTGATGATGATGATTTTTTATAGCTCTCCTTTAAAATGGAGAAATGGAGTTTGCAAACAGAGTTTGAAATTTTTATAAATACTCAATCCAGTGCTTCACTTATTCAACAATTCATGATGCCTCTAAATATGTTACATTTTATGCCCTCATTCTTTACTGCTCAAGTTTTCTATAACTTAAAATTCAATGCCTGAATAAGCTGCATAATTCTTTTTATAATATTATGAAATGCAAATCTGTTCTCCCTACTCATTTCTCTCACCTATTCATCATGAAACATTCTTATATCATTCCTGATATATTTTAATTGTCCCAACATCTCTACTTCATATTTTTAAATGTACATTTCTGGAGAACAATCTAGTATTTAAATCATTTAGCTATCATCATTTTGTTCCCATTTGCATGCATTAATGGAATTTCTGTATCTGGTCGTTTCTATTTCCCATGCAGAAGGCCATGTATTAGTCCCTTTAGCCTATTTACTAAGAAGAATGTGTTTAGATCACTTTGCTATTTCTCCCCACACGAGAAAAATGGATCATATTAAATATATATTGCATGGAGCTTGATGTTTAGCAAAGTGTTTTGCATACCGTGTGTGTGTGTGTGTGTGTAAACAGGATGGCTTCCAAGGATAGAAAACAAATGGAATTGTAGGACTTGGTGTTTCCATCATGTATTTATGCCTAAACACATAAAAACTTTACAGTTATACAATCATGTTCTTAGAACATATAGTTCTTTTTCCAGTCAAACAGTTACCCAAAATCCACAGATTATAATTCAGTTGATCTCCACTTCTCCTTAGTAATCAATTTCTAGTCTCATCAGGTCAGTCTCCTCACTGACCACCCAACATTCCCATGTCCAACTGGGCTCAAGACTGTGCTAGTCTACTGTCCACTCCACTACCTCTAACTTCCCCATTCCACAGTGCTGTATCTAAGTTCTGTCTCCTTCATGGAGTTACCCTGATGGCCCAGCCATCAGGGCTCTCTCCCCTCTGTCCTAGACTCCTGGTTAGTTGTTTATTCATTATTTCATGTATGTGCTCTGTATCCTCAAAAGTCCTCTAAATTCTTGAGGACAGAGCCTGTAGTTTAAATCCTACAATATTGTTAAGAGCAAGCCCCCAAAATATATCCACTGAGAGTCACTGAAGTTCCATAATCAGTCCTGGAGAGGTGTTTCTGAAGTCACCAAAAGATGATGGGGCATCAACAAAGGAATGGATAAAGAAGATGTGGTCCATATATATAATGGAGTATTACTCAACCATAAAAAGAAAGAAAAACTAGGTCATTTGTAGAGACATGGATGGACCTAGAGACTATCATACAGAGTGAAGTAAGTCAGAAAGAGAAAAACAAATATCATATGTTAATGCATATATGTGGAACCTAGAAAAATGATATGTGCTCAGACTTTCAGTCATATCCAACTGCTTGTGACCCCATGGACTGTAGCCCGCCAGGCTCCTCTGTCCATGGGATCCTCCAAGCAAGAATACTGGAGCAGGCTGACATTTCCTTCTCCAGGGGATCTTTGATTATCTTACTTACAAAGCAGAAATAGAGAAACAGACATAGAGAACATGTGTGATACCAAGGGGAAAGCGGGATAGGATGACTTGGGGGATTGAGACTGACACATGTATACTATTGATACTATGTATAAAACAGATGACTACTGAGAACCTACAGCATAGAACAGGGAACTCTACTTAATCCACTGTGGTGACCTGAATGGAAAGGAAGTACAAAAGGGAGGGGATATATGTAAATGCGTGGCTGAGTCACTTTGCAGTACAGTCGAAACTAACACAACATTGTAAAGCAACTGTACTCCAATAAAAATTAATTTAGAAAGAAATAAAAGGTGGTGGGGAAAAGGCAAAAAGGAATGATGTCATAGGGCAAAATGTAGAACAACAGATGAAAGACCAGTAACCTAGAAGGGAAACAGAAATAAGTCAATTTCCAGTATGCAGGAGTAGATCGCCTCTAAAGAAACTTCTCATACACTTTGGGGAAGTCTCCAAGACAGTTTTCTTCCCTTTGGAAAAAAATAATCATATTTTTTATCTTCACTGATTAAATTTCTTTGTTTTAGCCAGCAATATATTTTTGCTGCCTCTCGCATCTTGAAAAATAACTCTGAGGAATTTCATCTCATAGTCACTCTTTATTATCTGTCTTCTACCCTGTCTTAATTCAGTTTCATCAGGACGATCAAATCTAAAGCCCATCTGTAGCCGTGATTAGATGTTCACTAAATGTGATTTTTAAAACGCAAGTCTCATGATATCATCATTCTTGGAGCCTCCTGAAGGTCGACAGGGATTACACCAGTGACAAACAATGTGGCTTCCTCTCCGGATGCCTCCTCCACCACCTGCCTGGACCTTATTGTTCTGACCTATCTCCTCATTTAAACCTCTCAACACCAATATGTCTTCAACTTAAGAATCAGTATTCTCCCCATTCCAGTTTCTTTTTCCCAGTTGCTTCTCTTCATTTAATCCTCAGGGTCATCTCAATCCCCATAAATCTAAACATAGCAATCAAACATCTCCTCTCTTTAACATGTCTCACACAGGTGGGGTGCAAATCCCCCCTCCTGATTGACTGGGCAGTTTAAAAGAAAGATGGTGAAAGGCCATTTCATCGGAAACATGGGGGTGGAAGGGAAGCTTTTGCTTTTGTTATTGAAAGGGTTCGTGTTTTGATCTCTGCTTTGAGAAAGCTTTTTCTTGAAAAAATCCTTGCCATTTATGAATGAGGTCTGAAAAATCAAGGTGTTGATAACGCACTACAAGTGTTTTGTTTACTAAAATAAAAAAACGCTACTAAACCTGAAGTGGAATCGGTCTCTCCCCAACCCCTACAAATAGATAACTATTGTACCACTTAACATGTCTGCAGCAGGCTTCCTGCTAGGATTCTCTGCTTCTACAATCACTAATTTTTTACTGACTAGTTAGTGAGCACTTATAATCACCAAGGCATTAATCTAGGTGCTGTGAAGCCAATTAGAATTAGTATGACTCAGCCTCTGTTCTCAGTGACATAGATGTGATAGATATGCATACAAATGTTGTTTAGTCATGTCTGACCCTTTTGCAATGCCACAGACTATAGTCCACCAGGCTCCTTTGTCCACGGAGTCTCCCAGGCAAGAATACTGGAGTGGGTTGCCATTTCCTCCTCCAGGAGATCTTCTCAACCCAAGAATCGAAACTGCATCTCTTGTGTCTCCTGCATCGGCAGGCAAATTCTTTACCACTAAGCCACCAGGGAAGCTGCATGGATCAAATAGCTATAAAGAAAGGCAGTTCGTAGCAAGTGATATACTTCATTTATTGATCCCACAAACATTTACCAAGTGCTTTCTCTGCCAGGCACTGAGGACACAACAGAGAAAAACAGGCACCCTCCCTCCCCTGAAGGAGCTTCCGGTCTTACAAGTGGGTGACCAGACGTTAACAGAGTGATCAGACCCAGCTACATGTTGTTAAGGCAGCTTATACCAAAAGGGGCTGATGCAGACCCAACAGTTGAAGATGTGATTTGGGGCAGAGACTCTAAGATGGATAGGAGGTGACAAGGCTCAGAGACGAGGGAAGAACGTTCCAGATTTTGTCATATAAAGAAAAATTTCTACGGAAGTTTTGAGAGGGAGAAACCTTTTTCAGGAGTGAGAGGAGGAGGGCACATTCTGGAGTAAACAGAGCATTAGCACTGGCTAAGGGATGGGATGGTGAGAGGAGATTCTGAGCCAGAGAATGTAAAGAGGCAGGCCGGGATGGGCAGTGTTCAGGGAGAAAGGAACAGCATGAATCAGTTAAGTGTATGTACAGAATTCAGTGATGAGGATGAAAAAGATTCAAACATGGAGGGCCTCACTCTCTGGGCTAAGAAGTCTGGGATTTTTCTAGTCAGGCAATGGAAAACTTGCTGAAGGTTCCAGACCTTCATGTGTCTGGAGTTACCGTGTAACTGGAATTGTGGTTAAAAGATATGATCTGAACTTGGAATACCAATCAGGAGCAGGAATGGAAAGGAAGACACAGAATGCAAGAGAGTTACAAAAGTAGATCTAACAAGATGAATCTTTAAAGAAGACTTCAGATGTCCTGGAGCTGCAAAGAAATTTTATTTTGAGAAAGAAGGAGAAACGAACTAATATCTACTGAAAATTTTACCTGCTAGACCCTATGCTAGGAGCTTTCATGAACTGCTTCAATTTAATTCCAGGATTCCCTGAAACCGGTATTATTACACTTTTTGTACAAATGAGAAACTGAGGCTCAGAGAAATTAAGTAACTTATCAGAGAGCAAAATAATAAGTTATGAAGCCAAAATCTGACCTCAAGATCAGTGCATTTTACTTAAAAACAAAAATGTCACTCTGAGGGCTTTCTTCTCTGCTTGTTTATGATTCTTGCCTTGTTTACCATTGCTCAGACTCTACTGACATTCAAAATGGATCCTCCGTGCTCTGCAAACCTCTGATTGAATAAGGGAAACTCCCAAAGGGCCACCTAACCAATGTCATGCATATTTTTCTCTGGGATAAAAGAAAGAAGATCTCCAGTAAAACATCCAGTTGGAAGAAGAGGGGAGGAATAATCCATTTCTGAGATGCCTCATCCAGCTTTCTCTGAAATTTCAATGGACTTGTAAACCAGTTAGTGGATTCAGTATATTAACTTCCACTTTGTTGTTTTTATTTTCCCTGTAGGGATCAAAAACTAATGACCTCTTGTCAAAGCTCGTAACTCCTTAATTACTTAATTATCAACAGTGAAAAGCTGGTTTTTGAAACTGTTTAATGGTCATATAAAAAAATCAATGTGAGAGGACTGTTGATACTGTGGCTCAAGTCTTTGAAGAGTTGAGTGATGTTGTAGTTACTGTTATCTCCAAGATAGAAACAGAAAAGCCAGGACTGCAACATTGCCTGGATTCCCAGTCACACACTGAACAGGTAATACGTCTTTTAGACTTGGATGGGTTCAAGGAGAAGACTGTTACATAACAAGTTTTCCCCCCGGCCAGTCTTTGTCATAGTAGGTAAAAATAAAGTTGATTATTAGGCAGAAGGGAAAAAAATGAGCCAATTATTAAGCATATTGCATCATTCTTAGAGTTGTTTTCTGACTCCTGTTACCACCACTGGCTGTGAATTTTAGCATTAATTATCTAGAGGCATCAAAAGTGTACTGATATTATAATTTGAAACCATTATTCTAAGTATCTCCACTCCAACTTATCATGTCTGGCAACAAACAGAAAGGCGAAATGCAAAGTAGCCATAAAAAAGAAGAGAGAACAAAAGAATAATAAATAGACAACTTTATATTAGTCATGGGAACAATGACACCCATGCACAAATATACTACCCTGACCACAATGCTCTGAAGGTCTGTCCACAGAGTGGCAATGTCATTAAAAAAGGGAGATGACTCATTTCTGAATTAACACCAAAAGGAAGTATTTCAAGAGGACCTGGCAATACAGAACATTTTAGACTAGTCCTGACTGAGGATGGGTAGCCCCTGGAAGGGGGGGTCCTAGCACAGACCTGTCTTCCTCCTTCTGAGAAAATGGAAGCCATCAGATGAGGCTCTCACAATTTTGACCGAACCCACAAGTCAGCCCTAAGTGCACTCGGTTCCTCCTCCTTCCTGGGAGAACATAGGTTGTCTCTTCCTCCAGTAGAAAGCTGCTTCTTACTGTCGTTTGGTTTCTACCTCCTCCCACATCTGGTTCTCTTAACGATTCTCTCTCTCTTCTCAGTGTTATCCTCTATCATTATCCTTTCTCTCTCTCTCTCTCCCCCAACCCATCTCTCTGTCTCCTCTCCTTCCCTACCTTCATCACTTTCTTTTTCTCTTTTCCTAGTCAGTATTTCGCATGCTCAAGTCTCTCCTACATTAAACAAACAAACAAACAAAACCTCTCCATCCAATCTCCAGGTGACAATATTTCCTTCTTTCTCCTTGGTTGTCCTAGATAAATTCTTCCCACCTTTCTTATCTCCCTTACTCTTCACTTCCTTACATCTGGACTTCTACTTTGCACTCCACTGAAATGGCTTCCCACGGTCCCCCATGTCACTAAAACACATTTTATTTACAATTTCCTGAACTCTCAGCATCATGTGACGTGATTGGTCAGTCTCTCCTTGAAATTCTCATGTTTCGAGGTTCCCTCATGGCTCAGTGGTAAAGAATCTGCCTGCCAATGCAGGAGACACAGGATCAATCCCTGATCTAGGAAGATCTCACATGCCTCGGAGCAACTAAGCCCATGCACCACAACTATGAAGCCTGTGCTCTAGAGCTTGGAAGTCACAACTACTAAAGCCTGTGTGCCCTAGAGCCTATGCTGTACATACAGACAGTTACTGAGAAGCCCTGGCACTGCAACTAGAGACTAGCCCCTGCTCGCCCCAACTAGAAAAAGAGCCCACATGGGAACAAAGACCAGCAACAACCAAAAATAAATAAACGGGAAAAAATTATCACTTTTTCTTGACAGTCCATACTCTTTTAAGTTTCTTCCTACCACTTTGGCCACTTCTTATCTTCTACAGATTTCATAATTTTAATATTTCTCTGAGCTCATTCCTCTCACTTAAAGGAGCTTCCAAGCGTGCCAAGTCACTTCAGTCATGTCCGACTCTTTGCGACCCTATCGACTGGAGCCCACCAAGCTCCTCTGTCCATGGGATTCTCCAGGTAAGAATACTAGAGTGGGTTGTCATGCCCTCTTTCTGGGGATCTTCCAGAGTCACTCCCATACTTCGAGCACCACCTTTAGGCTGAGGAGTTTTCAGACTTGAGTTTACAAATCAGAACTGATTTCTAAGCTTCAGTCTGCCATATCCAAAGGTCAACTGGACATCTCCTTTGGGAGTCTGGAAAAAAATCCCAAATGCCATATGTCTAAAAAAAACTTAACTTCTTCCCTCAAACTTACTCCTATCATGGTAAACAGTATAACTTTTAACAAATATATAAATTTATTTATTTTAATTGGAAGCTAATTACTTTATAATATTGTATTGGTTTTGCCATACATCAACATGAATCCACCGTGGGTGTACACATGTACCCCATCATGAACCCTCTTCCCACCTCCCTCCCCATACCATCCCTCTGGGTCATCCCAGTGCACCAGCCCCGAGCATCCTGTATCATGCATCAAACCTGGACTGGTCATTTGTTTCACATATGATATTATACATGTTTCAATGCCATTCTCCCAAATTATCTGTACAAAAAAAAGATCTTCACGACCCAGATAATCATGATGATGTGATCACTAATCTACAGCCAGACATCTTGGAATGTGAAGTCAAGTGGGCCTTAGAAAGCATCACTACGAACAAAGCTAGTGGAGGTGATGGAATTCCAGTTGAGCTGTTTCAAATCCTGAAAGATGATGCTGTGAAAGTGCTGCACTCAATATGCCAGCACATTTGTAAAACTCAGCAGTGGCCAGAGGACTGGAAAATGTCAGTTTTCATTACAATCCCAAAGAAAGGCAATGCCAAAGAATGCTCAAACTACTGCACAATTGGACTCATTTCACATGCTAGTAAAATAATGCTCAAAATTCTGCAAGCCAGGCTTCAGCAATACGTGAACTGTGAACTCCCTGATGTTCAAGCTGGTTTTAGAAAAGGCAGAGGAATCAGAGATCAAATAACCAACATCTGCTGGATCATGGAAACAGCAAGAGAGTTCCAGAAAAACATCTATTTCTGCTTTATTGACTATGCCAAAGCCTTTGACTGTGTGGATCACAACAAACTGTGGAAAATTCTGAAAGAGATGGGAATACCAGATCACCTAACCTGCCTCTTGAGAAATCTGTATGCAGGTCAGGAAGCAACAGTTAGAACTGGACATGGAAAAACAGACTGGTTCCAAATAGGAAAAGGAGTACATCAAGGCTGTATATTGTCACCCTGCTTATTTAACTTCTATGCAGAGTACATCATGAGAAATGCTGGACTGGAAGAAACACAAGCTGGAATCAAGATTGCCAGGAGAAATATCAATAACCTCAGATATGCAGATGACACCACCCTTATGGCAGAAAGTGAAGAGGAACTAAAAAGCCTCTTGATGAAAGCGAAAGAGGAGAGCGAAAAAGGTGGCTTAAAGCTCAACATTCAGAAAACAAAGATCATGGCATCTGGTCCCATCACTTCATGGGAAATAGATGGGGAAACAGTGTCAGACTTTATTTTTTGGGGCTCCAAAATCACTGCAGATGGTGACTGCAGCCATGAAATTAAAAGACGCTTACTCCTTGGAAGAAAAGTTTTGACCAACCTAGATAGTATATTCAAAAGCAGAGACATTACTTTGCTGACTAAGGTCCATCTAGTCAAGGCTATGGTTTTTCCTGTGGTCATGTATGGATGTGAGAGTTGAACTGTGAAGAAGGCTGAGTGCCAAAGAAGTGATGCTTTTGAACTGTGGTGTTGGAGAAGACTCTGGAGAGTCCCTTGGACTGCAAGGAGATCCAACCAGTCCATTCTGAAGGAGATCAGCCCTGGGATTTCTTTGGAAAGAATGATGCTAAAGCTGAAGCTCCAGTACTTTGGCCACCTCATGCGAAGAGTTGACTCAATGGAAAAGACTGATGCTGGGAAGGATTGGGGGCAGGAGGAGAAGGGGACGACTGAGGATGAGATGGTTGGATGGCATCATGGACTTGATGGACGTGAGTCTGGGTGAACTCTGGGAGATGGTGATGGACAGGGAGGCCTGGCGTGCTGGGATTCATGGGGTCTCAAAGAGTCGGACATAGCTGAGCGACTGAACTGAACTGAACTCCCAAATTATCCCACCCTCACCCTCTCCCACAGAGTCCAAAAGACTGTTCTATATATCTATCCCTTTTGCTGTCTCGCATACAGGGTTATCATTACGATCTTTCTAAATTCCATATATATGCATTAGTATGCTGTATTTGCTGTTTTTCTTTCTAGCTTACTTCACTCTGTATAATTAGCTCCAGTTTCATCCACCTCATTAGAACTGATTCAAATGTATTCTTTTTAACGGCTGAGTAATACTCCATTGTGTATATGTACCATAGCTTTCTTATCCATTCGTCTGCTGATGGACATCTAGGTTGCTTCCATGTCCTGGCTATTATAAACAGTGCTGCAATGAACATAATAGATGGAGAAATATACTGTGTTCATGGATCGGAAGAATCAATATAGTGAAAATGAGTATACTACCCAAAGCAATCTATAGATTCAATGCAATCCCGATCAAGCTACCAAGGGTATTTTTCACAGAGACAGAACACATAATTTCACAATTTGTATGGAAATACAAAAAACCTCGAATAGCCAAAGCAATCTTGAGAAAGAAGAATGGAAATGGAGGAATCAACCTGCCTGACTTCAGGCTCTACTACAAAGCCACAGCCATCAAGACAACATGGTACTGGCACAAAGACAGAAATATAGATCAATGGAACAAAATAGAAAGCCCAGAGATAAATCCATGCACCAATGGACACCTTATCTTCAACAAAGGAGGCAAGAATATACAATGGAGAAAAGACAATCTCTTGAACAAGTGGTGCTGGGAAAATTGGTCAACCACTTGTAGAAGAATGAAACAGCATAACTAAGTTGGGAAGATCCCCTGAAGAAGGGAAAGAATACCCACTCCAGTATTCTTGGGCGCCCCCTGGTGGCTCAGACCGTAAAGAATCTGCCTTCAGTGCAGGAGATCTGGGTTCGATCCCTGGTCTGGGGAGATTCCCTGAAGGAGGGCATGGCAACCCACTCCATCATTCTTGCCTGGAGAATCCCCATGGACAGAGGTGCCTGGTGGGCTACAGTCCATGGGCTTGCAAAGAGTCAGACACAACTGAGCGACTAAGCACAGCAGAGCAAGTAACCTCTTAACTGAAATCAGAAATCTCAGAATGATTTTTTGGCACCTTTTTTCTCCTTTCTGTCTCTCAGCACTCACATTAAATCAACCACAAGTCCATTCATTCATTCATTCATTCTGCAAATATTAACTGAGTCTATCATGGGTCTTAGGGGCTAGAGGGTGCAAAACAATTGTATTTCTTATCCTCATGGAACTTGCAGTTTAGTAGAGAAAACAATAGTCAATACACAAGCAAACAAATGAGAAAGCAAGAAATAGAAGGAAAAATAAGACAGGTTGAAGCTTAACTCTTTGGGCTAGAATTTGGACAACAAAGAAAGAAAGATATAGCACTGACAGGTGTTGAGAGGTGGAACTGAAAGTTTTTCTTGATTCACTGGATGTAGGCATCAAAAAAAAAAAAAAGAGAGAGAGAGAGAGAGAGAAATGGAGGATATTTCCAGCTTCTCAACTGAGAATCTGGGTGGATAATGCTATTGATATGAGCTGAGGTGATGGAAGGGTAGGAAATCAACCAGAAAGATCAGATGTGTTGAACCTGCAATGTCTATTAGATGTCACGTGGCCTAGTCAACTAGTAGTTGGGGATTATAAGCCTCACACTTTGAGGAGAAGTCTAGGCCTCACCACACAAACTGGTGAGTCAGCAGCATATAGACAGTTAAATCAATGAGAAAAACAGCAAAGCCACTACACACTGCAGAGAGTAAAAGAAAGAAATCCCAGAATCAACCCTGCCTAACTTCATCACAGGTGGTTAAAAGGGAGAAAAATTGTTTTAAAAAGACTGGAAGAATAGGCTAGAAAGAATAGAAATAGGCGAACATAAACTGAGAAGGAGAAAAATAGATGATAACAGAAAAAAATGTGGTCCAAAAGTCAAGAGGTCAACCATCTAGAATACTGTCAAATAGAAAGGGAAGAGAGAAATGTTCATACACTCTGCCACCTTGAGTGATTGCAACTACTATAGAATTGGTCTTGGAGAAATGATGACAGCATAGACCAGAAATCCTATAGCTCCTCTTTCTAAATATTTCCCAGATAGGACTCATTCATTCCATCCTAATTCAAGTTGAAACCAGTATCCAGGCTCATGTGTGCCATTCTTGCATCTCCTTCATTCTCTTCCCTGTCCCACATCTAGAATAATTTTGCCAAAGCAACAAAAACAATTTTAAGCATGTCATTCTCCTGTCCAATTTAGGATACAGACCAAATTCCTTAGGACACCTTCACCAGCCCCCAGTGTCTGGTCCCTGCCTGCTGCTTCCATCTCTTCTCATTCCACTCTCCCTTTTAAGTTCAGGGCATTTGTCACATTGAATATCTAAGATTCCAGGCACACCTCATATTAGGGCATCACAGGATCGATGGTGAGTCAGAGCAAAAGTGAAATGAGAAAAGTGTTCATCTGTAAGCTTGAGGGGAATATCCTAGTTGTGAATCAGATAAGTGTTGTATATGCGAACTGATCTTCCCCTTCCTTGCTTTTTCCTTTAACCTGGGTACTTCTCCCACTCCAGAATTAACCTTTATTTCATACTTGAACCTTTGTTGACATCTCCCACAATCAGGGAGGAACTCTGATGCTACTTGTTTTATGCCTACCTTGCAATGTGAGGCCTTTTCCAAAGTAGCTATGTTCCTTGTGTTCCTAACTCAGATTGTAAGCTGTTTAAAGTTAGGGAACATCAAGAAGCCAAGAATATGGATACCCATGTTTGAATCCTGGTTTTAGAGTCCTTAGGCCACTTTTTAAAATTTATTTTTATTGTTTAGCTGCACTGGGTCTTTGTTGCTGTGTGCAGGCTTTCTCTAGTTGCGGCAAGCAGAGACTACTCTCTAGTTGTGGTGGGCAGGCTTCTCATTGTGGTGGCTTATCCCGTTACTGAACATGGGCTCTAGGGAGTGTGGGCTTTAGCATTTGTGGCACATGGGCTTAGTTGCCCCAAGGCATGTGGTGTCTTCTCAGACTAGATATTGAACCTGTGTCCCCTGCATTGGCAGGCAGATTCTTAACCGTTGGAACACCAAGAAAGTGCCTGGGCCATTTTGTTTTAAGTCTCTCAGGGATTCAGTTTCTCCTTATAGGTGCCCACTTCATGGGGTTATTTGGAGGATTCCTTGCTATAACAGCTGTAAAGTGCTTACCACACTGCCTGGCACACACAGAGCACTCAAAAAATTCCATTATTCATTTTGACTATCATTATTTTCTTGATCTTATTTATACAGTACTGGCTCTGCCAGTACTTCACAAACACTGGTTGGCTACCTGATAAATGCTACTGCACCGACCGTTTCCCCCTAATTGTTATGGTATATTATTCAAGGACAAGAGGAGTGCACCCATCCTTAGGATTAATTCCTTCTTCCGTTTTCATGTTGAGTTATGTAAATCAAGATTGTGAATTTCACCCTTCAGACAGAAACGGAGTGGTTCTAATTTGATCTAACTTAAGATGGGAGGGGGTATGCAGGAGACTGGAGAAGTTAAAACTTTCTGGTATACATGAAGCAGCAGGCTGCCTTATGTTTTCAACATTAGCATTTAAGTTCACTGCAGCTGAACTCAATTCGTATCAGGGGAGATTTATATCAAACAGTGGGAAGGCAAGTCATATCCTACTGCTGTCTTGCAGAATTATCATCAGGAATGTAGCCAATTTTAGCACAAATAAATGGTAGTTAGGGAAGTAACTTGTATGATCGAGTCCTATAATGGTCATTCTTTGATTTAGAAATATGTTCTAAACCTGTCACTTTGCATGAGCTTGATTTCCAAAGAAAAGAAGAAAAAAAATCACTACACTTTCTCCTGCGGGAATAGCACATATACAATAACAAAATAACGTTTAAAAAAATTCTGCTCACTATTTTATCATTTTAAGTGTATAGAAAATAACATTAAATGGTGGAGGCATGCTTATGGATTAAATTATATACAACACTGCTCACTATCATTACTGTTACACATCACTAAACCAAGACACTCCTAAAACTGTCATCTTGTTGGCAGTCAAAAGACAGCTGAAATGCTGGTTTGAATTGTATCTCTTTTATCTTCTTTATGAAGTAGGAGAAGCACTTTATGAGAGTCACATAAGAATAGAAGGGAAAAAAAAAAACTAGTGAATGAAATGAAAGTATACTTGGACGAGGAAGGGACTTGAAAGATCATCATTTCAACTCCTTCAGTTTAAATGTAAGGAAAAAAAAAAAAAGACCCCAAAAATCAAAATAGCCAGCCCAAGGACACATGTGGTTGGGGACTGCATCTATTCCTCTTCCTGCCACTAAGTAATTTCCAAGCCTGGCCAGCAAACACAGAGCTTCCTGGACACACAGATTTGCAGAATCAGAATCTTTAGAGTAGAATCAAAAATTCTGTAGATTTAAAAACCTCCCCAAATGATTCAAATGTAGAACATCCAGGGACCAATGTTCGTGAAGCACTAAGCTACACTGTCCATGACCACTGGCTGGATATTCAACCTGGGAAAGGAGGCAGATACAACCTGTTTATTTTCTGTATTTAAATAGCTGCTGCTGCTGCTGCTAAGTCACTTCAGTCATGTCCGACTCTGTGCCGACCCCATAGCAATTATAAAATACCAAATTGTAAAATGTCATTTTCTACCAACCTATTTACATCTACACTAAAAACAGTCAGGCTTACTATAGTTCTTTTCTGGTTTATAAAAGCATATGGGGGTGTGTGTGCTCAGTCATGTCTGACTGCAGCCTCATGGACTGTGACCTACCTGGCTCCCCTGTCCATGGGATTTCCCAGGCAAGAATACTGGAGTGGGTTGCCATTTCCTCCTCCAGGGGATCTTCCTGACCCAGGGACTGAACCCACATCTCCTACATTGCAGGCGAATTCTTAACCCGCTGAACCACTGGGGAAGCATGTGTGAACACATACATGCATCTATATCTTTGTTGACCTATATGTACATCTATAACAAATTTATACTGTCCTTGTATTTGTGTCTCTACCTATTGAAAGAATGAGAATGAGAAAAAGAGACTGGAAGGAACTGCATACGAAAAAGTCATAATGGGAGTACTTTGATCGATATTGACTTCTTTATATTTCTTTATTTTTTTAATATTTTCTTAGTATTCCCCTTATTTATATTCTTATCCAGTCTCTTCACTAATATGCTGTGTCTAATTTAAAATTTGGGCCCCAAGAGTAGAAACCGCATCTAATCATCTAATTCTGCATCCAACATCCCACCCCACATGGCCTCAGTGTGAAATGACCTGGTGGTTAGCATTGTCACAGCCATGGCAGATCTATCTGGCACCCTTGAGGGGGTCTTTTTTGGAAAATAGTCAATTTTTTAACAATTTAAGTGTGGATCATCTAGTCTTAAATTATCTATATCTTATATTCTGCAACATTTGCCTCTTGCTGACCAAATTTGGCAGTTTCATGGCTCCTAAATATCTCTACCATGACAGGAAGGAACAAAAGTGATGATACTGTAATCAATCAAATTGCTTACTCTGTGGAACCATTGATCATTATGTTTACTTGGAAGCTCCAACATGAGAAATTTATTTCTAAATGTAATGGGAGGAAAAAAATTCTCCTGATTTTCTTTTTTATTGAAAAAATGATGTAGCTTGTGTTCCACTTTTTTGTCTCTTTGTGAAGGCTTACCATTATTTGCTGCTCTGTCTTCTTCCTTTGCTAAATCTGATTTTCCTATTGATCTTATTTTTATGCCCTGTTTTGGTAGCTTGTCTCAACTTATTTTTTGAAGAAGTTGGGGTAGAAATACATCCACCAAATAAATAACAATTTTGAAAATTTGTGCTAAAAATTATTAAGGCCTTATATTTTGTTTTGTTTTCTTTTTAGTACTTTCACACTCATGATTTCACCTACTTCTCCTCCTCCCATAAACAGAGCAGCCATTATCCCCATTTTACAAATAAGAAAACTGACAGCCTATGGAAGAATAAGATGGAAAGACTGTTTTGGGGAGCTGGACTGCCTGAGTTTGAATTGTTTCTCTTCTTGTTCTTCCTACAGCTTTGCCCTTGGATAAGCTGCTCACTTATCTGTCCCTCAGTATCTTCATCTATAAAATGATAATAATAGTAGCTACCACAGAGAATTATTGTGAAGATAGGTCAAATAAGTTGCATACTTAAGGAACACAGTTCAGTGAATGGTACTTTTGTTGTTCCTATTCAGTTGCTAAGTCATGTCTGACTCTTTGCAACCCCATGAACTGTAGCATATCAGGCTTCGCTGTCCTTCATTATCTCATGGAGTTTGCTCAAATTCATGTCCATCGAGTCAGTGATACCATCCAACCATTTCATACTCTGTCTCCCCCTTCTCCTCCTGCCCTCAATCTTTCCCAGCATCAGGGTCTTTCCCAATGAGTTGGCTCTTCACATCAGGTGGCCAAAGTACAGGAGCTTCAGCATCAGTCCCTCCAGTGAATATTCAGGATTAGTATCCTTTAGGTAATCCAGTCGGAGAAGGCAATGGCATCCCACTCCAGTACTCTTGCCTGGAAAATCCCATGGATGGAGGAGCCTGGTAGGCTGCAGTCCATCGGGTCGCTAAGTGTCGTATATGACTGAGCGACTTCACTTTCACTTTTCACTTTCATGCATTGGGGAAGGAAATGGCAACCCACTCCAGTGTTCTTGCCTGGAGAATCCCAGGGACGGCAGAGCCTGGTGGGCTGCTATCTATGGGGTCACACAGAGTCAGACACAGCTGAAGTGACTTAGCAGCAGCAGCAGCAGCAGCAGGTAATCCAGTAGTCATGTATGGATGTGAGAGTTGGACTATAAAGAAAGTTGAGTGCCGAATAATTGATGCTTTTGAACTGTGGTGTTGGAGAAGACTCTTGAGAGTCCCTTGGACTGCAAGGGGATCCAACCTGTCAATCCTAAAGGAAATCAGTCCTGAATATTCATTGGAAGTCATGTCTGATAGTTGCAACTCTGCAACTATACAGTCCATGGGATTCTCCAGGCCAGAATACTGGAGTGGATAGCGTTTCCCTTCTCTGGGGGATCTTCCCAACCCAGGGATCAAACCCAGGTCTCTTGCATTGTAGGCAGATTCTTTACCAGCTGAGCCACAAGGGAAGCCCACTATCACTAAACCCATATAAATTTCATCGTACAATGCAGTGGTTACCAGAGCTTTTAGTAGCAGACAGGCCTGGGTGTGACTCAGTCCTGCACTTTCAGCCTCAGGCAAGCTCCTAACAGCAGAGTCACATCATCCTCTGTCATAAAATGAAGACACTAATGGCTCTGACTTGGTATGATTTTTACGTAAAGCACATAGCACAGTGCCAGGACCATACAGGCAGTCAATAAATATGACAGTGATTACTGTCATGTTCTTATTATCATTATACAATAGGCCAAATGTACCAAAAGCTGTTCAATTCAATTTCTTTTATAATATTTTGCATTTAGACTTTGAGAAATTTAATTCAAAATTTTCCCCAACTTTAAATTACAGAGGATTTACTCTAGTTGAGGAAAAAATTGTGTCCTCCAAAATACAAAGCTTTGTTCAGTAATTCCCTCCATCTTGTTTCTGGCTAACTCTAAAGCTCATTATATTTTTTCTTAATATATTTAATATAAAATTAATCCCTTTTGTTATATAGAATCCCAAAATTTTACAATGAATACAGACCTTAAAAGCTTTGATTCTCACCTTGATTCTGATACATGCCGATTAAATGTAAAGGCTTAAGACTTTATATTTGGATATGTTTGCTTTGTTTTGTGTTTGAGATTAGGGGGAGGCTTATGTGTTTGAGTTGGGAAGAATTAAGTCTAATTGTCTTCAGTAACTAAAACAAGCTTAATTAAATTTGTGCTTAAATTTATATGAAAGACTTTATTAAAAGACAGTATCTGCTGCAAGTCAGAGCTAGCAACTTTAAAAAAATTACATCAAGAACACAGATAGGCCTTCCTTTAAGAAAATCTAAAATGAAAAGCTCTGAATTCATAAAATGAAGAGAGGATGGCTATTTGTTTTTCAAGAGAGACTCTGTTACATGAAAAAGTAGCTTTCTTTCAAAATCAGGCTTTATGTGGTATTTGAAACAATTCAATGGTAAGAAATTTGATTTGCACAGACCACAAATATTGAATAAAATGAAATATGCTTGTGTCTGGAGAAAACAAAAAGCATACTTTTTTCACATTAATGCCACTGGTTTTCATATACCTTCTAGCAGATTCCTGTAGTTTAAAAATAATAATCAATTTGGATGTACTGGCCTTTACAATTTAAAATGGTCTGGTGATCGTGTGTACCTCACTGCAACTGATGTGAAAAATGCAGTGCCCTGACAGCTCGCATTAAACATCACACAGAAAAAGTATAATTAGCATTTCTGTGCTAATTAAAAGTGATGCTGGGTTAGTTCCAATATCATGCTTTTAAATGGCTGATGTCTCAAGAGAACAAAGTTGAAGAAAAAAATGCATTTCAAATGGAAAAATCCTGTGCAAACTTTCTTAAATGATTTGGATTTGTTGCTGTTGTTATTTACATCTCATTATAATGGGAGACTTCAAGATGACTTCCTTTAATCAGGCTACCATTTTCACTTTTCCCACTTTGCAAGCAGTAGGGCATTCAAGATTTTTTTTTTTTTTTGCTTCCTTAAATCCTTTGACCGTCTGCTTTCACACAAAATTAATTAAGGATTCTCTAAATAGAGAACACACCATGATAGAAAGAAACAATTCAAGATTTTCAGTTTTTCTTTAGTAGAGTGCAAAGTACATAGTGTACTCAGCCACTTCAACTTTTCCTACAAGTGAAAATTTCAGAGACAGTATCACCTCCCCAACCCAGGGTTTTTCAAATAAACAGATGACTGCTACCGATGAAATTCTTTTTTCAAACGTAGTCCAATTATTTAAAGTCACAAAGGTTCTACATAGTTTTAAATCTGATTTTCTTTCCAGACGAAATGTTGGAGAATCACCAAGAGGTGGGGAGAGAGGGAAACTATTGTTCCACCACATTCCATTCCTGTTAACTCAACTTGATATATGCGATAAATTAAGTCTGCACCGCAGGTCAGTGAATTTCTATTAACTACTTATTATGGAAGAAAGGAAAGCAGACCAGTCAAGAACTCTTATACATCAGCTAAAGCAAGATGTCACTCTGTTTAACTTTTACAATAAGTGTTCTTCCATCTCACACATGTGAAAGGAAAAAAAAAAAAAAACACCATTTGGCATTTGAGCCCTCATTGCCAATGTGCATTAAGGCAAAGAATCAGCCCAGACTGATTACTTCTGATTTAAAAGGCTAGGGAACTCTCTAGATTTTGCTCAGACTGCCGATTTATAATGTCACCATTTTAAGACACATCTCTGAGGACTCTGAAAATATGGACACCTTGCTAAGGTTTGTTACAGTTGTAGTCCCAACTGTAGTCTATCTGCTTCTTTCAGGTTCAACAACTGCTGGGTGGAAATGAGGCCTCCACTCAGAGTTGGATCTCAAAGGAGGAGATGGTTCAAGTTTTCTACATAGGAGCTAAATGAACAAGACTATAGGAGGCCAATCTCTGAGAGGCCTAGCATGAGGACCACATCTCCTGAAGATGCTAGGAGTTTGGCCCACAGAACTCAGTTGGTTCTAAGTATCCTGAGCATGCCTGGGGTCCTTAGACAAGACGTAGTAGATGACTGGATAATAAGTAATTAAGCAGGTGGACCTGGTCCTCCCTGTCTCCAGACAGGGAGTCTAAGGACTCCACAGAGTCTAAGAAAAACTGGGACAAGAAGCTTCTTCCTGGTGCCTTTGTGCAAGGCTGGAAACAAGCCAACTGCCTAGAACACAGACCACACTGCCTTCTATCACTTACTTCCTGAGATGATAGCACTTCAGAGCTCCAAAAATCAGATCCGAGTCCCAGTGAAGATGCCAAAAAATAAACAAAGTATAATAATATACAATAAATATATATTATATATATATATTTAAATTATAATAAAGCCAGAGAGAGTAAGGTCTTTCTGAGAGTAAGGGAATTTGGACACAAAAGGAGATATGAGTGATCCATATGCCCCTAGGAAAGACCATGTGAAGGTGGCCAGCTACAAGCCACAGAGAAGGGTCTCAAAAGAAACAAAACCTGCACTGTGATCTGATATAGGATTATTCAAGCCATCCTAGGCCACAGAAAATGAAGGAGATCTCATTAGTTAAATCTAGCTTCAATATAATACTAAATTGTAATAACATAGTAGAAAAATTCACACTGAAACAATGTCACTTAAAATTGGTCTGTTATCAGAGAAGAAGACTTAATGCCATGAAAATGTCTATATAAACATCTGTCTAAGCACCTATATAATTTTAATACAACTTCAATTAAAGTTCTGATATTTTTAAAATTTTGACTCTAATGATTCATACATTTTATATGAAAGAATAAATCTCTAAGAACAGTTGAGAAAATGATTAAAAAGATCTTGGTTTACCAGATCAGAATGTACTATAAAGAGAATATGGTATTACCTTAGAAACAGAAAATTAAATCACTGAAACATAATAGAAAACCAAGAACCAGAGGCTAGCATATGAGGATTTAATAAATGACAAGGGTCACACATTTCCTCCCACTGGATAAAAAATGTATTTACTCAATAAATTATTCTGGTTATCCACATAGAAAAAAATTGTTTGGACTAACATCTTATACTATATTCCAAAACAAATTTTATATGCATTAAAGACATAAACTGGAGAAGTATTCTTGCCTCCCTCCAGTATTCTTGCCTGGGAAATCCCATGGACAGAGGGGCTTGGCAGGCTGCAATCTGCAGTCTATGGGGTCACAAAAGAGTCAGACATGACTTCGCGACTAGATACCAAGAAAAAAGATATAAACATGAAAATATTAATTGAAAATATTTCAAGAAAATCTAGGAGGTTATGTGTTTGTTGAGGCAGAAGGAGAGATCTTCTTAATTTCACGCTTAAAACTCATATACTATAAAAGAGAAAAGAGACACATTTGGTTAAGTATAAACAAGACACTTTTGATGACAAAAGTTCCCCTAAACAAATCCAGTAGACAAACAATGTATTTGGAAAAAATACTAAAAACCAGAGGAAAACCTGGCAGTTAATATATAATAGATATAAAGGAAGCTCCTACAAACCAATGGGAAAACAAACAGTTTTATTCTATATGAAAGGAAGAGGAGGAGACTCACAGGAGTGTTGATATAAGCAGCAAAAACATAATCAAAGATGTCTGATTTCACTAGCAGTACAGAAAACGTAAGTGAAAATAAATGAGATATCCTTCATGCTCATCATATTGGCAAAGTATGAAAGATTAATAATTAGTATTGCTGATGCTAAGCTTGAAAAACATGTCCATTTAACACTGCTTTAATAGGACAAAAATTGCATGAGGGCAATAATGTGTTTAAAAGGACATGTGAATTATAGAGCTTTTGGTAAGTAGTCTGTCCACATTCATTAAAAGCACACATATGTTTGACCTCAAACTACCCCTTCTTGGGACTCTAGGCAAAGAAATAAAATCTCAAATACAGAACATTTATTATATCCCTGCTTGTAAAGGCTAACAACAACAACAAAATGGAAACAAAGTGAATGCTTTACAATTGTATCCATAGTGGAATATTATATAGCCATCAAAAAGGATGAATTACAGCTCTGCAAGTTGGGATAAAAGGGGTTTCCACAAAGTGTTTTGTGTGACAAAATCTAAATGTAGAAAAATTTTATAAAAAGCACATTATTATAAAACAATGATAAAACCGCCTAAAATGTTAATTTATGAGTTTGTGTATATAGGTTTACATATGACCATGAAGATAAATATAGATTATATATAATATACATTTTATATATTAGATTATGCAATTTAATTATATGATCTATGTGTACAATTAATGAAATAGAAAGATAGATGATAGATAGGGAGACAGAGAGACATAGTAGCAATGGCAGATGAAAGGAGAGATCAATGGACTGCACTATAATACTATATTTATGTAAAATTATATGTGTGCTATACAGTGGTAAAAGTCACTAGCTCTAAGATAGTATTTTTTGCCTTTTATTACCTCTGAAGTCAAAATGTACTTTACAGTTGATGGCGTCTGGTATCTCCTAATTAATTGGTGAATTTTTTCCTTTTCTTAATGGTACATAAAACACTGATGCCTTGAATGGATGAAATATGGCATTATTCTAGTATCATATCCCTCAAAATGTGCTTTTAACACAAGTTGAAAATGGTACATTCAATTAAAGAGCAAAGCTTTAAAAATCACTTATCTTTTTCACATTTCTTAAGTGGATTAAAAAAAATGTTAAAGTGTGCAAGGGTAAAAATGAATCCCCTAGGGCAGAGTCCTCTAGTAGACAAATAATCTAACAGTATTATACTCCTGGAAGTAGATTAAAGGAAGAGAGGTCATGTCTTGAAATCTTCACATTAGAGGACAGTTTGAGAGTATTTCATTGTCTCTCCTGCAATCTCTAGGCAGAGAACCAGAGCAAGACAGCAAAGGATTTCTCCAGCCTCAACTACCACCTCAGACCCTCATCTCTACAATGCTCTTCCTTCTGCTCTACAGGGAATAACAGGCCAAGAAGGCAGTGTTTCTCTGATGTGAAGTAACTGAATACCCAGAGGAAATTGAAATGTGGCCATAGGGAATCTATTCTACAAAAGTAGAATCTTTAGTTTGAATCCTGGTGAGCCCATTTAAAATAGTAGGTCTTTCTGGGATGTTCCAAAGATAGCATTTAGAAACATGAAATGTTACCTGCATAAATTTTCCATTTGCTTCAAAAATAGTCCCTTATTGTCAATATGTGATAGACAACGTATTCATTTACAGTCTCCCAATGAATAAAACACAATCATTCTTTGAATATTCTGTGACAATCTAAAGCTAGTTTTCATACTTTTGACTCCTAAAGTAATTTTTCCTTCTCTTTTTCAAGATTTCCTCATCTAGAAAGGAAAGTGAAGCATTTCCCTGGTGGTCCAGTGGTTAAGAATCTGCCTGTCAATGCAGGGGGCATGGCTTCGATCCCTGGTCCAGGAAGATCCCACATGCCGCAGAGCAACTAAGCCTGTGTGCCACAAGTTGAGATCAGCAACTCCTGAGCCTGGGTTCTGCAGCTACTGAAGCCTGCACACCTACAGCCTGTCCTCCACAACAAGAGAACCCACTGCAATGGAAAGCCCGGGCACTGCAATGAAGAGGAGTCCCTGCTCAGTGCAACTAGAGTAAGCTCACATGCAGCAGTGAAGACCCAGGGCAGAAAAATAAATAAACACATAATTTAAAAAAAAAAAAAAGAAAGAAAGAAAGGAAAGAAAAGTGGATCCATAAAAGGATAAAGGCACTTTGGCTTCAAAGGCCATTGGTTAGAAATCACGATTGAATTTTACTCCATACTTTAATGGTCTTATTACAGGTCGTGCATTGGCTGGATAGTGGAATACATAAAATAAGAATCTGACCCAACTTCAGAATTTAGATGATTTATAGTCAGGAAATAAAACACACAATAATACACAGACTCTAGTATTGCTAATCAATCTATTAGTATATGTTATGTGTAAATTTACTGTTTATTTGATGTCCTCTGTTCCTAAAATAATGCCCCTTTCCCTTCTCTCCCTGACTTCCTCCTCTACCCATGTAGTACCCAAGCTCTCCTTGGCTAACAGGGTCAGCTGTGCCTGGCATACAATGGTGTTCTGCCCCAAATTCTTTTCATCACCTTCCCATCTTTTCCACAACAGAATTATGAATATGCTATTCCAGTCCTTCTTCCCATTTGCCTATTTATAGCTCAATTACCCTTTTTAAAGATTTATTTATGTACTCACTTCTTTATTTTTGGCTGCGCTGGGTTTTCGTCATGTGCAAGAGACTTTTCTCTAGTTGCGGCAAGTGGGGGCTACTCTCTAGTTGCAGTGCGTGGGGTTCTCATTTCAGTGGCTTCTCTTCTTGGGGAGCACGGGCTCTAGGCATGCAGACTCAGTAGCTGTGGCACACGGGGTTTAGTTGCTCCGAGGCATGTGGGATCTTCTCAAAATCAGAGGTCAAACCCATGTTTCCTGCATTGGTAGCCAGATTCATAACCGTCAGACCACCAGGGAAGCCCCTATAGCTCAATTACTTTTATCTCAGTAACCATTTCTCTCCAGTACACATTATCTTTAATTCATTTCCTTGCCTACTTTCTCCTAACACTAATTTCTTCAGAAAAGATTTAAGGTTTCAAACATATCATAATAAGTGCTTGAATTTGAAAGAATTTTAAAAACTTCTCTGAGATTATAAATATTTACAACTTGAAAGTTTTTAAGAGAAGAGAGAATTAGCACTTTTAAAATACTTTATCCCCCCTAAAAAATCCAAAAAGAAAACACAAATGACTGAAACTGGGCCTTTCAGAAACAGTTACCTCCTATTTGAATAGTTTGAAGTATATTACAAGAAGGGATGGGGGTGTGGGGGAATCAAGTAGAAAATGAGACTGTTCAGTGACAGGTAACGTGAAATCCTCTTTAAAATGACCAAGCAAGAAAAGCTCAGGATCAGCATAAGCCACGTGTCAGAAAATAATTTTAATTAAATGGCATCAATTCCAAGGAGAGGGGAAAAAAAAAAAGATGTAGATGGCAAAGCTGAGAGTTGCATGGAGAAAGGTAGTTTTCCTCTTGATTTAGAGAAGTGATGCAAGGTGAGGACCTAAGATTCACTAGGCCCAGAACCGATATGTATAGTTGTGCAGGCTATGGATTGGACAAAGGCGCTCAGTGAAGGTGCTGAGTAAGGCAGGATCCCGACGGCGTTCCCTGGTGTGTGCTTCACAAATCTGGAGAAAGGGGTAGTTTTCTCTTGTCTCAAGGGATATGTCTGTACCATGGGAGCATCTTTTTCTACATAGTGATTTTATTTGTTTAATCTCTTGAAAGTGAAAGTGTTAGTCGCTCAGTCATGTCTGACTCTTTGCAACCCTATGGACTGTAGCCCGCCAGGCTCCTCTGTCCATGGAATTCTCCTGGCAAGAATACTGGAGTGGGTTGCCATTCTCTTCTCCAGGGGATCTTCCCAATCCAGGGACAGAACCCGGGTCTCCCGCATTGCAGGCAGATTCTTTACCATCCGAGCCACCAGGGAAGCCCATTTTTATTTATCTTAGTTGAAATATAGTTGATTTACAATATTATATTGGTTTTAGATATACAACATAATAATTGGTATTTTGTAGATTATACTCCATATAAGGTTATTATAAAATATTGGCTATACTAGCTTGGCTGTATTTACATCCCTGTAACTTATCTGCCTGGTAGTATGTACCTCTTAACCCCCCTCATCCATTTTTCTCCCCACCCCCCACCCACCTCCCCTCTGGTAACCACCAGTCTGTTTTCTGTATCTGTCAGTCTGTTTCTGCTTTATTTGTTCCTTTGTTTTATTTTGAGATTCCACATATAAGTGAAACCATACAGCATTTGTCTTTCTCTGTCTGACTTATTTCACTAAGCCTAAGACCAACAGGTGGAGATTTTTTAAATTGCTTCCAAATTCTTTGATATTCCACCTGTCAGAAAGTGAGATCTATACTCCACTCCCTTTGAACCTAAGCTTTTTACTCTTCTATCCGTAGAATATTGGAAGCGACAAAGCGGCAGCTTCCTCCTGCTGCATTTTGCAACATTCCCTCTTGGAAACTGACCACTATGCCCCGAGGATGGTCACACAGCGTGGAGTTGTCACTTGCAGGTGTTCTGCTTCACAGTCGCATCTGAGGTCTTGGTCAGTAGCCAGCATCAACCAGCAAACACGAACGGGAAGACACCTCCAAAGGATACTGGGCTATTGCATCACCTCCACCCTTGTAGTCTCTCCACCAATGCCCTAGATACTGTGGGGCGGAGACAAGCCATCACTGCTGGGCCCTGTCTAATTCCCTGATCCACAGAGTCTGGGAGCATAATAAACTGTTGTGTTTTTTTTTAATGCCACTCTGCTTCGAGTAGTTGGTTCTGCAGCAATAGATAACTGGGACATCATCCACCAGGACCTATTTCTAATTCACGCAGAGGCTCTGTACAGGCTAGGAGCCACCCTGACTTAAGCTCCTTCTAAGCACTAAGCCAGGAAACAGGTTACTGAACTGAATCCTCAGGCTCTTGCTATTGTTAAATATTTCCATTTCACGAAGCCAGGTCTCTGCAGCAAAAAGCCTCAGTGTCATCTCGTTGTGTACAAGGCCCTTGGCTTATCTCTCTTGAATTATCTCTTTCCAGCTCCCAAATCCCACACTGCATTCTACCTACACTCACAGCTCCCAGAACGCAGCCCTCTCTTGCCTCTGGGTCTCTGCGTAAGCTGATGCCTCTCCTTGAAACATCTTTCCTACCTTCCCACCCCTACCTCCACTGCTGTTTTCTCATGCTTCACTTTAACTTTCTACTTCCAAAACTGTCAGTAATGCAAGTGGGTTCTGTATTCTTTCATCCTAAACTTACCATCACTCTGGAAACTTCTTCCATAATACACCTTGCTCAACGGCTTCCCAAGAAACCTCCCAATACACCTCTTCCAATAGAAATGCCCTCTAGTGGTAGCGAGGCAGGAAACATGGCTGCTGGCCAGATTCCAAGAATCACCATCTTAATATCTGTCACCATGAAGCAGGCGCAGATGAAAAGCTTGGACCCTCATTCCCACAGAGAAATGATGCAAATTCAAAAAGTCATAGAGTCAATTTTATCCCACTTAACTCAAGGGCATGTATCACAAGGGCTTCAGGACGTTTAAATCTCTTACTGACTAGAACCTTAGGAGTAAGCAAAAGTGGAAAACAGCCTAGAAATCACATTTAGCCTTCATTGCATTTGGCCTGAGAAAAGCTGTTATGAGGTGGTGTTGAACTAGCAGTAACATGATGACTCGCAGCCTAACTTGACTGCAGTGGGCATTTCAGATGACTAAGCTCAAAATTAAGGCTCTGGAAGTTTATAAGAACAACTTAAGAGCTGGGAGCAGGGGAGAAACTGATTTCTTCCTGATGAATTTTTCACTCTTAGTTAGGTTTCCTCTACATGTAATCCCCACTGTGAGACAATTAAAATAAAACCAAAAGTGATTGGATATGAGAAAATGATAACTTTGGTGTGGAAAAAAAAAATGTACACAGAATGAAATGAATGCTGCTCCCAAATAAAATCTTTCAGGTATTGTGAAACAAGACAGACCTAATCTCTCAAATAACAAAGATTAGGCAAAAATGATAGAATGTGAATGTCAAAGAGACTCGCCGGTATAACTAGAAAATTGATAGACACCCTGGAGTTTCCAAAATGCTTTTTAAAAACCTGAGCACATTCTTTGATATAACACAAAATCTGTGGCATTCCATGGGAAAATAAATGTTTATTTCCAATCTTAGCTTTCAAATATTTAAATGAAAGCAGACAGGCTCTTTTCCCTAATACTGAAGGCACTGGCATGCTAATAAGCATTTCAATGAGAAAAAAAAAAATACATGTATCTCTCTGAATTAAAGTGAGGTCTAGCTCACTCTTCCTTGTCTACCTACCTTTTTTTTCCTTCTGTCAGCTCTATTTTGCCTGTCTGTCCTATCTCTCCCTTTATTACTAGCATAGTAGTAGCAATTGTCCTTCCATTTCCTTCTCACCGTAACTCTATTTTCAATCAAATGACCTATTCATTGTGATCCTACCCTCTGCAAGTAAATCTGCTAGCCCTCAGGACAAACATGAATACATTGTGGGGTTCTCATCAGACTGCAAAGTACAAACAAGCTGAAAGATAAGACAGGAACTAGATTTCCACCACACCAAGCAGCATCTGACCGTAAATGCTGGCATGTTTCAAGAACTGGACCCTGGAAGATGACCCTAAGTAGGAAGGAAGAACGCTCACCCAGGGAATTTTGCAAGCAGAGATATAGGGGTAAGAGAAGGCATTATTTGCTGAGAAGTTCAGTCCAGCAGACTACTTTGCCTTAAATGATGAGTTCATGTAGGGAGGTGGTGAGAGAGGATACAAAAGCAGAGGGGATGCAATTGTGAATGAGTGAGTGAGTGAAAGTCGCTCAGTCTTGTCTGACTCGTTGTGACCCCATGGACTATAGCGTCCATGGAATTCTCCAGGCCAGAATACTGGAGTGGGTAGCCTTTCCCTTTTCCAGGGGATCTTCTCAACCCAGGAATCAAACCCAAGTCTCCTGCATTGAAGGTGGATGCTTTACCAGCTGAGCCCCAAGGTAGGCTGCCTTGAATGCCAGGTAAGGGATTTAGACTCCACTGCCCACCAGGGAGAACCAGTGGTGTTTTTTGGTGGGTTTAAAGGTTTGTCTTGAAGATCCTCCCCTCCCTCCCCTTTCATTCTAGCCAACCATCATTTTTTGTTGTTGTTATTTGTTACACTTATGCAATAAAATGCACTCCTTATGCTATTCTCTGTTATAAAAGCAGCTGAGCTAAAGGCTTCATATTACCTTTAAAAGTCATATACATTGCTGGGCTTCTATAAGTAACCAAAAATCAATCAATCAATCAATAACACTCAGTTCTGGTCACTTAGATAAATAAGATTTTGAAGGTTATTTCTCAGATGAAAAGAAAAAAAAAAAAGATGAGATAAACCAAGTCCGGTATAAAATCCAGGAAATGTCATTTAGGATATCCGACCTTTCCCATGGGCTTCCCAGGTGGTGCTCATAGTAAAGAACCCACCTACCAAGGCAAGAGACTAAGAGACACAGGTTCAGTCCCTGGGTTGGGAAGATCCCCTGAAGGAAGGCATGGCAATCCACTCTAGTACTCTTGCCTGGGATAATCCCATGGACAGAGGAACCTGGTGGGCTATGGTCCATAAGGTTGACAAGAGTCAGACACAACTGAACTGACTCAGCACACATGCACCTTTCCCATAGAGGTTGTCAAGAATTATAGCCAAATACTCCTGATTAAAATGGAAGCTGACTGGTAACCCTTGATATGGCTTTCTCTTTTTTTTTTAATTAATTTGTATTGCAGTATAACTGCTTTGGGGCTTCCCTGGTGACTCAGATGGTAAAGAATCTGCCTGCAATGCAGGAGACATAAGAGACATGAGTTCAATCCCTGGGTCGGGAAGATCCCCTGGAGAAGGGCCTGGCATCCCACTCCAGTATTCTTGCCTGGAGAATCCCATGGACAGAGGAACCTGGTGGGCTACAGTCCACGGGGTCACAAAAAATCAGACACGACTGAGCAACTGAACACACACTCATATAGTTGCTTTAAAATATTATGTTTGTTTCTATAGTACAACAAAATGAATCAGCCATAGATATACATATCTCCCCTCCCTTATGGACTTCCTTCCATTCAGGTCACCACAGTGCATTAAGGAGAGCTCCCTGTACCATACAGTGTGTTCTCATGAGTCATCTATTCTATACCTGGCAGTAACAGTGTACATGGGTCAGTCCTGGTCCCCCAGTTCCTCACACCCCCCATTTTCCCCTTGGTATCCAGATATTTCTTCTCTATGTCTGTGTCTCTATTTCTTCTTTGCAAATAAGATCATTTATATCATATCTCTAGATTTCACATCTGTGTTAATATACAATATTTGTTTTTCTCTTTCTGACTTACTTCACTTTGTATGAAAGTCTCTAGGTCCTTCCATATCTCTACAAATCATCCAATTTCATTCCTTTTTATGGCTGAGTAATATTCCGAGTTGAAATACTTAGAAAAGTCATAGAAAAACACAAAATCCACACTGCCGTCAAAAAAAAAAAAGAGAGAGAGAGAGACAACTATTACTAGACTCTTGAGAAGTATTTCAGTCGGCTATATGGCTCATGGATTAAAATGTTTGCTTGCCGGGCCACTGAGACGCTAGGCTGAAGAGTAACCTGAGCAGCCAAGGCTGTTTATTCCCTCTTCCTGCTCTCCTCCCACCTCCTACATCTCACCAAAATCTCTCAATTTCTTCAGACTGGAAATCCTGGAAAATCTTAAGGCAAGAACTAGAGAGTAGCTGGTGCATGCTGTCCTCTTGCTGCACACTGTGGGAAGACCTCTTCCCTCCCAAGGGTGCTTGAAACATCACATGGAAAGGTGGAACAGAAAACATCCTGGATCTTCGAGGAAGAACACACTCCTGAAAGTGCTTTACTTGAAGTAGTCAGAAAAAATTCTAAAAATTAACCTGGCAGTCAATTGTACAGTATTTGATACTGTCCAAGAGGCTGTGCCCACAAAGATACCCAGAAAGAAAGCCATCAGGAAAGCAAAGATTGAGGGAAAAAAGACAAAAGAAAGCAATAAGCTGAGTGCAAAAGAAGCTGGGTGGGATAAGAAAGACCTTCAAGAAAACTAAAACTGCCATAACAGAATGAAAGCATATTGAAGACAGTAAAAAGTTGAATTCACATTGTAAAAAGTCAAATCAGAAATAAAGATAGAGAAAACATGAGTACTGCCCTCTTTATGAATGTTGAGTAAAAAGACAGAACAACTAACAGCATGTGATTAGCAAGACACTGGTTGTGATAAGAGATGTGGGCAAAGGCAGGAAAGACTAGCAAGGCAACTCTTGATCTGCGTGGAGAGCTTGTGGATGAGTCAAGAGTTCAGTCAGGCAGCAAAGAAGTTGGAAAGGACGTTAACTACAATCTTAGTAGCTGTACCATGAAACTAAAGGCATAACTTGAACCAAGGAAAGGCCACTCCTCTCCAGAGGGTTTGAACTCAAAGCCCCATCTGGTTTTAGCAATGATAGAAAAAGAAATGGCATTTCATAGTGAGTAAGCCTAAAGACACTGCCAGGGTGAAATCCTGGCTCCCTCACTATGTGAGCTTGGTCAAGTTACTTTATTTCTTTTTTGCCTAAAAAATTAAATTTATAATTAAATTATAAGATGGGAATAATCATAGTTCCTTCCTCATGAGACTGCTGTGAAGCTGAAAAGAGTGAGATTATGTACATCACTTCATCTGGCACGTAGCACAATGCTCGGTGAGTTGTTGCTATGCTGCTGCTGTCATTATTCAAATCAGAGGACAGATTTATATACACGGCCCTAGAGATGAAGAGAAGTACATGAAGATAACTTCAGGAAATGCAAATTCCAAACAGGCAGTCTTGGAACTAGCTGCAATACTAGGTGTAAGATACCCCCTACTCAGATCCAAAAAAAAAAAAAAGAAAAGAATTGAATAATTCAAACCAGAAGGAGCAAATCGCATCTAAAGGCAGTGGATCAGGAGTCCCCTGTTGTCATAACAACAGTACTACACTATCACCCTAGACCCTATGCATCCTGATCAAAAATCTCTAGCCAAAATGCCTTCTCAGCCAATTGATGAAACACAGCACCCAGGTCTCCCTGGCTTCAACTTGTTTAGAATGGCAACCTTGATTTATTTTCCATAATAAAATCTAGTAGGTAAGTGTCTTTTCCCTCCAGGAAGTCTGCATTAAATATAGAAATGATAACGTAAATCAAACCTACAGAACTAATACTTTTATAGTACATTTAAGAATTGGTTTCAAATCATGGGACGGTATTTACAAATGTAGTTTACAAAGAGGTTTAATGTTTAATAACATATAGCATATCAGTGAATATGACAGATTAGCCTTGGGATTCCAATTTAAAAGGGGTAATTGAGTAATGGATTTTAGACTTTTACCTTTAAGTGGAAAGATTTAGAGAATTTAATCAAGTTTGAAAGTATCAGAATGGCTAGAAGAACATGTGATTCATTATTTAAGGTTAATTTATTAGATTTGCTGGTGTTGTTAAGACTTGGCTGGTAGGTCAGGCATTTGAAAAGCTTAAAAAAGAAAACTGAAGGTATTAATGTATAAATGAATTTTTAAATACTTAAGGGTATTTTATTAACTAAGTTGTAAAGGGACCTGCTTGGGAGTTGAATGTGTTCAATGTAAATTGGTCAAATATTATTCAAAGGTTCCCTTGAAAGCAACTGTTAAAATTTACTAGATTCATAAATCAAGTAATAAAGTGTGTAAGGTGGACTTCAAGGTTTGAGAAAACTAGATTTCTAAAAAATTGCACCTATAATAAGTGAATATTAAATTCAAACCTTGAATAACATCAGAGCCTTTTTCTCTACACAAAAGCAGCCCTCAGACATTAAAACATCACAATTGACATGGATTTAAACTAAGAATTATAAATGTTTCTGAAAATGAAACCAGATATGTGAAATAGAAGGAACAACCAGACATGATTAGGAATTACTTTCCAAAGCTAGGAAAAAGAAAAAAATGATTTGAGTATACAGGTGAAATGGGCTTATTATGTTCTAGGAAAAACTAAGAACTAATATTTTATACTTAAAAAACTGAATTACAAGGTTAAAGAAGAACAAACTTATATTAGACCCCATGTAGAAAAAAATGTAATCCACAAGGGAAAAAAATCAGGCTAGCCTCAGATTTCTCCTCTTTACAATAAAGGGTACAGAAAAACAGATCAGCAACTACAGGGTCTGAAGGGAAAAACTTGTTATCTAAATGTTGCCACTTCACCAGCCTCCTATCCATGTATGTGGTAATGATAAAGACATTCTCAGATATGCAAGAATTTTAAAAACAGGCTAGAAGATATATTTCCATGAACAAAGATTAATTAAAACAGGAGCCTGGAAATCAGGCAGTTGTGTATAAGAGGACTATGGTGAGCATTCAGTTCAGTTCAGTCACTCAGTAGTGTCCAACTCTTTGCAACCCCATGGACTGCAGCACCCAAGGCTTCCCTGTATATCACCAACTCCTGGAGTTTATTCAAATCCATGTCCATCGAGTAGGTCAACCATCTCATCCTCTGTCATCCCCTTCTCCTCCTGCCTTCAATCTTTCCCAGCGTCAGGGTCTTTTCCAGTCAGTCAGTTCTTTGCATCAGGTGGCCTAAGAATTGGAGTTTGAGCTTTAGCATCAGTCCTTCCAATGAATATCCAGGGCTGATTTCCTTTAGGATGGACTGGTTGGATCTCCTTGCAGTCCAAGGGACTCGCAAAAGTCTTCTCCAACACCACAGTTCAAAAGCATCAGTTCTTCGGTGCTCAGCTTTCTTTATGGTCCAACTCTCCCATCCATACATGACTACTGGAAAAACCACAGCTTTGACTAGACAGACCTTTGTCAGCAAAGTAATATCTCTGCTTTTTAATATGCTGTCTAGGTTGGTCACACAGAATCGGACACGACTGAAGTGACTTAGCAGCAGCAGCAGGTTGGTCATAGCTTTTCTTCCAAGGATCAAGCTTCTTTTAATTTCACAGCTGCAGGCACCATCTTCAGTGATTTTGGAGCCCAAGAAAATAAAGTCTGTCATTGTTTCCATTGTTTCCCCATCTATTTGCCATGAAGTGATTGGACCAGATGCTATGATCTTAGTTTTTTGAATGCTGAGTCTCATGTGAGCAATACATGAGTTAAAAATAAAAAGTTAAGCTTAAATAATTGCATTTTTTTCCGGCCAAATGGCATGGAAACGCCATCAGTGTTCATGGGCCGTCACAGACACCGTGCTTTCTTAGACACCAGAGCACACAGGCGTTCTTGAGAGGCACAGATTAGGGACAGGAGAGGCACTGCGCCTGGGGCCATGCTCTCTGATAGCTCCACCCGCACACTCTGGCCAGCCTCCAGAATATCTTCCCTTGGGCTGACTTCAGTTGAGTTCTTCACATGTCTTGCTCTAGGAATCCAGTCCATTCCACAGCCTGACTCCATTGACGGGCCTCCTTCTTACTTTCCTCCCAGAAGCAAGTCAAGGACATCATTGTTGTTGTCCTTCTTGACACCAAGAGAGGCTGGTCTTTTCAGAGCCCACAAAGAACCTCAGTGGATACCCCCTTTTTGCAAGCCAGTCACACATGTCCCCCACCTTTTAAGTTAGAGTTTCAAAACTGAGTTTTTCTGTTTTGTGTGAAATACATCATTCACATGCATATCTGCTCATATCTAAATAATCAAAAGTAATTTTTTATTGTTAATAGCGTCTCTATAGAACAGCCAAAACCCATTAAAAATAATCAAGAAAAATTTTATTCATCAATTTAACAAATATTATTTTTGACTTACAAGATGGATTTTGCAAGAGCTACTAAAATGAGTAAAAGTTTGGTCCCTGCTCTCAAGCACAGGAGAAAAAAGTGAACAAAAATAATTGTGGTAAAACAGTGTATGAATTAAGTATAGTAAGTGTGGTACAAATAATGAAATATGATAATTCATTGAAGAAAAAAGAATTTCAAAAGAATAATAAAAGCATCTGTTATATATAAAATAGACAACTAATAAGGGTCTACCATAGAGCACAGCAAAAACTCTATTCAATACTCTGTAATGGTCTATATGAGAAAAATAATCTAAAACAGCATGGATATATATATATATGTATAACTGATTCACTCTGCTGTATACCTGGAAAGTAATACAAACTTATAAACAAACTACATTCCAATAATTTTTTTTTTTAAAGCATCATTTTGGGGCAACATAAAAATGGACTTTCCCTGCAGTCCAGTGATTAAGACTTTGCCTTCCAAGGTGGGGGGTGAAGGTTCAGTCCCTGGTGGAGGAGCTAATATCCCACATATCTTGTGTCCATAAAACCAAGACATAAAACAGAAGCAACACTGTGACAAATTCAATGAAGACTTTAAAAATGGTTCACATCAAAAAAATTTTGATAAATAAATATATAAAATTAGTGTAAACAAACATTTCAAGAGAAGGCTGTGGGGAGGCTGGGTTTTAATTTGTTGTTGTTTTTTTTTTTAATGTAACCTAACAATTTATTCATTTGTTCTTCCCAGGTGGCTCTGCAGTAAAAAAAAAAAAAAAAAACTGCCTGCAATTCAGGAGACCCGGGTTCGATCACTGGGTCTGGAAGATCCCCTGGAGAAAGAAAGAGCAAACCACTCCAGTATTTTTGCCTGGGAAGTCCCATGGAAGAGGGCATGGCAGGTTACAGTCCGGGTTAGCAACTAAACAACAACAACAAAGGTTTATTCACTATATTTTGTAAAACTTCGTTATGGATTTGCTAGTTGGGACTTGCAAATCTAAGAAATCTGATTTGAACTTTTTAGTTTAGGGGAAAAAAGGAATTTATTTTTTTTTAGACTATTACTGGAGATGTCTCAGGTGATCAAGAAGGGTGGAGGGCAGAGTTCTATGATAATTGACCCAGTTTTTATTAAGTAACTATCCCTGGATCGGAGGCTGAGTACATGGACCTATTTTATAACAATGGTAGTTCCTAGAGACCCACAAGGTTGAAATAAAGGAAGGAAGAGTTTACAAAAGGAGAGAGAAAACTGTAAAGCCCTGCCTGCTCAATTGTATAAAATCTTAGTTCTTTAACACAGAAGAAAGATTTCTCTCTGAGCATTATTCAATATCACATAAAGATGGCTGGGCAGCCACCTCCTTGCTTCTATTTCAGGTATAAACATAGACTATAAAAATCAACGGAACAACATGTACCATAGGGAGAAAAAGGAACACCTCTAGGTATGGCTGATAATCCTGTGTACAGAGAAATCTCAGGTGCAGACTTCTCAGAGACCACCAAAAATAAAGGCTTTGATGTGATCTATTTTATGAGATGACATTAAAAACAAAAGATACTCACATCTCCTTGAAGTTTTCCAGTTCCATAACCAGGCTATGAAAAATGTAAGTTTCACACTGGCCTCTTCACTGCATCTGTGAACAAGTTAAAATTTTATTTAACATCCATTTCACCTGGTCAAATTTGAAGAAAACCACCCTGAATCCTAATGTTTCACCATTCCCAGACTACGATCTCATATAACTAAGACACTCAGTAGGAAAGATTGATTAGCTCGGGGTCTTCAGAACCCTCCCCCAACCCAGAAAACTCTATGCCTACTGATGTTCACTTTTATACAGTAAGATGGCCATTAAAGGTATACGTATTAGAGAACAGCAGGCTTTGCTCTGATGAGTATCAGCACACAGTACAGGAACATTCATGGTCATTACTAGTACTCCCGTGAATTTTTCTGAGATAATTAAAGGGCCGGAGGCTCAGCACACAGCACCACACACAACTCTCAGATTATTCCCTGAGCCCCTCAAGGAATGCTGCCAGATTTAGCAGATAAACGTACAAGACATCCAGTTCAAGCTGAATTTCGGAAAAATGAGCAATTTTTTCAGTAGAATTATGCCTCATACAATAGTTGAGATTTCCTTCTACTGAAAAATTAACTATTATCTGAGATTCAACTCTAGCTGGGTATCTTGTATTTTATTTGGCAATCCAATGCTCCAAGTTCCCTTTGGTAATACCTTCAGTCCTTTTCCTGAAAGGTTCAAAGAATTAAATTTCAACCAGCTTTTTGCCCAAACCCTAACACTTTTTTACTTCCTCAATTTTGTGGTCACCAAACTCTGAATTCAGAGAATACCCAAGGTATGAGAGAAAAGAGGGAAAGCAATAAATAAATAATAAATGATTTCTTTTCCCTGGTATAAATCTACCCCCAAAACAAAGCGCTTGGAGTGCTGATGATTATTCCTTGAGTTAGCCCTATTTCAGACACAGTTTATAGGATGGTAGAAATCTCCTATGGAAGCTATTGTTACTTCCTACGATACTGACGGCACGCTGACAACACCAAATGCATTCTTGCCAGGATGCATGAGCCCCAGTACAGAGAAATGCTACTGCCCCAGCAGTTCCCTGTCCATATATCATAAGCATGTGCACATTCTTACAATGGGCCTGCCACAAAGGACGGAGGAGGCCATACATCACCTCTCAACACCTAGAATTTATATTTAAAGCTACCCTTGCAATGTCAGGTCTGGGAGGTCCTTGTATTAAACACAAATCATAAAATACTTGAAGAATGAACCCAAAAACCATAACTCTGCCTTCAACCCAATGCCTCTACTGTCACTTCTATTTGAGAATTTTTAGTAGTTATTGTTGAAGTCAGGGTACATATAAGAAGGTAAGGGGGCTACATTTAACCAAGAAAACAATATAATTCTAGAACAGGGGGACAAAAGGTTTTCACCAAAGACCTTAGCAAATAAAGTTTAAAAACAACCCCCCAGGTCACATTCATTAAGTGGCCACAAATCCGATTGCTGGAGCTGCAACATGTGACTCTGTAGGCTGACAATGAAAAGAATGAATTAGGATTTATCGTGCTTTATGGTAGTACTCCCTGTATTTCAGGGAAATCAAACAGTTAATGAGGGAAATTCCTTCTTTATGGGAAAACTCTCCATTAGTAAATGAAGAAGCTATGATAAAACTAATCCATCACATTTTTTTTTTAATCCATCACATTTTGCAAGCTCTTCAATGAAATAATGGATCTAGACAACAGTCATCAAGGAACCAGAACTTGATAATGGGAGGATGAGGCTGCCACACCTGCCCCCACTCATCCATCTGAGCATCACTTCAAGAGAGACAACCAGAACTTCTAGCTTCATGACATGAAACAACAGGAA